>NC_137542.1:24535940-25735940 GCF_963082525.1 Nesoenas mayeri | reverse complement strand
GTAATACTCAGTGATCTAATTTTCCTTTTTATTTTTAGCATTGACCTGGCCTGTTCTAGCTTCTAGGTACTGAGACATATACTTTTCTCCAAAAGACCAAAGACATCAAATGAACATTCCTCACATAGGCAGTCAGAGGTTTCACAGCACATCAATCCTTAACCTTTTTTCCAATCCAGTAAATAGATGACAGTCCTTGAGGTATTTTTGCAAAACATGTTTCTCCTGTCTTTGATCATGCCATTAGCTCATCTCTGATCCTTTCCAGGGCTGCACATGGTATTCCAGGAGTTACTTTATAGGAGTCAAACACAAAGGCTGAACCATTTGTTTACTGTGGCTGCTGAAACCTTTCCAGATCCTCAGTATTCCCTTGATCTGCCCCCATCTGTAGGCACGAGCTGAGTTTTGGCTCTATGACGATGAATTTGGCTCTGTTAAAATGTGTTTATTTGGATAGATAAGTTTACCAAGTGATTGAAGTCACTTCCTCTCTCCGTGATGTATCTTCTACACTATTTAGCTCTCCTCATATTTGTCATCTGCTGTCCCTGTCGGTAAAGATTTTCACTTTTCTTCCAAGTCATTAATAAATACTATAGCCAGCTTTTAATTCACTTAATGTGGGCCATGTTGATTTTGTATTACTCTATTTTCTTAATCAAAATGTCACGTAGTATCAGACCGAATGTTTTACAGAAGTCTAAATACATTAGATTAACACTATTACCTTTAACAGTCAAACCAGTAATCCCAGCAGAAAAGATATCAAGTTAGCTTTTCTTTTCTTTTCCTTAAATACTCTTACGCTGATTGTACTACAGGTCTCTGCTCTGCTGAATACCCACACCAACAATTTCCACACGTATTAGTGACTCTGAATAGCATACTTGATTTTCTGCTAGCATACAAAAGGAAAACTGAGAAAAACATATTTCCTACTGATATCATTCCACTCAGTCCATGTACCTCTTCCCCATACTAGTTGCTCTATTGCATAAGGTTTTAAGCAGTGTATTTTTTAATGGACTACAATTTAGCAAGCAGGCATTTGGGGATGGGGAGTGAAGAGGCCTTATGGCTAGAACAGCTAGAGATCTACATTTACAAATTAATGTACTTTTCAGCATTTTTGGTCTTCTAAAAAGAAACTAAATCTTGAATTCAATCTTTTTGATTTTTTGAGGACAAGATAGGTTTGATAGATTTTTTTATATCTGGGTAAATTTGAAGGTTGATCTTTACACATTCACAAAGAAGCTAAGTGTGACAGGGTAACTTTGTCCCACTGTAGGAGAGCAGAACATTCTCAACACAACAGCATTTTCATAGCAACGTGATGCATAGGCGACTACAGCCAGTGAACAATCAACCATTTATAGTCAAAGGAAGTTAAGGGTTTGTATTTTCCATACTATCTTTCCTGAAGGAATTATATTAAGAATGTAACACTTACAAACAAGGGCTTGGTTAAGACATTCATTATAAGTTGTGAATAGGATTCATTTTAATGATAATTCGACTTGCCTACACAGTGTTCTTAGATGTGAAAAAAAGCCATGGGATTAGGCCAAATATTGTCATGGTAACAGAAAGAAAGGGAAATCATTCTAAAAGGGTTTCCAATAAGCAAGAACAGCTAGCATTCAGTAAGTAGCCTTCAATAGAAGTTGACATCTGTTATTCATTTGTTGTTTCTAGGTTTGAAGAAAAGCAAGATAATTGGAAATAGTACAGTGTTCTGGGAACATATTGAGTGAAAGGGCTCTTAGTGCTTTTTAAATATTGGTCTATTTATCCTTAAAAACATCTAGTATGTACCCTCTTTGTCCATTTATAAATTGGACAAGCTAGTTGGAAGGTTGTCTAGACTCAATTATGCTTAGCACTGGAAGATCAAAGCAAGCTTCTTGCTTTTAATAAGAGGAACTACCATTTAAGCTGAGCAGGGGACACCTATTTTTGGAAATTGAGGAGAAGATGAGAATGAATAGATTGTATAATGTTATGTGTTTACCTCATACTGAGGATAGACTGGGAGACATACTAACCCGCACAAGAAACATGCATCCGTACTCGTGCTTTCCCCTTTTTTTGTTTGAGCACACTGCTATGTCTTACACAACAATGTAAGACAATCTTCATTACTCTACTGGTAAGAAATAAACTGTTTATGGTTAGTTTATGGTTAAAACCCTAGACATTTGGTGGGAGTGAAAGAAAGACAAGCAGCAATGTTTTTACTTTATTTATCCTGACTATTACTTCCTTATCTCTTCGTAACAACGAAAGAAAAAAAAAAGAGAGAGAATAATACAAGCTTAAAGCTTACTTGATGCTGCCTAAATCTGAAGTCTGGAAGGATACTGCTGTTCAAATGATTTGTTGATATATTCTTAGAGAAATACAGTCTAGCTAAATTTCAGATACTTCTGCCTATATTAGAAGTGTTTGGGAATTTTCAAGGTAAGTAAAAATACTTCTGTTGAATGAAACAATTAATGAGCTCTTCAGTAATGGCTGTGAAATCTGATCATTTAATAATGTGATATTACAATTACCTTTTCTGTGCTTAGGGATGGATATTGTATGAACAAAAGAGAAGATGGATAGATTCGTAAAATGTACCTAAGTGTCCATGGAATCACCCTGGCACCCAGTGGAGTTGTCAGAAATGTTTTTAGTACCCACCAGAATGGCTTGTTTCTTAGTTATCTTGACATTATGGCCAGAAGCTCCTTTTGTAAAGAACCTAAAATCAATACTGACTGAATGAACTTCTGTTATTTTTATTCTTTTTGCAGCTTACAAACAATCACATCTTTGTCTGGCAAAACAAAGATGTTCCTTACTGTCTCACAAACTAGTGCCACTAAATTAACCCTTAAGATAAGAAATAAAAGGTGCCAATCAATGTATGTAATATATCTAACTCCCTGACCAAACATTTATTATTCATCCTTTTTCATGTTTTCTACGCAGCATGCAGGGGTCTCAGAGGCCCGAGGTCAATAAATATTCCAACACGGAAATCTTCTTTATAATATGATAGAGTGATGGATCCGTACAGAAGATATCAGATTGTTTGGACATCTTTTTCATTTTTTTTTTCTTTTTTTTTTTTTAAATTTGTCTGGCTCTGCTAATAAAATCATCAAGTGCCTGTGACAGCTCATAAACCAGACAATGTGTGCCTGCAAAATATCTCCAAGAACCTCCTATATGTGAGAGTGTATGTGTACATATATACACACACAGTTGTACTCCCACACACCCTTTGAAAAGCCATATAAAATAAGATGCAAGTATAGAAAGGTAATGAAGTTCTGCTTCAATGTTATAGGTATTTTCTTCAACATGTGTTCAGAGGAATTGGTTTCTGACTCGGGGCTGCAACACACCGCTTGCCCTGAAGCTCTTTGTAACGTCCTGAGACATCACATTTCAGGCTCTGTCAAGGGTCAGTATGATGGGTGTCACTTCACTTGTTTATAATTTTCCTTAAGAAGGCAATGGCATATAAAACACTCAATTCAAGAACCAACAAAGAGACATAAGCATCTTTCAGTTTATAAGATTAAAACAAACCAAACCAAACAAACAAAAAGCTAAAAAATCCACCAACCCAGCACTAAGAAAAAAACCCCACACAGATAATTTTCAAAACTATTTAAACTAAAAGTTAGTTGCAGCATGGCCCTAGTTTCACCTGCAATGTGCCACTCATGCTCTTTTTTTTTGTCTCCAGATTGGCAAAGTTACATGTATAAAATATTGTTAACAACAGCTCCTACAGTCCTACTCATTCAGGCAACCTCTGGGGCAACACTAAGATGGCCAATAGCTATAGATAATGTGCTAGATGCAATTTCCAACTTGAAAACAGACCATTGGAGCACTTTTCCAAAAAGGCCCTGATTTTCAAAGCCATTTCATTTCAGGCTGCACTCTGTATATACAATTGTATGCAGACATTGCCTTCTGCAAGTTTCAGCAGCTGATTTCAGTGTTTCAATAGTGTATCCTGGTATCTTTGACCGGGCTTCCATCTGAATTATGCATGACACGGCTGACGTCTTTTGCATTCCCTGACCCAAGATCAGGCTGCCCATGTGTGTAGTTCAGGATACCTGCAGATCTTCTCTGGTTGGGCATGATGAAGAACCTCTATGAAGCTCAGCCCAGTCTCACCACCCTGCCTGTCTGCCGAGGAGCCTGTATGTTAACAGCTAAATTTACCAGCTTGTCAGCAGTGGTTTGGGAACAGTCATATGTTATTTGTGCACACAAGAGCAAAAACAAAACACAAAACATAAAAATGATTGAATGTGGGGGTCTGTTTATAGAGGCATTTTGAAAATACAGCTCCTACTTATTCTTGTGACTGTTTGTCACAGCAAGGTCAGCTTTCATTTTATTTGTTTGGTTTTTTGTTTGCTTGTTTTTTTCCAATTTTATTTTGATTTACTGGTCTACCAATTTTAGGTCTTACTGCCTTCTTCAGCATTTGCCTGCATAGCAACTTCATACACTGGAAAGACTGCTATCAAGCACTGACCACCATGAGGAATCTTTTCCTTACTGATCACCCCTCAGGGAGGTCAAAAACAGGCATGTGTAAGGCAGACGGACCTTTTCAAGTGCTGCTTCTTCAGGTCCCACAGCTGCTCGTTCTGGGTTTGCTGGGAAAAGGGAGGGCAGGTGTTGAGAGAGCAGAAACCACCGATGTTGCAGTAGTCTTTACTGCTGTGTTGAAGAGATTACCAACTTCAATACATAGCCAGGGGTAATCACCGTATTCTGCCAGCTGTGGAAATCACTTCAGATAGCTGGAGATTATATAATAGGGCTGGAAATGAAATAGGAGACTGATTTATTCTCATTGTCCATTACTGCAATTCAGTGCAATTTATTTAAGGCCACTATCTCTCACTCTAAGGGAAAAAGCAAAGATTAATCTTCATAGACTGTATCTTGGATACCAGTGGTCTGGATAATTAGTTTGTTACCCTCTGTGTTTGTACAGTCTTTTCATGTTCAGCAGGAAAGATAGGAGTCTAATCAGCTGCAGTGGACGTGTGAGCTTGTGTACACATCACAGTTTAAGCAAACAGAGGTGGTTGTTACCTTCAAATCAGTGATGTCTTCAGTTTTCTTTTAGAGATTTTTTTTATTTCTTTTGAACAGTGCGTACATCTAAAACTTCAATGGTTCTACAGAAACCTCTTTTCTTGTGCTTGGGTTGTTCGGAAATCTTTGTGGCAGAAGTAAGATGGAGATGAGTACACGACATGGCATTTGCTTTGGTTTTAGTACAGATTTTGCTGTCCCTGTTAATCAATGCAACCCTAGCTTACTGGTCCCATGCAACTCCCTTCTGGTGCTTTTCAAGGTGTAGCTACATCTTGACTATGGTCTACATGTCCCATGCACTATGACCCTAAGACCCAACTATTGCTTTATGAAGACATATAGACCCAACAAGCAGGAGTCCATCCTACTTTACATGGAACTGAAATAAATACGACCAGTGGGCAAAAATTCAGACAGTGAGGTAAGCAAAAATCACTGACTTCTGATTTCCTCTTGACCCTATGAAAATATCTGTCTTCCTAAGTAACGCTGGCAGGGGCTCAATCTGTGTGACCTCTCCCACTGTCAAAGAGAAAGTAACGAGAAGATGTCCTGCAATACAAAGAGAAAAAGCTCAACTTTTGCCAGTTCTGCTGAAACTAGAGGAAGTCACCAATATTTTCAACTTGTTGTATTCCGTGATTTTGCCTCCTTTACGTTATTCACAGTTCCTCCTTGACTGCTTGAGGGCTAGGACTGGAGGCAGTTGTTTTTGCTTTGCCAGAGGTGGTGTAATGTGAAGGGAAACCAAGACACCCGGAGACTTTGCTCAGATAGGATGAGGACATCAGCATCTTAGTGATTTTACATGATAAATCATGCTTTCTCAGGTAACAGCTAAATGACCACATGATACTTCAACAGCATTAATGAACATGTTTAAATTAAACCAAAGAGGAAAATTAGGTGTAGATGGTAGGTGAGTGCACCAGTTAATGGCACATTTTCTGAACAGGTCTTCCTGTGCTCCTCAGAAAGAGCCATACTCTCGAAAAATTCTTCCACGGCGAATTTAATATCAAACACTTATCAATTTACATTACATGCATCAGAAGCAGACCCTCAACAGCCTAATCAAGGTTAACCCAACCTTGTATCCACCACTGAATCTTTCTGAAGGTCCCCTGCCCAAGCCTTGTCGGACTGACTCCTTGAGTTCCTCTGCCCTCAAACAGGCTGGGAGGTATTCGCAAGATCAGGTCTTCCTTGCAGGTCTCATTTCACTTCATAACCTTGGCCCTGCTGTAGAGCCAGGGAAGTGCAGAGATCACAGCTCACTGCTCTTTGGTTGAGCCCTGCAGTTGTGTTTTCCCACTGGCCTCTGACAGGGAGACCACCTTTTAATTCTTAATTCCTCCCTGCTGGCTGTTATTGCACAGTTTGTGGGTTTTATCTCTAAATGTCCATAAGAAGATTAATAGTTTTATTGCTAATGGGCTCCTGATTATAACCGAAGATCCATGAAGCCATGTCCACTCTGAGTCCTTCTACCAGCCTGTTTGTTTCCTTACCTTTAACAGTCTTGAGCCTTCTATAAAGCCAGGCCTGATCACAATGATGGAGTCAGAGGAGGACCCCTCACAGGCAGCCAACATTCATAACAACGCAGGGTAAACTAATCCCAGTTGTCATAAGCAGCATCTTTAGGTGTATCCCGTATCCAATTATTTATAAAGGGTTGAACTTTGAGCAACTCTTTGTTAGTGTAAGTGGAACTGTCCTGTAGACGGCAATGGCCTTGGACTTGTCTAGGTTAGAACTCCTGGAGAATCCCAGAAGACCCTGACAGCTGCAGCAAGATATGTGCATCTTGGATCAGTTTAGGATTAGTCTCTGTCTTCTCTTAACATTTAAGTATGGCCAGGAAAAGGAGCTCACACTCCACTTTTGCACAACAGAAGTCAAAGTCTTTGCCTTCACATTTTCCTGCACAGAGCTACTACCCACAGAGAAGTATGTCTGGGGACGTGTTTGCTTTGTCTCATGGTACCTACTTGGCAAGTGCAAATAGGACCAGGGAAATAGCAAGAACCAGACCATAATACTGTTATCTACCTTCCATAGGCTATTGACCTAAATTGAGGGTCAGTGACTGATAACAACTAGAGACTGGGCCACTGGTCTGCTTCGCATAGCACTGTGCAGATTAATTTTTGGATCAGGCACAGTGACTTGTGAAGTTAGGTCTATTTTGTTGAGCAGTGCTGGCTGAAGTAAAAGAAAATGAATAAATATTTCTGGAAGCATAAAAAATGCTTTGGTTTGGGTTTGCACTTAAAAATCACAAGAATACACAGGGTCTGCGTGCAGTGAGAATTTTATAGGGTTTGCACTTGTCTCTAATCCAAGCCCTGAATGTTGTTGAGCCAGGACTTCAGGCCAGCTTTCCTGCATCCAAGGCTATTTAATCCCTGGCTCAGCAGGAGTAGACCAGTAGTGTTTTCTCCTCACATCTTTGTGAGTGGAAGCTGAAAACACAAGAGAAATGTCATCCTGTGCCAGGTGACAGGACTTGTCTGCCCTTTTATGTTTTGGTTCTGGCTTGTTGTTGGTTTTTGTTGTTGTTGTTGTTTTTGATAAATCAAAAAGGACAAGCAGGATGATCCAGAAGGATAATTAATTATTTAGGTAGCATTTCACTTAAACAGGAATCCATAAGGAGACACTGGAAGTGTAAGAATGAGCTGCCAAAAACAAACTCGGTGCAAGGCTGCAGGGAACCAAGAACAGGTCGCCCCCTTACACCCTTCTTCCCCACCCTTCCTCATAGTTCTCTGTGCAAATAAATCAGACAGTATCTGCTCTCATGTGCACCGTCTAGGTGTGATTCCCTGTCACAGCACTTTTCTTAAGTTATTCAGTACCTATATCCTTGTTTTGGATGGTGTGGGGAAAGAGGTTTTCATCTTGCAGACATAAATATTTTTACAGCCTTTTCAGTTGAAAAAAAAAACTTGAGAGAACAGCCTGTCTGCAGGAGGTGTGTGTAGCCACAGGGTATTCAGAGTAGTGAGCTTTTGTAGTAGTGTCTTTAACCCAAAGTACGTAGGTACATCTACTCAATTGACAGCACATGCACCAATCACTCTTAATCCATCCCTTTGTCTGCCACCGTGAGTTTCTCTGGTGATGTGTCCTGGGAGCAATATACTGAGGAAAATATCCATCCATCACAGAGTAAAGCTGTTCTGCCACTGCATGCTGGGGCAGGCAGCAGGCTGGTCCTATCCCTGCACCCTCCAACTCAGGCTCGTTACCTAGAGAGGTGAAAGAGAATCTTCTTGGGAGTTGGGAAAAGAGATTTCTCTTGAGAAGCAGAAGTGAGTTCAAGAAATGCTGCCTTGCATTCTGTTAGCTAAACATCAGGATTTATTACTAGGTATTGGAGTGCAGCTTGTAACTAGCCCTAAGAGAGACACTGAAGATTGCAAGAAGATGACAATTATTTGGATGCATCTCAATTAATATGTTGCTTTGCAGACTGAAGGCTGGTAAGCCTGCAACCTGGGAAAATAATCTCTCCAACACTCCCATTAGAAAGCAAAGTAAAACCATGACCTCTGTGAAGTCAATGGGAGTTTTTCCACTGACTCCAGTAGAGCCAGGATTTCACCCTGAGTTTTCCATAATGAAGGCCAGATTGTCCCCTTGATTTATGAAGCATGGGATTTTTCCAACTTCACTGCATGCTGACTCTTGTTTTCTAACAATGCATTCAAAAGCTGAAGTACACCTCTTTGAAACAAAGAGTGAGACACAAATGCATTTAAATAAAATAAGCTTTATATCAATGGGAGATTATGCTGAGTTTGCTAATTCTGCTTTGTGACCAATATAAATGCAAACCACAACAGCTTTTTTTTTTTTTCACAAAAGTGCTTTAGTCTTAGAAAAGGAGGATCATGGCATTGACTTTATGTTCAGGATGAACAAACTGACATGAACAAAGAAATCCCAGGGTGCCTATCTTCAGTTAACTGTTTGTTTCCTTTGTTGGCATTGCTAAATGTACTTGAGAAAATAGTAACTTTAAGAGAAAGAATTTCAGTAAGTTTTTGCATTTCTACTGATTTCTGTGAGTCCATCAGGGTCACCAATTCAATAGGATATTACTTTCATTTTTAAGATTCTACATTCTAGTTTGAATAAGCAATTGTCTTCTTTTTCTTCTTTGCATGTTTTCAGTCTTAATGGAAATAGCATGGAAAACGTGATTTCACAGAGATAGACGATTCAAAAGTAAGAATGGTAATAACACACAAGATCTTAATTTTTGTGTCCAGTCTTCAGCTTTTGATCTGCAAATGCTTGAGATTGTGAAGACTAAGCACATAAATAGGCCTTGAATTCAGATAACTCAGAGCTACTTTGCAGTGCATTAGCAATTTCATTTCTAATGTGATTATCAGGTGGCATAAAGCTGAAAGATGCCATTCATGGTAGGGTCCTATAGAGTTTGATAGTACGCTCACCGTATAAAGGAGTGAAGTGATGAAAAAAAAAATCCATACAGCAGGGCCCTGAGGCTATTAAAGAAAATGTATGGTAAGTGCTAGATTGCATGCTTAGGAGCAAAGAAGGCAGGCAGTCCTCAGAGTATGTGGAAACATATCCATGGGCCTGGATGGGCATTAAGGGACACAATGCAAAAAGCAATTCAACATGAGAAATTCCACTGATGTGATAACAAAGTTAATAAGAGCATTGAATGTATGAACAAGGAAAAAGTGAATAGGAAAGGAGATTAAGGTAACTTTACCTCTCTATACAATACAAAGCAGATTACTAGGAGAGTCCTCCACAATTGTAAAATGATGCTGAAAATAAACCAAAGAAACACAAAACTGATACTAGGGCTGAAACAAACAGAGCATTTTCCAGGCACAAAAGTAATAAATTTACCTTATCTTATCAGAAAACAGCTAAAGAGAACAAATGAGAGTAATCTGATGATGGAAGGAAGAAAAGGCAGTACTCACAGGTTCTTCAATTTAGTGTAGCACAACAAGGCTATCATGTGGAAAAAAGTCAAAAATATTTAGATGAAAACTGGGGACATACTTTTCCTCACTTGATCCAAGAGGGACCAGCCTTTAGATGCACTTCCAAGGGAAGTGGTAAGTATCCACCTCTCCCTGTCCTGACTTTAAGTCTAGCTGCCTTACAGGAAAGCACACATAAATAAAACAAAGCTAATGGAGCACAATACAGCCATAACTAGATGAAATGTAATGGCCTGAGATGTACAGAAGGTCAAACTAGATGATCTAAC
This sequence comes from Nesoenas mayeri, assembly GCF_963082525.1. Classification (NCBI taxonomy): domain Eukaryota; kingdom Metazoa; phylum Chordata; class Aves; order Columbiformes; family Columbidae; genus Nesoenas; species Nesoenas mayeri. The sequence continues at coordinate 25,725,535 of NC_137542.1, read as the reverse complement.
AGTCCCCTCTGGTCTTAAACTTCATAAGTCATTTCTTATAAGTTGCCTTGATGAGCTAGCTCCCTGTTTGGACCAGAGATTGTTTTGCATTTCCCACTGCAGTCACACTGTGATGGCAGCACAGCCAGGAGCAGTGCAGGTGTCTGGGAAGAAAAGGGTCATATCTGGCACCCTACACGTGTCAGGAGCAGCACAATGCAGTGGTGCATAGGGCTTGGCTTCCATGCTTTTTCTTTGTTTCTGGAGGTTTCCAGTTTGAGATTTCAGTGTCCTGGATAGCTTATCCCCTAAAAAGTGCATCTGTCAAAGGATTCTGTGGGGTCACATGTGCACCTAAGTGTGGCACTGCTCCAGCTCCATGCTGAATGGGCCACAAGCCCCTGTTGAAACCCTATGGAACAGTACCCCCAAACCAGGTATTTTAGGCAGAAGCATGCTCTACCTGAAAGCTGTTTGTCTCACTTGAAAAACAATCTCATTATTTCATTCATCAGGCAGCTACTACTTGCTTCAGGGGCTTTGTGCAGTGGAGAATATGCTTTTCTTCTTCATCCCAACAAGCTTTCTCATATATTAGCATTTCTGTGTAGAGCTGATTGACTTGTTAAGAGATTCAATTTCTGTAGGCATCACAACAAAGACAGACATCCATCAAGTTTGTTAGAAATTAGCGATTTCCTTTCATTCAAATTTAATCACAAGTGAAGTTTAACTTGCATTTATGAAGGATGAGGCATTCTGATATGGCTTTATGGATACAAAAACCATATAATGATTTTGATACCGGAGCCAAAAGGACATCATCAGACAGGGAGAAAATAGTCTCCTTGGTAATATTTAAAATACTTTCAAAACCAAGTGCCTTGAATTGATGCTTTTCCAGCTCTTGAAGGGCATGGTAAATTCTCTAATGTATTGGAAATTATATCTAAATGTATTCAGCAAAAGCACTAGTATAGTTTATTTCCAGATGAGACCTTGAAATTCTGCCCTATTGTTCAGATATCTTTGTTACACTTTCATCCTGTTAATTAATTATTTAACACAATTACCCTTTCTTGCTGTCCATGTGAGTAAGTAGGTGATTTAGTTATATTCAAAATCACAGTCTGATGCAGTTTGCTGACCACAAAAGTCACCGCTAGTTTGTATTTATATGTGTAGAAACACATACATGCAGACCTATTTTCTAATATAATATAATATAGTTGGTAAATTATCTTTCACTTAAAAAAAAAAAATAACTGGGTACTTTACCCTTCATTGCAAGTGCTTTAAATATATGCTGAATGCAACAAGGAGCAGGAAAATTTAAATAGTTCTTACGGATTTATATATGTGTGTATGGTTTTATGTGCTGGTATAAAATGCAGATTTTCTTTTTTTACAATTTCCAAAGTTTATTGCAATTAAAAATTTAAAGTATTAAAATGAATCAAAAGTAGAATAATGGTTATTTTGTTTTCAGAAATGTTAGGAAAAATATTTAGTTCTAAATTAACATGACATACCAGAGTTCCAAAATACTTACATGTATAAAATGTAACCACAAAACCATCCTTAAATACCTTTTTGATTACTAATGTCTCATTTGATTTGAGGTTTGACTTCAGGCCAGTCAGCTAATTGCAAATATTCCTATGGGCTTCCCTGGGCTTTGGACAAATTAACACACTTTAATACAAGAAAAAAAGGTCTTAGGCTTTGGCACATGCTCTGCACCATACCCGGGTGAGACAGCAGGTTTAAGTCTAATTTTGTTCTACTTTCTTCTCTCTACAGTATGAAAGCATGTACAGAGGAAAATGTGTTAGTTGTCTCCAAGTTTTCTTGGTTACTTTGAATGTTGTGCAGTAGCGATTGAATTGCACCCTAAAATGCCAGTGTATTTTTACTAGAAGAAAGAGAATCTTCCTTAAATGTGTCTTTTGCTATTAACAAAATACAATTAAAAAAATCTAATCAGGGAAATGCACCACATTTCAGAAGTTGTGAGTGATTTGAACTAATGTTTGAATCCTTTTGAAAATCATACTCCTGCACTTGAATCCACATGTATGGAGTCTTGTTCTTGAGCAAAAGTGGGTGAGATTAATTGGATTGCCATTACTAGTCCTTCCTATTTCAATCAAAATGAAATATTTTGGGAAAATTTAAACAAGGAAGAAACTTATTTGGTTGTGAATTATACTACAAAACCAACCGGAAATTCAACCTGGCCTATTTTATGGATTTAATTACTCCTTTCAACAGTTTCTTCTCAATATTTTTAATAATTTAAAAATATTGAGAAGAAACTGTTATATGCTCAGAATAATTTTGCTGTTTTTCTTAAATCAGTATGTTCATTAGCAATGTTCCTTTCCCCCTGCTCTGCACAGAGACATTTCTGAGTGACACCAAGCAGATGAAGTCAGTAGGCTGTTCCTACATCCCTAGGAGCAAACAAAACCAAAGGCCAAAACAGAGAAAAAAGATTTCAAACTTTCTTAAACCAAAATGTAGCTCTTGGCAAGAATTTATGTAATGTGTCTAGACAATATGTCTCAAGATCACAAGTCAAAATTTGCTGCTTCTGCTAATCTAGAATTAACTTTTGTCTTTTTGGTGGATTTTTTCATAATCTGTGAACAAAGTATTGAGATTTTAATGAGGGCCACTGTCCTCTTAAAGATGATTTCACAGACCATTACAGCCTTGGTGTTAATTAGAGAGAACTAACAGGTAAACCTTAAAATACAGTTACTACTTTGGAAAATACACAGTTTTCTCAGTATACCGAATTTTTCAGTAGGAAATTTTCACTTCCTGCAGGTACAACTAATCTTTTCTCTTCAGTTCAGTTTTAATTTCATTTTCTTCTACAGTGTTTCCAGTAACGTTCTAAACTACTATTTTGGTGACAGCTCAATTACAACCAAGAAAAATTTGTTAACACTATAACATTTTAAAATGTGCTTATTTTTTTCATGTACCTTTCACCTCTCTTCTCCTCATTTACTTGGGCAAAGTAGTGTTTCAAACCCTAGGCCACTTCTGGGCTGGACAAAAGATAAAATTGGCAGAAAAGGTTGTAGTCAGTTTTGTGATTACTTTGGCAAAAGATGCTCCAGAAGATGCAGTATGATTTAGAAGTCAATGTGCTAACTGGTTTCAGATGTTTGCTTTGTATTGCTTTCTAAGAATGGGTGTGCAGCTGTGCATGATATTGCTGTTTCCCTGCTCATAATGATGTCAATCTGCCTCTAAATCAATCTGTCCTTATTTTCTGATGATAGTTAGGAAGGATGAATCGACACACACAGCAGAACAAATGTTAGCATACAAACCACAGGAATAAATATATATAAGGGTTTAGAGAAAGTATTAGTTTTAATCAGTGTGTCATTGTGAAGGTAACAGTGAGATATCCTGCTCATAGCTTCAGAGGCATGTCACCATTTTTCTGTTTCAGGTATTGTGGGTGCAGGCATTCAGAAAAGCTATCAATTCCAGTTATTAAGTAATTTCTCTCTAGTACACTTGCCATCCAGTAAACAGGGCTATTATTCAGTATGGATGACAGAGGTATGTGCTTCAATTTGTAATGACAGTGCAGTCCAGAACTGTAGCACCGTCTCGTTGTACTAAAAAAGCACAGTGCCTGTATGAAAGTTTCTAGGGGTGCTCTCTGAATATTATGGGCTGGTTACATGTTAGTGATTGTTATGGCTGATATCCCATCCTGCATAATTTCTGTATGGAGACCTGTTTGTGGGGAATGAATTAGTTGTCTGCCACGTATGATGCAGATGACACGTAATGTGCATGTAGTGCACAGCATAACAAAACTCTTGGCACAATTATCTCCCTATTGAGAATGTTATCAGTGTTTAAATAGCTTAATGGTGTGAATGGTGACTTTTAAAAATAGGGAACATATAAACTGGCTGTCCTATGGTTGTGTCAGATTGCCTCTCTCAGTGCTATCTGCAAATACTCTTGCTTCCTTGCTGCCTTGAACACAAGTGACCTGCACAGTTTGAAACATACTGCACCTTCCCAGTCACTTAAGGCAATCAAGGGTCTCTTCACAGAAAAGTGATTTCTGATATTACTGGTAGTTTTTTTCTCAGTCCGCTAAGGTTACTCACCCTTTTTACCTGATTTACCCTGTACATCGTGCTAGGACAGACAGACTACCCCACCTGCAGTACTCTGCGTCTACATCCTCTGGTTCTTCTAAATCCTCATGCATTCTTATGTATGCTTTTTTTGTTTATTTACCTCCCCAACCTGAGAACTCAACAGGAGCAAACAGGAAACAAAAACATCAAGAATAAGCAATGCTCTTGCTCAACAGTGTTTCTGAAAAGAAACAGACATCAGGCTATCTGAATATCAGACTCTCTCTTACATAGAAAGACATTTTGCAGACAGAACTAGTGGAATTTACTATTAATTTGTGTCAACCCAATCCTTTAAATGGTTTCTTGTAAATAAGTGATTTTAAAATGTTGCCTGATGGTGTAAGGCTCATTTGCCTTCACTCTCTTCTGCTATTTATTAAGTAAATTATCCTCAATAAGCAGCCTAGGATCCACTACAGGCTTAGTTCTTTGCTCATGTATAAATTGTGTGTGTTTCTGTCTGAGGCACTGAAGTAAATCTCATCTCCACTGGAGGTGGAGCCATCCTCAGTGTAAATCTCTTCTTTAAGCTCTCATGCATAGAACATCTTCAGAAACACCAGTACACCAGTGAAGTGGCTGATACTTATTTATTTGTTTGTTTGTTTGTTTGTTTGTTTTTCAAGATAGTTTTGAGTACCCTGTTCACTCACTGTGGTTCCACGGAATCATAGAATGGTTTCATTTGGAAGGGATCTTGAAGATCATTTGGTTCCAATTCCCCTGACATGGGCAGGGACACCTTCCACCAGACCAGGTTGCCCAACAACCCCTCCAACCCTACCTTGACCACTTCCAGGGGTGGGGCACCCATAGCTTCTCTGGGCAGCCTGTTCCAGTGCCTCACCACCCTCATAGTGAAGTCTCTCTTCCTTACATATAATCCAAATCTTCCCTCTTTCAGTTTGAAGCCATTACCCCTTGTCCTATCACTACATAAAAAGACCCTCCCCAGCTTTCTTGTAGGCCTTCTTCAGGTGCTGAAAGGCAGCAATAAGGTTTCCCAGGACCCTGCTCTTCTCCAGGCTGAACAATCCCAGCTCTCTCAGCCTTTCTTCACAGAGGCAGTGCTTCAGCTTTGTGGCCCTCCTCTGGACTTACTCCAACAGGTCCATGTCCATCTTATGTTGGGGGCCCAAGAGCTGGACACAGTACTGTAGGTACTCACCAGAGCAGAGCAGAGTGTGAGAATCACCTCTCTTGACCTGCTGGTCATGCTTTTGGTGCAGCCCAGGATAGGGTTGGCTTTCTGGGCTGTGAGCGCACATTACTGGGTCATGTTGAGCTTGCCATCAACCAATAACCCCAAGTTCTTTTCCTCAGGGCTGCTCTCAATCCATTTCCTGTGCTGCCTGTATCCGTATTTGAGATTGACGTGACCCACTGCAGGACCTTGCACCTGGCATTGTTGAACTTCAGGGGGTTTAGACATGAACAGATAGTGGCATACAAGACCAACAAGTAAACATGCAAGAGTTTACAAAAAGGTTTTGTTGTAGTAAAACGTCAACACTGAAGATAATGGTGAGCTGTCCTGCTCATCACTTATCATAGAATCATAGAATCATAGAATGCTAGGGATTGGAAGGGACCTCGAAAGATCATCTAGTCCAATCCCCCTGCCGGAGCAGGAACCAGAGGAATATCACCATTTTCCCATTTTGCATACTATGGAGACAGGTATCTATAAAGGCATATACAGTCTTTTAGCAACCAGGTCCCCACAGTTAATCTACAGTTTTGAAAGTTTTGGGACTCGGTCAGCTCACTGTAAGAAGTCTGAGATGGAACTGACAGTACCACCTGGAACAGAGATGTTTTCCTTCTCCGTGCAGCTTGGGAGGTCCAGAGGACAACAGCCAAGCAGCACAGGGATCTGAACGGAGACCACACAATGTGCAGCATTTCTTTCACTTTACTTTTAATAGGAAACTATTCACTAAATGTCACTTCCATGTGAGGACTTTAATCTGTCATTAGTAGAACAAACACCTGGCTGAGATTGTTTTTAAATCACTTAAGGGATAAGAGTTGAGCATCTATGTAATCTCAGAAAAAATGACCAGATGACAACTGACAAGCACAAATTTTTCCCTTCCATCACGTTTTCCTTTGTGTACACTTGTTGGTAATTTGCATATCACTACAGTCACTTTCACTACAGATTCCAGTTACTTCTAGCCACTCTCCACATGAGAAAAAAAAAAAAAAAAAGAGTAACAAATCTGAAAACAGTAATATAAAAATCATTAAAAATTGAAAGAATGCTCTTGAGTGAGAGCAAGAAGTAAAAACATGGACTCTATTTTAATGAAATTGTGTACTTACTGTGTTTGAGGACATTTTGTTTAAGATTGAGGCATTGCTTTCTAATTATCCAATGTAAAATTTCCTTGCCGGTTCTCTTTGGTTAATTACCAAAAATACACATTAAAAAAAAATCAAATTCCAAATACTCTCACTAATAATAATTTTTATATATATAAAGATATATATATAGAGAGAGTTATATACAAAATAAGTGACATACAAGGCAATTGCTCATGAACTTACCATTAGCTCATGCTAATGGTAAGAAATATCTCATTGGCCAGTCTGGATGTCAATCTAGGTGCTGTCCTGCTATTCTCCTTCCCAGCTGCTATTTGCACCTGCAGCTGGAAAGCTGAAAAAGTCCTTGGTCTCCTTGGAAATAGCCAAAAAATAACTGTGAGTTTTTGCATTATTTTAATATCAACTCCAAAACATAGTCTGGCTACTGGAAAGAAAAGCATAGGAAGTCCAGTATGCTATCACATTATTCTCATCCTAAATTCCAAACAAAAGACTGTGCTAGTTATTACTAGTAAAAAGAAAAGATCCTAACTACTATGAAGAAAACTAACTCAATCCCAGCTACACCAGCATACACTTCAGAAATAATATCGTCTGATACCAATGATTTTAAAGAATATTGTTAGCATTGCAACTAATGCTTCATAATTAATGTGAAACTCCTATTGCTGAAAATTGTACTGCTGAAAGCCATGGCTGCAGTCTTCCCAGCTCCTGTTTCTTAGAAAAAAAATGATGAGGGTGGTTGTACTCTGACAGATCGAAAGTCTTCCCATCCCAGGAGCTACTGGTAGCAGGTGCCTGGAGAAGGCTGCAAGGACAGGAGGAATGCATAGTAATAACCAGAATCTTTTCCCAGCCTCATGTGGGCTGTGAACTGAATACTGTGGGACTTCTCCAGTCAGAGATAATGTCTTACTTTTTAAAGATTTTGGGCAGATTTTTCTTCCAAACAATTTTTCCAGTAACCTTTGAAGCCACTTTCATTGCTGGTGCCCACAAGAAGCTTTGGCCATGTTACGCAGCTAAACTGCAGATGTGGAAGTGTATCTTCTCTTTTTGCTTCCAGAACATCTTCCTATTTCTTTTTGATGGGTATCACTGCTTGTGTCTGAAAAAAAGGATGCATAATCATGCCATATTCACCTTCACCGTGCCACTTGGGATTTGATGGTCCTTCACTGTAACCTCTTCAAAGTCCAAAGACTCAGGACTGTATTTAGGATGCTACTGAGGTATTGCTGCCATAAACTGGATTTCTTTGTAGCCCTTCTTTGAATTGTCTCCAGTTCTATAGTACTGTTGGAGATGCATGCAGCATTTAAATAAAGAGTTACTCAGGGACATAATGGTATTTTCTGTTAATTCTCTATTCCTTTCTTTTTAATTGCTACCTATGTTGGTGCTAGAATGGCTGATGAACTGAGCAACAAAGTGGTCATTATCACAGCTGGTACGTGATGATATTTCCATGTCCAAAGTGTCTCAATATTTCTCTGTGGTGGATACCTTCTGTCTATTGGGAGCTCTTTGCAGGCACAGGGTGTGTGAAAGCATTATATTCACTATAATCAGATTAAGAGGCCTGTGAAACTAACAGGAATAATTCCACTGCCTGACCACCACTTAACCATAAGAAGACATCAGTGGATGGTTCACTTTTCTTGAAGACTAAGCTCACACTGTAAACTTTCACTGTTAGAAAAAAAAAAAAACAACAGCTATTCCACGACTAAACAGGTATGCAGGTGGTTTTTCATCTTCAATACCAAATTATCTTTCATCCTGTATTCTCTTCATCAAGCCAATGGCCAAAGTAGAGGGGGAAAGGCAATCATTGTTATTCTTCTTTTATGACCAAGATAACGCAAACATTTTTTTCTAATTATCAAATTTTTAAATTCTGAAAGTGTAAAGATTTCATACAGTTATACTTTTCCATCTGTTTCATCTTTTCACCTCCCTTCTTCTCTCTCCCGTACTTCCCTAGCTTTATTTGTTTTTCTTTTCCACAGAACTAATGGATGGCACCCACATAAGATTTATCTACACTTCTCACAATGCTCACTCCTCCCAAGTCCCCAGAAGCATTTGCTACTTGGAGCTTCCTCTCATGCCCTTTCTACCTCTACTATCAGAGCTTTTGTAGAATTCAGGAGGGTTTTAAAAGGTACAGAACAGAATCTAAAAAAAGAGGTGACAAAAAAATTATGTATGCATGTGTGTATATCTAAATAAACAGAGAGAGAGAAATTAAATGAACAATTACACTTTTAAAAGAGATTTCTTGTATGTATATGTTTTTAAAAATAGTAGTTCTGAAGAAAGTCTGTGTCACAACAGAGAAATGTTAATGAACAACTAGCTAGTTTTCCTTCTGGACTACAACTGGTTTCTTGTGTGAAGACTTTTACCAGAAACGTATTTTAGTTGTTTAAAAAAAAAATTAAATTATGTTTAAGAGCCAGACAGTCTGCAATAAAGAACAAGTCTGTCACTAGTAAGTTCAAATTATGTTATGAAATGTTGCAAAGGCAATATAGGTTCTTCCATCTCCACTTTTTTTATGCATGCAGTTGAAAAAATTCACTTGTGTTCTGTTGAACCTTGTTTTTGCTTTTTCTATGAATGCTTATATTAGGCTATATTTCATATGACTGCTATTTATTTTTTTTTTTGCTGTGTTATGCAACTTCACGGAAGTGACTTAATTTTTCTCTGAAATAAGGCACCAGCAAATAAAAGGTAGTTTTGATGCTGAGATGCAATTTAACAACATAGCTGATACTTCTTTTCCCATATTAACTTATTTAAAATCTTCTTTATAATGCATTGTTTTTTCACTGAATATCATGACTATGTTGCAGCAGTTTAAAAATTTAACTACCAAACTCCATTCCTTGCATGAAATATTATAATAAAGGGAGAAGACGATCTTGTCCAAAGCATACTGCTGTGGCAGGTATCAGTAAAGATGCAAGAGGCAGAGGTCCTCATGGTACTGGCTCACAGACCTCATTCAGTGGCACCACATGCAACTGTAAATGCAACTCACTGTGAATATTGTGGAAAGAACTGGGTTCAAAAATACTGCCAAGAAAATTGCCCTGTCTTCAGGATGACAAGTTGATATGGGTGTGTTAGCATCAGTACAACAGTTACTTAAATAAGGAACAAGGAAATGAAAATTTGTTGAACACCTCTGTGCTTGTTAACCAAATAATTCAGGATGTCATTGGAACATCTGAACATAAATTCACCTCTTGCAAGTCTCACCCATTGCGTCAAAGGAAGTTTTGCCACTAATTTCTGGAAGGAGGGAAAAGGTTTCCCCATAGATATCCATTATGGACCTTCCCCTGCTCAAAATCAACTAGAACAGAAAACCACTGAACCAAAAAACAAGTTTACTGGGATTTCTAAAAGTGCCAAAGCATGATACATGAAGTATTGTTTGTAAAAACAAACAAAGGTAAACAAACAAACAAATTATAATGCTCAGCTAAGCAAAGCAATGCAACAACTTGGTCTGGACTGGCTCGTGAGGAACACTTTCAAAGTGAAAGGCTCACAGTGTCAGAGGCCATTGAGTGTGACACAAGCACAGTACAGAGTAGTAAGTCTGGAAGAACCCACACCGGTTTAAGTACTTTAGCCTGAGGCACCTGTGGAGAACCATTGTTCTCTTGCTCTATAAAATATCTGAAAATGGACATTTTCTGTTAGCTTTTCCTGGTGGCCTGGTATGGCTGTGGCATGGGAAGCCCAAACCAGGAAGACCTACGTCTTGGTGAGAAATGAATCGCATCACAGCCTTGGTCTCACACATGTGCTTAAATACAGCTGGTGTTCTGGTTGCCTTTGAGCCCTTCTTGTCTCAGCGGAGGGAACTTGGCTGAGCTCCCTCTGTCGGGCTTTCTGCTGTGTGCCCTGACCTGCCGAGATCCTTCTCCCCAGCCTGCAGCAACTAGGAACACCAACCATGATCTCCTGCAAAATAAAACACAGCTTTCTTAAAAACCCCTAAAAGCCCACACTTCTCTAGGAGTATGGGCCTGATCCAGCACCTGGTATGGTCAGGGGGAGATAGATCAGCCTCTCCATGAAGATCAACCTCATTAGTGGCTCTAATTTAGCAACCAGAGCTCTGTCTTTTTAATCACTCGGTGGCTCTGCACTGTTCCTTCCCAAGCACCGAGCATTTCCGATTTGAAGAATTGCTTTCCCATAATTAAATGAAAAGGAGTTAGTTGCAGCCCTCTGCACAAATTACTACCCAGTGAATTCAGAATAATGCATTATAAGTAGTACGTTATTCTATTTATTGTACAGGTATTGATGTGTGTTGGATTCGTTCTATTTTAGAGGCACTGCCATGGTAACTCGTCTCTCTTGACAAAGGCTCTATGTCAGAGCAGAAGTGGAAGACGTAGAAACTGAACTTCGGGTAGTCCGTGAGATGAACGCTGCCAGCATTCACCTCACCAAAGCATCACGAGAAAACAAACTAGTGTGTCTGTCTCCCGCTGAGTGTCCCGATCACCGGGGAATCGCCGACTGTGGGGTGAGAAAGGAGGCGACACAGCAGCCGGCAGTGTCTTTTTAAGGTAAAATGCAACAAATCTGTGCTGCGTTAGTTTCTGAGATGCCGGCTACCCACATAGATTAATCACTGGCATGTTTTTAAAGAGAAAAGAACAGCATGGAAGGGTTACCTTGATCGACAGTGTTACTCAGTGCCATCAGTAATACAGCAGGTAACCAAACAGCCAGAAAGATGAATGTAATTCCAGGCACACCTTGCTGCCTTTCACTACTACTGCTTGTCTCACTCTGCATGTAACAGCTTTGCTGCCATTTTGAGGTACTGCTACACACTAGGGATTTTTGGGCTGGCCTCAGCTTGATTTCTTAGTTTGGCATGAGGTTATTTAATCCCCTCCCAAGTCCTTTCTCATAATACCCACTCCCCTGAGCACTCCAGGTTTTGACTTCTGAAAGGTAAGACAACAGAACAGAATTGTCATGTCCATTGGTTGTATTTCTGGCTTTCTAAAAAACAAAACAAAACATTGGCTTTGTCCAAAAAGAGCTGGCAGCCAAATTTGCCTCATGTACTATTCTGGCTTGGGAAAGCCAGCTTTGAACTGTGCCCTGAGTCACATTCACAAGTAGGTGTTTAGCAACAAATCTAGTCTGAAAATAACCACTAAGCAATGTGTATGATGGTGCAACGGGATTTTGCACACCTCGGGAAAACAGCATGACCTGCGGTTGATATTGCAAACTTCACCGATTGTTACCCAGTTGCCTCACATGAAAGTCAATGAGTGCGTGCAACATAAGGCTATCCAAAAGAGCACTGGAACAGCTTGCAGAGCACCTAGCTCTTGCCAGAGTGATTAGTCTCCCACTGGTAAAAAACCCAACAACGTTTACTGCCAATAGGTGCTATTTTAACCAAGCAAAGTGCATATTTATTTAATGGCCTCTGTGGTATCGAAGGCACCATGTTTACTCTCCATCTGCTTTCCCTCATCCAAAACTCTTTAGATTCTGAGTTGCTAAAAATGCCTGATGCTAATGACATTTGTCAACACGATTTCCCAAATCACAAACCAGTGCAAAAAAAGCCCCATAAGCGGAAAGAGATGACTCGAGTTTACAGTGGATGGTTTGCAGAGACTTTCTTTCTTGTGTAACAGCTTGGAGGAACTGGAAGACAAACAGACACTGAGCAGAAACCCCTGTGTTCAAGGACAAGGAGGGAGCAAGGAGCAAGAGTATGAGATCCATATGTTATTCTTATTTTGTCTCCTTAAGACTTGCCACTCCTGGCCGTGATTTTTCTTGAAATGTTAATTATAGGAGCTGGGTATGTCAGCAGTGCTCTTAACAGACCAACTTAAGTGCTGAAAGAATTTGCCTGATGAATAAAAAGCCAGTTTTAGAAATAGTGATCAGCTGTAGGCAAAGCAAAATGCACCAGTGGTTCATATGGGGAGCACAGGTCTTCACCACCACCCACCCCGCAACACACTGGCTGGGGCACTTGGGCTTATCCATGTGCTGGTGAGCTGGCTCCCAAAACTGACTTCAGCAAGAGTGGTGGGAACACCTGGGATTGAAGGGATGCACCCAGAATATGGAACGGCAAGGCACACAGGTGCAAATACTGCTGGTGCCATCCAGGGGGTCACCTGGGTCAGGTGAATCAACAAAAGTGATGCAACTGCATGTGCCTCTGAGGACTGTTCGAAGAGTCTTTGGGACAAGGTAAATTGGTTCTCCCTTTGTGAGCAGATTTAATCAGTGCAATAGAAACAGGACAGGTATTGCAGTGTTTTAATCTCAAGATCATTAAAGCTACAAAGCTATGCCACTGGGTGATTTATCAGATGCTGTGTCAGGGAGAAGCTAGACAGTAACTTGCAGAGAGAAGGTGAGTGGCTGGGGCTGGGGAGCGGGTCTCCTCCTAGCACAGAGCTGGGACCCAGCTGGTTATGTGCTACCAGACCCCCAACTAGGGGCAAGGCAAACAGCTGCACAAGTGACTCAAAAAATTGCTGAGACCAAGATACAGGGACAACTCAGTTGCCGGACCCCTGCATGGCATACATGAGGTTGCTCGGGTGGCAATGAGTGGCATCCCTCAGCCACTCAAAACACTCCCTTGAGGAGACACACCGCAGTCAGGAACCTGTGCCAAGATGGGCAGCTCTGCTGCCCTCAGAGCCACCCCACTTGCTGGCTGGGTACTCTGATGTGACAGCAGCATGTGAAGATGGGAGTGCAGGTAGTTGTGTATGTGGTGTTTGTGATCAACAGGGTAACAGGCAACTCTGGTCACAGTGATTTAACACATTTTCCCACTCACCTCAGACCACTAGTTGCTTAGCCCTTTGCCTGCGTGGGTGAAAGTGTGCTCTCCCCTTCTCCTCTGCAGTGTCAGCACTGGCATGCTCCAGAGGCCACTAGAAAGAGTCGAGGAGGACTGCAGTCTACAGGCTGTCTACAGCCATGGGCACACTGCTCAGGCTGAAGACACACCATGCCACCTCCACAAGCAACCCATGGCACTGTGCCAACTTGAAACTGGTTGACAAGAGGATTGTCGAGCATATGCCAGCAAAGGGGAATCATGCTCATCCCCTCTATCAGAATGTGAACAAACAGAAACCCAATCAGTGTAGGGACCTGGGGATAGAGACTTCTTGGTTGTCAGGACTCTCCCAAAAAGCCACATGAGCCAGAGGGCCAAGGTTGTGCTGTCCCTTGTGGGGACACCCATGCCACAGCTGTTGTATCTTTCCCATACTAGGGGGTAAGAGGGAGAGGGAAACGTTTGTGTTGGGAGGATAAGATACGAGCATGCTGAGAACAGACCTTTCCACGTTGCTCCTCAGTAGATATCACTGATCTCCCTGCAGTGCTTAGGGGCTAGGGACCATGAATTCAGCTTCTGTCACCTTTGCAAGTTGGGCTGGCCCCCACTTACATGTTTTTTCTCCTCTCTATTGAATGGACAATAAATACTGCTCACTCACCCCCACGCATACTGAGGGCATCTGCTCTCTCCACGGTAGCAGGGCACAGAAATGAAGGGACACTTACAGGTGTGAAAACCAACTGGCAAAGGACCATCTGCTTTGAGGGTGAAGTTGATTGCCTCTGCCAAATGTGAAGGCTCTGCTCTGGTAATGCATGCTGGGGAAGAAAAAATGTTAAATGTTACCCAGGGGCTGGTAGCACTAGATAGAAGAGCACACAGAAAGGTGCTCTAGAGAGGTGATTTTTTTTCCCTTTGAATAGGTACTGCAAACCAGTTGTAAATTGGTTTCTAAACTGTGAACGCTAAGGTGATAAATGCCTAGTCATTTGAGTTACCTGTGTCAACATTCCCATTTCATGTCCATCATCAATAAATTACTTATTAATTCCCAAGAGCTTGTGACTGGTTAGATGGTGAACTCAGCCTAATTAATCGTGGAGCCAGCTCTGCCCATGCTGAGGCACACTGACCAGACGTTATCAGTTTTTCTGTATTTAAATGAACTGTTTCAGAAAAAAAACAGGCTAAAATCAGGATAATAGAGTGGCAGATCTGGACCTTCCATGAGACTAGCAGCCATTGTATCATAACAAAGCACTGCCAGGCCTAGAAACGTCTTCTTCTGTAGTGGAAGAGCTCACAATACGTGCAAATAATTTGTTAAATGTCTGTTTTATTTGTCTTTGAGGTCAGACACTGGGACAGCACAACTGCATGTCTAATACTCACATCACATTTTAAACAAGGGTTTGGTCACTTACTGTCTGATCTTCTCCCATCCATCTCTTCTTTCCTTGCTGACCATTTAATACAGACCCCAGCCAGAAAGAGCACAAGCTCTTATCTTCTGAACACCCTGATCTAGGCTGAGATTTACCCAAATTGTGGAAATTTTTGACAATACATATTTTTGCACGATATGAGTATCAACTCAAGGAAGTAAAGCAATTGTTTTTGCACACCTCACTTATTCTGCACAGTATTCTTTGCTGCATCACTGAGAAAAACAGACCCAAGCTCAAAGATCTTCAACTCTCAAGAGGGAGGAGTTGCTGAAGGAACCCTTGGCACGTTGTGCAGATCAAACCATCCTCAAGAACTCAAGGCACAGGGTTCTTAGCAGAGATATTATTTGAGTGATTCTTCAGGTGATTACTTCAAATATTTTTCTTTCTTGCATGGAGTCTTGATTGTCAGAACCGAAGAGTTATGGTAAATATTACTAAGCTGCTTTAGTAAGCTAACTTGTGAGCAGGTTTAGTAGAGTCTGCATGACTCTGTCCTAATGACATCCAAGGGGCTTTCTGTCCTTTCTAGGGCCATCATTCTTCTTTGTAACATAGACTTTCTTACTGATTTAAAAATAAATTATTATAGCCATTAAAAAATACTAATGGGAGTAACCAATATGCACTGTGAATCACTTTTAAAATACTACAGTGATCAAGATGATTGATTTTCCAGTTATATGAAGCATTTAGCACAAAGACTACTTCATCACGAAATCAATTGTGAAAATTCTTAGGGACTTAGCAGAAACAGGCATGGTACTTGTGTTGCATACCCCCTCCTGGACTGCTGGATATTTGACAGCTCTCTGTGGGTTTGATGCAGAAGGCAGGCACAAGACACGGGTCTTCGGCTGCTGCAAGGCTGTGCAAGGCTGTTGCTGAATAGTAAACTGGAGAGTGCTTGACTGGTTGTGCATCTTGTGGCAGAAAACAGTGGCCTTAAATACGCTACCAAGTCTGATATGTTTTGGAGCATGAGGAAAATCACCAGTCTCCTTAAGGGGTCTTCTGCAAGCCCCTTCTGCAGCCTGAACTAATACCTTTACTGTTACAGTTGCAGTGAATGGAAGGCAGCAAAAATGGCACCGGTCATTACTTCTGAATGGAGCCTCTGCTCTGCAACATGGTGCGTGCTGGAAAACACACAAAACTCAATCAGAGGTGAGGAGGAGTATCAATGTCCTAACACATCCTGCCTGCCCAAGGGCCCATGTCGGGGGGCTGGGCTGTGCTGGGAAGGAGCTATGGACACCCTGAGTAGGCAGAAGATCTGCTGGGGAGAGAAAGCTCCAGCTGTCATCTTGAGGGGGCTGGGCTGCACAGGAGAGGCTGCAGAAATACCCACTGTGCTGCTGAGGCGGTGCATGGGCTCTGCCGCCTCACCTGGCTTCATGTTTGTAGAGCAGCCATCAGGAGAGGCAATGTCCCATCCTTCTGCTGCTACATGTCCCTGGCCTCAGCAGTCCCTGGGGAAAGGGAATGGTGGGGAGGGCGTGCAGGCTGCGGTGCCCGCGCTGCTGGGACTGCAGGGTGATGTTCAGACGGGCTCGGTGCTGAGAGTTTCTGCAGCTTTTGCTGCTGCCAAACACACTTCATTGCAGTTGTCTGCAGCGAGGTGTTTCATTTCGAGATGGCAACACAACCCACTGAGTCTGGAAGGTATCGGCTTTTACCACAAAAGCAGATAAGGTGCTTCTAAGTCAATGGATGAAGATATTTTCCTTTGACTTCTTGAATGCTTGCAGCCAGCTCATCTAATCTGAGGGAGGTCTGGCAGCCTGAAGCAGACACAGCCATAAAGTGGCTCTCACCCTGTTTTACTCTAGCCATGAAGTGCTTGGTTTAGATCAATAGCTTGTGGACGGATCTTCAATCAAGTTGCCGAACCTCCTTTGGATGTCTGAGCATTCTGCATTCTGAATCTTAACTACGCTCTTCAATGACTTGGATTTAATACCATATTTGTTCACGGTATATTCATTCTAGATCAACATCAGTTAAAAACAAAAAACTACATTTTTAATGGGGCTGTGGTTTGAGACACTTCTAGTAAAAAGCCAGAAAATATCTGAAGACTGGTTCCTGCTAAGCCAGCTCCCCAAATGAACAAGCATTCAAACAGAAAATCAAAGAATAAAAAAAAGAGTCTGTCATCAAATTCAGACTGAATATTCCTTTTCCTTATTAATATTGGTCTGCTCTTTCAACTATGAGTTCAGCAACTTTTTTTCATTCAGGGTTTTAGAGTGCAAATATGTCATGCTTGTAAGCATGTCAAACTGTTCCTTAATTTCGTCCTCTTCAAAAAGGCAGGAGGTAAAAAAAAGGCCTTCTAACAAAAGAAAATAGCGCACAACACTCACAAAACTTTTAGTTTTTTTTTAAAGTAATCATTTTATCTTTCTTTTGGATGACATTGTTTATTGTAAGACATCATTTTTATTAAATACACTGTAATACAAGAGACTTTCCATGTCATGTCAAGAGAAGCTGGTCACATGATTCACAAACAAAACTTTTAACACTGATACCTAGGCATCACTTTGAAATCAGCCAAGATGCAATGAAAGTTTAAAGCAATGACTAGTAACAAACTGCAAAACAAGAACCACTAAATATTTCCACGGAGACATCACATTAAAAAAAAAAAAAAAAGAAAAAAAAAAGAAAAAGGAAAAAAGGAAGGAGAAAGCTCTACACACCAGGTCACAGTTTGGTGACAATATAGAGATTTATATTTATACATAGATATCACCCTCTTTATCTTAAGTGACAAAGAGAGTGATATCTAGAAATATATATATATACATTTAGTATAGGTGGAGAGCAGGGCTGGGACAAATATTTCATAATTAATTGATTTTCTCTCTATGGGTGATTCAATTAAACATCAATGTTGAATTAAATTATTTGTATATAAAACATTCTTAGCTGCTTTTCTTTAAGTTAAAGAAAGATACATATAAGCTGCAAGATATAGGCCTCTGGAAAGATTTTATTTGACCTCTGTTTTCTCACATATTCCAACCAAATGGCCTCACTACTAGCAGCTTCTATTATCCTTGCCCAAAGTATTCAGTGTTTATAAAATACCAGCCAGTCATCACTCAGAACCCTCTACAAGCAAACAAAAAATCCCCACAGACTTGGTCTAGAATGCATAGACGGTAAAATAACACACCCAACATTTCCCATTTCTTCTCCTGAGACTTATGTTTAAAAGATGGCAAAATAGTCACTTGGTTGCTATTGTGAAATTCACAGTGTTTTCCCTGCAACATGTAGATTTTTTTTTTTTTTTGCTTCATATTTATGATTAATGTAGCACACCCCCCGCCCCACCCAAATAAAGGTGTTTTAACTAAGGCTCTAAAGGACCTCGATTCAAAGCAGCAGTGGTTCATCCCAGCCCTCACAACAAGAAAATACAACTTCTTGTGCTATCAAAACCTTCAATTTGATTTGAAAACCCAGTCTGTTCCCCAGCCCCTTCCCACTCCCTTCCCTCACATTTTTTTAAGCAGTACTTGAAATTCAGTCACAAGCTGCAACAACACAGACACAGACTTGTTCTAACGCAGATGCATTGTATCTCAGTCATCCAGTGACCTGATTGTTTTATTGGATTAATTAATTAATTTTAAAACTGTTTTGTAAAAGACCACATCAACCACTACAAAAACAATCTCTCAGAAAGGTGGGGAAGGGTACAACAAGAGAGAGAGGGGGAAAGGAAGAAAGAAAGGAAGAAAGGAAGAAAGGAAGGAAGGAAGGAAGGAAGGAAGGAAGGAAGGAAGGAAGGAAGGAAGGAAGAAAGGAAGAAAGAAAGAAAGAAAGAAAGAAAGGAAAAGAAGGAAAAATGATAAGAGAAAGTGAGAAATAAATAACAAGAAAGGAATAAAGAAAAATCATATGCAGTTTCTCCAGACAATAAATAGCTATATCATTTTACAAATCAAAATGAAATGAAGTTATTCTAAAATGGACACACTCCATCATGCATCATTGGGTGCTGTTGCTTTACAAGTATCTGTTCTCCACGGCCAGTTCTGTGCTTTGTGGATCTATTGAGAGTGAAGGACAGAGCGTGGTGAATGCTGCTATTATTACTGCTGAATTTTGGCATTCTCATTGTCCTACAAGTCATGTTGCAGTCTGAATAGTCCAGCTCATTCTTGGAATTATTTCGTTACTGCAGACGAGTATAAAATGCTAATAGAGCTGCACTGTTATTCCAGGACAATAAAACAACGATAGTACAAACCCAGAAATGACAGTAAAACAAATTCTGTTTTCTGAGCTTCGAAGCTTGTCTGTTCATTTCATCGTGAGAAAACAACAAGTGAGATGGGAATGGAAGAAATGTTTTTATGCAATCATCTGGGGAAAAAAAAAGTGCTTGTTGCTCTATCTCTGGCATTCCAGTACTGCCTCTGCTGCACACCAGCTAAAAATTTGAATCTTACAAACACAGAAAAAGAAATATCAAAAGAAAAAAAATATTTTGGTTGCTCAGCAGACTTTATCAATTTATTAATAGCAGTCTAATAATTGTTTGTAATAATGTAGGTGTATGTAAATTTATACATATACACACAGCCCATACATAATGTGCATGCATGTCTGCACATATATAAATAAAATACAACAGACATAGGCATACATGTATATGCTATGTGTGTATATATATATGCTATATGCAAATACACATATATAATATATATTATATATATGATCAGTTCATAGCACAGTCCAGAAATACTTTTTAAATGAGCCTGATTGTCACATTTACTCAGTGTACACAATTTATCTGACAGTGCAAGCATGATGAATATGCACATATACTCACTCTTCATTGTGATTTGAACATTTCTTCCTCTTCTCTGCTCATTCTGCTACACTTACCCACCTTCTCATGAACAAACATAAACTACGTATAGCTACAGTTTATAGCTTGTCTACTGTGATTATACATTTTATGCACTATCAAGAACATTAATGATATAGGTCAAGGTTATCCATACCAGTGGCTCTGTAGCACGTTTGGTCCTTTAGAAGCTTAACATACTGCTATGTTATTGCACAATGCATTGCAATTCTCTTTATTCTCTGAAGTGACTCTAAATAGTCTCATTAGTAAATAAAAAAGAAGATGCCACTACGTACATTTTCAGGGTTTTGTGGTTATTTTTGGTATACATTCTTTCAGTGCTTGCAAAACCCACCTGTTTGCTTTCAGGCTGGAGCCTGCTTTCCAATAGAAGAAGCATCTCAGATGCCTTTTTCTTCAGCTCATAAGAAACTAAGACAGAATACAGCAGGTAGAAACCTCGCACCCCCCTCCACCACCTGCAGCCTCCTCCTACTGCACAGTGAGAGCGGACTCTGACATGCTTCTTTTCCACCACTGTTACTTTGAAAATCAATTTCAAATTCCTTTAAAACACAACATTCAGATTCTCAAGAGAATGGGTTTCACTGGATGCTCAGTCTTTATCTAGCCTTCTGTGTGAACTTCTGAGACAGTCTAGATAAAATCTTAAGGCCCATTTTGTAGGAATCTTCCTCTGGCTTTTTTGTATGTTTCCAGTTCAGTAGCAGTTAAGAAATAACATCTAGTTTATTAAAGGAATACTGAGTATGGCTTTATAGTAACACTGTCATGTTTATTTGTAATGCTTCCTTTTCAATGACATTGAGAAGGGCAAAACTTCATCGCTGTCCAGTGAACTGTTTTCTTTTGAAAATGTTCAGAATCTTTATGAGCTAGCTCTAAAAGCTTCTGAAGGAAAAACCTAAAGTGCCTCAATAAATAATATATGCAAGCAAATTATATATTAAATGTGCTATGGGAACACTTATAAAAATAAAATGCTTAATTTATTAAATAAAATATCCCCAACACAAAGATTAAGGACTTTTGATCTGGCTCATATCAATAAGAAATAACAAAAAGAGAAAACAGAAAGAAAGATCACTTTTTTTTTTTTTTTTTTTTTTGCAGTAACGCCCCCTCACAGAGGGAGGCAAAAGTCTTGAGGAATAGGTAAGGTAGGTTTTCATTTGTAAGAATTCATATTAAAAATAATCCTAACTCTAAATTTGAAATCATCAACATCTGGTTTGAAAAATAACATGTATGCCCATGCAGCTGTCATCAACACAGTGGCCATGCAAATGTACACACACAATGCCAATCCAACCAAAAAGAAATTATTTAAGAAAGAGTGGATGTTGGTAACGACAACACTAGTATCAATACAAATATGGTGCTGAGCTCAGGGTCTCTGCACTCTTAAAAGTAAGCCATAACCTCAGAGTAATTAGTTTCCTCTAGAGATTTCTATCCCCTAGCACGGCTCAAACATAACCGTGCTTTAGATTATTCATGTTATATCAGCGTATTGTATCTGTAACATTGTAAAGGCATTTTAACATGGCTAATGTCCTCCATTAGCCCCTTCTAATGAAATATAAGTTACATTGTTATGAGTTTGCTATGCCTACTAGGGTGCACTACAAAATGAGTGATAGTTTCTGCACAAAGGGCATTAATCGACAAAGACCATGCAGAGTTTTGTTCGCACGGTTAAAAAAAAAAAAAAAAAAGAGAGAAAAAGGATTGAGGAAAGAAGGAATATGCTGCTGGACAAGCACAGTATAAGATACACCTGCCCCAGCATCTATAGCTTGCCCTATCTTATCAAAATCCTTAGTTTCAACACCTGATCTTGAAATTAATACTGTACATGAATAAGCCTAGCTTTAGCCTTCATTGAAAAAGACTAGCTGGAGAACATTTTTATACCATTGGCATGATAATATCCTACCAGAAGACAAAAGAAGGGCATGTGTTTAGTTTATCATGTAGAAACGCAATTATGTGCAGTGCAGGCAGCATCTTTTTCCCTTTTACTTGTATCTGGCAATGAAAGGTGCTGGCAAAGCACCTCCTTGAACAATCCCTTTAGTCCTCAGAAACACTCTTCAGGGAAAGCGTCAAACCCCATCTTGCCTTCCATCAAATCATTTCAGTGTTTCTTTGTGGGGTTGGATGCCATCTGATCCCCTCATTCCTCCAGATAGTGCATCACACAAGACTGTCTTCTTTCCATCTGGCTTTATCTCTGCAAGGAATATGCTTCATGTAGAGAACACCAGTCTTCTTTTCCACCCACATGCCAAAGCAAAAAAATTGAGGTGAATCCATAGAAACTCCCAGTAGCTGTACTGCTGAAATCACAAAGTTCGAGTCAAATATATTTTTCCCTTTTTTTCATCCACATCAAAGGCATGAATACAACAAGGCATTGTTAGTTGTGGTGGGCAAACTGAAGAGTCTGCTGATATAACAGATCATGTTTTTAAGGCCTTTGTCTATGCAGAGTTACAATAATGCAGAAGCCAAGTTGATTAGAAAGACAGGAGAGAAGAAAAAAATGACAGAAACTGAAAGAGAGAGAGAGAGGAGATACGTCTCAGTAATGTCTAAAACGTCAATACTTTGTCTACAGATGGAGAAGCGCACATTGCTTGCCCTTTGAAAGCTTCTCCGCAACTTTGTCATTAATACTGTCAAAGTTAAGAACACATTTTAATGGAGTTCAGCGGCAGTTGAACACATCGATTCCCGCAGCCCATAACAAGAAATTCTAGGAGACTTTAGCCTAAAATATCCAAGTAGACTGGAGACGCCTTGGCCAAGTTCTGGAGGAGGGAATGGATTTCTTTGATGTTGAGCCTCATGTGAGGCTCCCGTTGCCAACAGCCCAGCATCAAGTCATACACTTCCTTGGGGCATGTGCGAGGTCTCTGCAGGACTCGGCCCTGAGTAATGCACTCAATCACCTACAAGAAATCACAAAGAAAGGATCAGCACAGCTGAGCCAACTACGTGAGGGTCATACATGGAAGAGTTCACTGCTAACCACCACAGCAGCCTCACTGGTGGCAGTCATCCAGCCAACTCTGCCAAGGGCTGTGTTTCTAGGTACACTTATGAGCAGCAGGATGAGATCTGGGAAAAACACTGTAAAACAAGTTATCAAGAGGCAATAAATTCACTGGTACTAAGTTCACCCATGTTGCCCCTTCCACTCATGAGGGAATGATAGCCAGGAAGTAATTCCACACCTTGTCTCTCCACCCATCTATCAACCTCACGTCATCTCAGAAGGAGGCTAAGTTTTCACCCTGCTCACACAGAGCATCAATGCCTCTGTCTCTTTTCTTCCCTTCCTCTCTCCCTCCTTCCTTAAATTTATAAGTATCACTGTGGCTTATCTCTGGAAAGTGGTTACTTGTGACTGCCTGGAAATCAAGAGATCTCCATATTACTGCAATGTATTCAAGAATGGTTTTAGGCAGCCACGCTGCAACAACAACAAAAACATGTATGATATGGAATTGAAATCACCAAAAACCTGTTCAGGATACAGCTAAGCTCCCTTTCGCTGACTCATGGTCTTTCTCAATAGTCAGAGCAGACAATACAAATGAAAAAGCTAAATTCCAACTGGTGTAGTTCTGATTGGACAACTTCCATCCACCCTGGGCATAAAGGAGTGAAAAGGAAGGAATTCAACTACAAACATAAATATCTGGTATAAGGGGTTTTATCTTTACTAAACAAATTTCTTACTGCCACTTCTCCAGAAAAGTCACACCAACAGTTAACATATTACACACACCTCATTGTTTGAGAGCTGATACCATGGTTGCTTGCCATAGGTGAAGATTTCCCATAACACAACCCCCAGGCTCCAGACATCACTTTCTGTGGTGAACTTCCTGTACATGATACTCTCTGGAGGCATCCAACGAATGGGTAGCATGGTGTGACCCCCAACCTGAGAAAAACAAATGAAAGAGTCAGAAATAATTCCTCTAGACTGTCATGAGGAAGAGCATCCAGATGTTAAATAACGAGAACGTGTGGTTTCTTTTTTTCCCATCTGATACCACTCACTTCAAAGAGCTTTTAAGGACCAGAGATTCATGGTCCAAACTCCTCTCCCCCCAGCAACAATCACTACCATGACAGGTTTCTCAACAGAATCTCTAAAGACATGCTTTCTGAAGTGCAAACTCATTTTTAACATTTGCTTGGCACACCCTACCCAAGGAACAAGGAAGATGTACAAAATTATTAATTAATTTAGCCTACCAACGCTCTTTAAATTAGGCCAGTTATACTTTTCATTTTAACACTCAGGAAACTAAAAAATATTCATGAAATGAAATCTGCACTGATGGCTCTCCTAGAAACTCATCAACTGAAATCCGTGAGACACAGTGGTCTGATTGCATGACATGGTAGGATCAGGATCTGTAAGGTCTAATATCCTAATTTTGAGTGAATTAAAGCAATGCTGTTTTCTGTTGATAATTACCAAAGTTATTGCATCAAACGATTTTGTTCCATGTTAACTACCCAGTCCTGCACAGCTTTTAAAATAATTTAAGTTAGTTGTATGTATTCCCTTGACAATAAACAATTCGTAAAACACTGACTCCTACCCCAAGTAAAGTCATGTTGAATGGGATCTTTCACTGAATGAATGCCTTTCTGAAAATCTCCTAGAACTTTTTTCTTTTTCCTCAGCATCCTACATTTCCTTAAAATTAGGCTGCCTAACCTTAATTGACATTTAAAAAAATCTCGTATTTCCAGTTTCTAAACAATTTATTGTTCCTGACATGTCCCTCTCTGACTGGATCATATCAATATAGAAATCCACTCAAGTACTCTTAAAATAGTGTAACTGAAGAGATATTGTGATATAGATATACACATATTCTGATTACTTCTGCATCAAGACAGCTGTGAATATTTCCAAGGAAGTTCTTTAAAAAAAAAAAAGAAAGAGCAAGCTTTTTCAAGGACATCTAATTTTTTATTAACTCTAATTTTCCTGTCTGAATATGTGTTTAGTTATGAAACCACATTTGCACTTTCAAGATTCTGTCAATTCAAAATATCATTTCTCCTCGTGGGACTTTACATTTGTTGTTACAAATAATACCCTCCTTGTTCTCATGTTGAAACAGCAAATGGAAAAAAAATCCACTAGAAGTTCAGTCAGGGTTCACATTATTTCTAAATCACACAGAACGTCCATTTCCAGTTAGTTTTCAGTAATTCAGCATTAGTGCATCATACAAAAAACACAGCTACGGCTGTGAGAGCTCAGCCCTGTTCCATGCATTGCCACAAGTCAATGCTTGCTATTTACTCCACAAAAGCAGAAAGCCATGCTAAAACTTCCACAGACTTGGTCTGTAACTCCTCTTTTCCTCTGCTCCCCCTACACGAGATGTCATGCGAGTGATGGAGGAGTATTTTTTGTCAGGATGCTGAATGAAAGGCAGGGCTCCCAACTTTGGTTCCTGGCTAAACTGTGGATTTGCTTCTGACTCACTGCAGGCTGCTGTGCGCAGGTTTCAAAGCTGGGACACAACTCCTGCGGCTTTCCACCTACCTTACAAACATACACTTGAGCACCCCATTGACAGAGAATGGAGACGTATTTTTAAGTGCTTTTCTCAGTTCAGCTCATTAATCTCTGAGTTACAGTTTACCACTCTGGCAGGCAGACTGGCTGTAAGACTCCATGCATCATATTTTTAACCACCTGTGGCTGAGAAGTCACTCAGTAAGATGAAGAGTTTGAAGTAACACGCAAACATGCTGACATGTAAAGAAAGCTTCAATTTCCCAGCATATCATAACCCAAACTGGCGTGGCAACCAAACAGCTCCAAACCACCACTTTTACTGCCATCTTAGGAGGTATTTCATTAGAAAGTCAGAAAAGTTAGTCCCTTAGAAACATGGAGACACACACGTACAGACAAAGGGCAAGTGCCGTTAAAAGATGGTTAGTGACGAGAAGCTTTTGGTCTCATTAAATATTAAAATGGCTCTTAGATCTGCTCTATCATATAGACTCTGCTACTGATTCTTTTCAGCAATTTCTTTTACTCATTCCTTAAAAATTAATGAAAGCTATAAACAATAAAATATGTGTCTCTATTTTTTTCTTATTTGTCACATCTTACATCAAGAGATTTTGAAAAAGTAAATTAAAAAAATAAACAACAAAACACACAACCTCCCTAATCTTCTTTTCCCATGGTTCCTTGCTACAGAGCCGCAGTGTATTTGTGGTAGAACTCTGTGCTGAGTTTCCAGCGCCATTAAGTAAAATGAATGACACGTCTCTAGAGTCATGACGGTAAATTGCCACCAAATGATGGCTCTGCAATGAACTGATCTGTAACATCACAGACCTAGCTGTCTCTCTTCGCAGTCATAGCAAGACTGACTTATCAGTATTGACACCAAGAATTCAATTTACAGATAAGCATGAGCCACAGGGCTCTTTGGTGTTTTTCCACATCATCTTACCTGGAGCTGTGTCCACTTCTGTCCCTGAAGGCAGAGTAATTGCCCAGGACTGAGAAGTCCTGAGGTCTCTCCATCTCTGTCATTGCCAATATAAATAATTTTAGGCAAAGTTACTTCCAACACTTCAGGATCTTCGTGAAGATAACATTTAATGCTTTGCAAAGTATCAATAAAAGCATTATAATGGGTGCTCTTCTTGCCAGATGGCATTGCACTGAAAACAGGATACCTGTGCAACACTGACCATCACCCGTGGCAGGCTGCACAACTCGCTATGGTCCAGGAGCACCTTCAGTTTCAACTCAGATTTCAGTTCAGACATACCAAAAGCACAGGTCAGGGCCTGGCCAAAGGCACTTCTTCTAAATGCATATTTCCTTCTCTATTAATGATCAGTGGTTACTGAGTCAACACTTTTACTCAAAAAAGCAGTAAGGGGTGTGTTAGGTATATGGTTAAAATGAGGCACACGCTTCAGAGCTTTCCTGAACTGAAGCCTGGGACTTGACACCACTGTTTGCAGGACGCCTGAAACAAATTGCCAGCCAATTGTGAGCTTCTTTCAGTCTTCATTGAACTGTTGAGTCCAAGTACCCACAGTTGTGCCACAACAGCAGTGAAGAGAGGTGAAGTGCCTTTTTCCTTTTGTTGTCAAACTCTCAGCAAGGCTAAGTGGTGTTTTCCAACAAGGACCAGTGAAGAAAAACATGGCTACATTGACCAAAGTTTAAAGGTGGTGAGTGCTTCAGAGATGCCTTCTGTATACGCTTTAAGAAGAAACCCAATTATTACACAGCTCTCAGGTATCATCAGCATTCTGCAGGATCAAGTCCCTGCTATACATCCTGTAATTCAGTGCTGCTTGATACAGATAATTTTTAAATGTTTGTGTGCTAAGCACATTACAGTTGCAGGTAAATAACACCTTTATATCCAGTCTAGCTATGGTTATGACAGGTTTAAAAGCATTACAGTTTTAACTTAATATGCTACCGCTTTAAAATCCATATCGTAGCTGTAAAAAGGATGCAAAAAATGACCATTTTACAGCTACAAATTAGGATGTATTTTCTCGATGTTATCTGAAAGCAGCTGCATTATGATGGTTCGTTTTTATTAAGAATTGCACTTGTACAGATCCTTTCTGGTACTTAAGTACTTGCTTCCAAACCTCAGTTTATGTAAGCAAGCACTTCCTAGCCCAGCAGTAGCTTTGTCTTACATTCACTAGTTGATTCTACTAGCAATATTAGGCTAGAATCTAAACCAGAAAGCCTGGTGAATTAGCTTCTGCAATGTGCAAACTATTCACAGGAAGGAGGCTGCTATGCCAGACCAGTGAACTATGATCTTCTTCCAAGAAGCACTTTCAAGAGGAAATGGCCACATTTTTCCATTTATGAAATATTGCACTTCCAACAATACAATGTCATCCACCTTGTCATCAGTTTCAGCACTCATCTTTTAAATGGATTTAGCACTTTGAAAGGTGCCAGATAAGCTGACCTTCAACACTGTTTTCATTTATTTGCAAACACCAAGCTTCAAGGACTGCTGTAGAAACGTCATGTCTTAGCCTTGAAGCAGGGCATCTAATTCTAGAATTTGCTAAAGTTTGTCAGCTTTCTGGCTTCATATGTTCTGTATCCCACTTCATGGGCACTAAGAAATGGTGAGGGTTGTCTAATGCAGAAATTTTCATTTTAAGAAGGAAATCAGGCCTATAGTATTAAATTCTGTGGAAGATGACTTTTGTTGCCTAGGGGTCAGCATCCATCCATCCATCCATGCAACCATCCAATGTAAATCCAGCTTTCTTGCACATTAATATTACTTCTACAGAGAGGAGCCCTCAGCTGATTGTCATCAAGCTGAAGGCAGGCAATCACTGCAGTCTGCCTCTGCAAATTTAAAATGCATCTGTCAACACCCTGCCCCGGCCACTGTTTCAATTTCTACTGTCCAGCTGCCGTGGGAACTCAAAGCTGTGCTGCCTGATGTTTGTGAGCAGATGGGTACACTCTCTTACAAAGAATGAGCAAATGAAGCCTTGTGGTCCTGCTGGGAACAGGAGGCTGTGGGTGAAGCCAGGGGAAGCCAGCCTACAGAGGTATGGATGAAACAGGCTGTATGTGAGGCTGCACAGGTAAGATACAAGCCATGGGCTGTGAAAGGCACAAGAAATAACATTCTTAAGATGACTACTTGATGAATTCACATGAGGTTTGTGCCTTACTCATTTGTTCCATGAAGAAGGAGGGCTGAATGGACTAGCTGCACTTTTGCAATGTATGCCAGCTGTATCCCCACCTTACCAGAGCAGCATTGGGGGTGCTGATGGTGCGAAAGAGGGCTTTGGGGCTCCAGAGCCATGTCAAAGGGTGCTGCAGGGGCTGACCAAAGGACAGGACACGGATGAGCTGGAACACAGAATAATCTCTCCTCCTGCTAAATGCTGGTGGCTGTATTTGGAGCAGCTCCAGCACTTCTGGAGAGGACATCAAATCCAATCCCCGACTATTGGAGGCATTGTATAATATTACATAACTCTTTCCTTTCATTTTTTTCTTTTTCTTCTTCTTTTTCTTTTTTTTTTTTTTAAATTTCTGGCTTTAAGTAGTTGATTACTCTGAATTCATGCAGTTAAAAGCACAGCGACCAATTGCGTAGTCTTGGAAAGCAGAGTTCCTCATTTACGTTCAGCGTTCCCAGGTTCCCACGATTCCCACAGAGTGACATTGCAGTAATGTGTCACAGCGCTTTGTATATTCTCCAAAGACTAGTGATGCTTTTTCTGCCAACAGGATAAAAGTAATCTTTCTACTTTGTGAGCCCAATGAGCCTGAATGACTAACCCATGGGTTTCAGCTGTGATTCTGCCCAATGCCCTGTCTGGCTTGACTGCCGCATCTCTCCAGAGCCCTGCTGATTTCAGACCTTCTGTAGTTCAGGATGGTAGTCTTAGAAGCAGCTACACAGTTCAGCATATGTTTAAATTAACTGTCATGTGGCAACTCAGTTTCTTTAACCCAACTGGACTTTAGTTTGTCGAGCTGGAAGCATGCTATACTTTTTGATTAATTTGTTCACTCTCTCCTAAAAAAGGATCCTGTATACTTGTGGGATTGCAGCATTTCAGGGTAGTTTTTGCTATTTATGTTTTGGTCTTCTGACTTGTTTCCCCATTTCAGGATGATATAACTGCAAAGAAATGTTCTCTGCAAAAATTATCACGTCTTATTGCTAAAACTGAAAACCTCTCCTCTCTTGGTGAATATCTGCTCTTTCCCTCTCATAAAATGCTGTCAAATGTTTCCCTCAGCACAAGAAAAAAAAAAATCAATAACTGTTATTTTCATTTCTTCTATGCCCTGGCCTTGCAGATAAAGACAATGTCTCCTCTTAAAATACCATCAGTGCTGCCACGTCCACTTGCAGAAAAGCAGTACATTATTTTCACAGACATAACAAGCCATACCACTCCAGTACATGAGGGTACTGAATTATGAAATAAAGCAGATCATTCACCAGTAGCTAAAGATGTATTCTTTATTTTCGCTTTTAACCCTGGTTTAGTTCATCTCTATTAAAAAATGGCTTACATTCTCAATTAATTCTACCAGTGGTCTTGTCAGAAAATTGTAACAATGCCTAGAACAACATTTATTACACTGTAAATTCTCTCTTCAGCTGTGCAACATCAGTTCGATACCATGCATCAACTTTGTGTTGCTGGAGATAAGAGTCTTCTCATTAGTCCCTATGAAACCACTGTCACAAGATACTGCCAGCCCCCAAGGCTTACCTGGGATCAAAAAGTGATTATACACATCCATGGAGGATAAAATCTGACAAGGGCTATCAAACACAAAGATACCATGTCTGGCCCAGGAAGTGCCTGAGCTGCAGAGTGCTGGAGGCTAAGAAAGTACATGAGGGAAATATTATTATATGTTTGACCTGTTCCCATACTATTTGGTAGGCACTGGTTCCTCACAGTGACAGGATCCTGGAATAGAGAGGTCTTTATAGAAGCTATTCCTACGTTCCTATGTAGATGGGCCACGCACTCCGACATGCAGTTCTTACCAAACTTCTCAGCAATGCTTATGGAGGGCTAGACATGGTTCTGCCAAAAGGGTTGAATGAAGGAGATATACCACATGGAATTAAAATATATGGATAACCTAATGTATCTCACAATTCCAGAGATCTTTTCAAATGCTAAGTTGAAAGGATACAGAAACTGTAACTACTGTGTTTTACACAACACTATCACATTGGGTCAGCCAAATCTACAGGGTAATTAATAAACTGTAGTAGTTACTGCATTACAGAGCACTTACTCTTCCAAGAAAGGAAAATAAAGTGCCCTAAAGGTAAAATCAGATAAGTGCTATGAAGAAGGTGACATGATTCACATCTCTGATTAAAAGAAATGTCCCCTATCAGAGGGACAGAACGAAAGTTAACCGAACAGAAGTCTGCAGTACTGAAAAGCAATGGATTACAGCTCTTTGGTGAGCAGGATGAAGTGTGTACGAATGAAGTAGTATATCCCTTTAAATATTTATTGTATTTAAAATGAGAAAAAAATCTAGTGTTCAACAATGAATTATAATCTAAGTGAAAAGAAATGGAAGTATATTGTGGTAAACTGAAAGACAACTTGAACCGTGTATTTTAATTAATGCATTGGACATGTAGATTTGTTTCTGAAGATAGGAATTCAGGACCTTGATGAAATAGCAGGGAGCTGGGATTACTACAAGCCAGAGAAGACTTGGTATGTTGAACCAGATGGTGTGTCCTTTCTAAAACACCTTATATTATCCTAATTTGCCATACCGAGTTATGTCATAGCATACAGTTACTGACCACTCCAGCAGCAGGACTTGCAACTCAGAATATTGAGCTCATGTGAAGTCCTGTGTTTTGCTTTACAAAAAGTTATCACAATGTCACTTGTATATCACCCCTACTTCCACACCAGAGTGTCTGCTTGTTCTAACAGTGGATGAAGAGAGGTATCAGGTACCAGCAGACAAATAGCTACAACAACTTACATTAAAATCGTCACAGGATCTGGGATGACCATCTGATGTGTCCAAGTCACCAGCAAAACAATTTTGCAATGCAATATTAATGAACTACAGCCATTGCCTTTCTGATTCTCAAAGCAAACAGTTTAACAAACATTGAATTATCCCTTCATATCAATCCTGAGTAGTCTGGACTACTTGGGCCAAGGAGGTTTTAAAATTAATCTTTAATATGTGATGGAAAACTGGCCTCGACAAGTCTGTACCACAGTTGAAATCCTAATTTCTGTTTGCTGTTCTAAATAGAGGGTTTGAGGTGTGATGTGAATACATGCTAGCTGAACTGCACAGTCGTTATCAACAAGTAGCAGTTACTCGAGGGCAGACTCTGAAAGCCAGGTATCATACCATATAAGCCAGTTTGTGTTCACTGGGAAACCTCTACTCCCAATGTTATGTCTAAAAGCTATTTCTCAAATACAAGAGATCACAACCTTTTCCCGTATTTATTTTACTGAAAACCACATTTTTTTCAAATTTACTGTAAATTATCATAGCATGTCTGGCTCTATTGGTCATGTCAAATTACGCCACAGGAGAAGAGGGGAACAACAGAGCTTGGTTTGTAGCTTTACTTCTCCCTTGTGAGGCACAAAAGTGTTTCTGTAATGTCCATTGCATGGGAGCACCACAATTTTTAGTTGAAATGTCTCAGATGTTCCACTTCCTTGCATTTTGTTAGATGGGTTCTCCTCCTTTTCCCGGGTGGTTAATTTATCACATTGCTTACAAATACCAAGATTAATAAACTACCACACATACGTGAGGCAACCAAATAAGTCTTTAGTATCACAAATGCTAAGAAAATGGGAAAACCTACTGGGTTCCCACATCTTTCACACAAGCAAAAGAAGTTGTTTTGAACCATCAGTCAATAAGTTAACCCTTTTGGGTCAATTATTTTGGCTGTTCACAAACTACCTGTACGATGCTGGGCAAGTCATGTCAGATCAAATCTGTCAGCTACTGACTGCCTGAAAAGAGTTCAAGGATGTACTCTCTCCAGCCAGAAGCATCAAGAAGGCAGAGCAAAGTTTCATGAATTCCAAGGACAGCCAACAATATTGCTATTTCAGAGAATTAGCAATTGCTCTTCTTTGTGAAGGCTTCTCCTTGCCTGAAGAGTAAGAGGGAAGTATGATCTCAAACACAATCCTGATAGCTGTGCAGTGCCTGCACTGGAAGTGACTACACTGGTAATGTCAACACACTAATCTAAGTCTATGCATATAGACAGCCAAATTGACAGGGACCTGAGAGAGGCTAAATTACACTGGTCCTCAGCCAGATGTTAATAAAAAAGGCAATGGCAAGGTCTTTGTGCTCATTTCCCTTCTTTTGTGTAGTCTTGATGTCTTCTGCTTATCACTTTCTCTGGCCTGTAATTTGTTTACATAAACTGGAAAACACAAGAGAAAAGTTTCACTAAAACAGAACAGAAAAAATTCTCTGTTGTTTTCCTTCCGTGAAGTCTAGTTTTTGCTTCCTCACTTGTACCATGACATCATTCCATGAGCTGAAATAGGCATTTACTCTGAAATGAGGCAACCATCAAACAACACGCAATATGATAATTAAAAATACCAGTAACTGCTATTACCAAAAAAAATATTACTCATTCCTATGAAGCCTGCAAAATTCTAAACTGTTCTTATCAAATTCATATGTTGAACTATTCCTCAAGGCATGCTTAAAATATTTTTCTTGGACACAAGAGCCAAAGTGTAGCCCAAACAGTGATGCAATAATTTTATAGCTTTTGGCTGAATACACTGGTGTAAAGGGAGAAATTACACCAGCAGAGGGCTTGGAACCACAAATTTGTGTTTTGGTTTTGTATTTCGTTTTAGTTTTTTTTCTTAATTCTTTTCAGTGCCTGCCTCTACCCTCAGCAGTGTCATTTTCCATTTGGGAAACATCATACTGCGTTGTCTATACAATGGCTGTTGGAATTCACATGACGTTTGTTTAAGACCAATACTGAGCTGTAAATTCTGCTTGTGATGGTGAAACGTCTTTCATTCTTCCTCCAAAATGAGGCCAGATAATCCCCTGACGTGCAAGCATTCATAGAAGGTGTCAGTCTAGCAAGAAATGCCCCCTAATATTTCCCTAGGTGGACCCATTCCCTGATGGCATGTGATCAGGATGAAAATTTGGTTTCCTGACACAAAGCCTGTTAAACTTGCGCATTACTAGGCAATCTGGACAACAGAAGAAGATCACAGCAGTCTTTGAAAGGATTTAGGACTCTGCACTAGCATTTCTGCATTTCAGGTAAGGGTTCTCTGAAGATTTTACACATATTGATTGCCACTCCAGGTTGTGCAACGTACATGCTCACAGTCTTCACCAAATCCTAGTGATGTGTGGACAAAAGAGAAGAGGTGGGAGAAAAACCCACAACTACATCTATTATCCTTGATTTTCCCTCACATATTTTGCAGTGGCCCAATGGAGCATTCTGGAAAATCTTCTACCTCCTCCTTGGATGAATCTGCTTCTTACTGTAACCATGCAGCACTGAGGTGGTTCCTTCCTCATGCATGTTCACCTTCCTCTCTGGATGAATATGAATCCTACTAAAACATTGATTCCTCTGCTTGCTGCTGTGCTGTAATACTCTAATTAACTCAAAATTAACACATAAAAGTAATTTTAGTTTCACTGCTCAAATAAAAGTAGGATATCCAGTAAAATGAAGAGCTCAAAGGCTAGACACCTCACTTTTGTAAAAACAGGCTGCAATTTTACACCAGTGTAATTAAAACAGTTATTTGATGCTTTGAGATCTCTCTTGTGCAGACCAACTATATGACCTTCAATATAAATCTTACATGTAGCATTCCCAGACTCCAGAGTTGTCTAGGTTCAAGGAGGTCTTGGAGATATTTAAAATAAGCCACGTGGGAAATGACTGTCTCGTATTATTAAGACAGCATATTTTAATTTGTTTGGGGTTTTCCGAGATTGTCTACAGTCCCAGTGTTTGGACAGTTCAGGAACACTTGAGGCTAGGACTCTCAAATCATGCTCTGTGAAAATCTGGTACTAAACCTTGTAGTATTTAAATTAGATTGGCACTAGTTTTTTGACCTACGCTTGTATAATGTCTAGGTCAGTGAAGTCCTGATCTACAGGAGGGTCCTACATACCCTTGCAGTACATGTCTTACACAATACTAACAGTTTTTCTAGCCAATTGTAAAAAATTACAAATTGGGTCACCATAGCAGCTGCCCTTTAACTTGGTTACATGATAGTGAGTTACTATACTTGTAATAACAATTGTGAGTCTTCGTACTTCAGAATATTTTTCATCTGCTTCAGATGAAAACTTTTGAAGTATTGTTCCATAAAGCCTGCATTTCCTTTTAAAGTCATGCTACTTTATAATACTCTTTGGACATGTTTCGGATGATCCACACAGAGTATTATCAAATGCAATCAAAGATGTTCTTATTAAAATGTTATGTGCTTCAGGCCTTGGTGTATAGTTTGCTTTGTTTTCTTGCCAGGCAAATCTATTATCCTTTCTGTGCATTCAGTCACCTTCACCTAACCCGGCACCCTGGCCTCTGTGGTTATTTCTACTGAAAAGTCCCTGGATCTTGTATCCATCAGGATATTTTCATTTTATGGTTCACCGTGGCCTACGGGAAGGGGGTGGTTCTGCGGTTCCCATTAGCCTTGACCCCGTACTTAGGCTGCAGCCCATTTTTATTTTCCTTTTCTCTCTGCCAGATAGGAGTTCCTCTTCAAGACACTTCAGTCATTGAGCTGGCTAAGAGGCTTTTGTTAACAAAAAGCAGATGCACCAGTAAGTGTTCTCCTGAAAGGATCTTCCTTCTACCATAATGATTCTGAGTTTGGAAACCCACTGTATTGAAGTATGAATGCTTCAGCCTTCCAGGACATCTGAAATGAGTGTTATACAAGCCTCTACACACATTTTATCAGTTGGCTTATCACTGACTAGCTAACACTGAATAACCAGGGTGCCTTGCTAGCATGGCAATTTCATGTGAATACTGACTTTTTAAATGAATATCCTCCAAGTTGGTGAACTATGTATTTGATCTATTTTAACTTGCTTTTCAGTTCTTTTGAGCGCTTTCCATAGTTACCCCTGTATGAATGACTGCGTGCTCTGTTGCAGAGAATGATGAACTAGGTAGTGAAGGAATGGCATTAATGCAAGATCATGAAGATTCCAGCACAAAATGTATGCCACTTGATTTTGAAATGTTACTTATATCTAGTTACACAGGATAAAATTTATAGCATGACAGTAAATGCACTGCAGTGTCTTTGGAAAGGATACTTAAGTCTTACTGAGATGTCACTGTTATGGTCAGTATGACACATTTGCTGGAAAGGGAGAGGTAGCTTCAGTCTTCTGTGAGAATTGTTGAGCTAGGGAAATACTCAAGTGGGACTTAGCCAGTTAGAAAACCCAAAATATTGCCACGTGTAAATTTTTTGCATCTTTTGAAGATATCACAATGAGTATCATATATGAGCCAATACAGACCGTGTTGCTATCAAACAGGAATTAACTCTGACAATTCTTGAACAAAATTCAATCTGAATTCTTGATCTTTAAGGCCAGACAGCTTCCAAGCATCCAAATCCTCCTGTGACAGGCATGACAGAATAACAGCACAAGCAAGTTTTTGTCTCCAAGACTGTCTTGGTTCTAGAGATAGCAGGGGAGAACTTCGCCTGTTAAACAAACCTAATATGGGTTACTCTCCCTGATGTGCACTTACTCAAATAAGGGTGTCTATAAGCTCAGCAGGAGCACTGTAGTGAAGAAACACCTAGTAAAAAACAGCTCAACAGCATAGCCCGGCAGAATGGGGAAAGAAATCAAAATTAATAGCAATAGAAGAGGAAAGAGAGTGTGGGGATGGAAGGAGTACAGGGGGTGAACAGGAGCTGGAAAAAAGTGAAATGGTCACAACCACAGAGCAGGGCACACAGGAATGGATCAGCAGCAGATTCTAGCTATTGCAAAGCGTCTCCAACAAGCAAGCACACAAGCAGTCATCAGTGAGCACTATGTCCCACATAATCCTCTTATTTACTGCACTCAGTCCCTTTATGGATGGGCTGAAGCCTGGGAAGACTCTTTCACCCCTAATCTTGCATATGCCTTTCATTTTTTTTCAGTAAATTCCCAGTAACATTAACAGCCTCCTACATAATTTGACCTATGGTCAAAACACAGTCAAGCTATGAAAAGCCTCAAGCCTTTTCTGCTTCAGTAAAAGGAATGCAATATTCAAAATAAACACTGCTGGAAAGAACACAATACTCAGAATAATAAATATTGCCCCGTCTCTTCAGCATGTAGGATGCAAAAACTGCAGTGTCCTTGCTCATTTGTTTTTTCTTGGTAAGAGAGAGGTTGGGAATTAAAGAGAGTAAGGCAGAACGGGTACGTTCTCTAAGAGGTCACAGAGACAGGTTTCCACTGCCCTGTAGGACCCCACAGGCCCTTACTGGCAGGAAACATGGCACCTTCCACTGGATCCTGCGGGATTTCACAGGTTGCAAGTGGCTGTCAGGAAGCCCTGATGAAATTGTGCCTTTCAGCTGTCACCACCAGAAATAGGACCTTCCCCTGAGTCAGGGAGCACAGCCTCTTGGACAAGCTTCTGAGCTGTCACTGGGTGAAACTCAGGTTTGGGGAAAGAACCATGGCATGCAGACCGACCCCAAATTACCAGGGGTCTTGGGATTATGTCTGCCACCGCAGGGAGTTGTTTCCTCCAAAACAGTTGATGCATTTGCGTCCTGTCTTGCAGCAGAAGTACAGCTTTCAGTTATTCTGCATTTGTACCAGGAATTTCTTCTGCAATGTCTAACACTGGGCCAATGATACTTTATCGTTACTATCCATGTCATTGTTCTCTGAGAAGCATAAGTAGAAATATACAACTGGCAAGTCCAGCACCTGTAAATACCTTTATTTTTTCTGCTGGAGGTTTACAATCTGTGATCATGCTTTAGCACTAAGGGTGAAATTAATCTCTGTGGGGCCACAGCACGCTAGGTGCTCATGATGCTCTCAGCTGGAAGGCAAGGGAAGAACTACTATACACTTTTTGGTGATTATTAGCACTGAGATGGATGCCAATCACTACTATGTGTTTGCTACAAACCCATCTCCAGAATAATTAATTTTAACATGATATAATTACGGAAAAATCTTATCATTAATATTGTCAGGTTAGTTAATATTTAAAGATTTAAAATGTAATATTTGATTTTAATACTATAAAATACTATCACTGTTAATATTAATTGTGAAAATAATAGGTATTATGTATGCAAAGAAAGATAAAAATGCTCTACCTTCAATGACAGACAGAGCTGTATCTGTAAGCATGAGCTGGGATGCAGGTTCTAGAAGTCAACCTTTTTCTACTGTTCTAAAAAAACGGATAATATTTTTATATTGTGCAACAGTATTCAGAAGCAGTCCATGTGGAACTGAGTGAGCCGTAGCCCTTTTTGTTCTGTACAGCCAATACAAAGAAAAAGAGAGAGGAATTATCTCTGTAAAGGAATGATTGTATTGTAAAGTTTATTGTATTTAGTCTAAGGACTGATTGATAGAAGAATCACAATACCTTTTGACTACCATGTCAATACACTGTGATTCAGAAGTATCAGAAGCAGCAGAGTGTGAGGATGGGATAAAAAGAATGAGAGTCAACAAGGCAGGAGAAAAGTTCACCTTTTACTTCTTCTGGACGGAGAATATCTTCCCTTAAAGTTCTCTTTCCCAAGAAATCCAAACTGATTTATATGAACCTCTCCTTAGGCTACTTACAATCACCTGATTAGTCTATTCAACAATGCCACAGTGGTCAAAAAAATGTCTTCTCTTTGTGAGAATTATTAATGTTCTGAAATGCCTTTGATTCTGTATCAAGCAAAAGTACTGAACATTTAGACAAAATGAAATACTTGGAACCATTTTGAGCAAGAAATTTTGAAATGAAAAGTGTTGATGTTTTCCAGCAAAACAAAGCAGCCAGATGCTCCCAAAAGATTTCAGTTTGAATGGAAACTTAAAACAAAATGTACTCAGATAATTAAAAATAGAATGAGACTAATACTCAATTTAGGTCACACAATCTACAGCGTGGTTGTTTTTTTTTTTGTATTGTGCATCCTCTAAATTGGTTCTGAAGTGAAGAAAAGACCACAGAGGTCTGCTAAGAAAAATATCAGCAGTGTCTGCTGCTGGAGGGCCGGGAGGTGGAAGGAAACATTATGCTGTTGGAGGGCAGCTTCCTGCAGACAGTGACACCTTCTTGAGTGTGAGGGCGCCCAACATTCAGGGGATTCCCAGTGTGTTTCAGGCCCTGAGCAGTTTGGCATGATGAGAGCATGGCAAGGGCATGAGGAACAGCTCAATGCAATAACTATAGTCTCTAAGTTATTTCCATTATCACTTCCAGGACAAATTCCTGGAGGAATTCTTCCCCTGCTTGAAACTGCTCCATGTAGAACTAAGATACTCAGTATCTGCACTGAAGGAAGGCACTTTTTACAGAGATTCACAGGGAAATAATAATAATAATAATAATAATAATAATAACAACAACAACAACAACAACAACAACAACAATAATAATAATAATAATAATCATCATCATCATCATCCAATAATTATTAAAACACAAACAAACCACACACCCCTCACCTCCAACAAACCAACAAACAAAAGCTTCACACAAGATCCCAGGGACCTGAGGGAATGGCAGGAAGATGTGCCAGGGGACATTTAGGTTGGTCATTAGCAAAATGTTCTTCCCCCAGAGGGTGGTGGAGCACTGGAACAGGCTCCCCAGGGAGGTGTCACAGTCCCAAGCCTGACAGTGTTCAAGAAGAGACTGGACAACACCCTCAGACACATGGTGTGACCTGTGGGGTTGTCATACGGAGTGACAGGAGTTGGACTCAATGATCCTTGTGGGTCCCTTCCAATTCAGGACATTCTGTGATTCTGTGATCAAAAAACTATGTCTTAAAACAACTGGCTTGCAGATCCAGTACTAAAACATACTATAGGGAACAAACGTATATTAGGAAGGCAATGGATTATCTTAGAGCCTTAGGTAATTCCTTCAGAAATTTCTCTATGCAGATTCTTTCCATGGAAAGTAAAATGATGGAAGAAAGTAATTAGCAGTTTTTAAAAAGAAAATCAAAATCTAAAATAGCACCAGTAAGTGTCTTATTAAGATACTTAGAAGGCTTTCCTTTTAGAGAGAAAATATTTTAGCACATCTATATCACAACAGAATTAATCCCTTTAAGAATCTTCAACTGTCACATTGCATTGTTTATTCACAAATATCTCAAAACATTTATAGCTCCTGTATAGCTGCATAAAATACATTCAGCACTGACTGAAATATTATCAGCCCAGGACAAATTATTGTAACCATTTAACAGATCAGAAAAACCTTAAAAAAACCCACAACAAAACAGACTAAGCCAAGAAATGAAGAAAAAGACCATGTCCAATGGGAACTGGATGCTCTACAGGAGGGGGCAGCATGGCTCTCAGTATCAGAACTGGAATCTAGCAGAACCCTGTCGTCTGTCCCCATGAAAATGCATTCTGGTCTCTGAGCTGCATCTTTTCTAAAAGTCACATCCTGCCATGTGCTACAAGCTAAATGGCAGCAGAGAAAATACTGTATCTTCATCTCAGTTAAGTTCCCCTTCTCTTTCCCCTCTCCGTAGTTCTCCAGCTGAATACCATGACATCTGACTTGTTATCAAATGCACAAATTTCAGAATACACAATTTCTGCCCTTGTTCCTGCCCAACAGGAAATTAGTGGCTTCACTATTTCTGGGGTGTTTAGCTTGCAGGGTGTGAATGATGCCGGAGAGCTCGTCTGTAAGAGAGC
Source organism: Nesoenas mayeri (assembly GCF_963082525.1). Lineage (NCBI taxonomy): Eukaryota > Metazoa > Chordata > Aves > Columbiformes > Columbidae > Nesoenas > Nesoenas mayeri. Next base: position 25,685,238 of record NC_137542.1, on the reverse strand, counting down.
AGACGTGTGTTTGGTGTGGTATCCTCCTTGCTGCCCCAGCCAGGGGCAGCTGCCCATAAGCTCCTGCCTGCTGTACGCAAATGCCTGCGGATTCATCTTCCCCTGGTCCGCAGCACAGCCCGGGCATTCCTGCTGGTGCCCGCTTTTGCGAGCACTGCCTGCCACAGCAGCCCTGGCCCTGCATACTAATTGGCACATTTAATGACTTTCTTTTGCTCTCCCTCCTGTCTCCCCCTGAGCTGCTGTCTGGAAGCAGAAGAGCCCAGTTGCCATGGAAACCGAGCCTCCAAACACCCTGAACCTGCCGCACCAACCTTTGGAGAAGATTCTGGCGGTGAAGCTCAAAAAAGGGGATGCTTGAGGGGGCGTGAGGGTGGAGGAGTGGGAAAAGGGTAATGCTGACTGCAGTGGGAGCAGGTCTGGGCTGTTCTGCCACGGCACCACACAAGCTGAGTGTATACTGGGCATAAGAAAGCAGACGTTCAGGGGAAAAACAGATTAACTCTCTATTATCTACATTTTCTTCAAAATGCTTCAAATGCTTCTTCCCATCCATTTACAGTCTGGATCAAATCCCTCCAATGCATGCACACGTCATGTAATCAAAGCAGTTTTGACAAATCCCAAATATGACTCACACATATGAAGGACTGTTCGTAGCCATAAAAAGTGCTGATGACGGTGAGCTGAAGGTTCAAGAGGGCCTCAGTGCCTCCACAGCACAAGCTGTCAGAGGACAAACCCCTGCCTAGGCAGTAAGGCTGTGATCCCCCACCCAGCCTTTCAGTCTTGCCTGCATTTCCCAGGCCAGCTGCTGGACTGTAGCTGTGGGGAAACGCAGCACCTGTGTGCATCAATGCCTTTTCTGAGCAGGTACCTAATTCCACTCCAGCCCCATGTCCAAAAACATTCTAGACCCCACCTCAGGCTGTGTGGCAATGGGAACTGTACTTCTGTCCTCAGTTCTGCCTCCTGAGGACTTCTGGGCATATAATGGGGGGTAAGATGAATGTACACTTAAATCTGAATTAGCACTCAAATTTCAGGTTGAAAGGATGCTGTCACTTGCACCCAGTCTCCTTGTAAGCTTTCAGGCCAGAAATGGAGAGCCTCCTTGGATGTCTTTTTTCTCAGCAAAATTCCCCATGATATGATTTATTCATGCAGAGAGCCCTCAGAAGGTCAATAAAACTGGCGTGCTCCCAAAAATACAGAGACAAACAAACAAAACATGGAAGAAAAAAAACCCCACAGTTCTTTTAGTGGAACATTCAGAAAATTTTAGACTGAGTCAGCATTTTCCTGAAGACTAGATGGAGCTGATTATGTCCCAGGCAGACCCTCTTATGCAAGGGATGTAACAAATATTTGAAATATCCTTCTCTGTCCCAAACACTTGAACAAACAGCTTAATGCTGGGAAGTCAGCTCAGATCCAAGTCAGAATGTACTGTGCAATGAAGTAGTGCAGGTTTTTGAAGCTGCGGTATCCTAAGACACCCAACCAAGTCCCTGCTTGGTATTCCTGTGAGGCGGGGGGATCTACTGCAGCAGAGGTTGGGAAGCACAGTGAGGTAGGTCGTAGGCACAACAACTAAGGACAGCCCAACCTGTTTGCCACAGGGAGATGTCCTGATTAGCTATGACCAGCAAAAGGAGACTTCTGCTTGGGTTTTTTCTTTTAGGGATTTTATGTCATCATGCATCTGATCTTGCCATTAAGGAGACAGTATTCCCACTGACTTGAAAAGTAAGTGAACTATGCCATTATAAATTTCAATACGCTAGGTCTGTCACACAGGAGTTGCATAGAAGATTAAGAAGTGCAGGAGTGTTTGCAAGTCACAAGAATGCCTAACCTAAGAGATAAAACTGGTTTACAGGGTTTGCAGCATTTGTGTAAGCCTCCCCTCTCACAGAACTGAGAGTGATTTTATTAAGTAAGAAACAATGTCTGAAACAGAAAATGTTAGAGGATTAAAGGAAGGAAGAAAGTAGAGAAGCTGCTTGTTCATGTGACCAGGACCAAATGGTATTCACCTCAGTCTAAAGGTATGCAGGTGTATGACTACCATTAAAAGAAGCAACTGTGACAGAGAGCTGATGCACGGATAAAAACAGTGGGTCTGTATCTTACTGAGAAGAGTGGGAAACAACAGCTTGTGTAGAAAGGGATCCCACTCTACCAGTCTATTGATAGCCCACAGGGGAGTCAAGATGAATGTGAACAAAGGCGATCTAGCAGACAAAGCACATGTGGATTTTCAGAACACCTTTGATAAGGCTCTACATCAAAGGTTATTAAAAAAAGGTTTAGGAAAGGCCTTTTTATTGACTGAAGGCTTGTTACAGGACAAGAAGCAGCAAGCCTTCAAGGTCACATCTCAGGATAGGGAGGAGGCAGTAACAGAGTCCCCAGAGGTCAGTGTCAGCACCAGCTACATTCAACATCTTCATCAACCACCTGGAGACGGGAGGGCATTGTCAACGACTCCAAGTGTGGGGGTGACACTATGTTCTCAGACAGGCTTTTGTGAGAAGGATCTCACAAAACAGACAGAGTGGCAGCAGATGAGCTTCAGTGCAGTTAACTACATGCATGATAAATAGGTATAATAACCTAGTAACCTATGTTTTCACCCAGGAAGGAGATTTTGAAGCCATCCCTGACACCAACAGCCCAGTGAGCAGCAGCTGCCAGAAAAACTCAAGATACTGAACATCACCAGCACAGGTACTGACAACATGGCACAGGGCCTAATTCTGCCACTTTACATAGCCAAGGGCCCCCCCAAGTCTCTTTAGTGTTGTGTGCAGTTCTGGTCTCCACAGCTCAAGAAGGATGAGGAGAGGAACTGGAGAGGCACAGAAAAGGAGAACTAAAATGCTTAATCTGAGGATCACAAAATCATTAAAGTTATGGATAAAGTGAGGTCAATCAGCAACAACTACACAACAATTATTAGCAAAGTCTGAAATACTGTAACAGGAGGACACTTAATGAAATTAGTACAAGATAAGTTCAGAACAGATAAAAGTATTTTCTTTTTACATAATGCGTATTAAATGCCTGGAACCTGCTGCCACAATTAATGAAGGTAGACAGTATCAGCAGGTGCAAACAATGATTAGACAAATTCATGAACAACAGGTTCATAAACAGATAGTAACATGAACTGGCAGGAATGCACCCTAACATCCCTCATTCGCAGATTCTGGAACAGCATAAGAAAATGCCTAAAAATGGCCAGAGATAGTGCAGATAGCTTACAAGCAAATGTGATTTATACTTAAGAACAGGCTCAGTCATTTCTTAGAAAGGCTGGAAAGTCACATGCATATTGAGCTTGCTTGGGCAGGTCAGGACAGTCAGGACAGTGTCTGCCTCATCAGAGAGATTTAGCCAGAATGGACATCCCCATGTATCTGTGAGATGTCAAATTTTGAAGATGGGCCAAATTTACACCTCACTCTATTGCCTGTTGTCATGTGACATGTGCATTTCACATCAGGATGAGTAGGTTAAGCCTTGCATTTGGTAGGGAAATAAAAAGTCTCCCTTGCATGTTGAATTAAAATGTGATTAAATGTTAGATGATCTTTGGCATTTTACAAGTCCTGGAGAGTTGGGTTTCTGAGTGGGAAAACATGCTTACGAGTAGTGGATAAAGGCAGAAGTATTTCTGAATGTACGTCACCAGTGCAACCGATCAAATGTTTTCCATATCATTTCTGTATAAGTATTTTTTATATCAAATAGATGATATACAAGGTGTTTTTTTGGTTGTTCTGGAGTGAAAGACTCCCATGGCACTAGCAATCTAAATACGCATTATGGAAAAAAAAAATTACACGATCTAATAATGTTTTTCCACTGCACCTTTGTTCAATTCTGTACATTTGGTAGTCTGTGCTCAGCAAATGAGTGAACTGTTAAATATTTGTTCTTAATCTCATCATTCAGTGTGTGGCCACCTGCCTAAGTCTTTCCACATTGAACTTTATGCAAAAATAACAGTTCCCCACAATGTGTCAGCAATGGGACTTGACTGTGAAAGGTTCAAATTGCAGCAGAGACACGTGGTTACGCATCTACAGAACCAACTATGCTGTCTCTGAACTGCTATGCTAAAAGAATGTAGAATGGGTCAGCACTGGGACCAAGTGTTGACATAGAAGCTACATCAAATCCATTGCCTCTTTGCTGACTTCCAGAAGAACACATGCTCATCCCACTTGTGGGATGCCCAGGAGGAGTATTGGTACTGCTGCACTGGTAGGAATGAGAGAGCTGTGGCAGGAGAGAACATCGTCTGTGTTCCTACAAATACTGATGTGGAAGCCAGCCCCTTCTCAGTGTGCTGAAGTGGCTTGGGCAGTCGTGCAAACACAATCTTAAGCAATGCAGTGGAGAAGGCTAGTATGACCTTTTATGTTGGAAAGTGTTTAGCAACCCACCCCCATGAAAAAAACGATGTACACATTTGGGTATGCACAGCCCCCTGCTCTTTCATGCACACAAAATAACCCATTTTAGCATTTACACATCAAAACCTATTGAAACCAAATGAGTATCTGTGTCTTTTAATTTCAGGACCTTAGTCTGACATACTGAAAAATGATTAGGTTTTTTTCCTCTACAAAGAAGAACGTGTTGAGGTGAAGGGCTGGAAATTGCAAGTTGAGTTGAATGCCAGAAGAATTCTGGAAGGACAAGTAAACTTTTTGTTTTGTTTGTGTTTCATGGGGGTGGGAGATTTGCTATTCAGAGGGTAGTAATCTTGAAATAGCTGCTTGGTAATAACTATAATTTAACCTGCTTGTCCCCAGAAGTCTCCAGACTCCTTTTAAATTCTGAGTAGTTTCTCTGTAAGAGGCAGAGGATCATCCTATAATATATAATTATAATTACAGCTGCAGAGAGATACGTTCTGGGATTTCAATGTAGAGCAAAAGCTCCACTGCCACCCTGGGACTTGTGTTTCCTGCTGCTCAAGGATCCCGATGCTTGTAATGAAGAGCAAGACAAGAACAATATACCCAGATACCTGCTGGAAATCAAGCAACTGATCTTGATGCTTTTCAACCAAGTCCCAGCCTCAACAACAGATTAAAGTATGAATGATTAAGTGAACATTAAGGCAACTTCCATTTGTGCCTTTCTAACAGCATATTCTTTTTTTTTTTTTTCAGGTGTTGTAGGGAAAGGTGGAGTGGGACAAGAATACCATCCACATTTTTTGAATAACAGGTATAGGTTTGCTTTATTACATCTTCTGCTGTTGTAATCAACAGGAAAATCAGCCTTTGTCCATTTCCCCACCTCCACCATGCAAGACTCGGGAAGACTAACATATGGGTGTCCTGTTTGTCACGTCAGTGTTAGGCTGCTGTTCCCTTCATGCACAGGGAAGAGTGGCTGGAAAGCTGCCTGGTGGAAAATGACCTGGGGGTGTTGGTCAACAGCCAGCTGAACATGAGCCAGCACTGTGCCCAGGTGGCCAAAAAATCCAACAGCCTCCTGGCTTGTATCAGGAATGGTTTGGCCAGCAGGACCAGGGCAGTGATCGTTCCTCTGTACTCAGCACTGGTGATGCTGCATCTCAAATCCTGTGTTCAGTTCTGGGCCCCTCACTACAAGAAAGACATTGGAGTGCTGGAGAGAGTTCAGAAAAGGGCAATGAAGCTGGTGAGGGGTCTGAAGCACAAATCTGATGAGAAGCGGCTGAGGGAACTGGGGCTGTTTAGCCTGGAGAAAAAAAGGCTGAGGGGAGACCTTATTGCTGTCTACAACTACTTGAAAGGAGGTTGTAGCATGGAGGGTGTTGGTCTCTTCTCCTGAGTAACAAGTGATAGGACAAGAGGAAATGGCCTCAAGTTGTGCCAGGGGAGGCTGAGATTGGATATTAGGCAAAATATCTTCATGGGAAAGGTTGTCAGACATTGGAACAGGTTGCCCAGGGAAGTGGTTGAGTCACCATCCCTGGAGGTGTTTAAAAGACACGTAGATGAGGTTCTTATGGACATGGTTTAGTGCCAGAGTTAGGTTATGACTGGACTTCATGTTCTTGGGGGTCTCTTCCAACCAAAATGATTCTATGATCCTATGATATTGGAGATCTCCAGCATCTGAACAGACATCCAGAACTTGAAAGCTCTAGACAGTGGCTAAGGTTGTAATGGTTTTATGCTCTCTGTGAAAAAAGTTTGGAGCAGGGCATATAATATACAATAGTGAATGTGACGCATCTGCTATACATTAAAACTTCAGCGAGAACCTGGTATAATCCAGCATGGAAGCCCATGTGCTCTTACCACTTTGCATGTGAAGCTGTAGCTTTCTGATCTAAGGGGTAAATTCAACCTAAATGAATCAACAAGGGTCATAACAAACCTTGACACAAACATACCATTCATGTTTTTTAGATGGGCACTGGCTGAGTAGTTTTGTTCAAAATGTCACCCCTCGTGAAATTTAAAAAAAAAAAAAAAGTGAAGAAAATGGAAGTGAGATACAATAACTTTCTCCTGACTTTACCTAATAGCAAATGGAGGACACCAAGAAACAAGAAGCTCAAAGCAATATTTGTTTTACCTGTGATGAAACAGAAATATCTTTACAACTAGAACCCAACCTGACTGGACTGTGGAGGGTTAAAGTCTAACTAAACCTTATTGAATGAAGGGAGGGGAGACTGCAGGCAGAATTAAAGAGACTTTTCCAAAATCACAGAGAGGATACAAAGTCAGTCCTGATATTCTGGTTTGTGTGCGGTTTCCTAAGCAGTGAGAGATATAAGAAGTTACAAGAGTTGCAGAGCTACTGGCAAACATTTTCATAAGTAAGAAATATTCTATCTTCTAAACATTTTCCTTGTCATTAAAAATCAGCCACTTTAAGCTGCCTTTCACAAATGCTAGTAACTGTACTTTGAATATTCTGTGCAAACTAAAGATAGAGTGAACTGATCCAGACAAAATGAAGTATTTGTGCTTCAAACTGCTAATCGTGTTAACATTCTGCCAAACCAAACACTTCTGATCAAGTAGTTTTGGTTCTTTACATGCTTCAGGGTACCAGCTAAGAATGTGAGGGACATGCTGAGTCCTCTGGTCCTCTTGCACCCTATCTGATAGTTTGCATACATCACATAATTCCCTTCATAAATTGCACAGTATCACCTTAAAATGAGACACTTTTCCCAGTTCACAGGCTGCCCAAGAACCTGATTCCTCTGATGGTTAGAAACCTTTTTCTAGCCTCTTGCTTAAATTATTTCATGGCTGGCTTGTAATCATTTGTTCTTATGCAAACATCATCCCCTAGTTTAAATAGTCGTTTTCCTTCCCTGCTGTTTATTTACTCTTCTGATGTACTCACATAACACAGTTCTTTTAGGATCTCATTCAACAAAGACTTAAAGCAGGAGTGCCCTGGTATGGTACTTGGGTTTGGAGAAGTATTCTGTCCTCCCCACAACCAGGAAAAAGAAAAAAAAAAAAAGCTTGTTTTTCATCTGGATTGTTTCATCAATACAACTTGTTCAGTGGTTGCAGTAACACCTGTGCTGATGCAGAAAGGTGGATGATGCAGGAATTTGCCTTTGAGACTAGCAGGAGAGCAGGACCTTCTCTGGGCAGCAGGGCTGGCTCATGCCACTTTAAGAGTTTGCTGAACTCTTTGTCTCCCATCATAAAACAAGCTGGCCATGTCCACATTGTTCAAAGATCTCTTCTCTATGCTTCTTCCAAGTTTAGCCTTCATATTCTCAGTCCCATTAGCCACTTGGCCTACATCTTCATATCCATCACTGTACTTTCAAGACCAGATGTTAAAAATCAATTGTGCTTCCAGGCCAAACTAACTCTCCTTCCCACACCATCATGTCTATAGTGGCAACATTTTCCTCCTCATTCTCTTCACATTTAAAATAGTCAAGGGACCTTCTCTTGCTCATTTTAATATTCTTCTCAAAGTCAATCTCAAATGCTTTTTGGCGCTTTTCATTGTAACCCCCTTTGTCCATTAGCCTTTCACTCTTGTGTATTTTTGTGTATTTCAGTGTCCCTTATGAGGTGAAATCACAGATAGCTCTGCAATCTAGTGCTCTCCATCTTCTCCCGGGATTTAGTGACACAATTTCCAGCTACTTTCTGCACCTTTATTTAAAGAAAATCCACATTTTCCCAATACTTAAGCTGATCCTAACAAGTAGTTCCCTCCATTTCTTAGAGTTGGCCTTCTGAAACAGCAGTAGCAGAAGAGTAACAAGTACTCCCAAAATTTTGAGGTCACAATTATTCCAAAGCCAGGAGTTCTGAGAATCCCAGGCAGTTTTAGGCTCTCTGCCCCTGTGAGCTTTACTTACAATAGGAAATTATTCAACTACAGATGCACAGTAATTGCCTAATTTATGTAACCTGAAGGCTAAACAGATCAAGATGTATTCTTTTTTTATTTTCTATTTTTGCTGCCTTTTATCTTAAAGACATGTATTCAGATGTTGTAAAATACTGCCAGATTAAAAGGAATAACTATAAAAGAAGCATTATTTACATTTTTTCCTGATTAACTGTGTTAGTTGACATAATTCAGTTTTCCATACCTCTGACATGACTGAGAACATATAAAGCAGTCAGCTTAGACTTTGTGAGTAGCACAGGCAGAGAAGTGTATGCCCCAGAAAAGGAGTATTCACTCTGCTTCTGAACAGTTTTGCAGTCTCCATCAATCTCATGTCACCGTTTTAGAGCTAGCAGTGCCTCCAGACTAGACATACCTTCAATCTCACATTGTATAGTGGAGCTGTATAAACCTCTCTGTGCAACTCCTTTGTATTTCCTAGTTTATGTCTATTTTTGCTATGCCTAAAGCTGTATTTGAAGGACTTCTTACTGTGTGTAGTGCAGCACAGCCTTTGCTTTCCTCTTTTTCTATTTAGTGTTTTATTCTAGTAACTGAAGCTGATCAGGACAGAAAACAAGAAGGTTAATCTTGCATAATACGTAGGCATATACAAGCTGGCTCATCTCCAAATCCACCATTTAGTCCCTCTCCAAACTGCCATGGAAACGTTTGTTGGTCAAAACTGTATGTTCCTCCAAGCATGACTGATGTAAAAAAAATCACAACTGTGTGTGTCTATGCGAATGGGTAGGAGTTATGTAAGATGGATCTTCCGATCACTTTTGACAGAATTCCCCTCTGCAGAGAACGGCAATATTGGGCCTGTATATCTTAAAAAAATATATAGGCCCTATTTGTAGATTCAAGTAGTATCTATCAGCTTTCTGCTGAGGGGCACATTCCACTCACTGTGTATTGACATTGTGCTTTATTTTAATGCTTTTCCCACACAAGTACTCAACATTAGATTGTTTTCTCTAAAAAATGGCTGATATGGCATAAGAGACCAATCGTAGAATAAGTGAAGGTACTCAAGGAGCATGAGAAGCCACCTGATGAAAAACTGCAAAATTCCCTTTTTTGTTGGTGCTTTCAATGTAGAAGACGAGACATGCTGCCAAAATTCTGACATGAAATATTCATCTATATTTTGATCTCTCTTTTTTCTCTATGTCTTGTTTTGCTAAAGATGATTTAAAACTCTGCTTGCTGAATCCAAAAAACAAACAGCTCATGCATATGACAGGCTGCCAAGAATGCAGGACCCTGCCCTTCGCTTAGCTCACAAGCAAGAAAAATCTCCTACAAGGATACTGCCAGCCAGCTATGCTGCACTAAATCTCACCGTCAGAAAATAATGTTGGCAGCATAATCAGCTGCAAAAGGACTGCATGTAGAGCAGTAACTTGCAAAGAGCCCAGCCTATCAGCTAGTCTTTCAAAGTGACTTGGTGGTGACAGGCATCTGGTAAATCAATCTGGAAAGAATCTATGTTCTCCAGATAGGATCACATTTTTATTTTGTGCGATAGGGCTGAGGCAGTATGGGGAAGGCAGATGATAAAAGCATTAGGACAAATGACTTGTAATCATCATGTCTGTCATTCATGTTGTCTCCTCCCCACCACCACCCGCCCTATATTTATACTGGCAGTGAAACAATTGCAACACTGATATGTTATCAAAGGGTATCTGGCGATATGTTTAATGAACAGTTCTTTATCTTCCTAAAACTCTTAACACCGAAAAAAAGAAAAATAAAATTTTAAAGAAAAAGAGAAAGAAAATGAGAATGAAGTATTTACCCTGATAAGATTTCTTCCTTTCTGTGTACACAATTAAATCTAAATTCATAGAGACATAATCTGGCAGATCATAAAATAATGTGAAGGACTCCCTTCACACACACACCTTGGAATGGACTAAATGGTGTTATAAAATAATCTGTCAGAGAAGCTCAGACTGCATCACATTTTACATATCAGTTGAAAAGAAACACAACTTAGATTTCCAGTATAACATTTGTTTGCTTCATGGTGTGGCATGCAAGGACTGGATCACAGGCTGATGTCATTTTTTGTCACCCTTTAGATACAGCAGTGAACACAGAATTGAAAACAGAAGTCAAGCCATTACAAACTTGCAGGTAATAAGGACAAAGGTAAAAAACCTGTCCACAGTGATGTCAACGCCAGTTTGCTTAGTCTGGAAGCCAGACAAGTTTTTGTTCTTTGAACATGTATGAGTGTCTTTCTGCCTTCTATAAAAATTGTATAGGTTAGAAATGTTGTAGAATTCTGGGTGTGGAAAAAAAAAATATATTTTTCTGTATTTTCTGTAATGTTGTTGATAATGGTTTGGTCTCATCTACATCAGCAAGGATTTGGATTCTTGAAAATCCTTGCTGACCATTCATGAGTCGCCTCTCTGACTTGGGGCCTACCACCTTACTGTTCTTCATGACTCAATTCTGAATAAGGTTTAGGTAAATTCCTCAAAAGTAAAACTGATCTCTGAAAACATTCTGGTTTCATATGTTTTGCTAACCATTTGGATCAGTTTCAAACAATTTCGCAGAGTTCCTGGTCATATAATGCATACGGGAATGGAGCTCCATGAACATAAGCAAACTCAAAGAGTTTTCCCTCATAAATAACACAAAGGAAAAAAATGTCACAGCGAATTAAAAGCATCATTATTACAGGTCAAATCAAAAGTTAAAATGCAATTTAAAAGCTAACTACATTGATCAAAGAGAGAAGATGTAACCTGAGCAACATTATGCTTCCATAGGCTTTAAACTAAGGCTCGTTTACTCAATGTATTAAACTTATGACAAACATAAATGTCTCACTGGAGAACAACACAAATATATAAGACTAAATAAGGTGATAGTTTCAAAACCTAATTTGCATTGCCTCTCAGGTTTGGTACCTCTGAGCATTTCAATGGGTCTGACTGACTCTGCTTGCCAACTGAAGGCATCACTATTGCAATATCAAGTCCTGGATGAGATGAACTAAAGAAGAGAGCTAGGAACTGATCGTATATCAAATTTAATGCAAGTCCTTCAAATCCTCAAGGGCCAGAGAGCAGCTTTTCAAGGATACTGCTAAGGGACAAATAAATAGTAACTTCTGAAAGTAAATTCAAGGGTTTTAAGCCAGGCATGTTTCTTGAAAGCATTTCAGCACATTGGGAAGAACAAAGTTACTTCCCACTCATGAGGCTTTTCTTCTGCAGATTTGTTTACCTTCCTGATGGAAGCAGAAGCATTTGAGGCACCACAATATTTTCTAATTTTTTTTAGTCTGTCCTTGATGTCAGATGCATATGCTCTCACTCACCTTAGATCAAGCCTTCATCTCTTCCTAAAGTTAGGCCACAGAGAGAAGCTTGACAGCATTTTCTAAGTGTTTTGGCTCCATTTTATGTAAGACTATATTATATATCTATATCTATAATCCAAACCCAAGTCATCTCTGAAGTCTAATTACAAAGTTCTTGAGCCTGTAAGAAGCAAAATCACCTCTACTCTGGGCTCCTCACCTTTTGGGAAGCTCGGAGAACTGTTCTTGACAGCTTGTCAAAAACTTCAGTACTGTTCATGATGTCTGATATTGAAAACTCTTCACAAAGGCATGCGCGTTACAACTCCACAGGTAAGCTAAAACATGTCCATGTTCTCTGTGACTAGTGCCAACACGCTCATCTTGATCCAAGTCTTTGCTAATGACTTCTCTTCCCCTTCCTATTGGAGTGGACACACGCAAGCTGCCTGGCTGGTCAGGTGCTCCATCAGACAGCTGAAGGACACAGAGAACAGTGGAGGTCTAAATGACCTGCAGTATCACACACTGCTTCCTTTGCTCCCTATTTCCACTCACCACCAGTAGCTCTTTGCTGTGCCTACACCAAATCCACAGTGCCAGATTTGTATGCTCTGATCTATTACCAGCTGATGCTGTCCCCTAGATCCATCCCCTTACACATAGCACTTCACAGTCTAATTGCCTAGTTCTTCCTTTCTGTGCTTCCTGAGTTCTGTGAGCCAAGAGTGCCCATTGTTCTTTGGGCCAGAGAAAAAAACGCATATTTAGGAAAACTGCCTAGCAACTGCTTTCCTTATTGCAAGGAAAGAATCCATTTGCATAAGAAAACCTTCCAGCTGGAAGCCTGCAAAGACTTTGCTGGGAGCGGGTTCTGTGACCAGTCCTCAAAGAACTCCCATTTAGCCCTGCTCCTTCTGGATGTCCTTTCTGTGCTGTCCCCACCGTCAGTGGGGGCAGTGACGCGGTTGCACAAGGGGCACCAGTGTTCTGCAGCAGCCGGGAGCTGCTGCTCCAGTTTCTGACTGTGGTCACAGTGATCCCAGAGATCTTTTTCCCATTTTGCTCCCACATCATCTTTTCCTCACACTGTGCACATCAAACATCACAAAGTCAACAGCTTCAGCTGATAACCTTTGGAGTGCTGTCATTTGCTTTGCAGATTTCCTGCCAAAAGTGACAATCTGTAGCACTATGGTACAGTGTCTCTCTCTCCAGATATTTACACACGGTTCCTCCCCATAATTACTAAATAGCATTAGTGGTCTGCACAAAGACCTGGCTTGGGAAGAAAAACTAAAGAAATCATGTCATCATTTCTCTTGCTGTTCTGAGTCTGGTCTCTACAAAATGTTGCCTGTAAACTTCGCACTTTCTAAAGCCCTGGAAAAAACATTGGCTCTAGGAAAGTCAACAGAAAAAGCCTTCACTGATATTCAAACTACAATCCAGCAAACTGTGAACAGAGCTGGGATTGAAGACGTGGCCCTCTTATGTGCTAAACATCTAAATAGCGGTCAAATCATTTCAGCACCTGCAAAAACGGCTCTGTAGGGCTGTGCTGCTACTTAATGGAATGAGCTGATTTTGATCAGTTATGCAAAGATCTCCAAATTGCAGTTCATAAAGCTAATTTCAATGTGTGAATCATTGCTTTCCTGCAATTTATATCCATATGCGTGGTTATTTTTGAGAATGATTCAGTTTTGTATATGTAATTTTTAAAGGACTTTTTAAGTTAATGAACATCTGTGCTAAGAGCCTGTTAACAGAAAAGCTTGTGTCAGCCACCAGTGCTGCTGACTGTGTAAACTTCCTGCTATTCTATAGGCATGCAAATGGATCCTAAGGCTCTTACCAACTGCATACAGCGGGAGTAACCCTGCTGAAAAAGACGCCATCAAAATGCTTTAAAAATGGGGTGGGAAACCCAAAATTTCCAACTGCTTTATGACTGAAATGGGACCAAATAGACGGTAAATTCTCAAAGCTTTTAACAAAATCAAACACAACGAAAATTTCCACTTGAAAATTTCCAAACACTTTAAGTTTTTGATTGACATACATTTGGAGCATTTTGCTGTAGTGTTGTTCAATAGGATTTCTGCATTTCTTGGCTTCTGTTTTTAGGTGCTGCTTCGTGGCTGAATTTATTTTCTTAACATGAACCTATTTCTTTACATCCTGCATGAGAACGACTCTGGTGTAAATCTAGTTGGGGTGGCTTTACAAAGGAATAATTAGACACCCAAATTCAATGGGTAATCAAGTAACTGGTCACAGAAGCAGGGTCACTCTGCTCTACTTTGTCTTTTAATCAGGTCCATTTTTCAACCCAGTAATTATATTTTTCTGTTTCTGCCCTTCCTACACTCTTTGTTCTCATAGACTGAAGGAGAATGTGCTCCAGAAGCCACGGAGCTGGATTCCCACTTGCACATTTCACATGAGAGGGAGCATTCTATAAACATGGCAAAACAAAGTATGTCACAGCCCCCCAGTTAAAAATCTTATTTTCCATAGTCCTGTCTTGTCATTAACCCTGCAAGATGGATTTTAGTAAGAACTCACTGTTAAATCTAGAACACTACACATGCTGGACCTGTGATGTTCCTTCTCCTAGCACTAATATGGAAAAATTTCTTGGACTCCCCTTCAATCCGTGTATCTGTGAAAACAGATTGAATCAGAACTATAAGTAAGACCAATGACCCTGGTGTGAAGACGATGAGGGAACTTCACTTGGGAAGTGACTATAGCTATGCTGAAAAAGCTGGAACTGTACTTGCCTGAGACAAAGCTGAATTTGGTCTCTCTGTGTAGAACTGAGCAAGTGAGAAAACTGCAATTCCAGACAAAACTCCAGCAGTCAGGGGTGTGTAATTAGGAGCTGGGGAAAGAGCATGTTTTCTGCACACAACAGAATATACTCTGGCACGAGCAAGCAGTAACAGGCAACAAGCCATGCTGCTAATACTTTAGTATGATAACACCATGTCCCGACGTGTACAAGTTTCTAATTGTGGTGACCTTTAGGAAGCTCCTATAAGCTCTCTAAAATAATTAAGCCGAATTCTTCTTGTAATCGTTTTATTCTAAATTCAGAGTTACTGAACTGGCTTCAAAGTTTGGATTTACCTCTATCTGTCTGGTCCATTATTCCCTGTATTGTTTCCAGTTTCATGAAATCATCTGTGCATGTCCTCCAGGGCTGCTGGAACCCTGTCCTCCCCAGCACTACACATGATGCAATGAGCCTCTGACGGAGGAGGAGAGCCGAGAAGTCCATGTAGGGAAGCAGATAATTTCCTTTTGAGCAATGGATGCAAAAATAGCAGCTAATAAAAAGCCTTCAAACTGTGCCTTCAAACTGTGACAATTCAATACACACACCTACGAGGATGCCTTGACAAGCTGCTTGACTTCTCAGTAACTCTTTCTTGTTTTCCTTAGTGCAGCCTCCTCCAAACTCCCCCACACAGGTATTCATCTCTGTAGTGATAGCTGAGACCTGCAGGTGTTTGCTGCTCTTGCCCCTTCAGAATAGACAGACACTTGTTCCTTACCGTAAACATTTGTATTGTGGTGCTTCCCTGGCTAGTTACAGCCCAAATAATGACAAACTGGTATTCTTATTTATTTTTTTTTTAGCTCCATGTTGTCATGTATTAATTCTCATTGCAAATAGGCATTTGGTACCAGAAATAGCTTAAGAGAGATCACTCTCTGGTGATGGTGATTATTTTACTAGCACTATCTTTTAGCAAATGTTACACACAGAGAGTCACCAGAAAAGTGTATTATACAGGTGACAGAAATACAGCAAGCTACAATATTAGGTGCACACTTGAAGGAAGGATTGTGCCTAGCAGGCAAGATGCTCTTTGCCATTTCACTACTCTAATACTAATGTTGTCTCACTGTCTCCAAACTGCTACTCCGGCTTTGCTAGGCAACAGCAGAGACCAGGATCGGGATTGTTTGCTGAGGACTATAATACTCCCAAGTGTCAAAATGCTTTCTCAAAGGGTTTTTGACCTTTTTATGTAGAGAGAAGGTCTGAAAGCTGGGTATTTTTAAAATTGGCCTGGAATAGCAAATTGTGTAATCCTTAGTTTTTCTGGAAGTATTCCTGGGGGATGAAGAAGTGTAATAACTTTTCACGTCTTAAATGAAAGCACATGGATCTTTATGTTTTAAAAAGACATCATTTCCCAAAATACTCACTTAACATTAAATAGAAATGATCAAGAAACAATACAGTGAGAAACAAAGCCACAAAAATCTAGGAGTCTTTCTTACAAATCTTTCTCACTCCCTCAGCTGTTTACTTTTTGGTACCACGATTCTGTTCCTTTAGTTCTTTACTCACCACCAAATCAGACAAGACCTGAATTTTAATTTTTTTAAAAAGCAGCCCCCAAAGAAGCTAAAAACAAAAGAGAGACAACAGACTTTCTCAAGCACTAGAAGTACAAAATGTGCTAATATGAACTGCAAAGTCATTCACTGAGGGACTGAAACCAAAAACTTCAGAAAAAGGGGATGTTTTTCATTTGGAAGGAGTGGAAGACAGAGTGGCCCAGGGCACTGTTAGACAATACAGTGACTGTGTGCCAGTGACACAGGCTATGCAAGTCTAGGATGTACCGTCCAGTGTGTTTTTGTAAGAGACTGCGAAGTACCTCTGATCTGAGAACAGGCAAAATCTAATTTGGAAAACAGTGCTACAGTCCTAGTGAAGTCTGTACCACAAAAAGACACCGGAACAGCTGTTTCACACACTGAAAGTCATGGGAGAAGGCTGCTATGAGGACAACAAAAATGAAGAACCTTTTGTCCTGACAGTGGGCATCTTCTAACACTCCAAAACAGTCTAGGAGGGGACGGGAATACTTCTAAATACACTTGACATGCAAAGGCTAGGAAAGGAGGAGAATAATATGATGAAGTGGCTGTTCATTGGTCTTGAGTTAATTCAGGTTGCCAGTAAAGAATAAAATTTGCAGCCATTAGGACAGCGAGGTTGTGGAGCGGTGTTCTGGGGAAAGTCCTGGAAGCAGGATCTTATTTACAACATCCACTTTGATGGAAGAGGCTGTATGACAGGACAAGGGTGATCCAGGAGGAGTTAGAAATTCAGGCTTTGGAGACACAAGACTGCTGCTATCCATTTTTGATTATACCTGAGAGACATCTGAGAAGAAGTCTGTCAGTGTTTCGCAGGCTGTTCCGTATTTATTTATTTAACTAAAGTCTTTATTTAGGACTTGTGTTGGTCACTTGAATTTTTGCTTCCCCTCTTGCTGATCTGGCTCTGGGTCAACTTTGTTCCCCACCCCGCTCTGAGACATTAAGGAGAGGCAATAGGGCCAGATGTGCTCTGAGGGGCATCACTAAACCCCAGTAACACCATGGGCTGCTGCAGCTTGCTCGTGCACTCATAGCGTTACACAGCTTGCCAGCTCAGGTCATTCTCATCGAGACAGACTGATGGGGATTGCTGTTACCTCCTGCTGTGAGTTGCGTGTGACTGACTTCCTAAGATCTCTCAGGAATTGTTGACAAATGGATTTTGTCTTTAGGGGCTTAGGACACTGTTGACACCCTTGACACCTCTTCCTCTTTTGCCCTGGCAGACTGGAATTTTTGTGAGGTTTAGTGTCTTACATAGAAAGGGCTAAAGCATTAATGAGTGTTAGGGTTTTCCATGTGGCTTGAGGAGATCTGAGGTTCTTCAGCTCCTCCTGCCCTTAACACCTGCTGCATGCCTTCCTGCAACAGTGGAAGGTGTGGGCTCAGAAACCAATGTTGCTTCTTCCAATCATACATGCTATGCTTTCTTCAAATAGCAAAACATGGTACAAAATATGGAGAAGATTTTAAAGAGAAATGGGCTCACGGAATGTTATACTGAAACACATCTTCTTTGGTTCTTGTGCCCCATCTGTGCCAGAAGTGGAGGAAAATATTTTGTGACTTATCAACCTTCCTGTTCCTTTGGGGCAAGCTGGTCCTAAAGGAAGATGGAAACCTCATCAACAGCCTCAGTCTTTTGATGGATCTTCCACAGTCCATACTAGTGGAGGAAAGGAGTTCTTATTTTCTCCACTGTTCCTTGTGCTGTTGCATAAAAGCAAGTAAGTTATACAAAAGCAAACAGGGATTACACAACTGAGCTCCATTAATCTAAATCAGACACAGAATCTCTATCTTGCACTGGATAAACATAAAAATGTGGAAGGGTGAAATTCTGGTCCTAATGAAATTAATGGCAAAGCTCTTGCTTTTACTCCAGTGAGATCAGAGTTTCATCCTAAATCTTGGCTCAAGCCTGTACGTGGCTGACCAGGCTGGGTATTTTAAGTTTTTCCACGTACTTGGATGAGATGACCTTCCTTTTTTTCTTTTTTCCTTTAAGCTTTTTGCTTATGACAAAGAAATGCAGAAAAGTATTTTAAGACCAAGCGCTGAGCAATCACTTGCAAAACTGAACTGGAAGCCTGAAAAGGGCTTGATATACTATCTTGGAGTGCAAGAACAAATATTAGCAAAGTAGTTGTTCCTGTGCCTCAGTGTCAATACTCTAAGGCACTGAAAGCTGCTGCTGAGTCACACTACTTAGGCATCAGAGGGAAAGATGGGAAACCCTGACCTGTGTGGGCTGGGAGTCCAAAGAACAAAAAACAGACATCAACAAAACAAATCAAAGCCCCTAATGAACCTGAGACTGAAGCTCTACAAGTAAATAACTTTGTGAAATGATCCGCTGTGCTACAAGGACTGCAGTACAGCAGTGTTACTGGAGCTGTTTGGCAAACACACCACACTAATTACTTGACAGTCGTTTTAGTTTGGCCTGGAGGGGATAGCAGTGCTGGTTAAGAAAAGCCACTGCAGATTCTTCATGTCCCTGGGTTCATCTTGTCTGACTACTGACAACTATTGCTATTGCACTGAATGCCAGCATGTACATCAGAGCTCCTCCCACCCACACAATTCCTGCCTGATGAAAAAGAAAGGAAAGAAGAACAGAGGAGAAAAAAGGACAGCTTGTGCAATAAGGGCCATGCATCACATGTATCCCCAGCCCAGGGGTTATGTCTCTCCCCCTCTTTCTTGAAGCATCTTTTAACAACTAAGCTGATTCAAAGCAGAATGTCATTAACAATCTAACAGTGAATAAGGACTGGGGATCATCCTTATCTTACAGAAGCAAGCTATAAATAATCATCTTGGGCAAATCTAACATCCTGACAGGGTGGTAGGATCCCAAAAAACTGATTTCAGTGTATTAATAAAAAAAAATGGTGAACAATTTCTTGAAGAACTTTTTGGAGATATGTAAATCCTTCCAACAAGCATCAGATAAAGCTGTCAAGGTTGGGGAAGAATTGCTCCTATGTTTGTGATTAAGCCTGAGCAGTTAAAAAGACTTGGCCTGCTGTAAATGATTAGGTATGTTAGGTCAGTGCCACCCCAGTGTCATCACGGACAGTTTCATTACTTAGGTCTGCCATGGATATATTTCTCCAGGCAACTGTCTGGAAAGTCGTAATAGCCTTGACTGTTTCCTGACCAGCTTCTGACAAGCCCACATACGGCCCAAGCAGGGTAGGCCAAAGCCTCATAGGCTCAACCGTAACTTTAAACTTTTAACATTGAAATATGGTGGCACAGGAGGCTGTGGCTCTGTCCCTCCTCTGCAGAAGCCAGCAGGAACGTGAGGGCCAGAGAAGTGGTCCTTGTTTTTCTCTCTGTGCAGAACAAGTGACTATCCAATTTTAAGTTTCGTACCTGTCCATCAAACTGCAAGCTGATACCATCATTTTGGATGAAGCCATGTTACCTTCCATCTTCATTCTTCCCCTCTGACACTTGTCTACCTCCTCCATTCACACTTCTATCTTTTACTAGAACCTCCCTACACTTACTTCTTCTGCCTTATTTTTTCCCTCTCTCACAGCCATTACTGTACACTCTTTACACTACTCTCTTCTCCTTTGTGATACCCTGGAACCCACTGATCCTCCTGTGGCCTCAAAGAAAGTGATGAAGAGAGAGAGAAGGAAAGAAGAAAGTGATTCTGTATAAGAGGCAGAGAGAAATTCAGTGTACCCATTGAATGAGGTCCTTTGAGAGGTACCCCAGAATTTCCTTTGGTGAACCCCTGCTTTCTCCAGGTCATGGGTCTTGTTGTAAACTTGTGCTTCATTCGGTAATAGCTTTGCCTGAGTGCTCACATGTAAGACACAACGGTTAAACTAAGAGGTACATGAGCAGGTAAGATGACGCCAGGGTCAATACACTATCATACGGCTGCACCAGGCCTCCATCATCCTCAGAAAGCCCATACAATTACTTAGTTTCCATCCCTTTTTGCTGGTAAGTTTTTCTGCAGCAGCCAGTTATTAATTTTTTCCAAAAATAAGCAGAGTGTTTATTGTTGAAAAATGCTACCTATGACTGCCAAGGCCTTTGCAAACACTTATTGTTAAGCATGGACATTCACTCTTAACTGTAATGATAAACATGGGAAACCAATCCAGTCTCACTAAAGTACAAAACAGAGACATGCCTCCAGTCCCAACAGGTATTGCTCATATTTCAGATGCAAAATCAAGAAACCCTGACCTTTGGTTCTCACTGGTGTCCTCTCAAACACAAACGCTGGAAGAGATTACCATTCTGTGTATTTTTCCAAGTTCTGAAATGCAGTCATGCTTGTTTTACATTGACCAAATAGCCTGAAGTGCCAAGTTTTCCAAATAACAAAGTATAAGAGGAATCTGGTTTATATGTTTACTAAATACTAGGTTTGCCTTTTGAAAGAAAAGACAAAGAACAGAGAAGACTGTTACTTCCCAGTCATTAAGGGAAAACACAATAATCCTTGTGTGTAGCTTCCTCTGCCCTGTCCAGCTTCAGTCAGACGTAGAGACAATCTTTTTCTGGACATTCTAGAAACACTGATGCTGAGGTGATACTCTCCTTTATGGACACAGCAGTCCACATTGGGTGGCTAAGGGACAGGCCTTCAGTTTATCTATAAGGAATTCACTGGCAACAAGTTATGTGAGAGGGAGATACAGAAAATACGCGTGAAGATGCTGAGTAGCTTATTTTACATGATAAACTCTAGGGTTTGTAAATTAACAGCTTGGCCACGGGTTGCCTTTCCCTAGCCACGAACGCGTGACAGCTTCAGTTCCAATCATGAAATTGCAAACGTGGTAGCAAACAGCAAATGCTGTCAACTACATGACTTGCCAAATAGTACAAAGACAACATCAACAACAGCAACTAATGTACACAGTCCCATTTATTCCAGCAACCCTGGAAGCCCTTTGCGAACTTCAGAGATCATTTTAGGGCAACCAAGCTCAGGGAAAACATACTGGGCCAGAATGAAAAAGCACACTGGGGTACTCCTACCCACCACAAAAAAAACTCCTCAACCACGAGCAGCAGGACTAAAGATGTGGCTTAAGGCACGAAAAACTTACTGACAGCCTTTCAGGTGCTGTGTACATAACAATTTCTCACCCTGTCTCTTCCTGAGTAAAATAACTGGTTGAGTGCTGCTGTCCAGTACTTAGACCTCCTCTAGTAAACTGAAATATTACACAATACCCAAAAGTTACAAGTTACAATTTCCATTGGCCAATATATAAGGCCAAACATGTTTTAACAACTTCAAAGTGTTGGGCCAAATTTGATTACCCACTCTTTCTATCTGCTGCTGCTGCTTCTTCACTAAAGCCGAGCAAACATGCAGAATTTCTGACCAGAGAAAAAGACCTTTCTGTGATTTATTATTAGGATATAAAGCCAACATATATAAACAGCAGGACATGCCAATCTTGCTCTGATTAACTCTCTCCAAATTTACCAAAGCTTTGTATCTCAAATCCAGGTTCTCCATATGCCAGCCTCTAAATTACCTGATGGACAGACTGTTGAGTGTAAAAGCAGCATCGGTCACATCAGCGTGGTAAGATAACTGAACAAGGCCTAGGTTACTACCAATTACAGCAGCTCACTTACCCTATAGTAGTCTGTGCTGTACACATCTCTAGACATCCCAAAATCCCCAATCTTCACCAGTAGGTTCTCACCAACCAGGCAATTACGGGTAGCAAGATCCCGATGGACGAAGTGCTGGGACGCCAGGTAAACCATCCCAGCTGCAATTTGCTGGGCAATGTGAAGCATCTGGGACTGGGTCAGCTCAGCAGGACGGTTGCCTTCTGCCATCAGTACTGCATCTGGTCCATGTGCCCTACACCAAAATACAAGCTGATTAAGTGATAGGTCACTTGTAAGCTGAAGAGGTGAAAGGCATTCGTGAGCCTACAACCACACAAATGACTTGCTCAAATAAAATAACAAAAAAGGCCACAAATTAATTGGTGAAATAGGGGAAAATGTTTATCTTGGCTTTTTCATTTACTGTTTTCCTTCACTGTCTGAAAGACAGGTGGTGTGAAAATCATTACACAACAGGTGATATATTACTCATAGAAATAAGGCACATGCATTCATAATAATACCCCTCTGTCCAAAACCACCACCTTCTCCTGCTCTTTTCTAGTAGTCTTTTCTGGAGAAGTGCTGGCAAATGCAGCTGTTTGGTAACTGCAGAAAACCATATCACTCCAAAAGAGTAAAAGGCAATGAAGTGGCATGCAGCATAGCATCACTTTTCCTATGACCAGCATACCTTGTTTTCTATAGGGAGACAGGCCATTGACACTTCCATCTTTTTTTACAGAAAAAGAGCTAACTCCCTTCTGAGATGCCATCTGAGAAACAAGGGTAGCAATTTTAGATTTATACTTCTAATTTCCTACCCACATGCCCAGAAGGAAACAATTTTTTCTTATTTTATCACCAAGGCTAAGTCCTGCCTGAAATGGGAATTTTTGGCAATAGGAAGAGGACACAAAACACACACTATTTGGAACAACTAAACAGCTTCAGAAATACAGGTTTTTTTAAGACCTAGCAAGTCCCTAAGGTGCAATAATCAACTGATTAATGAGAAATGTGTATACGCTTCAACAGGAGAGATGTTTTGCATTTGGAAAGCCCAGCAAAGTACTGGAACACATCTGCTGCACTCACATTAACTATGTTAGCTCTGGTATATAGGTGTAACATCCTAGTATCATGAAGATACAGATGTAAACATTCCCATGAACAACATTTTAGAGTAAGCATTACTTATACAATTAATGAAGTCATCTGGCAATCATTGCTCATTTGATACACCTTTTAATACTCTGAATATCCCTTTCCATCTATTCCATTATTCTGGGTGTTCAGAAGCCTTTTTTTATTCTCAGAGACCACCTCTCCTCTTCCCTCCTCAAATGTTTTTTGAAAAACATTCCAGAACTGATTTTTATTTCCTCTCAAAAATCCTCCCTTCCTACAAAGAGGAGTTTCAGAGAATCACCTTTCTAATCAATAGAGGTGAGGCCTTAATTCGTCCCTAAGGGAAGGGCACAGGAGTTTGGAAAAGAGTTGCAATTAATCACAATCTGTGAGATCAAATCTGACACTACCTATTAGAGATATGATATTAAAATTGCCCCAGGGGAGGAACTTCATGAGCGAAGTGACAGATGTGAGAAAGAAACGAAGCAGGGTGTGTAGCATGGCTGGGACTGCATCCCGTACCAGGCAAAGAAGCTCTCTGCTACAGGTTATATACAAGCAGCCACTTAATTGGTCTGGGTTGAGGGGCAATAAACATGAGGATATGAAATCTTCAACCAAGACTCACTTGCAAATTCCTATTGAAAAGCACTGTACCTTTTAATTGCATGGATTTTTTAAATGACTGCTCTCAGACAAGAAGCTCTGAGTCAATAAATCAGAGAAACCTCCATCTTTTGCTAGCTTTCTTGAGGACATGGCCTGTATCCAATGAAATCTGGCTTATTCTTAACACTCTATCCACCGTGCTTGTCCTCTTGGTGCTGGCTGTGCACTGGAGTACTCCTCAGTGTCTGCAACAGCTAGGAACACCAACAGAGATTTCTTTGGAACCACATTCGCCCCCACTAGCCAGAACAAGCACAGGGCAGGCACGACTTTGACACTTTAGTCCTAGATCTGAAACTGCCTTTTGCTGCATGCAGATGGCAAGGCTCATTTGGGTTAAATTTAGGATTAATTTTTCCGTGGCAGCCTTGGGTGGCGCTGCAGGGTAAGAAATATAGGTTCTTGGAGCCAGCTTTCAGCTAACCTCTGATCTGCAGCACAGGCTGCAGCAAATGTGAGAGGAATGACAAATGGGAGCTTGGGTTTAACAGCTTGTCCCAGCATAGTCATTTTATGTTCTAAAGACAAGGTCTGATTAATAATTTAAAAAAAAAAGAGAAGACCTAGAGTAGGAAATATACTGTCTGCTAAACTACCTTTCTGTACAATAATTCAAAATCACAGGTAGGGGGTAGGAAAAGGCCAATCAAAAAGAATCAAAGAATAAGTATTTCTTATGAAATAAGAAATTATTTCTTATCAGCTGTCAATCTGGCTTCTTCTAATAGGAAGTCAGTGTTCTGAAGAAGTACTGGGATGGCATTTTGGGAAACTGAAGTTCTCCCCTTATCTACAGCAGAGGTCCAAGCTAGCAAACATAAATACCCTGACGTGGCTCTGACAATATACTCAAATCCTCTGCCAGACAGACAATCAGTCTGGGAAAAGTAGTAACATTTGACCTGCTTCCCCAGTTCAGGCCCCAGTCTCACTGCCAAACTTGGCAGCCTTGCCAACAAGGGAGGATGCTGGTTGATGTAATTTGCTTTTACAGTGTGGCTATTTGCTCAGTGGAGATTAGAAAGATAGCAAACTCATTTCATATAGGCTATCAAAAATGCATAAATGGTGACACTAGCAGTCACTAGCCGCTTCAGTCAGATCAAAAATCTGAACCCATTTAAAGGGACATCATTTTTGATTGTTTTACAGCTTTACCACATATATCTTTCCAAAATAGTGGCAGCCCTCATTATCTTCAACAGGAGAGATCTCAGTACATTAAAATATCTTTGTGATATCCTTTGATGAAAATCACTAGACCACCTTGAAAGGACAGTCCCACATACAAATGTTTTCTTACACAGGAGCAAAAGCTGTCTATTAACTGCTTATTTTTGTGTAAATGAGTGCAGTCTAGTGGAAATGGCACATACGTGTGGTCACTGTTCATAAACTCCTGGTTCATAAGTCACCTATTACTCTGAAGCTTAGGTATCATCTATTTATTTATGACGGCTTTACTGTCAAATTTCAATATCCCATGCACATTTCTGAGCAGCTTTATGAAATAAAGTCCTAATCTGGACCCTAAGATGTAGCATTTTCCATTGCACTTAAGTTTCCATAGCTCACAGTTTTTTTGCCTCAGATTAATGGCAGTCTTTCCAATACACTGAAAGTGGGGGAGAGAAAAGGGGCTAGATTTCAAAAGCTCTTCAACACCTACAGTTAGCTATAGGTGTTGAGTGGAATCTTTCCAAGTGCTACTGGAAAACCTGCAAGAAAATAATTCCTACTCTAAGATTTATAACCAAGCATTTCAGAAAATACTGAAATATACTGAAAACAGTATTTCTTTGGTTCCCACTCCTTTGGTGCAAAGCATAAGGCTTGACTTAATGGTACTTCCAAAAAGGAAAAGAAACAATGAGGCCCACATCCCAGTACAAAGACAAAGGTTGCATAGATCTGCACTCCTAGGTGTCGGCATTTTCCAGCAGTAGTAGTCAATTCGACATTAAGTACCTGTAACACCTACCTTCTCTGCCCACTTCTGCCTCTCCAGCACAGTATGTGTTCATGGATTTACCTGAGGAATTTGTTAAGATCTCCATGCTTCATATACTCAAAGACCATGATGAGCGGATCACCCTCGACACAGACACCGTAGAACTTGACGATGTGCTCATGTTGCAGGTTAGTTAGCAGCTCTGCCTCACGGTGGAAGTCCTTGCGGGCATTGTCGCTGGCATCCTTCAATGTCTGGCAGAGAAAATGAAAATGTAAGGAAGGGGAGATGTTCACAAAAGATAGCAAACATGTGGGATGGCACTGTAAGGGTAAGATAAGGACATTCTACTGCATAAAGGATGGAGGAAGTAGTTTCTTAATAACTTTCTTAGAAATGCAGGTGTGATGTTTAAGTGCAATTAAATAATGGCAGTACAATTTTCATTCTCCTGCCATGTTATCCCAAGCAACGATTTTTCTTCTATGAGGGCATAGGAATATTAATGATCTTACTGTACCAAGTGTTTTCCAAACACAGACCAAATAAACTACTCTTATAAAAAAAAATAATACCAGTACACAGCTGGTTCATATCCAGCTCAGGCAAACTCTAGTATCTTGTTGGTATTTACCTTTCTCATAAGCTTCTTAGAACTCTGCTTGCTTGAAATACTTAGTGAGAATGCAGATGTACTCTTTATGTTTTACTAAGATCACTGTTGCTGATGTTGACTCCTGTAGCGTGCTATACATCAGGTAGATTTATGCAAGAGTATGTCCCTGAACCAGAACCTACAACCTGAAACTTAAGGCAGAAACTCCTTTGAAATTCAGTAAATCTACTCACACACCTAAGATTAAACATATGTATAAGTAACTGTAGGATCAAGCCTAAACTGATAGATGGAGAGGAAGTAGCTGCAGATCAGAAAAATATGGTGTCAATTTTTTTAAATTTATTCAGCTCTAAACTCTTGCTTATTTTCACTTTGATGGAAATATATCCACACTACATCAAATAGGAGGTTTAAATGCTGTATAATGAAATAATGCTAATTTAGCTGCCACATATAGGCAGTTTTGATTCTCAAGAACTACAGTTTGTCAGTAAGGAAACACTTTCATGCACCACAAAAAGCAAATTCTGGCCTCAACTACAAATGAGGAATTATTATAATTGACAACAAACTACTATGAGGCTCTGCCTTCAAAAGGTATGGTAGTTGCACTATACCAAGTCAATATTTTCAAAACAGTAAGAGAAAGACAGCAGATTACCAATGTTCACAAACTACTATTCGCAGAAACTGGTGTCTGGACTCTCTACCTCTGGATTTTAAATACACCTATACTTAATATAATGGGAGACACAAAAGTAGTGGCATTGTTTTAACTAAAGAAGCTTTTCCCTGGCCATCTATTCACTTTATTTCCTACCCTGAATTCATGTATTCATGGCATGGGACCAACCACACTCATCATAACAGACACATAATAAGTTGATACTGTGCAATCGTTCTGCCAACAAACCCAGTTTTTAGCTGCAGAAGTTAGGGTTTGTCCAAGGTCTTTTTTTAACAGAGACAATTCTGTCCACATTTCTAGTATGACACATGCACATCCAAAGAAGGGACTAGAAGATGACTGTTGGACAAAACACTTGCTTTACTTGTGAAATTGCAGCCACAGGTATTGCAAAATGAACAGCTACCATAATAAGGTCCAGATGAGGGGACAAGGAGCAGAGCAGACTGGACAGCCATCTACCAAGTTTAGGGACTTTCCCCTGTGGATTTCAGGCTCTATGGATCCTAGAGGCAACAGAAATCACTCATGCCACAGATGTCCCTTCCCTGAGGGACCCACTTACAAGTCTCATGTGTCCTCAGGTCCAGAACCATTCTTCCACAGTTTTTACCCATAATGATGCAACAAGAATATTGCTTCACAAGCTATGATATATTAGTATACACAACTGTATCACCTAAGGTGGTTATCAGATTGGCTCCCCACTAGGGTCTCCGCACAATCGCATGTGAAGTGAGTGAGGAGTGAAATCAAAATATCTTCCAACACTTTCTGGCTCTGGGATGATGCTTTAACACGATACAGGCACCAACCCACGGTCCAATCTATGCTACATAACGAAATCACTGAGAACAATTCTGCTGTCACTTGAGTCTCCTCTGGTGGTTTAATGTATAAAGCAATTGGACTGTAACTCTTGTCAACAACAGAATTAGAAAAACAATTCATATTGAAACCACTTTTAAATAATAGCAACCTGGAAGAAAATTGACAGGGAGAAGCATAGGCTGATAATCTTTCCAGCAGGCTTTCTCTCAGTAAAAATGCTGACAGTTCTGCCCTGTGAGGATGGCATATTGTATATTTCAGAATATGCTTTTTATCTCACAGAAACAGCAAAATTATCATATGACAGAGCAGTTGCCATGCCAATTATACATTTTCTGTCAAACAGCAAAATGCAGAAAGGTCTAAAACCTAGGTAAAACTCAGGCAAGGTCTCTACTACCATGAAGCGAGTTGAATTTTTGTCACCCACCAATGCAAACCCCTCTTCTCATTATTTCATGCAGTGCATAGAATAGACACAATGCATGAGAGATAGCTGACACAGTCAGGCAAGGAGGAGACTGGAAAGTGAAAAAATTAATAAGTATGTGGAATTTATGTAGAAATGACATTGACTAATGCCTTTAGCTTGTTCCCAGTGCAGGAGAAAAAATGAAACCAAGACAAAACTGTAAGAGCACAAAGACAGAAAGAGACATTCATTATTATTATCACTACTGACAAGTATGCCCAAGCTCTGCATACAAAGCACTCTCACCACTGGACAGGAGTTTTTCCCAAGCAGGAACTGAGATATAACCACATGCATGTACTTTCCAGCCACTCAGGGACAGCAGCTAAGGAGTAGGGACACGCTGCCTTGGACAACAGAGGCATCTCCTGGCTGTTACAGCAGCTCCACATCTCCCTGAGTTCTTCCTTATAACAGTCAGACTGCCTCTCCATACTGATTCTCCTCCACAGAGTCCTTCCCCAGTATCCACATACCATCTGGTCTCTGCAGACCTGTACTCTGCAGTGAGTGCAAACCAGTAGCTCCTGAGTCCACCCTGACACCACAGAACTGCATTCATAGGAGCATGAGAGCAAGAGCAGGGGGATGTGGCTGTCACCAATATCAATGTGACTTGGTAGTGAAATACTCATGACAGCTGTTCTTTATACTGTTTCAGCCTTCCTCTATGAAATCCTTACTACTGCTCCCCATCACCATCCAAGATCTGAGTGGTATATTTTCTCAAGAAATGAAGGGCTGGTTTTGACCCTTCTCTGAAGACCTGAAGGGTTGGAAACCTTCGTTTTTCCTCTGTGAGTGATGTGGAAATGTTCTTCACCTCACACACACAGCAGTCTGCTAGGTGAGCACAAGCCTGGAGCAGAACAGAGTAAATCTTCCTCCTGCCTCCCAGGGGAGCCAGAGGCACCTGTCAACCTGTGCCCTGACAGTCACCCTCACCTCCACCTCCAGCCAGGTTAAACTCCAGGGTGTTTCAAAAAGATGGACCCAATTTTGGGGCATATTGCTTTGAAATTGGGCCCATCTTTTTGGACCACTCTGCAGTGGAAGACTATGCCTGGGGATCCAACCCTTGAGGAGACAGTACCAATCCAGGCCCAAACAACCACTGTGGTATGGCAAAATGGCCTGCGAGGAAACAATAACCCTTCCTTCCTTCACCCTCTATTCTCTAAACGTGTCTGCAGAAAAGCGTGTACTGATAAAATGTATAAACACACATGGGGGAAAGGGCAGTACAATGCCCATGCAACAAGCTTAACCCAGGGTTTGGCCCACAGACAGCATTTCCAAACACTCAGTGCTCCCCAAAAAAAGCCTGATGGTTGAAATGAATTGAAACAGATTCTCCTCTTCCATGGAGCAAAAGCTCAAGCACTTCGGTTTTTTATGCAAAGCCTGATTTTGTATCGTCCCAGATTTTTCCGGGCCTCTTAGCTTCTAAATAATTTGGTGTAGCAACATCAGCACTTTGATACCAGCCAGCTGAAGAGGAGAAGGATGCCTGTTGAATCCACTAGTGATGCTCAGGGCTAGGCACACAGTTGCTGAGCAACCGGCAGGAACGGGCAGCACTCGAGGACCACCAGCCACCCTGATTCACGCCATGCAGGTAATACCATGCTTCCTCACAGCCAAATTCTCCCTGGCACCACCATACTCCTCATGAAGTACGCATTCCCACTGAGCTCATCAAATCTGCTTCACAGAGGTTGCTGTGTCCTGGTTTTGGTCAGCACAGAGAAGCTCTCTAAAGCCCTTGCTGTGTGCCAGGAGGAGCTGCCCTCCACTGCTCGCATCCAGGTTTGCTGTTATAAGACTAAAAAAAAACAAACAAAAAGACAAAAATCACACATTTCACTGCTGAACCCTGTGCCCAGTGTTGGGGTCCTGACACAGTCCCCTGGCTAGCTGTCTGCACACCAGTGAGGTCCCATTGCTTGACCTCCACTGTGACCAAAGGATACCTGTGAGCTACAGTTGGTATCATGGTGAAAGAGAGAAGCACAAGGCAACCAACTCCTCAGTTATATGGAGACAAATCCAAGGGCGAACTTTGCCAAAAAGTTCACTCTTTGACAGCAGCTACAGTCACGTCTTCAAGAGGCAGTGCAGGAAACATAAAATGGGTACAATCTGTCCCCAGAGGTAATGCTCCCCACAGTTTCCTGCAAGATCCTTATTAAGGACACTACAAAGACTGAATTTGGCAGAAAAAAAAAATAGTATGACAACTGGTCCAGAAAACTGATAGGTTTGTCATCTAAATCCATGGAGACATCTCTCCCTTTAAAGGCTGAATGCTCTTCCTTGTGAATTACACTGAGAAAGAGGAACAGAGAACAAGCACAGTGCAGCACTTAGCGGCAGAAGTGCTAGGCTCCATTTGGTCAGGACTTTGAAAGGGAGCAAGTGAATGGAAAGACTTTTATTTTGCTATCAAGCAGTTCCTTGAAGTGATAGAGGAAAGGCAATTTCCACTCTAGCTTCACCAAAATACAATAGAAAATTCATTCAGATCTAGTTGTGTCATCTCCGACCTTTTGCTTTCTCCTGTCTATGATATATCCCTTCAGGGTTTAATTTTTCCTTATCAGTCAACGTGACTGAACAACTCCCAAGTTTCAAAAGCTTGTAACCCTGGCAAGCCCCAAAAAAACTGTTATTTTTGATGGAACAAGCAAGCACCCTACAAGTCCACCCTACTTTCATGTTCTCGCACTGCTAGATCAAATACTTTGTTTCTTGTTTGCAAATTCAAGAAGATGATCTACTCAATTTCTTTTATTGTATGGTTTGATCCAAAATGCACACATGGTTGCCTAATTGTGACTGGTCAGATAAAATTATTTTCCGATCGCTAGGCACAGGCCAAATTCTATACATGTATTCCCCCTACATTTAATGAGACACTTCAAATGCCTTGTTAAGCTTTTGGCAGAACACAGATGGAGGTAAGAGTGTTGCCAGGGAGACTTTGTAAACTCTTAAGAGTGTAGTTTCACCAATATTGATTTCTAGCTTACATCCATAGCTGAGGTTGACAATCAACCTCAGCCCTTCCCTTTAGGGAGATGAAAACACTTGGTACTGTGAAGAAGGTTTGGTGTCCAAGCTGCAAATCTTCTTATTCCTTGGTAGATTCCCAACACACCATGTAGTCTGTGCCCTTTAGGAGAACCAAACAAATGCTTTATTTCCCTATCCTCCTTGCCCACCCCCAAAATGCAAGAATTATGCTGTATACTTGAGACTCCAAGGCTATGGCTGTTTTCCTGTAGTTTCCTCATTCTCTGGAGTATATTTTGGGAGACTTGACAGGAGCTGTGTAATCAAGAATCACTCCTCCAGGTCTAACATGTCATGACTTCTGGAGTTCCATACAGCCAGTATTTAACAGAATATAACAACATGATCCACAAGTTTGTTATAACGTGAATGACAATTACCCACAAATAATAGCGGTGGCTAAGAGAATGGCAGAATCCTGAAAAAGAAAGGCTCTCTTTGACGAGCAATTATACACATAACCTATTCACTTAGCTAGCAATAGATTATGTTTTCAGACGTGCATATATGTCACATGTATTTTTAATGACCTAGACATTATTTTTCACTAATTATATTTCAGATAGATCATAAAAGATTTTTCCCCTTTGTGACACAGTCCATTTCCCCCCTATTTGTTATGAAATCAAGCTCTCATTTTATAATCCACAGTGAGATCAAATATCGCATTCTCTTAACACTCCATTAGCCTTGTGATCCCTTCCACATAGATCAGAGCAGTTAGACTGGGCTACAGAATGGGCAAACATGATCATTTACAAATAAAATAGCATTAGTTGTGACCATGAATTAATAACGGAAACCCTAGACTGTTTTACCTTCACTGCCACCAAGATCTTGTCCTGCTCAGGACAGAGGTTATAGCATTCCGCCAGAAAAACTTTCCCAAAGGCTCCTTCTCCCAGTTCTCTTTTGAGAACGATATTGTGACGCTTGATGTGCTGCACAACTGTGAAGAGAAGACAAAATGGAGGTCAGAAGTGAGCTGCAGAGCCAGGATGGGACAGGGTCCATGCTTACAGCCACGTGGACAATGAGCTGCCTGTAGAGTGGGGCACATGACATGGAAGGAATCAGAGCACCCATGTGTCATTCATTAGTGCTTTGCCCAAGAAGACCAAGTTAATATATTTATATTTCAACAGTAGCGCATTTGCTGGATAAGGAGAAATGTAATTAAGAGTCACGTGGGAAAAGGCCATTTATCATCATGTTAAGCTGACTGCTGCAGAGCATACATAACAGCCAATGTTGCTTTTTTTAAAACGTGAAGACAAAGAAGCTGAAAACAAATCAAACTTTTCTCACAACACTTCTATTTTTGTGCCTCTTACAATAGATGAATTATTTCATGCAAAGCCAAAAAGTTTGAAAATTAACCTAATCCAAGAAAACAAAATGTTCCCTTTTCAGAGGGAAGTTTATCCAACTAACTCTATTGTTCTCTTACCACTTGTTCAACTGCTTTCCCTCTCTGTGCTATAAAACATTTACAATAAGACAGAAATTTCATTCTTGGAAACATGACTTACGCTATTGCTCTGAAGTAAAAGAAATAAAAGATGGATAAAGGTTTTATATAGCATACTGGACAGAGGCTTAGTTTAATTGCTGCCCAGAATCAATTGATGCAGACATTAAAGTCCTTGAGCATTTTTGTTCAACTCATTTTACATTTTCCTTTAAGCACAAGCTTCCATTAGAAGATTTAATATTTAAAAGACTGTACCAAATTTTGTAGAATACATTACCAATTTACAATATTCAAGCTAAACAAAGCAGCTGGGAGGGCAGTTTAACTGGCCAACTCAACAAGGTTGACAGCTTGTGTTGGTGAAATTGTATAAAACAGTCAGTATCTACTGATGAATTTAACCCCAGCACATTTAGCTGCTTTAGCAAACACTGAAATTCAGTCCTACTGGACAAGGCCTATTTGCAACTTACATCCTACACACAAGTGAAGTAGACAGTGATGCTTGGGCATCAAGCCGGCTTCTGCAAAGACATGAATCTCACCTTTGCTCCCAAACTGCAGGGACCAAGACAGAACCCCACCAATAATTTAGGATATATTCAGATGCAGACCAACCTCTGCCTCTATGCTTGGCCACACACCTGTTCCAAACTGGGTGGCCACTCCTGCAGAAACCAACTTGCCTCCATTACTAAAAGATGGAAAACAGAGTGCTGCTGGTAACAGCATCGGGGAGAAATGGCACAGCCTGTCCCCACTGTTGTCACCAGCATTTGGAGAAAGTACCCATGGTCTACAAGAGAAAAATGTCCCACACCCTAAGCCTACAGCGATGTAACACAAGTACACTGCATATACATGCACTTCATATTCACATATGTGTATGTGGAGGGAGCCTGGTGCTGGAGCAAGCCAGGGGAGCAAGCGGTGTCCCGAGGAGTCTCCATCATGAGTCTGCCAGGTGGGCAGCACACCAGAGGAATGGAGCTCCACCATACCCAGCTGCCACCTGCCAGAAACCCCCAGACCAGCACACAAGCAGGCCCATTGTGGCCTGGGAGTGGGGTGAGGAAAGCCAGCTTCTCCTCATGCCACCCCTGATCCACCAGAGCTTGCTCCTGTCCCTGCAGTGGGCAGCTGCAGGCGGAGAAACTGCCCATCCTCTCTTCTGGTGCTTGGCCTCCCACCAGAGGCCATAGGTCCCATTAACAGCCAAGTACACATGAAACGAGACCACAGAGCACCAATGTTTTTCACTCTTGTTGAACTCTGTTCTGGTTTAGGATTGAGTTTTATCACAGAGATGAAAAAAATGGGTATGTTTGCTTGGCCAGCTACCTGCTGTCAGTACGAATTTGTTTTTAACTTCCTCCTCAGTGCTGGCTTTTCAAGTAAAGCACAAAATGAAAGAAAATGCACCTTTTCCCCATGGATGCAGATTAAGTGGCACCCCTTGGCTCTGCTAATGCCAGTCACAAGGTGGACAGGCAAGGAGGACCACTGCTGCAGCACGCCGCCTGAGTATGGGAGCGTGGCATACCTCCTGATCTCTGCTTTAAAATCTGCTTCCTGATAAATGAGAACTCCCCCTCACTCCCTGCCAAACCTGCCATTCAACCCTGCCTCCTGGGGAATTCTTCTGTTTCCCTCTGCTTGACCAGCATCACCAGGAGGTTGCCTCTCTTCCTTTCCTAGGGCGGAAAGTTCAGCTCCACGTTACCAGTGTCACCATCTGAAAATGTTGACAAAGCCCATAGACAGGGAGTCGGGCTGAGATCCCGTCCTACTGGCGTCAGCAGCAGAATTCCCGCAGAGGCAGTTTTTCACTTGGCTCTCTCTGCAGCTGCCAAAGACCTGGTGACAAACACAGCTGACTTTCCGGATTTTGCATGGGTCCTCTCCATTTTGAACCCCGACACCCCCAATGTTGAACTTAGCAGTACAAAGGTTTTTCTTTTTTTTTCTTCTGAAGTTCCTAGAAGACCTCAGAAACAATAGAGTAAAAATAAGTAAGAAACCTATCTACTACTCCTCTGTAGCATGCTTGCAGCTGCTGCTAAATGGTCTTATATAAACCAAGCATTTGAATAAACAACCCATCACATAAACCAAACTGTTAAAACTAGAATGCAGCAAGCCACAGAAGAGATCTGCGCAGAACACACTTGCAACATGTCATGCTCTATCCATCCTGTTACCTTTCTGAGCTGCAGTGAGTTACTAAACAAATAAAAAATGACAGTAAATGTGACTAAATGGGCAGAGATTAAATATAGGAGCAATGTAAGTAAATCAAACACATATGATGTGATGGAAATATGAGCTAAAGTAAAAATCCATTTAGCATACTTAGGGCCCCAGTCGTAATGACACCATCTTCAGTGGGAGGAGATTTCAGCAGGAGATACCCTGAAAAATTCAGGTCAAAATCTGCTTTCAGTTAACATCAGGATAAAGCCAATTATCTCTGTTAAAGTCCAAGAGATTATCCTGGATTTACACCAAAGAAACAAAGCAGAATTTGGCCAAAGAAGTGACATAATTAAATTACCAAAGAAGTGGTCTCATAACATTGTCTCACAGACAAAGATACAGAAACATTCCAAGGACAGCTATGTATTTTCCTTTTGAATCTAAATGATGATTATCTTTGAGCTGCCATTTGTACTTTTAAAAGCACACCATCCCTGGTTTAAAAGATTCTGTCTGGTTACTGTAAAAAATACATTACATTAAGCAAAAAGCTAAGTCAAGTTGAAATACTTAAGAGAAAGATGAAACAAAAGACAAAGTCAGACTGAGCAAACTAAACAAAGTTAAATGCTGAAATGAGTTTGTGGTATTAAATAACCACACAGCCATGCCCACAGAAGCAGGGGTCTCCCACGGATGACTTCGGGAAATCGTCTGACAACAGGGAGCACAACTTCAGAAAAGGGCTTTCTCATCTTGAGGTCTCTGAGACATGCCACCAACACAGCTGGACTCCTGGGTATTTCACTCACTAACAAACAGCACATACCACGCTGAAAGTGAGGCAACAATGCCTCATCCTGCAAACGCTATCTGCGGGCATGGGATCGCACTCCCCAGGTAACCTACCTTGGGTGGTGAGGCTGAACAGAGAGGGTCACACATTGTTCTGGAGTGGGTCCCAGTGAAACAGGCAACTTGGGATCACCTCGCCACATTGATTTCACTGAGCTGGATGTGACTGATTCTAGCCACAGCCAGCAGGACACTTAGCAGTATAAATTATTAAAATGTTTCTGCACGTAATTATAAAGTGAAATGCTGTGACAGAGTGGAAGTATTTTCCCTTCAGTCACAAACAACAGGTCTGAACAGTTGACCATCACATGTGACTATTACACCACCTAAGCTGACCTTCTACACAGCACGAAGTGCTGTTATTGAGTTAAATGACTTGTGCTTGGCAGGAGGCTGCCTCCAAAAAGCAGCTGTGCCAGTCTTGATTTGAAAGTCTGAGCTATTCACTTGCCCTAACGTGTAATCATTTTCATTGCTAATAAAAATGCATGCTTTATTCTTTGTCGCTTAATTTTTAGCTTGTCTGGCTTGCATCTCCCTCCCCTCAGTTTTAGACTTCCTCTGCTAGCTTCAGCAGCCTTTTAAGGTCTGGTGTTAAACATACATAATCAACACTCTTGCTCTAAGACAAAGAGATGGAAGCCTCACCCAGGAAAACATTTTCTCTATTTTGCCAGTGATTTTCACTAGAAAAATTTTCAACAACCTTTTAAAATTAGTTATTTCAAGCTAACTTTCCCAACTGGAAGTGACATTCTTGTATCACTCTCCACAAGACTTGTAATAAAAACATAAAATAAGCTCCCTATATCTCTGCATGTCTGAAGACCACACAAGTCCTTTTAAGGCTGCGTTTCCTAAAGAACATGAAAAATTACATAGTTATCTGGTATGTATGAGTGTGTCTCATCTTGATCACCTCATTCAATTAAAATATCACAAGTGCTCTAAGTTTCAGATGTGTTTGCTTCTCCTGTATGAGAACAGCAGAACAGAGGAGAGATCTGCCCTTATGGAGAGGCTGCAACATGGACTCACTGCTTGATGGACAGTAAGAGACACAGCAGACAGGCTCCAGCATCACTGCTCACTGAATTACCAACACTAAAAGATCCTGTTGTGTTGCATACCCACTTAAATCATCTGCTTAGTCTGCTTTCTCGGATACTGTTCAGTATTTTGCTAGCAGTACACATGTGGAACACTCCTGATGAAATGTGTTGTCCCGGGACTCTGAGAAGAGAGTGAGGATGTTCAAGATGCCAACCAGGCAAGGTAATATTATAAACATATTTAGAGTTGCATAAGAAGAAAAGTAGCAGCAGAAAAAAGACTCAGCTTGTGATGCGACATGAGATGCCACACAAAGACATTTTGAGTTCCTTAATTTCTTCTCTCACCATTTCTCTTTCAATTGTGAAGACAAAATAATTTCTAAGATCTTGCAAGAAAAAACAGGTGTAAATGGCAGAGTGATTGTTCAGGTATTTGTACCAAATTTGTACATTTGTCATTTGCATAAGAGGAGAGGTAGAATTTCAGAGAGAATCCCATAGCAGGAGGGTACAAAATCACTACAAACAGCAAACAGCAAGTCTAACCTGATGGCCATCAGATTCTGCAGTAGCAGCATCTCTACAGCTCTGCGCGCTATTGCCACCGTAGAAATTTTGGCACATGGACATATCTACTCTCTAACACACCAATAAAAGCCAAAACCAGCCACTTTTATTTTTTTTTTTTAACCTTTCAATATGTCAGCACTGCCCATATGCAGAAGTAGGCCAGCTCAGTTCTGAGAGCATATTTCTGATTATTTGATGTATTTATCCCATATGGCATTCATTACTTATTATTCTCTATATATTTTTGTGTAGTGCTATTGTTGTTTACTTTTTACTGGACAGCAGCTACAAATTCTCATGCAAGAGCGGTGCTCAGCTGTTGTAGGCATAAACCAACAAGCAGCATGTTTTCATATATATGTTCCACAGCTAAGATTCAATTCACACCTCTTTAACAGAAGGAAAATAATCCAACAAGCACAAGCTCCTCAGGTGCACTGCTCTAAATGAAAGGTGCTGGTACAGGCTTCAGAAAACTAAGTCAGGAAGATCCACAGAAGAACTAGGTCAGAAAGGCACGTGGGCCTTGTCACATTACCTGTACAAGTACACCTTCTGAATAATTTTGAATTTTGTTTTGTTTCTTTGAAAAAGAATGATTCAACTCAACAGTTGTGAAATAGGTATCCCCCAGTGGCCATCAGTGATTTGCCAGACTTTTCACAGGCATCAGACCCCAAGTGGACCATAAGGACACATTTAATGGGCAAGTTGAATAGACAGTGTTCTTCCTGGAAGAACTGGAAACATTTATGGAAGGCAAACCTGTGAGCTCTCTCAGAAATGGCATAATACACAGGGGTGTCCTAGCTGTCAAGAGCTACATCTGATGATAAATCAAATAAATCTGTGATTGCTGCAGCTTAACCTTTCAGTTGCTTCGTTTAGAACTTGCATCCTCACAGCATTTATACTTTAAACCCGAGAGTTTCTGTTGTGTGGGCTGAGAATTAGGCTTCCCTTCGTGACATAGTGCTGCAGCTCCCAGGAAGGTGCTCCATCCTCCCATACCTGCCCACAGCAGCAGGGACATCACTGCTCTTGCTCACTGTAAACTCATTTTGCTGTCGCTGGTGTGTCTCTTCTCTGGCTGAAACTCAAGTGTCTGCTGTTGCTTGGGGTTAATATTTGATCTCTGGTGAGGGATTTTTATCCTGCTCTTTTGCTACGGTAATGCATTTGTTTTAGTTGGCCAAGATCCTCTCAGTTTGGCTACAGATAGGCATATTCCCATACTTGATTAGATCTTTATAATCAAACAAGAACTACTTAATAATAAATTATAATAACAATGCTATCATTGCATTGAATGCATGAGTTTATGAGCGACATTAACCCTTCAGGAAAACAAGAATAACAAAGTCGACAATTTTTCTAGGCATGAATTTGCCCTTTCATACAAAACTAAGGTACAAAATGCTCCCAAGCCTTAGAAACCTGAAACTGTTTTTTATTTCAGTTTTAAATATGTATTAAATATGGATTTGATCTGTTACATGCTAAAATAATTGGGATCTATGAAAACAACTGAAAGCTAAATTTGATGCTCTGTGTTCAGAATAAGTAGAAGATACTAATCGCTCCATGTTTCTCTTTCTATGCTGCCTCTAGACTAGTAACATCTTTTCAGTACAGCATGGTAAATCAGATTTAAGCAGAAAACTGTGTTGGAATTTTGACCAAACATTGTCTTTGCAGATGTGTATACACTTAATTTGTAATCTTAGTGCACTTTTTCCAAAAGATTGACTGTAAAACTTTGTGCATGAGTTGCTGTATAAAACTTCTGCTAGTATTATTTTGTTGTGGCAGACCTGGTCTGGTTTCCATGTTTAAGTTAACTGGAGACAGTGATCTCACACCACCACCCTTCTCTTAGCTCAGACCAGGAAATCCTTTCCCTCAGCGTGATACTAATCTTTAGGGATCTTCTGTGCTGCAGAAACAGAAGCACTCAGCAAAGGATGGGGAAATACCATGTAGCATATCTCATATAATAGACGCTTGCATGGAAGCAGGGCTAATAAATATACTGTCTTCAAAATATTAACTCTTTTCTATCTTTGTTATGAGAAACAGGCGTAGTCTGAAAAGCATCCCAGGATGCCAGTCTGAGAAGCAGTACCTGAAAGAAAAACTATACATTCAGAGACTGAGCCATATTCAGACTTGGCCTAAGTAGGTATAAAGGTGAAATTTGAAGTAGATTGCCCTATTTTTGATGTAGGTTTCTCTGCATTGCTTTTTCTCTTCTCATTTTAAAAGGAAAAGGAAATCATTTTGTACCCTGATATATGGGAGGACAGAAGGGTTTTACTCGTAGCCTTTCAAAATGAGATATGAAAAGTAAATTGAGCTTTCAAGCCTGTGAATGAATAAACCATGTGCTTAGGTCACAGTCACAAATGCTATTCACTTCTATAAAAGTTAAGCATATACTTAACCTTTACCTTTTGCTGAACTATTTTGCTAAAAGGTGGCATAGCATCTGATCTGCCATGGTGGATGGGTAGGTCTGCCCTGTTGCAGCTTATTGTGCATGGAAAGAAAAGGGAACTATAGAGAAAACATTGCAGGAGAACAACAGAACTGAGCCTTCTGTGTATCACTTTTAAACATATTATTTATGCTTTTCCTAATAATTTTTGTTCTGCTTTAGAGCACCTCTCATGGTTCTATCAGACTGCAGCACACTCCATGTCTTTCCATGAGGAAAGCTGAATCTTATGCATGCCCATGTTTTGTATTCTTTGGGCCAAATGAGGTAAATTCAAACGCTGAAAGTTCGTTCAGACTCTGCCTGCATCCTTAACTGCCTATCATTAAGGCTCTGCCGCTATGTGGTGACTTGCTCTTCTGATTCTGTGCGTACTGTCCCCTCTTCGGGGCTTTGCTGTTAAGTGGCCTTTAAAGACACAGAAAAGTTACACGTTTGGTTATCTTTGAGGAGGACCCACAAAAGACTCGCAAAGACATTGGGCATCACAAACAAACAAAATAAGAAACCTTCCTCACCCTTTAGTCAGATCCCTGTATTATTCACTGAGAAAGAAAATCAGCAGGAAGGAGAGAAAACAAGTCTTGAGTCTCTCTCAAGAAGAACCTCTGTCCTCTGGGGATGCAGAGAGGCTTAGCACTAAGCGTTGTACTGCCCCAAAGCCCCATGTGACAGGAGACATGAGCAAAGCCATCATAAAATATGAATGGACCTGAAAAAAGAGGGTATTCTCTTTTACAGATGCGCTGTCCTTCAGCATTTCTGTGTCCTTCCATGGTGAGGCATTTGTTGCTCTGCTTCTGTTTCATTGGCCTCTTTGCTAGGGCAGACCATCTACAGAGGCTTATGTTGCTACAGGGCATTTCCTCCTTGGCCCTCTACAGTTTCAGAATCCCAGTGCTTATGGAGAACAAAGGCAGCTTTTACTGGCAGTACAGGCTGTTCTGAAAAGATGGACCCAGTTTGAAATCACTATATCTCTGCAACTACGAACCACCCATGAATGAAACTCTGACCGCTTGAAAGGACGGGGCGTAGAGTTTCAGATGATTACTCTCCCAGAGCACAAACAGCCCCTGGCCTCAGTCATTCGCAAGAATATGGATCCACCGATGCCAAAGAGCATTCGTCACTGGTATCGACAATTTGAGGAAACAGACTGTTTATATAAGGGGAAGAGCACAGGGCAACCATGCACTTCAGAGGAAAATGTGAGAAGAATTCAAGAGAGTTTTCTGCATATCCCGTGCAAGTCCACTAGTCTTGCCAGCCAACTGGGTCCATCTTTTTGAAACATCCTGTATATGCATGCAAGGTACACTCAGAAAATCTGTCTTTGCTGCTGGGCTGTGACAGACACCTTTATTGCAGCCACAGTGCAGTCAAAAGATTATTACGTTGTACTAGCTTCAAACAAAAGCCCTATAAGTTTTCACTTATAGGTCATCCAAATGAAGTCAGGAAGGGCTTGCAAGCCTGAACATGCTGAGTGTTCTTAAGGATCAGATTCTCAACAACTGCAAAGAAAAGATGATTTTTCTTTTGTTGCACATGCACTGGAAAAAAAGAGTTTCCAGATAAATCTAGCATGATTCATTTTTCAAGCTTAAAAAGATCTGCTTATCACAGATGACACATCACCTCCTCTGCTGACCTGGTTCTTCTGCCCTGCATTCTCTGAAGGACTAAGATGGTAAAGTCTATGTTTGTTTTAGGCGAACAACACAAATTGTTCTGCGTGTAAATGTCATGAGGTTTTTACAGCCTAGGCAACTTCTTGTCATTCTCCAGGGTCTGACAGCCCCTTAAAATGCTAGGGAAAGATGCGAATGTGACTGTTGTTCCACTTCCACTGAGCTTTGCTTAGGCAAACAGTGGTGCTCCTCTTTGGAACTGCTCTGTAAATTACACTAAACCGTAGCCCAGCAGGAATTGCGAACACTTCAAAGCCTTTTTTCAATAGTAGCAGCATAGATGCCTATTCTAATTGTCCTGGCAGAAAACCCAATCTGCCCTATAGATACTATGAGAAAAGAAAAGCTGTGGCTTGACAATGGGAACAGCAGGACTCTTCCAGATCATTTGTCTTCCAAAAAATGTCATATACTTTCTCTTCTCCCCTCTTGGATTTGCATGTTATTTTCATGTAACATGAAAACTAACACATCTAGCTAACAGATCTAGCAGATAATATGAGAAATCTTCCAATCACTTGAGCTCTGGACTGTCATCTGTCAGCTGAAATTATGTTTCTCAACATTTCCAACAAATGAGGAGGAGTCCTCCTTCTTTGCTAAAAGAAGTCTGGTGAGGGACCAAAAGTCTCAACTATGTGCAGCTGCTCGCAAGTGGTCTGCGCAGCACACAGCCCAGGGCCACTTGCTGTGCAGTGGGCCAGAGGCGATGCCACGCTCTGCGCGCCTGCGGCTGCGGACAGCTAGGCACCAGCCGGCAGCCAAACAGAGGCAGGATTACACTAGGAGCAAAGAGTGCCTTGGTTCTACTACAGACAACAAACCAACAGGGCTGTTCCTCAGCAAAGTTCCCTTCAGACATCTGCTTAAATAAGAGTTTTGTAAATTTTCACTAACATGTATAAATCCCCTCTCGTATATCAATAAAACTGTATTTTAGACAAATGGAATGAACACAAATACATTAATCGAAAGTTAACTATACAATATGTCAACAGCTAATGAAAAACAAAGACCTGTACTCTTTTAGGGTAACAATTGTTTCTCATGGGGTTCACTGTGACAATGAACAGTCAGAGCCCCAGTATCAACAGCGACAACACAACCAACCAACCATTCAATGGGATCTTTTAAAGCTGTGGCCTGTGACGAGGTTAAGGACAAGTTCAAGCTCTGCCAATATGTT
Organism: Nesoenas mayeri; assembly: GCF_963082525.1. Classification (NCBI taxonomy): domain Eukaryota; kingdom Metazoa; phylum Chordata; class Aves; order Columbiformes; family Columbidae; genus Nesoenas; species Nesoenas mayeri. The sequence continues at coordinate 25,642,506 of NC_137542.1, read as the reverse complement.
TTCAGCACCTAAAAGCATCTTGGTTTTGAGTTGATAATTACAGTGTGCTGAGCCAAGCAGCTGTCACTAAGGAACAGGAGCTGCCCAAATGCAGCAAAATGCATGGAAGTTTACTGGCTCATTTATCTCACAATAATGAATCCAGTTATAGCCTTTTGAGGAATGGAAGTGAAAGACAGAGGGGAAAAAAAAAAAAAAAAAAAGGAGGAGGGAAAGGAGGAAGAAAGAGCTTTGAACATTTTGTTCCAGTCAGTTGCCAAGAAAGAGGAAAACACCAGGCTTGATTCAATTGAATGATGCCCCCTCACAGCTCCGCTGCTGCTGGAGAAGTGGTCACTGAGCAGATACCTGAGACATGTATTTCCCAAAGCACACAGATCCGGACTTTGCCGAGACATGAACTCTCACTGATAGCAGCACACACACATAGCAGGGAAACAAGAAGAACGGCAGAAATGGCTGAATGAACTTTATTCAGGATCTGACATGCGATGTCAGTATAATGAACATGACCTAAAGCAGAGTGTTACACTCATAAGCAGATCGAGTTGGCAGCTCTGACCAATTAATACCAGTTAATTTTATGGTGATAGCTAGTACACACGTGTGATATTCTGTAAAAGCTTAATAGATGTCACCATAAATCATAGTTACCTTTCTCCCCTGCGTTCTCTATATTTGGAACCTACTTAACAGTTTAATCTTCTGCAATTCTTGTTATAGACTGAAGTGAACGCAAATGTAATTCTGGCAGTCTCTGCAAGAAACCAAAAATGCTTGGACCAGAAAAGTCCTCTTCTCACCTAGCATCTGTATGACTGTTGCTTTTAAAAAATAAAACTGTTTTGTTCCCACTCCTGTACACCATTGTATTTACAGTAACCGTAGTCTGAACAAAGACAAAATTTAGGGTTTTTTCTCCTTTCTGAAGTTCAAGTTGTCTCCCACAGTAATAAATACGAGCTGCCTACATACTCATGTACTTGGAAAGCACATTGAGCAGAAAAAAACAACACAAATATCTGCTTCATTTGTTGAACTGTAATGGCAGAAAACCCCACATGCTTATCAGTAAAGGAAATATTAAAAATTACCACAATTTGTATTGTTACCAATGAAACAGAAGAACTTTTATCTTGCGTTGCTTGGAACCGGTACTTGCAGTTAAGGAAACAGGCGTTGTCCATCGATATGCACTCTGTCTGCACTTAACTAAAACACTGAAGTACACAAAGCCTGACGGTCAGCCCTACAGACAAGATGTCACCAGGGCAGATTAACAGACCACATTACAAGCAGTGCTGATTCACTGCTGCCTCCTGCAAGACCACCACCAGCAGGAGGGCAAGTACAGACCTGATTTTAGGAAGGTTTGGTCTGGAGCCTGTTATGGACCTGGAGGGCTACTTTGCCTTTTTGCAGTCCAACATCCACAAAATGGTCCACAATAAATTTTCAGGACACTGTTTCCAGCCTGTCCTTCTGGTCAGAATTTTAAGGAGAATAGGAAGGATAAGAAGCTAACGTAATTATTTACAAGCCGATTTCAGGATTTATCAGGTGGTTTTTCCAATGTTTTCCCATGCACAACTCTTAACTAACTTATAGGCTAGTGTGTTGCTTTCATCATTGCTTCTGTCACATTTTTTTTTTCCCTTGTTGTAACATTTTCTTCGATATGAGAATAGTTATACAGCCACATGTTCCAAGAATACAACAGGCTCCAACTGCAAAAATAACCATTACTGATTTGCATTTTTCCTCACAAAGAAACTACAGAGAGGCAACATCATTTGCTTCTGAAACCTAGACACACACACACACGTAGAGATGAAAAGGCATTTGTCATGAGCACTCTGGCAAACCACTCTTACAAGGCTTCTATTGAGTGAATCCCTTTATCATTGCTTCCCTCACCTAGAAAATAAGGCCAGAAATTGTTACTTAACTGTTTCATAATAGTGAGGTTGAAAAAAATATTATGTCACAAAGCTAAAAAGTATAAGTTTCATATTCATCAAAGTTCATATTTGTTATATTCTGAAAACAATGGCCCAAACTCTTCACTGCCATCACTTTCTTACTTCCAAAATCTCAAGTGGAGACTCTTCAGATACGGGTTTGGCTGCAATGAATTTTTTATTTTTACAGATTCTGGCCACCTTAAAGTGCATTATGACACAGTCAAAAATCAAAGCAACTGAAAAGAAAAAAAATATATTCAGAAAAAAAAGATTTTATAACACCATGGTTTTTCTTCCATTGCCTTCAGTGTTATCTTGTATGCCATGAAACTAATCCTGCTCTTGTTCACAAAAACGTAAACTGGGAAACTCCATGGAGTCCTTCTAGATTAACAGTTACAGCTGCTGAATAAAGCAATTAAGAAACCCACAGCATCCCTTAATTTACGGAAAAAAAAAAAAAAGACCTGCCATGAACAAAAGAAAATGTGAGGCCTGTTGCTTAGCTAACTGCCCTAATTCTTTGCTTACTTCAGTTTGTATGTTGTTACTAGTTTACAATCTTTTACCTACTATCCTGCACAGAAATGAACAAGCCCTCAGGGAACTAACATACCACAACTAGCTCTTCAAAACTACTTGTTGTAGCTTCCTTTCCACGCCTTCACAAATGTAAACAAATAAAGATTTCTGAACAGGGGTTACTGGAATATTTTTCCTTCATATTGTGTCAAGCAGGCATCAGAAATGCCAGTTGTTGTGGAAACTGAGGAAAATGGTAAACTGCATCCTAATGAGGGCTATTCTAGCTAAGCAACTGAGCAACATCATGGGGAAAAATTTCTTCTCAGGACTTTTACAAGGTATTTTTGCCCATAACTAACTGCACTGAAAGCTAGCTACAGTAGCTAGGAGCAAGTAGTTTGAGAATCTGCATTATCGCTGCTACAAAAGCACAAAAACTATTGTGCTTTCACAGACGCACCTTGCTGAAAGTCCTAGTTGAGGGCAACCATGATGACCCCTGCTCCAGTACAGCTTTTTTAGTTCAAGCCTGGCTTTACAGGAGTCTGAAACAACTCCCAAATCAGTGACAGGCTTGCCACCGAAACAAGCAGTCTCACAGAAAGGAGGTACATCTTGCCTCAGAAATACCTCAGAAATTGGACAGGTTGTGAGTTTGAATGAAAAAACAGTACAAATAATACATAGCAAACGTGCTATATACCGCAGCTTTCCACCCAGTAATTCATATCTGAAGATACATAGGAAAGGAGGATCATCCACACCATGGAGTTGTGTCCCGTGAGAAACACAAGACTGCACTGCTAGAGGGCTTGAGAAGAGACACAAGGTAGAGATTAAATATGGGCAGGGTGCAGTATGAACTCTGAAAAAAGAAAAGAAAGGTGACTAAATGGCCCCAGTTCAAAAGAAAGGGAATCTCCAGACCTCAGTTGATTAGTAGTGCTAATCAGATTTTCTCCTGTTTTCTCACTTAAGCATTTTAGGTCCTGTTAATTTAGATTTCTTCAACCTGGACAGCCTGTTACAGGTGCTCAGGAACAAACTAAACATCTGCCATGCAAAGACTTCCCTTAAAGGTTTTATACATTTTAATTAAATGCTGTCCCTAGTACAGCAAGACTTCACCCATATCCAAACCAACACCAGAGCCACTTGTTTCTACACAGTGATTTTTTTTTTTCTGTTACACTACACAATCATATTTGGGATATGCTTAGAAAAAGAGACAGAAACTTTTGCTAGCTTATTTATCACTATTTCTTAGTGACTCAACTTTATTTTGATGCCACATATAGCACAGCTGCCATCCTGTTGGAAATATTTCTGCAGCCCATTTGGTTAGTTATCCTACAATTTCAAAAGCTTGTGATCTCTTATGGAAGTTTGCAGATGCAGTTCCCTCACCCTCCCCAGCTATAGCATGACAGTGCATGCCAGAACACAGGCTCTGGCACAGACTTTCGAGACGGATGTGGAAAGGTTACACAATTTTGCAATAAATTCATTATGATCAAGCAGCACCACTTAAAGCAATCACTCTCCTGGCCAAAGAAATAAGTGAGGAAAAGAAAAACAACAAAAAAAAAACCCAAGTCTTCGCTTTTCTGATGTCCTGTTGCATCAAAGCACAGGTTGCAACAAGCTGAGAAAGTGTAATGTGCTTCAACGTCTTTTGCAGTTGCTATGGTACAGTTTCTTATGGAAAATTCCTTGTTCTGCGTGATGTTTTTCCTGCCTCATTTGGGATGGCAGAACCGTTCCTTGTGTCACCTGAGAAACCGGGCTGTCAGTTTCCACCTATTGGTGAGAAAGAAACTCATCAGCAGCAGAACTCAATGGAAAATTCCTCGGGTAGAAGTTTCTGCGCTGGAGGCCAACACGACGCCAGGGAGGAAGGATGGATGGGTCAGGGGATGAGAGGACCACTCAGGAGATCTGGCTTCCACCTCAGGGTGGGCCACAGATTTCCTGTGTGAGCTGGGGCAAGGGATTTAATCCCTGGGGCCCCCTGCTCTTGCGGGCAAGACAAGGAAGCATCCTTCCTCCATTCTTCACTGTGTACGTTAAGCCCCAGGATTATGACCTGCCCACGGGCCAACCAACCAGCTCCAGGTTATGGGAGCGAGGTCATAGCCCAAAAGCTCTTCAGGCAGCAGTTGTTTGCAGCTGCAGAGTCCTGCAGTGCTTCGCACAGTGAGGTCCTGTTTGGACCTTGGGGCTCCAAAGTAACACACGCAAATAAGTAATTGCATTGTTCTCCACTATTAAGGAAAAATATCAACATAGGCAAGGAGGGAAAACTCCAGCTTTACTGTACAGCCAAGCAGGGGAAAACATTTGGCTTTTAGATGTGTCATCTATTTTCTGCATAGATAATACCAAAAATTACCAGAAACATGGTAGAAAAATGGTATTATAGCATCACACTAGTGATACAAAGCAATCAGGGACAGGGCCTTCTCACTAAGGGGATTTCTTTTATGGATTAGTTGGAAGTAATCTGATTTTAATGTGACATTTTTCCTGCTGGAATGTTTTTCCTCCGAATCGAAAAACAATCAGATTCCAACACTTTTGATTAATGAAAAAAACAAAGCTTTTTTTTTTTCTTTCTTTTTTTTTTTTAAAAAAAAAGGAAAAAAGGCATTAACATTTTAATGCAGTTGGATACCTGCCGTACTTCAGAATGCTGAAATTCCCATGGGCTCCCTATGGTGATGAGAAGAGCTTTTGACCTCTCTGAGGAAAGGGGTTTTGAAAACAATAAATGCATAAATGCTTGAAAAGGGACTCCGTTAGCAATGTCTATCATGAGAATGAAGAACATTCAAGATGTGACAATGTAACTGCACTCCATGAGACAAATTATCTGTTGGTGCCAATATTTAAAGCTCCATTGACTTCAGTGGAGTTTCATCCATACAACCATTTTTCGTCTTTTAAAGTTACTCCCCTTCCCAGAGAAGTTCAACAAAAAAATTAAATGGGAAAACGTATAGGAATGAAAGAAAATGTGCCAAATATTAATTGAACACAAGTCAAGACATTCAAAATTTTGATTCCCACAGTACTGACTTCAGTATAAAAACAGTCAAAAAATTGACTGAAAATTTTAATGGTATAAATAAAGTTTCAAAGATTCATCAGCAGGAAAATGTTGATTTTCAGTTACCTTTTTGGCTTTCTAAAACAAATAATCAAATTCAATATTCCAAAGCAGAAAAAAGCTTTCCCTCCTGCCTCACAACCACCGCCCCCTCTCCAAAAAAAAAAAATCTTAATTTTGAAATATTTGCTCAGATAAACACTTCATTTTAAACTACCCAATTATTTAAATTTTATTGAAGATGCACATTTTTCCATTTCAATATTTCAATTTGAAACTTGAGACAAAACTGATTCAAGTGCCCTCTGCTTTAACTTACATTGTCATTTTAAATCAGAAAGTAATTTTGAAATGCTGAAATCTCCCATGGGAGGAAAATTCTATTTTTGAACAGCTTTACTTCTGTGCATTTAAAATCTCAGCTATTACCCTGGAACTTTGGAGGGGGAAGACTTGTACTGAGGATAGAATAATTCACTGAAGGCTGCATTATTCTGGCTGTCCAAAATGATAAAGGCACTAGGACCTTCCTCTCTCACTTTGCATTGTGGTGGGTGAACCATTCTTCCAAGGCCATCACCAGATGAAGAACTGGATGCCAATCTCATAGAGGAGCCTATGCAGGATGCCTGAACATCAGCACACTGCTCCTCTGACCATTATCCTCATCCCTATCCAGAGGCTACCAAATTTGACTCCCCAAAAACTTAACCAGTAAAAATCACTTGCAAGTGCACAGGATGTACAGAATGGAAGTTAAAGCTACAGATGTTTGAACCAAAACCCAAGATATGATTACAACCGACTTTTGACAAACTCGATGTCCTGATCTGAATGCTGTGAGTTAAAAGTAATTGCTCAAAATAGTTCTCCCGTGCTGAACAAATTTATAATCAAAGAAGGATTCTGCAATTTCATTCCTATGCTATTGCAAATACTTGTCCGCGTAAAATCCTTTGGAGGAACTGAAATTTTGCATACAGCAGTATTTTTGTGCTAGAACCTGTTACTTGGATTGTGATGGGATATCTCATCTTCAGTAAGGTCAGTGCTGCTATATTAATATTTCTAATACAAAGAAAATTCAGAGAATGGCTTCTCTGCTTTTCAGCAACGAAGGCAAATCATGATATCTCTTAAATACACAGTCCCTTTGATAATCACAGGCACTGATGTTATAATACATTTCCCTTATCCCAGCACCCTAATCATCTCCCTCCTTATATGTCCAACATCACAAGTAGTAGCTGGGGTCTGGAGATGGGGGGCACAGACAGGTACAGAAATAAACAGTGACCCAGAAGATCTTTTTGTCCTTCAGCTGTCTTGTGTTCTATTGATCCTTTCACACTCCTTAAAGATAAGAGACAATTTCTAATTATGACCATAATGAAATGCCACCAGGGGTTCAAGAGGACTTCCCTCCTGAAAATCTAGAGAAGCAATAAACATCAGTTTAAAAGCTATAAAACCAAATTAACAAACAGTCAAAGCCGCAGATAAAAGACCCTGCCATGCTGCCCTCCAGTTCTCTTCACCGAGGCTCCAGAGAAATGTAGATAAAATTCATTTCCCAACTGGACCCGGATTTTCAATTAATTGGCTGTCAGGATGAAGGGCAAAAAAGGGGGAAAGCTCAATGAACACATTGGCCTAGTGAAAGGCAATTAAGGGCATCCTCAAACATTGCTGCTTTTAATAACTCAGGTGATGTACTTGCCCAAATCCTTTTGCCCCTCAAATCCAAATTCTGAAGTCACACTGTTGAGGAAGTCAAAACCTAGATAGTGACTTAAATTGCTTGAGCTTTGGAGCAATATAGCTTCAAAATATTGGCACAATTGGAGTAATGACCAGCAGGCCTACCCTTTTGTCTTTCTTATCTTTTACTGCCTTTTCCCTTTCCCACCCTCTCCTTCCTTCTCTTTCTCTGGGAAAAGGAGATTTGTATACATCACTTTCTCACAGGGTGTCACTTCTTACTGAAGCCTTCTCTCTGGTTATTGCTTGGATACCTGGAAGTCATGGTCTTTTGTATTTATCCCGCAGTTTCCCTATTGTTGGAGCATGATTTTTCTGCTTCATCTTTGTGATGTTCATTCAGTTTTGTCCTATCTACTGAGTTTTATCTGCAATTGTGTTTCAGAGTTTATATTTATGATGGTATGTGTAGAACAGTGTCACTCTTAGTAACATGCTTGCTGGCTTAAACAACACCTAGAGGTAGTATTGTCTCCATGTTTGTAACATGAAAGGTATTCCCTGAGGACATACAGTGGATTTTGTCCATACAGAGCAACTGCCTGTCAAAGGTAACAAGAAAAAGAGTATGCACTGTCTTTCCTTTGTTTCATAATCTTGCTGTAAGAGAGCAGCACGTTAAAAGACTGAATATATTCATATACTTCATATTTTTTGTATTCATTGGTACAGCGTGCATTTCATAAGCCTTTACACAGGCTGAGAGAGTTGGGGTTGTTCAGCCTGGAGAAGAGAAGTCTCTGGTGAGACCTTATGTGGCCTTCCAGTACCTAAAGATGGCCTGCAAGAAAGCTGGAGAGGGACTTTTCGACAAGAACATGTAGTGATAGGACAAGGGGTAATAGTGTTAAACTGAGAGAGAGTAGATTTAGATTAGATATAAGGAAGAGATTCTTCACCGTGAGGGCAGTTGGGCGCTGAAACAGGCTGCCCAGAGAAGTTGTGGATGCCCCATCTCTTGAAGTGTTCAAGGCCAGACTAGAGAGGGGTTTGGGCAACCTGGTCTAGTGGAAGGTGTCCCTGCCCATGGCAGGGAGGTTGGAACTAGAGGATCATCAAGGTTCCTTCCAACCCAAGCCATTCTATGATTCCATGACCACTTTCTGTGTATCAGACTGAGTACTAACTGGCCAAAAATGTGATTTTATTTACAGTCATCCTACAGGTTGCACAACTTAAACAACAACACACATCAAGAATCTCAGTAATTCAAGTGTATCTGGATGCAAAAACACTTAGCTTGCATTGTATCAAATGGCTTATTAGTTTACTGAAAAGCAACTACCCAGAAGCTAATTCCAAATACACTTTTTGTCACAGATAAGGTTATATAAAGCTTGTTCCATCACAAAATCTGAAATATGAAGAAAATACTGCTCACTGTTTTTGGCTTGAATATGTTCAAGTAGGATTTGACCTATGGCCTTCTTAGCCTGAGTACCCAGATAGTTAACATGCTGTGCAAAACTCTAAGTCCAGCTCAGCCCTGACACAGCTTCTAAGGATCTGACAGCAGAAAGCAGGGCAGAGAATGATAGGCAGCTTGTGACCACAGAGAGTTTATAGCTGAGCTTGTAAACTAATATTTCCTTTCCTTATTATAAAAGCATGGGGATCTAGGAAAGATTTAACCCCAGGATTGCTATCTTTCCTTATACTGCTTTTCCATTTAAATAATTGCCCTTCTTTCTTAAAAATGAAAACTCTCGCTATCAATACTCGTTTCTGCAGCAGCTTTGTTCTTAGCATTTCTCTGAATTAATCTTGTCTTTCTGAGGCTGATCCCTAAAAAAGCCCTCTGTAAGAGGAAAGAAATTCAGGCAAGTATTCTGACACAACTATTCTGCAATCTGCTGCCATATTTCTTTATGGTAGGGCAGACACTAGTCTCTCAGACATCGAACTGTCTCTTGGCACAGCCTTTGGCTGCAGTTACGGAAGAATCAAAGTTTCAGAAAGACAGCTCTTGGGATGGTTTAGCTAATGAATACTGTGGATTTTAACATGTGTGCTTGTATACCATAGAAACAGGTCACAGAAAGCATAACAAAATGTTTTTTAAAAGCTTTTATGGACATTTGGATGGCACTACTGGTCCCATGAGGCCAAGAACTCACTGTGGTTGGGAACAGTCTTTTATATATGATGAAAAATAAATACCGCATACTCAGGCAAAGAGTCAGTCCCACGGCTAGACCAAACCAAACAAAATTAACAGATTTCTCTGTACCTTTTCTCTTCATTATTAAGAAAAGCACCTGAGCCTTTTCTGAGCTTGCCCCATAGAAAGTGTTTTACATATTTCTGTGTACATATTCTGTCAATAAATGCAAACTGCAAAGCTGAGATGGCAAAGCTGTCTTCTGCGGGAGCGATGAATGCCTGTGTGCTTTGTTCTATCTTGAAACCATCCTATCTTGCCATCCACAAAATTTACAAGTCCACGATAAATCTCTTATCAGTTTGTTTAATGTTGCTATTTACCACAGTCCTGTTTCAGATGCTGAGGCCAAACTCAAAACACACAGAGATCAATAGGCTAGAAAGACTCATGTTGATTAAAATGGGAAATCAATTCTGGATTAGGCCTCTAGAGGAAAGCTATCACTGCAAAGTTAAAACTTCTCTCTTCTTCCTCATTTCTGAAAGATACACTTTTTTTTTTCACTGTGTTTATTTTTCAGTGTGGTACAATGTCAGGGTTCTTTGAAATGCTGCCATTAGAAGAGGCAAAGAATTTTAACCTTAAAGTCCAATACAAAATTGTGTGAAATCTACTCCAGCAAGGAAACAGGCTGCATCAGAATGCATACTGTAAAAGCCTTCACTGAGTTGGCAAATATTAATAGTAATTTTCTAGGAAAATAAGGATTGTTGCAAACAGCCAAATTCAGATTAACTTTCTGAAGGATTTACTCCATCTGCAAGAAAAGTAAAAGCCTTGTGCTTTTCACTCTAGAAGCAAAAGCTACGACAAAACTAAATGAATTCCCCAAGAAGGACCATGTGAATTTGAGGCTTAAGTCTGTGTTCCTGTACCATATCTTCAGGATAACAGTTGTGATTTACTATCTCTGAAATCCCACCTCACTAAAAACATGCACCTGATGTCAGCTCTCAGGGTTAGGAATAAGACTGAAAGCATTTTTCCCGCGAGGTTCAATCGAGTGCAGAGCTTTTGGGCTTCATGTCTGATGCCTTCTGGGGCTGGCTGTGGCAGCTGAAGAGGTCCAGCCTGCGAATCCAGCCTTCCCAGTAGTGGTCAGAGAACTGATTGCACCTGAAGTAAAAGGCAGTTTACACCTGTAGTCAGCCATGGACTTCAGGAGGTGAAGGGTGGTGACCTTGCCCCTGCCATGTGTGTTGCAGAGAGGTGGGCAGCAGTCCTTTCTCCAGGCACACTGTGAATGCAGTTGGGCTTCAGAGCCCTCGGGGCAGCACCAAAGGCTCACCCCAGACAGTGCAGGACACACTAAAGATGATGCTAACACTGCGCCAAGTCATTGCCTGCCAGGACAGATGAGCGCTAGCTCTCTGCTGGAATGGCTGGGGGTGCTGGCAAGCTGTGAGCCTCTGGCGTTTTAGCTGCTTCTGATCCTTCCTCTCCCTTGCTCTCCTGGTCCTGAGGGTTTCAGAACAGGAGGATATACATTTTTTACTCTTAATGTCATGGAAGCTGCTGCACACCATACAGGGAATGGTTAGACAGGGTTAGTATTTAAAAAAGGACATCAATACAGTTGTCACAAAGCATAAGCCAATCTCTTCTGTGTTGGAAGACCTGGAAGAAACATACTCCTTAAGGTTTATTAGATACTTATTTGGTGAAGGGTTTTTAATGGCTACAGTACCAGCCACTTTTAGGTACTAGAAGACTAACTACTGAGATCCAGGGTAGCAACTCATCCATTCCAGAACTGAGCATACACAAGTATGCAAAATGACGTGAGAATTTACCATCAACAAAGACACAAGCAGCATTGCTGGGCAATGATAATGCCAGTAACTTTACTCCCACCTGATGACAGAGCACCTTTGTGCACTCCCCATGGCACAAGTGAACTTCACGAACCAAAGCATCACAAGCACATGACAACAGTGACAGTCCTGGAAAGAGCAGCCCTGTGTAACAGGGTACTTCCACTTCTAAATCAGAGGATAAAGAATTATCCCATAAGCTTCTGCCTTGCACTTTACCACCCAAGAAGGAGCTTTTGAAGCTTTGCCACACAGCGCTCGTCAATGTATTTCTGTCTGGAAGCAATCCCATTGCCATTCCAGTGGAGACTGCAAATACTACACAACAGTTGCTTTTCTTCTGATGAGAATAAGACAAAGACAAGACAAATCATGTCCTCCTGCACAAGTGGTTGGAGCAAATCAGTCATGTATTGTTCCTTCTTTGCCAAAGTCTGAGACTGAGGTTGTTCTGTTTCCTTTCCATTTGTTTCTCTGTTTTCTGTTCCTCCCTACTTTGTGTGGGACATGTTCCCCTTGATGGGTATTGTTTTCAGCTATTTGTTTTCTTTTTTTAGATTTTTTTTAAGGCAGCCACAGGCCTTCCAAGCTCTGGGCACCAGAAAAATGAGAGCACATCCTTGAAAAACAGCTTAAGAAACCAAATCTAAACAAACCCCAAGCAGCACTTGGAAAGGAGAGGAGCTGTGTGGGAATGGCTTCAGTTCAGAAAGCTTCTAACTGAAAGTGTAACTCAAAGAAGTATTCATAATGGCAGCTGAAAACTCTGTCAAATCTGTATTTCCCTCAAAATAATATAAATCGGAGATTGTCTGAAGTTAGATATGGCTTCTCACTATCCAATCTTGGGAACAGATAACCACATGATAGAGACAATCACCTCATTTTCCATTCTTTCTTTCCAGTGCTGAGGAAAACAAACCAAGGTCGGGGGAGAGGGAAGAAGGGAATAAAGTGACACTTTGCTTCTCACCTCTGTAACTCTGACTCCAAACCCCCAGCACAACTCAGCGAGTCTCTTGGAGACTGAAAGCCTTTTCCGGCACCCTGTGACCTGTGCAATTACTGACTTTCAACAGTATTTAGCAACTAGTTTTCAAAGGCATTTAGGTAGCTAAAGGCAAAATAATCATTTATTGGAATTGTCCAAAATACTAAGCTGACTAACACTTTGATTTCTATTGACCAGACACTACACCTCCAAGCTGTTTAGAGGCTCTTTAGAAAACCAGTTAGTCGTTGATTTAGCACCAGAATGCCGTTGAGATGCTCCTTTCATGTGCCTAGCTGACATCTGAGAATCGAACTTAGATTCTCTAAATGCAGAAACATTAATTAAAAAAGAAAATTGTAGAGAGATTATTAGTTATGCAGAGATATGCTGCAATTTCAAGAAACAGGCGATAATTAGTATGCATACACCATATATTTTTTCTAAATGCAAACAATACCCCCATGTAATATGTTTTGCATTTAAACATTTTATTGCCCCCAAAGGCTAAGGAGCAAGTTGCTAGCCAGAGGTACTGCACAACTTTTCCTCAACAGAATTTTAACAATTTCAGACCTCATTGCAGGGTCTTGACTCAGGTTATTTGACACTGTTTTTCCCTGAAGGGGTTTTAAATTTCAGTCACAGCGATTCCCTTGCAATCTGCAAAAAATAGTCTTCAATTATTGTGGGCATTGATGGGCTAGAGATAAGACCAAGCAAGCGTTCACCTCATACCAGATCTGTATGTCTCATGACTTTATCCGCATACTGGCCTTTGAAGAGCGATAAGCCATTCTCTGGAATGGAATGTCATGCTCAACCATAGGTTGACAAATGCATACCAACCTTCACAGAGTGGAAACTACTGAGCTCAGGGGCTGCCTGTCTCTCCCAACATCCCTCAGTCATAGTCCCACTGAGCAGAGGTCCCTTCAGCATCCTTGGCAGAAAGAGCAACCAGTACTGAAAGCTGCTCTCGCTTCTGTCCAACAAAACTACAGAGTTTTCGAAAAGATGGACCTAATTCGAAATCACTGCATCTCTGCAAACACGAACAACCCAAGAGAAAGGACATGGCACAGAGTTTCAAATGATTACCACTAGATGCCTCTCCTAGAGCACCAACAGCCCCTGGCCCCAGTCATTAGCAGGATATAATGAAATATACTGCTTGGAAACTGGGTCCATCTTTTTTAAACGCCCTGTAGCTTAATGGAAAGTAAAAAAGTGAGGCCTCTAAAAGATCATTTTAAAGATACGTTTCAGCAACTGGGATTTTATTTGTGTTAATTAGTTATGTTAATTAGTTGTGTTAATTAGAAGCATGCTCCTGGAATTGTCTACCTGTGCAATCATATTTTTTAAATAAGTCAAAAGTGCTCAGCACAGGTATTTTATTATACATAATATATGTCTAAACTAGAGTGCGCATATTAAATAAACACCTTCGACTATGAAAAAAAAAGCCTTATAATTTTTCCCCAAGTTCTGTTGTGGAAAACGAGAAGCCTGTTAAGAGGTTTAATTAACAAGTTAATGCTGAAAAAAACACTTGAAGAATATTGCAGAATATTTCCAACTGTGTTACTTTTATCTCCAATAACATTTTAAATGACTGTTAGGTTCTACTTGCTGCTGGGCTGCCTTATGTCCATAACACATGCAACTAAGCCTGAGACAATGAGGAACTCCACAGCAAAACCCTGTCAAAACCAAACCAAGTCTACCTGGACCTTGTGAACCCCAGTGGCATTTTTGCTGGGGAAGCTTCCTCAATACAGAACAATAACCAAGCTGCACAAAGCACAGAATAAAAGAGGCCTGGGAGATCAGCCACCCCCAGGCAGCTGATGAGCACTCCTGCTTGCAGGGGATGACAGGGCAGGGGTGGGAGCACGAGCTTTCCGCCTTCCTGCCGTGTGGATCCACCACCAGTGGGATGCAGTGGGGAAAGCACATACTCAGAGTGGGCCCTGGATCATTCTGCACTTCTGAGGGCTGCAGGCGCAGCGTAATCCAGTGCCGTCCGGGGCCACCCGGCACTGGGCAGATCTGCAAACCTGCAAAGTCAACCACATGGTCACCTCCAGAAAACAAACCGCTAAATCGCTCTCAAGCCATAGTCTCAAAGCGCTGACAGCCTTAATTCCTCAGAGACAGCTGCTGGTGAGAGCTGTGAAGATGTTACACACAGCTGAAAAACAACATATAATAGCTCACACTGCAACTGCGATAAATACCACCCTGTCTTAACCAACACTTATCGTGCACAACTGAATTCCTGATCATTTTCTCTGAAAAGTCGTCTTTGGGTGAGCTTGTGCTCAGGGCTAACTGCATTTTACGCACTCATGTTTCTTAATAACAGTGCAGTTGTTTGGTGATGAATCCTAGTAGGTTTTATGAAATAATTTTGGCAACAAAATTATTTTATTTACTTCTGATTTTCTCGTACTTTAGTAATTATTATACTTAAAATTCTTATTTTAATCTTATTTATACTACCTTGCTTTCCTGAGATCTGTATTTCTTATTTAGCCAAAACTCTCACTGACACAAAGGAATAAATCCAAGGCCCAATCCTGCTCTTATGCTTAGGCTCATGACAAGGATGGTTTCACAATGGATTACTTTTTTTTCCCATTCAGCTTAAATAAAAGTACTACCTATTTAACCTCCATTATGTTATTTTCCCATTATGTTTTTACATATATATACAGGTTTCTGTATATAAAATAAACATCTGTAGAACTTAGTATGCAGCACAGAGTCTGAAAGGCATAATTTAATCATTACAAAAAAATGGTGCTATTTTTCATTTAAGTATTACTGAGTTAGCTACATATTTTGGTGCCAAAATAGTGTATACATTTCTGATAAAGATGTACTGTCAAATGACAAAATGAATGTAGTGATAACACTGACATTACACCTACTAAGAAAGCACCATCTTGTGTTTTTTTGATCTCGACTAATACCTTAAAAGCAGGGAATGCCTGTGCACATGTTTAATTTCACTTCATCTTTCAAAAAGTCCTTAAGTGTTCTCTTCACATGAAGTCCATGGTTGGGCTTGATGTTGACAGAGCATTTCAGTGCTCTGATGAAGAACAGTGTGCTTATCTGAAGTTTACCTGACAAATTTAGACCAGACGGTGCACGTTCTACCTGAATTTTGACACTGGTCACTTTCCTGAGAACATACGTTTCATGCTGTCTTGCCTCATACTCTCTCTCTGTGGTTGAACTGCATATTTCGGGTCTTCGTTGTTCAGATCTCCTTCTAACACCCATTATTTAGCCCAGAATATGCTTCACGTGCTGTATTTCCAGGTGATAAAACACTCATTCTATTCATAAATTAAAGATCAAAGTCCAAGCTGTTCTTTCTTGTAGTTGCATTTACAGCATTTGGACTCTCAGAGCAGGTAGTTTACTGAATAATTCAGGTCACAGAACAACATTCTGTTTGATGAAAACATTTTGCTGAAAGTATGATATCTTGCCGTTTTTATTAGATGTAAATGGACTTCATGGACAAACCAAGACTGCAGCTTCTGGGGGAAAAAGTGATTCTACAGGTTCACCTCTACACTAAATCTGAAAATATTACTTTCTTTCCAATTCTGAATTTTAAGGTGGTAGAAACCCACGCTTTTCAAGTTGAAGGCTTGCTGCCTTTGGAAGAATTTCTTCCATCTGGTTGGAAACCAAAAAAAATTCAGGTCTGCTGAGTCTCAGAATGAGCAGCAGGAGATAAAAAAATCTAATTTCTCATAATTTTATTTATTGCCTGTTAGATTTGTTGGGCAAAGGAAATATGTGACCACACTTCTGCGAAAAATATCTGAGACTCAATATGCTATGGTCCGGGAATCAAATCTCTTACCCAGTTAACAAAAGTCAAATGCAGCTAATGAAATACACCACAGATATTTATGGCTGACATTTCTGACACATGTATGACTTGATGAACAGTTGCAAAGACACACATTTTAAATGGTGACTGCAATAAGGGATTAAAACATGCAATCAAACTACAAAAGTATTTAGTCAAGATGATAAAATTATTCTTCATATATCTTTATGTCTTTCTTCAGTCAACTTCTCTCTTATACTTTTACTTAGCAAATCAAATCTCCCCAGAGTAAAACACACAGCAGGATCAGGACAAGCAGTAAATATAACATGTATATCCCTCCTTGTATTCTCAACCTCATTCTTCGTTGGCTTTCAGCATCTAAAGCTTTTTGCTTTCAGCATCTGAAGGTCCTGAAGTAAATGCCCTATTAAGCCTCCTGACCTCTGAATGCCGACTACCAACAAATGTCAAGATTGGCAAGTTCAGCTTGGGCAGCGAGGTTTTTCCTCCCAGTATGGATTTCACTAAGATCAATCGTTTTTGCTCCTCTGCATTCTGGCTGTTGAGATCATGGTGTCTTTTATAGGAAAATGAGCTGCTTATAAATTTTCAGTTCTGTGAACTTCAGGAGTTGATGGAAAATCCCCAGGCTTAGGGCTTAACTGGCTAAGAAACCACTACCACAGCCTTTCTTTTATGGCCACTCACATACAAAAGCCTTTCAGAAGATACTGAAATGCTTAGAGAATGTTTGTCTTGGGAGACTCTTCTGTGCACAAGGACGAACTCAGTCTATTTTTTGCCCTGCAACGTGAGTCAAAAATTACCCCTGTTCCTCAAAATTGTAGGAGAGTGTAGAGTGACAGATACAACCTGGAACATGCCATTATTTGTTAGGTAGGAAATAAAGTCAAAGAGGGATTGCCCGCTGCAGGCAGTCTGCCCAACGCTCATTGCTGTTTTCTACCAGACACCGTGTGTGCAGGATGAGCAGAACACAGAAATTAATGAATCTACTGCTCTGGGTCAGAGGTCTGGCAGATTCCTGCAGTGCAGAGGCTCTCTCTGGTTTTCTTCTTTGCACGCAGCTTTCATGTCAGCAGATTGTCACATCCCCACTCTGCAGTGAGAGCCCACGCACCCAAGTGAGGAAACTCATGCTGTGGCCATGCTCTGCTGTGGGGCTCCTAGAGCAAGGATACCTGAGAAATATACACTGAGTGACCACATCCTCTCCTTCTGCTGAACCCACCCTGGAAATACAGACAGCTACTTCCTTTTTCATATCAAATGGCCCATTCCTATTGATTGAAGGGCTGGAGAGAAGGTTGTCAGCCTACTCCAAAATGAAGAGAAACCAGTCTGCCTTGCAGGGTGTGAGTGGTCACAGCCACAGAAACAACTAGGTACCGAGCTACAGGTAGCTGCACCTTTCCACAAACCGATGGGGAGAGGGAAGGCAGCTCAGTGGGTCCTGGTTCTCTGGCTGCTCCCTCTGCTCTCTGCGGTGGTCACGCCAGGGACCATCTCCCACGCTGGCAAAGCAGGGCCAGCTCTGCATCCTCACGTGCTGCTGCCACGCTCAAATGCTCAACAATCATGAAACCAAGTTTCAAAAGAATAAAAATGTAATAAACAGAAGAAAAACAAGTGCAGATTTTTTTCCCCCCTCAGCCTTCTGGGGTCTGGCACACATTCTCAAGTTTTTCTTCACATTTTTCTCATTCTAAACAGAAATCTGACATTATGACCAGACTCTAAGACCTAAGGCTTTGAAAAGTCCAGTACTGTGGGAGCCACAGTGAAATGATAACACTCCTATTTCTTTTCTCCTTTAAAATTAATGCAAGAAGGTGGTGGACTGAAGCAGAGCATTTCTGCAATGCTCCTGCCTACCAGGGACAACCACAGTCTGGCTACGTGCATGTTAAAAGGAAGTCTGTAGTTAAAGAACAAGGAGAGTCAGAAAAAGGCTGAGATTACCTTTAACTAACTGCTGTAACAATCTCTAAAATGCAAATGAAAATCTCTAAGCATAATTTGAAAAGTTCGATGTTCAAAATGGGATAGAACAGGGATGCTCTCAAAACCTCTGCCTTTAAAATTAGCAACGCACAAGTAATTAGAAATTTTACTGTGGAACTGGAGCTACAAACTGTAAATTCATTTTTTTCAGATCAGCCAAATAAATGAAAACTAATCTACAAAAATTATTTCTACCACCTTGTAATCAGCCACAGATTTTCCCTAGAAAAGGCCAGCTGGAAGTACAACAATGCTTATCCAAACCACACATTCACACTCCTGTACTTCAAGAACACAAGCCCACTCTGGAGAAATATAGACAAAATATTAAGACTATCTCATGAATACTGACTTTATTCACATATCAATTTCACTTATCAAAACAACGATCCACATCACATCATCCGAAATGCATTGGTTATATGTATGGTCAGCCACTAAAAACATCTTGCCACTAAACCACCCACTGACTAATCAACAAGCATGCCCAGTATGCTGTTTTCCATCTTCGATAATATCTTTAGGGATGAAATCGAGTGAGTTGTGTGTACAAATTAGCTGGGCAGTGCAAACTGACGTCAGTGCAGCTGCTCTGGGGCCTGAATTATGGAGCTTGCAAACCTCTACATGAAAGGGCAAAGCTCCAGGTTTCCTTTCAGTTGCACCAAAACAACCATGGTGACTTTGTGGGGCACGGGTGGGGGTTACTGGGGTGAGATTCAGAGAACTATTTGATTCCTGAAATCCCAAACCACCTGCAAGCAGCTTCTTACCCAAGTTCTGCCCTGAGAGTCTCAGCCTGAGCACTTCCACTGACATTTTATGTATGATGTCTCCTCAGATTTTGCTTTTCACAATACTACCAACACAGCAATGTTATTTATTGACTGCATTTACACCATTAAGCACAGAAACATAATATTAATGGGCTGATATATTCCAAGTCCTGGGCTGCAGGCTCAGTGATGAACGAAGAAAGTTCATAGCTGTTCATGGGGAAAATGGCTTTGCTTTTTCCGTCCTGTTTCAACACATCTGGTGGGCTCAGTTGGCAACTTTAATAAGCACAATTTCTGTGCAGAGATGTAGAAGGCTAAGTTTTGAAATACCGTGGTATTAATGAAAATATCAAATAGTTTATGGACTGCGACAGCTCTTAATATTAGTCAAGCTAACCATCTAGCAATAGTTAGCATCTATATCCACATGGTATTACATCATGCAGTTGACTGCAGGGGACAAAAATCTTTGCAGGGTTTGCCGTCCACGCAAGGTTTCTGCATCTGGTAATGTTACTTCACTACAAAGTTATGGCCCAATTTTCAAGAGCAACAACTGAACACTGTTTCTAATTCCCAAGCAAGAGGTTTGCAGGCTGATGCTAATACAGCACAACCTGGCTTATAATGACTTAGGTGCAAAGAGCATTTCACCATGTCCAGGCTGTAGACTCTCTCTTATGCTTCTGAAATTGGAGTTGTCACTGTCAGCCAAGTACTGCCAAAGCAGAAATACCTTTTGATTTCACACAAAAAGAAACCAAGAAGTCTGGTATGTATCTGAAACATGTATGCACCACAGACTGTACAGTTTAAAGGTGGAAACATTCGAGATATTGGAGTGGCACATGAGCCCACTGGCCAGCTGCAAGCAAGAGTACATGGCAGAGAAAGGAAAAGCCAGGAGTTCTGGAATAGGGTGTCACACAGACAAGTGCTGAAGAAGCATCAGGGGATTGTAGTTAAGATGATGAGCAGCTGGAGAGGGAAATATCAGCCAAACCCAGTTGGAAGATGTTATGGCAATTAAGGGTGCAAATCAGTACTTGTGATGAAACCTGGGACAGAAATTCAGTCCTCCTAAGCGATGACTAGAACCTAACCCCTCTAGCCAATGAGTCTTTGGTCATCATCAGTTTGCTTTTCCCACCTTGAAAGCTACTTCTCACAGGAGGGAATTGTTACAATTTTTGGACTGACATTTACTTTTTAGAAGCCATAACTCTTCAGGATTTAGTTATCCAGTAGTGAAAGTACCAACTTACTGCTACAGTGAGGGAATTTCAAACTAAATTAATCACAATGAACTTTATCATTTTCTTTTAAACACATACACTTCTAATACTTTTTTTAATGGAGCTCGATACACTGTATTAGAAATGGATAGCTAGAGCAGTCAAAACATGGCCTAAGTAGATAATAAAAAAGAAACCACACTTGCTATTCAGAGCAGAAGTACTCTGGGAAAATTCTGTGAAAACTGCTATATGATGTGCATACCTAGCTTGATGTCTCACCTCTGTCCACAGACCAGCATACGCTAAATACATATGAAAGTCTTCCAGCATGACTGTCAGTGATTGCTGGTTTTAATGCTAGCAGACAATGGAACGTAGACCAGATAGGAAATAAACATAAGTGTTAATTATCCTGCTGTAGATGAGAAACCAGATGACATCTGAAGTTGGCATTATTGTAAACAGGAAAAAGGTAGGAGAGCTACTTAGCTTAGAGGTTTATAAATACCAGATATACACATCAGGAGGAGGCTGCCAGGTTAAGAAAGGGCAAGTGCAGCTCTGTAATAAAAAACGAGTGAGAGAGACGGAAAGAGAGCATATGTGAAATTATTTATGGGAAGACCATTTTTGCCTGAGACAATTTTAATTACACTCTATTGGACAGATCTCAATGTGGTAGGAGAAATCTGCCCTGTTTTATACACTGTCACAGTTTACCTGATTCTCTTTGCTAAAGCAATAAAAACACAAAGATTGAGACCACCACAGCAATGTGGCAGAATGTAGAGCATCAGCTCTACAATCTGGCCAGAGCACCATAGCAAAGTCTTGAGCATCATCCTCCAAGCATTTATGCACAAACTGAACTTCATGTGCTGTGATGAATTTCCCTGACACCATGTGGGTTTCATTGCAGCACACAAAACCAAACAGACCTACGTATTTTTAGGATCAGGACCTACTTAGCACTAGTCAGCTGTGATTTAATGCCTCTGTACTTAATGTGCAGCTCACTAAATGTGAGACAAGTCTGTGTTTTGGTACGGTTTGGATTTTTCCCCAGAACAGCATGTATGTTGTTTCAACATTAATGCCGAAAGTTAAATAGTCTGTAGTCACTAATATTTAATTAAACAATTTTAATGTTGTCTAATCCAGCTAGGAACAAAGGTACAGTAGCCTCATATTTAAAAGCATGGCCTCTTATACAATATTAGAGGGATCAAGTAGGCATGTTGCCCATTTCTGATTCCCTAGAGGCTTCTATTCTTCACAGGAATTAATGTTCTATATCAGAATGCACCTATAGCATGCTCTTTGTGCTGATCAAGTATCAGTGATTCAGTGATTACCTTCTGCATCCCACCGCATATGCTATGTCAGATTATTCAAATATCCTCTAGTAAAAGAGATAATCGGGCATTTCCAAACACAAAATAATGCCACACAAAAAAGCTATGGTAGAGAGTGAACATCAGGGATGCATAATAAAAAGGCAAAAAAAGACCTTCTGTTGCATTGCAACATCCTTCTGTGGATTGTGCTTAGTGCAACAATCTAGATGTGGATGAGCATTAATATTCACAAGATACTTAGGTAGTCCAGCATCAGTCTTTGCAGGCTTAGAAGTCATGCATAAGCATATGTATGCATGCCCTCGTGCACAGGCCAAGAAAGATTCCTAATAGAGCATTTAAGCTTTGCAAAGTTGGAGGCAAAGGTTTTTTACCTTGGCAGTAAGCCCCTAGACTACAGTTTGTGCTATGAAGTGATATCGTTCAGGGTAGGATACAGATAGGATGTAGTGTCTCTCAGCTGCAAGCCCAATGCTCACCAGCTATACTGGGAATCTCTGGAGCAACTTTGCACAGAAACAGCCCAGACTTCCAGTGACACTTCAGAAATGTATGTTACATTCACACACACACACAAAAGGAGGAAAAATGAGGCAGGAACAACCTTATCTGAAACACTTAAAGATCTTAATGTACCGATGAAAAATAGTAAGCCTTGCACTTACTATTATTCACAATAATTTTTTCAGTCATCTGCTGCAATGCTAATCACTGGTTCAAAAATCAATGCTTCAGATGTCCAATTCTAAAACTGTTGCTAGGTTCGAAGAACAGTAGCTGAAGTTAGGTATACTCTTTTTTAACTGTTCATAGCTAATTATGTTTAACACTTCATATTTTTTCACATTTCACCTGCTTCTAGCTGAACATGAAAGAATTTGTATGTGACATTTATCGTCCATCAGGCAAACTTCTGCTCTACTTCAACGTCTTTTCAGTTGTAGAGGTTGAATTATACAATAAAATTAAAGGAATTGAAGTTTTAACCCTTATCATTCTTATAGCTTTACAAATACTTGGATTTCAAAGTTAGGTCATGTTCATTGACAACACGATCAATTTAAAAGCAGCATGTATGTAACAATACTGACTCCTGCTTCTGACTCAGGATTTGTTTTCTCCCAGGAAGACATTCAGTGCATAGGCCTGGCCAAAGACCACTGAAATCAATGGAAAAGCTACCAGTGACTTAGATGGAATATGGATCAGGCTTTGAGTATAACACTGCCGACTTCATTGACAAGGGCTGAATTTGGCTTTGACAGATGTAAAGCGGTTCATCCCATGTACCTTTAACAAATTGCATACATTTTAACCCCACCCTTCCACTCCCAGGAATTTAGAGCATTTTGTTCTGCTAGCTCTGTTAAAGAGCCCCAGCACTTGCACAGGTAAATGAATGACTGAAACACATACAGTTTTTTGTACTTACAGGTGTCTGGTTTGAGCTGACTGTTGGTAATTCCAAAATACTGTGGATTTTCAATGACGGGAATCTTCGTCATCCCAATGATGACTGCATCAGGACCCCCCTCAGAAGATGATGGAGTGTTACTGCCATTTGAGATGTGGTGGAGGGGACTGGCTGAATCGTCGTCGTTGCTGATAACTGAAGAAGGACCTAGAGTCAGAAACAAAGATTTTGCAGTAAATCAGCACATGGTTTCCTACCTGCAGACTTTTTTTTTTTTTTGGACCAATTTGTTCTCCATCTCCACAGTCAACAGCTCTCCTTGTGTGCCTTGTTGACCTTACCTCAGAAATTTTATATGTCTGAGTGCAGATGGAGAACAGTGTTTTTTTTCCATTAGGAGCTGGAATGTGAAGCAAATTTTTGTACTGGCAGATCACCTAGACTAAATAAGTCAGGGTCCAGCATAATCTGTCACCAGGAAAGATCTCCAAATTTGTTGAACTCCTTCTGTCATTCTTAGAAATAAGCTATAAAATACACACGTTAACTTTTTTACCTTATGCCCTGCTTTGATCACACAGCAATAATTGCCACAAATCCAAGGAATGCCTGCTCTCCCTGTGAGGTGGTATTATTGCAAGACAAAAGACAGAGAGGACATGGACTTATCCTGACGTGGCAGGCTGGTAATTTCTGAAAGACAATATGGCTGAGAGCCAAAATCCAAAGGGGACAATCTAAACAGTCACAGAAGGTGCATAACAGATGCTGAGAAGAGTAGGGGGAAAAATGCATTCCACCCCACTGCAAAATCTCAGAGAGGCTGCAGAGAGGCTCATCCAGCCAAGGGGAACACCCCATTAGCTCCCCCATCCATACCTGAGTCTAGTTACCTTTCACAAAGAGGTTACTTTTATCAGTAATTCAGTGACCGTTTGGTTTTGGTTTTTTATTTTGTTTTTTCACTCTGTGCTTTATATTTTTAATGAAAGCGCCATGTAGATAAAACCTCGTAAATGGATAAAAAGAAGTCCTGCTTGGCAGAGCGTTCCACTTCTGTGAGCTCAGGGGCCTTTGATCTACCAAAGAGTTCATCATAGGTAACATGTGAACTCTTACTATCTAACCCTGCTATTTAAATTCCTCATTACATCTTCCAGTTTACATCCAGTATTCAAAGAAAACCAGAATCACCATTTAGCAGTGACAACATTTTGCCTAATCTGCCCAATTAAGAGGTTGCAGATATCATGCATGTCACATTTCACTTCGTTCTCCATTCATATTAACCCAGGTTTTTGGAGTGGCATTCACATCTTCTAATTGTAACAATTAAAAGACAATGCTAGAAACAGATGTAAAAGTTTGCCCTCTGGAAGTGTGTATCTTGGAACAGCATCCTCAGATGACCACCAGCGTTTAGCCCACAGGCAGCAGTGGCAGGTGAGGTGACTGCCCCCCCCAAGATGGGGGCAGCAGAGAGGACCCTGCGGACAACAAAAATCTGTGTTTACTCCAAGTCACCAGTCACATCATTGAAAAACACTGAAGGCCCAGACTGAGTTTTGGGGTGGGCAGAAGGAATAGTGCAGAGGAAACACAGAGCTGAGTGACTTGCCACACTGTGTCTGTGGCATCTATGTCTGTCTATGGCATCTGTGTCTGCAGGAGGTACGGGGGGATGCAGAGAGAGAATGGGGACCAGCATCAGGTCCTGTAGATACTTTCTCAAGGACGTGACAGAAGATGGGCAGGATCCACCACAGCACACACACAGTTAAGGAACAAGATGAGAATGAGGACATGCCCAGACGCAGCAGCCAAGAAAGGGCGGCTTTAAAGAAAAGAAACTCTTGCTTTTCTGTGGCTCACTGTATCATTAAAAAAAACACTTTATCGTTACATGGCATAGCTCATAGGAATAAAACTTAGATAATTTGGCGTGTGGCTACTCAACCCTACCTTTAGAGACTCAAGTGTACTCGCACTTCTGTCCTGCTTTCCTTTCTCCCCAGTTGGTTTAATGGTGCATGAGGGAAATGTTCTCATAGTTTGAAAAAGTACTTTCCCCCCTAGCCTGAAACATTAGAGGTAATTTTTCAAATACCTTGCACTTCACTGGAAAGTCACTGTTGACAAATGTAACTGAAGCCTAGATCTCTGTAATTTATCAAGTGAAATACTAATACCAAGGCTGGTTTTGTCATTACTGATCACTCAGATCCTCAAATGACTGATTCTACTAGGAAAGCTGCCAGGATTAAGAGTTTCTGGGGAAGATTCCTCTAATGAAGTGCAGAGCCTAACAAACTGTGGGAAAAGTCCCTCAGATGGCACACAAGATACTTATATGGAGTCACAACGCCTTTTTCAGGTGCATAAGAGTTCTGTGCAGTGGCAATAGAGTGCATACCCATTTAAAACCACATTCACTTTTTTCTAAGCATCATCTTTATGTCTCTATAAACTTTCTGAATGTCAAGCTAATGGCTACAAAAAGCAGGCCAACAAATACACATTTTCTCGGGAAAATAAAGTCCTTTTATACTAATACAGCTTTAGTGTGAGGGTCAGATCCCTTCTCTTACAGCAAATGGGCAAATTGTCTTGGCTCTGTAATTTAATAGAAGTATGTCTCTAAGTCCTTTACAGCCCTACTGTTCTCTGCTGTACAGAAGGAGGCTCTTCTGTCATTGTTTGCTTCTACCACACATGCAGTGACAGCTTGGAAAAGTGACCATTACACATTTCTAGACGTTAAAGTGGGATAATGAATAGAAACTCATTTTGTTCATCAAATCATTTCTGCCCTACTCCAATACCCAATTTTGTACGGTGAACTATTTTTTTCAATCTGTATAAACCACAAAGTGCTGCAGGTGAAAAGTAGACAATTGTTCAATAAATCTATTTACTCAATTAGGCTAACTAGTAAAAACTAGTCTTCTCTGCAGCATGAAGCAGGCTCCAAGTATATTCTGCTCTCTGATGTAGGTGAGGAAAATCTGGAAAACGAGGTGACTTCCGAAGCAATTCCTGGCAGTACAAAAGAGTTTAAGAAAATCAAACACTGGGAACTTGGTGCTGTGTCACTTAGTGAACCCTCTCATTTATTAGCAAGTAATTAGCTCATGTAATGGTCTTTGGAAGTAGTTGTTTGGGTTCCAAAATCCTACTTCCTGTATATTTCTTCTCTAATTAAGACAAGGATGGATATTTTTGTGTATCAGAAGCAGCTGAGTTCACATCCTTTCAAACTTACCCTTTGCTGGGACCTTTTCATCAATGTGAGCAAAGTGATACATAAACTGTTTCCACACTTACTTATTTGCCAGACTATCCACTTAGCATGAAGTTACATTTCACTTTTTGAATGCACTAAGCCACATTACATTTACAGGCCAGCATTGCAGCTGGCTATGACTGATATTCTAGTAATGCATAACCATTTTCTAAGATGCAAGATGAGGCCATCACTTGAACTGACAAGAAGCTAGAGCTGCCCTTTTCTGAATATGCACTGAGCTCAAATTGTAGGGTAATTTCTTAAAGCGCTTTAAAGTGTCGTTTCATCCAGATGAAATGGGGTCACTGAATTACTTGCCAAAGGCAGAATAAGTATGATAATTTCCCTCAGTCACCTATTACTGATTCTGGCTTTTATAAAATCTACTGTTGGTTTCATACCTGAAATCTGAAAATTTTAGACAAAATGTCACTGATGGCAGGGAAAATCATGGGTTGTCAGTAGCCATTAGCTATTGCCAACAGCTGACTCACAGTCAGGTAGAGCTTTTAAGAAAACTCCAGAGGCCCTCTTCACCTTCAAATGTGCTGCCCAACATATTCACTTGATTGCATTTTTAGAGCATATTTCTTATCTTAAGAAGATAGAAGCCAGAGTCAGATGAGAAATGGTAGCCTGCCTTGTAGAAGCAACATGAGAGCTATATGCTGCAGGGCTGAATTTCTCCTCTCTTTGATGTTGGGCTAAAAAGCCATCCATTCTGCACTACCCAGGCCCAAGAAAATGCCCTTCTGTGCACAAAAACCAGCAGCTCTCTGGAAAAGCGGTGATGTGAAGACAACCAATTATATTTGAAACTGACAAGATAGAATAAAGCCAAAATACTTCCGACAACCCTAAGTTGTGAATCAATCTTCAGCACATGGTATGGGAACAGGCAAAACCAGTAAATTTCTCTTACTGCACATCCCACAGAAAACTGGAAGTAATCAAACACTGCTGAGGTGGGTCACGGTTTTACCTTCACTACCATCAGCACCCCTTCCTGAAATACAACCCACTTCTGTGCTACCTCTTGAACAGTGGATCTCTGCACTGTTCTTGGCCTTGGTGGTATCAATGAATGTGCATTTCCTTAGGTTTAGAAATAAAAAGTAATAAAACTAACTATTTTCAAGGTGTGCTGGTATTTCTGGCCAGGAAAAGCAGTTTCATGATTACAAAATATAGCCTTTCCGGCTGCTTCTATCACCATTGGAGTAAATGCACTTTTAACATGCATACTACCAACAGCTATCTACACTGCTATTTGTTTGGGCTATGTTTTGCTTTGCATTATTTTAAGACTTCTCCTAAACCTTAGGTAGCTGGCTGTGGCAACACACCTGACTACTGGCTCTCACAGGAGTTATCCACATGACCTTTGTGTGTGTCAAAGTACAGAAAGAGTCCCAAAGCAAATAATAGCCTGACTCAGGCAAGAGGCTCAGCCAAAAAATAAAAAGGAGAAGCTCTCAAACGCAGAATAAGAAAGAACATATGGGTTTTGTTGCATCTGTCATGGTCTTGCAAGCACAAAGACTTTAGTTTAGATGGTCACAAGCAAACACAGTGTCCATCTAGTTCTCCTTCCCCCTACTGTGTCAAAGTTATAAGCAATCTACTCTCCATGTTTGCTCTCCAAGCTCTAACAAAATCTCCTGAAGGCTACAATATCCCACAGCCTCCTCACAACACACTACTGTGTATCACACATCACTCCAGCTGCCCCCTGAAGTCACTACTAATGGCTCAGGCACACTGGAAAACAACAGGAATAATGATTATGAAAAAAAAAAAAAACCCAGCCAATTTTAGCTTTGTGGTTGGAGCTGCTTAGTTACAAGGATGCATCTGCTCAGGCAAGTATTACAAGGCAGCTCAGGTAAAGAGGATTGTTTATAGAGATGATTTTGTGCTGTGATGCCTCCTTCCATGAAAAATGATGTTGACTGCTAGGAAGATTTCTCAACTGACCTCACGTTAGCACGGGCTATTCTTACGTCCTCTGGGAACAGGGATCAGTCTGTGCTGGGCACGGTAATAGCACATCATCAAGTCAAGAGCAGGACAGTGAGAGCATGTCACATCATTCAGCATCACCTCTATTGAATTTTGAGGCCATATTGAATATTGTCTCTTTTTTCTTTTGGGAGGGGTGTATTTTTTCACTAGTTAAATACTTCGTTCTGAAAAAGCAATTATACAAGATTTCTTTTCCCTTAAGACTCTTATATTTGCTGTAGATTCTAAGTTCTTTTTTACATGATTAAAAGGTAAGTTTTACGCTTCAGCAAGAGCAGACATTCAATTTTCCCTCTTATCAAGCTGGAATCGAACTTTCTTACTAGAACAGACATCTTTTTAGCTTAGCTCTTGAATCACTATCTTATCTTTCACTCCCTCTGGAAGACAACTCATCAATCACAGCTTAGCACACTTTTTTTTTTTTTCTGACTAAGGTGCTGTAAGCTTTACTTTTGAATATTCCTTTGCATTCCTAAGTTTAACAACTGTCTGCAACTGTGATATCAAATTATGTTCACACAATTCTATTAGACTGGATAAGAGAGCCCAGCATAATAGAAAGTAATGCAATTATAGAAACATTATTTTATATTATTGGTCTCTTAAAATGCTGCATGCTGAATACAGGGAATTGAATAAAAAGGCATAAATAGAACACAAGAAAAAAAAATAATAGCCACCTGAATAAGCTTCCCAAAGAGAAACCAGTGTAGTGTCACTTTCCTTGATGTAGCTCCTCAAAGTAAAGTCAGATTCTTCTGCAAATCTAGAGTGGGCTTATTAAAATGATAGTCTTTGCTTTGTAGCTGCTGATGCTTTTAATGAAGGAAAGCTCAAGGCAAGGTGCTCCTATGCTTTCTCAGTTCAGCTATGTCCAGCAATATCTTTTCTTGCTTCTCCCCACCTTCTAACTGTCCCTTCTCATCTCACATCCCCATCCCTGCCAGCTCCCCAGAAAACAGCTATTACCCTCAGACTTAGTGAAGTAATCTCAATAGTCACTGTCACATTCAGCTGTGAAACGAGTATTATGGGATTAATCCTTCTTTGTTTGTGGTGGAGAAAACACAAGAGTAAGATCACCCCAAGCAACATTATACTCAAGACCATGCCGCTGAATCACACTGCTCTTCACAGATCAAACAGTCCATGTCCTTCCATCACAGTGCAGCACCCTGAGCCAAAAACACACTGTAGACATTAAGACTGTGACTCAGAAAACTGAGACTTGCCAGGCTTGGGTGTTTGGAGGATAAATAATTTCACATCTTCTGACAGGTATCATTAATCTGTTTAATTGATTTGCACCCACCAGGGCTTGTTTAAGCTTGTACTCAGTTGCTTCTTGATACATGACATCAGAAAAACTTTCTGAAACTGCCCAAAAAGTTCAGTTCTCATCCAACAGCATGCTCCCAAGAAGTCGGAGGAACCAGAACAGAGAGCTGGAGAAATTCCCCACACCCAGAAAATGCTTCTGTTCCCTGTCATCGTGCACTGCTAACCATTTCTGAATAAAAGAAGGAAGAGGGTTCCTTGGATGTCTCTTGGAGGATTAAGCAGCTGAAAATAAAGGTTTAAACTCAAGAAGCAGCCCTTAGGAATCTGTTCACTTACAACCTTGCAAAACAAGGTGGAGACTCGCAATGAAGCCACAGTACTTTGACATAACGTTTCATTTGGGTGATCAAGAATCCAAGGTGGTTTGCTTTCATTTTCATGTGAAAAATCAATTTTGTCTTTCCTCAATTCTTGCAGCTCCACAAGAAGACCAAATTGTGTTGTTATCCCTGTATCACTTTCATACAGAGCAAATAAGTTACAGTGCCAGATTATTTTCTTTCCTATGTAGAATTATTGAAGTAATAATGCATACCTTGGAGTCTAATGAAACAATAAGTATGTTATTCAGCTTTACAGTACCAAATTTTCCCTGTTGCTAGGTGTCAAAAGGTCAGTCAAGCTAACTCAAATGCCTTCCCCTAAAATGCCTGTTCCTCTTGCTGGAAAACTTCTTTCAAATACCTAACTCCTCTAGAGAGCAACAAACACACAACCTGGGTAATTTCCACTGAAATGACTGTACACAGATTCTAGCCACTCAAGGATTTCATTAGGCCTTTTTGTTGTGGCTTTGAATCTGAGAGCCACAGCTGCATATTTCTTTGCTTTGGTTTTATTCTGCATTATGATTGTGCAAGAATGCCAGTCAGTTAATTTCAGCTGCCTTTCTTCTCTCAACATCATCTATATTCCCCTGTATGCACATAATCATACATCCCTTTACACACAAGCCTAGAACATTCCAGAGGTCACAGTTTTGCAAGGGAGGTTTCCAAACAGAGAGGATAGCCCAGGGAACCCCTTCGTAATGCAAATCACTTCCTGAAAGCCATGAGACCTATAGGACACTGGGACAAAGACACAGGTGATTCGGTCTGGAACAGATTGACGAGGCAGTTAACCCAAGAAACCTCCTTTGCAGCACTGCAAAAACCTGAAAGAAAAAGCATGAGGTCTCTAGTACATACTGTATTTGCTAGAACTGTCTGTGTAGGATGAAGGGTGCGTGACCCCCCCTTTGCCTCAGTCTCACTCCAGGGCCAGCTCTCCCCAGGGATGCCACCAGCAAAGCGTCAGCCTGTGGCACAAAGGTCGCCAATTTCTTTCTCCTTTCAGCCATAATGGGAGGCATTTGTATAACAGACCTTACAACCACAATCTGGTACACACCTTCAAACTCTTAAGCACCATAACCCATAAATCCTCACAGTTCATCCCTGGTGAGGTACGTGCAACTATTATTCCCAGTTTGGAGACCACATGAGGAGTTCTGCATGGCTCTTTGACTTGCCTAGCTCCGCAGGTGGGATCTGTGTCACAGTCACGACCAGGACCCAGGAGGAACTTGCCAGCCCCAGCTGTCGAATCACAGAGCCCTTCGGGACTTACTATATAACCCACCTTCAGCTGTAGCATAAATGTTGGCTATACAGCTGCCCACTGCTTCATGGACACATTTGCAGTATGTGCAGCTCAGATGATGTGCCCTATCATAGAGAATGAAGAATTTATTACCTCTCATTATTGGTAGTCAAATGAAACACAGACCTGAGACAAAAATCTAGCAGGGATGTAGTGTATTAATCAATATGAATATGTGAGCCAGAGAAGGATACAAGGCAGCAGAAAATGTGGAAGACGGAAAGAAAAAATGATTTATCTTTTTTAATATAGATCACCAAGACCATTCATTATAGCCACCTGCAGGTTTGGATATCTTGGAAACATGGGTAAAATTACAATCCTTCAAAAACACTACCATGAAAAATCACCGCAATAAGAAAAAAGATCAGCTGGAATGCGCTTGTTGGCATCAAGTAAGAAAGAATAATTCACTTCAAATTAAATCCTTGTTGCCTTTCAATTCAGTTAAAAACTATTTAATTAACAATTGCTTCCCTCCACACTTCTCATAAGTAATCTAAGTGCTAGGGCTGGGAATGAGGTCCTCTATTGTCTAGAAGACAAATACAATGTGTACAGAAGCAACACACGTTTCCCCATCCTAACTTTGCAGTCGAGTTTTTATCTGAGAGAACAGCAAAGCTATTTGGAGTACTCAACTTGAATAATTTTCCAAGTACGGTTTAGTTAGACATGGTTAGATGATATGGCAGATATGTTCAACTGTGAAGAAATGCTCCCTGATATTGAACTTGTATTTGTTGTCTGTATGCTTTAAAAAACAAACAAACAATTAAACACCACAACACCTTACTAATGAAATTATTTCTCTTCTTTAAACCCTTCCTGATTATTTTTTGGGAGTATAGAGGTACTATCTACAGGCCTCTCCCATCCAAGAAAATCAGCTGAAAAAATAATGTGGAAAATCTAGAAATACTTGGACACCTGAGCAAAACCTGTAGGAATGGGATTTCTTTTATCCTAAACAGAAGTCTGAGGAGGTACATGAGGACAGCCTTTCGATGGAAGGGAACAATCTTTATTTAGTGCCGACGTTGGACAGGAATGAAAAAGCTTCATCACAAAAGTGCATCAACAAAGACTGAGCTAAAAAGTCAGGAAAACATCCTCAGACACTCTAATTGCTTATACAAGACTCAAAAATCTCCACTTCTGTAGATCTTGAAGCCACAAGAAAATATCTGTTGGGAAAGATACAGGTATAGTTGACACAGGCTTAGAACAGGGAAGAATCTCCCATGTCCCTTTTCAGCCCTAATCTTCCATAATGACAAAAAGGTGGACCTTGAACGGTCTTACAGAAAATACTTTGGGTTCATCAAATGTTTATTTATGTCTATTCAGAACTGAATGAAGCCTACAGCTCAACAAATACACAGCATATATCACTGAAGTAAATACACTTGACGGCATTAGCGGGTTACTTTTCCAGGCTGCAGAATCAAGATAAGTTTAGCCACGTGAGAAACACACCAGTGATGTATGAATCCACAATCTATAGTGGGTTATTCTACTAGAATACACATTATTTAATTGCATTCTTTACAAACAATTTATTTCAGTGAGTTCTACCCCCTTAATTGTTTCTGAAGTTCTCATTAGTGGAAGTGTTAACAAGATGACGCTGTAACACGAAGACTCACTTTTCACTTTTTGTTTGTGGAAGATTCCTACAGGCCCCCAAAACTGCATGAATTATGAAGTCAATACTGTCCTGCATTGAAATATACCTCTCAATTTGCTTTCAACAAGCATTCCAGAATAATAGTTTCCAATTAGTTTTTAATTTACAGCCACACTAGCTAACTTTAAACGTGACAATGTGCAAAGAAGCAAAACTAAATGATTACACACAGTCAACCCAAACATCATGCTGGAATTACAAACAACATCTGCAGAAATCTGGTATTGCTGTTTACTCAGGTCTCACTGAAATGATCTTGCAGCCCAACTAAAGCTTTCTTGGACTGGCTCCTCTTCATCTCCAAACATTCCTCATCCTTAAAAACAGGTTTTGAAAACAAAATTCAAAGGCCCAACTACATCTGAAGAGGATGGCACAGGAAGATGGTGAACTAATGCTCCATTATCTATTTCTTGTCAACTAGTTCACTTTCTCCTTGCGTCAATAGGCTTTGCGTTCTGATGGCCCAAAATATTGCAGTGCTGGAGAGGCAGTATCTGGAGTTTGGGAGAGAACTGCTAGGGGGGCAGGAAGCTTCAGTGCAGAAGACAGGCTGTCCAAAACTGGCCTCCAGCACAAAGCAAAAGATATAGCTTACTTTCCTTCCTGAGCACCAATACCTGACATTTTATTCCTATTTATTTTAGCTTACTTAGCAACAATGAAACTAATTCTCTGCCACAGCAGCCATTTCAGTGGCTTTCTCTACAGCCCCCTGTCCCTGGAGCACTCAGCAACTTTACACCTCCCTGGCCTTCAGAGGTCACAGCCCTTGCTCAGAAAATCTTGCTGGCTGGCAAGAGACTGGCCAAAACCATTTACAGGGAAGGTTTTTGGTGCTCAGCAATCATGTGTCACTAGAAATTCTTGTGATACCCAAGTGAAGCATCTGCCATGTTCTCCAATGTGGCATGGCCTTAGCAACAGAGTCACTCTAGCATCTGATGGTTTTGTGCGCATCTAAGAAATCATAAAGAAAAGCAATTGCTTTCCATTAATCACTTCTCCATTTCCACAGTTACAGACTTCTGGATTATGACCAATTAGATCTTTTGGGACATTGTTCAAAATACAATTCACCTTTGGAGACAGGAGGGAGATAAAGAGACTATCCAAAGGAATATCCCTGCCAATATGGCTTCAGATCAAGGATGCTGAATTGCCTCTGAACAACATATTTCTTTCTCTAAAAACAATTCCTAAGTCAGTGAAGCCTTACATACTCAAAACCCTGCTCAAATACAGACCTAAAAATTACTGCAGCGGAGCAAATGACAGTCATGCATGAAAAGTCAACATGCCAAATTTATGTCCTAGCTCCACCACTCACAAGCTACGGGATTAGCTGCACAAATTTGACTGAGTTGCCTCCAGATGTTGACCCCCTACTACCATTTGCAGACACCTTCTCCTCCTTGCCACATGATGCCTCATCTGCTGGAGGTTCCCCCTGTCACCTCTCTCCTGCCAGCCTTCCTTGAAATTGTGTCTATGGCAAGCAGGAAAATGCCCCACACTCAAAGCTATTTGCATCATACCAGCTAGCTCAGCCATACCAGAGGTGGCTATGCTGCAAACCAAACTCTGACAGTTTTGCTACAGCAGATTTGAAAATGGACACATTAATTCTGAAACTGGTCACAAAACTGGTCATGAAACCACAATGAGGTTTTGTTAAAATATTGATAGCACCACTGTTTCTATTCTGCAGGGCTTTGAATAAAGCAGTGCTTATCTTTTTTTTTTAGAATGCTGCACATAATATTTTCATAAATCACTTCTGCTTCTTCTGCTACTTCTGAATGCTTTACCAAGTATTCTCCCCTAGCTTTTTTCTGATGTGCCCCCTCTGCTTATTTACTCACTTCTTCCTTTATGAAGAGTTTTGCCTTTTTCTTTTTAACTGGTTCTCTCTTGACCACCTGGCTCACCATTCACCATTCTCTCTTATTCTAACATCTCCCTGGTTTTCTTAAGTCTGCAGCTTCCTTTCACCTTATAATGTTCAATTCCCAATTGTCCACACGGCCTCCTGTGATATTGTAATTTATATGTTAGCATTAAATACACTAGAACTTCTTAAACTCAAGGATTTGAGGCTGAAAATCATTTATTCTCACTGTAACTTCCTCTTTTACCAAAATTTTAGTCATGGCTGTTTCTTAGCAACAGATTTATCAGAATAGATTTGCATGGAAATCAAATAGTCTCAAAAAGGAACTGTTAAAGGAAGCTGATAACATAGCCTTACTTCTGATTACCACAAGAAGCAACTACTACAAAGCATAATAAAACGGTTTTGTAATTCTGTATGAATCTAATGAACACGCGAAGAACATCAGCACCAACTGAAGCAGATGACATATAAACTTCCCTAATTAGTGTACCTCTGAATTGATCTGCAAAAATAATCTTGCCTTGAGAGACTGCAAACCAAAACAAACTATGCACAGCCACAATCCTCTCTTGCACTGGACTAGATTCAAAACTGTAGTCTGTAATGGTCACACAAAAACAGGTCTCAAAGGACCAGACTGCAAAAGGCAGACACATACACTTCCCACATGCATGAAAAACGCACACCCTCACTTCAGGCACACCAATACTAAATAGCCAAGAATTAGACGCCCTTGCAGAAACATAATCACTTAGTACTTCACTCTCTTGAGTCCTCACATTGATAACAAAATTTCAGTAAACTGAAAGTTTTTCATCTTCACAGTCTTTATGAAGAAACCATCTGCCTGAAGATTTTTCTATAGGTTACTTGACTTTGCCAAATGAGGTTGGTTTGGTTGGTTGGTTTCTGTCTGTTTGGTTGGTTTTTTTACCCAAAATAATATGCTAAGCTCCAACTAGCTAGCTCATAAAAATGCAGTGAAAAGAATTTGGGGGGTAGGGTGAAAGAGTAAAACCAAACATGAAGCATGAAAACCTTTGAACAGAAAAGGTGAAATAGCAATATCAAGAGCCTAATTCCCTTCATCTTAATATCAATCAAGAGTAATTTATTAAACTGACAATGGTGCAAAATCCATGTGAATGACAGTGGAATCAGGACTGCTGTCTTTGCATTAAGAATGACGACAACCTTTTTGGCAAATGAAGTCTTGTTCTGCTGTGGCACTTAGTTGTGTCACTGAAAGGCAGCAACTATAATATATGGCTGCACATGAATTATGTTAGGAATGGGTTAAAGTAATAGATCTGTATTATTCCCAAGAGGCAATGCCAAAAAGGTGATTGCCCATATTTGTATCACTACATTATGGAGAATGACAGTTTTATGTCTTCCTAATATTTAACTGAAAATCTATAAATCCATTTCTCTTTCTTCCTGAGAAATCAATATAGGACCAAAACCTGAAATTCCAACTCTGGCCACGCTCAGACAAAAATCCCACTGAAGTCAGTGGGCATTTTGCCAGGGAGAGAGTTAAAGACGGTACAATTTGTTGCACATTACCAGAAATATAAAATCTATGGAGCCAGGTTTTCATTACAACACTGCTGGGATTATTAAAATTAGCAAGATTTTGGTCTTTCACCTTTCAGTCACACAGTCATGTGGACTTAGAGAGGAGGGATGGAGGCAAGGCAGACAAGTCAGCTTGCTGCATAGCACAACACTGGGCTGGGAGCCAGCAGAAGTGAATCCTTCCTGCAGTATCTCCATTCCCTCCTCTACATGGCTCAGCGACTGAGAGGTTGGGATGGTTTTGTTCTCCAATACAGTTTCTAGAGGCATTAGAATTTGGTTTGCTAAGACAGTACCAACTTTTCTTACTTTACCAGACAATTTCTCCATGTTTTCATGATGTAGTAGCAAAACACAAAGACCAAAGATACAACAACTTGAAACATCTAAGTTATCTAACCAGCCTGCAAAAGGAAGGAAAAATTAAGTCCTGAGCAACTCACCCATTCAAATTTTTATGAGAAAGCAAGAATAGCATAGGATCTCACTACAGATGTCATTTTAAAAAGGACATTTCATTCTCAAGAGTATGATTACAACAGATTTCTGATGTTTTGTATCACTAGCAATGCCATCTGGCACCATTTCACTTCAAATAGACAATAAATTATTACAAAAAAAATAATATTCACACTCAGGGATATTTCTTATAATGTGTAAGGAAAAATATATTTAGGCATCACTATCACTCAAAAAATAAAGATCAATATAGTACTAATGATTCAAACACCAACATAAAGACATTCAAGTCCTGAATTTAAAATAAACTACCTGTGACGAATTAAACTCACTAATCTGGGTTCTAAATAAAGTTTTCAAAGTAGATATCATACACAAACTCATTCAGTACTAATAGTAAAAAAATGAGATTACTTTATTCTCTCTGTTAGTAACACTTCACTAAAACTGTAGTATATAGCACTGGTTTACACCTACATAATTTCCTAAAAGATAATTTTGTGGAAAAAGCAAAACTACAGATAAATACATATCTTACATGGAATCTGGCTATTACGGATTAAACCTTACAGTTTTGGAATTAAAACTGCATTGCTTCAGTTTGTTGTCGTTTCTTTTTTATGTTAAATGTCTGGCAAGACCTAAGATGTTTACCTCTACAAATGCTCTCAGACAGTGAATTTAAAGCTTTAAAATTTGCCACTCCTAAATAGTAGGGAGTAGCAGTACTTACGAATGGTAAATATTTAAGGTGGTCTCTTAGCTGATGTGAATTGGTTAAGGATCTGACTCACACCTTTCTTACTCTCTGCTGATTTTGAGTTTCTCATGGTTTTGCATCCCATGCAGATACATCCGTTGCTGGACAGATTGATCTGTTAGCATTTTACAGTCACATGGTATAAACATAAACATAATGCAAAGAAAGACAAGGGAGAATCAGGCTGCACAGGCTTTGCAATTGCAATTGAAATGTGTAGGCAGTAACGACAAGAAGTTTTAGAATGCCAAAGCAAGCAGTTTAATGTGGACAATTTAACATGGCCTTCCCTAGAATCCTGAAGCAGATAAAATTATTTGAGTGAGAAAAGGATGTGACTCCAGTTAGGTCCACACACTCATGCACAATTTCTTCTGTCCATAAGTGAAGTAATGACAAAAATCTCGGACGAATAAAAACTCCTGATTTATTTTATAGGGGAATACAGTGCTGTGCTCTACCTGGGGTCAGAGCCAGCGCTCTGGTGTAACCACGCAAGCATGTGCACAGATTCTCTGCATCCTGCAACATGCAGGTGGAATTCCTTCAAAATGCAGTGAGTTAAAATTACATTTATATCCTGTGTTAAACAAATAAATCTCACGGTAGCCTGATTTATGGCACCTGAAGCAAGACCTGAATGTCTCCAAATGGGGGAAAAAAATCAGAAGTTTTTTGGAATTTCCACTCCCCTTCTAGAGACAATCAAATCCTTTGTAATTAGACTGATGACAGGATAATTCAGTCTCTCTGCCATCACTCCTCAGCCTCCCTGCTTCATCTGCCAAAGGCTGCCCTTTCCTGGCATGCGTATCTGTCTCCTGGCAATCACTGATCAAACTGCTATCATGTGGGCCATCTACAAATCACTAGTGGTTACAACCGCTCTCACCATGGGCAGAGTTCAGACCAGAACCCTGGAGTAACAAATGATAGAGCCCCACAGCGAGGAAAAACTGCCTCCAGAGGCAACACTATCAGCTCCTTAGGACAAGTAACAGCTTCACTTGGGCCCCAGGATAGTCAAGTTCAACAGCAACAGGGTTATATACACATTCGGGTTCCAACAAAGTGTGAAGTAGCAGCAGGGAATGGAAACTTGGCATCCTCTTTAGAAAGGAAAAGCAGTTATGATAAATCTTCGCCTTCCTCTTGAAGAGGCACGTGGCCCTTCACACCTTTTTTAACACGATGATGAAGAGTGATAGAGTGTGACTCTTTACCTGGAAAGAGATTATGCCAACTCCCAAGGGAAAAAGAATGCTGACATATGGGAAAAGGTAACCTGTTGCACCACATAGCAAGTAGAAAGCTGGTCTCTGCAAGTTCTGCTTCAAAAATCACACCTCAAAGCCTGGTGGTTACCGGAGACAGGAAATGCTCAGTCAATTCACAGTCAACTTACCTGATTTAGATTCACACTCTTGTAAGCAAACAAATGCAGAGCTGATGATTTGGGTCATATTTAAAAAACATTACATGCATTGAAAAATGAGACAGCTGAGCCATTAGTAACAATACAGAGCTGCTCCTTGTGTGGCAGAAGCTTTCACAGGACTGAGATATCTGTCAGTGGGCTATTTGGTATCCAGAAGACAGACTTCACAAAGACAGGCAGACAGCTATGGTATAACGCAGAAGTTGTACCTCAGGCTGCCAAAAATGATTTCTGGCTTGCAGAAGACAACACTATGAGAGAAACTAACTCCTAGGTCTTTCATCTAATCACTCAACATTAATAGAAAAATCAATGAGCAGGGCTTACCATGAGGAAGCCAACACTGATGTTCTTTCATGCTTTAACTTTTGTCTCTCATATTTAAGGCAACATACACTGTTTGGAATTTGAATGACAATGGGAGACTTATGTAAATGTTTTCTTCTACAAAGCACAGACTTATCAAGACTTCACATTTTGTTCTTCTAAGTTAATCTTTACAGGTACACACAGCCCTTGAATTTTTCCTAGGAGTCTCAAGAAATTTAGCAGAAGTGAACCAACTTCTTATGACTATGCATGAATTAGGCACAAGTGCACTGGGAATCTCTGACATGGCTAGCCCTGTTGACCCTCACTCATGGACCATCTAGAGCAGAAAGGTACGAGCTAACCTCTAAGCTCTGACCCCGGCATCATGCTAGGTCTTATAAGGAAGCATTAAAATCGGTTACATGACATGCATCTTTGGAAAAACAATGGGGAAATCTAGTTTAGGCAGCAAGGTCTATGCCAGGATGTCTGCTGGAGTAAAGACATTGCAGAATCACAGAATCACAGAATGTTAGGGATTGGAAGGCACCTCAAAACATCATCTAGTCCCCCTGCCAGAGCAGGAACACCTAGATGAGGTTACACAGGAAGGCATCCAGGCAGGTCTTGAATGCCTCCAGAGTAGGAGACTCCACAACCTCCCTGGGCAGCCTGTTCCAGTGTTCTGTCACCCTCACCATGAAGAAGTTTCTTCTCAAATTTAAGTGGAATCTTTTGTGTTCCAGTTTTTACCCATCACCCCTTGTCCTATCATTGGTTGTCAGCAAGAAGAGCCTGGCTCCATCCTCGTGACACTCACCCTTTGTATATTTGTAAACATTAATGAGGTCACCCCTCAGTCTCCTCCAAGCTAAAGAGACCCAGCTCCCTCAGCCTTTCCTCGTAAGGGAGATGCTCCACTCCCTTAATCATCTTTGTTGCCCTGCACTGGACTCTCTCTGGCAGTTCCCTGTCCTTCTTGAACTAAGGGGCCCAGAACTGGACACAATATTCCAGATGTGGTCTCACCAGGGCAGAGTAGAGGGGAAGGAGAACCTCTCTCGACTTACCAACCACCCTCCTTCTAATCCACCCCAGGATGCCATTGGCCTTCCTGGCCACAAGGGCCCAGTGCTGGCTCATGGTCATCCTGCTGTCCACTAGGACCCCCAGATCTCTTTCCCCTACACTGCTCTCTAATAGGTCATTCCCCAACTTACACTGGAACCTGGGGTTGTTCCTACCCAGATGCAAGATGCTACAATTGCCCTTGTTATATTTCATTAAATTTTTCCCCGCCCAACTCTCCAGCCTGTCCAGGTCCCGCTGGATGGCAGCACAGCCTTCTGGCGTGTCAGCCACTCCTCCCAGCTTGGTGTCATCAGCAAACTTGCTGATAGTACACTCTA
Organism: Nesoenas mayeri; assembly: GCF_963082525.1. NCBI lineage: Eukaryota > Metazoa > Chordata > Aves > Columbiformes > Columbidae > Nesoenas > Nesoenas mayeri. The sequence goes on along the minus strand of NC_137542.1, from coordinate 25,601,654 downwards.
TTCCCTCATCCAAATCATTAATGAATATATTGAATAATACAGGCCCCAGTACTGATCCTTGAGGCACTCCACTAGATACACACCTCCAACTAGACTCTGCCCCATTGACCACGACTCTCTGGCTTCTTCCCTTCAGCCAGTTCACAGTCCACCTCACTACCCATTCATCCAGACCACACTCCCTCAATTTAGCTGTGAGGATGCTGTGGGAGACTGTGTCGAATGTGTTACTCAAGTCAAAGTAGACCACGTTCACTGCTCTGCCATCATCCATCCAACTTGTTACGTCCTCATAAAAGTCAATGAGGTTAGTCAAGCACCACTTCCCTTGGTGAAGCCATGTTGACTGCCCCTAAAGATCCGCTTATCTTTGATATGCCTTGAGATGGCATCAAGGATAAGTCGTTCCATCAAGTTTCCCAGGGCTGGATGTGAGGCTGACCTATCTATAGTTACCCGGGTCCTTCTTCTTGCCCTTTTTGAAGACTGGAGTAACATTTGCTTTCCTCCAGTCCTCAGGCACCTCTCCTGTTTCCCAAGACTTGGCAAAGATGACGGAGAGTGGTCCAGCAATGACCTCAGCCAGCTCCCTCAGCACCCGCGGGTGCATCCCATCCAGACCCATCGATTTATGGATGTCCAGACTGCCTAACTGCTCCCTAACCCAGTCCTCATCAACTGAGGCAAACTCCTCCATTGTCCTGCCTTCCTCTGGGGCCTCAGCGGTACGGGGCTCCTCAGGACAGACTTCGGCAGAGTAGACAGAGACAAAGAAGGCGTTCAGTAACTCTGCCTTCTCTGTGTCTTCTGTCACCAGGGCACCCACCTCGTTCATCAGTGGGCCTACACTGCCTCTGGTGTTAGCTTTATCTGCTACATATTTGAAGAAGCTCTTCCTGTTGCCCTTGACCCCTCTCACCAGGTTTAATTCTAAGGAGGCCTTAGCTTTCCTAGTTGCCTCCCTACACCCTCTGAAAGTCAGCATTGGCTGACCACAAACTGAAATAAACACCCTTGGATGAAGGTTTATATAGAACTAGCTGTTTTCTTGGAACATGTTCCCTGAGGTAGGGTTGATGTATCTGTTCCTGAAGCATCATCAACGTCAATGTTGTAGACACTGAAATTATGCTAAAACTCTTTCCAAGGAAAATGTGGTGACTCTTCAGTGGGATCACACTAGCCATCAAGAAACTACACAATCACCTGCCCAACTGGTCACAAAGAGTTTCACCACCAGTTTCACCAGTTACAGTTGTCTAACTTCTCAGACCTAATATCAACTGTTAAGAGTTATTGATGAAATATGTATGATCTGTGGTGTCATTCATATTTGGTTCCCAACACACACTTGTGCATTTTCCTTTTGCACATAAGCTCCCTTGGGGAGGTGTCATGGCTAGAACAGCCAATTGAATACTTTGCTTGTTCTGGATGTGTAAAGAGCACAGCACTTCCATGTGGCAAGAGTAAACACAGGTACGAAAGACACTGCCACGTTCATATTATAATTTATTTTGAGACAGAGTTTGGGATTTTATTGATTACAATTGCAATGTATTGAGGAACTATATCTGAAGTTTGCTATAATGAAAAATGATGGTATCAAGGGAATAAACTATGAATTTGAAACTAGAGTAGAAAAGCAAATTGTATAACTAGAGCAAACAAGTAGGTTTTGAATTACTGATTTTCAACTACCAGGGCAAGCCATTCATGTTAAACACAGTATCAACTTGTGCACCAAACAGCAACTCTAATTCAAATTCATTTTCAGCTCTCCTTCAAACACACTGTTCAATTGTCTTTACCTGCTTTTGTGTTTCATGCACTATGAGCTGCAGTTTTACATTTTGGAGGAATTATTTTAGTTGAAACTCAATTCTGTTTATAGACCTTATGACCTCTGGCTTCTTTATTGTTAACTCTGTTCTGATTATGAAAGTCCTAGAGCTCTGGATATAGTAACTCAGAAGCCAAACAAAACACTATCATTTAAATCTAAAGTATCTGTCACCTTCAACAAACTATCTAGAGAACACTTAGTTTAGAAATCTGCACAATGTATTTGCTTTTTATAGTTAAAACATATTGCCAAAAATGTCTTTTAATAGAATTATCTAAATATCAGAAACCAAAATTTTGTGACTTTTTGCAACCATTCTCAGGAAACTGCAATATACAAAGGATGGCTTATTACGTGCATTGTATTTTTGTTTCAGAGCTTGATTGCTAATATAGAAATATTTTGTTTGGTAGAGAACCTCAAGATCATTGAGTTCAACTGTTAACCCAACTCTGGCACTAAACTGTGTCCCTAAGAACCTAATCTACGCATCTTTTGAACACCTCCAGGGAAGGTGACTCCACCACTCCCCTGTTCCAATGCCTGACAACCCTTTCCAGGAAGAAGTTTTTCCTAATATCCAATCTGAACCTCCCCTGGTGCAACTTAAGGCAAACATAAAATAGGAAGAAATACCAATTACTCAATCTGAAGGATGATCTTTAAATTCATTATAGTTTTAAAATAGTAACAGAATTATGAACTAACCTATGAAATTAACTTTTTATTCTTGCAGTACGTTAATGTAGCAATTAGAAACAACATTTTATCAAGATGCAAATATCCAACACATTGTTATTTTTTTCCTTGTTTAAAGGAACAAAATAAAGACTTTATTTCTACAAGAACACTGTTAAGTTACAATTAATGTTCATTAAAAAAATAACCCTAGTTTGCATTGTTATACTAATTTGGATTATCAAGACTTTATATTACTTGCTATCTTGTTGACTTCTTAATTTCCTGGGTAAATGTCTATTTTCACTTTTGCTTTTGCTCAGCTTCATTTTTTGATTGTTCTCCCTAGACAATAACTTCCTGCTCTGCTGAGGCTACAAACTCTATATTAGAGTATTTCAATGGCAAGCTTACTGTCGCTCAGAAAATATCCAATACATCACAATTTCAATATGTTCTTCTACTTGATAAAGCATTTTTATGACTCTAATATTTTATATTGTTTCCATACTTTCTTCAAAATAATTGTATCTACCAGTTTCATCACTATCACAATTTATCTGTAATAGCAAGTCTTATTGGAAGCTTCTCTTAAAAAAAAAAAAAAAAGACCTTTACATCTAGCCTGTTTCTTCTAGACAGTGAGGATACATCATATTAGTTCCAAAAGCATGTTTTACAAGGATGATAACTAAATACGCTACATAACATGACAATTGTGCTAAGAAGTGAAAAATTTGAAATTATCTAGTGGCACACAAAACAGATTCAGTACAATGTTCAGAGATGTGCTGAGCTCCCAGAAGAGAAAAGATGTGACCAAACATTTCAGAAACAAGTAAATGAACATGTAATGCAATATTCTCATCTGCTATAGTGCAAATACAGCAGTCAAATTGATGGGAAAATACTACCTGCCCTATTTAAAAGCAAAAAAGGGAAAAACTTGGGCTTAAACTGTGACATAACCATTTCAACATTCTTGTGTACTCTGTTTCATTAGGTCTGTCAAGAAATCCAGATGGTTCAGGCCAACAAACAGACATCCCAAAGCAAAACACATCCTTTAAATCACAGCACTGATGTCTCCTCAAAATACTTTGGAAAAACAGCACACAGCTTACTTGAATATTCAGTGAACCAACTTTTTTGCTTTAAGTTCTAAGTGGATGAAGCATGGCCTGACATGTAAAACTTGCTGTCTTATGGTCAACTGTCAACTATGTAGTCATTAGATCTGGATACACACACACCTGACTGAATGTTCATGTTAACACACATACATTTAAATTAAATTAAATAGAAATAAAACTATTGCAAACAGGCTTGGGGTAGGGGGTGGGCAGGGAAGAGGGTGTTTTTTAAATAGGGTAACCATTCAAGATGCTATAAAAACATAATTAAGGAGTTGAATCTCACTGTTTGTCAGAAAACAGAAACAACAATAATCACGTTTGTAACGAGAGGTAACAGGTGACGAATTCCAAGATTCACATATTTTTCAATACGCTGCACAATTACTAATGAAGTACTAGATGTGATCAATTTACAGACAGTGAAAGACACAATGGTAATGAATTATAAAACTTTATTGGCCTGTTAAAAGTAAGTTTATCAAGTACACTTTTTGTAAGTATAGATTGTCCAAACTGTTATGGTAGTACTTGGAATAAAAACAATAATTGTCTACTGTTTACAAGAAATACAAAACGGTTTCAACATGAAGAATTAGAGGGGAGAAAGGACTTACAGCTTGCTGATGGATTACAGCAAACTATCTTATTATGATGTGATGCTATGTTATGAGAGAAAGCATTTTTGTGCTGTCATTTAGGATATTACCTTTTTCAACATGTGAAAATAGATTTTAGTAAAGGATGCTTAAGTTCTATACTTTGATACCAGAAGAATGACTTTCTTCCTATTTTTAGGTCAAACGTGAAATCTAAGAAAGAGCAAGGAACACAGGGCTCTGAATCATAGTGAAGACATTTCAAATGTATTTGCCAAAGACTCTGGCCACAAGTTTGTGCAGTGGCATGGCAGCCTGATTCTGCTCTCATACTAGTAAAGCCACTAGTATCTATTAAATAGCTGTGCTGAAAAACACAAACAACTCAGGGGAACAAAAAAGCAGGATTTCTTTTCCTGCTTTGTGGACATGCTGAGGAGTGAGTGCTACACTGCCTACATCAAGGAAGAATCAAACCCATCAAAAGAAGGCCAAGACTTCACCCTCTACTCGCTTGACTATCAGATAGTTCCTTGAAATCCTGTATGGTTGTTCTTGTCATTCCAGCCAAGGAACAAAGCTACAGTGAAAATATGTATGTGATCAGAGGAGCTTCGTCCTATATGAAGACACAATCTGCTTAGTAATACAGCTGTGAGTTGCTGCCTCTAGAGACTATGGGAGAATTGCCCTCTTAAAAATGAAAGCAATTTGGCTCTATACTGCCTGCAACTCTGCTCCAGGCCAGGACACATGTGCTTATCCACCAAGCTTCTTGCAGCTGCAAAAATATAGCTAATCATGGAAGGATGTTATTAAAATTAGAAGGATATGGCATGACCATATCAAAACAATACACACTCTAATGTGGGCTCTTTCAATCTACCTTTTTTGACGAAAATAAGTTAACCAGTTAACCTTGAGGTTTGATTAAAAGACAGTAATGTCTTCTACAAGTTTGATCATACAGTCTACATGCTTGTGGAACTAAACAGCTGCATTAATTTCCAATTAGAGCATCATTTTCTATTTTCACAGCAGATTTAATTTGTATGTAAAAAATAAAAATAGAACAAATGGAAGCCAGCTTGAAAAGTTTGGGGATACACATTCCCATGGAAGTGAGATAAGCAAATGGGCTGTGAAACATGTGAAATACACAGTACCAATCTTCTCTGTGACCCCTATAATCCTGTATTTATAGTTCTCGGTACTTCCAGCCATGAACACTTGCTGTGGAGATCAGATGACCAGACCTGGCACAACGTGGGCCACAGATTATAATTTTGAATAATTTACACCATCACATAATGTCGGCAAAGTCCTTCAAAGGGATATTCAAAGACTTTGCACATTAGCACCCTATGGAGAAGAGAGCTTAACACAGCTCACAAAGGAGGATGTTGAGCTCTCTCAATAACAGAGGACAAGGAAAGAGAGAACCACTCAAGACTGAACAGAAGAGCAGAAGTCAGAGAGAACGACAAGGAAGAAGCAGCAGAAGCAGAAGAACGAGCAGCAGAAGAAAATACTAAAAACCTTCAGGTAAACTTCTGGGGTTCTCTTTTGAAATGAACATGAACAAAACACTTTGCTGCCCAATCCTTTAATAATTATTTCAAATGTAAGATATGCAACTAAAAAAGGAAGATGAATTAAAAACATGTCAGAAAAGATGCATTTTTTAAACTGTCCAGTAATGACTTCCAACAAACCACTCGCAAGTTTTCAGGCATTCAAAAAGCTGCAAAATGCTGGTTGTCATGCTGGTGATTACTTGTCCACTTATAAAAGCCAGCCAGGTGAAGGGACTGAAAAACTGGACCTTTGTATGACTGCTGTTGAGTAAAGAGCCAGCAAGAAGCATATTGGTCATTCCTACATGGCAAACTTCCATAAGTTTTTTAATCTTCGAAAAAATGTGCTTAGGGATTGGCTGCACCCTAGGAAAGACATAGATTTCTAGTGCTTGTGCCAGCTGTCAAAAAAGAAAGAGCAATTCCTGTGAGAACTATTTGAAGTTAGAATTGTTTCCAACTAGCTGTCCACAGGTGTTCTTGGCACTGTCTGCTGCCCCCAAGGGTCTTGTTCCCATTGAAATTAATGGTTTCCTTCACTGCTGTGCAGTGAAGAGATCTAGCTGGTAGTCAAAGGTGGTGGAAAGGTTGGGGACTGCCTTGAACAAGTTAGGGTACCCAGACACGTACATATTGTCACGCACATGTGTCACAGCAGCCTCCATCCACCCTGACAGTGAGCTCCCATGACTCCCATTGAAAAAAGACGTGGTTCCCAAACACCCTTTCTGCAGGAACAGGCTTTGTGAGGGCCCCCACCTCTCCTGGCATGGCAGGCGGCTGCAGCAAGTGCAGCACGGACCCCAGGCTCTGCAACGTGCTCGTTTGCAACACAGACCTGGCCACTGCTCAAATCTTCCATCAAATTTAACATGAACGTGTTTACTTCACAGACCGGATTATATGCCTTGCCTCACACCAACACACCCCCAGCAGCGCTTCCTCTCCAGTCCCCCAATTAATCTGCCCATCAAACTGCTCAACGGCTTATCTCAGTACTTCTCTGAGTACATTAAATGTCAATTTAAAGTAAATTCTAGTATAAATAAACCCCTTCTAGTAGAACATTATAAATATGTTTTTATTTAAGTTTCATGTCTGGTCCAGTGAAAAAAAAAATAGAAACTCTGCCTTTAGACATTTCATAGCCTTTTTATTGCTCAGTGAAACTATATAAAAGCTTTTTAATGTCAAATACTGGATGTTCAGCAATTGTAACCATGTTAATGGTTCCTGCATGATTCCTAGTTTGAGTCTCACTTTACTTTAAGGAGGTCACAAATTTGTAATTAACTGAGCCCTTTGTAAACCAACACCATTTGGGCAGATCAGAATCTCTACAGTTACAAGCAATATTACTTACAATCAAGCTGAAAGACAGAAGCTAGTGGGTACTACAATTTGTATGTTAAAAGTTTAGTTCCCTTAGTTTTAAGAGGCTCCGTCCACATATTGAAAGGAAACCAATTTAGGAACATGTAGTCTTTTTCCATCAAGCATTAAACATCTGCGTGAAAACATTATTAGTAACAACAAATCACATGCTGTAATCCATAAAGTTCTGTGAATATCTGAGTCAAGTAATAGTGCACTGAGTGGCTGACATAATACAAAATATGTAAGAAAGATATTCTAGTTTATATATATATAAAAATATATATTTCACTGGTGCATAAATCAGTTGTGGTTTATTAAAGTTACCTCCATGATTACATAAAATCCGAAATACTGTGTCAGTACAAGCTGAAATATTTGAAGGTCAAACCTACTCTTATACCATAAAGATGAACTGCAAAGTGCTACAGAATAAATTACAAAAGAATTATGCAAAAATCCCCAATCAATAACTGTGCACATTTATGCATATAAATATTATGAATCAGAAAAAACTACCTTTTAAAATTAAATATTTCAAAAATCAACTGCCAAATTCCAGCTTTGCAAGTTTGCCTTCTCTCTGCCAAAAAAAAAAGAGTTCAGGTTCTCACCTCAATTTATTTAGCAATACATTGTGAATACATAACTGAAATACGTTGACTTTGTCCCAACAAAATTTAAGACTAGAATCTGGGCTACTGGGTCAAGCTCTGCTAATGATCAAACTTAGATTTGATGTAACTCCACTGACTTTAGTTCAAATATTGCTGAGCTAAATGATTCTCTATTGATTTAGAATCAGTTTGATGGCATCAGATATTATTTCAACAGGAGAGGAGATTCATGGGTAAGCAAGAAGTCCAAGAAGAAAATACTTAAAAAGTAGTTAAAAGAGAATCAGTGAGCAGAAGAGAAAGTTAGTATCTCCTTAAAATTAGACCATGTCCACATAGACTTAGGGAGGAAAAAAGGCAGACATTCCTAATATTGTTTCTGAGGAACAGCAGAACACTTGTTGACATGTAACTTCAAACAGGAACTATGATGGATATCCTTAATTGCTGCCATCCCTCCCCAAATCACCACAGTATGTGCAGGACGACAAAGACACCACGACTCATAGGTCATCAGTAGACTTCCAGCTCTGCCCTCTTCTTTAATGTGGGGAGAAGAACACATCTTTGGGACAGATTTTGGAGAAGTGAAGAAAGCACTTTAGCAACTGCAACTCTCCTTCCCATTTTTTTTTTTTCCAGTGGCAAAAAAATTGAAATATCTCACTACATAGACCTATAAGAATGCAAATGTAGACATATTTGTTGACTAATAAGGATATTTCCAAAACTTGAGCACAGCAGGAATAAAGAACTTGGATGCGACAGATTGAAGAGAACACAAGAAAAAAGCCAAAAGGCTATGAGTCTTAAAAGGCAAAACGCGAGAAACTATATGGAGATAGAATAAAAGAGTCAAGACAGTATTGTAGAAAGAAGTGGGTGGTATATGCTGTAAGAGACTGCAGCAGAAGAAAAGACAACAGTCTTTCAATGGTAGAGTTATAATGGCAGAAATTAAAAAGCAAACACAAGGACAAGTAAATACAGCAGAGACAAAATGATACCATCTCCTCTTTTTTACTAAACCTAATTGTAAGGACTTAAAATCAAACCATAGCTCAGAAATGTAATCAAAATGCATAGAAATGGAAGCATCTATCTCAGTCTTCTGATGCCAGTCTTTGTAGCTAACTCTCAGTCAAAAAACCAGAAACTTCATCTTTCTTACAACGATTTCCTAAACTGCAAAGATTAAATTATAGACTCAGGATTTGATAGGTAAATAGCATGAAAATGAATGTCTAGCACTATATCTAGATGCAGGCCCTGCTCTTGTAAAATGCTTTTGCCTTCGATTAGCTTTACTTGTTATAGTAAACTCTTCTCAGAAGAGAGTAGGCTCTCCTCTGAAGTATACTGGAGCATACTCTGAAGTATACTTCACAGCCAAATATGAACAGTTAAATAAGCTGGTAAGTATACAATCTGAAGGACCAAACATATAGTGCTGTTATTCTTGCTCTTGGCTCAGAATCAGCATTCCAGGCTACTACAGCTTTGTATACTTACCCAAACTTACTGACTCTATTGAATAAGCACGACCTAACTGAATGTGTAAGTGATGGCACTGGTTCAATACCCAAAAGCACTAACGAACGGTATTGCCACCTTTCTGTGTACGGCTTGTACTCTTCCTCTTCCTCGTAAAGTCAGTGGAACTGCATACATAAATAAGATTTGCAGGGCCAGCTCTGCAATCTACTGGTTTAGGATTGAAGGCCATATCCTGGAAATACACAAGAACTTTAAGGATGTGAGCATTCTCATTGAAATCAATGAGCTTACACACACACTCAAATTAAGCATTTGTAGTTCTGCAGAGCCACTAATGCAATAAAATAAAAGCAACTTTGCAGTTCACCTTTGATAAATATTATTTATAAAAACAACATCTTTCCAGTTAAGTTCAAACAGAAAAAAATTGACAGAGGAAACAATATAATGTAATTTCATCTCAATGTCATTTTGGAAGACACAGTGAGGACAAGGCAATAGGAAAAAGTGTGATAGCTTATTTCTGGACTTTCTTGAGTTTCATAGCTGCCTCAGGGCTTGGCTTTGCCCTGCTCTTGCAAAACAGCTACTCATTTGAATGTACTTCTACAGCTCTCCAAACACAACCAATGTCTAAAAGAGAAGTCCAAGGGAGGTGGCACTTCACTGGGCAAGAACACTGTCCACTCCCTAGTGTGCAGCACACAGTTTCGACAAGCTCAACAGCCCCTCTCTCATCTTTTCCTTATTTCATTTACCCATCCAGTGGGATCTTATGAAATAAAACAAAACCTAAAAGAAACAAAATAAAATATGAGAAATCATGCTTTAAAAAAATGGTCAAAGAAAAATTAATACAAAAGTCTAAACACAAATGAATACTCGACAATCAAACACATAAACATAAAATGCATTTAAAAATATATAAAACATTAAATAAAAACTGTACATGAATTTATGAAAATTACAACATTAGCTCTATCTTGTGGCCAATCATTTTATTTGTTAATTAAAAATCTATAAGGCGTGTTATTCATTTGTCCTTAACATATCAAGATATTCATGCTGAGCTGTAATGCAATGAAGCTAAAACTCTCCAAACAGGGACCATACTACGCTTTGGTCAGAAAAACCTCAGTCAGGTGTCCTGCCTTGTGCAAAGGCCTGTGGTGAACAAGCCTGGGAGCACAATCAAGTCCTCTGTCTTTGCCCTGGTCCATTAACCAAGTGAAGGGAACCCTGCTATACCACAGAGTTGCTGTAAGTACAAGACCAGGTTCTTCTGTAACCTTTGTTTCATGCCTTGCATCTGTGCACATCATCCCTTCTGCCTGCTCCAAACAGGTTCCTGCCCTTAATGTCATTAAATTACTTTGTAATGGCAGAAAAAAGTGGAGCTGGGAGAAATAATAGTTTATTATCTTTGAATGTATTGTTTCTAAATATCAATAGGAACTTAAAAATAAACAACTAAATATGATGACACATTGAAACACAAATAAAAACCCTTGTGTCATGTTCTGTTCTCAGATGAAGGAGAAACCCTGTGCACCTATCCCCAAACAGTACCTGACCATCTAAGACTAAATACTTCAAAGATGGCTATGTTTGGCCCTATGAAAAATCCAACTATCTGACTCTATAGCATAAATACTTCCTAGAACAGTATTGTCTTACCCAGTCTGTTGCTATCTGATGCAGTTGAGTTATTATGTACATCACTGTTGACAGTCACCATTACTTGTCCTAATGACATTTGAAAAAAAAAAATGAGTTGCACTATTATCCTGCAAATATAAACTTAATCAGTAGTTTTTGTTTGTTCTGTTATTTTATTTATTGATTTATTTACTTTGCTTTGGTAAGTTCTCAGTGTCTATAAAGAGTGAAAGCTTATCTATCTTCCACAGCACTTTAAACAACAGTTCAGAGCCAAATGTTGATTTGCCTTAAATGAATGGGACTTATGCTATCAGTTTCATGAGAAGTCGAATTTGACTGTTAGTAATTAAGTAAGAATGACTAATTCATTTACATTGCATTTTCTTGCTTGTTCTAACCTTGAGGCATTCTTAGTACTTTTGCTCTGAAAGTAGGTAATGGCACATTCAGAAGCTGAACATGCTAGCTTTGCACATTTCCAAAGGGTGTGGCAAAATTCCTTTTCTCTGAAACAATTGATAAGGTTCAGTGGAAGGCATCAAGAAAACACAAAGGGACCTCGCTAATCCACAGACAAAAATATAGTGTCAGCTGAAGCGAGCATCTTTTCAGAACAGCTAGGCTTCTGCACAGGGACTGTTTTACCTGGAGAGCAAGGCTCTAGGCTACACGGACATTGACAAGATCAGTTTCTTATGGTCATATCCACATATAGTGATGAGTATCTCAAGAACTTGCAAGGAATGCTACCTTATTGTTGGAATCTCTACTCTTACTGAAGCTTACATCATTCACATCCTTGCTACTTCTACTGCCTCATCTCACATAGATAAAACAACTTAAAAGTGAATTAATATACTTTTGCCATACCATGAAAATCTCAATGAGAGCACACAAAACCAAAACCATATCATTGAAAATTCAGTTCATCATGCAGTGAATTAACATCACAGCCCTAAGAGCCTACTATAATGTCAAGAAAAATGCACAGCTATAAAATGTTGACCTTCATTACTGTATCTGCATGTTGCAAACTCCATCTAACAAGTTTGAGGAAGACTGAGGATCCATTTCTGCACATGTTACAAAGGTGGTAGGCTTTTCCAGGCCTTCCTGCAGTATTTTTACTGAGTCACTGTAGGTAATAATTATTTCATAAGTAACTTTCTGAAGGATGTTTGGAAGTTACAAGTTAGATGGAAAAAGTATCATCAGGGTTTTCATAGTCTAGAATTGAATCATACTGAATGGTCACGACCCTCCCTTGAAATTTCCTAGGCCATTCCAACCCCTTGTTTTGTTTTCTTAAATCTGTGAGATTACATACATTCTTGAACACTAAATCAAAGGACAGAAATACGTATTTATATAAAAATACACATCTACACCACACTTTTAACACTAAAGCAAATCATTGCAAGTGAGAGCATTCAGGCCTTTTAGTTTGTTCCTTACCCTGTCTGCTGCAATTACAGTGAATCACACTGCTATGTTTAAAGTTACCTCAGAATTTTCATTTGAGATGTTGTTAATGGATGAACTACTAGCAAGCGTACAGAACCGTGCAAAACACAGGTAGACAATATTAACAGATCTGTTCATATTTTTAGCTGCATCTGCAGGTGTATTAGTAACTCAAGCAGTCGACAGTGATATCTAAAACAACCAGTATGGAAGAAGATTCAGATCCAGGGCCTGAGCAGTCTACAAGAGTGAAGAAGTAAACAAGGGAGTCCTGCAAGTGCTATTGAAGGCACAAGAATTAATCACAATAAATGCGTCTTTTGAAGGCAACAATGGTTAATAGAAGGGAGTCCAAAGGGAACAACAACAACAACAAAAAAAGTAAAGGTAAAAAAGAATACACTATTGACTTTATTAATTGAAACTTAGAAAGTGAAGAGATAAAGTAAGTAGAAAAGGACACAGAAAAACTACAGAGGAATGGGGGGTGATGGGTGGTGGGGGAGGGGAAGACTCTGACAGGACACAGGGAAAACGGAGCAAGGAAAAAGGACTGAAATAGAAAGATGCAGAAACTGAACAGAAGTGCTTTAAAAAATGCTTCCAGGGAAAGTAGAAAAAGCTACAAACCCATTAAGCAGCGGGCAATCTGGACTTAATTTGTACACTAGCTCTTTGACTATTTGGAGTCATTGAGCTAATAGAGGCAAAATATTACAGGCAGTGGGTATTTAGAAGATGATTTCTCATGTCCTAACTGCCAACTTCTCATCTGGCTTCTCAGAGTTCAAAAGGAGTCAGTTAGGTAGGTTGAGGCAAAGACTGATTTTGGCTTGTGTTGCTGCCAGGGCACTGGATTCTGAGTTTAGTATTAGTTTTTTTTAAAAAAAATGCAGTTATATAAGCTGCCACTCAGACTTGCAGAGGAAAGTACACTGGAGAATAAAAATAAAAAGCTTGAAATAAAAGTGTAAGAGAGAAAAAAAGCTATCCATCTTCCCTGTACAAGGAATGACAGAACTTCATTCATCCTTTAAGGGAACATCATGTATCTGTCTCTCTCAGATGCAAATGTGTTCAAGACAATAAAGCAAATAATAAGTAGTTTGAAATGTAACCTACTGATACTTTATTTCCAATACCAGTTCTTCATTCAGAGAGTTTTGAAGTGAGCACTGTATTCATTATTATTCTTAAACACTATAATGATCTTGTAATACACTATTTTGGGGACATCAAATTTAAGTGTAACTGTTCTCCACCAAAGAGAATGGTCCTACAGAAAGTGTAGTTCAAATCATGTTAATAATATGGATACAGTTGAGCCAACACTAAGGATTTTTTTTAATCCTACAACTAGCTTTCTGGAAGTACCACAGCTGACTATATCATGAGCTTTGCAGACCTGTATCTCAGATGCTGGATGATACATAACTTCCTAAGTTTACTCCCATTGGGAGTTGGATAAAATGCCTTTAAGACCAATTGTTTTTAGCTTTTCTATTCATTAGAGAAAAAAGCATTAAAGAAGTCTAATAGCAAAAAAGCCATACGTATATATATAGTGAACTCATTCTGAAGTAACAGCCTTTTATAAACACGATCCTTTTTATATGTAAAGAAGTCAATTTTTTTCCTCCTTTAACCACAACATAGAACTGAGCAGTTAATGGTATAAAAGCATCTAATGTACTGTGATATCTGGGAGCATCACTGTTATGGATGTAGTCACACATCCATGGCCTCAATTTCTACCTGTCCCAACTAATCTTGATCACAACCCTTCTCACTGGCATTGTTCCCTACAAGCCTTCACCTCAGTCATTCAAGAAGGAAAATGTTATGACATGGTTGTCTTCTGAACTTTTTTCACAAAGTGAGGTCATAAATTTTAGTTGTCTGAAATCCTTTTTGCTCCAACAGGATTTGATACAATATATTCCTATGAGTTGTACATAAATTGGAGGTCTATAGATAAACTTTCTTGGTCATCACAAACCTAACCTAAACTCTGCTGGAATAAATGAAAGTTTCCAGCAATGATGACTTAACTGAATTCAAAACTATGTTTCACATACTCACATCCCACTCTCCAAATATGTCCCTGCATAAATTTGGAAATCATATATGTAAACTCAAGCATTCAAGGGAAAGGACATGCAAAAGAAGTGCTGAGGAACTCAAAGTTTCTATGCTAAGTCTCGTTACACTTTCTCTCTTCACCAAGTACATATGGTTTATCACAAGCAGAATTTTACCTGGGGCCTTGATCCAAACAGAGTATTTTAAAACAAAATATAAAAGAAACATTTTTGCTTTTCCCAGCTTGAAGGAAATCAAACACATCAGGACATGTGTCTCTGGTCTTTTTAAATAAACAGTGATTTATATGGAGAAAGCTCAAATTGCTGAGTGGAAGGGAAAAAGGCATAAAGAAGATGTAGTTGCATTACCTAAAAGGGTGCTCTTATCAAATTTGTCAGTTTCCCATTTCAAGTAGAAAATTAAATGAAACAATTCATTCATAGTTTTATTCACTTCTTGGATCTGAGCCACTGCTTCAAAGAGCAGTGCTGGCTAATGCTGTTGCAAAATGGGGACAAAATGTCACCTCATTATTATTACTGGAAAGCAAGGAGAGGCTCCTGGATAGGTTTCTGGAGAATGTTTATTGCACAAAGAAGAGTAATATCTTGCTTCGTTAGAGCAATGCCTACACAGCAGCAAAAGATAACATTGTCTGAAGAAATTCACAGTTTTTCTTAGGATTCTGCAGATTTCACATGCACCAGGCTT
Source organism: Nesoenas mayeri (assembly GCF_963082525.1). Taxonomy (NCBI): domain Eukaryota; kingdom Metazoa; phylum Chordata; class Aves; order Columbiformes; family Columbidae; genus Nesoenas; species Nesoenas mayeri. Next base: position 25,586,411 of record NC_137542.1, on the reverse strand, counting down.
AATACTGCCTTGTGTTTCAGAGCACAGTAACACAAACATTTAATACAAGCTTTTTTTTTTTATTTCTAAACATCACTTTTACCTCGAGGCACTAAGACAGTATTTTTCATTCATGTCATTAAGACCTCTAATGACATGTAAATATTACTTTTTTACCTAAAGATAAAAGTTTGGATAAAAGACAAACACATGAAAACCAAAGACCTAAAAACACACAGACTTGGGACACACTCTTAACTATTAGAGGCCAGAGATTCCCAGAAAATTCTAGATCTGAATTTCACGTTAATCTCTCCTCCCAGATAAGATCTTCCAATAACCAAATTTACTTAGTAATTAGAAAAACTAGGACCAGAAGAAATTTAACAGTCTATCCCATGAAGTTGTACATGAAGACAGAGTCTTGACTCTCTTATGTGCTCCAGTTGCCTACAACAACAGCAAGGCAGTAGACAATACGGTATCATCTTAACCTCAGGACTATTTATAGTAACCCAAAACTTAAGAGATTTTGCTCACCTTAAAAATTATTAAAAATACTGCAATATCTTAGAATTATTTCTTTTCCACTATTACTAGCTTTTCCTCTAATGTTTAAATTTATGCTCCACAGACATAGTTTGTCATTTTATGAATGCTACCACCTGTATGAGATTTCCAAATGGGCTTAATAATGTTGGACCCATTAACATTAGTGTTGCAGGCAGCATTCAATCTATTTAATGGTTTGTTTCATTGATCTACAAGTTCATAAAATGAGAAAGGGGGTCAAACGGAATTATGTGTGCTTTAGTACAGAAGCCTATAAAGCTGTTCTTAGTGTGAAATGAGTTAGAACCAAGAGATAGTAAAACTTGACTTGTCTCCTCAGCATTTTAGAGCCCAAAACTATTTTGAGTTAACAGTCCTCTACATTGCTAACAATGATCAATTAATGTTTTAATGTTTCTCCTTCGTCTGATTTGGAGGTTTTATTTTATTTCCCAGTATGATACACTGGAAAATGCACTCATTTTCCAAGCAGGCAGCAGCAAATGAAACATTTGTGCTCAGCACTCTTAAGGAGAAAATATTGCATCTTTCTCAAGGAGAGTCATTACTGGCAATGTCTTCCAGCGCAAGATCCAACAGACGTTTCCTTTTACAGTACTGCTGCTGATGCTGTAGTTGTTTTGCTTGCTATTGATTTGTGAGAGTCAAGGACACTAAAAGCTGAAGCTCAAAGCACCAGTGCTCACAGCTAGTCAGTGCATATATTTTGCACAGCTTCTAATTCAGGACAGGATAAAGTGAAAATGAGATAGTGTGAATAAGCAAATGTTCAGACTCAGAAACAGATTTCTGCAGTAACAGCAGCTCCCTATAGAACCACAGAAAATGCACATTAATAGAAACCAAATTCACAGGAAAGGGAGTATTAATTACTATCTGCATGCACATTTTAAAACATGGACGTCTGCAGGTTATTCTATGCTTCATTTACATGAAACTCTGTATGCCTGAGAGATCAATCAATATATCAAAGAACACTCTCTCAAAGCTTTCTGCAAGTACTTGAAAAGTCAAAGCGGTTAAGAAAAAAGGCTGTTTACCTTATGACATCCCTAGCATTTGAATTTAATACACTCATGGGTATGCATGTAAAATATAGAAATGGTACTACATAGACTTCTGACAACTGTCAGCTTACAGCCACAAGAAAGAAGATCAGAGCACATGAAGGACACAGCATAATTATGTCTGACGCCTTTGAAAAAGAGAATTCCTGTCAACTTCCAAACCATTGTATCTCTACCTGAATATTGAAGCCAACTCCACCACCACATAGGCTTGCATAATTCCAAGCATCAACAGACATTCCACATTTTCAATATATGGCCACTTGACAAGAATTTGCAAGCCATTTTTTACATAGAAATTAGGAAAATAATGTTGCTCATTCCAGTACAGTAAGAGTTATGGAACTATATAATATATATTCATTTATAATGGCATTATTTGCTTACTGTTTTCTTACAACAATATTAACTCCTTTGATCATTACAGCCTCATAGTTGCTATTAAGCAATTCTCCAACCTCCTTTCTATGACATTTTACCTTGAGTCTTTGAAGTCTGGATACTTCTCACAATATGCATACCCTAATCACTGAGTGTCTCTAGCAAAACAATTCTTTTTTCTTTTCTTTCTTTTTTTTTTTTTTCCTTCATTAATCTCAAGTGCTATTCAAGCACTTCCATGTGGCAAATAATGATCTTCCTTCAAAAAAACTGATCTGTGTGTGGTCAATGATCAGGACAATGGAGTGACAGCAAGCAAACGAGAGGCAAATCCCAACTAGCCCAGTTACTGTTTTGTTCTGTGAACACTGCTACATCATTTCTGTGCACCTTTTCTTCCTCCATCCTGTGCAGACTTTAAGGTCTCTGGGCCAGCGATCACCACCCCACTTTGATACAGTCTTAGTTCAAGTATTTCACCCCACAAAATTAAGACATAGGTCCCACAGGGAAAAAAAAAACAAAATACCCCCAAAACGCTGCTAGTTATCTCTTATCACAAGTCCTAATGTCACAGCACAGGCAAGAGTTGCCTTCCACTGAACCTTATCTGCACCAGTTCTCCTCCACAGGCAATACATGGTCTTTGGTGGGAAGAGAAGGATGAAGCATGAGGTGTTTCCTCATGAATATCATGGTCTAGATTTACATTCCTGAAAAGCCATCTCAAAGTCTGGTACACACTTTGTAGGCAGCTTGAAGTATATACATTCAGGTCCTGTACCTCTTCCAAGACTTCAGGGACTTTTTCCCCAGTTACTGCAGGAAGCTGGAATTACACCAAACACACTGCTTGGCTGTGAATGTCCCTGTGATTCCTCCCAAACACAGAAGATAAAGAATATTTATAAGGAAAAAAAACTGCACAATACAGTACTAAATGAAGTAGCTGGGGTCTTCTGAATCACAGCTGCTTGGAGACAAAGTGTGCACTTACTCCACTCTGGCCTCGGTTTGGTTCACTCTGTTCTCAGTTTTACATGGGCACAAAAAGGATCACCATTCAAAGGAATGCTATACACAGCATACACCAAGGAATGGAGAAAGAAAATGGTCTTCAAAGGAAGGGAAGCTCATGCTCTCTGTATTTCTGAACGTTACGTCCTAGTTCACCTTTCTGACATAACAAAGCATATACTACATTTAGAAAGCTAACTGCACCTAAGATCAGCCAAAAATCCCCATCTGAAGACTCAGTAACTCTACAGGAGAAAGTAAACAATTTTACTAAATGATAACATGTAATTATAAAGTTAATTAACATGAAATATATCAGATGTGAGTCTGTAATGGATACCATGTTTACTTGCTTATTGCCATAACCACCAGGGGAGAGACTATTGGCAAGCAAGTGAATACAACTCTTATTTGAAACTGTGATCCCTCAACTGGAGCTGCTGGGTTTCTCATCCATGTCTAGCACACAGAATGCTGTATAACCTATTTGAATCCTATTTGTCTGCTATCACTGATGCATTAGGAATATAACTTTCCAAGCTGTGTGAACAGCAATAGAAATATCCTTTCCCTCTCTGTGCATGTGACACAAGCTCCTGTCCTTTTACCCAAACACTCAAAATACATTACCATCATATAACTTTGTAAGGACAGAACCAGGAAAGGAATGCTGCTCAGTTATTTCTATAGCATTGCTGAGGTGCATTTTCTGAAATTCTCTCTTTCTACAGAAAAAAATGGTCTTGTAGACATATTGAGGTTAACAAAATGCTTGAAATGCATTTGAAATAAGAGATATTTCTTCTGAAAGATGAGATATTGATGCTGTACTTGGTGACAATTTCCCCTAAAGGCACTGTTTAAGAAATTCAGAGTCCTCAGTCTTCATAGTCAAATCCCCTTGCCTTGTCAATAAATAAATAGCCAAACCAATGTGCCTGGCTCTTCTTTGCTAAAGCAAAAAGGATGACTCTCTGCCTTTGGGCTCCAGAAACTGAACATGTCACAGCCTGCAATAACTGCAGGTCACGAGTCCCTGGAAGTGGCAATGCTTTGGCCATGATGGTTTCAGACTTGGACAAGGTGGTGCTCTCTACTTGTGCTATTGCCACTGCAGAAATAATCAGCAATAGGGCTTACACCCACTTTCCTTTCATAAGAAGAGATTCCCATCTCATCCTCATTTCCCCAGCTTCTTCCCAGAAAATAAACTCAGATGTACTTGGAGCAGGGCTGGTGCAAACTAGAGCTTGAATGACTCCACCTCTATCAGAATAATTCAGATGTGGAACAGGCACACAAGAAAATCCAAACAGTAGCTAGCAAGCCAAAAACTCTTCAATGTAAGTGGGATGTGCAAGACGAGTTGCTTACAGGCCCATCTACTAAACTAAAGACTTCAGAGACAAAGAGGATTGAGGCACATTTCTGACAGCAAATAAAAAAAGGCCAGAGCCTGGGCTTGAGCAAGGGTGTGTCTTCTTTTTTTATCCACAATTATGTAACCAATAGAAGATAAACAGCACTCTCTCAGACAATGTCCCAGTATGGTTCAAATGAGAGCATGGGTTAGGAATTATTTGCAATACACAGTATGTATGAGGCCACCCTATTTGAGAGATGAGGGAGAAGAGCGTTAAACATGATCCATTCCTTTCCATAAGGGGGAGAAAATGTAGCCCCATTTGCTTTGATGGTATACTGGTAGTCTCAAACACTGCTGTGCTCTGTTCCAGAACTGAGCGAAATTATATAGTACATGCAAAGCACACACAGTGACTATTCTCCAGGGAGACCACTTAACAGATAACACAGAAACGAGTTATTTCTGACTACCTGAAGCACAATGGAAGAAGTGAGTTAGTTATGTGAAAGGCATGTTAGTATTGCAACTGATCAAATAATTTTCAAAATAATTCTATCAATTTTGTTAATGTAGAACACAAAAGCCTGGTACTTGGCCAATTCTAATTATTTAAGCTTGGTGCCATGAATCAATATTGATGGAAAAGAAAGCAATTTTTGACATTCTCTCTGAAAAATGTATTAACAGGTACTTGAGGGCTCTTGTGATTTTACTCTTGTCTGGACTGGAAATGGAGATGATGACTGAGAACACATTAGCAAATTAAGAAAAAAAAACACTAAAAAAACAACCAACCAAACAAACAAAAACAACAACAACAAAACAAAAAAAACCCACCACGCACCTAAAAACACAACAATAAAAAACCAAACTAAAACCCTACACTCACCCAAAGACACTAGTCTAAACATAGTATTTGGGAGTCTTCCCTAGATATACAGCTGACTTTGCTTACACCAAATAGATTCTTACCAATTGCTTTACAATGTATTTGTAATGAGCAAAACAAGACAGCAAGTTACATTCTCATACTGCTATTTAGTCCTTCCCAATTTATGAAATATTTCAACAGAATAAAATTCCTTTCAAGCCCTGTTCAAAGCCCTGACATTTACACAAAAAGAATTTCTCAGATGCATAAGTGAACCTAACATGCATAATTAATTATTCACAATTTTGACTGCATATGTATTTTTTTGGCAAAAATATATGTGTACATGTACACATAAGTATACATAATAGAAGAGATACATGTAATAGGATAGATACAACCCAGCAATGTAACTGAAAACAAATGTAATACTTGATATCTGTTCTAAAAGTAAATAATTCCATAAATTCACCAGGTATATTTAAAAAAATACAGTCTTTGCTCTTTATAGGTTAGGAGTCTGAATAGCTTTATCATCTCACCTTCATTGTCGCAGTCTTGCAATGAAAGCCATATTTGATCTACCAGACCAACTCCTTTTACTTCACCATGAACTGGAATGGAATGCATTACCATTAATGCAATTGTCAAGAGTTTGGTTTGCAATTGCCAAATCTACTCTTTTTTATATATTTCTGCACCAGTTGCTTTATTTTCTGTTCTACTCTGCAGGAGAGAAAATACCCATTGTGATACTTCTAGACTGTTCCCAGTTCACATTTCTCAGAGTTAACAATACCATGAGGAGGGCTGTCACTATTAACTGATTTTTTTGGACTGGACCCTACCAGACGCAGCTCGTAAATGTGTTTTAGAGACAAATATGCAGTGCTTAAAATATTTATGAAAAAATTGTAATATCATGCTTTATGATAAGCAGTGAAGAGATATTCTTCAGTCACTGGCCAAATTCTTCTTGGCGTATATTCCTGGCCTGCAAATACAAATTTAATGTACAGATAGCCCCCACTGAAGTCAAGGGTCATTGCTTAGTCATACTGCATGGAGCACTTTTTTGCTCAGGTCTTATGGTTTTTGTCCAGGGCTTTTGCTTTTGTTGGGGATCATATACAGTCAAAACCCTGATGCATTAGCAGGCAAGACAGAAATTCGCTGCATTCAAGAATCCTCAGAAGACCTAACATCAAAATAGCTTGTTCAGCACCTGGTCCTACTCCTTACTCCCAGTAATGACATCAACCTCTAGGCAACTTGCACTGCCTAAAGAGTTTGCAGGTTGCCCTCTGTTGTGCAACAGACACTGCTGTTCCCTCCCTGCTTCCTGTAAGGCAGGAGGCATCAATGTAGTAAAACAACAGGTTTCCACATCTCCTCCTATTCGAGCCCAAGGTAGGTCAGCATGAGGCATCCCAAAAAACATAAACAAAAGATTTGCAAATTCAAGAATGTCTGTCTTGAGTTTTCAGGTATCAGTGCTAAGTATTCTTTGCAACATGAAAAAAATAACTTTGCATGCAAAAGTAGTGGATCTATGGTCAGCAGACCTGGACACTCATGAATTCGATGTAGGGACAAATGTCTAAAAAGAAAAAAACATATAAAAGCAAAGCCCAGCCAAATGGCAGGGCTCAACTTATATAATCTACTTAAATTATACTGCTTTAAAATTTGTGTAGCTGCACATTTACATATGTGTATAGAAATTCCCCCTAAATTATTTCATGTAAGTCATCAAACAGCTTTTTCCTTGGAAAACCATGGTTTAACATTAAGGTACTAGTCTCACACACACAAAAACAAAACAAACCAAACCAAAAAAACCCAGAAATAGATTTTCTATTACTAGCATTTTATGAATAGCATAAAATAGACAGAATATATATAAAATGGATTTGAGCCATACTAAATATGATGTCAGTAGAATAGGCAAAGTGAACTGTGGACATTCTTTGACTGATTAGGGATTATGATCCACAGCAAATTCGGATCCATTGTGTTCCAAAAGCATGATTAATTGTGCTCATAATATTCTACAATAAAGCTGACCTCCAGGAGCTGGCTCCTGAAATTATGATGATAACTCTAGATTCTATCATGACTTCATGATAGACCTTTATCTTGTCCGGATTTTCCTAAAAAGCAGAAGGCAGACATGATGCCCTAAATTTTATTTGTTATTTTCAGCCAACATAAAAATTACACTGGACTAATTCAGCTCCTACGAATACATCCAGCTTATTCTACTCAAGTTAATAGATCTCAAACATAACCTCTAAGACACAGAATTTAAATTTCAAAACACAGACCCTGTTCAGCACAATGATGTCTATGTGAAAACTGAAGCATGTAGGTAAGGATACACAGTCTTGCTTGTCTCTTGACAAAGCATCAAACCTGTACTTTAGCAGCCTGTTTAGAAAGAAGATGATTGGCTGAGAGAGTACTCTACTAGGATTACAAACAGAAGATACAAATATATTAATATATTCTTCTGTATTTGTGAGTGACTGCTCATGATATTTCTCAAAACAGGAAAGCTATTTTACAGGGACAAAGGTTTCCACCCTCATTAGAGGAACATTGTTTCCTTTCCTGCAATTAAAATACAGAATCTGGTACTCCCCTTAGAATTTACAATTTAACTTCAGGAAGTGAGGTTAGTTATTGAGTATGTAAAAAGTTTCCTTAGTCTACACTGAACAAAATTCTAAATAAAGCCGGGGAGGGGGAAGTACCAAAATACGTACCAAAAAAGTACATTAAAAACTATTAATATTGTTTAAAATACACCTTTCACATACAGTTCTGGAAAACAAATTGTCAAAACACAGTAAGAATCATCAGCCATGCTGTGGCCAACACCCCTTCCCCCACAAAGACTGAAAATTAATTTTCTCAGACTCAATTCTATTTCACAAAAACTCTGAAATCGAATATCTGAGATAAGCTATACCACTGTTTCACAGCTTTCCATATGCAACCTAAGAATTAATGGGGATAGGAAGGGATGACATGAAGCCACTCACAAGCACAGCAGCCCTGTAACAATACGGCTTTCTGTCCGAGCCAGCCTATGCTAAGAGTAATTGATTACAAGCTTGATTAAACTAATAATTAAATCCTCCAAAGCGCTCATATGGTTGTGGAAGGGTTGTGAGAAGGACAGGGACCTAGTACCACTTGTGACCTTGAAAGAAAAGTATTGATCAGATTTTGCCTTGTGAAAGGAAGGAGGGAAACTGAAACCAACCATCCTGAATCATTAATGAGCTTCCACAGCACGTTCCTCACTTCAGCTTTTTACATATCCAAGTGGATCTTTCTTCAGGTTTCCTCAAAAACAGCACATTTACAAACTACTAACAAAAAGAAACTGCAAATTCGTTCAAGACAACATGAAGTACCTCTAGTCAACAACACAAAAGTGCTGTTTTTTGTGCACTTTAGACTATGTAATACATAACAACATATGTTATACATATTTCTAAATATATACACGTGTGTGTTTATACATATTATGTTAAGTACTGTGAGAACCTAAAAGATACTGTTGAATGCCTCTGGCACTACCTAGGCTTTCATTAGTACCCATTGATGCAGAATATGATTTTCCAGTCTTCAGATCCTTCTTAGGACTGAAAGGTCTTTGGGCATACTTTCTATCAGGACTACCTATTTGGCCTTGAAAAAGGAGAAGGTCTTTTATTTTCTTTTTTTTTTTTTTTTTTTTTAAAAGCTCTTCATCAAATTAAATGAAATAAAATTATGAGAAAAGATATAATTTGTGTGGCAGGAAAAATCCAAACAACCGCTGTTTAGTATTGATAGGACTAAAGCAATACAGAAGCGTAAATGGAGAACAAAAAGCTAAACATCAGATGATTCATAGGAAGGTGTATGGCAATTTTCTCCACATTTATCTTACATTTCACTACACCCTCCTTCTTAGTGAGTTTTCCCTCTTCAGTACATTCTTTAGTTGTTTCTTCTAAAGTCTCTTTTCCTATAAATTGTCCCCAATAGCTTTTCTCTGGGTAGGTCCAGCTACTGTGCTGCTTACTGCAACACAAATAGAGCCTCCTCCTTTGGTCTTGGCTCATCTAGCAATCCTACTGCACATCATTCTCCAACTATTAATTTATTACAGAGAAGTAATAATTTAGGTTATAAAACTGCTTTTCTGATTTCAAAATGCCTTTATTAAACAAATCAACTATGTTAAAATATTGGAAAACTATTAAGTCAAGATTTTTTAAAAAATATTATCAAACCAAGAGAACTTGAAGAAAACCATCAAACACCCAAACGAACATTGACTGTAGACATTTCCTCTCAGAGACGTGCGGCTCAACAAAGAAAGGCATACCAACAAGGTGCAAATATGAAAAGATTGTTCTGTTTACTATCCAGCACAGGAAGGAATGAATGCAACAACTTCTGTCCCCACTGCCACACAGCAGTGCATTGGCAGAAGTCTATAGGCTGTATCTGCACAGAGGAATGTTCAGCGCTCTCAAAGTCACTGAGTTTACATATGTAAGAAGCTGGCCACTTTCAAAATACCCATGTCACTGGTTTCCGACTAATTGCCTGTTTAATTTTGACTGTCTAGATATTGGAATTCTTCCTTAGAAATATCCTCCGTTTCAAGGACAATATGGTAGCATCGACAAAGGAGAGATTTACTAGTACTAGAATTAAATTGAGGTAGAAAACCAGTGCTGCTTCTATACTTAATGATTACTGAACTAATCTCATAAAATAAAATGCTAAACATTATCTTACATGAAGCATATAGGTAATTAAAAATTCTATACTGCAAAACCACACTCAGAAGATTATCTCTGTTGCCTTAAACAATACAACAGTTCTGCTCACCACAGATATTTCATTTTTATATGCTAGCGAAAAAACATTCAAAAAAGATTAGAAGATCATAGGTAAGAAACAAGCAAGCTAGCCTTGATAGGGACACCCAAGTAAGACAGAAAGAAACAAGCTGTGGATTACAGTGTCAGAATACATGTGAAGGACAATGTCCAAACTTACACTATAACAAAGCCAGAAATCAATGCATCTTCACTGTTAGTCCAAAACTGCAGTATGCCTACACAGTAAGTTTAGCAAGAATCTGCTTATGGACAGCTTTACATCAGGAATTACATGGTACTATATAGAAAGAGAAGAATCATTCATAATGTTATGGTGCAGTTTACATTTTCACTCTACCACTGTCTGTTCCTTAAGATACTGGTAATGAACAATACGGTGTTTCAGTACCATGAACTGGACAATATCTAAATGTCATATCCAAGGAATTAATTTTTCCTGATAAAAACAGAAAAAATATATTCCAAATCAGAAGAGCATCATTAGTATCTTTTTCCCTTTACATTTCAAAGAGTTACAAACCTTACCTCTTTTGGTTATGTAGTTGTGTTCAGTCCTATGGCTCTTCAATAAACCTACTAAACCAAGGCAGAATAAAAAGCAGAGGAATATTCCTCTGTAAAAAAAGTTTACAGTCTTGGCTATAACTGTGAGAGCTACCTAACCTCTGAGATGACTTGTAATGATTTTTTAAAAAATGAGTTGCATACAATCCTATGCATAAGCCTGTAATTTACAGGCCAAGGGCAAAATTCTCCTATTCCAAGCACCTTACAAATGTAATATCTGTGAAGCCTATTACAGTGCTTACTCTAGCCTGACTAGTAGCTCCTGTTTCCAACAGTGGTGTTTCTGGTGCTGAAAAAGTAGCAGGATGCAGTAGCCAGGCCAGCGCAAAGAGATTTGCTCTCACTGCTGGCTGAACCCTGCAGCACCCACCTCCAAGACACAGCCATCTATCCTTCTGATTGAGCAGAGCTGATCCACAGTACTAATCAGCTGCTTCTGTGTACACAATTATTTGCATGTGGTGAGTGGGAGAGGCCTCTTCTTTTTTGCATTCACAATTTTAATTGCACTTCTTGCACATGCAATGTGCAAAAGAATATTCCTTGAAACACCCATAGTCTGCTTGCTGCTTGCATTTGTTACTGTCTTCTTTGATGTGTTCACATTCAATCTTGTGACCACATGTGAAAGCACAGGTCAGGTCAAGTAAACCCTTGCCAACAGATGTGTCCTGGCTAAGGGCCAGGCTGAGTGCCACTGTACAGACCTCTGCAAAATAACCTGTCTCATCTTCCTGTCTTTTTGATCCTGCAGTGGTCGTGGCACCAACAGCACATATCTTGGGCTTGTCTTATTTTCAGTCTCACTGGTCTGGCCTTGGTTCATCCAAAGGTGAAGTTTAAATACTTTCATTTTCCCTTTTTCATTTTGTTTTCTTTAAAATGTGAGCTGGAATTCATGACTATGCAGACTCAGTGAGAGGCACTGCAAAAGACAGGTGACTGCAGGACACTGCTAAGGAACAGGACATTTCACAGATTTCTTCCTCTGGTCTCACAATACTATTTTGAAACATACACACCTTCTGATATCAAATTTCGCACTAACAAACCAGCCTCACAACCATACAGTTCCACTGACAGCAAGAGCTTGATTTCAGATTGGCAACAGTTAGAATAGAGAGAAAAAACAGCTTCCCAAGCTTTCACTCTCCTGCTACAGAGCTCATAGCAGCTCCTGGCCCCAGTTATGATGACTGGACTGGGTATGGCAACCTTTGCAAGGTACCTGTAAAGGTCTGAATTCCCAATACTGGCCTGACCAAGAACAGACTCTTACACAGTCGTTCTGTGACACTTCTGCTGGCCTTTCTCTTACTTCATCAGAGTTGTCAGAGCTGATACTCCCCGGAGCTCTCAACCCTCCCCCCTCACTGCCTCTTCTCTTGCTTTCATCGGATAGGGTTACCAATTAAATCCTTTCTTCGTCCACTTTCCCACTGATTTTTTTGCTCCCCTTCACGACATTGGGGGCCACTCTTTCAAAGCCAGGTTGAGATCTCCCCCAACCAGACAAGAAATCCCACCACTCCTGTTCCTGTCCTCCTTCTAACTGGCAGAAGTTGGTCCCACCTTCCTCATCATAATTAAATATTGCATCTTCAATCCTAGGAATTTCTCCAGAACTTTGGGCTTTTGTCTTAAACCATTCCTGCTCTTCTCTTTCTACTCAGAATATAATCAATCCAGTACAAAATTGGAAAAGGGTATGATTTTTGCCTTCTTTGGCTTGCTTTCCCTCAGTTACATGATAATGTTTCCCTTAACTGTACTACAACCTTTTCCTTTTACCCCATCACAGTTTAAGAAACTCCCTACCTGCTCACCTCTTTTAGTCTTCCCACTTGGACCTGAATATTTTTGCCTCCTCATTTCCCTTATCTCTTTTTTCACCCCTCCCTCATTTTTCTCTGTCACTCATCACTTAGCCCAACTTTTGCCACAACAAAGGCAGGTTTTGATCTTGCCTTTCAAAAAACAAAACTAAACCCAAAACACCATAATCCCATCTGTCTCTCAAACTATTACCTGTATTTCTCATTGAGCTCACTGAATGAACTGCAAGAGGTTCACCTGGCCTTGTTCTTGGACTATCAGCCCTCTGGCTACCATCTCTCTAGTCTGCATCCAACACCTTGCTCAGTGTAGTCTTGACCTATGGCTATATTTCCTATTACCCTTAAATATCATTCACCCTCTGTGCTAAAAGTTTTGCATGACCCATGGTTCAGAGCCAGTTTGTTCAGTCCAAACTGCCACACACTGCACTTCTTTACAAAACAATTCCTTATAGTCAGGCTCAGAATCACAAAGAATCACACAGAATGTTTGGGATTGAAAGGGACCTCAAAAGATCATCTAGTCCAATCCCCCTGCCGGAGCAGGGACACCTAGATGAAGTTACACAGGAAAGTAAAAAAGGCAATGTAATTTTCTTCACAGATTTTATTCACAAGTTGCTGCTAGTACAAGGACTCTCCAACCACCTGTACTACTCCTGAAGGCAAACAAAAATCTACACAGAGAACTATAAAACACTGTTCTACAGAAAAGGAAGTATGGCTGCAGGAATCATGCAAAATTCACTTTTCTTATTTTTCAACCTTTAAAATTTTAGACCTATTTTGCATGATTAGCAACTCTTAGTGAAATTGTACAACAGCAATGTGTCAGAGCTACAATCATATTTCAAAAGGTGAATCATAAGCAGTGAAGCCATGAAGTATTTAAAAAAGTGACATATTTGGTTTTTAAGTAACTAAACTATGACTATACTGGACAAATAAAAATATTCAAACACCATAAAGTTCTGTTAAACAAAGCAGAAAACTATTCTGAATCCCATTTAGGAAGATAATTATCTGTCTATAGCTGACAAGCTACAGAGTAAACAGGAATGTGTAAGCATACATAAACATGAATGCACATGAACCTCTCAGTCTGTACAAAAAGCATTCACCATTTCAGGCTACAACCTGTGTTCATACCTACCACTAGACACATTGAGTTTTCCTACTGGCATCAGCAAAATACTTTTTGCTGTACTTTTTGTGCTTTCCACACATACCAGCCAATGCAGTCAGGTATATCCAAAGTGTGGTTAAGGGCACTCTCTCTTCTCTCTTTTTGTAGCTACGACTCACCTAGGAGAATTGGTCCTAGTCAGTATCTTGTCCAGAGCAGGTTCAGTAGAGACCATATTAACTGAGGTTCTTTTCTGTTACCTTTTCTTTAAGTCCTGTCATGTTGGCTGGAAGCAGTATTCCAGTAAAACACTGGTATTTCATCTTCTATTTAAGAAGCTATTTCAGAACCACTCTAATATGCCTCCCTCATCCAGAGCTCAGTGTGCTACAGTGCCAAGGTTAATTGAAGAGCTAAAGGTCAAGATTAGGTTCCACCTATTCTCTGGGAGGATTTAGTTTCCCATGTTACTGAAAAGACACTTTCCTAGATGTACATGGAAGCTGACACAGCCAACCGCAGGACCTCTGCCTGCTCCACTTTTCTCCCCCCAAAGAAATGCTAGCCCCTACCAATCTAAATGAGTCCAACTCCCATCTATACTAATTTACTGGCAGGGTAGTATAAAGGGGCCATTGTGTAAAAGAGAGGCAGGCTCACTGGCCTTTTTTTTTTTTTTCATGAAGGATGCCATCAGCATACCAACATCCTTAGATACCAGTGGATCCATTCCATGCAGCCCATTTCCTTCTTCCCCTTCCAAAATCCCCTCACTTAGCAAGGTTTTAAACATTAAGACAGCTCTTTGACTAGGTAACAGTAATAAACACTGAATTCTGAAGTCTCCACCACAGCTAAGGTTAGTTTGTTTGATTCTGAAGCAAAACAAACTGGTGACCAAATTATTGAACTGAAAGAAAACATTTCCATTAAAGAATTTCCACAGCATTTCTTACAGTCCTGGATGCATTTTCATGATTGCAACAGTGGAGAAAGGTTATCAGTAGTTAACTGCAATAGAATGAGTTGGTAAAAGACAAGCTAACTCTGAAGATCTAATCAAAACTGAAGTAAACATGGGAGCTGGGACAGCTGGAAGAGGCACTGGGCAACTCTCAGAAGCTCTATGCCTTGCACTTAAAAAGGTAAGTAATAAATGACAATAATAAATATAGTGTGCACAAAGTAGAGGAGTTCAGTGGCAAAGAGGTCACTGTTACAAGGCAGCTAGTGTACACAACAGTGCACATGAACATCCTTTTTGTACAGGTAGTGGTCAGTGAGAACAGTGCTCAGCTTTATGCTTTATGCAATCACAACACCTGTTTGTAGAAGCATAGCTTGTACATAGCAAAAATGTTGCCCTGGCTGCTGAGAGCAAGTCAAGTTTTCCAAAAGTTACCATCACTGCAGTACCTAAGCACTTAAATGCTAGACAATGTCATTGTGATTAATCATGAATGTCTGTTGTGGCATGAAGATTTTTCAAAGTACACATGTGAGTCACAGCCAACTGCATAAAGACTGCAAACACAAGGTAGGAATTCGTCTCCCTTTGGCACCACAAGGGTACAACTGTCAGCCCAGAACTGCCGCAGGCAACACCAGCACTGCGCGGAATTGCTGCCATAGAAGGAAGCTATAGGAAGGTGGAGTAAGACAGCTGCATCCTTCTCTTGCTATTCAAATTTGGCACATTTGGGCCTGAAATGTGCAACTGGACAAATGCTTCCAAGTCCCTGCAGGAACACACAGGCTCTGACCTCAGCCCAGAAACCATTCAGCTGCGCCAAAGGGAAACGCAGGGGTTCAAACTGTTCAAGTTACTCCATGGCCTTAGCATAGTATGGTCCAGCAGTCTGAAAGCATAAGCACTCCTCTGTTCCTCTGTTGGTCTGTTATCATGCTCCACTTGTGCCTGCCACATGGTCTGTAGTAAATGTCATGTGCAAGAACCAGGTATAGGCTGCTTTTCCAGTGAGCAAAAGGAGCAATGTTTCCTTTGGTTCCTCTGCACTTATGCTAGATGATCTAGCGGATTGGTGAATTGCACCCTAAATCAACTATAAGAAATTCCAAACTATTACTTTGATAAAATAAAGCCATGTGTAGTTATTTTATACTCTTCTTTACCAAAGCAACAGAGTGCTTAGGAGACAGAGAGAAGGAAGCTTTCCCTCCCTTGTCAGCCTTCCTGTGTGCAGCAGGCATAGAATGCAAGGATAACTATGCCAGTCCAACCATATGAACATCTATTGCCCTGCCTCTGACAGGGGCAAAAAGTATCTGCCTGAGGGATCATGTAAGCACAGAGCAAGCGCCTAGTCACGCTTATCCAGAACGCTTTTGTAGCCCAAAGATTTAACATGCCAAAGGTGATGCCTTCACGCTTAATAGCTGTATCACTCAAACTCACAGCCTCTGGGCTGGGAACAGGCCCTGTGCCATTCACCGGGTGCACAACCTGCACCCACAGGGCACCTGGGGTTTACTGTGCCACTGGCAGGTTGCATGACTTCTTCTGATGGCAGCAAAATACCCTGCGTTAATGTTTGCCTGGAGCACACAGGGAGTGGCCATCACAAGAGTAGACGCAATGCACAAGCTTCAGGTACCATCAGAATCAGCTAAAATACTTGCCTAGCTGGCAAGCTGGCACTCAGAAGCAAAGAAAAAGAGAAATTTAGCAGGAGAGGCTATCTACTGCTCTCTGAAGTGACTGAGGGTGGTGAGAGCTCAAAAGATACCTCCAAGAAGATGACCATGGGCTGAAATATTTAGCTGGTCATAGCCACAAACACAGAATTTGACTGCTCATTTTGACTTGGCCCTCAAGCAGCTCAAATGTGAGACACATTCAACAAATGAGGAACTGCATCAGACCCACCTGAAGACCAAAAACATGGGCTGCTCTTAGTACACAGCCCCACATGCCACAGGGAAAGGACAGAAAATGGTGCAGGGTGTCAGAGGAAACACCGCAATGGTCCTCTCCAAAAATTTAAGGGATGTCAAGAAATTCTGCTTCAGATACTATTGTGGAAAAAGAAATACTTCTGTGAGGTACATTTCTGCTGCTGCCTATTCCTAGAAATCACAGAAATGCAACCTTTTGAAAGGGCACAAGCACAGACAGATTAGGCCACAAACACTACTTGGGAGGCCCTCTGATCACAAAAATTTCAGTTGTGGCCACCAGTCCCTGTGCCTGAGCGCTCTCAGGTGAAACAAAGGGTTTTGTAACTGAATTCACTGATTTTTAAGGAGTGTTTCTCTCCAAGTTTGAATTACTCACAACCTCTTCTGACCAGATCCAAAGTCAAAGTTTCTCCTACTTTACAAGGCCATATATGGCAGGTCTGCTTGGTGAGGCTGGCCCCGTTGAAAGTAGAGGCAAACCCGTGATCACAGGCATTCTTCACAAAGGTTATGAATTAACTCCTACAGCTGCGGACACTTCTGTGTACTCTGTGGGGGAGCTGTGGCAGCGCAGAGATTGTGCCACGACCATAGGCTATCTTCTTCCCTCCTGTTACTCCATGAGGATGATTCATTTAAAATCCAAAAGAGATCTGAGGGAAAAGGTCTGAGTCCTCAGATGTGCCAGCTCTGTATTGCTGCACAATCAGTGCTCAGAGAGGGCAAGAAGGAATGGGGCTTGTAGAAGATCAAGAACCACAGTCAGACTGGCTGGCCAAACTGCCAGGAAGAAGTGAAGCTTCACGTTAAATACTTTGTCATCTCTCAGGGCCACACGAAAGACCTTTTCTGAATACTTCTTGCACATTTGCATTACTCCACATGGTTCTCCTGGGCATTCAGCTACACCAGGCAGTTGAAGAAGCAGTGGCATTAACCTTTAACAGTACAAATAAAACTGGCCTAGAATAAATAATAGTTACTAAACAGTCTGTCTGGTTTACTTCACCATAAAGGAACCTGTTACATTGGTCCCACCCCACTGCCTTTTTTAGAAAGCTCCAAAAAGTCAAACACAACAAACCAGAATGATTCTCAACCCTGCCTTAATTTTCTTAAGAAAACCTCAAAGAAATAAGACTGATCTCATTTTGCTAAATCTTGTTTCTCAATGCCATACTGGAAGTGCCATCATTTCTTCCTGGTTTCTGGCACTGGCAAAGTGAACAGTGTTAAATAGGTCAAAACAGGGCAGAGCACAAAAAAAAGAATGAGAGACTTGTGTTTAAAAACACAATTCTGATTTTTACACAGGTATTAGGAGAAAACAGGCTTTGAGAACAGTACAAAAACTTTGAAACAGGGAAGACCATTCCCATTTCACCTCATCACTCATTTATGGGAATAAAAGGCATTACTTATAACACATTATTTCGATCCTTACACTGGATTATCATCCAGGCTGAGGACTGTTGAGTAAATAAATGTGACAGCCTAAAACAGTGGTCACTGTGAGGCAGAGAGGCACACCTATATTGCACTTGTGAGGAAGCACTGGGGAGGTACAGGATCTCCAGGAAGAGAACAACTATGAGTCACTCGGAAAAGGTGTGTTCAGCTACCCGTAAAGAAAACACCTTGGGGAATACACAGACTGCAGTGGTGGGGCTGCGTCAATAGCTTATATACAAAGCAGCTCCCAGGTTATAGATATCCTGGGAGGTGATAAACACGCATCAGGGCGGGTGTGTGAAAAAGAGATATGAAAAGGACCCATTCAACTTGAATAAAACAATATTTTTTTGAACCTTTGCCCAGAATTGAAATAAAACTTAAAGTGTTCTTTTTACTAGATACTCAAGCAGCTTGGCTACTTGTTGTCTTAATTTTTCTTAATTCCTGTGAACTTTTGTACTTCCTCATTTCTTCCTAAGCAGCAACGGCATTACTACAACAATGGCTTTACAGTTCTTCTTGTTCATTCTGAAAGAAGAAACACCATGAACCTGGAAAAAAAATCTATTCTTGATGCTTTTTTCCAAATATTCATATCCAAAGAGTATAATGCCATGAGAGTGCACAAACAAAACAAAGGCATCTTCAGATACGTTAAAAGAAGCTGTTGATAAAAGGCTACTCCTGTATGTTTTTGCAAAATCAAACAAGAACGAACAAACAGTTTGCCAGATTTGGGGAAAGTTCAAATAAGCATCAGAAAACTTTAAAAATTATATTAAATTTTTGAGCAGTTTGTTTGTGAGCCTTTTTTAGATGCACACATTTGCCTAAAACAAACTTACATGAGTCTCCGCTTTTTGTGTTTCTGTGCATGCTGCTTTAAAAGATACAGCTTCACTGCAGGAAGCAGAATGACAACAGCTGTGAGGAGGGCTCTGGCACAGTTTTCTGCCCCAGCCAGGCTCTGAGCCCAGGGTCAATCTTCCCCTGTTGTGCAAAATTCAATACTGAATGCTTTTACAGGAATTAAATGAAAAAGGGCACTCCAACTGTACTAAGCCCTTAGCATCTGCTAAGAGAATTGATAAGTAGCTAAGATGGCCAGGTATTTAAAAACAGAACTTTATAAAGCAGAGTCATTGTATTATCTGCTACTCAGGACAAGCACAGGGTTTCTCCCAAACTCAGGAAAAAAAAGAAAAATTAAAAAAAAAGGTTCAAACTTCAGAGCCATTAGCAGAAATTAATGCAACTCAATCAGAGGATGAATCCTACATCGGTTTTTGAAAGCTGAGGAACACAAATGGAAGAAAACTCACATTAAATCTGACAGGTATTGTAAAAGGAGTGAAGTCCTAAGCAATATATGCTTGCAATCCCCACTTGTGCTATTCAACTGAGACTCACATACCTCAGCCAAACAATTTCCCTGAAAAAGATGTCACCGTACTGAAAATAGCATGTGGTCTACAGTAACCTTTCAGTATTTCCTTGTCTTCATAATTAAAACAGTATTCAAAAGCAACACAGAACAGCTCAGAAATTGTCTCTGTCCACATGCCACCTCTATGTACCCCTGTTTTGTTCCTCTGCAGTGTGAGTCAACGTGTCCTGTAGACAGGACAAGCAGCAGCGGGCACAAACTGAAATAGAATAAGGAAATAAAAATTGTACTGTTAGAGCGACTAAACACTGGCACATCTTTCCCAGAGAGGTTGTGAAGTCTCCATCCCTGGAGATATTCAGTTCTCGCTGATCACAGCCCTGAGCAAACCACAGTACCTCACCCTGCTTTGAGCCGAGGGTCGGATTGGCCACTCTCAGGGTGCCTGCCAGCCCCAGCTGTTCTGTGGTGAGTCACTCCAAGCCACACCAGCCTCCAGGAACAACTTCTATCAGCACCTCTGCTGGCAGCCCCTTCCATATTAGCCTTTTTCTTAGCTAGAGTTCATACAATGGACCCCATCTCCACCCAGAATACCTTCTATTTATCTACTATTCATGTTCCCATCTCTGTTTCCAAGAACTCCTTGTTTTTTAACATGTAGTTTTCTAGCATCATCTAGCTCCAACATTTCCTCAAATGGTGATCACAACCAAGCCCACATATACTTTGTAGTAAATGGTGCTTAAAGCATTGGAGAACTGGGGCCACTAGTAAACACATAAATAAATAAAAAGCATAGGCCAGCTTTTCTATTATCTGCTCTCTTTCTTTGTTCCCATTCGGTCCCCACATCTGAATACTTCTTCCAACCTCTTTGTGCCTGATCACACTCTGATTACAGGTAAATATTTAATTATCCACGACCCACCTCCTTTCCCATGTCCCATTCCTCTCTTCATCATTTCATCCTATGTGTAGTCTCACTTATCTCTAAAATTCTCCATGGGCTAAACCACAATTTGCCCTCACAAACTAATGCATTTCCAAAACAGCATGACCTGCATATGGGAAAAAAGTTCATGTAAAAGCAGGTAAGTGTTCACCATTTGCACATAAGAAACTAAAAGAGAAACTCTGAACTCTGCAAAATAAAAACTTGGAGAGCAATCTGTCACTAGCTTAATGTAGGAGCTGTGCTATTCCTCTGAGCCTCAGCCCACATCAAGGTAGAGCCCTGGCAACTATGATTTTCAGCTCTCCTCATTTCCACTGCATCCATTACTAGCCTCACTTCTCTTCAGTCACTTTCCATTTAATCCCTAAGCTGTCCTCTACTCAGCATCTCCCTAGTTCTCCAGTTCATCTCACTCATGCACATCACATACACGCGCACTCCTCTATCCCATCACCTGCTTGTCTACTTTTTGGTTGAGGGGCAGTGGAATACAACAGGTACTTGTTTATACTTTTTTTCCATATATTTTCACTAGTAACAGACACAAAGCCTCAGACAATTTTCCTGTTTTAATAATATCCATCAGTATGGTAGTCTGAATCATTAAAAGCTCTCAGCAAGTTAATAATTCCTCTTCTGCCTCAATCATTACAACTGAGTTTGAATTTTGCAACCAAAGAATATCATAGTCAAATGCACCATCTGATCATTAAAAATTCCACAGCTTCAGACTTGAGATGTCTCCCTAAATCCTTTGTTACATATGGGGCATGCCACTCGCTGGCTTGTTTGTACTACAGAACCAGAGCTACATTCCTTCAGAGCTACATGCACTTCAGGATCAGTCTCAGGAAACTAGTAGAAGACAGAAACAGAAAGCTGAGACCAGATTTTATATGAATAAAAATGATGAAAAGCTAGAAATACCTAACATTATGTTCTGATAGAGTGATGTGGCCCCAAAACAATGCTTTAAGAGACATGTCTTTTTTCTTTATTGGAACACAACAGAATGGTGGCTTAAATATTTTAAGATCTTTGTAAAATCCTTCACACAAAATTACTTTCACGGATCGGTTCATAAGAACTATCATTCTTTGAAGTACTTACAGCAATTTCCTTCTTCAGAGTAAGGTACTCAGAAGCATTAACAACCCTATCTTCCAAATGTTCAAGTGATAAGTAAATATTACTGCCTCCATTATGCAAGGGATGCCCCAGAGAAAGGCAATTTGTATGATCTGCCCATGATTGCAGGGACTGGAATGTCAATGTCAAACGACAAAAATAGCTTCTTGTGTGTGCTTGAGATGAGCAATATCATCATTGCCTTTACATGTCTACTCACTAAAAATACCGTAGATTTGAGCACATTCATTTTTTCTACATCTTATCTTACGACACTGACTCATATGAATTAATTCCTCTTTTATATTCTGCTCATTGACTACATAATGAAATGTTCTAACGACATAGGATCAACGCCCACAGAATCTGCATTTGGGTAGGTACAACACAGCACAAAATTGCTTCTATAGGTACAAATGGAAACTCAAAAAGCTTTGAATTTCAGTGACTTGATTAAGGTCAAGCAGCAAGCATGTTCCCAAGCTCCAAATTGATCTTCCTAATTATCTGGCAAACATGGCAAAATTGTCCAGGAAACCCTCACTGCAGGCTTATTGCAGACCAATCTGAACATGAGATAATATCTGTCAAACTGCAGGTCCTTGCTGAAGATGCAAAGCTTCTATTTTTCACTTGTTTTAGAATTAAAAGGAGTAAAAGCTCTTCTATTCTAACGGCATTACATTCTTCTCCTAGTCTATAAGCAACCCAATTGCTTAAGCAAATAATGTGATAACATGTGAGTTAATAAATAGAACAGCTCTGCCTTTCCCCTTATCAGCACTTCAAAACCCTTGCTTAGAGACATCTAAATTCTCCAAAATCTGAACTCTTTAGTCACCAATGTGAATGAAGCAGGGTTTGTTCTGAAGTCCCTTGCAACCACCTCCTCTCTCAAAACAATGTGAAGTCAAGTAAAATGTATTAAAACAGAGAGTACAATGACCACTTGCTATGTGCGTACACACAAATAAGACATAAAAGATTTCCTGTTGGCCCTAAAGTTATGCAAAAAAAGAATATGCAAAAGCCTCAATAAATGGTCATGTTCAGACAGAACAGTAAAGCACTCCACTCTCACTGGGACAGCATTGTATTAAAAATCATGTAAAAATGATTACTTGGCTAAATGAGAGTTAAAGTCATGGATGCATTGTATCAGAATGACACTATTGCTTTGTAAGGAGGCTTTTAGCATGCTGTTGTATAGTGTTTCTTATCAAAACTAAAATACTGTAAGACAACTGAGAAATATGCTGCAACTGAAGATGAGTTCCAAGCTGCCCTCTCCAGTACCATCTTTTGGACCAAAGCTCAAAAATAACAAGGGTTTCCAAAGAAAACCAACATAGATAATGACACACAGGGATGAAAAAATATTCCTCAAATTTTCAATATGCTCCTGTTGGAATAAGCAATGCTTTTAATTAAAATGTTTTCAAGGAAGTTCATGGCCCAGCAAAAAGTTACGGAAATCATTTAAGCAAAAAAACTATCAAGAAGTAGGAGAAAATACCCTGTTTTGACTTTGGTAGGCAAAATCCATGGATGTGTTCATAACTTCTAATCAGCTTGGTGAAAGAGCACAGCATCCTGACTGACAGTCGCAATTTCAAACTTACATGCAAAAATGATGACAAACAGCTAACAAGGGCTTGAAGAAAAGGTACTATTTTGGGGTGTTTGTCCTAAAAGGGACGCTGTTTTCTTTCTTAAATCAACACACAATCTCATTACCTGATCAAACAAATTTCTGTACCCTGAACTGAACACACTTTAAAGACCATGGAAGAGGGAAAGCATTCATAGTCAGGATTAAGTTTAGACATGGTAGGTAGTTCAGAAAGCACTCCAGGAAGGAGGAGCATCTTTCAAAGCATGACACCCAAACTCAGAGACATGAGAAGATAGCTAGCACTGGCTAAGTACAATGGGAATTTCAGACGCAGCTTGTTCTCTTAGCTTTGCACTACTGTACACAGCTCAAAGCACCGACAGAAACTTCATACAAACGTTCAAAAAAAACCTCACTGACCCCAAAGGGATTAGGTACACATATGTTTCCCTCTATTTCTGTCAGATTGTATTTGTTAACTTCTCAAAAGACAGAAGGGGCTGCTTTGGGGAGGAGTGTGTTGTTCTCTCTCCTTTCTGCTTTTGGTAAAACCTACACAAACTCCGTTATCTGTACAGTAAAGCAGCTGTGATAATACTCTTGCCTGTAATCATCCACTTCCAGCTCTCCTAGCAAGCAAGGACCACTGAGGATATTGCCTTGTTGCTGGAATAGGGACACTCTATGCTAAAATTCACTACAGTTGAAATCAGCAAAAATGTTTTCCTCCTTTTAACTGAATTATGTTATTTCAAACTTTATCTACTGATTTATCTTCCATCAGTTTCCTCCATACTTTTATTCATGCTTAGTGTATCAGGTTGGTTATGCCGCAACTAGTCATTTATTTACATTTATTTTTCAACACAAGAAGTAGAATAAAAGAGGAATAGAATTATTCTTTCATAAATCCTCTCAGGGAGTTCACAAACCTTTGTCTGCCCTCTCTACTCCAACTCCCTTGTTGTTTTCCAGTTTCATAACCGGGTTAGATGGAGTCAGAAATGCACACAAAATGGTAAGAGCTGTCTTGATAGCCTTCAGTGAATTCCCACCATAAGCACTTTCACATCCTACTGCAAGCCAAGGTGTTTCGTAAGAGCAACTCACAAATCTTAATGAATATATTTAAGAAATTAACTGAGGCTTTCGCCATTTATGTTTCAGCATCTTGCAAGGGTCAGCACCAGATTCAAGCAACCAAAAGCAGCTTTTCACACACAAGCTGTTATCAACAGACCCTGTATAAGGTGTTTAACATGTACATAAGCAGAGAAATAGAGAGAATTATATTTCAGAAGTTACTCTGATGAACTTTGCAATGGAAGTCTGGAAGTCTAGCACAACATGAGAGTTTATACACAGAGCAGAAAGAACAGTATCACTTTTTAGTACTGACCTTATTTTGAGTATCTTCTAGGACAGATCACAGACCAGTTCTTTGCTAAAACTGTTCCTAAAACTGAGCCTGCTATCTCCCTTAGCTCTAAAAACAGAGTGAAAAGAAGCACCGCAAGAATTAAAACAATTGCCTCATATGGTGCAATCCGACTTTAACCAGAATCCAGTTTTGCTACTGGCCATGAAGCTTGTCCTGCAAAGCTTGTCCTCCTTACCTGCAAAAATATTATATTACTACAATTTAGAAAGGTAACTGAGTGAAATGAATATATCCCAAGTTGTCCCCTCACCTTAGATACACAAAATAAAGAGAGAAGCCAAAAGATAGGGAAAGTTATTTTTATACAACTCTTCAGCAGATCTTGGTAAAAGATTGATCAGAACTGCCAAAATACTGGAAGCTCCTGGAGGACCTGGTGCTCCCTTCCACATAAACTGGACTCTTTCCTGGTCAGTACAATAACGGAAAGAAGACAACGAGGCATGTGACCTCTGTGTCAGTCTCTGCAGCTATTCAGTGTTTGTAGTGCTTCCACACACAGGCAGCTCTGATGCAGCAGAGCTCAGACACAACTGACCACTCCACATCTCCTTCCAGGGATGCTGTCACTGTCTGTGAACACTCCAACCATGCTCAACTTCCTCAAGCACAGAAGGGCTCAGCAAGGACACAGTCTAAAAACTCACCAGATGATGTCCATGCAAAAGACTGAATAAACTGGCATTTAAAAATATGAAGTATAAATGCCTTCGAGAAGCTGCAGATGCCTGCTGCGAACCCAAATGGGGTGAAAATTTCATCCCTTACACAAAGACATTTCCTATTGAACACACAGTGCTGATTGCCTATTTGCTTACACATTTCTTTTTCTGATTTTCAGTGGAACATGTTTTCCATGTACATGGTTACATGAAAAATATCATGGAGTGCCTGTTTGTCTGCTTCAATCACTGAGTGACTATCCTGGTTATTTCCAAACTGCTTGCTGAAGAAGGGTGGGGAGACAGGGTGTCCGAGATGACCATGCTGAGTCCTCACAAGATAACAGAAAAAAAGCACAGCCTTTTGTGCATTTCTGCCTGATCTAACTCAAGAAGTTCCTTCTTATGAATGCGAAACATTCATATTTTGGGGAAGATTTGAAAAGAAGATTTCTTTATCTTGTTTTATAAATACTTTCAAAGGCAATTGATATTTTTCTTCCCTACTAAGACTGTTTATTAAACCACCAACTATGTCTGTAAGCTAACTCGGGACTAATTTTGCTGTCACTTAATTCAATGACAAATGACTCAAGGAGTTCACAGGTAGCTGGCTTGATCCTTTTATTCAGAATTTAAAAAATAACACATTTTAGACATATTGTACTGATCAATACTGACAGTAAAAAAATTTCTCTTCAACTTTGATTCATCTTCCTCAAGCTCAAATACTCTAGGGTTTTTTAATCTTCATTTATGAATTCTCAAGATATGCTGTAGGTTTTTCAGAACAGGTAATATTTTATTATTAGTCTGGGTATTACATATTGATTTGGTGTTCTAATCTCAGGTCTTTAAATATTGCTTTAATATGAATGCAATAGTACTATGATGATGATAAACGGAGAGAGTGTTCCCAGGACTCTGGACTATGGACAGATCCAGACTGTGAAGCTCAAATGTGAATGCAGACTTTAGAGAAGTTTGAAGTTCACTTCAGGGACAACTGAAGGTCACTCCATTCCGACAAAGCATTCAAGAATTAGTTGCAGCTCACAGTGAGATTTCACCCTTACCACACATACCATGCCTGTGATTACTTTCTGAAGTATACCTGCACTGTGAGGTCATTTTACTGATCCGCCTAACCATCACTGGTCAAATATAAAGAGTGAACTAAACACCACATATGAGGTTGCTGCTTCTTCAGAATTTCTTCAGTCATTTTCCCAAAAGTGTATCCTTACTAAGATATGATCTACATGGACAATTCTGCAACAAAAAACTACTGAGGTCAAACTTACTGATCAGGCAAGAGCAATATTTTTGTGAGAAGAGTTGTACCTGAAGATACTAAAATACCACCACCCATGTAGGGAGTTCCTGGAAGGTAAGTTAATATGCTACTACACAAAATGCAACTTTTGCACATTCTCCCTCAGAATAGAGTTTACTGCCTCATTCCTCCAAGAATGTCGTGTTGAAATATTTAATGCAAACTTTGAAAAGCCTAACAGGCATTCAGCTTTAAAGAACTAGCATCAGACATTTCTCATCATTGCTCTCATCTAGCTTCCATCTACCTCAGTTCTCTAAATATAAATTAGAAAGCTTCAGACACAAAATTTATGCTGAACTGTTGTTCAGGTCACAGAAAGCTTTTTCTAGCCTGGCCAAAACTCTGCAGGTCTGTCCAGCTGGCTTCATGTCGCTATTCAGATTATTTCACAATGACTGTCCTCTTTTAATGCTACTCCAAAGAGCTAAGACTGGTCCCGTCTGAAGAAGGTGAGAGAAAAGGTTACCAGCCCAACAAGGTAATCTGCACTGACTACATTTCTGCTCTGCTCTCCTCTAAAGAGAAGAGAGAAACACAAAATATACAGAGCACCTGTGAAGAGCAAGTAAGGGTTACCAAACTATACATTCATGTGGTACTATGTCACGAGCACAACTGAGAGGAAGGACAAACAGTTAACAGGAGCCTCCCAAAAGATTACTTACCACTCTCCACAGACCCTCATCTACACATCTTAATAACAAATGTTCAACTCTTTTAGCACCTAGCAAAGCACCTTCTAGTCTTTGCAACAAGACAGTGCTTTTTCTTTTTTTTAAATGTAATTCACCCATATCACCAGACAGAGACTGATGATATCAGTAAAATAATACAGTAATTGAGTTGTTGCAGGTACCTCCACATCTCACATACCTCCATCTGCCTGCAAAATAAATAAATGAATAAACGGAAGGGCTGAGATTTCCTCCTTCCACACGACATGAGCACTTTCCACTCTCTCCAGCTGCTACTTCCCAAGATACAAACAGAAGCTCAAGGAAATGCATCTGTCAGAAAGCACCAGTTTGACAGGATCCACTGCAAACGCACCTTCCATTCTTGCCATTGTTTCCCCTTTAATCTGTCACCTTAATGTGACATTATAGTATGATCTGAAGTACCTCTTACATGCAGCATAGATTCTCATTAAATCGTCGTAATCAAACTCATATCAGAATAAATTTCATTTCCTATCTTCTTCTTACCTACACTGTCTCAAGAATTATTTTACTCCAGGAAGCATCACAGGGGGATTTGCAGCAGAAGGGAAGGAAATGCAATTTGTTATAAGGAAAAAAAAAAAAAGAAGAGTTTGATCCAAAATTCTATACTCTGCCCATACTTACCAGATGAATAAAAAAACCTACTAAATGTGATGGTACTTAATCTAGTTATTTTGGCTGCTCTCAGTGCAGAAGTCTACAGTATCAGCTCATACAACCCACAACACTGGAAGGTATGAAAAACAACCCTGCTTACCTTTCATCCCAAACTTAGAATGTCTTCCAAACTTCAGAATAATGAGCATTATTACTAAGCCAGTGCACACCAGTGCTGCAATTCCCACCACAACATACACCTAAAAAAAGAGGACACAAACAGATCTGATTGTTTAAGTCGCATGAACTACCTTCAAAGACATTCAACATACATTCAGATTACCCCAGTTATGTAAGGAGACTAATTTCAACTGGGAAACATTTGCACTTGGATCAAAGAGTACTTGTTGAGGTTTCTTCTATCCTGCAGAGAACAGAGATTCAGACACATCTAAGAACAACTTTTTCAACATCCTACACATTCAAGGTAGGTGGGAGCAAGTGCACATCACCCCTTTCCCTTCCAGCAGAGTAGCATGTTATTAAAAAAACCACATAACAAACGCACATAGGAAAAAGATTTTACCATAAGAGTGGTTGTACACTGGTACAGATTGCCTGGAGTCGCTGTAGAGTCTCCACCCCTGGAGATGTCAAAAGCACAGTATACTCAACCCTGAGCAACCACGCTGGCCCCACTTTAAGCAGGAGGAACTGGACAGAGGATTTCCAGAGGTCCCTTCCAGCCTCAGCAATTCAATGATTCTCTTACCAGACCAATTTTTTAGCACAGTGTCCCGACTCACAGTCCACTCTCTAGTGAACATGAATGCACACACTCTACAACACCTGCTGCTTTTTGCAGTCACCCATGCAGGGAGGCTGCAACAGCAATCAGCCTGGCCACCTGACACCAGTTTCCAGCAATTCAGCTCAGGAAAGCATGAGAGACAAGGCAGCAGAGGAGGAAACCCACCAATTCAGCTACTTATATTAAAGTCTATTACAAATTATCAAAAACCTACAAGAAATCATGTTTTAAAAACATACAATTAGAATTTGAAAGTTCACTGCAGCACATCCTTTCTGTAAGGAGGAGCTGACTTCAGGACCTGAATTCCAACAACGATCTTCAGATTACCTTGGATGTCTTTTTTTTGTAAATACTGTTGCTCTCCTTGGCTAAAATTAGAAGCAAAGTCTTAGGCTAAAAAATTGAAGCTACTTGTTTGGAAAAGCAAGAAACAAAATAACTAGCCATTTTACTTGTACTGAAAAGTGATACGCTCTGTCAAAAAATGGGGAGGAGGACAAGAGTTGGGAGCATTGATTTTCTTGTTTTCCCTCTTTTTCTGAGTTTTGATCACAACACAGTAATAGCTTCAGTGTTCTGGTAGCTCAAGGTCCTATTACAATTTCCACAGTTTTCTGAGTTCTGTAGCCAGAAAGTATACCAAGATTACAGATCATGAAACAATATATATACTTACAGTGATGCTATCTTCATTCTCCTTGTTGGAAACATCCGTAGAAGTGATTTGATTACTGTTATTTGTGGTGTCTCCAAGATCATTAGGCGTGGTTTCATACTCTTAGGAAAGGAAAAAAGGTTGCTTTTATAATTTTGTAACCTTAGAGGTGAAACAGTTGTCTTTATAATTTCTGGTCTGTAAGATGGCAAGTCCACTAACAACTCTCAGGACTCTGAGCTCTTCAGAAACAATACATTATTGCTAATGTAGCTCAAACTTTGCAGAGGGTAGGGGGATTCCTTGTGGCAGATACTTGAACAAATGTGTTACACTGATAAACTTGAAAAGAGAAGTAATTTACACCATAATGTCTATCTCTACTGGACAAACTTGAGTTAAATAAAAATTCCGTCCATAAAGCTATTTTCATGTGCTTCTGACTTCCTATTAAAAATTAAAGACTGTCCTCTATGCTGAACTTCTCCTGCCTTGTATTCAGCCAAATATAGGACAGTCTTAGAAATTAGCTTGGGGACTTCTGTTCAGACGAGAAGAACTTGGCAGATGGGTTTTCAGCTAGTTTATTACTACCAAATGTGAACTAGCTCTTTTTCTTTGTTTAACAAATAATAAAAAAATATTGTTGTGTGCACAGAGGTTACAGTCTAGCACCATTAGCTGTCACAGAGGTAAACCTTTAAAAAACTGTCTGAGATGGTGTGAAGAAATTTGATTTGTCAAAATAATTATGCTGACAGGTCTGTACCATAAAAGAAGGAGCATGGCTTAATTACTTATAATTATCTCAAAATGAAACACAGATATTTACAGCCTATGATTTCCTGTCAAATTATTCAAATGAGGTAAAAAGAATTGAATAATATACATATAAACTTAGAGAAATGTGCATGAAATAAAATAAATGCATATATTTTATGTTTGCATCTGGAAATACACATAACACTTCAGTTTTATGACTGTGATGTGTGCAGATGAAAGAAGGAAAAAAAAAAGTCAACAATTGCATCTATCATAAAAATGCGACTCCAGAATTGTAATTTATATTTGGAATTAACTGCATATTTGTTTATACATTTCAATTAAAATCAGTGCTACAGAAGAAATTTTAACTTGGAATCTGAGAAAGCAGAACACAGAGGCATAGCTCTCACTAACTGCACAGGTAGGAACTCTTCCAACTGCAGAGCTGCTGCTGAACAAGGGCAGGCAGGGCCTGTACATTGGCAGACTTAATCTTCTTTAGCTATCAAGGCCATTTTGGAGACCTCAGCTAACAATGCTAACAGTAAGCTGCAATGGGCTTTTGATCTTCCTTTGATTTCTGCAAAGCACTTGTCATGGTACAGACTTTTTGGTATATGAACCTATGTAGCTACCTCTGGCATCAGTGCTACAGTCAGTACAGTCCTTGTCTGATCAGCTCATGTATTCTATTTAGCCTCTTCATGATGTGTGCTGAAGAATAGGACTCTTTCAAGCCAAAATACACATTAAGTATATGGAGCTTTCATGAGAAACAAAATTCAATTTCCTGGTCTTCTACTGTTTGAATTCTCTGACTCAGCACTGCATCTCTACGCCTATTGCTGCCTATGCAGCAAGTAGCGAGAGGCAAACGAAGAGCACTTGGGTAGCACCAATCCTGCCTGAGCAGCTCACCTGCACAAGCACACTCAGACAAGGTGCTGTGCAGACCATTTGCCACCACAACTACATGCTTTTGCCAGAACAAAGGAGCAGGCTTCTGCTTCACGCATTTGCAGGCAGAGCCCACTTTATAACAACTATTTCAGCCTACAATATTTGGTTTCCTTTACAATTAGCTGGGGAAATCTTCACAAAGATAGGTTAGACCAACTCTGTATTTATGGTAACTTTGTAAGACCAATAAATAAAACAAATATTCATAGCTTTTGCTGCTGTGGCTCTGTAATACAAAATTTCAAAAGGGAAATGGTTTGCTCTTAATTTTACCTGTAAATAGTGGTGGGCAAAAGCAGTTCTATTTGCAGTTCTGTTCATGCTTGGGTCTGCACTCAGCTACTGGAAATCACACCCTGAAGGACTAATGAGAACTATGCAGTGTTTCAGCTCTGGTCTTTGGATCCGCTGAATGTACTTTTGTATTAAAATAGGCAAGAGCTAAAGCAGGCCATGTTGGTACGCTGGTGTTGCGTTGCCCTTCCCTGCTGCCCAACTGTGAAGCACTTGCATTTGAACGAGTGTCAGATCTCCAAAGTCTCTTGAAATGCATAAGCCAGGCAAGGAAAACACACGCAAACAGCTAACCAGCCAAAACTGGGTGATA
Source organism: Nesoenas mayeri (assembly GCF_963082525.1). NCBI lineage: Eukaryota > Metazoa > Chordata > Aves > Columbiformes > Columbidae > Nesoenas > Nesoenas mayeri. The sequence continues at coordinate 25,554,689 of NC_137542.1, read as the reverse complement.
CGGAGTTAAACCAATTCCTGCTTGTTTCTCTATGAAATCCTGACATAGACACTAAACAATCTGATAGTGCTTGGGCCACAGACAAGGGTCACGCCTCTTGACTGATGCTGTGTGGGACTTGTATTGCTCCAGGACCAGGTGCTCCAGGGCAGGTTCCCCACTGCCACATGCCTCTTGCAGCCACCTGTGGGTCTCCGTCAACTGCAATAAACTGCAGCTGAGGCTGGGCGGTATTTTGCAGCCATTTCACAAAGAAGGTGCATGGTGGCTGGTATACAGACAAGAGCACAGTCACACCAGCGCCGGGGATCATCCTGCACAGTCCTCTGAGGGGTGGGTGATATGGAGCATGTTGTCTCTCTCATGTTCACAACCACATTATAAGAAGCAGCATGGCATGAAGACATGAACTCGTAGTCAAAGAAGCTGTCCTTGCATTTGCTCTCCTGCTCAGCCCCAGGTGAGGTGCTGTATTCCTCTCAGCTCCTTCCCAGATGAACCAGGACAGCTGCATTTTTTGAGAAGTGCTGCAGAGCTGATCCAGAGACACCAGCAACTGCTCCACAATTGCAGCTGGGACTCCCCTGGGCAGACCCCATGTCGCGCAGCCTGTCACAACCTCATCAGCTCTTCCGGTTCCCATTCTACATTCAAAACACTCAATGGAAAATGTCTGGAGATCACCTCCCATGGAGGGCAGGACACAGACGGGCCAATTATCAAGGAACAAGCCAAACCTCGCTATGAAGGGGTTTGTTCTGCACAGAGTGGTACTCGAGGCCAGGGTCCCCTGCCCTCCGTCCCCTCTGCCTCCATCTCCTCACAGCTCATCACTGCCCAGCTCTGGGCCCTGCTGAGCCAGGACCACCTGCAAGCCTGTAGCCTAGCCCTGGCCCCAGGACAGGTCCCAATGCCTGGGTCTAGGGCTGTTCATGGGCCCCCCAGCTGCCCTTCTCCTGGCTGGGGTGGTGGGACAGCCCTGGCTGCCAGGCCAGGGAGGCAGCCCTGAAGGACCACCATGGCACCCCGACACCCACAGGGAAGTACCTCACAGCTCCCAATAACTTTACCCATCGCCAACATACCAAGAGACACACAGCCGCTCCCAGTGCCCAGCAGGATCAAATCCTCTTTCGCTGCCTCTACCCTGCACACCAGGCACAACTGCAACACCATTAGCACAGGGCTCTGAAAAATGCATTTTAAAGTGAAGCCTGCAGAAACCAGGGGGTGGTTCTTTGTATCTTCCTTCCAACATAATCTAAGCTGTGGGTAAATGAGTTAGCATAGAGACAGGGCAGTCTGAAAAGAAGGCATGAAACCGCTCAATCTTTGAGGGAGCTCATGCCAGGGCTCCCACTGTCAGCCATGCAGGTGGCTTCTTCTCTGAACAAGTGTAGCCATCCCTAGACTTTCCAGCAAGCCTCATTTATTCACCTCACTAACTGGACTCGTGAATTTGGAATAATTAGGGAAACACTCTGGACTACAAAGTGCTTCTCGAAGCAAGCACTGAGTCACTGAAACAAAGATCAAAGACAGCAATTTCAAACAGCGGAAAGAAAAGGCAGGAATAAAAAGGAAGGCAGCTTTCATGAGGACTAGATCTTGCAAGCTGTGATCCACCAGCGCAGTTTGAAGCCCACATCTCAGCATAAACCTACCCAAGTCAATTGAAGCACAGCACTCTCATGGTTAAAGCCATACACAGGCAAACAGGTCCTTGATAAACAGCTCAGAATCAAAATCTTCATGCATACAGCTGACATAATACAACACATGTAAGAAATTGCACAAACCATCACCACCTTCCCAGCTCCCCCCAAAAAAATTATTTTGAAAGAGAGGGAGGGGAAGCTATCCTTTAGTATTTCTAAGCACTTAAAGACAAACTGATGCTTCACTTGCACATTTGCTAAAGTTTAATGACATGGAACGGAATCAAAGCAATAACATTTAAATCAGCTTAAGGAAACTTGAGTCACGGGCCATTTGATCCAAATAAAAAGTACTCCAAACCAGATCTGGTTTCTGCTGGAAGCTAAAGAGTGTTTGAGTATGTTGGTTAGGATGGACTTTCCTACTCACCAGAAGTGTTTTGTAAAACTAGCCAGTTGCTTTTCATTCTGCAGCTTCTATTCTTGTGCACACTGGCTTTCACTAGGTACAGACCAAAACATTTCATCCAACTAGAAAACTACTGTGAACACTGTGTCATCAAATCTGCTGGCATACACTCACATATCACTGAGTTGATGGTCTGCTTATGCAAGAGAGATTAAAGTAAGGTACAAATGAGCAGACAGAGCAAAATAAATTGCCTACAGGAAAACTTACTTGTGCCAACCACATTTTTAAGTGGGATTTAGGGGTACATTTTTGGAGGCAAAACAAGTATGGAATCATCCCTGAAAAAAATAAATTAAGTTATATAAGGAGAAATCATGAACTCTCCTCCAAGTAATGCCTCCAAAAGGTTCATAAAATCTCATGTCTGTGAGCTACATCAGATAGCTGTCATCATACCGGATCAACTGCTACCATTTGTAGCAGTGGATTTATGCTTCTCCTATTGTGATTCAAGAGCAGCAAAGTAAAATGGCCTAATGTTTCTTAAATAAGATATGGCAGGAGAAGAACCAAAAATACAAAGTACCTTTTAGAACTGTGTTATAATATGTGCCATTTCAATTTAACTGAGCCTGACATTCAATTTTTCAATAGTTTCAGTTCCTTAATTTTTATCATTAAAAGAAAAGAAAAAGAAAATCAAATATATACCATAAACATCTGGATCCACAATTGGGCCACTACCTGCACATGAAGAAAAAAAAAAAAAAGAAAAAAAAAAGAAAAAGCATTTGTAAATAGATTTCAAATGCTGGAAGAATAAGAGTTTCTTTAGGAATTTTTTAAGAATTCACATGTTATTTGCAATAGCCATGATCAGTATCTACACAAATGCAAAGCAACATCAATATATTGCAGTACGTGCTCATCAGATTACATTTACAACCATTTTGGAGCTGTCCCAAAGGTTAATATTTTGCTTCATGTGAAACAAATAATGCACAGGGCACAAGCTCTGCCAAACACAGGAGTATTTCCCAATTGGGCAAAACTCTGCTTTCTGCTATTAAGGTATATCTGGAATAGGTGTGACAATAGCTATTCCTGTTGAAAAAACAATGGTAACATTCTCCCTGACCTTAAGTGGAAGCAGAATTCAGTGAGCATTAACAATCACTGACTCTTACCTGGTCAAAAAATTCCGCTATTAAATCACTGTGAGAGCAAACCAGTTTAGCTGTCAGCTAGCAAGTTAAGGGCTAGAGGTAGCAATGAACTAAGCAGCACCAATTCATTTGCTCTGTAAAAGGATGCTTCCAAGAAGCCAGTTGCACAGCTGATACACTGACAGAATTCTTACCAGAAGAGTCAGATGTCTCGTAACCCAGCCTTTACACAAGCAAATGTCTAGTCTACACTTTTCTAAATTTTACTAGTTCCAGTTTGCAGCTTTTTCTAATTACTGCACATATGTAAGACAAGCACATATGTGAGTATATTGCATAGAACACCCACTGAAATTAGCATACTATTAGACTGTTCACACTTTGAAAGATACTTTTGTTATAATTACAACATACCCACTCACTCTGGTCTATAACGTATAGCACAGCATAGCATAGCATAGCATAGCATAGCATAGCATAGCATAGCATAGCATAGCATAGCATAGCTTAGGTAGTATGCTCCTAATAAGCTCTTCCGTATTTTCATTCTTTCTTTTTGTTGGTTTGGAAATAAAATTAACAGATAGTTAAAATCTCCAAAGATGAATCAAATTTCAGAAGGCATAACTCTGTTAATAGTACTATACAGTAAATCTATAACAGTGGAATTACACTGGCATAAAAACGCTGTGAAGCATGTAAATGCTGTGAACAGCATTGTTTCTACCTCTGTCAACATCATGAGAATCTGTGCTGGAAATACTAAACAGACTTGCAACCTATTTGCCGAATGGCAGCAGTTAATTAGGTTTATTTTTAAATGCATTTGAAGATATTCTAGTATCCAGAGATACAGGTTAATAAACTCCATGAGAACCGTCATGTCAATCTGCAGAGACAAATAACAAGTGAAGAAAGCTTGTACTATCTGTTCCCAAGCAACTTCTGACCAGAGTTTTCGTTTCATACAGTTCATGTATTCAGTTTTTCCAGTATAAAACATCCATCTGCTGAAAGACAGTATTTCTACTTTACCTTCTGTAAGCTAAAGAGAAAAAAAAAATCCCCAATCCTTTATTCCCAAGTTAAATGACAAGATTTTTGTTAGTCTTTACTGGAACTGGGATAAAGTAATCAGATTAGTTTAACCCCTAACTCCTGATAAGGATAGAAACTAGGAAGTCATCAACTCTATTCAAATACCTTTTATATAATTAAATAGTTCACTTCAAATAAAATTGCAAAAATCAAGATGCTGGAGGAAACTCAAGTTTCTGTTTAGTATTCCCTAAATAAAAACATACCTACACAATAATCAAAACATCAGCTGAAGTTATGTTAACATTAAACTTCACCACAATAATTTTGCACATTTACACACAATTATTTTTAAGGCAAACACAGAACAGTGTTGTTGTTTTGGTCCCTGTTAGAAGAGATTGTTGTATAAATAAACTATTAAGACACTCATCTTTATAAACTACATCCACTACACTTGGTTTGCTTGCTTCTTTCTTTAGAAATTTGACATTTTCAAATTAAAGCAGCAGCAGAAGACTCAATCCAAAAACATACTTCTGCAAAACAGCCCCATGCTGTTTTGCTGCACAAGGAAGAGGCCACTTCTAAGGCCTATTTAACATATTATTTTACTTTTACACTATACTATGTGACTTGGATTCATTTAGCTGAATTCTAACGCAGAGAACTGGCAGAGGAATAAGCTTAATTAAAAATACTTATTATTGGTAAAAATCTCTCCCACATTCATTAGCTGTTTTGGATCAACTACGAGAACAGCCTCGAGAATAAAACATTAATATTTCTTGCTTACTGTTTGCTGCAGTGTAGTCTCAAATAATCACGTCATCCTCAGCAAGGACAGCTTCACAAGAATCCAAGAACTCTAGCAGATTAAAACTAACTTAAAATCTAGCTAGTAGAACAGGAAAATTATTATTCCAGGCCACTGTATTTAAAACAAAGTCTTAATTTACAATATTAACTGTGTTATCATTGACCTAATACAAATCCCACTGTAGTACATGCTTTCCTCTCCTTTATGTCTGCATCCTCAAAACAGTGAAAAATGTTCTGCCAGCAGCATGCCAGCAGTAGAGAGCATCTTAGCACAAATACTGTCTTCATCATCTTTGATGCAACTTGGAAAGTGGAGTATTACACTGCTGATGACAGAACATGCTTCAGACTTAGTTGCATTTAATTTAGATAGACATATGAATTATAAGTTAGGGGTTTTTTATATTTTCTTTTGTTTTTTATGTTCAAGAGCATTTGCCCGTAAGTGATGCAATAACCAGAGAATCAGTTTAAAGCTCAGTGAGCGTACCCCACCCCATGAAACGTCAGGGCTGGTATTGAGTTCAGTCATGAAGGCATGGAAATGAACATAATACCAGGGTGTGGGCCGTAATCTTCATGCTTCATTGTACAACATGTGGGCCAAAAGAAGAAACTACACAGTAACGACAGCACTGAAAAAGCCTTTTAAGGGTTTGAAACAGCCTGTCAGTGCTTTAAATAGTAGCAGTTCGAAACAAAAAGTGTAATACAATGCAGAGGATTCTAGTTTTTTAACATTCGCTGTTATGCCAGCTACAGTGAAAGAGACAACAATGTTGTGACGTCTTCTGAATTCAATGCCTCTTAAAGGAAAAAGATAAAAACAGTATTGAAGAGACCAGGTAGATAAGCATTTTCCCCTGTTATTAATTTTTAAGACTGGTTTGGTGCAATCCACTATGCATTAACTGATTTCTAATGCAGTTATATCTTGTCCGTACATTGTCTTCTTCTACACACTTTGTGTGAATCTGAATCCACCACAAGGCCTGGGAAATGCTTAAAGAACACAGCACAGATGGTATTGAGAGACTTATATTCCTTAAGAATATAAAGAGGATGGAACAAATAAATAATGCTGTCTTTCTAATTTGGAGGATACCTACAGTTCTATTTACTGACTTAAAAGGCCACAACTGTAAAAATTTTCTATGTACAGGGAGAAGCATAAAGGGAAAATACAACAGTACAAGGGATTTGGATCAAAGACAGAAAATTATAAATTCACCTAAGTGTATGAGAGGAACTCTTATTCTGTTCAGAAAAATGAAGCCAGGTTCATATTAAATAATCAGGGTGTAAGAGAACTTCCATTGTACAGAAAATATCTATGAGGTGAACCATTTTACTGACCTGTTGTAATGCAATATTAGAGAATGCCAGTAGCTGAAACCATGGCATGTTTCTGTAATGAGCATATTTAAGGAAGAACACCAGAGAAAAAAGGAGCACTAAGGACAGCATAAGTAACTAAAGCCAGGCTGTATCAGCACTTCACCTTCTCTTTCTAAGGGTGGGAAAGCAAAAGACTTACCATCTCTCTCCCTGCAACAGCCTGAGCAGATAGGAAAACACATTAAATACAGACCATGTTTTTACTGTCTGCAGCCTGAAATTCAGGATAGAGAATTTAAATATTCTTCTTTTTTTTTTTTTTTATGCCAGGTAACACTAGCACTGCACATTGCTATTTCAAAAAAAAAAGCAGCAGCTATTCATATCCCATGGCTAAGAAGCCAAAGGTACATATATGCTCATATTTTCAGATTTGAGTGTGCAATTTGCCTAAAAATATGCCTTTATTTCCACTCTAGCTGTGCAAGAGTTTTTTTGCATGTAGAGCAATATGCTTATATGAATACCTTGTTAGTCTGAAGGTCACTTTACATATGGTTTTGAAGATGTGGGAAAAGATCAAACCACAGCGAACATCTATCACTTACAGTAGTCCCTGCAGTTCAATGCGCTAGCCCACCTTGATCCTGCTCATACAGCATTTAGGAGGGCTGAGGCAGAACTTTTAGAACAACTGAAGATGCATATATCTAAGAGCAACCATCTTGAGTGTGGCTATTCCTAGGCATATAGATGCTCAGCCTCCACCCAAACGAGTGGGAACTGGATGCTGAAATGCCTGTGAGGACCTGGGACCTTGACCATCCTGCCTCTTGCTTACTTGTTTTCTCTCCAGCTCCCTCTGGTGTCCTCAACAACCTATTTTCATCAACTCACTGAACTACAGTACTGAGTTTGCAACAAGGCAGTAGGTGCTACATAGGCATCCCCCATGTCCCTGGACGCACTGCATAGTTGCATTCATAAGCCGTGCAGGAAACTTACAGAGCAGCTGAATTGGCACTCAGTGCTTTCCAAGATCAGAACTAAGTCTTCAGAAAACACTTCAGAAACAGCAACCTTTTACTAGCCTTAGCTGGCACCAAGGATGGTCACTCAAAGGGAAGATTAATGGATCACTAGCATGGCCTCTCGTTAGAAGCCATAAATAAGAAGAAAATGCTCAAGAAAAACATTACTTTACAACTAAATGTGAAGTCATTCATCCAGAGAGGAAAAAAAACATATATATATGCATATATATAAAGCTTCCTATAAAGCTTCCTCCAAAATAATTAAACTGGCCAGGAGCACTGGCTCCACAGTCTCATCGATTTGCAATTGCTAATGTAAAAAAAAAAGTTAAATAAATAAATAAGTAAATAAATAAATAAATAAATAAATAAATAAACTCATACTCACCATCTCCAGGCACTGACATGAAATGAGCATCAACCCGTTTTTCATCCTCTCCATACTCATTCTTTGCCAGTAAGGTATAAGCACCATTATTCAGGTGGGTAGGATTGTCCAGCTGGAGGCAGCCATGGTATTCACTTTGATTGATAACATGTATTTTAGTACAGATGTATTCAGACTCATTCAGTATAGCCCCTTCATAGAACCACTGCAATGTGGGCTTAGGGTTCCCTTTCACAGTGAATGGAATACACCAGTGATGGTCCGGGGTTGGAGATTCAATAAATGTGATATTTGGTGCAACTATATTGGAAAAAAAGAGTGAAGAACATCAGAATATTCTGAACATGTCTCTCCTTCCTTCCCTCTCTCACCCCAGAGTTATCAGGGAAGTATTTTTCATTTGTCAGTACAAAAGTATGTTATTAGTAGGAATGATACCTATTTGGAAGATACTCACACAGGAACCCACCTGCTCTGCCTAGAGTACTGCACTCACAACTGAAATGAAGTTGTTCTTCAGAAAGAAACAAAGCCAACTAGTTTCAGACAAAGACTGAGCACCTGTTAAATCACTTAAACCCTGTAAGATGTGGGAAGTTCAGTTACTGGATCACTAAGAAGGGGGAGAGAGACATTTTAGCTTTGCTGAAAAATGGTGCAGAGGAGTGCTGAAGGAACACAACAGTATCGAAAATATTTAAAAGTTGGCCAAAAGCAAGTAGTACTGGAAATATATTCAGCTAGGAATCCAAACTTTCAGACAATTTTCTCCACAGAGTCGAAGCCAGAATAGATGACTTAATTCCCTGGATTCTTCTGTCACGGAAAGACGATTTTTTACTATACTTTTTCTCATTCTTTGTCCAGACCTGCTAAATGCCTCAAGTTTACCAACTTGTGCTGTTTCTCTCAGGAAATTTTCCAACACCTTGCCCATTATTTCACTACTGGGAAATTTTCCTTGATATTTATTCTTAACTGCATCCAATTTCACCTACTTATACTCCCTTTTATCACTCATAACAGTGCCAAGCTCAGAATCTCATTTACACTGTTCAAACATTTCTACTTTATGTCCCTTTACATAGCTATTATATATCCAATTTCAACCTACAAACCTACATCTACAGTGATTTTTCTAGTTTATTCTGTCATGAGCACATGCTGAACAAAATTTGCCATCTACGAAGTGTTCCATTCCCATCTTCAATTAAATAAAGAGTTTCAACTTATGAAAACATGCTGTCTAGTTCACACCAAATTATATCAGGCTGCATCTTAGATCTAAGAAGCCAGTGCCTCTATACTACATGTCCCTTCCCCCTCCCCTGGCCCTGACAAATAAGTATATTATTCAAAGCTATGGCAAATAAATTTATATCTGGCAGTACGAATGTTGCAAGTGTGTTATTTTTTGAACACAGCAGTTGTTGCTTTAGATAATAAGAATTTAAACATTTGTAGTCTCTTATAATTAATTCTACAAGCCTATTGACAATTCCTAAGACAGTGTCTATGTACACACACACCATTACAAACCTTCCCACACTAACGGTGCCATTGAGTATTTTGGGTTTTAGACATTTACTTGCAGATTGTTCTAACTGGAAGATAAAGCATTTAGAAAAACATTTTTTTTCAGAACACAGGACTGAAAAAGACAAATACAAATGCTAGTTGGGCTACTCCCAGCATTAACTGCAGTAGACAGTTCACATGCCTTAAGGGTTTTTGTTCCAAAAAATTATTTATACCCAGAACAGTTGCTACCAATGTAGTTTGGCCTTGGGAGCTGTACAGAGGCCTGTGTACGTACAGAATACCGTGAGCTCGGCAGAGACCTGGTCCTCTCCCACAATGTTCTCTGCTACGCAGGAAATCCACAGTCCGCTGTCCATGGACGAAACATTCTTTATGGTTAGTGAGGCAGGGTTCTTACTTGTGTCACTCTGCAAGTGATCAGAAAAACATGTAGGTGTCAACCACAGCATAACGAACAGAGAGAGAGGCAATCACTGGCCACAGCTGAATGGCATTTTTAATTTTCCCTCCTTTTTTATTGTATTAGCCCAAAATTAACCAGAGCCTTACTGCAGTGTGTTATCCACACACAAAACACCTACAGAACCAGTTGTAACCATCAGTGAAAGCAGATTTAAAGCTCCAAAAGTCCTGCTACAAACACTGCGCTCAACCATTTTTCTGTCCTGTCACTTTCAGTTTCTGCCATTTTCTTAAGTGCTTCTTCCCCTCTACACAATGGTTTTTTTTCTCAACCCATATCCTTGCTCATATCTTTCTTCAACTTCATGACTGATTTTTATGGTCTATCTCTGCTCACCTTCAACTTTTTATTCCCTCATATATTCTGTTCAAACCCTGCTTTGCTCTTCCTTTTTGTCTCTTTTCTTTGTACTCAGGCTTGACGTCTCTTTCACTGCTGCCTTCTAAGCTATACAGTATCCTGACAACCTGTCTTTTCTCTCCTCGTTAGCCAAACTTCTTTTAAAAGCTTCTTCTTTTCATGAAACTTTTCACAACAAATTCCTACCTAAGCTACTGCTTAAGTACTGGTTTATGTGTTTTAGCACAGGCAAATTAAGGTAAGATTTATGATTCTTAGGTATTTTGATCCTTATGGCTCTTGGAAAGCTCAGTGGCTATTTATAGCCTTAAATGCCATATTGAATATGCAGCTATGCAACACTGAAAAAAGCAAATAGGGCTGAATTAAAAAAAAAAAAAAGCTGTTAAAAAATCTGGTTTTCTTAAATAAGACCCTTCATATGATCCCCAAATAATTACTCTTTCCATACTTTAATCTTTCATAAAATGCAAGACTATTTTCTTTAAAAGGAACCAAAACATATTAAGAAAATAAACAATAATACTTATTGTAAGTACTTATCTTAGGATACACATACACTTCAGTGCTGCACAGAACACAAACAAATAACACACTGCATCTGTAACACCACAGTGACTTTCCATGGCAATCAAGGGGCACAGGCAGGAATGCTCCTGCATACAGTCCTGTTGGACCAGAATTTTGAACCTCAAGATGACACCTTTACTTCACTGAAGTTAAATGTCCCTTTGATTCCAGTGTGACACTAGGGGAACTCTCAGGGGTGAGCAGTGCCCAAACCTGGACTGGAAGCAGAGGGGCACAATCGCAGGCTTGGGGCTGAAAGCTAGAGCAAGATAAATCTAACCAACATCAATCCGATTATACAGCAGCACAGAAACTAAGGGTATACAATTAACTTTGGAGGACTAAAGTTTATTATCGTTTTAACCCTTGTTAATGTCTCTCTTTGTAAAAGAGGAGAGAAAACAGGCAAAAGCAGCACAGGAGGTGAAGAAAGGGGAGGTGGAAACTAAGATACGAGAGTGAGAGAAAGGAAACCAAACACACCACTCACAGAAAAGGAAGGACAGTTGTGAATGGCAAATGAGGTTTAAAAGGCACTCATTCTTCTGCTACTGAAAAGACTACTGTGCTCCACAGCTAAGGCTGTATCTAGCTTATATTATGAAATCTCAAGATGAAGTTAGGCCAAGACAGAATATTTCTGGAAAGCTTGAAGAAAACTGACCATGGCATTTCAAAGAGAGAAGGGTTAAAAAATGAGGCGATATCACTTTTTGAACAGCATCTTACATTCGCTTTGGCACATAACTCACACACACACACACACAGATACACACACACAAAAGAAAAACAAAAAAGGAAAAAAGGGAAAAGAGAACTTGGCATAGGTTCCCCAAACTGTTTTAATTTCTTGTTCTTGATGATGACTGATGCATCTGGATAGTTTTACAGATTAAATTTTAAAAATCAAACTATGTATGTCTGCAAAGCTCTTCCTTAGGAGACCTGAAAGACAGGCTACTCAAAATCTATACAGACCCGAAATAATGTCCTCAAGGAAAAAAGTGCAAAGGCTACGAGAGCCCAGTGGTGCTGTCTCTTCCACACTTTAGGAGCAGTCCTGGAAGTCCACACCCTGCAGTTTGTACAGACCAAAGAGCTTTACACAGTCTGCACCATCATGAATGTAGGAAAGTCAGTGCCATAAAGTTGTAAATAACAAAGCGTCTTGCCCACTGTACAAATAATGGCAATTTAAGAGGTCAGTTGCTGCATGTTGAAGATCTAATCATATGCTTCTCCTTAATAACACTTCCATTAGAAATAACTTAATCATTCTATCTCCAGTGTGCACACAGTCTAAGGTAGGGACACAGAATACAAAGATCTCAGAAAACAAAATTCCCTCTGCCCACATGATTTTATTGAGGACACATCTTCATGCTTCATTTAGAAAAAAAAAATGCCATTCTTTTTAGTAAAATCTTCATTTCTATTTCCAAGGCTCCCTATTGTTGCTTTGTTTGTTGAAGGAAAATTAAACAAGTCACAAAATAATATTCACAACCAAATTCCAACACACCAAGCTTTTGGCATGAAAACATAATAAAACTAGAGACACAAAGCTTTTTTTCATTATTAGAGTAGATTAGACGTACTCTCTGTATGCCAGGTATCAGTGAAAATGAGAAAGCCCTTGTGTTTCAGTATCCTGATTCACCATATTACTTCCAAAAAAATTGCAGTGCTCTCATTTACAGGCGAACATCCAAACACCAGAATGCAAATCAGGGTCTCAAGGAGAGAATGTCTGCTGTTCTCCAAAAACATTGCAGCAGTCATCCTCGATTGAAAGTAACTCAAAAACAAATGTAAACCCAACATTAATCTTCTATTTAATCTTTTTAATACAAAGTTAACTAAAGCTGGACATGAACCTTCATTCCATCCTTCAGCAGATATCACCTATCTCTGAATTGCCACATATTTGAATATAAAACTCACCTCATGGTTTGAAACAAGATTAGTGAGCACCCAGGACACATTAGGGGGTGGCCCGCCAGTAGTATCACAGTACAGTGTGATGCTCTTTCCTTCCACCACGGTGATGTTGTAATTGCTTAAGTTTGCTGAGGGCAAGTCTATGATAGAAACAACAACAACAAAAAAAACCCACATGTATTTGTATTTGACAGAAACAGACATTACTCAATTCTAAGCAAGCTGTACAAATGCAAGCAAAAACACCACTAAATCAGATATTCACTGTGGTCAGTTACTGTTCAGTCAGGGAGTAAAAAGCACGTCTTTGGAAACATATAACTAGTCTTTAAACTGCTATTTAGCATTTTTCTGTGCCTTCTCTGCTTCACGTCCTAAGAAAACATTACTGCATGTGGAAATACATTAAACTAATTAAATAAGGAAATGGTTCAGATGGGCGAAGAGAAGTTATCCCAACTTCACTTTTTAACTTCAAAATGAAAAAATCCCCTTCCGTTATGCTTTAAAACAAGAAATTTAATCCTTGTCATTGTAACAGCTGCAAAGAAACCTCTATTCTCCATGAACTGACATAGTGGTATTCCCACTGTTCTCCACTGTTCTCCGATTAGCTCCCAGTATCACAGGAGATTGCAGCCCTCTCTCTCATATGGAGACATGGTTCACAGAGAGCGGGGCAAGACCTAGAACTTTAGTACAAAGTGCAGGAAACAGCACTGAACAAATCAAGCCAGGAGGGGTGAATGGGCAGAAGAGAAGGTTGGCAATTGCACAGAGTTGCTATCCAAGCCAGCTCAGCAGAATTTTCTATTACTCTCAGAAAAGCAGAAAAGCAGTGAGATGGTACCACTCACCAGGAAACAAGCCCTGATTTTGCAAGAATCAGGACTCCTCCTCCATCTCACAGACCTGTAAGTCACTCTGTGCCTCATTCTTCAGCAACCAATGCAATAGGAGCTTCCCAAACAATAAATATATGTTGGATGCTTACAAAAACAAAAGGAATTATACACTGACCCTCTTATTAAATAATCCCAGCAATTTAACAGACTTCAGGCACAGGACCTCACATTTCATATTTATTTACGTAGTAAATAATTATGAAACATGCTAGAAATATCACATCTTTCTTAAAAAGATACTGTATTGTTATTTGGAGCTGCTATACTCTCTAAAAAGCTCTGGCCTCCTTTATGAGGCATTTCTCATCAACTGTTCCAGACAAGTTTTACTTGCACTTTATCATCTCAAAAAATGAAGTCTATCTGCTGTGCTGGATATGTATGCATGATCTTGCAAAGTCTTTTTCTGAAACAACAGTTACCTTTTTTTGTTTGTTCGGTTGTTTTTGGTTTTTAGTTAAGAGTACAGTAGTTTGATCATGGACCTGCAGATACAGACATTTAGCGGACTTTTTTGCTTATGTAAAAAGTCCTATACAAACAACTAGCCACCAAGTAAGTGTGAACACATCAATATGTTTGCCAGAACTTCAACAGAAACTATATGTATTGGAAATCTCCCTTTAAATTTAATTAGTTCAATAAAAATTAAATGAGAGGAAGTAATACAAAAAAGAGGACAATTTTCCAGACAATGCTTTCTTGCCTAATAAGATTGGAAGATCAGCACAAGTATACAATAACTGCTTCTACCAGTGCTTTAAGTAGTGCTGTAATATGATTCCTGTTATAGGCACCATGGATTTCTTCTATTATGTTCACTTTATAAATCATATGTTGAAGTTTATTGAGACAGAGCTGGACAGTTTGTACGCTTTGATGCAGTAATCTGTTAGCGAAGGTAGCCATCTGCTCTCGCCTGCTGTGAATTCAAATCTCAGCAGTGTCTGTCATCTTGCTGGGCAGGAAATAAAACTAATCTTAGGGAACATTTGGATATTAATTATGCTGGTTAGGGAACGAGGAGCGAAGTAATGAGATCATTTGCTTTATAAAGTTACACTTCCACACCACCTCTGAAAACCATTCCAACTACTCTTCCCAGACCTGAACATGCAAAGAGATTAAAGCTTCCCCACTCCTTGCTGGCCCTAGCACTTGGGACAAGGTCTACACAACAGATTAGCCTTTCGCAGTTCAAGCCTGCACGGTTCCTACTAACATATCATTTCACATTAAACCGCTCATGTAAGTAAAAATAAAAACAACTTTGGTCCCTTAGAGCCCTCTCTTAACAGCTGTTAAGTTCTGAGACAACTTCTTCCTGCAGCGTGTTTATTTAAAAGATAGGCAACTGAAGTTTAATACCTCTGGTACTGGTTCTGGTTCCCACTCAGAATTAGATCTGGTTCTGTTTTGTTTGTTTGTTTGTTTCTTTTTTTTTTGCAAAAGTCTGCACAAATTATGATAGTGTTATATCTCTGAAGAAAACAGCTACACCATGCTTGTATCCTGCCAGGGGCTTATAAGAAAACAATGCTTATTATTCTATATATTCCTAAAGTTACACTAAAAACCAGTTGCAAGACCTGGCAGAAAACATTGCAGAAAAAAAGCAGGAGTGGAGTGGAGTGGAGTGGAGTGGAATGACAAAAGAAGAGAAGAGAAACAAGAGGGGAGGGGAGGGGAGGGGAGGGGAGGGGAGGGGAGGGGAGGGGAGGGGAGGGGAGGGGAGGGGAGGGGAGGGGAGGGGAGGGGAGGGGAGGGGAGGGGAAGGCAGGGGAGGGGAGGGGAGGGGAGGGGAGGGGAGGGGAGGGGAGGGGAGGGGAGGGGAGGGGAGATCACATTATTATGTGTGTTTTCTTTTCCTCCCTTTCCTAGTCATGAGATGTGGGTGGGAAACACATACAAGAATTGCCTTGAGACTCATTTTTTCTGGTTGGATATCCTGAATTAGTGAACTTTAGCTGCAAGGTCATTTTGGCTTTTATTTCCAGTGGCACCCAGACTGCTTCACAGCAGAACACACACAAGTTGAGAAGTGGCTCTGTTTGGAAAAAGCAAACAGTAGCATAAAACCTCATAACCAGAAAATGTGACACACTGGACTCAAGCAGCAGAGCAATAAGACTAAGCAGCAAAACTTGTACTGAAAAATATCTGTATTTAAAAAAATAGAATGCACCCTAACAGACACCTATGCTCAGTATGTATGCTCAGTGCAGTGCGAGACCATTTATACAAGTCAGTAGCATTTTGACACCTACACAATTAGAAAGATAACCAACCATGCTGCATTTATTCCTGGCTTAATTTGGTTAAATACAGTGGTTTAGATGCCTATCTCTTGTCTTGATATGGATGTACATTTTGAAGTCCTTTGTACACAGTAATTGAAACAAGCCATCAGACAACAGGTTCAAATACTTTTGTATACTGCCAGCATAGTAACTTTAGACTGTAGAATAAGAGCCCATGCAAGGTAGACATGACATCATCTTTCCACAAGTCTCATCTTGATATCTCTCAGACAAAGATTACCCTGTTCCCCAAAGCTTGAAACACAGTATCTCTCTCAAAATTTCATGGCATTAATTATTATAATTCTGGATACCAGCAATAACCCTGCTAGTATCTGATTTCTTCTTAACTTAGCTATATTCTCGGCTTTAATATCCTTCTGCAGCAATGAATTTCACAGACATTCTGTCTAGGCTGGATGAAAGAGTCAATTCCCTTTTATCAGTTCTGAAATTTGTCTGTGACATTCAAATTCATTGAGTGCTCTCCTGTTCTGACAGGATGAAGAAAGGAGAGTTTTTGAATGATCTTCTTAAGACCACTCTGTTTTATTTCATTTTCTCAAGTCCCCCTTCTTCTCAGTAACCTATCCAAAGCTTTCCAGTGTCTACAAAAACGGTAGGACAGAACTTGCTACTGAGAATTTTACCCTGTAATGTAGGGAGTTACACAGTTCAACAGATGAAAACATACACTAAAAAACATGTGTTTCATTATGTATGGGTGTATAACAGCTATGTTCCTGTATTCAAACTGGTAACACTTTATCCCCAGAAATAGGCAGCTCTGGATCAGAATAAGCAGTCACTTCCCCCACCACGGCACAACTGGACACAACAGAGACAAGCAGGAGGAATTCATTTATGTCAGATGCATCTCTCCAAACATCACCTCATGCTTTAGAAGGAATAAACCCTCCTTTAAGTAAGGGGGAACTATTTACCTTCACAGACCATCACTAGTGCAAAACAATGGCCCAAGGCCATCAGACAGTGGAACTATTAAGCATCAGTAGGGAATGACTCATATCTTCACTGTGTACAGCTGTGACTTCAGCAATCACAAACCCAAAAACTTGGGATTAAATTCTCAAAGGTTACTACAGCATTTGGCTACACAACTGTCAATGAAAACTAATAAAAACTAACAAGAAAAATGTGCCTAAATTCACAAAATCACAGAATGGTTGGGGTTGGAAGGGACTGCTGGACATCATCTAGTCCAACCCACTGGCTAAAGCAGGTTCACCTGCAGTAGACTGCACAGAAATGTGTCCAGGTGGGTTTTGAATGTCTCCAGAGAAGTAGACTCCACAACCTCTCTGGGCAGCCTGTTCCAGTGTTCCAGCACCCTTAAAGTAAAGAAGTTTCTCCTCATATTCAGATGGGAGCTCCTTTTCTTCAGTTTGTGTCTGCTGCCTCTCATTCTGTCATTGGGCACCACCGAAAAGAGTCTGGTCCCATCCTCTTGACATCCACCCTCTAGATATCTATAAGCATTAATAAGATTCCCTCAGAGGATAGCAGTAGTAAATTGCCCCTAGAGGTTTTTCAGAGTCTTCATGCTGCTACTTACTATGTTCTATGGAAAACTTTAACTGGTCTTGGTAGAGCCAGACTGCCACTATATGTCAAAATAAGGATATAACCTAATTAAGAAATAACTGAGTATTAATACAAACTCTGTAATTCAACTCTCAGCATCAACACTCTACCCAATAAACCACAACTTTTAGAAGAAGAAGGTCTTAAACAAGGAGAAAAGAAGCCACCCTTACATCCAAGATGTTGTTTCACTGGTTAACTATCTTCACAGTTACAAATTTTTTTACAAAATTATTTTCAGATTGACTTTTTCGGCTTCAACTTTCATCTGTTTGGTTCTGGGATTTGTTCAGCTGCTCAAAAGCCTTCACCAAAAAATTCTCTCAATATGGTCAATTAGCCTCACTAATACCTAAGAAATGACATGATGAAGAAATAAGCTCCTGAGAGGATATCTTAAACCCAATATTGCATTCATTTATGCCATCCTCTGTACAGCAAACCCCTGATTTTCATTGGCCTGTCAGCAAACTCCCAGGAGTCTAGCCATGATGCAGTGTCACTAAATGGTTTCCACTGCAGCCCATGACATCTCTTTTTTGCTTCACATATTTTTGCAGGTCAACCTGTCCCGTGACTAGAATAAATAGTTACCAAGAAAAAATGGTCAGTTTTTTTCTCAAAACTAGCCAACTGCATCTGAATTTTAATAAGGTGATTTTAATCTTTACCTGAAATCCTTTATCTTCTTTTTAATAAATATATCAAACCAAGAATGATTAAATTAATACAGAGCCAGTAACCATCTATCAAACTGAACCATGTAAATGCA
This sequence comes from Nesoenas mayeri, assembly GCF_963082525.1. NCBI lineage: Eukaryota > Metazoa > Chordata > Aves > Columbiformes > Columbidae > Nesoenas > Nesoenas mayeri. Next base: position 25,536,375 of record NC_137542.1, on the reverse strand, counting down.
GACTACCAGAACCACTGATTTATAACATATCCTCTGTAATTCGTAAGATACAGTGGCCCAAATCCAGTCTGCTTGTCCCACATAAGGTTTCAATACAGTTCAAGGTTCTTGGCTCCCCTGGTTTTGCTTTTTCTCTCTGGGGAGAAAACATACAACTGACTACAGCACTACAGTACAGCTTCATAACACTCACCACTTGTACTGTCTGGAGCCTGGAAACAGGATGGTTGACAATGCAATTTGTTAAAAACTGTGCACACGGATCTGCAAATTTCAGAGGCCTTACTGGCTCCAAACAGGTTGTATCAATGTAAAATGTAAAAAAAAAAAAAAACACAACAGTTTTCTTATGTTGTTCTACTAAAATTCTGCCTTGTTTGAAAATACAGGAAGATGTTAAAAATTCCAAAGATCTCTTCCTATGGGCTTTTATAGATTTAAAAAACAAAGCAAATAACTTTCTACCAATTCTAGCTACAAAGCTAACAGCTGTTGGATATGATTTACCTCCTGTGTTTCACTTAGCAACTGTCTGCAGCCAAGAAGTTCTGAGCCAAATTTCAGCCATGGCCTAAGTGGGCATGTTTCCACTGAGGTCTGCAGAACAACAGGGCTAAAAATTAGCCTGGCTACATCTTTAGAGCACTATAAACAGGATATGGCAAAAGTTTACATGCAAAAGATGAATTAAAGAAACATAAACCATTGTTTCCATTTCCTGTTGTATCACAACCACAAAATCCAAATGCCCAATCCATAGGGATGACTGCAGAAATCTCGCAGAAGTTACTCCAAGATGACAATCAGAACCATATTCAATGAAAACTAAAAAATGTTAGGCAAATAAAATACAGAATTAGCAGAAATGAGGAACATCTAAAAATATATAATCTCTCACTGTTCTCACCACCAGACACTACTCTCAATTTCTTCACTCTAACTTTGCCATCATGCACAACAAAACTTGAAATTTCCCTTGGATTAAAAAGGGACTAATCTGAAAAGTATAAGGGGGAAAGAGGAGGAAGAATCCTGGATTATGATCCTTTTGCCCAGCATATTTCCATACACTGCCCATTGAGTGTTAAAGTAAAGAAACTGCCCCACATCAAAATGTTTTCAATATTTCAGAAGAGTATATAGCCATTGAATAGAGCACTGCATAACCACTGAATAGAGTTACGGTCATCATGTGGCACAGCAAATCTTGATGGGTGTTTTCCATAATGACCACAGTCTTTTGCACAGGTCTGACAGGGTTGAACTCAAGTAGTCTCAAACACTCTACAGGTTGGTGGCGAGGACATCACCGAAGCTGTATCTTAGATTCCTGAACTGAAGCTGAACCCAGAGATTGATGACAAAATCTCCTCCTGTAGCCACTGTTTTTCTTCTTCCTAACCCAGAAAACAACAACAACAACAACAAAACCTTCCCCCCCCAACCCAGAAAAAAAAGAAAAGAAAAAAAAAAACAGAAAACAAAAAAACACACCGCACAAGTCTTTCTATGCCCTTTTGAAAGGAAAAGCACAAATTCCTATCCTTGGGAAAGGCTGAGTCCAAACGTAAAGGCTCCTTGCCAAAGCCCTGAGGAGAGTCATTCAGACCAGAGTTTAGGACTTTCCCATGCCTTCAGTATTTCCTGATGACCAGTTGTAAGGCATATGCACACTGTACAAGCATATTTTAGACCTCTTCTTGCTAGATGTGCTTGCTGCTTCAGCATACCTTCTTAAAGTCCAACTCTCATTTTCTTACTGCACCAGATCTGACTCTCACAACAGCCATCTCGTTAGTCTATGGAGGAACATCTTTCTGTTGAGAAGCAGAAAGAGTGGTATGGCAGCTCATCGAGCCACCCAAATATTTTGCAATACTAAGAGAAATCTGCCTTCAATCATGACACACTTGATTGTCACATTCAGCTGGGAACCTTTACAGAAAATAATCGAACAAGTATGGCCTCTACTGGAAGATCACGAGTCTTTAAAGTATGCTTTCCCTGAGACAATGCACCCTTAATTTGCCTTTAAACACTCCAGCAGTCCCTGCTTAGCTGAAGTTATCACCAGAAGCGAACTTCTGTAAATAGAGTGAGTGTGTGCTGCAGCAAAGGCCACAAAACTTGCTAACTCATCTTCATGATTACAGCAGCGAACACAACCTCCGCAGAACTGTCATCCCATCCAGGCCTCCAAATGCCATCATGAATGCCATGCAGGCAAAAACCACCAACAGCTGCGCACGAGAACAAACTCACTTGGACCGCAAGCCATCTTCTGCAGTCAACCTTCACAGAAGCTTTGAAGGTTGCTGCTGACATTTCAAACCCGATGAAGGGCTTATATTTCCAAAGCTTATATCAGCTCCTTAACTTCTGCCCAGGACTTGTCTCTTAAGGTCCCTAGGACAGCCACCTAAAAAGCTGGAATAATGAAAATTGGTTTTATTAAGCTTGGAAAATTCTAACTCAACTTTGGAGCAACAGTGAAACCCCATTACTGTCAAAACTCTCATAATTTTTCATGCAGCCCATGATCATAGATAAGAAAAATAAGAACAGTTTGCCACCATACATTATGCATAACATGTAGTTCTTCAGCCAAAATAAACAATACAGGGTAGAGAGCCCAAGAATATTCTGAAAGGTAAACACAGGGAATGTTTAAGGCTTTTTTTAAACTCACTCCATTCTGCCTGTAATGTTCTCCTTCTGATAGCCTTATCTGCGAAGTCTGGCTGATAATGGAAAAAAATGTCAACACCCACTGGATTATTCCTTTGCTTGTGATTTTAGACTGCATTGTACTGTGATAGCCTAAGATCTAATGCTCATTTTATTGACTAACTAATACAACAAATCTTTTCAGTAAATTCAAAGAAATAAACACGTCAATCCTTCAGTTTGCTTTTTTCTCCTCTTCAGAATTTATAACCACCTACCTCCAGTCTGATACTACCATTTATTCATTTACCTCTAGGACAAAAATCTGTCACCAGAAAGAGGCTGAAATGAAGCCAGATCCAGTCCAGTTCATCCATAGTCATCTGAACAATTGCCCATAAAAATTCATGGCTTTCCCAACCAAGCAAGAAACGGGCAATTCATCTCTTCAGGCTGTAATTCTACATTACAACGTTTTCTAACATTTTGTCATTCATACACAAGAACCAGCACAAAGAGCAACACCAGAGTACCTCATGCGCAAGGGAAGAGATAGACAAAAAAATGTTAGCATGCAAAAAAATCTCATAGTTTTCAGATCAGACATTTCTGTTGACTGGCTGTGTATGTAAACAAACAGCAAGTCTGAACATATTAATACATTTGTTATACATAAAACAAATTAGCACGAGACTAATATGCCACTGTGTTCAGCAGACTTTAGCTAGCACTCATGACCAATGACAAGAAAGAAAACATCTTCCGAAACAATGGATGATAAATAAGCATACAAACCTGGGAAAGTAAGCAGAATTGCAAGCCAGATCAAGCACCACACCAGCATACATAAAAAAATCTGATGAACTAAACTGGCCATATAAGACAAAATGCCATTACCAGACTGAGATCCAGAGCAACAAAAAACCTACATGGGCCTGCAGAGACAGCTGTAGAAGCCAAGCCCCTCCCAAAAATACCACAAGAAAAAAAAACTTATTTCGGTATTGGTGAGATCAACAATAGCAGCTCAATAACTGACTGTCCACCAGTGGGAGCATCCAATATCTTAATCACCAGTACCAAAGACATGGGTTTTCCTCCTTGGCATGCAGTGATCTCCAAGTGATCCGCAGAGCGACAGAGTTCTGGGTGACCTTACCCCAGGCATAGGACATGGCTCACTCCCAAGAATTTAATACACCAGTGGCAACTGTCACCGGAGCTTACAGAAGTAGTAATAGGAACAAAGTGTTTACTTATTTAGCTCTCTTTCTTGGTTTTTCTAATATTATTTATCAGGCAGAAACAAAGGAAAAAAAAGTGGATGGCCTAAGTGGTGATGCTGTCCATGTTGTACAGACAACCAGCAAATGCTGTGAAAATGGCAAAACTAAACAAAACCACTCCTCCACACAGAAGGCTCTACTAATACTACCAGGGCAGACGCAACTTAATATTTGACATAGCCATTAAGTGTGAATTTAAAACTTAAAAGAATGTGACAATTTTCATCACACATACATACATTTCAAATGAAGTTGAAAAAATAATTCTGCAAACATTGTAACAATTTATTGACTTTTAATATTGCAGCTGCAAAAGATCTTCTAGATAGTGAACATACCCTACTTTAAACCCCAAGAAAAGAAATCACGAAGCTGATGGCATCTAAATTGCAACCAGCCTTTAATCAGCATATTAATAAACACTTCCACCATATAAACAATAAGTAAAGTACCACAGAATTTCACTAATTTTCACGTCAATTATCTACAAACCAAAGCCTCATTATCAAAAAAACACAGTGGCCTCTTCCAACTTCCCAGCAAGAGATTTATTAGCAGCACAGAGCAGCGAGACAGCCTGTTACCAAGACATTTACCACATACTGTACAGGCCACTTACTATAATATTATGAAGTAATTAATAACACCTGCACACAAAGAAGAGAGCATGCTTGCTTAGTTTCTAAATAAAAAAAAAAATATAACAAACCGGAGAGATGGGATGAAACAATTTCATTAGCAGAGAAAATTAGAATATGTTTTATTAACAAAATACGAAGGCCTGCATGCTCAAAAATGTCTCTTTATATCAAAAGAAGCTAACGACATCACGTAGTTGACAGGGAAAACAGTTCACAAAACAAAGTCAAAGTCTGAATTCTTCTTCTATTTCAGTTCTACCTGTTAGCCTCTTAGAAAGCTCTGGAAATGAAATAAACCAGCTTCATTACTGGGTTTCTTTGAAATTAAGTACTGTTCTTTTAAACACAGAAAAATATTTGCAGAGATACTGGAAGCAAGAGCCACATATTGCATCTTTCAGATATCTTCCAGAACACTGCCCATGCTCACCAAGATAGTAATTCTTCTTCACCTTGGATTGTCTATTCTGTGCCTATGAAAATGCTGTGTTGTCACCTTTATTAAAAACCTATATCCTGCACTGGTTCATTTTGAAAAAGGTAATTAAGGGGAAAGCCTCACTAAAAGAAAAAAAAAAAAGTAAATTTTAGTCATATTTGGAGCCTGTAAACTAACATAAATAATTGGCAGGCATGTTCTGACATTCACACAGATCTTCAGCAAAACTAACATATCCCGTATGCAAATTCTACATACAGCAAATTCCAATCTGAATATTGTATATGTCCACCTTTCCTCCTCCTTCTCCTCCTCCTCCTCTAGTTGTAAGTACCACCTTGCCTTGTCATTGCAAGTATTTTAGTCAAGATATGCCCACAAGATGCGTGCATGCATACATGCATGCACATTCACAGCATCAAGAAGTTAGAGACAAGTCCGGTGCAACTGCAGATGGTCAAGCACTCAGGAAAAAGAAATCATGTCCCATAGTTTTATTTCTGGGTATTTAAACAAAAATTTTCAAAGAAAAACCCTAGCTACGTGGCACCTTCTAGATGTGGCAGCCAAGAATGCTACAAAACACTATGCTGGAGTTCCCAGTTTGTACTAATTAATCTCAGTCCACCAGTACACCTTTCTACACTCAGCAGATACCTTCTAGTTCATCCAGCTGGAGCAGACAGATGGGTCCCTTTAGCTCGGCTTGGTATCATCTCCCACTTCAGGCAGATCAGATCCTGTAGCACACAAGACCGACTGTGCAGCTCACCAGACCCCCTAACAGGTTGCTTTTCTTTGATATACCAGATCCTAGCATCGTTATTTTCATGAATACACTGCCTCACCTGGTCCCAGCCAGAAGGTGGACACAAGGCCAACAGCATGATGCATGACCACAAAACACATTACTGCCACTGAACACCACACATGTTGGGTCTGCAGCAGCTCCCCTCCATGGCTGTTTCTTGACAGCAGCTGCTATCAGAGGATGTCACACTCTCCATTTAGGCAGTGGAGAAAAGGACACTCAATGGAGAAACATGGAGTGAGAAAGGGTATTGTTTTTGTGTTCCTCCTGCTATTCACCTTCACTTACTGCTTCCCCAGTCCAAAGCAGCCCTCCATGGGGATACCTATGCTCCCTTTCCTTCCTTCCTGCCTGCTGCAGGGCACCCCAGCTCCCTGCTCTGCAAAAATAAGCTCCAGACTCCAAAAGGTCTCACGTCATGCCAGAAATACCTGGCCTCTGCCCCTTTTACACAAAGGAGGAGAAATCTCTCCGATGAGTGGGTGAAACCTTTCACCAGCTGTCCCAGGACCACATACAGGCAGCAAAGTGGCATACAAAAAAAGCCTCACTATTACATTTTTCCACTATCTCCAGATCTCTATAAGCAAACTGAAAACAATATGCTGCAAAATGCTAGAGACCCAAGCTTGTTATAACTCTTTTGCAAAGGCTTTACAAGAGAACTCAGTAGAGTTTCATCTGTGTGAAGAACCGAGGTATTCCTAATTTGTCTCTACTAGCATGCAGTTTTTCTGAATTTTCTTCCTATGGTCCTAGCACTAGAGTTTGTATTTTTGAAGGGAAATAAAGATTTCATTAACCATAAACACCTGAAAAAAAAAAATCAAGGAGGTAAAATTTTATATCTCTTGAGCTTGGAAGCACTAATATCTAGTGTAACAATGGCACATGCATTTTACATAATTCTTGTGTGTTATCTATAATGGGTGTTCTGTTCTCCTGCACTTGAATAATGGTACATTGATCAAGGGAAAAAAAACTTATGTGAAGCTCCCAGAATTATTCCATGTGGGGTGAAAGACCAGTGAGTGGTTAATATCTCCACAGAAACCTTTTTGTCTATCAGCATTGTTGTCATCCTGATAGGCATCTTGAAAAAAAGCATGTTCGTTTTTCCTGTATCACAAAAATCTAGCAACAAATTTATGTTAAAAGAGTATTACCGCAGTTCGGGACCTTCATATCCAGCAAAGCTGTCTTCTTGTTGTTGTCATCTACACAATATAAATCCTGAGTTTCTGGGTAAGACTTGGTCTCTTGAAATTTCTTGATCCACATGATTTCACAGGAACACTTGAATGGATTGCCCACCAATATCCTATAGCAAAAAAAAATAAAAAATTAGAATGCAGAATGTGTCATGCCTATAGAAAAAAAAATAGGAAGCAGGGAGGCTCCAGGCACTCAGCTGGGCGAAAGCAGAAGTTCGACCCTTTAGTTAAGAAGGATAAGCAATGCAACCTTAGTAACCTCAGTGCAATGTAAGCTACAAGTGGATAATAGTTTACATGTAAAGAATGAAGCTCTCTTTCCACCAAGAATCCACTGTCATAGAGCGGAGAGATCATACAGGGGGTTCAACTACTATCTCCAATTCACTGGTGTAAATCAGGAGCACGAGGACTATTGGGCTTTCCATCAAGCTCCAGTTTATTTCATGAAAGCCAAGCAGAGATCAGAATTGCTCTCTTCAACACTTGACTCTCTGCTCAGCTACCTCAGAAAGATCATGCCAGAAATGGTTTACTGCTGTGAGGTGGTAAATTCTTTATAGAGTCAAACAGTCATGGATTATAGGCAAGCTCTAACAAACTCTAATCATAAAAAAGGATTTCACCTAACCTTCAAAATTCATCCGCTACAATACTCTAGAAAATCTCACAGTAAAACCCTAGGTAATGTCATGAAGAAACACTAACTGAAGAAATGGCTCTGAAACAGAAATGTGTCATCCAGCTATACAGTATGCTGCATGGAATCTAAACCACAGGTTAGTAAACTCACCAAATTCTAGTTTTAAAATTTCATAAAAATACACAACAATGTAATGCAATAATGCCCAAGTAAAATATAAACAGAAACATCCCAATATCTACATAAGAAGTGATCTAGTATTATTTTTTTCTACTATAGGCACAGATAAGATCCAATAAAGCATGTGCAAGTGACTGTTTGAGGCATCTCATTACAAGGAGAACAACTGTTCTTAGGAAAATTTCATGAACATTTTCAATTTATAGAAACTAAAACCAGGTTGCTCACAGAATCTACGTTCATAAATGCCTCCTGAGAACATTAAGTGTGCAAATCATGGAAAACTCTGCTTATCGGAGCTGTAATTTGTTCCCCCCCAAAAAATCTGCAGTTCTTTGAGGATTAATAGCTGCAGGGATCATTCTTGCAAGTGTCTGAAAGAGCAGTTTGTATTCACAGAAGTCATCTGCTGGACTTTAACAGCACCACAGCATGGACAAGACTTGCTTGTGCAATTAAGATCCCTTGCGTCAAAACCTACAACATGCATTTTCAAAACAGCAATATTTACTTCACATCTTCTTTTTCATCATATAACTTCCCTGTAAAAGAGAAATTTCCTCTGATCAGTGGCTGAGCAGTCCTTTTCTTCTACCCTTTTATTTCATGTTAAACCCACCAAGGGAGTTAGGCCCATAATTGGCAGGATGCTGGATAGAGGCACGATGGCCCTCTACATGTACTTGTGTGAAAGAAAGAATCTGACCTAGTAAAAACAAATTACATGTCTTTATCTTGTTTGCTATAATTTTACAGCTGCAGCTACAGTTTGTTCTAAAAGAAGCAGCTTTTCAAAGCAGCATCCTCTTCTCTACAATACCTGGTGAATATCTCCTACTTCACTCTATCGTGAAGTTCCATCCCTTTATGTTTTGATTTACAAGAGCGCTAACAACAGGACACTTGTTTGTCAGAAAAGGTCCTCAGAAGACACTTACGGCATCATTCTCCTCTCGGATTGCCCTTCCAATACTTTTCTTTCTCCCCTCTTTCTAATTTTACACCTATGTACTAGCAACTTATCAACACAATTGTTCAACTGATACTAATTTTATCACTGTTTTTCCTCCCTTCAGCCCCTCCAATGCTTTCTTGGCCTCACTTCTCCCATGTCTGTTTCTCTCAATACATAGTAATCTCTGCATAACTTTAGTTCCTCTATCCCTACACTTGAAACTCTTTCCCAAGTCCACTACACTACCTCAATTTTGCATCCTCTGTCTCTCAACTTGTCCCCCATCACACAGTGCCTCCACACTTCAAATACCACTCAGTTTAAACTTCACACCATCCATTTTTCCCATGTCTGGCTCACCCTCAATACCCTTCCCCTGCTTTTACTACCATGGCACTGAATGGCCATTGTTTAACTCTGGTATCAGCAACACAAATGTATTTACTCCTAATTCACATCAGTCAGTTGTTTTTCCTCTAAGTGTAATTTCCTAGCCTCATTAAAGTTCATTTCCATAATTTCCGTCACATATCTGTAACATTTGATTCTCTCACTCTCTGTTGCAAACCTTTTTTCACTTCTTTCTGCCCAGGAGCAAAGCAACTTCTTCAGAAAGATCAGCAACATTGATGTTGTTCTTTTTCAAAATCTTTGTAAGCACTCCCTCCACCCATAGCCTAAAAGAAACTGTTCACCTGAAATGTAGAGATTCAAGAGTGGCTTGATCTGTGCTTTGGAATGAAGCTGTTACTGGTGGCAGACAAACTCCAAGAAGCTGGGAGAAGAGTATGCTTTCAAAATTACAGTCCCCTCCTTTTTCGCATGCTTACTAAGCTAGAGCATACCCATTCTTACATTTCTGCAACTTGGGGAGAGGGGCAAAAACGACTCAATTTCTCCACTAACTGCTTAGAAAAATTAGGAGAAGACCAAGCTTCATGCTGTGCACCCGTCTGAGTCTTGCATCTATTTCTTTCAGGTCACAACAGCTACAAAACTTAGAACATACAGCCAAGTACACACTACAGATGATTTTTTGGCAGGGACTAGATACAGCATATGAAGAAACAAGGACTTTCAGAACTCACAGACCTATGAGAGGCATCCAGCAAGACAAGTGCTCTGCAACTAGCTAGTCTCTCCATCGGAGTGCTTGGCAACCTCCAAGTTATGAAAGAAAATTCCAGTGAGCAATGTTCCCTGGGCTGTAAAGAAAGTGACTACACCAATTTAATTATCAGTAAAACCTACCCAAAGGGCATAACCTCTTTTTGTGGCACTGGAATTTGCCAATTTCATTTTCCCAACACTGAAGTTCAACAGAGGCAGTCGAGAATTGCAATGGTGGTGTTGCAATTCTTGGACTGGCATTTTGGACAACGTCTGACTCTGCCCTGAGCTCTGGGAAGGCAACCTCCCTCTCCTCTGCAGCCCCAGCCCTCCCAAAGCTCCTGCAGGCACTCTGCAGTCCCACATATTAGCAAAGCACGCAGAGGATGACCAGAATTTTGGTATGTATACCAATACAGAAATTCTGCTTGATGGAACAGAGGATAAAAATGGAATATTGAAACAATCAACAAATATATGTTTACCAGTGCTTCATTACCAAATGTTTATATAAAGCACAATGAAACTCAAAGGATTTGAGGAAATAAAAATATTCTTCAATAGCCAACCATAAGCATAGCAGCTGTGAGGCCAATATAAGAGTACGACAGAGAGGCTTCATTTGAAGATCTGTAGATGACTGTATTTTCATCAGCTCAAATGTTTAATACAAACTCCAGTATTTTTGTGTGAAGTAACCTCAGAATAAAATATTTTAAGGCTATTTTAACTTCTAGAATGTTTTAAAAAGATACACTTGACCTTCTTGAATCCCTGCAATGAAAATCTCTCTGTAATTAAGTGTTCAGCGTTGCTGCTTTCTTTGGATTGGAATTTCATTCCTAATAATTGATGGACCTCTACCTTTAACAGAACAAACTTCAAACTCTTGTTCTTCCATTGCAGCCAAAAATAAACTTTATTTTAAGAAATGACAACTTACAGATCAGTCAAACCCAGATGGCGAAAAGGCTTCTTGGACAAACTTGAGAGCTTGTTTCTGGATAAATTGCTATTGGAAAAAAGAAAGATTGCATTAATTAGAATTGCATCTTATTATACTGAAAACACAGTTTTGTCTTTAAAAAAAAGGTCAAGAACTCAAACCAGTTCTAAAAACCCCCTTAATCCTTTGACATCTGTTGTAAAGAAATGGTGCTTGGTCTCATTTTTTAGTTCGATGGGTTTTATAGGTTTGAATCCAGTCTCTAACTAAAGTCAAATACATTCAAAATCAAACTCAGCAGAGGTCAATATTTTCATTTTTAGCACTGTTTGTTGCAGAAAATCAGCGTATTTAATTTTGTTTCAAAAGTATTTTGTAAAGTCCAGGTGTTAATTACATGCTCAATTTATTCATAGGTGAAATGGGTGTATCCCTTTCTTTGATGCTGCACCAAACTCGGTACTCACATAAGCCCTCCTCACATGCTAGCACATATCCACATCAGAGCCTTTTAGTTGTTCTTTTCAAATTGCATGTACAATATGTACCCACACGGAAGATCAAAAGGAAAACTGTAAAATGCCTATATTGGGCTTTTTTATGTCAACTAAGCATTCATGGTTTCCAGTGGTAATTAAGTGAAAGGTCCTTTCTCATTATGCAGAGCGAAGAAATGCTCCTCTGAATCAGAAATACTCCTCCCCTCCCAGGCTTACAAAATTGCTGTCTCCACCCCAAAGCAAAATAATGCTGTTTTTCACAGTCTTATCAGTCCACCAATTAAGGACACTGAGAGCAGTAAACTGTGTATCTGCCAGCAGTACAGTGCAGATCAGTGTTATGAGTCAAAATACCACATCAGTTTTATATGGTATTATAAAGACAACATAGGGGTTCCACAGTTAAAGTTGTGTTTCATTTAAAACCAATTATTAGGTGTTTTTGTTTGGTTTTCTTCCGCTGACTAAGGGACACGGTGTTTACTTTCAAAACTTTGAGTCCTTGATCCCTGAGTACAAGATAATTTTCAGAGAAATTACAAGTTGGACCTTCTACAAACATTTAGAACAGAATCTTAAAGAGATTTTATTTGCTATACTTCCTTTTTGATTCCTTCTGACAAACAACAGCCTGAAGTTTACAAATTGACTAGTCCTCAAATCTGAGAACAAAGCAGATGACCTCCTATTTCATTAGTCAGGTGAACTGGACAGCCCTATGGCAGATGCTGGTGGAAGTATCTCATGGACACTGATCAGATATATCAAAATTAAAGTACAGAAGTCATGTTTAAGTAAAAACAGCCACAACGATTTTTTTCCCTAATAGCCATACGTTGGAAGATTAATAGGAAGAAGCTGAATCCAGATACAGACTTGGGCTTTTGTCTCCTGCACTGAGGCACATCAAACCACATCCCTCCATGGGCAACTCTTCACTCACCATGCAGAAGAACCCTTCTGGTTCTCACACTGCCAAGCAGCACATGCAGATGCCCCTGTGGTATTGTCAAATGAAGCATGCACCTGCTTCCCTTATCTTTGCAGCAACTGAATCCTACCTTTCCCTAAAGACAACCAGGTATACAGCACACTTCACCTGCAGAGAGGTGCTGATGCCACTCACTGTTCTAGTGGGAGGCAACATCATCCTGGTCCTGTGATGACCAGGTTTGACTCCTGCTTTCCACACAGCAGAGGACTCTGCTCTTCCATGTCAGGAAGACTCCCTAGCCATCAGACAATGCATTACTCAGGGAAATCTCTGTCCAGCTGAAGGCATTTCATTCTGTGTGACCCTCCCTGGCACCCTAACAGGAGAGCTGTTCAAGCTGATTCCAGACCAAAGCAAACAAAAGTGGATTTGAAACTCTCTCCCACCAACACCTGCTAAAGTATCACAATATAAACATGAAAACTGGCCACAAACATCTTATGTAAAAGCTCCAGCAATCTTCTGAGACAGTATTTCTCTCTTTTTTTATTTTAAGAAAATAACACAGTAAAAATAACATTTTAAAGAATATCTTAAAAATGTAAAGACAGACTCTGGGAGAGGGTTTGCTGTTAGTAACCTAGCATGGACATAACCACCCACCTACTTCATGGGCAGGACTGAAGTCCCATCTTTCCTTAATGTTTCCTCCTGGCTGCTTACATGTTCCCTTGGTCAACTTACTCCTGGACATCTAACTCATCCCATCTCTTGGTGAGCTGCTGAGCTGCCTGATTCAGAGCTATGAACTCTGTCACAGCACGGACTGTGAGAATTAGGTACTGCCATAACTGTGTCTTCTTGACATTTAGCCTCAGGCCAGCCATTGCTTTTGGAGGATTACTGCAAACCTTTAGGGAGAAGAACAGCCCTTACTTGTTTAGATTCATGAGCCAGACTTGCTGCGCAAATGTCACCAGGTATGCTACTTTCTGAAAACTCTATGCAGGTATCAATGAATCCATATGAGCCAGTGAAAAAACAGGACTAATAACTGAAGTAAAACTATCAAAAGCACAAAGAGTCATTACTTTGTTTTTAAAATTCCAATGTTGGAAAAAAACAAAAGAACCTTGATAGCTTTAATTGTCTTTTCAGATTTTTACCAGTTGTGCTTTATATGCACCAGGAAAAGAAAGCAAGAATGGTAAGAAAAGTAATAAAAAATTCCTGTGCCTATGTTCTTGATCATGAGTTGAAACTTTTAGTGCTTCCAAGACAGTAGCCTTTTCTCTCATGTAGTTTAGAGCTTTAGGGTTTTTCAAGTTGATAAGTAATTCAATGGAAATTTTTCAGACCACTGTTACAGATTTATCATCTTAAATAATACTTTCACATTAAATCTAATGTTATATATTTTTTCATGAACTGAGCACTTTACATTGATTATAGGGATGCCTGCTGTGGTCTCTTTAACTCACGTTAAGTGAAAAAGGTCACTACCAGGCTTATTATGGAGTAGTTAAGGATGACACTTCCACTTCCATGGAAGGATAATATAAACTAGTTCCCCAATTCAACAAGACACAAAAAGATCATGGTGACCAGTCCAAAGAAGATTCATCCTGGGTTCTAAAGCCTTTTTTTACTAAACCAAAAAAAAAAAAAACCCACACACAAAACAAAAAAAAAAAACAAAACAAAAAACAAAACAAAACCAAACAAACAACAAAACCACACAAAACAAAACAAAGCAAACAAACAGTCTGGAGTACAAAGCCTGGCCCCAAAGCCATACCTAAGTAGATGACACAAATTCAGCCAATGGCATGCCCATATTTTAATTCACATATCAAGCTCACTTAAAACCTGCTAGCCCTAATTCAGCTGAAAGCAGATCTGTGGCAGTGTGAGGAGCACAAAAGCAGCCTGAGAAGCTGCATAAATATTCACACAGCCAGCAACACAGGCACAGCTCTATTGCCTACAGCGCTCCTGGCAAGGGGAGGCGAGGAGGAAGAGGAGAAAACAGATCCAAGGAGAACTGGGGGAAGAGGTGAAGAAATGGCCCTTTTGCTACGCTCAGTCTCCCTCCACAGGCAACTGCCTGCTCTGCCTGTGGCTGGAGCCAGCCCTCTGCGCAAGCATGGCAAAATCTGCAGCCAGGTCTCAAACCTTTTCATTTGTCTGCCTCTCCTAAACCCAAACAGTGCAGAGATACATCTTAATACCTAGAGCTTTATATATACCACAATCACAAATCTATGATCCAGCAGTGCAGTTACACAGAGCTTGACATGCAAAAATTGCTATTATTCAACATTTTTGGAAATAGGCACTTGCTGTGAAATGTACTTTGATGTTTAAAGGTATTGACAGTACACCATGCAAATGTATTACACAAGTCCATTAAAATTACTGTTAACAGCAGATAACCTTATAAATTACAGTACTAGTAAGCTAGGATTGTTTAATAGCTTGTTAGATGCAACTGTTGATGAATTTGAGTGTAAGGTCAATGCAAATACCTGAATTAGATGAGCAAGGCTATTAATTACTTTTAAGTAATAGCTATTATAACATTTATTTTCCTGTTGTTTATGTTATTACTCAAATCTTCTCATCATACATAACTCCAGAAAGACATCTGGTTTACAGAAGTTTGGTCAAGATAATAAGGTAATGACAAAAAATGACTTGAGGAAATATGTGTTAATAAGTTCCTTATATTCTTATATGATACATAAAAAAGATACTATGTTCATATAATAGAACTCCTTAACTACATCAAAATATTTCTCATAGAGGAAAAAGAAAACTGTAATAGTAACACCAGCAAAATTAAAGCTTATACAGTTACATCAGACTTCAGAAAAGTGTTTGGAGTTTTTGTTTTCTTTATTTGACAGTAACGAACTGTTGTTTCAAAATAAAATGCAAGACTTCTCAGAGACTTGTACTCAAAGGTGACTCTTACGAGTGAAATGGTTTAAGATCTTACCAGTTGTCACTGTCCCAACCACAACAAAAGCTGCACCTCATTCCCAGTGCAATCACAGGAGTTTTGCTGCTGACGACAACAAGCAGTGACTCACTGGGGCTTTCAGAAACATTTTAGTGTGCATCAAGACTTCCCACAGAAAACAAACAAATGTATTTCTTGCAGGGATAATAGATCAGCCTCAGCAAAAAATATCCCCATACTTACTGCTTTGTCACGTGCATGCAGAGCAGGTGGTGCCACTTAATATTTTCCATCTTATCTGGGCTTATCCTGTGTCTGCTAACATTACTAAATCCCCACCAGAAGAAAACACAGTACGAGACTGGATAAGCTCCTGGTTCATAACGTAAGTATTCCAGATCAGGATTCCATGTACATCAACCGCACAGATGTCAGTCAGCCTCATCTGTTTCTAACAAGCAGCTTCATGAACTATAGATCCAGTAAAGCCTGCTTACCAACAGATAAGTACCCCATGTTTGACTGTGTGGCTGAAGTATTTTCAAAACAACCTGTCCAAGTGAATTCTGTAGTGCCTACCAGGTCGCATATGCACAATGATACTTGTCCTTTAAATGGGAATTCTAATAGAGTGACCCTGTCCTGTTCAATAGTCAGTTTTCAGAAAACCTGTTTATCTGTGTAAGTTTTGGTTACAAGGAAACACTGGGGACAGAGACACTGTGAACACATGATCCCCATTTCCCTAAGGAAACAGGCAAAAAAGCCTATCAGGAGGATCCCCTCCCAGTTGTCTCAGTTACATTTCCAGTGTCTGCTTGCCCATACAGCTGGGAAGGTCTTCCAAACATCTGTTTACTTTGCTCCAAACTAAATGCATTGTTTCTCACTCTGTACTAATGGTCATGGAGAGAACTGATTGCTCTCATCATCGTAATTGCTGTTCTTTCAAAGATAAGAAGACATATATTCCTTTTTAGTCTTGTCTTTATTGGACTGAAGGTACTCAGCCTCTGAGTCTCCTTAAATTATTTGTTTTACAAGCTCGTTGTAACTCTCTTGCTCTTCTCTGTAATATCTTTCAAGAGGGGTAGATCCAGTGTCCTAATCTATATACAGTATTCCAATAGATACCTTTCCAGCAGCTAAGGTAGCAGGGAAAAGAGGTAAAAATCTAACACAAAATTCCTTTTTATCCCAGATTGAATATGCTTTGTTGTGCTACATTACTCTGAGATTCTGCCCCAGCATAGCCACTGAAACTTTGTCTGCAAATGTGCCTCTCACAAGTTCTTATTGTGCTTTTCCATAGCCAGTGAATACACACTTGGCTTTATGGAATTTCATCTTTTACAACCATAATTCACTGAGTAATTGTTACAGAGGTAAACGCACAAATTAACTCCAGAAGATACTTCCCTTGTATCACCAGCTGTTTACAGTAAAAGCTACTTATTAATGACTATATGAAGTGATATGTAAGCTTCATAGGCCAAAAAGATCTGGTTCACACTCCTTCAGCAACTGTTTCACATTAAGGTCAGCAATTATTGTTTAGGCAGATATGGACATTCATGTCCACTTCCTCACAGAAATTCATTCCCTTTCTTTAGAAAACACAGGTGAAGAAAGTGATTCCATCTCATTAGCAAAGCAATCAGCCCTGTGCTCAATTCAACAGTTCTTCCATATTGCAAGGAAGTAACTTAGAAGCCTGAGGCTTGGCCTTATGTCTTTTTGATTTCATTAGGACTTCAACAAAAACAAGGGGTTAAGAGTGCTAAATATATCTAATAAAGATGAATGGACTGAAACACACACTTGAATACTTGGCTAAAACAGGGCACTTGTGAGGAACTAAGTCCCTCACATGATCTCAGTGTTTTGTAAGACGAGATCCACAGTTTTCCATGTAAGTAGCAAAGTGAGCGACTCCATGTCTGCCCCATCAAAAGGCACGATGGTTCTCAGGGACATGTACTTACACTAAAAAGAAACAAAAACTTTCATTTTAGCTGATTATTTTTCTCCATACTTTTGTAAAGAACTTTGATCAATTCAGCGTTTGCTAACTCTAAAGTGTAAATAATCTAGAAAAACACAGTCAAAAAGCCACAAAGGCACTAACTCCGCTTCCTGAAGTTCATGAGCCACAACCTGTATTTGGTTATGAAAGTAATCTCATTCTTATATTCTGCTTTGGGTGCATTAGTTCAGATCTTGAGTTAGCTTCCCGAGTTAATCTCCTGATCATCCCCACTTAGACGACAGTCACATCAGTTTCCAGGCACACACACTGGTCAAATTACACTAGATGTGCCCCATGCATGCACCTACTGCACTGCACCTGCTAAAACACATTCAGCTCCTTGAATCAGACTAGAGTTAGTCAAACTCATGCACTGAGTGTGATGTATAGGGTGGACATCATATTCTTGGCACCAGCTCACTCAGCAAGAGAGAGCCACTCTTTGTGCTGCACTACTCACCATAGAACACGCAGCAGTCCACTGTTAGAGACAGGATAATGAACTGGATAGTTTTTTTACCATCTCACGTTATGTTCTTATGATCTGCCAGTTCCTTACCACACATCCTTACCTATGTCCTGCCAGTTCTTTACTATACATATTTATGGTCAATTAATGACAGAAGACCATTATAAGTCTCTCTTGCTAAAACATTTTATATTAATGAAATGGTAAAAGAGCAAAATAAATTAATTAAATACATTAACATGAGTTGGGCAGTTTTGACTTTGAAAGTAGACACTGTCCTTACTCACATGTATTGCAGGTTGACATTCTTCACAAATGCGTGACGGGACACAAATCTTAAGCCTGAATCCACCACGGTCCTGTTAAAATACATAAAACTGTTAGAATATTTCATTTAAAATATAATGGAAAGCACATTGATAATAATAGTGTGTATGAAATATTAACAAGGTTGAATCATAACATCTGCAACTGCAAGATCCTCCATAACACACAAAGTTAGGCCTAAACCCTGATGAGGTTCTATAGGCTTCTATAAAAGAAATAAAGAAAAAATAGCGTTATAAAATATGCATCCCATATACTCACAGATTTTTAAGTCCAACATAAAATCCAACTTCATTGTCATTGATACTTTCTAATTTTCGCTGTTTTGCAATGTAACTGTTGAAAAAGCAAGACAGAAGAAAAGTATGAAAGTGGATCCTTCCATGGCTTTGACTGCCCAGAGATCAAGTACTCAATGCCTGAAAGTCAGCAGTAATTGCTGACCTATTGCAATTAACACTAAGATCTAGTTAGAGCATCTGCAGAGTGAACGTGCTGCTCAAAATCTTCCCCATTGATTAAATGATATTTCATGGGACAGGGCCGGAGGAGAAACAATTGGCTTTTACCCACGGGAAATGAGGCCTTGCTCATCAAGTAAGCAAGCCACTCTGAAGTAAATAAAGCTGCATTACACTGTCACCATTTTCCAGAAGACACTTCCCTTCCTCATGGATTTCACAACAACGAAAGGGTCAACTAATGGTGACAGTGCAGCTACCTCCACTTACATTGAGGAGGCATCGGACTGCCTTGGGCTTTTCTCTCATGTTGTTAACTTAATCACATGTTCAACTGATTTTCTCCCTGCCACAAAATAGTTTCAGTTCTACTTACGAGGTGTGGCAATAAGAAAACTGAGGAAAGGGAGGCTGTACTTCATGATGTTATGTACACAAACAGAAATTAAAAGAAAATAAACTGTCACGGTAGACCAAAGCCCTGAGTCCACTCACATAACATGAATAACTGCCTGAACACCAGAAGGATGTTGGCATGCAAGCTGGTCCTTTTTATTATCATCATGTGAGATCTATGAAAAACCAATGACTGGAAATTAAAATGTTTTACAGATAATGCACGGGATGATATATAATTTCCTACATTAAGAAAAAAGTTTCACAGTGCAAATTATGCAGTCTAGGAAGAAGAAGTCAGTGGAAACTGCAATACAACTGACATTATGGGCAGAAAAGTAAGCTTGATGTAAAAGACACCTTGCTAAAGAGTCCATGCATTTCAAGAGATAATCCTAGTCCCAGAAAAACTTAAACAGAGACTGACCTGTACTTTCACAAGCATCCAGAACTAAAGCTGCAGGTCTTCCTAAAAATGAGTCTTTCTTTGCTAGAATAAAACTTGTCTTTAAGCACTTTTTTTTTTTTTTGTAATTTAAAGGGAATTCTGCGGAACTGGAAAGAAGGTGCATTGCTTTCCCAAAGGCAACTTATCTACGTCAACCGGTGTGTTGAGAAATTCACTGTGTGTTCACATCCCAACAGAAGCTTGGGAATACAAAAAGTTGGGTTGGGCTCTACTCCAAAGCTGCAAAGCTGACTCGGGCTATGCTCTTGCCAAGTACCAGAAAAAGCAAAAAGTGTCTCCTAATGGGATTCATTGTCCCTTGGGAAAATGATGGGCAGTAAAAAGACAAAGCATGACGCTAGAAAAAACACATTACTATAGCATTATATGACACTGACTGCTCTGCAGGACTTCTTAGGATAAGATAAACATGGCATACACATTATAAGACAACAGTCCTTCGTATTTTGTGTTTCCTTGGATATCTAAGGCAATCTGGAAAATACCTTCCTGATTCTGCCTTCAGTGTTCAACCAACAAGAATCCTGTCAAGACCAGACAGAGACTGGAAAAACACAGAAGAGCAGGAATTAAGAATAATGGACAGAGAAACACAGATGGAGACTCAGAAGAGTAAAATAAAAGAAACTGGATGACCAGTTGTACTACCTGAAGATTAGGCCATCAGAAGAACTTCTGGCAAACACTGCCAGAATACAGATCCATCACTTCACATCACTTATCACCCATCCAAACATGACATTACAATTCTAATCATAAAAACATTTAACCAGAACCTCCCACTATGAGGAACTCCAGAACTTGACATAAGTCATAGTGTCACACAGAAATACATTAGTGTATCCTGTGGTAAGCCTCAGCCAGTGTGAAACAGCTCAGCTCTGCTGAAGTCAATGAAGCTACCACAATTCACATCAGACAAAGATCTGAGATTGAGCACACAATCTATATTAAAAGATCAGTCTTGGTCCATTAGAGAATAAACCAAAAGAATGATATTTGGGAAGAAGCAGCAGCATGAATCTGTAATATTTTATTTCTTTCTTTTATTGCATATCTTAAAAGAAAAGCAAGGCGGGGGGGAGGGGGGGGGCATACTTTAATCTGAGCTGGTGTTAGTCTCTTTATGGTGAATGATTTATGATTCCAGTGCCTAACTGAAAGAACCAAAAGAAATCACTGATTTTCCACAACCATACTTCAAGTAGGAAGCCAAAAGAAATTCTGGCTAACTGCTCTGCAGTACATTTGTAAAAACACTCTCAGTATGGAACATGACAGTAAAGCACATTTCACGCAGTTGGAAATCCTTGAAGAAAGATTGGACAGTTGTAATTTACCATAAGCAGGTCACGTCCTCTTATGCTTCCTTACTTGTTTAATAAGTCTGTTGTAATTTAAGCCTTTGCAGCTATTTCATATCAGTGAGGAAAAAAAAAAGAGTTTGATGATTGTAGCTGTACATTGTAAGGGGAAGTTGTTCTTCTGTTTAATTTAGAGGGAGGTTTGAAATAAAACCTCTCTCCAACTGAAGTCTATTTTTACCATCTTCACAGCTACTCTACCTTGATGTTACTTATCATCAAACATTAATACTCTAAAAGCTCTGACTTGCAGTGGGTGACGCTGATAAATGTAATTTGCCTGCCTGCCCTTAAGAGTATCCACCCTGTTCTTTAACTGAACATTTTTATTGTAGCATAGAAGAAAAACATCCTGACTCACTGGCTGAAGTCACGTGAGGAGCCTGGCAGCAACCACAGCAAAGCATCACACCGCCAAAACCTGGCTGGATGTCACCCAGCCTGATCATATGTACCAGCTCACAAACACCGACTGCTGTCGCTAAACCAAACCCTCTGCTGCCTACAATGCTACTCGTTTGATTATACTACAGCGTTCTACCTCTCCTTCAGTGAGTCATGAATAAACAATGTTTGTTTTCAGACCTTTAGTTTCATCCTCCCTTTGAAAACTACTGATTACTTCTAATAAAGGCATTCAGAACCTCACACCTAGTGACTGCACATTGCACCCTACAATAACATGTTCATCTCGGCACACTTCAGCAGCTATTGAATAATGTCCCACACTCATGCTTCACCACTTCTGCAACTTCTGGAAAGGGTATTTTAACATCCTATCGTAAAGGAGTTATCTCCTCCAAATAAGTTCTCCTTTAAGAGGGTGCTCTTCACTTCTGTTCATTACATATGTGAAAGACTATGGATACAGTCTGTAAAATGTCAGTGAAGAAACCTCTGAGCTGCAAGAGAAAGAAGAGAAAGCAGGTTCTGCTCTTTAAAGGGGTCTAGATTACTTTGTGCCTCAATAGTTCAAAAAAGGATTTCACTCTAACTTTCAGTTCTTTTCCTTACCCTGAAAAAAGTGGTCAGCAGAAGCGCAACTTCCTAACTTATTTAATTTACTCTATTTCCTCTGTATTAATGTATGCTAAAGTATATTACTCCATTTGGAGCTATAAGGAGATGCTGGAAAACTAGTGCACACTAATCTTAACAACATAGATGCAAGCAAATAACACTGTAATTCACCTCTAAAAGTATTTCTGTTACCAGAAACCTTTCTTTATGGGAAACATATTTTCTTAACACTCCAAAAAATACATCAGTTATATGTTTAGCTCTGGTTCATACAGCTGGGAAGAAAGTTTTTAAAATTAATAAACATCCCCTGGTGTAACGTTTCTGAACTCTGGGAAAACTTTATACTCTGAGTTATTTTTTCATGCAGTCTTTAGGGAATAAGGCAGCACACTCAAGACGTTGAACTGTCAGTAGGTGAATTAACATTTAATGACAGGTCATGTATGTTCCTAGTCTACACTACTGTGAGAGCTGTATGTTAACATTGACAATTAAACACTGTACAGATCCCTAGTGCTGTATATCCTTACAAACCGCAATTTCAGACCAAGTTCGTCAAAAGGTATGCAACAACTTACGGACATTTTCAGCATACCTGGGCTGATTTATGGTTATGCATCAAAATAATGCAAATTTTTAAGCTTGACACAATATTTGATGAAACTTGGCAGATTCAAATGGGTTTCATTTGCAGCCCCTCTGAAATTAAATTTAAAATAATGCTTGAGGGGTGTGAACTCACATATTTTAAAAACTAAGCATAGAGCTACACAATGTTGCATATCAGGAATGCCAGGTTTCAGACACACATAGGGAGCAACGATACAATCTCCACTCAACCACGAAATCTTTCTACATAGGACCAAGCTCCCTCTAGGATGGAAACTGTAACAGCAAGCAATGAGCACGATATAGATACCTACAAGCCACAAGCTCTCTACAGACACCTAGGCTTATTCCAATTATTTTATTTTATATTGCTGTCTCCACATGGTACCACCAGTGCCAGATTTCATGAGGCCAACCTCAAGAAACACAACTTCTACTGCAAAAAGAGCATGCCAAACTCAGGAAAGAGGTAGTGCGTCGAGTTAGTCCACTGTGGTCCTACCTAACACTCAACAGTTCTACAAACAGGTGCTTCTTGGCTGTCTGGTGTCCCCTGACAAATTCTGAGCAAGTGCTGCAGTGGTATTTTTTTTTAAAACTGTGAATCACTCTCTACTTCACAAAGAGTGAAAAACTGATTGCCACTATCACAGCCTCCTTAAGTCATCCTTGAGGGGTTTTTGTTGTTTTGAGGTTTTTTTGTTTTTTTTCCTCCCGTTTAGAGTATTTAACCATGAGTCACAGAAGACTACAGGAGGTAGCTCTCCACGTGCCAGTGAAGCAGCTCTGGAGCTAACATAATTAGCGCTGGGATCTTTCTTTACAAACAGAGGCACACCCATTTTTGAAGCAAATCCTTCACTACACATATCACGCATTCAGGTAACGCACTGCTCAGCGTGACCTGGAACTCAGCATCTCCCAGACAAGGTCACAGATCCCAGTCACCTTCAGGAATTCCCTGTTCCTCATGTGCGGCAGTGTCAAGAGCCAGGAGACAGCAGGGCTCAGGCATTCTGCTTGGTGCCAATACACTGCAATTATCCAATGAGTAGTACCCAATTAGTAGTACACAGTTGCCATTGGGAATTGCTTCTCCAAAGCCATCATACTGAACAATTAGTGCCAATTCACCAGCATAAAGCAGGACAAAGCAGGAATTCAGTGGAGATCCCAATTTTATTTTGGCACTGCAGGAGTGGATCATACTCTTGCCTATGACTACTACTCCCTGGGAAATGGAAAGCTCACGGTTTGCCAGCCAACCTTAGTTCCTTCTTTACAGTATGCAAACATGAAGGCAAAAGTAAAAATAAATGAATATGTCTGCAATGCAGAGTTTAAGGAAACAGTTACTATATTTAGAGGCAGGGAAAACGAAATGTAATGCACCTTTGGGCTTACTTACATTTCTGGTTTGGCTTCAAGGTGTTTGTTCTGTTCTCTTCAAGCAGCAGACTACAAAATCAAGCAAATTCTCCAGGCATTTCATACAGCTTTCAAGATTTAAGATTCATGCCCTTGACAAGCTCCACCTTCAGAATTATTTTACCCAAAATGCAGGTAAAGCTTATTTAATTATCTTCTCCATTCGGAGACCTGCCCGCCCCCTTGAGCTCCATGAAGTCTGTACATTTGATATTTCACCAAGACATCAATTTTTGACATTTCTCCAGAGTACAACTGACTGTTACACTCTAGCTTTTCCTTCGCAAAGATGTTTTGGAAATGTTGATATTCCTTGATATAGTCAGGAAAAAAAAAAGTATCAGCTGGGCAGACAACAGCCTATTTATTCAAAAAGATATGTCTTAATCACTGACCTTATACTTATCTACAACTCCTATTTCAGCCACTGTGTATGAAATCATCCCTGCAGACTGTTAGGAAGAGGCTTAAGGTCCTGTACAGTTGCTTTACAACACACACACTAAAAATTACACACTAAATAACATACAAAAGGAGAGTTGTGTATGTGGCTTTTCATTAGTTCTTGACAGAAAGTAGACCCAAGAATAATCTTTTTTTTTTTAATCATTATTGTTATTTGGCTTGCAGGAAGAATGGGCATCTGTGGCAGTCACACATTCTCCCCCTCCCTCTTTCCTTCGATGTGAAAGGTGCATGCACATCCCCCTCTACCTCAATACATCCCCCTCTCCTTCAGTGGGGCAGTTAGTAGCTCCTTTTGTTTGCCGCTAGCCAGGAGAGGAGGAGAGGTGCAGAGAAGCCGAGAAGTTTCTGGGCACCCACAGCCAGAGTGGGAGGGTGAAGAGAAGCTGAGAAGCTTCTGTAATGCCCACAGCCAGATCTGACAAGACTATAAAATAGGGTGCCCGCCAAGGATCCCCTTTGTGTGGTTCTCTCAGAGCCACAGGTCTGCTGCAGCCTATGAGCCCTCCCCTGAGGCCAGAACGCCACCTAAGGTAACCTCCTGGGACTGGGACCGCCTCACCTCCACATGTGGGTGAGTGATAACTTATTAGATATATCCTTGAATAATTCCTCGCTGCATAAGTGAGTGTAGGTCCTTGCCGAAATCAGGCAAGTGTATTTTCCTTGCTGGAATAAGCAAGTGTATTTCCTTGCTGCATAAGCGAGTGTAGTAATAATTCCTTGCCGGACTCAGGCAAGTGTATTTTCCTTGCTGGAATAAGCAAGTGTATTTGCTGCATAAGCGAGTGTAGTAATAATTCCTTGCCAGACCCAGGCAAGTGTATTTTCCTTCCTAAATAAGCAAGTGTATTTTCCTTGCTGGACTCAGGCAAATGTATTGACTGGCTAGACAAGTGCATGTAGTATCCTGAGTTAGGGACGGCTCTGGCGTTGTTTCTTGTGAGTGCTGGTATGCACACTGTGTATCTCCATTATTCTTATTTGCTATACCCCAATAATTTCCTTAACTGATATCTGAACCTGTATTTTATGTTACCAGAGTGCTAACTAATTGTATAAACCCTGTTTTTAATTGGTTGTTTTGCCAGACCCTTCCGAACAGAATAAAAGTCCGTTATGGACCTTGCTTGTCTGCCTAAAACTAACTTCAGGGTGCCTCTGTAACAGCATCTCAAAGGAATGAACAAATGCAAACAAATATATGTGACAGAGCACTGGAACTGACTGCCCAGAGAGGTTGCGGAGTCTCCTTCTCTGGATATATTCAAAACCCACCTGGACACATTCCTCTGCAACCTGCTCTACGTGAACCTTCTCTGGCAGGTGGGTTGGACTAGATGATCTCCAGAGGTTCCTTCCAACTCTGGCTACTCTGTTGATTGTGTGACATTTATTTCGCATGCAGAACCACGTAGGATGTTGACTCTTCAAAGACTGATAACACAACCACTCTCTTTTTCAGCACTTGCACATACCACCTCTGTAGCTGTCACTGGCCTTGATGCAAAGGAGAATGGCAAAACATCAGTTTCATAACAACACAGTAAGATTCCTTCTAACCATTCTTTATATGCATCTTTTTGGTTCCCTCAGTGAATCAAAACACTAAAGCATCTTGGTTGATGTCAAAACCTTTGAATTCTCTTCTTTCCAGGCACCTATGCTTAGACAGCAACTTTGTGGAATGGATGTCTTAAGTGAGTTTCACATCCTTCAGAGCTAGATAAGCACTTGTTGACATAAATCAGTATGCTTCAAGAAGATTCAAGTCTCTTCCCTATCCTCAGGTTGTGTCATGTTCAATATTCCCTGACCCCTCGATTCAATGTAAGAAATTCCCTCTGAAATTCCCTCTGAGGTCAGCCTTCCCCTCACATATATTATTTCCACTCTTTGACATTAATATTGGTTTTATTCAGTTTAAAATTACTGGCTCTTGGAATGTCAAATATTCAGTTCGATCTGCTCTGATATTCATTCAGTCATCAAGACATATGTCCATACATGCTATACTGTCCACTGTCTCATTCACTGCATGCAACAGACCTCATGCCAAATACAAGTCAAAAGATAGTACTTCCAAATGATGGAGTGAAACTGCAAAACTTGAAGCCATCTATGTAGGAAAATCCATCTATATCCTGCTAATGCATTAAATTTGCTGAAGAATTGGAGTCCTGAATCTCAAACAATATTCTCCTTTTCATAAGCCAGAAAAAAAATTCCTTCTTCTGTTTTTATATAAGTCTTGAGGGTCTACATAGGGCCACAATCTCTACCCTTTTTCTTTGCAATTATTACATAGAGAACCCAATTGGTAGATGTTTTTCCATTCTTCAAATTATATTATCTGCTGCCACAGTTCACAATTGATTTTCCAGTCTCCTTCCCAAGACCCGTGAAACATTTTGTGCAGGCCTAACCACAGATCTGTGTCTTCTTCAAGCCGTATCTTGTTTTTAAATGGAAGGCATACATTAATACTTCTTTACATTATGTTATTGAAGCATTCCAAAAGGGTTACAGGTTGTCTTTTTGACTTTCCATGATACTGACTCAATTGATGTTTACCTCAGCCTTCGAGGCCCAGAACATGTTGCCACCTTCTGTATGTCAACACCTATCTGTTTATATTTAACCAATGCATTTTTTCAGACAGCATTTCAACAGCATTAAAATTGCTTCTTTGCTAAAGCCTTGAAGAGGTACTCTTCACTCTTCCACATTTATATGCTCTTCACAGTTCCCTATTTCAGTTTCTTTTATCACATTTATTTCCATTCTGTTTTCTGTCCTTCACAGTCCATTTCTCCTCATTTTAATTGGCCAAGCATTCGAATTTCTAGCTTCTTCCTTTAGCATTCCGAAAAAAAAGCACTTTATCTTCACTTGAGGAATCCTGCTCTTCACTTAAGTAGTTTCTTACTTGCACTGCATATATTAACATAATGATGTATTTGTTACACTTTCCACACATTTGTCAGTATCCAGATTATTTCTAATACTTGTGCTGACTGCCACATTGCTGCCACTGTTCCTGTACTTGGCCAGTTTGATTTTTGGGAAATTCCCTCTTTCAGTGGTACATGGAGACAAGCATTCTCTGTCTATCTTTCAGGTTTCTCTTCGTATTTCTGTTCACTTTGCTGCTTGACATATACATACTGCCTCTTCCACAGTGAGGTCAACTTTACTTCAGAAACATTTGTGTATGTCTTTATTGTTACACTTTGGGAAAATATACTCTTTTGTAGTAATTAATTTTACATTTTAACATCATTTCAGGTCTTAAGTCATCCTCTCTACCATTTGCCGTTCAAACTGAATTCTCACCCTGCATGTACCTCTTTCACAATCACAAGAATATGCAGAAGTGTTCTACAGGAGGCAAAACCCATGCATACAACCAGACCAAGCAAAGAGAAGGAACAACTGCCCTGTTTCCATGCCACGATAGAAATGCCACGGAGAGTTGGGAGAAATGTTCAGGGCAGGGAAGATGGACAGAGTCATTCTTCCACCCACGCCCACCTCCAAGACAAGTGGTATCTATTTCTGCAGCTGTGCCACCTAGGTCCGCATCGCCCAAATGACACAGGCTCCAGGCAACAAGACAGTCACTGCACACAAATACAGTCCGGAATCTGCAGTGATATCTAGTGTAGAAGTAGCATCCAGCATCAATATTTTTCTGTTTAGGTGCCTTGATGTCACATCTGGATTTGTGCCAATTCAATTGTTTTAAAATATACATGAATCTAACCCCAAAAGTTTGAAGTTTTGTCTACATGTATAAATACGTGTGCAATACACAGTCTTCAAGAGATACTTACATTGCTACTACTCTAAACTGTAAAACACTTCAGTATATGTTTAAGTACACTACAAAGTTAGTCCCATGAAGTCAACAGAACAGCTCCCAACAAGAGACTGCAGTGTTTGTGTTTATCAGGTGAGGACCACAGCATGCATAATACGTTCAAAAACCTGTTTCTAAAAATTAGGAAGAGGCAAGAGTGGAGTGGGGAGTAGGAGATTAATACGCAATAAACTATTCACCCACCTAACTGGAGGGGAGGGGGCAGGAAAGGTATTTTCACCTTCCTGGACTAGACCAATATACACCAAATAGATTCATCTGTTAAAAAAACTTAACTAAAATAAAATAAATGTTCTGTGTGAGGTAGAAGACCACAGATTTGGAAGTAATGCTGGAAACAATGTTACAGTAGTGTCCAGTAGTGCCAGGTTCAATTCCTTCCTCTCCCTAAGGTAATGTGATCCCAGTCTCTCAGAAGATACCTTACTATAAAGCAACCTCAGAGAGAGCAGTCTCAACCTTACCTGTTCATGCTATTCTAATTTTTGCTGTAATTGAACACTCAGTGGAGCAAGACCCAGCTGTCTTGCTGCACAAACAAGCGTCACAGTCACTTTGTTAAACAGACTGTCCTGCTTTCTGACCCAAAAGCATATTTAAATACTCCATGCCAAGGAAGGCAACTCAGCCATGAAGGACCAAGGCAAGCCCACATCTGTACACCATACAGGACAGCAGTTAAGATGCTGACATCCAAGACCTTGGTTCAGGCCCATGCTCTGCTTCATGCGGAGCAGCTCCCCCACACATGCTGCTGAAATGGTTCATCTGCGACCACACAAACATCTCACTCTACAGCGTGACCCTGCTCGCAAAAAGGAAGGTCTTGCTCTTTCCACTTACCCCAGGGAATTAAGCTCCTGAAGTTTTCTTATACTCAGTGGGGAGAGAAGGGGATGCCTCCATCAGGCAATTTGCAGTAGGAACCTAATTTAGCCTCCTGAATCACTTCCTGGAAGAAGTGGGCTCCCCATTGCTGGCAGGAGAGTAGCCAGCTAAGTGCCTTCGCTAGGGACTTGCCAGACTTTTAAATGCTGAGGCCTGGGACAGTCCCAGACATGATTAGCAAGCCCAGCACACAACACCCACAGCACATGCTGTGGAAAGTCTCCCAGTCTGTGCCCAGTAAGTCTGACATGCCCAGTATGTGCACATGATTTATCTGCATATGCTCGCTGTGCTGTCTGGCATTCAGAAAATCAGACAGTTGTTGCAAAAGAATGGGAGAAGTCATGTCCTATATGGTCTTCATATGGAATACAGCATCTGATTGTGCAATGTGGATATCCATGCTTCATGGGATATCTGCTGAATACAGCATTAATTATTTTTACGTGTACAGTTAGGAATAAAAAAGGTTAAAAAAATCATTTAAATCTAAAACTGGAAGATTTATTTTGGCTCAACTGTCAAACCAAGAAGAAAAATAGATAACTTGCCCAGCCCCAACTAGAGCTCTATCAGCAGAGTCTTCTGTAAGGAGCTCAGAAGAATTGCCATTTCACGGTCTTTCTGTTCCAGCAATGGACTAAGTCTGATTAATGTACTGCCCTTCTTTTATTTATACATCCCACAACTGTAACTGGTGAACAATATATCCTCTATGGATCCAGCACAAGGTCACAGAATCCCAGAATGTTAGGGATTGGGAGAGACCTCGAAAGATCATCTAGTCCAATCCCCCTGCCAGAGCAGGAACACCCAGATGAGGTTATGCAGGAATGTGTCCAGGTGGGTTTTGAATGTCTCCAGAGAAGGAAAATCCACAACCTCCCTGGGCAGCCTGTTCCAGTGCTCTGTTACCTTATGAAGAAGTTTCCTCTCATATTTAAGTGGAACCTCCTGTGTTCCAGTTTGCACCCACTGCCCCTTGTCCTATCATTGGTTGTCACCAAGAAGAGCCTGGCTCCATCCTCGTGACACTCACCTTTTACATATTTATAAATATTACTGAGGTCACCCCTCAGTCTCCTCCAAACTAAAGAGACCCAGCTCCCTCAGCCTTTCCTCATACGGGAGATGCTCCTCTCCCTTCATCATCTTTGTTGCCCTGCGCTGGACTCTCTCCAGCAGTTCCCTGTCCTTCTTGAACTGAGGGGCCCAGAACTGGAGACAATATTCCAGATGTGGTCTCACCAGGGCAAAGTAGGTCCTGTCGTGACTGCAGCTGCTACTTCTTTGCATATGGAGGTGTAGGTTCATTTCAATATAGAATTATATAAAACTTTGTAAAAGACCCCTCTAAAATACTCCATCTCAGCTTCTTCTGCCTCAACATATTTAGTCTACACACAGTATGAAAACGCTTGAGATCCAAGAAAAGCCACAAGTCAAAAACATATCAAATAATGGAGTAACAGCCCTCTTCCAAACTCAAAACAGACATGAAAATGCTTGAATCAAAGTATTTTCATCTTTTGCATGTGTCCTCTAAACTATTCTACCCTGGTGAAATGCAAATGCCATCCAGTTTTGTCACTGACTTTAATGCCGTCAGAATCTCAGCCTCAGCTTCCCCCTGAAATAAAAGGATCAAGACCAGCAGGTTTAGCTAAAGGCTGCTTCAAGTCACGGCATCCAGAGATTATGATCTCTTAAACTGACTCTGAAAATGCCTTGGGCCTGCCTCGTTCCACTTTTACTTCTGAAAAAAAAAAAGTCATTTATTCAGGCCTTGTCTAGGAATCAAAACATATTGACCTGGAAGCTGATCTTCACTAATGTATCCTACTGATAGAAAAAAAAAGAAAAAAAAGAATAGCTGAACTGGTATTAAACATATTTAAGTTTCAGCTATAACTTCTGTCGATGATCAACACTCAATGCAGGTCATTTTCTTCCAGGAAAATTTTTAAAAATGCGTATTCACAACAGAATTTCCATGGCATGGCTCCTTTTTCTGTAAGTCAATTATAATTATGCAATGTTGTGGTTAATAGTACCAATGGAAGGAACAGGATCTCCATATGCATATTTCAGGAGTGGGAGTAGTTTTCTTTGCTTTACGCAGTTTCTGAAAATATTAAGGTGCATCCTGTTTGTGTTTGACTTTAATAGCAGCTATGTGCCTCCATACATTTGGATGAAGAGATTTTAGCAAACGCAAACAGCATCCAGTAAGAGAGTGTATTTATATCCCAGAAAGTAGAGGCATGTGGCTTTAAAACCCCTATGAATTTATTCCTCCATTTGAAATGCATGAAAATTGATGAATTTATACAATCAGTGCTTCACTTTTTAAAGGACAGTTCTTAAAGTGAGATTTTACAGACGTAAACAAGCTAAACAAATATTCAACATCAACAAAGCATTAGTTGGTTTTAGTGTTTTCTGCTCTGTTTTTCATCTTTTTTAGTCTTCATTACCTGCTACACTCACACAGCTAGGGTAAGGATATTTGGATGCTCACCTTCACTGACATGTTATTAGACATTCTTGCAGTGACAGACGACAAACAGGGGAAAGAGAGAATTGGAATCCAAAGTGGGGAGAAGAGGGGGTCTCTCTTATTTTAAAACAAAATCCAAAATGGAGAAATAAGGCCCTTGTTCAGTTATGTAAAAGGTTTTGCTTCACAGTTACTTGGGATCTAGAATCTTGCTAAGCTACTTTCTCCCTTCCACTGTCAGCATAAAAATAATGAAGAAAAAAATAGAACCTGCAAAATCTGGAAAATGCCATCCTAAAGATATCACAGTCTGGACTGCTGGGTCCTCTGTTTTCTCATTAGTATGGAAAGAAGTGGAAGTTTCTTGAAAACAACATATTCAAGACCAAATCCTTGAATCCATACAAACAGCTTTCTTTTTACTATATACATCCAAAAGGTCTCATAAAAACCTTGGGTGATGAAAGGCACAGATGGAGAGACAGTGTCCTGCCAGCCCACCCCTGCCCAACACTGAGCACCTCCTGAAGGATGCTGCCTCCTCCAGCACCGGCTCTTTCATCTCAGCCGGACAGAGACAGATCCGGTGGAGTCCCCCCCGGAACCTCATCCGTCCTCACCAATCCGAAGGACAGAGACTAAAACAGGCCATACAAAAGGCTTCCTGGGATTTAAAAAATAAATAAATAAATAAAGAAAAAGAAAAAGAATCCCAGTATATAAGAACCCAAATGCTTTGTGATATTTGGAGTATTTTTAGAGCCCAGAAATTACAAAACTGATTTTCAGAATGCTTACTTTTGACTCACCTTAACCAATTACACAAATCTTTAAAACCAGCTATTATATCGCTACTGTCCAAAGCCCCTTTAATGATTTGTAGCCTGATGCCTCGTGTTTTATTGTACAATTCCAAGTCACCAGAAATAACCTTTCAATCCAGCCAAGCCGTGCAATGCTGTACAGCCAAAAGTTGTTTTGAGAATGAAGGGGCTGGGGGTTCAAGAGCCTTCTAGACAGTTTTATGTTATATTAAATCTGCAACAGCCTAGAAATCTAAAATGAAAGAGACCCAAAATACCAACAGCTCTGAGCTTCAAATGAATTTAAAAATGCCCTTTTTTTAGCACAAGCTCACATGACTTGTTAAATAATTTACTCTATAAATTACTTATCCTGTCTTATTTATTAACAATCCTAGAGTGCTTTATATAACTGCATTAGAAATTTATTTTGTGGTTTTGAAATGTAGGCAATACACAATCACCTCTCTCTTTTAACAGGAGAGAGCTTAAAAGTCACCTACTATTTTGTTGGCAGGCAGTTCTTCCTCAAACACAGCAATTAATTTCAAACCCTATTCACTTGAATAATAATAAGTCAACATTTTAATGACTTGATACTAGAACTGTGAAACTAGGCCAGGAATACACTTGCACTGCAAGAAGACACTTTGAAATCAAAGTCTTTGAAAAATCATATACATTGAGATATACCAGTAATACATTTTACTTCATAAGAAAATCTTAGACCAGTCCTTTTATGGAAAGTCCTGAACACTTCAAAAATGACTCGTTTACTATCCTAGTAATACTTCTGCTTGAGTGATCTTGCCAAGGACTACTTATTTGCTATTGTGCCTACAATGCACAGATTTAACAACACTTATATACTCATTTTGCTTGGGTTTTGGCCCTCGATGTGAGTTGCAATGACTGATAGCATGATTTTAATGCAGGATCTCTAGGTGAACCTCCTTTAGCAGGGGGGTTGAACTAGATGATCTCCAGAGGTCTCTTCCAACCCAAATCACTCTGTGATTCTGTGATCTCACTCTGGAGTTCAATTTATCTCTAATAATATCAAAACTACCAAATAATTACTATGATTAAACTCTGTTATGATAAGAGAATTTAGCACTGGCACATGCTTTTCAGATAAAGGCCAGCCTCCGTCGGGACCCTAGACAACTGGACAAATCTAAAATCTAAAGAATTTTCAAAACCTGTCTTTTATGCACATTAATAGAAAACTATGCAAAAGCAACAAGGAAGGGAAAGAGTGAAGAAGATGACTAAGAAAAGCACCAGGCATAAATACTCTTATGCCCTCCCACGCCAAGTTGCAGCAGCTGGCCCTCATAGGGCTGATACAAAAGTGCCTTGGGTGTATTTCTGCTGCTTTCAGTGGATTTGGATGGTGGATCCAAGCAGGAATCAAGTAATCGCAGGAAGAGACTGTTTATTAAGCTCTAAACTGCAACCTACCTATGGACCAAAACAGAGTTGAAGCACCTGGGTATCAAGCAGTGGAGGCTGTTGGATGCATGGGACCGCATCTCCTCCCTCATTCTTACCAGTACCGCCCCAGCCTCTTCTCCCCGCTCTGGGAGCCAAGGGGAGGCCCTCACTGCCCTCTCACGTCCTTCCTGCTCAGTGCCATCCACCTGGCCCACAGCCAATCCTCTGCACCACCATGGGTTCCACATGCCCGCCCGAACCGGGCAGTTATCCCAACGCTCACAGTGCACGTGGCCCAGGTGAAGATCCTGACCCAGCCACATGCCTGACCCAGGCGCTTGTGGATGCTCTGCATAGGACCGAGGAGTCCGCTCCTACCGAGAGCAGGACTCACACAGCAGCTGAAGGATTGGTTTCAACAGTGACTCAGGAAATACATGGGAATAAATCACTAGAAATTAATTGTCTTAGGCTCTTCTCATTCTTATTTCCAGCAAGAGTAATTCCATCAGATACCGATGGAATCGTGCTCCTGTATCTACAAAACACATAAAAGAAAAATCAGGCCTGAAGCTTTCCCAGTAAAATGCAGTGCCCCAGTCTCTTAAACCGGTTTCTTAGCTTGAATAAAGCAAGATGTGTAGTGTTAAAAAAATGTTTCCACAATCTCTACCTACCATATTTTAACTGCTTCCCTGCCTATTTACTGTTTATTGAGCTCCCACAAGAAATAACGTGACAGCTACTGCAGTCCAATTTTTAATTTATGCCTATAAACTAATTAAAGGGCCTCTGTGCTTCATGTTAAAAGTACGCATGAAAAGACCATCTAAAATACGTGCAACAGCATCTCCTGAGAAATCCATGACTCAAAATTATTTTTAGATCACCAAACACAACAACATGCAATGTCACAGAATGATACAGTAAAAAGTGAAAAGAACAGTGAAGACAATGATGCTCAAAAACACAGGGAAATGAAACCCACAAGCATCACTGCAAAATGACTAGACATGTTTTAAGTTGACCATGGCTGGAATACATATTTACATATGTGTTTTCTCCTCTGGCCTTTTAAATAGAGTTCAAATTCTGTGGGGAAAATTGCTCTATTACCTCCAAATTGAAAGTACTCGATAATAAGGCTAGCAAAGCTTATGAAAATTAAGAGAGACGCATAGCTCAAAGCAATTTTTTTTTTAATTAAGCAATACACAGAATATTAAACAAACATCTGAAAAAATAACTGCTGAAAGATGCTTTCTTTACTATAGGTCCTAATAATGTACCAAAGATAGGCTGTATGCGAATAGTAAAAATGCACGTCTCCAGCTTTTTCCCCAAACACACACGGAGAAATACTGCAAATTGACTTCAACAAATTGCAGATAGGTAGCCCAGAGGCTAAAATTTAATCTAAAATCACACAGTATTTCATGGCATTTTCATATTGTTTCTAAAGGAAAGTGAAAAAAAGATAAAAGATGGAGAATGCAAACAGAGAGAAATTTATATAGATTTGGGGGAAAACATTCTGGTATCTTTTACATTAAAAATGCTATGGACAACAATCCAGAAATAAGAGGGATTGGGAAATATGGAGGTGGATGAAACAGCTTTAGAAGGTTTTTTCCCCAGATGTATCATCTGCAAGTTCAGTGTCCAAAATTATTTGCTCAGCAGGAGCCTTTGCAGCTTTTCTCAGGCAACATATTTGGATGCCACACAGTCCAGAGCTGCAAAACGATGCAGAACTGAACACAGAAAGCTAGAGAACTCCCTCACCAAATATTGTCTGGAGGAAAATGAGGATGAAAGCAACGCAGGGGTAAGAGAAAAAAAAAAAAAAAAATTGCATCTTCCTCACTATTACTGATGGTTTCCTGATCCTCCAGCACTTGTATGGAGACAGCACAATTCTCATACCTCTGCAGGCTCGGTATTTTCTCCTTCTAGCCACCTTGCTGAGAAGGGCAAAGCAGTCTCGCATGCCTACACTCAGGACAGGGAAGACACTTTGCTGTCCCATCCACCAGAAACTGCCGCATCCCCTCCTTTTTTTTCCTTTTTGTTTTGATGTTTATTTTTCTGCCGTTGTTGTTTTAATAGAAAAAGAGTACAAGAGACATGGGGGGGAGGGGGCCGGAAAAGCCACCTACCAAAACTCTTGATTCGCGGGAATAAACTGAGCGAACGAAAGTGAAAAATAAAATAAAATAAAACAAACCCCCTCTTCCACATGTGGGGCCGCCGCAGAGGTGAGGTCTGGGCGGTGCGGCACCCCGTCTGGGGCAGGGGCCGGAGGCGGCACCCCAGCGCGCCCTTCCGCTCCCCGGCCGCCCCGCGATCCCGCCGCGGCCGCCGGACACCCCCGCACCGCCCTCCCGCCGCGACGCCCGCCCCGCTCCCCGGGAACCGCATCGCCCGCAATTAGGATTCATCATCTAAACGGGCTCGCAGCGGTATCTCTGTGAAGTGGCGTCCAAATTAAATCACGACAGGATTTTAGGCTTCCAGCCACTGCCTCTGCCCGCGGACCAAGCGCCTTTTGGCGCGGAGAAGTTCCCCGCCGCCCCCTCCCGCAGCGTTCCCTGGCTGCAGCGTCCCGCCGCCCCCGCGCTGGGGCCGGGCTGGGCCCGGGCCGTACTCACATCTCGGTGACATTGTCCCCTTCGGCGCTCCGCTGCGGCACGGGAAAGGAGGCGATGCCCGGCGGCGAGTCATCGCACCAGATCCGCCAGGAGCTGCAGCGGCAGGACGCGGGGCAGCCCAGCGCGCCCCGCCAGCAGCCCAGCACCAGGCAGCACAAGCCCCACAGCCGCGCCAGGCCGGGCCCGGGCCTCCGCCGCCAGGACACCATGCCGCCCCCGCTCACTCCGGCACTGCCCCGACGGCCTCCTCTTGCTCCCGCCGCCGTCACCGCCGCTGCCGGGGCGCACGCCCGGAGAGTGCGCAGCCTTCCGCGCCGCGGGCGGGCACCCCACGGTCGGGGCTCACATGGGCGCGCCGCAGCCGCCCCGCTTCGCTGCCCGCCCGGGGCGGCGGGAGCCAGAGCCGGGCGCTGCGGCGGGACTGGGGCGGAGAGGGGCGAGCGGGGCCGCCGGCACGGCAAGGCGCGGCACCTGCCCCGGCCCCCCGGGCGGGCGGACAGCGGCGCCGCCTGCCCCCGCGGCGGCTCCCGATGATGCTGCAAAACGCGCGGAGCGGCGGGGGCAGGTGGCAGAGGCTGCGCGCCTACCTGCGGGGGCTCGGGCGGCCGCTGCCCGCCGGAGGGAGGGCGGGCGGAGAGGGAAGCGCAGCCCGCAGCGGCGAGGCTCGGGGCGCCGTGCTCGCCGCTTTACGCACCGTCTCCTCCTCCCTCCAGCTGATAATAAAGCAGCCCCGGCTCCTGCTCCAGCCCAAGCTGGGGAGCTGCCGGCAAAGTGACGTGGGGCTGACGCAGAGAGGGGCAGAAACTCCACAAAATGAGCCTGAAATCCAAAAAAAAAAAAAAAAAGGACAAAAGCAACAAGGGAGGGAGGAGGAGGTGGGAGGGGGAGAAAAGGGAGGATGCCGAAGAGGAGATACCAATAAGCAGTCTGCGCCTGAGCTTTCAGACGCACACGCATATATACATACATATGCACACACATATACGCGCGCGCCCCCCGCGGGACGGGGAGCGACCCACCGCCCGTGAGGACTGTCCGCCCCTCCGGGCGCAGGCGGGGGCACTGGGCATACCCGCCAGGGCAGGATGTCGCCATCGGGTGATAAGCGGGCATGTTTTAAGTGCCCCGGGAGGCGACGGATGACCGACCCTAAAAAGCCTTGCTGTTTACCCAAAACGCCTTGTTCTCCCCCTGACAGCTACGCGGTCGGGGATGTTTTGCGTTTTCTTTCCAGCCCCCCGACACCCGGGTGCGGGTTTTCCGCAGCGGTGCCGATGCGCGGAGCCCGCCGCAGTGCCCGGCGCTGGGCGCTCCGCAGGCGCCACCGCGCGTCCCGCCGCCGCCCTGCACCGCACCCTGCCCGCACCCCGCAGAGAGACCCCCGCGGAGGGGACGCGCTGCAATTAGTGTGGGGGGTCAGTTAACCCCCGACGGCCCTGTGGACTAATACAGTGCCCACTTCAGCACGGTGGGAGAGCGGCAATGAGTTAGCATTTCCCTGCATGAAGGCTGAGGCAGGTCTGACTTAGTACAGCACATAATTCACAGGTGCAATAGGCGGCTGACCTGGGAAATTGGGCCTGATAAAGATATTCGTCCCTTGCCATTTCTGCAGCTGTGTTCCTTCTGTCCTGGTAAGTGACAGGCAGTCCTTGCTTTGTGTTGACAGGCTGTTTACTTACCTCTGTACCACTATATCCAAAGATGGTGATGGTCCTTTCTTATCTCATTACCTGAGCTGAGTATTTTGAACTGAGTAAATCAGGGTAAATTAAAGAAGGAAAGGTTACAGACTTTGGTTTGTTTTTTTTTTTTTTTTTACAAAGGTACAGAACAAGTAGCCAATACACTTCACAAAGTACTCAGGAATCAATCTGACATGGCAATTATTAATTGAAAGCACTCTCCGTTCTTGTTACATTTGCTCAGTCTGCTGCAGAAAAATCCAGTTCTTACTGGGTGCATTCATGG
Source organism: Nesoenas mayeri (assembly GCF_963082525.1). Classification (NCBI taxonomy): domain Eukaryota; kingdom Metazoa; phylum Chordata; class Aves; order Columbiformes; family Columbidae; genus Nesoenas; species Nesoenas mayeri. Next base: position 25,497,911 of record NC_137542.1, on the reverse strand, counting down.
CCTTAACATAGTCACAGTCAGGGCTGGTTTTGCTTTCAAATAACATCCTACTGAGAAAGTCATAGCCATACTTACCTGAAAAGCTGATTTATACCTCCCTGTGAGACAATGAGTGAAGACTGGATAAAGAGACATAATTTATAATATTGTCAATCATGCTATCATACTTAAAACAAATTTATTTGAAATTAAATTGTTAAATAGATACATTTCTACTACCAGAATATATTTAATCCTTATCAAGTTCAGCACTTTGTCCTTTATAATTGAAACACAAGGAAGATCAACCAAGTTCCAAGGAATAACAAAACCACATGACATAGCATAGAAACATGGAAGTACCATAATGTTGTTCAAGTACAAGTCATGTTGTCTACAAGTAATGCAAAATTTGGGAAGAAAAAAGAAGGCACTAATAATTTTAAAATAAAATATCTCTAAACAGAAATATTTATAGAAGGATAGACAGTAAGATGCAAAATTAATGGAACAATTTTCTAGAGGCAAGATAGTTTGGGATTTTTAAAGACTTTGGAGGAAAGAATTTAAGAGAAAAAGAGACAGAAAAATTAACAACATCAACTGTAATATTATTTTATTTTTAAAAATATATGAAAAAGGTCTCTAATGCAAGATAGAAGTAAAATTTTGAAACCCTGGAAGTTGCTGCAAAACCTACATTACTGTTCTCCAGCCAAGTCTGCTTACTCTCCCTCCTGGGTGAACACAAAGACATCAGCTCTTTTTATGCAGTAAATACTCGATCGTGATTCTCCTAGTGATTTTATGACAAGAAGCTCACAATTGTCTAAACATATATGGGCACATACTGGACTTTGTTATTTCATAGACATGTCTCTATTTTCTGTGATTCTGGGAAACTGAGAAGTGGTCAAAGAAGTTTCCGATAAAACCATTGCAGCTGGATCAATTTGGTTGGATAATTCAATAGTGTTGGAAGAGTAAAGTTCTGTAGGTAAGACCTTGAAATCACAAGGCTGCAGGTAAGTGTTAAATAATGTTGGAGCACACACTGGAAAGCAGAATTATCAGCTGTTGCTGTAGAAATTAGTTTGTATTTTCTACAACTCAAAGATATTTCTCACAAGAGCATTCCTGAGTTGTATAGTAAGAATTTTTCAGAGAGGCTAGGATTTACCCACATGGATTTATGCATAACAATGCCAAAAATGACCAGATGTGAAAACACATTGGTAAAATATCAAATTCTGTTAAAAATATGTTTCTCCTCTAAAATTAGTATTTTATCAAAATAGAATGAGGGGAGAATGTGGGGGGATAACAAACCGAAAGGGAAGTATGGTGGAGCCACCAAAGTTGTCAAAATTAAAGCTAGGGAATGCTGCACAAGGAAGTACCATTGCTGGCCTTCTGGGGGAAGAGGCAGCTCTTCTGATAGACACAGCTAGATGCTTGAAGTGTCTTCATTCTAGATTTACAAAAGGGTAGCTGAACGAAGAATTGCTGTGATAAATTTTGACTTTATTTCTACATAAATAAGTTTTATTTATAAAGGTAACACCATTCTTCTGTGCTTTATCTCACAGGCTAAAGAAAGTAGGAAAGAACTGCTCAAATACTTCATATGAAGCATTACTTAAAGGAGAGCCACAACTAAACCAGTGGAGACAAGTATGTTTTTGGTAATGGTCTGAGAGCAAACATCATCCTGAAGGTGGTAAAACTAAAACAAAGACTTGAAAACACAACAACCCTATAGAGTGTGATCAGAGGGCTAGAAAATATAAACTCAGAGTCTGGACTGAAAGAACTGGCTTTCTTCAGTGTGTGAAAGACTGAAGAGAAGTGCAGTAACACTACTGAAATACGTAAAAGGATATACAAAGTGACTGGTAACAATTTTTTTCCTTGTCTGTGGGATAGGATGAGATTACAGCAAGGAAGAGTCATGTTCAACATTACAAAAACCTGTGTGTGGAAAGGACAGTTAAGTACTACAGGTAGATCACCATGGAGAGCAATGGAATCTTGAGCAATAGAGCAATAGAGCCTTCTCAGAGCAGGTGAGATGAGCTTCCGAGTTAGTGAAGTAGAGTCAGATTTGTCTTAGGTAGGTGAAAACAAATTAACAACCTCCCAGAGATTCTGTTTCCTTGAAGTACACATTACTTGGTTCAATTTTTTACTGTCATAGATGAAGTTACGAGAGCGCATTCATCTAAATATATTAGAAGCCAAACCTGAAGATGCTGAAATACTCATAGTGTTTTCTGGAAAGTACTGTATTGAAATTGGATTTGATCACTCAAACTTTAACTCATACACAATACATAAAGTATCTTTGTACTGTAACGTATAAATTGCAGTAAATATATGAAAAGGTGTGAACATGGATTTCTTCAGAAGAGGTAGGAGCTGAAAACTCAAAGAATCCCTGTGAAAATACTGTTATTTAGGTGGGGGGAAAAGAAATTGTACCACTGGGTCAGGGAAAGATTAAGGGCCCCATGATTTGTCCATTTAGTAGGGTATCCTGTCTTGTTCAAAGGAGTGCATACAGAAAGACCACTCTTATACACCTGCATAGAAATGAACTTCTTACCTTTTGCTTACAGTTTGGGGATTTTTAGTTGTTACAAGTGGGAGAGTTTGTACAGCTCATGGGAACTCCTGGTTTTGTCAGAAATCTTTTGTTTTTCAGAGAAATATCCTGATTCCCGTGAAACTTCCGATGTGAAGATTTTCTTGCATTCTAGCTAAACATGAGACATAGCTGTGTTATGCCCCAGAGCAAGCATATGAACTCAAATCTCCAGCATCTGCTGGTCTAATAACTATTCTGACTTGCACTTGCTTCCCTTCCCTGAGCTCCCGCGTCTTCTCCCTCAATGACAAAAATTGGCTTCCACACAACGCTTTTCTGAACCTCCTCCAAACCACTCTCTGAGTGTCCTGACCTGGCTTTTGTTATTTCCAGTGTTTCACCTATTCACAGATTTGTCAAGCTACTTGATCATAGCTGCTTTTGCAATCCTGACTAGGGGAAGCATTTTTACCTTACCTGTTTCAAGCACTGTTCAGTGCTTATGGGCTTTAAATAGAGGCTGAATCCTGCCACCTTGTGCTCAAGAAAATTATCACATCTCTTTATTTAGGGAAGAAGGGGAAAGGAAAAATTTACTCTAACAACTGTGTTTCTAATAAGCAAGGAACTAAATGAAGGCCTGAGGGTCTAATAGTTGTTTCCAATTCGATAGTGACTGAGATGTCTACCTGGGACCTCCTCACAAGTTGAATCACTCTTCTAGGGCCACTGTTGACACCGCAAAATGTCACTTTTCATATTCCAACCCAATTTCAAAGCTCAGGCCTCCCCCATGACCTAATGATGTGAAGGTGCTTAACCCAGCCTCTTGGCCCATAGCCCATGTCTGTCGGATGCCTACAGGTGTTAATCACAGAGTTCCAGGTTTTGTTTTTATGGGTTTTTGGGTTTTGTTTTTGTTTTTGTTTTTTTTTTCCTATGAGAGCAGCACTACTTTATTTTCATCAATAAGCAATCACATCATAGGGTACAGGAAAGGACCCTCCTCATTTATTAAAAAAACTTAGTATTTTCTGAGGGGCCTGTAAAAGTAATGACTGTGGGGAGCATGGATCTCCCTTTTCTGCTGAACTCCAAGGCAACATTATTTTTTTTCTGACTGATAGGACTTTAAAAGTCACTTTCTGGTAATGCTATGAGAGCAAACACCATGCCAAAGCTGGTAAAACTAGGATAAGGACTTGCAAAGGATTACTTCCTCCATCCCATGCATGATTGCCTTCTCTCTGTGTCAGTGCAAGCTCCTGCCCCTGCTTCAGACTATTTTACCATCACTCTTCTGAGCATCTCTGCAGCCAACCAAACAGGGCAGCTTGTTGATTCTGCAGCTACTCATTTACCACCTTCTGGACACCTTCTGACTGGAAACATAAATGGTGTGCTTAACCGTAAGGCATTAGCAATGGGAATCCCAAAGTCGCTTATCAGCTCAAATGTTCTGGTTTACTGTTTTTGTCAAATGATATTTGTTCAAGTTAAGTTGGTAGCAAATTCATGGACTTGCTCAGTTCACAGAAATCATTTTTCCCTGAGATAATCCAGCTGATTGTCTGTATGCTTGTTTGCACACCCACATTTGGTTGTGGAAGACATGCTTGTCTTTCTGATAAAAAGGGTTTAACAGGTGGAAAATGGCCAACATAATAAAAATTGAGAGACAGTTGAGAGTTTTCTCTCAGTTTAAAAGCAGCCCAAACAGTGAGAAATTTTGTAATGATGAGCTGCTGATATTCTGTATCTTCCTTTATAATAATCAGTGGAAAAGAAAGGAAAAAAAAAAAAAAAAGAGAGAGAGACTACACAAAACTCAGTTTCCAGTACACCAATTGCAAAATCATAAATCATCTGAAAACTTAGCTATTGGAACACTGAAAGCCAGCTTCACTTGGCATCAGAAGTTACTGACTTATTGCTTTCTCATCATTTATTTTTCCTCATTCACATGAACTACATACCATGAATATGCATTGCCTCATTATTATGGGGTTAAGATCATTTCTAGTGAGAGGTGAACATGATTTTTGACACCTTGCCCTTCTAGGCCATATGCAACACACTGACCTGGAGCACAAAAGCTCTGTAGTTTATTGCTCAAGATAGAAATAATTTATTTATGATGCAGATATACTTGTCATGGCCATGCTAGTGTCTCATTTAAACAGAAGTCAAATCTTATTATATGGCCTGTTTCTCCAAGGGAAAATATTGCTTGTATAGTTGTGCTTATTGTTGATGGCACAGGCAGGACATAGTAATTCTGTTCCAAAACTAACGATGATGTCTAGGCATATCTCTTCTCACAGTGGCAGAGACAACAGCCATGAGCAGAGATAAGCAGTCAAACTAGTAGAGAGCTAGAAGGTCAGAAATCAATAGTCTCCAGTTGATCTATTTAAGACTAAGAAATCCTGGTGGTTGGTCAGTACTGTGGCTGTAAGTGCAGGTCATTCTTCCAGTTAACTTATGGATAATATGCTGTGAAAGGCTTGGTAAATCTGATATCTTTCTGTCTGAAAATTATGTATATGGGAGCATTCTTCTTTTTTTTTTTTTTCTTTTAAGTTAAAAATTTTAGTACTAGAGATGATACCATGTAAATAGAGTGCTTGTTGACAGTTTCAGTTTCCTTTTTGGATGCCTATGTCTACTGATTCTCTATGGGTGCTTCAACAGCTTCTATACAAAAGAAGACACTGCATGATATTATTTTTAAGACTGAGCTAGTTGAAAACAGGAGAATTGTTATAAAAAACCCATTAACTTCTTTACAGAACAGTAAAGTACTCTACTCTCAGAAAATATCTGTCCTGTCCCCTGCTTATTGAATAATGTCTTGATGCTGACAAAATTCCCTGCCACCCTCTGGACTGACTTGAGAAAACACATTGACAAGTTGACTGCTAAGCCACTCTGCTATCATCTGGAGGCCTTCCTGTTCAAGTTTAGGTTCAGGATTTAGTCTAGAGTGGAATCTGTGCAGATCCCTTTGATTAATAAATGTTCCACCATGCGCTCTTTCTCCCTCAATTATGGATAAAACCACTCCATTGCTGATTATTTTCTGTGGCTCCCACAGCCTTTGATGGCCACCAACATGTTGTGAACTTTTCCCCATCTCATCCAGAGCCTTTTCCTCCCAACAACACCCAGATTTGGTCACAACTCATGAGGGATTCTCTTACATAATATTCTGCACGTTTCTATGGTTTTTCCACTCGGTTTCCCACAGCAACCACAGGGTGCAGGAGACATTTTAAGCTGTACCATAATCATCAGTTCTTAGTACTTTTCACAAGATTCAGATAACATTTGTTCTTCATGCTGTCATGTCCAGCTAAAACAGAGGTATTATTTGGCATCAGTTTTCTGAAGTTCAAACAAGCAACGTTGCCTTGTGTTTGGCAACACCTGCAACAAAGAGCGAGCTGATAGTTACCCTTCTGTTCACAGGGAATATCATAAAAGTTCACAATATCAGAACATTTGGGGTTTGAAAGTGTTAGCATAAGCTAATCCCAGTATTTTTGGTACCTGTCCAAATTTCCGGCTAAGTCAGTGTCCAGCTGCCTCCTCCAAGCAGCTGTACTTATTGCATGAAGCACATTATGTACAATTCAGGGTAGAGACCAGTGTCTGTTGACTGTTAACAGTATTCACATTCAATAAAGGTGAATTCACCTTCCAGCTTAGGTCCTGAAGCTGAAGTCAGTGAAAGATTCCTAATGCCTGAACTGAAGCTTATCTATCCTGCACAGCTTAGTCCTCAGCAGTTAAATTCTGCCTGAGTTGTATTTTTTTGCCTTATGTTCCATCTGTTAGCCTGAACTGATAATGCAGCAAAAGTTTATACCTGCTTCCCGTGCAATTTGGTTGAGGTTTTTGTCGGGATTATCTTTTCTAGATGTATGAGAATTCTTGTTAATGTACTCTATTCATGCCCAAATTACTTGATTATGTTCTCTTCCTGTGTTATATTTTTTCACGTTGCATGTTGATGTCTGAACTTTCATAAAATATATTTTTCACTTGAACATTTCATCCAAGAATTATAGAGCAAAAAAGGAGAGAGGGAAGGAAAGGGATGGTTCCTCCTTACATCTGTCAATGCAAATTGAAGATTAAGGTTTGCTTTCTTTTGCCTTAGTTTATGCTGATATTTTCAAAACCTAAAATCAAAATCTGCATTCCAGGTTGCTGCATTACTTTTTGCAAAGGCACGATACCAATGTCCATCTGTCCCTCATCAATGTCTCTCTGAGTTCATTGATCTTTGGGTTAGACTGAAATTTCATGTAAACCAAGAGCAATGGCTCAGTCTTTCTCTGCCCACTAGCAGATTTAACTCAGCAGATTTCTGAGAACCTGCCACAAGCCAGCCCCAATTGCCCATCCCAGCATTGCTTTCCACTTAGTGACTCAGCTGCTCCAGCTCTTTGGCTGGGTTCCTTCATCTTAGGATGTTTTACTCATTCCAAATGGAGTCTGCAAATTTTAGTAACCTTTGTACTCATGGCAAGTTGCAGAGGAAATTCAGGATCTTCTATTGAGTGTGCAGATATAAAACATTTAAACTTGTTTTTACTCCATCATTAGCAGTTTCATTAGACATCCTACTTGAAGAACACCTTCTCTCTTCAGATGCCGGTGCTTTTACTTGTCATTTACATAGGCAATGCTCTTTGGGATCTGTTCCTTTCTTAGCTGTGCCCAATTTAATCTGATTTTGAAAACTTCTGCTGAAGAATGATTGTCTTCTGAAAGTGACAAATTTTCCTTAGCAACAGAGGCAGACTTTCATGTCAGGATTCATCTGCCTACGTGTAGACACTCACAGCACCACTCTACATTCCTTCTATATTTAATAGGGAGAAATGGACAATGCCTGACATACCTCATCCTACAGTAATGTCTGAATAGGCCAGGTGGATCATGTCCTGCAAGTGCCTGTTTCTCTACTGAATGCAAGTTGACTGTCTAGATGTGGAAGTTTTTTGTTTCAAATGTACATTTAAATGGATATTGATCCTGGAGGGATTTATGCCTTTGGATGCAGATTGGGGAAATCTGCTATGTTCCTGTACATTTTTGAACTACAAGCACTACAAAAAAAACCTACTTTGAATCCTTGATAGTACTGACTTGCAAAAAGACATCTCTTGATTACAAGCCTTGGCCGTCTTTTCTTTCTCTCAATGAGGCATAAAAGTCTTGGAAGAGCATTCTCCAGAAAAACAATGAACAAAATCGCCTGCCATTTCGAGTGTATCATATTCCAATACAATTTGTATATCTACAAGGTTAATTTCACCAACTAATAGCCAGTAGCACTTAGTTTTCATCTTTATTAAGCTGATGATTGCTTCTTCAGCATGTCTGCATGTAGTGAAACTACTTTGCCAACTGTGTAGCTGTTCAACAATAACAGTAAGTGTTTCCCAAGACATACAGCCTCCTTGAATTCAACCCAGTTTTTGCCTTTGGCATCTGTCCTTGGGGGCTGTGGTACTTTTGGGGTAATTGATTGGATTTTTCCTGCTGAATCCCAGCTACTCAAATCCTTTACCCTCTCCTGATCAATGGCTGACCATATTATATACCCTCAGGAAGCAAAGCCAGTTCTGAAATCCATGCCTGGCATCTAGCCCTAAAGCTCATATCTTTGTTAACCCAGTCCTGTTTGATTTATTTACCTACTGTAGTAATCCTTTCTTCCCCTGTACTGTCCTCACCAGTGTCAAATTCTTGTGGTGTAGCATTTTCTGACAGCTCCCATAGTCAGGAGGAGACACCTCCTGTGCAGCATTCTCCTTCCTGGAACACGACTGTGCCTCATCAGAGTTTTGTGCAGTCACATGAACCACGTATTTTGTAGCTAAGAATAACTTTCTATACCCATGGTTCAGACATGGCCAAACCCAAATTATGTCCTGTTTCTTCCCTGTAATACAGAAACAGGTTACTCACAGTTGGTTACTTTCCCTTTCACTTTTGGCATCCACCATTGCTAGGTCAGTCTAGATCCTGCTGCAGCTACAGGGCTTCCACCAAGCCTGGGACAGGTGTCTCTGGCTTTGCTGCTGCTGCTTGTGTGACTAGGCTTGGAAACTAGGTTGCTTGTGTTCAAAACCAGTAGTGTTTTGGGGTTTTATGTTTGTTTCATGCCCTCTTTAAGGAAAGGAGTCTCACATCCTACTTAATCTTGCATATATACACACATATCAGCTCTGCTGGGGTGGCCCAGGAGGAGCTGCTGAGACCCATTTTAGGCTTTCTTCCAACTAGTATTTAACAAATTATGTCTTGACTGGGTTTATTTCATGGGATGTCTCTTGTATACTGGCCCCTGCATTTATTTTTATTTATTTATTTATTCATTCATTTATTTACCTGGAGGAGAACGGTGTATTTGAGGAGATTCCCAGGGCTTCACTCACCTACAGATTCCAAGCCTGGAGGGTGTACACAATCCCTTTCTTTTCTGTTTGAACCAAGAGCAATATTTCTTGAAAGGCAGATGGTCTGGTGGTTAAAAGGTTAAAAGCTTTGTTAAACATGTGTGTGCATAGCCATTGATTGTGGATTTGATGGTATTTAAGTGTACTTTGAAAGGAAACCACTGATGTAGGGCCCTCTCCTTGTCATCCTTATTCAATCTCAGTGTGAAAGAGCCTAACAGATTGCCAATTTATTAATTGACCACAGAGTGTGGGTCAAAGAACTGAAGTACATGGATGGTAATTACTGCGGTTTGATAAATCTGGGCACATGAAAGTTCACTGCAGCTTCAGTGTAACTTTTGTGTGGTGAGAGAGCTAACAAAAATCTGGGGCTGAGTTTGCACAATACATTTAGTATAGCTGAATGCCAAAAGATCTTTTCAGGTCATTATCATTAAAACTCTGATCATCAGATATTGCTTCAGGAGCTCATTTGACTTAGCCACGTATGGAAAGAAGTGTCACCATTCTGAAAAGCAAGAAAGGAAATACTAAGAGTATGACTAGTAAGATGATAGGCAAAGCTTATATCATCATTAAGATGATATGCAATTTGCATGAGGGTTTAAAATCTTGTAGGACTGCCTGATGCTTACCCTTGTGTTTCTGACCTTATGCTAAAAGAAGTTGTTTGCCTTTCTCCCTCAGTTGTACCTGGATTTCTAAAATTTTTATTTAATCTTAAAGGTAAAATACATAAGAAGTAAATGTAAACACTGGTAACACAGATGTTATATAAATAATTGTATAAAATTAAGTTTGTGATTCAATTATCAATAGATTATTGTTATAATAAATGTGTAAACCATATTTGTTTCCAATAAGATATACCCATTAGATTATTTTTCCCAAGCATGTCAAACTTTATAGTCTAAGAAGCCTATGTAATATATTTATGACATTACGAAAATTAGTGTGGCAGCACTATCTCAGAAGACACTGGTCCAGCTAGTACTTTGGAAAAATTATCTAAGGTCAACTCACTAACTCCAAGTGTGTTATTTCTATTGACCTAGAAATGCAGACTGCAAGCACAAGCATGCAAACACTTTAAAGCTGACAAAACAGAAATCACATGCTTCTGCAAGCAAAGCAGCATCCATGAAAATGTGTTTTGACTGTTCTTGTTTTTGAATTAAGTTCCTGTTCTTTAATATCAGGGATGATTCCTGAGAATACACAGAGGCATATGAAGACCGTTGCCTTGATTAAAACCTCGTACAAAAGTGTAAAAAATAGGCTTTCTCTTGTTAAAATGGATGGGATTTCTTCTGCTTCCTAAGATACAATGGTTTTGTGGAGTCACCATATGCATTAACACAATGTCTCCACATCCTGAGCATTACCCATGCTAGTGACTCAGTTAAACTGAGCAGGCTGTTCGGTCGCCACTTAAGAGAACTTGGAAAATCGTGAGTAGAACATATTCTGGGGAAGGAAAAAAAATATTGGAAATGCCTCTTACTTGAGCCTAATCACAAGGGGACTTCACAAAACCAAAAGCACCTTTGAGGACATAAAAAAGACCTGAACACAGAACACAGGGCTGTCTCAAGTGTGTTACTAGATAGCATTCAGTTGGCACAGGCAGGGAAGACCAAAGACACTGTTTGCCTCAGAGTGATAATTATTAGGCAGTACAATGGTCTCCCAAGGGAAAATTTCTGGAAGCATCAATCCTTGGCACACCTAAAAACCACATTAAATAAAGCACTAGAAACTCCACTGTAAGAAAAAGACTTTAACTGGCATGCTAATATTTTACCTACTACTGTTGCACAATATCTTAATATCCAATGTTCTAATTTCCAAACCTGTAACCTAACTCTTCTTTTTCAAGTCATTTCCATGTTTACATATGCAGGGTTGGGTCCAGGGTTATTTGCCATTTTGCTGAATAAGAATTTTTCAGAATTTTTCTGCATTTAAAAAATAAAAATAATTAAAAAAAAAAAAGTCTTTCTGGAGTAGTGGGGTGAAAATTGAAGAAGCAATTCATATCTCACTAAAGTCCACTCACTTTCCTGTGCCATTTCTTGAGTGTCTTTGCTTTATAGAAGGCAAATTTTATTCTCTCTGAGCATCCCTTGGCTTTTTGTTTATGAGGTGTACATCCCTCCTGGATTTCAGACATTGTGAAAGTGGATGTACCTAATTGGAAAATTGCCCAATGGATCAATGCAGGCACATAATTGGCTATTTGACCTTTGAGCTCCACCTTGGTTCAAGGACATGGATTCTTTTGAGGTTTTGCATGCTTTTTGACTGTGGAGTGTGACAATGTTGAGAAATACAAAGTAATAAGGAAATACAGCAGTGTGTTGACCCTGCTTAAAGGAAAACAAAACAAGTAATAAGAGTAGTATGCCAGCTGTAAACACGAGAGTAACACTGGAGTGTTCTTAATAGAGGCCTGAGGCACTGGAGTAAGTCAGGCTGTGCTGAGCCTGCAGAGTTATCTTTATCGACAGAGTCACTGTCTCTTTGTCCAGCAATAATGGCACTAAAAACTGTGCTACTCACAACAGATACGGTAAGACAAAAGGTCTGACTCAACAATGAGTTACCCTACTTTTGAGTCATGGTAACTCCTCTAAACACAAGAAAAGGCAACAAGATGTAACTGGGGAAACAGAGGTGCTAATCTAGTGCATTTTGAGGCCAATACTTCTATTTGCGTGTTTTGTTTAGTAAAAGCATCTTACTTTGCTGAAATAGAACACTACGCAGGATTCCATAATCTAGTTGCTAAACTACACTGTATTATAAACATCATAGCAGACTAGAGGAATTATATCCTACCCATCTTAATTATGTTTTTATGGCAGTTATCATCAGGCACTACCAATACACACAGTCTTCAAAATATTTTTCTAAGCATACCAGCAAAAGAAGGTATACTGTAATCTGTGAGAGATTCCATAGGAAGGCAAGAAATACTCACAGAAGAGTTTTTACTTCTGTCTCAAATTGGAGGCAATTTCTGAAGAAAAGTTGTATCTGAAAATACGAAGAAGCATTGTTGGATTGCTGAAAGAAGAGGTTGGCTATATGCCATTTCAAGACCTCTAGGCAAAGATGAGTGTGAATACAAAATATACTCCTTGGAGCATTCCTAGACTTTGTAAACCATTCACTTCATCACCTGAAAGACCTTGGGTATGTTACCTCACACTGGAGGAGAGTTCTGGAGTCACAATGAGATGCAGATACTGGAAAAAATAGGCAATAGTCTTAGCCATTTAATTATGTTTTCTGTGAGGCTGAAAAAAATCTGTAGGGATTGTTCTCTATAATGAAAGGCAATTAGTAAGGCACTGAGTTCCAGGCACTCTTGAGTGTTCGCCTGTGTAACTTTTAGTCATGGTGCTGAATGGTGGTTAACCAGAGCAAAACCAATGGGGTTCAATGGGCTCCTCCTATCAGAAAGAGTTGCCAAGATAATAAGTGTTATGTATGCAAACTCAGAGCCTCAGAAGTCCCAGTTCTCAAGGTTGTCAAGGTACCAAAATACAATGCCAAGTAACTTCCCAAGTAAGTACGATTGAGTTCAGACTCAGGTGACAAACCCAAAAACAGCTGCATCACTGTACTCAAACACAAGAGCAGATTTATTGGTTGCATATTCTTGTTTGTTTGAGATTTGTTTTTTAGTTTTTACTCCTTTTTGCAAACAGAAGTATTCTCTAAATGCATCTTTTTGTCTCATGAGTGAAGTCTCCAAAGAAATACATTCCTACAACTTCTCCCAGCTGACTAAAGAGAGGTGTGGTTTGCAGCATATGAAGCCGCAGAATCAACATCCATAATTACTCTTTATCAAGGAAATTCTGACTGCTTTCAAATCAAAACCGACTTTTACAGGATCAGAATTGAACTTCTGTCACACAGGACTAGTGTGAAGCTAGTGAGATTCTCCTGCAAATTTCAGCAGGACTGATGGACTCTATTTCTAATTTTTTTTAGAACTTTCTCATAGGTTACACCTAAACTATGAGAAATTAACACTACCTCTGAACGTTTTGTTAAATTTTTCTCCACCCCTGTGCCTCATTTACATTCAATACTTAGAAATAATTTAGGACAATTTAAATCTCATTCAGCAGAATAAGTTTGCTGTTGACACAGTCCCACACTTTGTGTGCACAGCATTCCTATTATCCTGTGCAGACCAGACGTTGTAACAGTAAGACGTGAAAGTTCCTGTAATTTATCTTGAGAGAGTAAACTCATGGAAATTTTTATAACTGTATCAAATACTATTCACCTGTGCATGGTGTGGTTCTCTTTCCTGGATCAGAAAGCCAGATGTTTGGCTCACAGGCTGCAAGCTGGCCTTCTACACAAAGCTGACATCATAATTAATTAAAAGGAAGTCACTGCACTGCTGGTATTCTCAAGATGAGGCATTAGTGTAGCACATTTTGGACAGCATTCACTCCTACAAATGATATCACAAATTGCTTGGCACAGATACAATCTGGCCCCATTAAGGGAAAGTGCAAGAATGCTATTTGGATTCCTGGTGCAGTGTACAAACAAACAAACAAACAAACAAACCCCAATTATTCAGTCTTCAAGAATGAAAAGTACAGAGACTACCTTAGTGCAGAGCTACCTGGTGGCAAGGTGTAAACTGCATCAGGTTGCACCAGATTATGCTAAGAGGTAGTTGCTGCCACTAATTTGTCACCAGAAATAGGAAGTCATTCTGTATACCCCCTAGAGGACTTGCACTCCTCTCATATCACCACTCTTCTGTAAAATGATATGTTCATTCATTCACTTCCTAAGATCAGGCTTAGCACAGCTGACATATTCCTGTTGATTCCTTTATTCTGTATTTCTAGGCATTTTGTTTAACAGTGATGGCAAATGGGTGAATAATACGTACTAACTCTTCTCAGCTAAGAAGTTCAAACTCAGTTACTTTTGCAGCTGTCTGAACTCCTGTTGGCTGATCAACCCCTGATCTCTGTCATTTCTTGTTTTAGATCAGGCTTCCCGATAAGGCTGATGCCAGTGACAAGCCTTCTTGACTCTATGATTCCCAGAAGATGCAGAGAATGGACAGCTCAGTGACTGTGACTCATGCTTGGAAACTGCTGCAGGTCCCAGCTCAGGAGCTCTCCTCTCTTTTGGCTTGACTCATCAGCAGTGTAAAACAATCCATGAACACTGCTCATTACAACTAAACTGGAAGGAGGAAAGAAGAAAAAGGAGGGGTAGAAAAAAGGCTCACTTATTTTAATAACTGTGTTTTCACTGCAGTAGTCAGAAGTATTGTATCTCTGCCATAGTTTGTCCTTTTTTCACAAGTCATCCTATGTTCTGAGCTGGACAGAGATTCTAATTTCTGAAGGGAATAAAACTATTTATTGAGTTGTTATTTTTAGGGGATAAATTTAGTAAAGCAATTCATTAAATGAGCTGTTTCAGTTTCCTGAATCTACTTCGTGTTCTACCTAACATGCAGAGAAAATATTGGTTGTCAAAGCACAGAACACTTAGGTTTTACCCCCTGTCTTTCTCTAGTCAATAATTCTGTTAACATGTAATGTATGGCATAGCCTTGTATCTATAATCATAGGAGCAGGTCAGAAACAAGTCATAGATGCATAAATTTGAAGCTTTTTTTCATTACAGTAGGAAAGAATAACTGATACTTCTGCATTGCAGGTTGATTAGGAACAACTATGACTCACAAGTGTGCCCTTTGGTACACCCCCTTAGAGGAATAAAAGATCTCTTGAGCCATCTGTTGATCGGGAACTACAGGCAGAATTCCCAGCTGTCTCGCCAGCATGTGCCCTCCACACACTGGGGAGCACCAGCCACATCCTCTCTGTCTTGCTCTTCAGGTGTCTGCAAAGGAAACCCGAGGCACAACTCAGCACAGAAGGTCCCAAATCTTGGCAGCTGGAGTCCTCCAGATTCTGCTATGAGATCTGGAGTGACAGCCAACGTTTTTCCTCAGATCCCGATGGTAGTTGAGAGGTGATGCAGTCCTTCAAGCCTGTGATGTTAGACCTCTCTCTATCTCCCGAGGTCCCCTTTAATTGCATGAACCAGTTCAGGGTGAGGAGAATTAACTGAAACGGAAGGAATTAGAAATTACCAAACTGATCTCATATTCTTAAAGCTCTAGATTTCTACAGAATGAAAAGAGAGGTTGTGGAGCATCTCTTTAAAAGTGCACAGAAAATTATATAAAATCATTACTATTTATTTGAAAGAAAACCATCAAAAGGAGGTTTCATACATTACAATGTACACCTGGCACATACAATTTTTTAAGACATTCATATTTTCAAAAGAGGCTTTGACTCTGTGGTTCACCTGAGTGAGTCAAGGTTACTTTTCTACCAAGCACAAGTCCTTGTGTTTACAGGATTTAACAGATACAGCTGAAACATGGGGGAAAAGAAAACAACAAACAAGCTTTGAACAGAGGAGGATATTTATTTTTTTTTCAAAACTGCACAACTGTAACACAGTTCAAAAAACCCCAGCTTAGCATCAGACTCACACTACCAGATAATCTGCTTCCCACTTCTACATTTAAGTCACAGTCGGTTGATGAGTCTGATCAAAAATGCCCAGAGATCTCAAAATGCTGATAATCCAACCAGAATTTCTTGACAGTTTTTAGTCTACTAGTTCATTATAGCTTTCTGCAAGTCATGAGGGAAGAAAGACAGTATTTTGAACTACGGAGACAAGTTTACTTTTCTTTATTTTTCTGTCTTCTACTTCCAATTCCCTCCAGTGGTTTCTGGTTTTGTTGTTGTATCATTTGTTTTAGCTTGTTTTGGGGATGGGGAGAGAGTGATTGGGGGTAGCAGCAGAGAGGACTACCTCCAATTTAAATGAGTTCATTTCCAACTCTCATTTTTCCAATATCCTCACTCAGGTGAAAAGTTGGTCTTACTTTTGTGGAAGTCTCTAAAAGATCACATAACTGACATTTAGAGTATTTAGGGGACAGCGGTCGCAAAAATATACATCAGAAGCATCTGTGACTTCCAATAAAATATGTAAACCGAAGTGTGAAATAGTATTAGCTTGTGTTCACTTCAGATCCAGATAGTTCAACAAAGTCCATACCCTGTGTACTTTTTTATTCTTGTTAAAAATTTAAAAGGCAAGCTTTTAATGTCTCAGCATTAACTTAAGTTGCAGTCAGTCTGTAAAACAATCAGAGAGATGCTATTAAAAGTATATTAATAATAAAACAGATGCTTTAAAGAAAGCTTAGTATTGCAGCAACCTCAGTCCACTTTGCTTTCCACATAGCAGGCCTGGCTGAGAATTACTGTGCTTCAGTCAAGCTTCAGAGTGGAGCTGTGGGTGGAAGATTCTAACTTCTTCCTGAAAAACAAGGCTTGAGTATCCTGCTTATATGTTCTTTTTTAAAAAAAAGAAGCAGGTGTCACTTTGGTCTTTGATTTAATTCCTGAAATCAGTTAGTGTGGTCATAATTTACTTTTAAGTAACACTGAGACCCAAGTATGATATAGCCACCCATGGAGGATCAAACAATAGCATCAAAGCGGGGCAGAGTTCTTTTTGCTATGAGACAGTTATGGTAGAGGAAAGACAAGATGTGATTGTTAGTTCACGGTAGTTTCAGCGGACAGAATGTTCCCAAAATCGAGGCTTGATCCCAGTGAATCCAGGATCTGCATACCAAGGTGCAGTTAGGACATCCTGGTGTAGCCCATCCTAAGCAGTAGCATCCTCAGGCATCACCACAGATCTACATCTACTCCAAAGTCAGGACATAAGTAAAAATTTTTAAAGACAGCTTTGCAGCCAATAGTATTACTTAGAAACACTTACTGTATCCCTTTTTCTTACCATATTTTTCTTAGCTATAGTAAAGCTGCTCTATCATAAGATACTAAAATTAGTAAAGGTGCTCTATTATAAGATATTAAAACTTTATGAAAATCCTACACATAGTAACTACTGTGACTATTTTCATATTTTCAGTGTCTGTACTACTCCTTTTGTGACACTCAGTTTTGCCAATACTACACATGCACACACTGCTTCAGGAATACACATACAGTTGTACAGATACATTGTTAGCAACTTCATATCCATTCTAAAGAAAAATTCTGCATTATTGATAGCCCTTCTTTTTGTATAGCTGAAATTGACACCTAGCTTTTAAAACCTATTAATTCAGAGCTTGTATGCGTTCATGATAGCTCTCTTTACATCTACAAATGCCTCTGCTTTGTTCAGATTTTCACAGACTTATTTGCTCTGTGTCCTATTGCCAGTAATGTAGTCTTATCAAGAACAAGCCCAAGCCAGTTGTACTCAAATAACTATTGAGTTCATTACAAACACTGAAGCAAAAATTTATCTTTAGCAATTACAGGAAATAAAGCCAAAATATCAATACTTTCCTTTCTAGAAGATAATGAATCCATCTCAGTTGCGGAGATGCAAGTTACTTCTTAAGTTACAGAGGTTCCTACTTCTCAGGTTATAGATGCAAATATACATTAAATAAGTTGTGGGCCAAATGCTCTTCAGGCAATTCTTAGAACCACGATTTTTTTCAGGGCTTCAGTGAAATTACTTACAATGTTTGTAGTAAGACACTGCCTCAGGCCTGTAGAAGTGTAATACACACAGACACTGCCTTAATAAACATAGATTTATATCCTTCCTCTCCTTAAATAGCTTTAAAGAGCAATAGGAACTAAGCACACAGTTCTAAAACTATTGGACAATATCCAGCTGACCCAGAGCAGCTCATGTTTTACAGTAAAAATGTTCTTCAGTACTCAGACTAGAAGGCAGTCATAAATTGGTTCCTTCTCTTCTTTCATGTCTGATATCATATTTAATACAGAGGCATCAGTTGAAGGAAGATAAAAACCTCAGGCATGAGCCAAGCACCTTCCTTGACATATAGAAGAAAATTTCTCACGAGTATGTTTAGGACCTCTTCATCCTTCCTAGATAGAGAGACAGGCTCTTTATCTCCCACGAAACTCCCACAGCAGCATTATCTTCTGCAGTAGCACGGTCTGTGTAATTTGTACAGCCCATGGGCTAAACATCAGACTGAGCTGGGGAAACAGAGATTGTTCTGAAAAAAAATCCCTCCACATTATTTCACATTGCCACAAGCCCTTGCACCGGGCCTGGTGTTAAGCATGCACAGGACACAAGACTGGCTTTTTACTGGCAAGGCCACCACCAGCACTGGCAATGCCATCATGCCCTGCTCCAGGCTGACCTTGCCTTGCTGGACAGCCAGCCCTCGCTGCTCTGATGGCTTCTGCAGCATGGGCCACACTTCCGCATGGGGCCAGGACACAGCCAGGCAAATATACAGAGCTGGGAGGAAGGACAAGCTCCAGGATGGATGAAGCCAGAAAAACATCCTGTGACTTTTGTTGTCAGAGGCAGCCCCACACTTCAGAGACTTTCACTTCTTGATGCTGGCTACAAGGAATGATGCATGAACTTTGGAGCGAGGCTCTGGGCTGTGTGTCTGATACACAGGAGCTTTGGGAAGTCTGAATGCTGACCATCACAAGGACTCCAGTGTCCACCATGTCCACAATTTATAGCAATACTGTAGAAAATATTTGTATGTTGTTTCACATTTGTATATTCTCAGAGAGCAACAATGAAAGACATTCCAGACTCTCTTCAGATCAGCAAGTAGCAAGCTAGAAAGGAGGAATAGGGTCCTAGCAAATCCTGTTCACAGAAATAAAATGTTGAACATCAATATGTGGAGTTTGCAAATGGTGACAGACCAAATGATACACAGCAATCTGTGGTGGTCTCTTTCTCCAGCTCCCCACTGAATGCTGCTAATTCCACAGCCAACTATCACTGGTGGTGAGACACTCCAATCAAGTTTTGACAGATGAAGTGACAGATACATTGCCAAATACCTAATGTCTAAGGAATTGTTAAATACTTAGTTGCATACCACATCTTACTATTCTAAATGCCATCTTAGCCAAACTGTGCCCTGCAATCCTGAAGTTACTGGACTTAAATTAGAAACCAAGCTAGACATTAAAGTCCAGAAAGGGAGCTTAAAACAACGGTGGTGCTACAGCATATGGCAGGTACACTACACCCCCCAACTGAACCCTGCAGTGTGGTTGTAGGCATGTACACCCCCCTGATCGGAGGATGGGAGAGTCAAGGATCCCTGGTCAACAGGCAGGGTTCTTGACCAGTGAAATGCCTTGGTTGAGAGAAGTGTCTGGACCACTGACCACGTATCACCACAGATCGGATTTTGACTTAGAGTTATACGTGGATCCCACTGAAGACCTCATTTTGAGTTCTTCTCAGAGCAAAGCATCTGTAGTTGAAGAGTCTTTCCCTTTAGGATTGGGACGCTGCTTAAGGAAACTCCTAGAGGTTTAGTGCCCTCACCTTTTGAGTGAGCAACGGTGTTTTCTGGGCTGTCCTTGAGTTACCTTGCCTTACGGGTGAGTGATTGGATCTTCTGGGTATCCTCAAGAGTCCTCCTTTGTGAGTGGGTGAATGCTCACTTTGAATCATTTTGGAGCTTTGAGAATGCCCTATGCCTATGTCCTGTGTGTTGTTTTTGTAATAATTTGTTCCCAAATAGTATCTTAAACCTGTGATTATAATGTTCTGAGTGCTGAGTGATTTTGATAAACCTTGTTTTGCTTGGTTTGCTGCTGAGATTATTTTTTTGATAAAGTTGGCGTGGAGTTTGTTGTCTCTCTGGTCTGGTTTGGCGTGCCTTCATGACACAGCAATGTATGCTGAACTTCTCAGGGAGGCAGCCTGAACTTTCTATAGGTTTCAAATTTAGAGTTTGTCTCCAGAGTGCTGCTGTCCTCCGCTTCTCCTTGGTTATCATTTGCTTTTCCTCAGACTCTGTGTGTTCTCAGATCCCTTGTTTTCCCTCACTTGGAAGGGAATGGCAGGGTCTGGCCAATACACCATCCCTCCAGCTCATGGTTTAGACTGGCTTGATTTACAGGCTGATGCCAACAGGTAATGCTGGTGGTGGGCACCAGTCCCAGGTGCTTGAATGGGTTGGATGGAAGAACTCACAGTATCTCTGGATCTGAGGATGAAGAGCATTGCTGTTCAGAGACACAGAAATATTCGGGCATTTGGATAACTATATTGTTTAATTTTTTTTTTTTTTAGTTGCATAGGGTTAAACACAGTGTATGTTTGTATTTTTAAATCCTTATTTTTACATTTTTTCTAGCCCAGGAAATCTGAAAGGTATAAGAAGATGTTGAAGGATCTCCTTCCTCTGGGCCCTCCTTTCCTCCTGCTCTGAATGTCAAATACTTACAGGTTGTGATAGGTACAAGCTTTCTTAATGGGATATCTAAACAAACAAGCTCCCCTTGCTGCTGGTCTCCTTCACGTAACTTCTTTCATCCCTTTGGTGAGACACTAAGATGCTTTACATCAAGAGCCTTTTACAGCTGACATGGGGTTTTTTAGTCTTACTGAGAGGAAGTCACAACCTCTTGGGGAGTAACTCAAATGTGAGAGCTTTAGGACATAGTGTATTCATAAGTCACCTTTCAGGAGTCAGATTCTACATTTATGGAGGGAAAAGAGATAAATGAGGCATTTGTACAGAAATCTATTCTGGTGAAATGCAAAAAAAAAAAAAATTAAGGCTGATCTTTTCCTGGACTGCATTACGTGTTCCTATTTATATGAGGATTGGAGACTTTATCAGGAGCTTACGTCTGTAAGAATTTCCAGGAGAGTTTTTAGAACACAAGAATGTGACAGAAAAAAAAAAAAAAAAAAAAAAGGAAAGAAAAAAAAAAAAGAAAGGCTTATAATTAAAACAAGCTATATTTAAACCTAACAGCTAAAATTGAAGGAGAGTACGTCTTTCAATTTGTGCATAAAAGACACTGAAAATGACAGGCGAAAAGTATTTGTAGGCATGTGATAGCAATGCAATTGCAGTTATATAACAAGCATGCAAACTCAAGAAAGAAAAGTTTGCATTTTCTTCAGCAGAGTAAATAGATGATTGAGGCTGAAGCTGTCTTTCTAAGCATGAAGAACAATTATATACAAGGTTTATAAAGCATTAACTCAATAGGACAGCCTTTGATGTTTCTAGATAAAGACTTTCATTTAGGGTTATATATATAAAAAAAAATCTACTGTGATCTTTACTTGATATTAATTTACTAATTATTAGTAATTACAAGAAATTCCAAATTTATTTTCCTATAAAGTTATTTGACAGGTATATTGTGTACATACAAGTCTCCCACAGAACTATTTTTTTCTCATTTCCTCTATTCTTGCATTTACTAGTAAATCCAAGACAAATTGTAGGATCTAAAAAACAAAGGTAGAACATTACAGCAGGAAACACTTGCACTGAAATATAATCCCCCTATAGATTCTAGGTGCCTTTCTAGTTGTTGTAGTGAAAAACAACCAAAAATCCTATGACTGAATCAAACAATGGCAGAAGCCTGAAGACATACAAGACATTCCTGGAAACCAATGAACATGCCAGATTCACTTGAACAAATCTTGTTTGGAAGTCAATGAAATTTCCAAATTCTAAACTAATCACAGAATCAAAGAATCAAAGAATCATAGAATCACATAATCATTTTGGTTGAAAGGAACCCTTAAGATCATCAAGTCTAACATAACATAAATCTAGCGCTATACCAGGTCCTCATCTATTCAATTTTTAAACACCCCCAGGGATGGTGACTCCACCACTTCCTTGGGCAGCCTGTTCCAATGCCTGACAACCCTTTCCAGGAAGAATTTTTTTCCTAGTATCCAACCTAAACCTCCCCTGGTGCAACCTGAGGCCATTTCATCTTATCGCTTGCTACCTGGGAGAAGAGACTGGCACTCTCCATGCTACAACCTCCTTTCAGGTAGATTTAGAGAGTGACAAGGTTTCCTCTCAGCCTCCTTTTCTCCAGGCTAAACAGTCCCAGGTCCCTCAGCCACTCCTCATCAGACTTGTGCTCCAGACCCCTCACCAGCTTCCTTGTCCTCTGAACTTGCTCCAGCACCTCAAAGTGTTTCTTGCAGTGGCAGGTCCACAACTGAACACATTATTTGAAACCTCACCTTTCTAATAGGTTGATCCTGCTCCTCTGTGCTTCTTTTCTTCTTCCCTCTCCTTCCCCCATCTCAATTATGCCTTCCTGAGTTCCTTTGGACTACAGCTCTTCAGAGGTGGGACGATATCGCTGGCACCTCCACAGCTCAGCACAGTAGGAACTTGATTTAGAGTAGGTGTGTTGGCTACCACAATAAGATCATGCTAGAATTGTGCTATTTGGGTATTTTTTTCCTCAAAAAACTTTCCAAATGGGACTACCAAGTGGTATATAAAGAAATGTAGTACATGATAGTACCCATTCTTTCACATACAAAACACATCAAAACTACAGCTCTGACATGCCAGTACCACTGATTCATCCATCTGAATTCCCTTCCTCCCATTCCCTGAATATTTCTAATGTAATCCATCAGTTTTCAGACAGAGAACCCTTCATATCTTGTTATGTCACATACCGATTAACTCAATGTCTTGAGATGAAAGCTGAGAAGATAAAATACTGTATGCACAAGCAGGCATCTTTCTAATAAATTACCATGCTTTCTGTAATGGAAACTTATTTTTAGAAGTTAACAAAGAGATTCATCTTCCAGACTAGAGATAGTAGGGAAATTAACAGTTGTTTTATCTTGCAGAGCAGTAAGATGCTGCTCGACATTAAGTGTAAGACTAGTCACTGACCCTTTCTGGTGAGTGAATGGATTGTTATGTTCAACATTTCAATTCAGCTCAGTACCACAAGTGCACAGTGATTGTGATTTTATTATACAGTCACATAAATAATGCAATATTTTTAATGATCCATAGCCTTTAGAACACTACACTGAAAAACAACACAATAAGAAAATATCATGCAGTTTAATTTTTACCGACATTAGATTTGTAAGAAACATTAAGAAATTTCAACAGCTTTAAAGAAAAAAAAAATCAAGTAATTAAGTTGTCTAGCTATAACAACACATGTAAATAGATGTATGGATCATTGATTAGGAAAGGAATCTGGAATCACAAAAAGAAAACATGTTATAATAATAAAGTCTGACTTAACGTATCATTATTTTGCTGTTATACTAAAATAGCCTCTAATGCCTGTAGGCACTATTTTAAATATTTTAAAATTTCACAATGCAAACACTAAAGTGTTAATAAATCAAACTCATGGATCTCATTATTTCTTTAACCCTTCCAAAACTAATATATTCCCTTCTTCCTCCCCAGAAAGAGCAAGGATTTTAATGAAAATACGACACCAAACAATTGCCTTTAATATACGTATCTCTAGGGAGGCTCTGTTCCACTCTTTGTGGGAATAGATCTCTCTCATGATTGTTTTCCTAGAAAGCAAAAGTCAGAAAAGCATGAGTGTGATGCCATTAAAAGCATCATAAAGGAGATGAAGACGTACAGATGTGAGTGGGTGTTATTTGGGCAATGAACACAACTGGCCCTGCTCTTGGGCTTTCTCAATGAAGCTCTGCCTTTCAGACTGTCATGGACCATCATGCACACTCTTGCCTCAACCACTTCCATCCTTGCACAAAACTCTTACTGCACAGTAATGTGCATATAGAGTCAACATTACTTGCTCTGCTGCAGCTACAAGCAGAACCTCATATTGGTGTTGAATCACAGCTCTACTCCTTTGTTTCACAGTTACCAGAAACTAAAGCACATATATGTGTATTTCTAATATATTCCCAATTTTCATAACCTTCCTCCTGCAGGTCTCTAACTATTCTCTGCCCAGCCACCCTCAATAGACAACCTGCTGATTCACGGTCATCTTCTTAACAGATCAGCACCACTAAGTGCTTTTGAAGGCTTTTCCAAACATCTTCCACACTTCCAAAGAACACCAGTATCTCTGTTTTCTCAAAATATTTTCTTTGTTGGGTCTGATCTTGTTAGACTGCTCCATGATCATTCAGTCAATTACTCACTGAATCAGAAGTCTCCTCACCAGAAATCCCAGAGAAGCATGTGCCATGACTTGCACAGATTCTTATTCCAAAAATTAAATAATTAGATAATCAGTTAACTAATTTGAGCATAATGAAAGTACAGGATGATACTGCTCTTTGAGGCTAACCAGAGGTCTTGTTTGTGAGCCAAGAAAACCAACCATAAATGTTCCTCAGCCTCTGTTCTTCTACTCCTTATTCAGTGCCTCAGAAGTACCGCTACAACTCTCATGAGTTCTTTGACCTCAAAGCAGTAGATATGATTGACTTCTACCTGCCAAAACACTCAGATATATTCAGTATTAAATCTCACTGGATGAATTTCTCTCATTATAAATCTGCTTCAGAGTAGCTGCACTAAAATGTAACCTAAGCCTGGGTCTGATCTTCAATTTCTCCATGGCTGATTTGGATTTTTATAAATTAGGTCAAAAATGATAAAATCTAAAATGAAAGGATAGCAAGAAATGTGATCACAAGCTCCTGCCTGAACCAGATAAAATTCAGATTGCTGAATGATCCATCAGTATAATATCAGTGATGTGTGAACTGTGCTTTTGAACATCACCTTACTGACTGCTGTGCAGCAGTAAACTCAGGGCATGAGTTACTCCTGGGAATGCTTGCACACTATCAAAGTAATGTCTATAGGCACTGCGAGAAGTCCAGCTCCAGACCTAACAGAAAATACCTGTATGGTGGTGAGATATGGAGTGTGATGGCTGTCTGCTGATAACGTGTCATAGTTGCTAATATGGACCACAACTGGTGTGTGAGTAATTCTAGAGAAAAGAAGAGCCTGTCTGGTTTTTTTGAACTCTCAAGACTGGGGAGTTAGGGCAGGGTGTTGGGGGTTTTGAAATAAGAAGTCTTTCTGCTCTCTGACACAAGGACTTCTGAAGCTTCTTGATACTCTGACAAAGAGGACAAAAGTGAAATGCAATTCTCTCACTTTTCACAATTATCCCCATAATTAGTACTACTGTCTCAAAATAACATCTATTATCACAAAACATGAAAAATGCCAATTTTAAAAAACACAGACTGCACATGTCCTAATGGTGTGAATTGTGAGGTTATCATACGTAGGGACAGAAGCTGGATTCCATTATCCTTGTAGATCCCTTCCAACTCAGGACATTCTATGATTCTATGAATTTTCTCTTTCTCCTTATACTACTTTATTTCATTTCTAAACCCCAAGTTAAATAAACAAATAAATAAATGCTATGGCATACTACTTTCCATCTAAATATTGCAATACAGAGACACAGAAATTGTTTCTTCAGTTTCTGATATTCACCAGTTTATGAATATCACAATTGATTTTTTTTTCCTTTTCCTATCAGCTCTAAAGGAATGACAGCCATATATAGCTTGTTGCAGAATTTCTTTCAATGACCTTCATATGTGCAAGCTTAAGAAATTTTGAGATACTCATAGGAATGTAATGTTTCTCTTTTTAAACTACTAAAAGAATATAAAAGGGAACAAGCTAATATGTACTTTTGATGAATCTGTCAGGCGTAAATCCAAATTTCTTCAATGCAAGCAGTAAATTTGCTATAAAATCAGTAGAGCAAAGAGCTCATTAATTACTGGGCCAGCCATTCTGATGGGTGTATAAAATAACAGTTGATTTGGAGAGTTGTTCTAGTCTCTCTCCTCTTCTTACAAGCACAATTTAAATTCTGCTTTACTTCTTTATTGCCCTTTATGAAGCTGGTCTCAGAATATTTGACAGAGGTTTTCCCTGAAGTACAGCTGGTGTTTTTCCTTTGGAATTAAAAGACACAAGGACTAAACATCCGTATTTGCTCTATTTGAAAAGGCCAGAAGGAAGTAAATTTTCAAATAATGCCCCCACTGTTAGACTAAAGGGAC
The DNA here is from genome assembly GCF_963082525.1 of Nesoenas mayeri. Taxonomy (NCBI): domain Eukaryota; kingdom Metazoa; phylum Chordata; class Aves; order Columbiformes; family Columbidae; genus Nesoenas; species Nesoenas mayeri. The sequence continues at coordinate 25,471,868 of NC_137542.1, read as the reverse complement.
TGAACAGTGTACAGAACACAAAGCCTACACAATCCTTCTTACTAAATCTGCTAAATCTGCCAGCAGCTGTTCTGGTTTGATTGGATTGTTTTAGAGACACAGAAAAATTGGGCAAGATAATTATGTCTTTCCATGAACACCATTTGATAACAAATATTCTTGTCTGTAGCAATCTGGCTAGATTCAGACTGAGAGAGGTCCTGTAGCTTGTTATAAATCCCCTAGCCATTGTTTTGTTTCTTAGTTTTCAAGCTTGACACCTGCGTAAGGTTTCCTTTTGTGCATTACAAGCATCATAAAGTGCTTTATAATCTATACTAAAGAAGTAAAAAACTGATATACACAATAGAGAAATACAGCACTGAAAAATCAGCCATGAGCTGGACATTTATGACCCAGGCTCTTCTCGTTGGCAAACAATGATAGGACAAGGGGCAATGGGATCAAGCTGGAACACAAGAGGTTCCACTTAAATTTGAGAAAAAACTTCTTCTCAGTAAGGGTGACAGAGCAATGGAACAGGCTGCCCAGGGCGGTTGTGGAGTCTCCTTCTCTGGAGACATTCAAGACCCACCTGGACATGTTCCTGTGCAACCTCACCTAGGCGTTCCTGCTCCAGCAGGGGGATTGGACTAGATGATCTTTTGAGGTCCCTTCCAATCCCAAACATACTGTGATACTGTGATACTGTGATACACAGGTAACGAGTTACATGTGTAGTTCTACAAGTAGTTCTGGACTGATAAATGAGTTATTTCTTTAAACTTCAGATGAAAAAATCTCCCACCTTGAACATTAACTTTTTGTAGCAAAAAATGCTTTGCAACTGCATAAATCACAGAGGACAAAAGAAAGAATGAAGCAAACAAACAAAGGAGTTAATTCAAAACTTGTTCTCCATCTTACTTGTTGCTTGGTACTGCTTCCAATTTACCATGCTTCTGCAACATATGGGCCAAATCTAATACTGGTTACACCAGCATACCCCAAATTTATCTTCCAAAGTATTAATATAAATACTTATATACCATAGAGCTGATTTGTATGTCAGGTATTAAAATTAGGGCAACTTCTGGATATTCTGCTTGATAACCATGTTTGTTAAATATTATCAATATCTGACTTCATAACAAAAATACACAGCTTGCTTTTTAACTTAGAAAACACTGTTAAAATGTGGTTGCCAAATGAAGTATTTTTTAAAAAAAAAACAAAATCTATTTTTTTTTTAATTACCAGATTTTACTCAAATGGCCCCATGCTACAGTTAAGGGGAGTGAAAAATCATTAGTTTTTTAATCATGTTTCAACGAGCATTCCTTCCTTTTATACAAAGCAGGTTCTACCTTTGAAATGCAGTAGTTGCTACCTACCAGAAATCAGAAAATTTAATTGTATGTATTTTCCACTTTTCATGCTTTAATGAAAAATTACTACATCCATGTGGGAATCTTAAGAAAAGGAATCTTTTTTTACTCATATTTTAATGAGTGAGCAGGATAAAATAAAGGCACATGTGTCACAGAAAGTGAAGTATAAAACAATGATGTTTACTCTTCAAATCTTCTAAACCAGTGAAGCTACAGAGAACTTCTGTATTTCAGTACGGGAATAGGACTGGTGCTGTTGATTTGTCCCTCCCCTGAAACATGTGGTATGTCCCCAAGGTCAGACTAACTGATATTCCTGACAGTTTTTTGCCTAATTAACATGAAAAGCAAGGACACAGCATTAGGATAAATTCTTACAAGCAGTCAAATATGTCTGGGAGAAGCCTTACATTCACGGGCACTGGTTCTCATTGAAGACTTCAAGCACCACCCGGCTGTGGTTTACCAATCACCTCTACTGTCCGCTGATGGGCTAGAGAAGCAGGGCACAAGAAGTCAGGAGGTTTCTGGACTGCATTGTTGACATCTTCCTGGAAGGTGATCCAGAAGCCAGTGAGGGGGAATGCTCTTCTTACACACATGGAAGAACTGAGCAGAGATGTAAAGGCTGGGAACATCCTCAGCTGCAGTGACCAAGAGATGATGGCATTCATGATCCTGGTAGGAGAAAACAAGGTAAAAGGTAGGATTACAGCACTGCATTTCAGGAGAGCGGACTTCGACCTGTTCAGGGACCTGCTTAGAAGAAGCTTGTGGGATACAGCCCTGGAGAGACAGTGGTCGAGGAGACTTAATTGATTTTCAAGGATTCTATCCTCCAACCTCAAGAATAGTCCATCTCAATACGACAGAAGACAAGCAAAGGTAGCAGGATGTACCTGCTCGAGTGAACAAGTAGCTCCTGGTAAAACTCACATAAAAAGGAAACATTCAAGAGCTGCAGGTGGGGTCAGGTAACTCAGCAGGAATGGAGAATATGCAGGAATGGGGTTAGGAAAGCCAAAGTCCACCTGCAGTTGGACTGGGATCTGGAATGGGATGCAAAGGATGCCAAGAAAAAATTTTATGGATATATTGGGAACAAAATTATGATGGAGGAAACTGTAGGTCTGTTGCTGAATATGACAGAGGAACTGGTGACAAGGAACATGTAGAAGGTCAAAGCACTCAGTGTCACCTTCAACTCAGGCTTTACTGTTTAGACCGGTTTCCATGAATCCCAGGTGTCAGAGGACTGTGGGACTATGAGGAAGGAAGACTTATCCTCACTGAAGGAGGATCAGGTTAGGGAAATGTAGGAAGACTAGGCATACAGAGGTCCATGGAACCTCATGAGATACACCTGTGAGTACTGAGGGACCTGTCTTGTGTCACTGTGATACCACTCTCAATTATCTTTGAAGGGCCATGGCAAGTAGGGGAGAGCTGGAAGAAAGCAACTATCTGTCATCTTCACCTTGATCTCTGGAAAAGTAATGAGTGAATCCTCCTAGACACCTTTCCCAAACATATGAAGGATGCAAAGGTGATTTGGAATGGTCAGTGTGGATTATAAAAGGAAAATTATGCCTGACCAACTTTATAGCCTTCAACAATAAAATGATTAGCTTGATGAATGAGGAAAGAGCAGTGGATGTTGTTTATCTTGACTTTGGTCAAGGACTGACTTTCAGAAAGGTCAAGCTTAAGGCCTTTGACACTGTCTCCCTGAATTTTCTTATAGGAAAACTATGAAGTACAGACCAGTGAGTGAGTGAACTGCTGAGCTCAAAAAATTGTGATCAGCAGCATGAACTCCACTTGGAAGCCAATCCCTAGTGGTGTATCCCAGGGGTTAGTACCAGCACTGTTTAGAGGTTTTTAAACATGGTTTACCAATAATGTTTACCATCTTCATTAACAACCTGTGTGATAGGACAGAGTTCAGCATGAGCAAGTTTGCAGATGATACAATATTGGGAGAAGTGGTTAATACACCAGGTGGCTGTGCTGCCATTCAGAGAGTTGTGGACAGTCTAGAGACATGGACAAACAGGAAATCTCATGAAGTTCACAGGGAAGTGGAATGCCATGCCCCTGGGGAGCAATAACCTCATGTATTAAATTTAAATTAACAGCATCTACTGGCTGCTTGAAGAGGGTATGCCCTACACCTCTTTTGTCTTTGTGATATAAAAAGAGCTTAATCTTTATACGAAGTGGACTCTCTCTCCCTGAGAACTTCCCTGGCTGCACATGCTTTTTCTTTTCTAAACAGGTTGAATTCTCTGCATAAACTTTCTGTGAGATCTTGGGCTCCCACCAGGGACTCCCAGTTGACTCCAGACCCTGTGACATGCATCACCTTTGAAGTGAGATTCTCTGTAATCTCACTGGTCCCTCTTTTTGGGCCCGCTTCTGGGATGGGCTCAGTTTGTCCTGTCTCTTCTGGGCTCATTGGGTCCACCTCTGAGATCAGGATTTTCTCCCTCTTTGAAATGGCCTTTCCCCTCCTGAAATCTGTCTGATTCACTTGATACCAATATCATAAATCCATATAAACAATCTATCATATCTGCTATTATCTTGTTGATAGGTCACTTCACTAATGAAAAGTTCATAGTAACCTGTAATAGCGTACACCTAATTGATTGTTGCTGTTATTGATTTTGCTATACAATCAATTGCTGCTACACGATTGATTGCTGCTGTTATTGACTGCTTCCACACTATTGATTGATACTGTATTTTGATTGCTAGTAGTAACCTGGAAATGGCTGAATACCTGCCTGGCAATGGGAGGTTGTGAATTTATTCCTTGTTTTGCTTTGCTTGTATGTGCATCTTTTATTTACTTATTAAACCATCTTTATCTCAACCCACGAGTTGTCTCACTTTTACCGTTCTGATTCTTTGCCCCATCCCACTGTGAGGGGGAGTGAGTGAGTGGTTGTGTGGGACTTAGCTTCTGGCTGGGATTGAACCACAACACAGAGGAAGATTAAAAAGAAGTCTAGAAATACTATTTATTTTCACCTTGTCTTTCCCACCTACAAATACAGCTAATGGTATTTTTCCCTTCTGCAAAGTACTCAGTTGTATTCCAGAGATAATCTGAGTTGAGAGCACTTGAGCCCATGCAAGATATCTCTCAGTCCTGTCAGGTTGTGAACTGCTGATTGTACTTGGTAATCCATGTGCAATTCCGATAATGTGGCTTACATTATGACTTTATCTTTGTCCACCGGAAGAAGTTAAACAGTGGTTGTGACTGTCAGTAATACATCAGTCCACCAAGAAAAAGAAAAGGTAAGCAAAGCATGACAAGTCTATTTTACAAATTTCAAAAACCTTTCAACTAAGAAAGAAACATAAAAAATTCTGCACAGTGAGGAATGTATCTGTAAAATAAAGAATTGCAGATCTTGAATAATTTACCTCTGTTGAAGTCTAAACACACTAAGTGGGATTCAACTTACTTAAATTTAGGCATCTAAGTTTGGCACCAAATGCAATGTTACCAGGCACACTCCCTTAACAGTCAGTAATGGGAAACAGGTACTCCTGGTGCAAACTCATCTAATCCATCTCAAAAGCCAGATGAAGGACTGGATTAGTTACATTCCCAGCATAATGACTTTTTGTAACTAGCTTCTCTACATAGATTTTCCAGTGACTAGTTCATGCCTCACCTTTTTGCTTTTGATGCCCATGTCAGAATTGATGAAATGTACTCCTTAAAAAAAAAAATCATCTCTCCCTCTATATATAAAATAATAAAATTAAATTGATTTACCTTAGTTTAGGAGAATTATAATTTAGGAAACTAGTTTATGTAAAAGTTAAAAAAAATTCAACCACCAAGTGTGTCAGGGTATGAGGATTCAGACTGTGCTGTATGTCTGCCAGGACGAGGTGAGGCTGCTGCCCTCAGATACTTTGATTTGTACTGAGTACTGGGGCATATCTTCAGGGAAAACAGATCTTTCCAGCTACTCAAAAGTTGCATGAGTATACAGACTGGCACAGAAATGTGATAAATAAGATGCCACATGCTTCTTTTAAAATATACAAGGTCTTGAACGGTTGCAAGGAATTAAAAAAACACAATATAGGCTGGGCCAAGAGAGGAGAAAGCGCACTTTTCCATAGGGAATGGTAGAAGGGAAGTTAATAGAGAAAAAAAGACTCCATGATTTGCAGTAAAAATAATATTTAAGTGAGAGCGTTCTTGCTCTTACCCAATTGTTAAGAAGGCAGCAGCAAGAATGACAGCCTTACATTACCCTTTTCTAAACATTACTATTTATTTAGTTACTGTAAAACAAGAAAAGATATGTATTTGTTTGCCTTTGTGTCTCACTGAAAAGCTGAACTATCAAGAGTAGTCCCCATGTGCTAGGTACAGATAAGTCGTGTCCAGGGTGAGTATGGGTCAGGTGTCATCTGCTCTGTTTCTGTCACTGAGCTATCTCAATGTCAAAGCTTCTGCCTCTGGGATGTGAAACAGTAGGCTAAATCATCCAGCTAGTGTGCTGGAAAATCAACTAAAAAAAGTTAAGGGATACACGATCTAAAGCAAGTTTAAGAAAGATATTCAGCAGAGTGAGACCTGGAACCAACAGCCCCACAAGAGAGCAGCCAGGGAAATTCTTTGAGTGCACTATAGCATTGCTTACATGAAAATATATTAAAACAAACAAACCAAGAAACAAACAAAAACCACCAGCCTCAATGACAACAACAAAAAAAACTTTTCTTCACAAATGTCGAAACAATTTGCAGTCATCTTCCAGATCTCCCCTGAGGCCTTCAAGAGCTGCAAAAAATAGAAGTTTCCCAGATCATTTATATTCATTGGTAAATGGTTCTGCCAGAACTTTCTTGTGCAGTTCTAATGGTAAAATACTACTTTTGAAATATCTGTAAGCCAGTTGTGCTGTAGGGCTAAAACCAAGAGCAGAATTAGATTTATTATTTTCAAAGGTGATGTTCCACAGACAGTCCCAATATTATAAAGTTGTTTTTTTCCTCTAAGGAATGATTAAAACTTTTTGGCTGCTTTTGCATTCTAGTGTTTCACAACAGTTCTGTGATATTTAAAATGTTGCACATTTTTGTATGGGTACTTTCACATGTACATGGCTGAAAACCAATATTCCGATGCTGTATTTTCAATACGTCATCATGGACAATTTTGCTGAATTAGCAAACTGAATTGACACAGAATTAATAGAAATCCCCAAAGGGATTCCTTTTCCACACTTGCATTCAATGCATAATTTTGCTAGTAAGGGATAACTACTGTGGTCTACCTTAAAATTTAGATTTTTCTGTCACTTGCAGTAGCATTAGATTCAGATAATTTCATTAAATTAGTGCAGCTTCCCCTCTTATACCCACTGTAAAAGATCCTCGGAATCTAGCAATCACAGAAGCAGTGCCACTCACCACACTGTAGACTGCATGTTGTCTTTCATTCTTTTTCTTCCTTGTTCCCTATGAAGACAAGGGTTATACAGCCATGCCTTCTGATCTGGTTGTCAATGTGATCAGCAGTCTGTCGAGATCTTTTCCATAAACCATCATGTCTGTACCTAATGGCTAGTTTCAGCCAAAGTTATCGAGGGATCACCATTCTCTCAAGCTCTGGGAAAACAAGTGATTTTGTAGTTATTAGAGTTGGTAAGTGACTTTTTAACTCAGTTTGCAGATTTTGTTATCATCTCAAATTAGAAGAGATTGATATAAAATCCAATGTTCCTAGATGCCCAAGAATCCACATTACACATTCCATACCTCAGAAAAACAGTGTTTATGACCTGCATCTTCCTAGAAAAGTCTATGAAGCCGAAGACAGAAACTCACACGAATCCAGATTTACAGGATGTTTGCTATTACTTCTATATACACTTTTCTTGCTGTAATTTTCCATGAATATACTTTTCCCCTGTAGATGAAGTTTGGATGAAAAAGTTCATCTCCATTGGAACACAGAGAAAGCTGGAGGAAAGCAAAACACATTTCATTCATTAGGATTAACAAACCAAACCAAAACAAACCACCAAACCTAAACAAACAAACAACCCCGCACACACTTTACTAGTTGGGAAGCAAAATAAGATAAAATATGAAAGTTCTTGTCATACTGCTGTCTTGTGCAGCAGATAGCTGCTCTATGATTGTCAATCCTTTGTTTATTAAAAATAGTTTATGCTTATAAAAATGCTACATCTTTTCCAGTGTAAGTCAACAGTTTTAAATCCAGGAAATAAGTAATGGCAAAAGCAAAAGAATAATAAAGCCAGTATTTAGACAAGAAAAATATACTGCATTTTTTAATAGTGAATTGGTTAGCAGCAACTGGAAGTATTTCTGGCATTACTAGAGGAGTTAGTGAGTTCGTTTGGACATCAGCTCCTGACTGTATGTGTTCATCACCTCATAAAACAAAGATGTGACCTGATAGCTCTCCTGTAATTGTTGTGTTTGGTTTACTGCATTGTTGTTAGCCAATTAATCTTATTGGCATTTGAGCAAAATACTACATTTTGAAAACAAGCTTTTCACACCATCAAGTTCTTTACTTCATTGAGCAGTTTTATGAATTGCAGCCCAGCAAAACTCAATTAAGGAAAGTTATTCTACACACTCTGAAAACAGAATATTCAAACACATGCCATTTTCATTCTGAAGTAGATTCTTTCGACTTACTTCACGAGTTTGCCTCAGAAACACAGATTTTCATGTTAAGTAGAGGATTATTTGTACTTAATATATGTCTTATGCTTCATTAGACTTGACTTCGTAAATTAGTCTTAATATCTCTTAAACACTATTTTTTTCACCTCTTTTTTTTCTGTCATCTGAAAAAGAATTATCCTTTCCTTCTTCCAGTGCCATAAGGCAAGTCATGACTGTGTCTTTTTGAACTAAGAACACATATCTAAGAAAAAGTTTTGAAGTGATGTTTTGGGGATTGGTCCCAAGTGATGTAACATCCCAAGTGATATTTTGGTCAAGTCTATGATTCAGAAATAATGAAATTTATTAGCATGGGTTCATCAGATTGAAACACGGTTTCTGTCTTCCTTTATAATCTGTTGCTGTAGTTAACATTTAGAGGTTTCTATAACCTGAAGAAATACAAATAATTTCTGTCAGACAGCAGCTATAATTTTATCCTGCTATCTTTGCTTTTCTTTTGTCTTTGAGATCTTTCAGTCTGAAAATGCCCAAGTAAATACACATTATTCATTACCATTGCCATTAGTTATGACACGCATAGTCAATCACTTTCAAAAAATCAAGATATTTAGGAAACAGTACAAATATGTAAACACAGGTTTTGTTCCTGCCACCTACTTTGTTCTCATAAAATCCATTTTGCTTCACAAGTTATCTCACATAACTTGCAATTACTTGTCATAACTGTATATATTTCAAATATCTATGTTGGATATTCAGAAAAAAAAAACAGTTTTCAGGCAAGTCATATATATTTATTTACATAGTTAAGTTTAGAAGATAAAAATCCTACTTCAACATATATGGGGAAGATGGCCGAGAATGGAATAGCATTTTCTTATTCATTCAAGGAGGATGTTATCCATTCATCAGCTTGACACATTTCCTTAAGACTCTCAGCAGTAGCAAAGTGATAAGATAATGGAATGCATTCATTTTAATTATCTGGAATATTTCCCAGTGAAAATTGGAAATAATTCCAATTCATTTCAGTAATGAAGGGATAAAGAAGCTAATAACTTTTTATCTAGATATATTTGAATAAACAAGTGCTGCAGAGTCACTTACAAGAAGATACATTTTTGCACAAATTCACTTAAGATTTTGTTGGTTGATTGGTTGCTTTGGTCTTTTATTTTTAATGTTGACATTCATCTTAGAAATAGGAGCTTTTTAGTAACCTTGTGACTTGTATTTTCCTCCCCTGCAGTCAGCATCACTACTGTAAACTTTCCAAACCGCTTTTAAGTACATATTGTTATTGAATAACTTGATGAGTACATATTGTTATTGAATAACTTGATGTAATACTTGCTATTTTGTACATTGAAATGTTTTAATTTAACAAACTGTCATGGTTGTGAGTGCAGATCATATGTAGGATCTATGGAGACTGTGGTATTCTGATGGCCAGCTTCACACACTGATAAGATGCTTTACGTTACACTGCTCAAAGAACAGTCATCTATAATTCACTGCATAGTTACCATAACCATAAAGATTCAACATTTGTAGTTCCTCTCAGTAATTGAAAATATATATGACCACAAATAAATCACATATGAGGAGACTTAATCCTACTTATTCCCACTGATCAATGTATCACTACCTGTTACAAAAAAAAAAAAAAAAAAAAAAGCAGAGGCAGGAAATCTGGACTTTTTTATCAAAAGATAGATTTTGATAAAACAAAAATGAATAGAAAATATGGTTTTCAGTCATGATAGTTAAAATCATTGATGAAATGCACCTCTAACACGTGATATAACCTTGAATACATGTGGACCTAGGCTTAGTAAAGGAAGCTGTTAACATTACGTTATTTTCACGAAATGCAGCCTAGTTAGGTGTCTCTCCTTGACATACATTTCCTAATTATACTTCTAGCCCAATGTTAGATAAAGAATAACTTAATTAAACCATCGTAATTAAGTCATAAACCCAAGATGAATGAAAGCAGGTAACACATTTTAGCAACAGGATGAAGGACCCTCTTCCATTCGTGGCTCTTGGTGAAGCTGAACTCTCTGGCAACAGCAAGCCTTCCCAAGGAGGGTTGCCCAAACATCGTGCATCCACGGGCTGCTGGCAGCCCCCACCTCCATCCAGATAAGCTCAAAGCTGGATGGAATGGGTGCAGTCATACACCAAAAAGCCAGAGACCCCTTCTCACAGAGAACATATAAAAACAACTAGAATGAAGATCTTTATAGAAAACAGTCTCCCCTCTGTGATAAAGTTGTCCATCATCTTGCATAATTCTGAAAATATGAGGGGAGGAATTCTGATTCAAAAGTGCAGAGAAATATTTTCTAATACAGACTGAAATATGATTTTGCAAATATGAGGATAATGCACTGGACATGGCAAAGGGTAGGAGTTGCACCAGGGCAGGTTTTACCTTGACCTAAGAAATAAATTTTTTACGGTCAGAGCAATCCTTCACTGGAAAAACCCCACCAGGAATGTAGTAGAGTCCTCATCACTGGATGTTGTCAAAATGTAATCGGAGAGGAAAATCTCCTCTGGGATCTCTTTCCCATGAAAATATGGACCACATGGTCTCCCCAGGTCACTTCCAACCTGAGCTGTTCTATGATTCTATTATGTTATTTCTTTATTTTTCATTAACAGTCACATAAGTTCTGACTTTCTGTCAAAATGAAGGATTGTTCACAGAGTCCCTAAATATTGTTACTGGTGTCTACTCTAGCACACATCAGAATTTCTCCATGGAAACAGGAAGTGTGAGGAATCTGAAATAAGAGAAAGAAGGAATTAAATGTAAGTATTAGCTGGGGAGTGTTTCAAGCCATTATTATTTTTTCAGCATTCAGCTAATTGCTCAAGAGGACTGACTGTCATTAGAATATTACTGATTATTTAAAGGCAAACATACATTTATCAGCTATTTTCCAGAGAAAGAACAAATAGCACAGGCTTGATTCTGAATTCGTTGATAGTGGTTTTTTACATACACAAGCAGTTGGAGCTCAGTCTGGTTACAGTTGCCTTGTGAAAATTCAAAGTGCCTCTGTTGAACTGCAAAGACTTCCTTCAGATTACACACAATGAGATCGGGATCCAGATCCTCCATTTTAAGCAGGTAACACCTAATTTAGAGCAGCATGAGATTAGAACCAGGCCTTGACTGTGAAGGAACAGTGGAGTTACGGTTTTGAGATATAGAAGAGTATAATATAACGAGAATAGGGTGCTCAGTACACAAGGTGAAATATGAAAAATGAAGCTCTATTTTCATGTTCTCACCTGAAATGCAAATGTGTAACAGATGTTTAGGTTTCTTCTTTCATCCTATCAACCCCACATTCATCACAGTACAAAAATGTGTAACACATTATAATCTAACTGATAGAAAACCTGTATTATACACATAACTGTAACAAGTTCTCTATTAGTATATCGGATTTAATTTGAAACAGTGAAGTTGGGTCTTCCTTTAGAGCAGGCTCAAAACACTTTTGACTGACAAATCACTTACTGTGAAATATCCTAATAATAACTTGTAAATCCCCAAAAGTCTCAACATGTAAGGCTTCAGTGAATTACAAACCTATTTATACAGGGCATGAGTTTACATTTAGATATTCAAATGTATCTAGAATTGCATCTATATATATTTTTTTTTAACTTCCACTCATTCATGTTATACCTAAGTTGCTATTCTTTCATTGTACTTTGGCTAAATCCCCTGTTATCTCATTTCTTTGGTACAACATGGGTTTATTGCAGTAGGCCACACTAGATTAGGAATAGAAGAAAATGAACAGTGCTGGAATATAAGTGCATTTCATTCTGTGGCTACAGTAAAGTAGCCAGGGATTCATCAAGGTTTCTTTTCTGATTGATCCACCCAAAAGAATCACTAGTGTCTTCATCTCTTGGGATACACACCTACTTGGAGCTTAGAAAATACAAGAACACCTCTTCTTCACCAGTGAGTAGTCCATGTATTAACTGAGGCACTGAAAAACTTCAGAAATGTATTTTTAAACACTTCAGGCTCCTTTGTGATTTTATTTTCATGTTCTTTAGGGTTTTTCAATCCTTTCCCATCTTAGCCTGCCAGTAAAACGAAAGACTGATATTATTCTGTGAGGTTCAGGTAATGTAGTGATTTCTGATCTCCTACAATGAGACCATGGAAGAGTCTTCACTGACTAGAAGAGCGTGTGATAAAGACAGGTACACAAGAGTAGAGGTCTCAACACATGGTGCTGTAAACACCACCTGGACAAAGCCAGCAATCCATTAAAGAAGGAAAATGTTCCTGCCTTCGGAATCAAACAAAGATCACAAAAATCAGTTGTCACAGAGGTGGACAATAAAAGAACATCACAGAAGAGAGAACTTGTGTGAAATAACCTGACAGAGGAGAGGTTTTGTGTAAGCAAAGACCACAAAGAGCACTGGGATCCACCCTAAGCATCCTTTTGCAAACACCTCTTTTTTACTTCAGCATGTTTTGGATACACCATATTTTGAGCAGGGAGGAAATTCAGAGCAATTTCTTACCGCAGAGCAATTTCTTACTGCACAGTTGTGCTCCCAGTGATCCAAAAGGCCTAAGCCCAGCATTAGATTACCAGATGCTCAGAGTTCCACTAATCCATTAGCTATTACATCTGCATTCCAGTGTTTTCATAAGAAATGCTACAGCTGTGATCCTCTGAAGTGTCTCCTAAAGCGATGACTGACTTTGGAGCCTATCACTCCCTTTTCCCTTAGAACAGGATGGAGCTTCCCCAGCAGCTTCATGCTGCTGGAAGAGATTCTGGATAACCTCTGGCTGTTAATCCCCACAGACCTTAGGAGCGGTGCAAGTGTGGGTGGTGGATGGAAGGGAAAAGTTTTCCTATTGAATTCTGAGAATTCTTACCCTTCAGGTGCTCCCTATTTTCCAGGAGTGTCAGTGATTTTCTGTCAAAATTTTCAGGAAATGCTTGAAGGAAAACATTTTCCCTTAGGCTGAGATAAACCCCATGTCTCAGAGGGGCATAAGCAAGCCCAAAAAAAGGCTAGATGGAGAGGGAAGCCGGCTATAGACCTTTTTACAGAAAAAAAGCAACTCCTTTTGTTAAATAAAGTTATTCTAAGGAATTGCTTATACTCTAGAAGCATGCTAAGCACATGAACAGCGAGGAAGTGAGTTAAAATTAAATTTGGAGTAAGTAAATTTATGCTTCATATTTCAAGGCAATACATGCAGAAAGTAATGAATTTGATTTCTTAAGGTATATATGTGAACCTCAGGAACCACAGACATTGTTAGTGAAGAAAATTTACTACAAGCGAAACCTAAACCACAAATAGAACATTGAAATAAGTTCTCCACTCTTTGCCCTTAATCTTTGCCTTTTGATCTTAAAAAAGGAGCTGTCCTGCTTTCAGCTGAGATAGTGTTAATTTTCCTCCTAGTAGCTGGCATGTTTTGGATTTGGAGTGACAGTGGTGTTGATGACACACTGACGTTTTAGTTGTTGCTAAGGGCATAGTTAAAATGTAGTTTCTGGGCTGCATAGCAATTAATTGAGCGTCAAAACAGATACACTGGAAACAAATGCTAAGGTTGTTTGAAGATCATGTAACAAGCATTAAAAGAAATGCTTTCCCAAAGCAACATCATTTCTTTTAATGGTGAGCTCAGTAATTCAACATAAGGTCTTATATGTCTAAATATTTTGGCTTGTCTTGTATCATTCTTAGTTACATTGAATAGAGAATCTTTTAGCATATGTCACTGATCTCAATAGGATGACAAATGAAGAAAGGTATCACTTCTGTGGTTCCCACCCATAACAAATCTTCCAGAAGCATAGAAGACACCACTTCTTTGTTTGGACTCAGCTGCCAAATATATTTGTTCATGTTAGCATTTAAAATATCTAAGACCTGCCTAGGAAGAATAAGATATTTTATTTTTTCAAGAGCTGCATCTGTGTTGGATTTAGGAAATTTGTGAAAACCTAATGTCAAATGAAGCCGTGTATTTTCAGTGCTGAAGGATGAAGAAAAATTACTTAGAGCAACATATATTAGTTTAGAGCAGTTTATGTCAGTTTATTACTATAAAATATTCAGGCTATTTCCTTTTGCTTTATTGGCACTCTAGACAAAAGGAGCACACAGGATGAAGAGATAAGCTGTGAACACAGAAGAAAAATTCATAAGAATACTAAAATATTAAGTGAAAAGTGATGTTGCAAACTTTAAATGTAAAAGATTCAATATTTTGAGGAATGGGTTTTTGAGACATTTGCAACTCCATAATTAGATATCCATCTACAATCTGCTAATCCCAATTTTCAAAACTGTTGACTATCCAGATGCTCCAGATGGTCTCAGAGATTATGTCTAGATACCTACAAAGTATCTAGACATTTCTACCCACACTGCAGGAAGGGAGTCCTATTAGAAGCATTTTCAAAAGCCTTATTACTACAAATGGGACAAGCATGTCATCTACGTAGTAATACGAAACTGTATTAGTTGTTCTCTCAACACAGTCTATTAACAGATGAATGCATTATCCAGGTCAAGTGAGATACCAGAAACTGCACAGTGGACAACAGCATTCAAAGCATAAATACCAAGAGGTCACATTTGACGCTACCATAGCTTTACATCAGTCTGTTTTTTTACTTCAGAGACTGTGGGATCAAACAAGGTGAGGGCACAAGGGAAGCAGATATTTTTCCTCTACCAAAACACCTGTGTAGCACAGAAATGGAAAGAAGAGCAAAATGTAGTTTAAGATGATGTTGGGTGGAATGGAGCAGATGTGACCTTGGAACATACACAGCTCTATATACCTCACAGAAATACAGCATTTTCATTACAGATTCCCTCAGTTAAAAGCTATAGGAGGATAACTGGATGTAAAATAAAGGGATCAAAGTTACAGCAGGAAGAAAAGTCATCCCAGAGAGTGGTTTTCATTGCTTTGTAGTTCCAGCAATGCTGCTGGTGTAAGCATAGTGTTTCTATTGAAAATTCTCACAGACTACTTCTATTTTATGATCTGTTTTTAACTCTCTGCTTTCAGATAACTTTATTGCAGAGGGGATTATGACATATTTCACCAACCGCAAAGGTATAAACTAATAGCTGAGAATGTGCCTGTTTTAAATGTTTCTGTTTAATGCAAGGAAGCAGATATCATTAGAAGTTTTGTTAGGCTTCTCCTCCTAGATGTTTGGTTGCCTCACCTCTTAATGTTGAACATCCTTTATTTTCTGAAACTTTAGGGTTTGTTCAGAAGAGAAGAACTTTTTTTATAGACTTGAACTCTCTACTCTTACTATAGACTGTTATTTAAGCTGATTCAGTTCTCTTTTACTATACTTTTATAATTATTTCATTAGCCTCAATGTAGATGTTAATGAGATTTAGATTGGAAGGCTATTACTGTATTATCATTGCTCACATAGTTCATCCATGAATCTTTTCTGTTTCCATGTCCATATGCATGGTATTTCATACAACAAATGACAGTCACTGACCAGAAAGAGGCTTTTGCACTGCAACTATGTCCACTTATTAGTCTTGCCTGACCTACTGACACAAAATAAACCAAAATAAGGTGTTAGCAAGTTGCTGTTCTGACTGCACCCAAATTCCCTCATCCTCAAAGGCAGGAGGGAGAAGCAGAGTGAGGACGGCCCCATTCAAACACCCACCTTTCGACCATGCCATCCCACCCCTGATATCTCCTCAGCCTCCTCCTCTCACGCTACCCTGCAGCGAGATGGCCCCACATGGGATCACCATGGGCCCTGGGTCACCCAGATCACACCGGCTAATTCAGGACTGTTTTATGGCTGTTGTGGTGCCCACGTTCACCTGTTGTCCTCATCCACCGTGCTTTACCTAGAGCCGATGCTGGAAAAGAAGCAAGAGCAGCCCGTGAGCGGACAGATCAGACAGATCAGCTAATCGCTAATAAAACACATTGCTCTAACCAGATCCAAAGCAGTGCACAGGCACTTCAAAAGTAATGGAAAAAGTGTATAAAATCGTTGGGTGATTACTGATATGCTGAGTTAAGATGTAGTTATTATGGAGCAGAAGGTGGTTCTCATAGACCAATAGAACAAAATGTTGTTCAGGTAAAAATTCCATTAATTTTATCTGATCAGTTTAGTTTGTCAGTCCAGGATAAACACATTCATTTACAGCAGCAGCTAGCACCAGGAACAATGCATGGTGCTATTTGTCCCACATTTGTCAACAATCCCCACCTTTATCCCCCCCAAAAAAAAGAAAAAAAAAAATTAAAAAATATGTAGCTTTTCTGTAGCAACAAACAAACAAAGCTAGTGCTAATTAGCCACCTTTATATTCTCTATATAGAGAAACACAAGTATTCAACAGGGTACACAGCAATTTTTTACCATTCTAGCTTAAAGTAAAGCACAAAAATAGAGGCTAAGACAGAAAAGAAGGCAGAAGAACTCTGAAGATATTTATAAGCCCTTAGAATTAGGATATAAGTGCAGTGTAAAATGCTTTGTGATGAGAAAAAGGCAGATATGGGAAGTATTCTACCCTGTAGCAGCCCTTCCCTTTTCACTTTGATAAAAAGTTATCCCACAGGCCAGGCCGGACACCCTCAGCAGTTTGTGTGGTGGCTCTTGCTGAATATCCTTCACCCTAATGGCTTTGATGGTGCCAGGATCCCTCATGGAAAAATTCCTTTCATGAGGAGCAGTTCAGGGCCTTAAAGCAATATAATCCATTCTGGATTCCTTTAGGTTTTGAAGTATGTAACTGACTTTGCAGTCACTGCATCTATGCGTGAGCTGGTATTTTTACAAGTACTCCTGCATCTTTGTGGTTCAAACTGAAACATGAACATTCTCACAGAGTCCAGAAAGTATTTGCCAAAAATTCTAATGGCAAGTGTTTAAGCAGCTCCAAACAGACTAAATACACAGCCTCTTTATTGTCAGGTCATCAAAATGACCCTAGTGCTGGACTTTTATCTTCCAGATCAAAAATTCAAAGGAGAAAGAAAAGCCAGATAAGATACTGGAACTAAAGGGATGATCTGGCATTTTCAGTACTGAAAGAAGACATGTTTATTAGATAAACCAGCTGTCAAATTCTATAGCACTTCTGGAAGCAGAGAGCCTGAAGAATTTATCCATCTATAACAAACAAGGCATGGTTCGGAAGAAAAATGAAAGATTTACGTGTACTCATCACAACTTCATGTAAGGTCATATAAAATGTTTCCAAAAAGAGTCCAGTTGTAAGCAAAAGTAAAAGCACGAATTCATGAGAATTTAAATCAACTATTGCTGATATAAATTTTCCAATTTCCTGGGTTTCTCCAAATCTGTAGAGCATGCTGGTGCTATTTAAGAATAGCAAAGCTTTGTGGAAAAAAAAAAAAAAAAAAAGGAAATCTAGTTTTCACTTAAATATTAATATCAAGTACTTTATAGTAATCGTGTAAATACAACTGATCATAAGCATTCAAATGGGTGAAATTAATTGCTTCACAATGAAGAAAGATAAAAGTTACCTGTCAGAAATTAAGAGGCTGATTAGGTAATGTCAGTAATCTTTCTCCTTCCATGCAGACTGAGGTAGACTCTTCTGGTCAACAGTGAAAACAGCAGCCCCTTATGAAGACGACATACTGAGCTTCTATAATTGCTTACTAATTCCACTTATACCAAAAAATCATGTGAATAATGCACCCTCCCTAAATACAAGCTGCCAAACTTCCCCCACCTTTTGATTTCAGACTGTATTTTCAGATTTACACATGCTTTCCCAGAGATCTGCCTCCACTGTAGCCCTCCTTGGATGGCAGTCAAATGCCAAACCTGCCAAACCTGCACAGTTGGTGTGGTGTGTATTAAACCAACTATACTAATTTATCTGATTGTTTTCCAAGGGTCATGTGGTGATAAGCAGCTGACATTAACCAATTGCCTAACTGGGATACAGAGAATCGATCTGGCATGTGACTATTGAATTAGAAAAAAATATATTGGAAAAGGAGAGACTCCTGTTTTCTGAATCCTCATAACGATTAAGGACTTACTGAATAAATCAAACTTTGTACGTAAGGGAGCATCACTGGTGGGAAGTCGGTGGTGGCAGCTCAGTGGGATGGGAATTGACTTATTGCTGTGGATGGGGACATGTACCCTGCAGCTGAACAAGAAATGGAGCCACAGCTTGGGGAGAAGCATAATAGGCAAAAAAATGTCTTCATTTGTCCCTTACGTGACACGCAGTGAAAGTGAGCTCTGACTGTGTCAACCTGTGCAGAGGTCTCGACCGTGGCAAGCATACTGACCTGTCAGCCTCACCTGTGTGCATGGGAAGATCATGGAACAGATCCTCCTAGAAGTTACGCTAAGGCATACCTCCAAGGTAACTTGTCCTTGGAGGACAAGGAGGTGATTCAAGACAGCCAGCATGGCTTCACCAAGGGCAAGTCCTGCCTCACCAACCTAGTGACCTTCTAAGATAGAGTAACTATGGATGCCATCTATCTTCTGTAAAGCCTTGACATGGTCCCCACCAACATCATTCTCTCTAAATTGTGGAGTTATAGATCTGGTAGGTAGGTTGTTCCATGGCTGAGGAACTGGATGGATGGTCACACTCAGAGAGTAGTGATCAATGATGAAATGTCTGGGTGGACACTGGTAACAAGTGGTGTTCCTCAAGGGTCCATACTGGGACCAGTAGTGTTTAATATCTTCATCAGTTACATAGATAGTGGGATCAAGTACATCCTCAGCAAATTTGCAGGTGACAACAAACTGAGTGGCACAGGGGACATGGCTGAGCGATGGGATGCCACCCAGAGAGACCTGGACAAGCTTGAGAAGTGGCCCGTGTGATCCTCATGAGGTTCAACAAGGCAAGTACAAGGTCCTGCACCTGGGTCCGGGCAACCACAAGTATCAATACAGGCTGGGGGATGAAGGGATTGGGAGCAGCCCTGTGGAGAAGGACTTTGGGGCACTGGTGGGTGAAAGATTGGACATGAGCCGGCAATGTGCACTTACAGCCCAGAAAGCCAATTGTATCCAGGGCTACATAACAAAAAGTCTGACCAGTAGGTCAAGGGAGGTGATTCTGCCCGTCAACTCTGTTCTTGTGAGGAACCACTTGGAGTACTATGTCGAGCTCTAGAGTACCCAGCACAAGAAAGACATGAGCCTTTTGGAGTGGGTCCAGCAGAGGCCACTGAGATGATCAGAAGGCTGGAACACCTCTGCTATGAGGACAGGCTGAGACAGTTGGTGTTGTTCAGCCTAGAGATGACAAGGCTCCCAGGAGACCTTATTGCAGCCTTTCAGTACATAAAAGGGACCTATGAGAAAGATGGGGACAGACTTTTTAGCAGGGCCTGTTACAATAGGACAAGGGGTAACAGTTTTAAACTAAAAGAGTGGAGATTCAGGCTAGACATAAGGAAGAATTTTTTTTACAATGAGGGTGGTGAAACACTGGAACAGGTTGCCCAGAGAGGTGGTAGATGCCCCATTCCTGGAGACATTCCAGGCCAGGCTGGACAGGGGTCTAAGCAACCTTATGTGGTTGAAGATGTCCCTGCTCATTGTAGGGGGGTTGGACTAGGTGACCTTTGAAGGTCTCTTCCAACCCAAAATATTCCATGAATCTATGATTTGCCTTGGTTCTAACCAGGCTGGGCTGAAGGTGATTTGAAAAAAACCTGGCTACTGAAACATTAGTTGGAAACTAGATTCCTCCTGGAATCCAGAAGTGTCTTCCTGGCCCTGCCACCACTGCTGTCTAATAGTAAATCAGTGAACATCCTGGCTTGAAATGGCTATGAAGGTTTTTTGCTAATTTGTTAGTAGATGATGCTATAGGAGCTAGGCCTCCAAGGCCATTTGATTATGGCAGTGCTACCAGAACAGTCAGCCTAATGCTGTTTAAGGTTTATACTTGGCAGTTAATAAAAACAATTGACCGTTTCTGACAGCAGATGTTTCCTTAAGGGTATATAAGCAACCTTTTAGCAGAGTCATCCAGTTTAGCCCAAATAGCTTTCCTGTATCTGACAAAACCAGATGTGACAAAAGTAACACAGTGAGTCACTGACTCGGGATCCCACATTACAGAACTGTGTAGAGCAGAGATGTGAATTCCTGTATATAAAGTTAGGAAAAGGCCATTGTGTTATAAGTGTCTCTTAAATACACTTCAGCATAAATTCAGAAGGGTCTCATTTCTTATGCATTGCGGGGCTTTAGTATTTCTTGGCATAGCCAAGGGCTTTTAGGGCTTTTAGGTAGCTGTCAAACACTTACACAGATTTCCAGCTTAAGCAGAACACATCTAGAAAAGTTATCCCCACTTTTCCTATTATTGCCTCTATGAATTTTCACGGAAATAATTAGATTTAGGGGTGTTTCAAGAACAAACTGTTTCTTTACACATTGGAACTCTTGCCAACACATTAATGTTACAGAATTCACACAAATTAACATCTCAATCAGTCTGAAGCTTTTAACAAATAATAATAATAATTAAAAAAACTTACCAAACTTGTAGGAGCTTAATGCCTGTGACCTGAATAATGAGGCACTTAACTGTGATCAGCTGAAAACAAAACTTGTTTAGTAGTTCTGATAAGTGTTTTTCAGTTTAAAGCCAAAACTATCTTTCCATAATCTCTCTCCAAGAGAATTTTTTAGACAAAACTCCTCTTTCAATTTACGTTGTGCTTATGATAGACTGAAATATCTTTTCCTGTATTCTGCAGCTAATAATCGGTATTTTTTATTTTGCTTTATGATACTTGAAGTGAAGAGTCTTTTGATGAACTGAACATAAGAGCCTCGTATGATCTTGGGATGTTTTTTTAGGAAGACTTTAATAAGGTGTTTTCAAGCCTGTCACCTAAATGTATCACTGCTTCCTATCAATCATCTATGAATGTGCTAGTAGAATTTATTTATGAATCTTGGCGCTTTCAAATAAAAGGAAATTGAGATTTCAGCTTTATCAAGGCCTAGGTCCATATTGCCAGAGGTCTTTAACTACAAAAAGCCTTCAACAAATCCACCTTTTTAATAATTGCTCTAGAAAAAAAAAAATAAATCAAATCCTAGAGAACTTTAATGTATGCTTTTCTTACCTTTAAAAAAAGCTAGAACTGCCAAGAACATGTCTTGTTTTATCCAGAAGGTTTTGACATGAGAACCATAATCTTTTAAAAAACCCGACTACCCAGTTGTTTGTTGATAACATCATAAACATTGCTAAAACACATTCCATTCATTTTCAGCATTTATCAGTGGCATTTCAATTGCATGCATATGAGTGCTTCTCAGATGTGTTTCAGGAATGCATTTAATCCATGCAAAATCCTTTGGAATGGAAACTGTTCCACTGCAAACATGAAGATTGCAGAACTAAGGTCTGTGGCTGTTTATTTCCCAGAATTTGAAACTGTTTCTAGACATGAAAGCAAGGTATTCTAAAGGAGAAACAGGCTTTTAATTTTTTTTTTTATATATATATGTGTTGATAACTTAGGATCCTCTAAGGGGAAAAGAATTCAAAGGAAGGGAGAAAAATAGAAACATCGAAAAATTAATACTATGCAAACTGTCAACTCACTTTATTGTGAAGCATATCAAGAGCCATAGATGCTTTAGGGTAATGAAAATGAGTGGAATTATTCATATGACTTTTCAGTATTATTCATTATACACATAACCAAGGTATTATATATTAGATGCCTTATTGTTGCTGAGATAAATGGTATCATACCAAATCTGATAACACCAAACTCTCATTTCCCTATTTACCTTGATTTTTCACTACTCTCTTCTCAAAATGAAAGGTAAGTATTATGCTGAGCCTATGGCTGTTGAATATATTTGGCTATGTGGTATCCTCTGCTATGATACGATGAACCCTGTTTTTATTTTCTAGTGTAATTCCTATACATTGAAACATATATGTTCTGTATGTTATTACAACGTATAGTGATGATGTATGAATAAATCTGAGACTTTAAATCTCTGGCAAAGGATATAGTTTTAAAAAAATATTAGATTAGTGAAAGGTTTGTATTCAAGAATGCTAACTCATTTCTAAGTATACATTGGACTCCTTTGAACCTTTGCTAAAGATTCTGCATCCAAGAGTGAAGACAAAACTAAACAATTTTTACTACTATTTTTAGAAACCCCGAAGGACAGCAGCTCTACCACAGATGAAAGCAGAGCCAAACATAACTTTTGGTAGCCCCTTCAATATGTAGGCCAAGAAAATAGTGACCAAAGCAGAAGATTCAGTAACAGAAAGACACTAGCTTAAGATTTTCATAGCCATTTTCTCTATCAAACTATGTTCTTTTCAGTGTTGCATAGAATAAAGCTAATCTAATATGTATTAGAATCACAGCTATTTGTGACTTCCAAATATTGTTATTCAACAAGTCAAACATCTTTCATTTCAGTGGAAAAGAGTTTGAGGCAAAAGTACCAAATTCAGAACTGGTCTAAGAAGTCACATTACTTGGGACACTGAAATTAAGTTCCTCACTATTACAAAAATGGTGTGAACACAATTGCAAAAACAAAAAAACCAAACAAAACAACAACAACAAAAAAACAAACAGACAAAAAAACAAACAAACAAAAAACCTGAATTCAGTTTTTAAGTGCAAAATGTCACTATTATTTCAATGTTGCTTATAGAGATTTTTGTGTGTGAATGTGCTAACTGAAGTTACATCAGCTTCCATAGTGACTATACTGCAAGTTATTGGTAATTCACGATGTCTTCATTTTATCTTATATTCTATTTTTATTAAAATGTCTTCCTGATGCTTCCTTCATAAACGAGTATGGAGATCTTTGGTTGGTCACGTTGCCAAGCTGGAAGAACCCAGAGCTCTGTCACAGTACTCTCACCTACTGAGTTTCCCACGCTGCAAGTGTCTGAGCATATTTACGAATCGTGTGCTTTGTGACAAAGAAAGAAAGACATTGGTGGTTCACATACATACATGCAACCTGGTCTGGTGAAATGGTGGCATGTTATCACTTTGTGTTGGTGCTATTCTCTACTACAGTACTGCAGTACTTTCTCAGTGCAGCGCTCTGTGTCCTCCAGGTACTTGTAGTCAAAACACGAGAATAACAGGCAAGAAATGTTCTTTACTTTCTAGCTTCATCAATAAAAATCACTTAATTCTTTGCACAGCAGGAAAAAGTATTTTATCCAAATCACAGCTCCCTTCGTCCCGCAGAAAGAAGACTTGAGATTTCTTTAGATATAGAGCTGGAATGTGTCTTATATAAACAAATATGCTTCCTTCTGCAAAAAGAGGGTGGGAACTATTGTAAAAGCTTCACAGTTTCCTAAACTTACTTATCAGCCATAATTATTCATTTCCTTGCTTGATTTTTTTTCAAAACATTCCCTATAGCCTTTCCGTGATCAAATCAAGATCTACTCAGTTGCCTCAGGACTTTTCCTAGTTAATAACTATCCAAACAGAGAAGAGAAACAGTATGTTGCAATTTAGGCAATCAATCAGAGCAACCATTTGGCAGGATGGGACATTTTATGCAGGACAAAGTGTTTCTGATTATTAATGCCTTTGCTTTTCATCTACAAAACTATCTTTCAGGAGAAGACAAAATTCTACTAATGAGGAATGAGTTATCGCAGACCGATAATAGCAGATGATTATTTCAGTTTGGACATCAAATGCATACTCCACAATGCATGACAGAAAGCCATCACTGCAGAATTTCTGAATTTGAAACAATACCACATTTTACATACTCCAGAAGATCCAGAAGAAACTGTGTCAGTTATGTGCAAAATGCTAAAAAATTGATTTATGAATTAGCTTGCGCCTGAAAACTGAGGGAGGAAGAATTGAGCACTATACATTTTGCCATTAGGTTAGCAAAAGGTTTTTTGAGTTTCTCACTAAAGCAAGTTCCTATGTGGGCTTGAGACACTATATCAAGCTTCCCAGCTGAAGCATGGGAGGTTTCATCTGAATATGAGGAAAATCTTCTTTGCTTTGAGGCTGACACAACACTGGAACAGGCTGCCCAGAGAGGCTGTGGAGTCTCCTTCTCTGGAGACATTCAACCCCCCGCCTGGAGACATTCCTGTGCCATCTGCTCTGGTGAACCTGCTTTAGCAGGTGGGTTGAGCTAGGTGATCTCCAGCAGCCCCTTCCAACCCCAACCATCCTGTGATTCTGGGTGCTTTCAAATAGACATTTGCTTAGAATATCAACCAGCATACCTGAAAATTAATTTCCTAAGCCACTGTTCACAAAATCTAAGCTAAAAGGTGTACTTGTGAAGGGCCTGAGAGTAAAGAAGAGGAACCCATCTAATACTGCAGCCTTCAACAGGACAACTTTCTTCCACCACACATACTTCTACCATCCCCAAGAACTTCTAAGGATTTAAGCCTGAGGTTCAGTTCCCTCCTGTTCTAGAGGGAAGGGAAGAGACCATCTCTGAGGTATGCCATTGCTTCAAGAGGCATTTGAAGGCTTCAGCTGCAGCATTTCTTATGAAAACACTGGAATGCAGATGTAATAGCTAGTGGATTAGTGAACCCCCGAGCATCTGGTAATCTAATGCTGGGGTTAGGCCTTCATGGATTGCTAGGAGCACAACTGCATCACAGAAGCACTCTGCATTTTCTCCCTCATCATAAAGCCACAGCATTTATCTAAACAAGACAAATCAGCTTGTAGGTTGATTTGCAAGTTTACTCCTGCTTAGCTCTGTAAGGCCTTTTTCCTTGCCTCTTGGCATGCTTTGCACTAGCTGTAATTTCCATAGGATCTTCAAGGTGGACTCCACATGGAGGATATTACAATAATCCTATCAGGAAATAGGTGTTTCGAGCCTGGAGAATCGATCCTGGAGTACTAATTTTGTTTTGCTTTTTCCTGTAGAACTGCAGATTGGAGTCTTTGTCCTCATGAGCTGATCTCTCACTGCAGATGGTCTGGAAGATGCCCTTTGTCCAGTGCGTAAAGCTGAAAGCTGCTGAAGTTGATTGGCCTTTATCATTTGGGTCAGTGGTGAGGTGTCCCTGATTCATGCACTGCCACTGACAGGGAAGCTCTTGCCTTCCAGCCAGCACCATTACAGGTCCTGGTGGGAAGCAGCATGTTAACAACACTGGCATTTCAAGCACCACTTCCTGGCTGCTCCCCAGGGACCAGGATGCCATGGGGACTCCTTGTGGCGGCAAGGCAGGGCCAGCAGCCAAGGCTGTCCCACCACCCAAGCCAGGGAGCAGGGCAGACAAGGAGCCCTGAGCACCAGCTTATAAGCAGCTCCCAGAGGACAGGGAGGGGCTTTAGCCACCACCACCCCTACAGGGCATCTAGCAACCTCTTCTTCTAGCACTAGGGGAGCAGGGCTGATCTCTAAGCTGGGTCTGAGCTTTGGCAACCTAAAATCCTGAAGAGAGATGATGTCACTAGGCACTGACACTGAGTACAAGAGGTGTAAAGGTCGTGGGCCCAATCTTTGCCCCGAACACCAGAAACAGTGGCATCCCAGTCCTCAGTTTGGATAGCCTCTAAAAATTCATTTCTGTTTCATAAACAATTCTGTGTGATCACATGCAGGTTTTAAGTATCATGACATCTCAAATCAAGCTCTAGACTCCTTGGGAATGGCTTTGTGGTTTTAAATACTAATCAGGACATGCTTTTTGTTTGGCTAAGATAAAAAATGAATAGTAAACTCAATTTTTTTCTTAACTTTAAAGTTAAGATATTCATAATTTTGAAAATTCCAAGGAAAAAAAAATATGTTCTTTTGAATCCCCAACCTCCCGTACTTTCCTTGAATCTTTCCCTAGTAATGTAATAAGCAGAAAAGGGAAAAAACAGTACTTTCCTGAGGTTTTAAGGTTTCAAAAGAAAACTTTCCTCATCATGTCCTGTCCATTGCAAATAGATTGAAAACGAAGTTACTCCCTTCTGCTTCAAGTGCAGTTAAACCAAGATTAAACCAAGTTAAACCACTGAAGACATGAGAGAATCAGGCTCATGTTCTCATAGGCACATGAGATCACAAGCAAAGCTTGGTAATAAGGGAGTACAAAAGCTGGACTACTGCGCAACAAACATGCATACAGATCTTGAGTGAAGATCTTGATCCTGAATGTTCCAAACACAAAGAGAATTCCACATACTGTAGTATATGTCAACAAGACTCTATCATGAAAGAAGCAGCTTCCAGCCCGTATTTGCCCTAAGTTTGTGTGTTACTATAAGGTATACCCAAACCTCCAGAGTCCTACTCAATATCTTCTCAATGAAGGTGAGAAATCACATTAG
Source organism: Nesoenas mayeri (assembly GCF_963082525.1). Classification (NCBI taxonomy): domain Eukaryota; kingdom Metazoa; phylum Chordata; class Aves; order Columbiformes; family Columbidae; genus Nesoenas; species Nesoenas mayeri. The sequence continues at coordinate 25,445,378 of NC_137542.1, read as the reverse complement.
AAGCAAAATTATGTTAGAGACAAGATTCAGCAACCCTGCTTATATGTGATTCCTGACTACTTGTATAAATATGGGCTTTCTGTGGATTGCACTGCGGAGCTTTAAACCTGGTTGCACTGTGACCTGAAAATCGTGTTCGGTCACCTTGATACTTTGCATCTGTTATGCATTTACTTTTCAAGACTCCCCAGGAAAATAAAAATGTCAGTTTTCATCTTGTGCACCATGTGGTTCAGGCATTTCAGATCTGGCAGCTTAATCTCACAGATCTGGCAGTTTAGTCTCACTGTGTTGTTTTTCACTTTTAAAACAAAAACCTCCCCTTTAATACATAGCACAGTACTACATGAAAACTTCCATGTAGTATCTAGTATGGTCCCAATTATAAATGTTGGCACAGGGGTATGTGCTGAAGAAAAGAACTTCTGAGTCCTTAGACAGAAGACAACTATAATTCACACAAGGAGATCATCCCCATAAGGGATGCCTCTCCACACAGTGCTGTATCATTCTCCTCAGTCAACAGAATCCCCTCATAACACATAAACTCCTGGAGCTCGGATACTTTTGTATTATGCATTCAGATACAGCTTTGCACAACAGGGCCCTGACATATAGTAAGTGCCATGAAGGCAGAAATGACAACAATTTTAGCTTTTCACCTCTGATGGCTTCAGTGTCTTTCCCTTAGGAGCTACATACTCTGCTAAGGGAAAACTTTGCCTTTTTGGATATTATCCGATGCCCATGGAGAGTTGTGTATTAGTCTGAACCAGATCCAGCTGGGCAGATAAGGTTAATGCTGTGTTGTGCCTCAACTCATAAAGTCCATGGACTAGTAAGGTGGAGATGTGAGTTTAGATACAATGTCTTGTCTGTATGTTACTACATAGGTTTGCTTTGGCTCATAGCTATAACGAAGGCCAAAAGACACATTTTCTATCTGTGTCTCCTCATTACAAGACTGTAGTAAATGCAAATACAAAATCATAATCTCCATCCACTTCTTGTTAGCTGATGTAGCTTATTGCCTTTGTGGTACGATAAATCTTCTGATTTGTTCAGTATTGTTGGCGTCTACTTTCTATTACTTATAGGTATCAGAAATACAAAATTATGGTTATGGTAGTTGTATAACAAATTAAAATCCATTATGTATTGGACAATATAAGGTGGAGTTTGTTTCCTATGTATTAACTATCTTCACTGAGAGTTAAATTATTTATATTTTATGAAGCAGCAGACAAAACTATTTCCAAAAATAAAAGTGTGGTAGGGAAAGGGTAGAAAGGAAGCAATCTAAATTATTGCTCTGATATAACAGACATGGGAATTTACATGGGGGTGAAGAGCTGGTTTATAATCTTTAAAAGTAAGAACTGTTTTACAATGAGTTCTTTAGTCCTAATCCATCTTTCCATTTCTCAGTCTGGGCAGCACTAGATGCTTCAAAGGAACGTACAAGAATGCCATAGGAGTTGCAATAGAGTAAAAGTCTTTCACAGCTGTGTTCATCTAAACTTAGTTTAGCTTCAATTCTAGAGCTTCTGTTTAACGTGTTCCTTTCTAAGTACCTACAGTTTTAACAACTCTAAATGTTGAGATCATAACCACTTTTAGTCTTATTTTTAAACCTGCTAAACTATCGTCCTTAATTACTTGCTGTAACAACGAATTCCATGGGCTCAATATATTACATCTTTGGGAAAAGGCAGTTTTTATCAGTCAGGAATTTTGTACTTTCTCGTTAAATTGAATAGCTCTAGTTTTGATAGAGAAAAGATACAGTCTTAACCCATAATCTAATTTACCTCACTGATCATTTTATACACACACTTCAAAAGACCACCTCTTATTTATCTCCTTTCTATGGTAAGATATCTTTTCTACATCTCTTCAGGAAAAACAAACAAACCAACAAGCAAACAAAAACTCACACAAACTAACAGTTTCATGTGTTAACCATTTGCAGGCTTTCTTAATACCTGACCAATACTGTGGTAGAAAATGGAGAAACTACTGCTACACAAACGTGAACACATGCCACTACGCACGTCGGTGCTATTGTGCTTTCCATACTGACTCTCATGTCTTTTCTCTGTATCTTGCTTTTTTCTTCATGTTTTGTTGGTTGTTTGGCTTTTTTTGCTATAGCTCCACCTTGAATTGTCCATATAGATGCCCTGCTCCTTTTTCCACAACTATAAAGAGCTCAGTAAAATATGAAAGTTAAATGTTCTCCTTCAATGAGCACAGATGATGCACTTGTTAACACTGGATGCTGTCTGCCACCTGCCCACTGTGGAAGGAAGGTGATGGACCCTCAGCATGTGAATCTGATTCTTGTTTGAGTCTCTCAGTTCAAAGGTGGATCAGGGCTCAGTATAGCAAGTTAAGGGAAGCAAAATTAGTGTCCTCTTCTGCTTGCCTACAATTTTGCCTCTTAGGAAAAAAAAAAAAAATAAAAAAAAATTGATAGTTTGCTTTCTGCCAGTTTCCCATTTCAAAAACTTCCACTGCCTCCCAACCCATCTGAAGCCAACCTCTCCTTGAAAGGCTGGTAGTTCTGCCAGTGCTATCAATAGAAACACCTTATCTCTTTTCTGCATGGTGTGGAAGAAAGGTTCATGTCAGTACATTTCTGCAGTAACTTGGTTCTTACTCTTCTGCAAAATATTAACATGTACTTATGCTGCATTTCATAAGCAAAGCAAAGCATCTAAACCAGTGCTTAACTATTCATGTCTTTTTTTGGCTTTTTAAAATTAAGTACTCTACAAATCTTTTCAAATTGCCATATTAAAAAAAAAAAAAAAAGTTACAAAGCCACACAGGCCCTTAGTTTAAAAGCCTTGTCGATTTGTCGTCTTGGGATTTCATGTCCATCAATCTTATCACTGAAACACGTTATGTTCAGAACAATCAATGAAGTATCCTGTCTATAACAGAGTAATAGCTTCTAGAAATCTGAGATCACTATTATACATAGTGGTTGCTATAAACTAATAGCAAATTAATGGAAGGGGAATAAGAAGCCCAGAAGGACCCATAGGAAAAAGGATAAAATAAAATAAAAATCTCTTGTCAGGCAAAAAGTAGAAATTACATCATGTAAGTAAGAGGAAAAAAGTCACAATGGGTACCTGCAGGGTGTCAGAATAGCATATAATTGAAAGAAAACATGAAACATGGACAGCCAAAGGAGCAGTATGCAGACTTCTTGCATATGACCATACTTTACAATTTAGGCTTTTTTGTCACTGGAAAGGAATCTGGTTTGCAACATAATCACACAAGAAGTCATCCCTTCTTCCGTCTTGTTTCTCAGACAGCTCTCAGGACAATGAAATGAAATGAACAAAATACTGGAAAAAGCAGAAAGTAATACTATTCAGTGAAAGCTTTTGCTATTTCTTCAGCATACTGCTTTGATCAGCATTAACATTGTATTGGATTGTATGAATTACAGTGGATGAATGGCACTGAAAACTGAAGTAATCTTTATCTACTAATGAGATGATGTGAGCTTTTTCCCATACAAATATATCTAAAACCTGCTCGAGAAGCAGAACTGCCATGGGTGAAACAGTGATGAAGTCAGTGACGAAAGATAATCAGTCCTCATATTTTATTACTAATTGCTAAAGAATCACTTGATTAGTACAAATTACAGGTAGCTCATCAGTCAGTAGTTCTAAACAGTACTGCAAATAACCACAAGGATTAATGCTTTTAGTTTTCCCTTGTTTAGCAAGAACAGCTGGCAATCAGTTTGCAAGGAGATGGTCACAATTTGGAACTTGCTTTTCATCAGTGAGATGAACCAGTGATCAAACAAGAGAGGTCCTGTCCCCACCAATTGCCTACTTCTTCTGTAGTTACAGAAAAAGACTCCTACCAATACACATGATATTAATATTGCTGCTCACCTTCAGCAGGTATTAAATTTTTAATAAGCATCTGTGCCTCAAAATTTTAATTTGTATCAAACCAAAAAAAGGTGATTCACCTCCTAAATCCCAGCAGCTTCCCTGCAGAAACTCCTTTGGAGTCTGCAAAGAACACTTTTACTTTTAGCACATTGTATATAAACTGTAGAGGATTACACAGTGATGCGTTTATTTCATCCCATGCATTATCAACTGATAAAATCAGACGTTACTGCACAGTCTGGTAGCTAGGATCCCTTACAACAGAGATGCTGTAACATGGAAATCCCCTTTGGCCTTCATTAATTCAATACAAATCTGAAACCTGCAGATTCAACAAGGTTGCCTGTGGTAATTTAACCGGCCTTGCAGGGCACGTGCATTGATTTGTTTCACTTGGATAAAGACAGGGACACCACAAGAGCAGGTTTTGTGTTTGGAGGTCACTGACATGCAGTCAAAGGCTAGCGTGCAAGGTTATATAATTCCTGTCATGTCTGGGAAAAAAAGACAGTCAACCAATACACACGAAATGATCTCTCTGACTGTGGTGTTCTTACCAGAAGGTGTAACAAGGTCAGCAAAAGTATTCATGAACACTCTTTTGAAAGAGTGTAACAGGCAAACTGTGCAAATAACATACATAAATAGTAGTATGCAAAATAAAATTAATTTCCACCTGTGAAAAGCCTGGCAAATGTTTCCAGCTGGTAAAGAAAGCATCTTGATAGCTCATCAGAAGAATAATTATGACAGGTGCTGTAGACTCTGTAAGCTACACATATGGAGTCTTCAGGCTTTAGAAAAGTGAAACTTGAGCAACATAATAACTACTGGACCTAATTCACTGACTCTTTCCTTATTCTTTGTGGAAGGCAAAGTTGTGTACAGTCTTAGTTTTCCTAATCCTTATTAACACAATGGCTTCAATATCTTTTTGCCCAATACTGAATCAAAGACATGCACTGCATGCCTTCAGTGACCTGATGTGAAGCTGTCCCCAGGTTTTCACCCTCTGAATAGCAGCAGAGAAAACTCACTCCCCGCCCAGGTCAAAAGTCAGGTCTGGCCAAAGTTGTTTTTACTAGTCCGCCACAGAAGAAACAGCCTGGTGTTTACAGGGTTCAGTTGAAAGTCTGCCTGCTTATTTGTACTCTGATCAAACTGTTTTCTTTGAGTCTTGCCTATCAAGATGTTTTCATTGCTTTCATTAACCAGCATATACATTCCCTTTGTTTTCATGCTGCATGCATGTGACTGTATTGTGCACCTGCTAAAATGACAGAGGAAAGGTCTTACTGTGAAATAGTAATACAAATTAGGATTTATTCTTAATTATTCTATACAGTGACCTAGGGACTGTTTGTAGAACCTTTTTATGCAACTTTGAAGGGTTTAGGTATCACCTAAGAAAAATACATAGGGAACTTCTGAAAAGTCAGCCTGAGGATAACTGTCTGTTTTTTCTTGTGTAAAGAAGGTTGAACATGAGCCAACAGCGTGCCTGGCAGCCAAGAGGGCCACCCGTGTCCTGGGGTGCATGAAACACAGCATTGCCAGCTGGGCGAGGGAGGTGATTGTCCCACTCTGCTCTGCACTGGTGCGGCCTCACCTGGAGCACTGTGTGCAGTTCTGGGCAACACAGGATCAAGAGGATATAAAGCTACCTGAGAGTATCCAGAAGAGGGCACAAAGTTGGTGAAGAGTTTGGAGATGAAGCTGTATGAGGAGCAGCTAAAGTCACTTGGTTTGTTCAGCCTGGAAAGGAGGAGACTAATAGACCAGCCTCATTGTGGCTACAGCTTTCTCACGAGGAGAAGGGGCAGGTGCTGATCGCTTCTTTCTGGCGACCCAAGAGAATGGCGGGAAAATGTGCCAAGGAAGGTTCAGGTTGGACATTAGGAAAAGGTTCTTCACCCAGAGGATGGTGGAGCTCTGGAACAGGCTCCCCAGGGAGATGTCACGGCCCCAAGCCTGACAGTGTTCAAGAAGAGACTGGACAACACCCTCAGACACATGGTGTGAACTGTGGGGTTGGCATATGGAGGGACTCAATGATCCTTGTGGGTTCCTTCCAACTCAGAACATTCTATGATTCTATGAAATGAAAAATTTCCAAAACTCAAAATCTGAGGAACTTTTGTACAGCCAGGCTAGGCTGTGCATACATCTCTATACAGACCAGAAGCAAATGAACAACTGGAATCCAAAAAAACAGAGTAGGATGAAAGTAAAGAAAGAGAGGTTTGATTTTCAGTGGATTCTGTAAAGCATGAGAATGAAATTGGCTAGCTTCAGCTGTTTCAACATGCCTATTTCCATATGTTAAAAAAATGCATTACAGAAACCTCATGATTTCTTCCAGTGACTCATCTCTTCATTTACCCAAAAAGCAATTTCCTACTCAAATGGAAGAATTGTTGTACCACTGCTTTTGCTATTTAAGAACAGTAACAAACTTAGTACTCTCTATGGGGGCAGCGGGGGAAAAGTGGATCTTATTTTTACTTATTTCTACTTATTTCTACTCAGCATAAGCAAGTTACAGTTCTGTAATTCTCACACTAATGCAGTACGAGACCCCTTCCACACTCTGCCTAGCTGAGGTTTAGAGGTTACCATTACAAATTTCAAAGAAAAACACAGAGGAGTCCTTTAACTGGGAGTAGTAATTCAATGTATAGTCAGTTATAAAAACAAGATTTACTCTAGGTAAGTATGAGTTCTTCTTTCATCTGTAAGACAAAACTCTTTTTCTTCCAATTTCCAGCTCTCAAGATCTCGAAGAGGAGAATTAGGAGATACTCGGCACAAACAGTTCGTTTTCTTTTTGTTCATGCTGGGGTAATGCAGCTTTGTTGACTGACAGAATCTCCTCACTTGCAGCCTAACTCTCCTACTTGTTACAGAATCATATAGACTAGACCCCACAGCTGGTGCAAATCAAAGTGATCCAATGGGTTTATTGAAGCTGCATCAATCTGCACTCTTTAAGAGTCAAAATATTTTATTTTCTAAATGGTAAAACTGCAAGCTAGTGAAATCCATATTTGTTTTGCCATTGACTGCACTGGGGCCATGCTGTTCCCACACTTGAGAAATTGTGAGTTGGAGCTAAACCCTATCCAACTCACAAATAATTTTATAGCATGTGAGATTACATTTAAAAATAACATCCATGTAGTAGATGTTATTTTGATTTTATGGCAAATTAGTTACTCTGTCAGGGAAATTAATGTCTGTTTTCCATATTATTCAGTGGTAGTTAATTTCCTCTTGGTGGTGATGTACTGAATATATGCAGATTACTTTACAAATTAAAACTGTGCCAAAATAATTCTTCACTTAAAATATTAAATGCTTTTGTTTTCTTTAAAATGTTTTACTATCCTACCATTTTTGTTATGGATTCAAAGACAGCAAAAAATTAAACACAGTATTGTATTTATCGGTGCATGAGGTTCAATTTCTAATGTGGTTATTAAGGAAATGCTTTGTTAAAGAGCTTGCATTATTTATCTGAAAGAATAATGAAATTATAACTAATGTACACTTGCGGTAACAGCTGAATTCTAAACTGAGAAGTCTCATTCCTCACAGAGATACAGGGGATTTCAGCATTATTTCATTAGTAAGTTATCATCCAATTAATGAAACTGGGCACAGATTAAATTTCATCAAAAATCACACCACGTTGTACAAAATATATCTGAAAAGTTTGTTACCTTTAACTTGCCCCGACATTTTCAGCCATTCCAGTCGAGTTATAAGTGTAATCACATGCTCACATGTTCACATGTTCCCACTTGGTGCAGTTCCAGCAGATCCCGACATCTGAATTACACTTCCCTCAAACCAATCAGAGGCTATACAATACACCATTAAGACTACTGTTTAAAAGCTTCTGAAATCCTTTGCTAAAATAGAGGGAAGTAGATTATTCAGCCAGAGTGTTATCCTGAGAGAACATTAGGGATACTGATGAGCTTCGTTTCTCATTTGATCAACATGCACTTAACTCCCCACCTGATGCGATGCTCAATTCTGTTTGAAATTAATCTTGCCGCTGACAGTGATTGCGGCTAAATCTTTTCTGAATGGATATAACAAGGATGCTACAGATTAAAGTCACCTTTTCAGGAGATATTCTCATGCCGGCAAAAGGCAAAGACATCAGAATCACTTCTTATTCAGTTACTTTTAAGATTAGATCTCCCTCTTTCTACTCTTTCCCTGTGATTTACAGTGCTATAGGATAGAAAAAGAGCTCAAGACTTTGCTCCGTAAATCCGAGAAACAGCTTATGATTACAAAGTCTAAGAAACTTTTACAGCTCAGGTCACAGGCTGGAAAAGTCCCTGCTGTGATGTCTCAGAAGCTTCCTGTGTTCCACACTTACTGTAGAGATGGTTGCAGCTCCTCATGGAGCAGCGAGTAACTCACTGGAAATTACAGTCTGCATAATTAAAAAATGAATCAGTAGTAGTAGTAGTAGTAGTAGTAGTAGTAGTAGTAGTAGTAGTAGTAGCAGTAGCTTCTTTTATGGTGATGAGCTGTGAACTGTTCAGCAGTGGAAACAACTGCAATTGCTTCAAACCATCCTACTCAAATACTGAACCCTTTACCTAGTACAGATTTGAAGTACTCTCTTTCCTTGGATTACTGCATTTTAAAATCAGGCAAGGTGCATTACTTTATTCCAAGTGTTTTATGCACAAGTTTCTGTGCCCTTTTTATCTCATGAAGCTGTAACAGAGATTTCCCCTTTTAAAAGTAAAACATTTAGAACATTTTGGACCTGATTCAGCAAAGTCCATATTAAAAATGCATCAATTTCAATGGCATAATAGTTAACGTATTGAAAATGCTTCACAGAATTGAGGATTGAGTGAGATCTACATGCCAAATCTAGAAATCTGTTCATTTTGAAAAACAGAAAGAGATTTTTACACAGATGTTCAGTACAAAACCAGTTTATAATGAAGGAAAATGACAACTGCTGAAACAATTTGTGTAAACACAAGTAAAAAAAATTCTAGCCCTTCCTGTCTTCTTTCAGTTAATTCAGTTCTCATAATACATAATACAAGGTGTAACCAAATTTTCAAGTCTTTTGATTTACATGAAATTACACCTTTTGACACATTCTACTCCAGGCAGTTTTAAGAAGACAGCTACACCAATCCATATTTCATATTAACCTCCTAAAGAGAGAGTGTTTTGTCATACATAATTTCTAAAACATTCTGTTAAACTCTTGCTTTACAGATTACAGGCCATTCACATCCTGTTAGCTTTCTTAGATCAAATTCAAATGGTATTATGGAATGTAATGTGATACAAGTATAATTTATCTTCACCTTGTGATGGCAGACTATTGGGATTTCTCTGCAAGCAGAAGCTTGATACTCCCCTTACACAAGTTCTACATTGCTAAAATTCCTCCAGTTTCAATAGTTTCTCCTAGTGTTCATTCACAGAAGAAATATGACAGTGAGGAATATTGTCCTTCTCCAATGAATATGAAACTGGTCTCTGGCATACTGTTTCCAACACAGTGGTGTTACAACAGATAAAATTAGAAATGGCTGAAATTGTGTTTCTTTTATGGATAAAATTGTTTTTCATACCTCTTTCACTTTAAACCTTCCACCTGGAGGTGAATGGGAAAAAAAAAATCTACAGAAAATATGGAAATCTTCTAGCAATTTGCTTCATTTTAAGTTTTTACCTCCTCCTAAAACTAACATTATTACCATCCACAGCTATATCAAAAGGGTTCAGCATCAGAGACTTTCGCTATCCACCATTTCCCATTATAACAGCTCTCCCACTGTAGCCAGCACAAGATGGTGCTGATTTCTTATGAAATAAATGATTCTTCACACTTTGTGTTCCACATAGTGAGTATTTGGTCCTCTGTGTTGCTCAAGTAATATACAGTACTTGGCCTGGATTAGTTGGCTTCTAATCTTTTCAGAGATCCAAAGTAAGCAAAGTGCGCCTATCAGGGTTTTGTTTGTTTTTTGTTTGTTAATTTGTTTTAGCAGTTAACTAATGTTTATTAATAAGTACTAATGTGAATAAACTCAGGATTATATTTTCTTCTGCAAAACTTTAATAAATATCAACATTCCCATTGACTGCCACAGAATACTGTCACTTTGATTGAATGTAAGAATCAGAATTGTAAGCTTTTATTAAGACTATTTTGCAGAAGTTCTTTATTCTCATGTAGGTACTCCATTTGTGCGCCGTTTGGAGGTGAAGATGTATATGGGAGCGATAAGCAATGTTAAAAAGTTAAAAAATAATCAGAACAGAAGTGGTTGTACATAGCATTAATATATTTCATGGATTTATAAGAGACAGACACAAGCCATGCAAGTTCCTGAAGGAATCCAGCAACATCAAACTTTTATCACAGCTGAGATATGATCCAGAGGTTAAATGGTCAATTCTGTGCCTTCAACAGCCCACTGGGCAATTTTCCAGTCAGATGCATCTGCAATCACCATTGCTGAAGCTCATTCATATCTGAAATTTACATCATGTTCACAGAATATAAAATGACTGCAGAAATCTCGTAGCTCAATGAAATGAAAACAGACTATCTGATCAGGATTGCCCATGGCTTTTATTGCAGGGACATGTGTCTTTTATGTTATCCAAACTTACAGCTGAATTACATTATTTGCTCGATATAAACTTGATACAAACAGTTGTTTAAGGAATCAGTGTCTAGGACTCCCTGGGAAAATGCCCTCAGAGACAAAGGGGCTGAACAGAGCTGGCAGCTCTCTAAGAATGTATTTCTTAGAGCTCAAGAGCTCTCATTTCACACATGTAAGAAATCAGGCAAGAAGGGCAGGAGGCCAGCATAGCTCAGCAAGGATCTGGTCAAACTAAAGTGTGAGAAAGAAACACACAAGCAGTGGAACCTGGGACATACATACTGGGAAGAATATAGAGATGGTGCCTGGATGTGCAGGTACGAGATCAGAAATGCTAAGGCATAGTTGAAACTGTATATGGCAGGGGATACAAAGAATATTAAGGAGACGTTTTACCAGTACCTTGTCCAGAAAAGGAAGACTAAATAAAAGGCACACTCCCTGACAAATGGGACAGGAAAGCTGGTAACAACTGACATGGAGGAAGCTGAGGCACAATATTTTCTCCTCAGTTTTCAATGGAAATCTCTTTGCCCACATTTCTCAAGCCCCTGAATCCCAAGGCAGGGACTGGGCAGATGAAGTCCTTCCCATCACAGGAGATCAGTTTCTAGGCTACCTGAGGAACACAGACATACCTAAGACCATGGGACATGAAGAGATGCATCTCTGGCTGGTGTAGTTGCCAAGTCACTATCATATTTGAAAAGTCATGACAGTCAGGCAAAGTCTCCAGTGACTGGTAAAAGGAAAACATCACACTCATTTTTCAGAAGAATTAAGACAAAGGATCCTGGGAACTACCAGTTGGTCAGCCTTACCTCTGTGTGTAGGAAGACGATGAAGTAGATCTTCCCAGAAGACATGTTGAAATATATGGAAAACAGGAAGGCAATTAGAGAGAGCCAATGTCTTCGTGCAAGGGAAATCATGCCTGCCTAATCTCATGGCCTTCTATGATGGAGTGGGCATCAGTGGACATCAGTGGGCAAGGGAAGAGCTATAGATGTCATCTACCTAGACTTCTGTAAGGCCTTTGAGATGGTCCCTCAAAAATTCTTGTCACTAAATTGGAGAGATACAGGTTTAATGGATAGACTATTAGATGGACAAAGAACCAGATGAATGGCTATGTCCAAAGAGTTACAGTCAGCATCTCAATGTCCCTGTAGAAACCAATTATGAGTGGTATCCTTCAGGGCTCCATACTGAGGCTAATGCTGTTTAATATCTTCGTCAATGACACAGGCAGTGGGATTAAGTGTACCTTCAACAGGTTTGCAGATGACATCAAGTTGGGTGGTGCAGTTGATTCACTAGAGGGAAGGGATGCCATCCAGAGGGCCCTTGACAGGCTTGAAAAGAGGGCTTATGTAAGTTCAACAAGGCCAAGTGCAAGGTCCTGCAACTGGGACAGGGCAATCCCCAGTACCAATATAGGCTAAGAGGTGAAGGGATTGAGAGCAGTCACATGGAAAAGGACTTGGGGTTACTGGTGGCTGAAAAATTGGACATGAACTGGCAATATGCACTTGCAGCCCAGAAAGCAAATTGTGTCCTGGGCTGCAGAACAAGAAGTATGGTCAGCAGGTCAAGGGATGTGATTCTGCCCCTCATATCTACATTCAGCTACGGAATCCCAAGCACAAGAAGGATGTGGACCTCTTAGTGTGGGTCCAGAGGGTGCCACAAAAATGGTCAGAAGTCTGGAACATCACTCTTCTTCCTATAATAAAGGCTGACAGAATTGGGGTTGTTCAGCCCAGGGAAGAGAAGGCTTCAGCAAGACCTTACTGTGACATTTCAATAAGCTGTCTTATAGGAAAGATGGAAAGAGACTTTTTACCAATGCCTGTAGTGATGGGACAAAGGGCAATGGTTTTAAACTGAAAACAGTAGGTTTACATTCAATATAAGGAAGAAACTTTTTATGATGAGGTTGCTGAAACACTGGAACAGGTTTGCCAGAGAAGCGGTGGATGCCCCACCACTGGAAGAGTTCAAGGTCAGGCTGGATAGGGCTTTGAGCAACCTGATGTGGTGAAACACATTGCAGTTGGATTAGATGACCTTTGGAGGTCCCTTCCAACCCAAACCATTCTATGTTACTATGAACTTTCTTCCTTATAGCAACATTGTATTGTGTGGATGGTTAATGTGGGACAAAGGACCTGACAATAACACATTTAGGGCCATTACAAAATTATCAAAGAGACAAACGGGATATTAGCTCTCCAGTGGCACTGCCTGGCGTTGTAACAATGGCCAAGGTAATGAGATTGTGATCTTATGCACTCTTCTAGCTCTTAAATCAGGATTTAAGAGGAGGTTCCACTTGAATATGAGAAGAAACATGAGAAGAAACTTCTTCTCAGTGAGGGTGACAGAACACTGGAACAGGCTGCCCAGGGAGGTTGTGGAATCTCCTTCTCTGGAGACATTCAAAACCCGCCTGGACACATTCCTGTGTAACCTCATCTAAGTGTTCCTGTTCTGGCAGGGGGATTGGACTGGATGATCTTTCAAGGTCCCTTCCAATCCCTGACATTCTGTGATTCTGTGATTAGATTTTCAGCTCAAGTGGGTAAACCAGCTTATCTGTCTGCTTTGCTCCCTCTTCCTACTCCAAACACCTGCCCTCTTGTTTTTATCCCAACACTACCCTATGTGCTTTCCCTGCACAAGCAACTGCATGGCAAACCAGATTAGGGAACAAACCTGGTAGAAAAATAACCTCTTATTTTAAACAAGTTTGGTTTTGTTTCACCACACAGCCAAGCACAACACAGAGATGGTAAAGAGTGGCCAGGGAAAAACATAACTATGTAAGCTGTCAGAAAGTTCCCAAACAACCGCTGCAGGCCCTTCAGTCTTTGCTGGAAATTCTGGTGTTTCTGCCTCATGAAGCAAAATAATTGGTTTAATATAAACATGTACTACTAAGGAAGTGCATCTTTAGTATATATTCCTTATCTGCTACACATGAAAGCAATCAAAGAGAGCCTGTATTGTATAGACAACATACAGAAAGGGATTGTTTAGAAAATCCACTGTATTTTCCATGGATATTAGTATCTCGTGCTCTGCACAACTCTCTGCACTTCTCAGCTCACATCTCTGTGTCATGGGTAACATACATCTTTCATGATGAAGTTTACATCAGAAGTTGTAAAATCTGTGCTATTACCACTCAACATACATGCACATCAAGAATTTACAGTGGTAACAAAGCTTCATGATCACTCAGCTGTCAACTCATGGTCTGGTCATAAGGCAAAATCTAGGTCATCTTGATTTGGCCCAACTGTATCAGCTACCAGTATACAACAAAGTAACAAAGTATGCACCATAGGAAAAGGGAAACTTAGTTTGAGGTGATTTGGGATTTATTTTTCTTAAGGTCACCCTTCCGTGTTTTTCATTTTTAGGGGGAAAATCTTCTGAGGTAGTCAGGATTCTCTTAGAGACAAGTGACTCGCATGGATTCAGAAACTCATTTTCTCAGTTTGGTTAGAAGAACATGGTGCTGTCATCTCTGAGCATGCAAGTGTTTTCCCTTTGATGTTTTATGTTTTGCTCTCCTGAGCCTCCATAAATAAGACTCTAGAAGCCCATTTGCTTCATTTGAGCCATTTTAACAGAATATTGAACAAAGCATTAGCTCCTCAAAGAGAACCACTACATAATATATTTATGGATTTAAGAACTTGTATATGCTCAGATTGTATGGATTTATATGCTTGAGGAAAGAAAGACCTAATGGATGTAATTTATAGTAAGCATGTGAGATTGATATCTTTGTTTATTGATGGCAATAGTCTATTAATAATTGAAATACAGTTCCATCTCTGTAACTTTACATACCCTACAACATTATTCATATTTATTCTGTGATGGTTTATCAGCATCATCTGCACATTTCTACTAATTATATTTAAACAATGATGTATTTTTAGGGCTCTGCTGTAGCATTTGACTCCAACTTTGAAATCCATGGGCAACCACATATTCAGAAGTTTAATGCAAGGTTTCAGTTTTTCTTATGAGACCAGAGTAGATGTAGGTATAGAAAACCTCCAATTAAAAATAAATAAATTTTTAAAAAGTTAAGTGAGGAATCAAAGAATTAAAAAGCCAACCAGACAGTCCATGAGGAAAAACAAACAAACGAACAAACAAACAAAACACCAAACAAACAACCGCCAAAACACTAAAAACAACAACAACACACAACCACGTTCTAGCTGCAAATGTATCTTTGGGATAAGATACTGCACTACTTTGCCCATCTTCCTCAGTTCAGACTGCATAAAACTAGTTTAAAATGACATCAAGTTCCTTGCTGTCTTATGGACATGCTTACACAGGATTTATACTCAGGATCTGGTGTGAATATATTCACATTTGAATTTCCATTCAGGTGGAAAAATGAGTCAAGGAAACATATATTAACCATCACATCCTATTTTACCTGAGACTTTGCAAGACATCAGTAGTTCTGCTAAACAGAACTACTTTAGACTGAATAGCAGGGTGTCTAACTGCCATGAAAGTGTACTAGAAAGAGTGGAAGAACTTTGAAGTTCTTTGATAGGCCCTGTCCAGTTGGATGCTGTAACACACAGACTCTGACCAAGGTTTGTTAGCTGCTTTCTCTCAAAAAAGAGACAAAAGAAGCCCCCTCATTTTATGTAACAACCCAGAAAATAGAGAAGTCACACAGGCAATACAAAATTAATTTCTAGCCCTCCTCTGATGAGGTTCAAGCCACGAAAACACCCTACACAACAGGTAATAGGTGGTCAGAAAATATACAAAAGAATTCTAGGAATATGGACTGGCATCCCTTTCTCCTACCAGCTTCACCAGAAGTCTATATCTTTCTGGCCTGACAAATTTTATACTCTTTTACCCACCCATGAAATGTGCACAGGAGACAAGAACTCTTTGCAGACAAACACAAAGCTGAGGAGCACAACTCAAATCTTCTACTTTGAAAAGTTCTTTAACAGCACTGAGGAAACTCTAACATATTAAGATGGCCCTTACCAACCCCTCAGCCTCTCCATAAAGGGATAAGATTTGACCACACCCTAGCTTTCATGTATTTCCTATTGATTTGTTCAGGATACAGACTATCTGGAGCACTGCTCTGAAATACACACTGTCCTTACACATTATGAAAGGAAAAAAGGGTCTTCAGCTCTGGGTTTTACATTCCAGTCCTACACTACACCTTTGACTTCCAGGTGTTCATGTCTATTAGTTTAAACTCTCAATCTTAAGTGGCATCAGATCAGCTTTTTGACATACTCCCATAGAATATGCCAGAAGAGCACTAAAAAGCCTGTCTTTCAAGAACAATCTGGCGTGAACATTACAGTAATTATTTTACTACCTCATTTTGTAATGATTCAGTTTCTAACTCACTTACAACTGGCCTTTAATGAGGTGCTGAGTCTTTCAATTAAAGACAAAAGCTGCAGAGAGACCTTTGCTCTTCACAGATGTGCTACTTAAAGATTTCCCTTTCTCCAGTCCCCAGCTATTAGCCACTGTTTGCCTGCTGGATTTTGCCACCCTTGCAGAGTAGTGTGTGTGAACGATGCTTAATCCACTGCCGGCAAGCCAGCTGCAATAATTTAAACAGTTCATATAATGGTTTGAATTAACTTGTTTTATTTTGCCTGATGTGGATTAGGGAGTATTCCAGGATCTTTTTGACCAGCCACAACTGTGAGGGGTGGGAATTTCAAACCAGCCAAGAAAGACACCTAGAGGAAGAGGGCAATAATGTCTTCAGCTGATGCACTCAAAAGAGATTATCTGCCCAATAAAACAAATAAACAAACAAACAAACAAAAAAAAACCTAAAAAAACCGTGCCGTTTCAGAGGCAATAATACTGGAGATTTCACTACTGAATTACCAGATAGTGTGAATTTGATCTGAATCAGATGTGAACACATAACTGTATTTTTATCAAATTTGCCATAGTAGGCAATCTCTGAACCAACAGAAAGAGAAGTATGCCAAATTACATTTGATCCAAAACAAAAGTGGCCTGCAAAACCCCAGACAAAATACACTAAAACCACACTGGACAAAGAAAATGAATTTGTATTGCTTTGGTGATTTGTATCACAGTAATGCAGTTTTTTGGCCCATATTCAAGTCCTCAAATCAAATTCACCCTCTTATGGAAGCACAGTTCGACAGAAACTTATTGTAGGGTGTTGTAGGGGGGGTTGTTTATTTCGGTTCTTTGTTTGTTTGGGGTTTTGTTTTTCTCATTTGTTTGTGGGTTTGGTTTTGTTGTTGTTTGGTTTTTTTGTTTTGTTTTTGTTTGTGTGTTGGTGTTTGGTTTTGGTTTATGGTTTATTGTAGAAGAATTTATGTTTCCTATGTTTTTGAAGGGTTCAGAGATCCATTTCCACAGGAACAAAGGCAATTTCATAGAACAAACAGGGAAGAGGTAGCCCTTTTGTCACTGAAGCTGTAGGGTCAATAAGGTAGATTAGGGTCCTAGTTGCAGGAGTATCTGCAAGAGCCTTGTTCATATGAAATGCTGTCTTCATAGGTAAATACAAGATAATTAAACACATTGAGATCACTGAGACCACAACCAGAGTAAGAAGCATCTCACAACAGGCAAAATGACCTCAACCTGACACAACATTCATACCTCCATGCAGGTTTTCATTTACTCTGTATGGAAAGCTTTGCAGATTGCTTTGCACATTGCTTTGATTTTTATATTATTTTGAAATATCATGACTCACTATCCTCAAATCCTCACCCCAAAGTCCAAGCCAAGAGCAAAGACCTCAGTTGTTGATGTCCTTGTGAGCATCATTGCTGATCATATGTGTAAGTAGAACAGTGCATTGAGCACAGATTCAAGAAACTGGTTTTGGTATTACATCTTGAAGATTAAAAATTTCAAAACTTTTATCATCACAAATAATGATGCTGTTTGGGGGAGATGATTGCAATGAAGACTAAGATTTCCTTTAATTGTTGCTTGACTTAACAATTACCTTTTGCCTTAGTCATTGTCATTATACTAAAATATCTACCTGAAAGATGAGCCAAAACCAAAGTGACTGAGCCAATCATTCTTGATGTAGAACAGAAAGCAAATCCAGATTAGAATTTGGAATTGAAAAGTGTAAAATTTAAAAAAAAAAAAAAAAGTCTAGGATCAATGCCTCTTGAACTATGCAGGATTTTAAATCCTAGTCCAGGTTCAGATCAGGATTTAATCTCAACATTTGGAACAGACTCTCAATAACACTGCAGTTCCTTCAGACACCTAAGATTAAAGAAAATCTATAGAACTCAACCAGACTACTATGTCCTCAGACAAGGGAAGGCTGTATATGGAGAAAAAAGACCCATCTTGCAAGTTGTACAGATGTGCTGAGGAATAGTGGGTGATTGTTGCAAGAACACAACTTGTCTCGGGTGATCCACAACAGTCTTTAATTGGTATATGAGACAAAAGTTTCTGTTTCCTGGCTGCTGATTTATCCTCCTCTCACTGTGCAAATTCTAAAGCTGAAAAAAAAACTCCACAACTTTAAATTACAAATCTGCAGATTACTTTCTGCTTGTGAAAAGTAGAAAAACACAGAATTATTTCAGGACCAGTTTTGGATTGAAATATACTAGCTTCCATTCTCTCAGCTGTTTGGATTTGGTTTGAGGTTTTTGTGTGTTTTGGTTTGTTTGGTTTTTTGTTGTTGTTGTTGTTAATTTGTTGTTTGGTTGTTGTTGTTATTTTTCATTTATTTCTATTATTATTTCTACATTTTTAATTAGCAATAAAGGGAATCTTGGCATGAGTAAATCAAGTTATCCAAATACACAGGAAGAACACTAACCCAACCCAGAAGATACCTGAAAGCCCAAAGTCTTTTTTATGATGGAGATTTGCACCTTTGGATTAAATTACTGGAAGATACATATCATGAGCATCTTTGCAAATCAAGTCATGATCATCTTTGCACTCAAGGAGGTAACAGGACAGTCCCTGCAAGAATTCTTTTCTGCTGGGACCAAATTTGAAATCATTGTATCTTTTAAATTTGGTCCATCTTTTTGAAACATCTTGTAGTATTAAAAAAAAAAAAAAAAAAAAAAAGTGACATTTTTATTCTCTAGCAAAGCCGAAGATAACATTATAACATTACATACTCTGAAGCACCATCTGCTGGTACCTGACCAGTTCTTCGGCTGCTAGAGTATTCTGTTATTTTTTTTCTCAGTGAACAGCTTTGTATTTTCTATCGTTTGGAGTCTTGGTTGGGGAGCAGATAGGGGGGCCAGGTTTGATGTTTTAATAGAAAGTAGAGAAGTTGACAAAAACAAAATAAAGTGCTGCATTTCACAAAAAGATTCACAGCATTTCCAGTCACTCTCAGCATATGCATTACACAGCTACCTCTCTTTTTACAGCTTACTCCTATAATACACCTGTATCTCAGAATGCACAGGACAGCTCAGAAGCTGTAACAATCCAGCTTTAGAGGCAGCTCAGGGCAACAGGGGCTTGCCTATGTAGACTCGCTTGTGAGGACAGCAAGTAAAGATTAAATGAGATACCAGAGAATAAATGTGGAATGGGTTCTTAATAAACTATGTACGTTTGTCTTAGAGTGGTCACTGTCATTATAGCTCTAGTGTGAGGCAATAAACCACTCTCCAGAAGTGGTGCCTGGGGACACAACAGGGGCCACTTTTACTGCATTGTCCTTCCAGCGTCTCCAATGTTGGACTTGCCTATTGAACACAGTTGGTTGAGAGTTTCTGTTTGAAATGATTTTCCATGAAATATTTTACAATGTGGACTGTGAAAACTGAAATATTGCATGATCATAGTTCCACAAAACAGGCAGGGCTGTGTTCTCTCTGGGCTCTTCCAGCTAGCTCAGTGGATCAGCGAAGGCACTGGAGCCACCATGAGCTGCAGTTCTAGGGTGGTACCATTATCTTTGCAGGTACCCAGGGCTGGAGAAAGCCTCAGCTGTAGGTTTCAGGACAGCTAACCTTCTCCCTGGGAGAGAAGCTCAGAACATGGGTTCTCAAATGAAATAATAAACCACCCTACAAATATACCCTAAATAAATTATTTTAATCACTACTAAATAAGTCCTCAAATTCTTCGTTCCACTGGAAATGCTGGAAAATCTGTTTACCTTTTCCAAACACAGAGACAACATCTTTAGAATTTTCCATGGAGGGGAATTTCAGTTTCCAAAGGATTCTGGTGCTGAGCAAGATTGCTCTGTGCACTGCTGTCTTCCTAAATCCTGCCATTGCTAGTCATTCCTTTGGGGAAGTAAAAGAGGCCAAAGCTTTCCTCTGTCTCTCCCCAAACACATACACATGCATCTTAATATCTCCTGGAGCCACAATGATTTCAGCAAATGTTTTCAATGGGCCCTGCAACTTCTGAATTTTGATTAGTTGAACTCCCAGCTCCCAGCAGTATTGCTCCACTTAGCATAAATTATTAATTTATAATAGAGCATTTCAAGGGGACAGAGGAATAATTCAGCTGGATAAAGACATCAACTGCAACAAGGAGACTGAACACCCCCATGTAGTGAGAGGGAAAAAATTTGTTTGCAGTTTTTCTAATGAAAACAGGTGGAAAGGTGACTCAACTGGACATGAAAACTCCCCAGCTTCTTCCCTAAATTAATTACTTGATGGATCAGATCCACAGTTGGTAAAAATAATCAATATTAAATCTATGCTGCTTTACCCCAGCTGAGGATCTCTCAGCATTTGATGGGGACTGAGGTTTTTTTTCTTGTGTGATTTTCTTTTGCTTCCTGACTTTTTTTTTTCCTTTAACAAAAATGCAGAGTTGTGAGTGCCATGAGGAAAGCCGTACTGTAACATGGTAATATTGCACACCCAAAGATGTGAAAACTGTCTCTTGAGATCAACAGATGCTCTTCTCTGAAACAAGCAGGAAAAGAAAGAGCAAAATCAGTGACAGGGGGTAGGGAGGAGCCCTAAAACAATTTTCTTCTTCTAATCCACTGAAAAAAAGAAATGATTGCATCAAGGAAACAAAATACTTACCCACAATAAATACCTGGCATTTCACAATTTTACCAGAGCACCAGAGTCCAGCTTTTATTACTTGCATCACAAACACTTGCATATGAAAAAGAAAAATCCACCACCGCAAGTGTTTTCACAAATCTTATTTGATCATAGGGTAGAATTGAAAATGTGCCACAGCATACAAGTTTCAGGACACAGAAGGGGTTGAATTTAGATGTTGGTATACATATCCCAAAGTGCTTTCTGTATTCTTCTTGGACACAATCCTTGTATTGAGCTAGGGTGCATTTGCCAACCCCATAAAAATGGCTTCTTGCCACCCTTCTGCCATTTGTGTGCAGAATTAGCAGGGGATTGCTCTACTCGTCCTTACAGCCTAGGCAGCCTCAGAGAACCATTTATCACCCATGTCAGGTCAGCAGTGGGCTCTGCAGCAGACCACCCCTCATTGCGCTTGGGGATGCTTCTCACCTGCTCACCTGTTCAGAGATATTTTGGAGCACCAGAAAGCTGCCAAGTGCTTCAGCAACTGCTGAAACATTTTAGCCCCTTGGAGGCAATAATTATTGGAGGTTGACGCTGTCATAACAATTGTACCTTCATTCTTAATCAGTATAACCCAGATCAATGTTATCAGCTGCACTGTGATAGATTTCAAATAACTGCTTGCTTAACTTTTGTCCTGAGATCGAGCAGATAGGGTCAAGTGAGAGCTCCCGAGGCAGAAAGTCGACAATAACCAGAAAAATGCAATATTTAGAGTAAAATTGTGTCTGACAACTCTGGCAGTAGGACTGAAAAGAGTAAATCAAATTTATTGTCCTTCCACTCCTCTTCCTCTGTGATTCCCTCTTTCCCTTGCCTCCTTACCCCACCTCCCCAGGCAGCCAAAAATGCCCATAGCTCTAGAAAGGCTGCTCTGGAAATCACAGCGCTAATGGAGTGACTGGTGCAGGAACCCAATGCAAATACTGCCACCAAGTGCCCAGCAGACGTGTTTGCAGTGTAGGCTCTTCCAACTACAGCTATGTGCAGCGATGTGGATATTAATATACAGCATACATCAGTAGTGGATGCTCATATACGAGTGTCTCTGGCACGGCATCGAACAGTTAACAAATCTGAATGCACAGGTAAATGCAGCCATCCTCCTGGAGACAGCAAAGCTGCATTAGATTTTTAAAAGTATAGCCAGGATGGGAAATCATTCTCTCCATGGACTGCCTTCTGTGTCTGTAACATATACTCCATTTCCTGGCATGCCCCAAAATTAAATTTAAACCCTCTCTCTCTATTCAGCACTTAGGTGTGCTGGCAATGGCTTCAGGAGAAGGCACACTTACACATGCTGGATTGTTGCCAGCATGCACGCGGGCCGGCATTAACATTGGTGTCTGTCAGTCGCTGCCCTGACCACAGCACGACATGTCCCTGCAGCGCCTGGGAGAAGCCTCAGCGCACTGGTGACCCCCAGGACACATCCCACCCAAAGGCAGGGGCCAGCTCCCACGCCTGATCACCTCTTCCCTCTGTGCTTCCATGGGAGGCAAGATCTACCACTTGCTCAGCCCTTTGGCTAACTGGCACCAGACCTTTCCTCTCCTTAACTTTTTGAGTTTTCAAGTCAAACTTTTTCTCTTGGCAGTAAAACTGATCCAAATGTCCACTAAGCAACACATCCATCCAGATTTCTTTGTTCTGATATTTGATTAGGGAATGAGGGCATATGTATGAATAATCACAAGTAATAAGAAGAACAATGCTTATATTCATTTTTCAGACTTCAAAGACAGCTCAAAAGACCAGTGCTTACTAACAGTGTCAGTTTAGGATAAATAGAGGCTTTCTTCTCTCTGGTGCTTGGCCTTTCTGGAGAACGCTACATGTGTACTGAATTTCTGCTACCAACAAATGTTACTCCTCTGGCTAGAATGAGATAATTTATTGGAGCTAATTCCCCCACTGAAGGAGGAAAAGGGGCAGGGAGTGTAGCTGACCATTCATAGTTTTCAGAATCAATCACTGCTAGGACTCTGATATGATTGCCATATGCTGTGGTTTGGTGCTGCCTAACAATCTCACACACAGCTGGTGCAGGACGGCTCTGCAAGGTAATTTGCTTCCAGTGGAATTTTTGAATATGCTTGAAAGAACTTAAGTGCAAAGCTTTGTAAAATGAATGATCCATCACAAATAATTAGAGTTGCCTCTAGAGAAGCTAGATAGCCAATCAGAAACAGATGTGTTATGCATTTAACTTGTTGGTTATGTGTGGCCTGAAGAGTCAGCTTTTCTGATAGAGGCTCCAACTTGGGTGGTAGTTAGCAACTCCAGACATTGTCAATGGGAAAATTGTTCATCTGAGAAAAGGCCACAAAGGATGGCAAGAATGGAAATGGAATTAATGAGTATTTTTACAATTGTTATAGGGAGATGTGTCATTCTATTTACTTTTTTTTTGTTTTTAGTGGGTTGTTCAGTAATTAACTGACATTTGCTAGTTTTCTGGAACACAAGATATTCTATCTCATTACATTCTGCACCCAATTCTGTAATTAACTGGTGCGTCTCACTCAGCTGCATGGTTACAATTCCTTCCTGCTTTTAAACACGTTATTTACTTTTTAGTTCAATGGTAAATAATTGTTTTTCCCTCTCTGCTTCTTTTGAGCAAAGTGTTACTACTCACACATGTTGAATATACCCCTGTCTCACTCCACTGTGATTTGTTTGGGTACATGGTTCTGGTTTGGGCATGTAGCCTGTGAGGATTTCAGTTTAACTTTGTTTACAGTACTCTCCTTCCTCTCCCAACTCTTCCAAAGGACTTATTTATTAACCAGTAACCATCAAAGATCCCATAGACCTATACAGGCCAAAACCTGTGGAATTTAAAGACATACAGAGAAACTGTAACCTGCAATAAGCTATGCTAAAATTAAAAAGAGCTGTATCAGTACAGAGATCAGAAGACTAAAGTGAACAGAAGGCTTCTCTATCTGGAAGTTTTGTGCAATACCCATCATCAAATTACAAAAGTGTTCCCAGTGTAAGCTAGATCAACACAGAATAGCCAATTCTTTTGTGATAACGTTCTGCATTTCATCAGTCCTCGGATTTAGGTGACATAAATCAGCTAGAGGGAGCTCTGTTGTTGAAAAAGCTGGGAGAAAACACACTTGTAACATGGTGAAGCGGGATAGATGATGGGTTTTTCTGTCAGAAACATAAGGAAAAAATGACTTCTGGTTCTGTTGTGACTGGTTTATTATTAAATCACTTTGTCTGCAGTATATTCAATAAATTTTAAAATGTCACTAAAAATGTCACAGCAAATACTTAGCTGAAAGGGTACTAACGAACCATCAGTAAAAACACCTTGCAGTACAGAAATATTATAGTAAACATGCAACATAGAGTAAACATGCAATAGGAGCTTTGGACTTTTTTGAAGCCCAGTAAAACAAGTTCCGCAAAAAAAAGACTGTAAATATAAACTTCACACTAACAGATCAGTTGCATGAACATGGGATGTGTTGGCCAAAGGAGGAATCTTTTAGGTGATCACAGTACTGGTTGTCCAAATCCACTCATATCCTTTGGCAATCCTTTGGCTTGACAGAAAAGCTGTAATTTTGCATCTCTTGGACCTTAAGGATGTACATCCTGAATTATTTGGTGGAGGGAAAGGGTGGGAGGTGCTACTCCTTATACTTAATTATGTTTGGAATACATCCTTTAATCTTAGACATAATTCCAGGCTGCGTGTTTTGCAAGACTGAGAGTTTGACTGTTTCCCAGACAAAGAAAACTTAGTGCAGAGGTTGGGTGAAATAGTCCTGCTGGGGTGACACAGAGTGCAAACATCTCGAAGCTCCAACACAGGGTTGATTTCAGCTGTGGTAACTGGTCTGGGCAATGCTGCTCTGATACTGGGGACATGCAGAGCTACCCCAAGCTATGGCCTAGGCCAAGGCCTTCCTAAAAACTATTGGGTGATAAAAGCTTGTGCTGGTTTGACTGAAAATTTTCATCATGCAGTTAGAAAACTTTCTTTCTCACAGCTAGCACACTCATTATTTGGGCTTAGTCTGAGAAAACCCCAGCACAGAGTTAATGTTTTTAATTGCTCTAGTCTAAGAGCCAAGGACAGTCTGAGCACTCTGCCCACAGGTGTGAGGCAGTGAGGAAGGGGAGCATGGATGGGGCAGAGCTTGACTGACATCCAGACTGATCAATGAGAGTATTCCATCCCATTAGCGTCATGCTTCATACTTAAGGAGAGTCCGGATCTTTCGGTCTCTCTCTCAGGCTCTTTTCTTTGCTCTCTGAGACCTCTTTGCGATATTTAGTTCAGCCTTTGGCCATTTTGCAGAGGCCTCTAGGACTTCCTGCCTCTTTTCCTTTTTTCTCTCTCTGGGATCGGCTGTTGGGACCAGGTGCTGCTTTCTGGGACTGGCTGCTCAGTGTGGATGGAGTTGGTGAGGAACTGCCTTGAGTATATTTTATTTTGCATTCCATTTCTATTTTATATATATATATTTACTAGTAGTGTATTCGTATTTTGTTATTTTATTAAACTATGTTTATCTCAATCCAAGTTTCTCCCCTTTTGATTCTCCCCCCTATTCGAGGGGTAGGGAGAGGGGTGCGTGAGCAGCTATCGTGAGCAGCTATTGCTAGCTTGGGTTAAACCATGACGGAGCTTTAGCTGTGTTAACAGCAGCATGTTAAGCGTGGTGTTTAGCCACTGCTGACCTCTTAATCTCCTCAGCTGCCACAAAGGCCTGAACTTCTAAACACCCATTAAAAATTTAAAAAAGCATTTAGAATTCTGCCTCTCCCTCCCCAGGCAGCAGCAGTTTATAAAAATACCCTGGAGTTCAAACTGAGTGCACGTGTTGCCCTTGGCTGGTGTAGTATTTCACAACCCAAAGGGTTATTTTCTCCTCTGGAGTGTATTTTACCTCAACTTCTGCATCTGCTCAATAAATGTAGACTGTGCAGATATGGAAAATACCAAAGGGTGCTTAATCCTGTTTAAGTATTTCAGCAAATTGACTTCCCAATATTCAAAGGGAAGAGTACTTTCTTTCTTTTAAAAGGTTTTGATGTTCCTTTTTGTTTTAAGTTGCATTCAGCACTTGAGAGATGACCTTTAATAGAACCACACTGGATGATCCCATTGCATCAAGTAGAGAGACACTATATCATCCCTAGTACAGCTAGGGAACCAGCATGGGGGAGAGATTTAGCCCAGTCACTTCAAGTTCATAGTTTATATTCAGCCTCATTTTTCTTCAAGACTTTATCTTCCATACTGGGCTCATTTTTGAAGTTTTGTTCTTGCTGTAGACCTATGGAATATACAAAAGCACACTGTATGCTTGCCCTCCTTCAAAGTCATTCATTACACTGAACTTGAGATATGTAATTAAAGTAGGATTTTTTAATGATGGAGTGCAAGGGGATTTTTCATCCCCTCAGAGTAAGTATCAGTATCAGCCAAACAAAACAAAAAAAACGAAAAAAGCTAATGGCTGAGAAATTTGCTCCCAAAAGAGTTTGTTTTAGCACAGTCTTTTAGCCTGAATCTACTTCCTCTTGAAAGCACACACACAGTTCACATCCTTGAATAGGCCTTGTTATCTGTACTAAATGAAAACAATTTTTAGTACTAGTACACTAGATGAAAGGTACTTAGGGTAGCGTTCACCACAATCCTCTCCTCCTGCTACACTTCTCCTGTTAGTAAGGAGGCTCTGAGGCTGGAGGAATAGCAGCTGGGGGTGCTGGTCAGAGCAGTAAATTAGGGCACAATCCTTAGCTCTGTTACTTTGGAAATATAATCCTGCTGAACTGACAGTGTGGACCCAGTGACCGACAAAAAAGGAAAGATAGGACCTTTTGTTGGCTGTCAGGACAGTCTTACAGAGACATCAAGGTTAAATCTCGCACCAGTGGCACTGGTTTTCAAATCCAGGTAACTTGGACAGCAGGTAAATTTACAGTTCTGTGTAAAAATGTTTAACCTCACTGTGATGGTGCCAGCCCAGGCACCAGTCAGCAGAGCTCTGTAAGTAGCTTAAGATATGCTGGTTGCGATTTTTACAGCAGTGAAGCTTTGCTGCCCACGTAATGAGTGTCTCCACAGGGAAACATGCTGAGCACTGTATATTCACACTGTTTCCAAATTACCTTGGATCTCAATAATATCAGAGTGATTTAACATTAAATATAAGGAGTGTGAACATAGAGCTTTTTGTGATGTCCTCTTCATTATCCAGTAAGTGAGGATTCCCACTGGCTGTTTTAAGCTCCTGCTTGTCAACATCTTCCTGCAGTTTCAAGCTCCAGAAACACTGTTAAGTGTGTCAAGAAAGCAATCACACAGAAGAGTGTCGTGTTGTGTGTACAGCTTTTCCCTGCAGGCAGACATCCAAATACTTTCAGGACTTTAGGTCATTTTTTTCAGATTTCTGATCCATGACTGTCCTATTTTCAGTCCATTTGAAATATATTGTCATAAGAAAAACATTCATTTGTGCTGCTAGAATTTAAAGATGGTTTATTGCACCAGCAGTTCAGAGCAGGACACCTCTATTTACTTATGTAAAAAGCAGCTCAGGAAGTGAGTACTGTCTGAGTAATAATAAGAACAAATAATCATATAACAAACACTGAAATCCTTGTCAGATTCCGATCTCACTTTTAAGCAAGTAGAAATAAGTGACATTGTTTTATAGCAGAAGGTTTTGTTTCAGGATAAAGTCTCCTCAAGCTGTACAGACATTCACAGACAAAGTGCTAGTTAGAAACATAATTTATTGTGGTCTTTTGCACAGATAGGGTAATGCTTACTTGGGGAACTGGATTTCTCAAATAGGGTTGGCAGTCACTATGCAAATGGTGCAGGACTCCCCCTTGCAAGTGTTGCAAGGGCATCTTCTCTGAATCAGATGAGACTTCCCAAACTGTAGTTGAGATGAATTCTTACAGCCTAATGATCCTAGCAGGATAATAAGTGTCCTTCTCAGTCCTATTAGCAAGACAACTACCCCAGCAAGTGCATGAACCATGGCTATGGGCTATTTTTAAGTACCTACAAAACATATTCTGACTATCTTAGCTGTGCACAAAAAACTATCCCACCTTACCATTCCTCCATATGCAGAAACAGTATCTGCTGATTATTCAAATTCGCTTATCTATGCACATTTTAATCAACTCCTTTCTCTGCAGTAGGAAATGGGCATACCCCAGGATTAGTCAGTTTCTCCACCTAGGATGTTAATTAACACATGCCCATAATGACTGTCCACTGCTCTCAGCCCCAGAGGGGTTGCCAGGGCAAGCCCTGGCATCAGGTCTGGGAATCCAACACATGGAGACATCCAGTACTAGTTAGGTAGTTGTTTTGAGACAAGTAATTCATCACAAATCAGTACACCATCTCATCTGTACTGAGATAAGCTGGGGAGTTCCCCTGGCTAAGCACTTCAGGTATGTAGATGGGCACAGCCTTTGTATACACAGCCCTCATGCATGCCAGCTGCACTATACCTATGGGAAGAACTTGAATTTCCTACTTATGCCACAATTATAAACTAATTTCCATGTGGTTTACCACAACTGCCCTCTCAGAAAGTGCAACATGCATGTATTACCTTTAATTCACTCTCTATCCCAGAGGTCTAATTTTCACAACAGCAGTGGCTGTCTTATTGACTCTCTGTAGCACTTAATTCCACTGAATAGAAAGGCAAAATTATTACAAAGTAAAAATCAACTGAGTCTGAACACCTGCGCAAAGCTATACTGAGTCCTGCTTGAAGTGTATTGACACAATTGTCCCACCAAAATCAGTTGTGCTCTCACCATCTATATGCACTATTTATGTGTCTAAGCAATGACCAAAACTGGTGTTGGAAAGATTTCCAGCATACAAAATGTATAACTTAGCAAGCAGAATTAAAAACAAAACAAACAAAACAAAACAAAACAAAACCAAACCAAGAAGAACAGCAAAACAAAACAAAAAACCACAACACACTCACTGCCTGAAGGAAGCACAGTATGCTAACATTTCAGCTCACGTTTGCAAGTGACATTTACCAATTGATGCCAGTTATGTTTCTATGCATAAAAGGTTAAAAGAAACAGTCCAAGTGACAAATGGCAAATAGATTTTTTTTCCTCAGATTAATAGAATTATATCCAAATGCATATATTGATGAAGATACTTTAGATTAATAAGAAATTAAAGACAGCCTTACAAACCTAACTGCATTCCTCTGTCTTTGAGCTTATGTTCATAGAGGGGTTCTCACATGCAGGTGGCCAAACCCTTCCTGAAACCGTCATTGAACCAAAATAAAATTTATACTCTAATTAAGTAATTTATCTATTAGTATTCTTCAGAATAATCCTTCCTGCTACCTTTAAGTGTATACCTTTTTTCTCTCACGTGGATTTTGTTTGTTCTCATCCTGTAATCCCATGAAAGTTCTATGGAAGCATCTCTATAGTGTTATTTTCTTTTACTTAGCCCGTGTTGCATGATTAAGATATCACATAAAATCCCTTTTCTCTCTTTCTTGGAAAGCCTGCTCCCTTTGGGATTGCCTCTTTGAACTTTCCTGAAGTTGCTACTGATGTTTGAGAATCAATGGCTGCAGGATTCCTGCTGTTCAGCCTTACATGGGTATTTGTCACAAGATGAAACACAATAGCCCTCAAAGGTCCTTGACTTCCCTCCAAGAAGTCTTCCCCTCCTAATTCATTGTGTTTGTTAAACATGAAGTTATTTTACATTCATGTTTCCCTCCTGTCAAGGGGCAACTTTAGAACAACTGGGAAGCATTAAAAAGTTTCATTTCTACTGCCACAGGAAACCAAGAAAGTGAATAATTTTCTCAGTAGGTATTCTGCTCAAATATTCACATAGATTTCAAAAGGGTCTCAGAGGGAGAGCTGTGAGCCAGAGGTTTACTGGGCAAGAGGCTATGACTAGTGTGGACCAAAGACTAACTCACAGCAGAACCTGGGAGAGAAGAAGACAGCGCCTGACCACTCAGTCACCTCATAGCTGTGAGAGCAGTACATTTCCATAAAACCCATCTGGCAAAAAGTTAAAATTATTCTGAAAAAACTGACAGGTTTCCTCCACCATTTATATAGAAAAACAAACAAACAAACAAAAAAAAAAAAAACAAACCAACCAAACAAAACAAAAACACACCAAAACCTCCAACATGTGTTATGAAACAATTCGTTGTATTCCAGACAGACTAGATGTCATGTCTCACATATTAGATGCTCGGGACTGCCAAGCCTTTATTCTGCCCCTGAAGTGCCCGAGACCCTCCCTTCATTAGCTTACTTAATTTTCAAAAAAGTTTAAAAATTTCTTTTCTTTCTTAACAAAAGACTTCAGATGAAAGAACAGAAAAGTTCAATCAATATCAAGGCTATATGAGGTACACAAAATACATGTTTGAACAAAATGGCTGCAAAAACATATAACATTTATTCAATAGCATTTACTGTCACTTTGTACAGATGTAAAATATATTTTAAAAACCAAAATTCAGATGTTTGTGTCCACATTTCATTAAACTTGACAGGTTTATTATTTTTCCAAAACTGGTTTTATCTTGGAAAGAACTCTTTACTTTCTGCTTTTCCCCAAGAACACAGGACCAATAGCTGGGAATCCTGGGAAAAAAAAAAAAAGTATATCTCTTTGATAAAAATGAGTCCCAAAGCCAGGTTTTCCAAGAAGTGTGTTGAGGGGTGAATTTATGCACCTATAGTTGTGTTTCTTTCCCAGAAGACAGTAATTTCTTCCCTTCATATTATTCTCATTATATTGTGGAGTATTAGAGTTTACCTTTTACATTGGTAACCTACTGAAAGTGTTTCTAAAAACTGAATAGGCCATAGTGCAAACTCCTGCAGCTTGGAGATTATAGATATTAACAAAGAATGTCTTTTTCATTCATTTTTTTTCCAAAGAAAAAATATTTTCAATCAGACAAGTCAGGGTAGGGATAAGCAGGACTGGTTAAATAAATTTTAGGGTATATAGCAAAATGTAAAGCAACTGACCTTCTACTTGCCAACCATTTGTGGATGATAGCCTTGCTTTTCTTTCACTCATCTTTCCTTTGAGGAGCAAGTTCTAAGCAGTAATATGGCATAACCATAAAAATACTTGTCCATCTACAGTGTCACTATGACTCTTCCCACAACAATTCTTTGGGGTTTTTTGCTGTTTTTCATCATGGAGACCTCAGCAGCTTTGGCAAAAAAAATGTATAGAAAAACATGGTTGCTGGTTGCCAGAATAACAGCATAGCTGCATTTTGTCATTAGGCTAGGATTGAAGCTGCTCTGCCCAATTAAAGGCTTAACACGGCATATAAGAGAGATTGTTTGAAATTTTATTATCTCAATTATTTTGAAATTTTTACCAAAATGTTCTAGAAGCCATAGCTAAGTAAAATTAACACAACTATACGTACTGAATATGATAAATTAAGTACGTAAAAAATAAATTTTTTTAACAACTGTACAAGTCCTAACTATGAAGTTGCTTTCCACAGTTCAGCAATGAATAAACCAGAATGATCTCACTCTTTTTAGATACCTCACCTGTTTCTTCATACTCCTGCTCATCTTCTCTATGTACCTAGCAAATTATTAGGAATCATATTGCCATGTATTTGCCTGCTTTGTGTACAGTAAGCAGTGCTGTTAATATTTTTATAGTACTCAGAAAAACACTTTCTAAACCAGCCAAGCTGTATGACAATTTCAGAGCAGATTGAGCATTGCCGCATTGCCACTTGAAGAACAAATCCCTGAATTTTACTCCTTGTGACTAGGATTTTGTGGCAAAGTTACTTAGCACTGGTGTGAGGAGGTTTTCTTTTGCTAACCAAAAGATTTATTTATTTGCTATAGTACCCCACTTTTTTACTATTCAGACCTCTGTATACATTCCGTGGGATATACTGATGCCTGGTGTCAGCACAAAATTACCACTGCCTGTAAGATACCCATTTATACCAACCCGTATTATACCAACCCCTACAGATTTTAGGATTGTGGGGGCTGAATTTGAAAATTATTCACTACCTTGTTTCTTCTGCCCTCTTCACTCCAATAGTAAAAGCATGTCTGAATCCATCAGGAAGAGTAAAGGAAGAAAGGAAGAGAGAAACAGCTGAGACATGCATTTATCAGCAGGCAATTATATCAAACTCGTTAAAGACATTCACAGCTATTTTTGCTGGCAAATAATGTGCAGAGAGAAGCAATTAGTCACAGAAATTGCCCTACTCAGAGGACAAATACAAACAGCAGCAAGCTAATTTCAGAACCTCGGACATTAGAAGAGATTCTGAACACTGGAAACAAGAATATTTTATTAAAAGTCATGTGTACCTTGCTAAAAAAACAAACAAACAAACAAACAATGAACCAACCAACCAAAAAAAAACCTACTAG
The DNA here is from genome assembly GCF_963082525.1 of Nesoenas mayeri. Classification (NCBI taxonomy): domain Eukaryota; kingdom Metazoa; phylum Chordata; class Aves; order Columbiformes; family Columbidae; genus Nesoenas; species Nesoenas mayeri. The sequence continues at coordinate 25,413,179 of NC_137542.1, read as the reverse complement.
TCCTCCTTTGTGAGCAATACTTCAGAGATTCAGACAGCATATATCGCAGCCATATAATTTATAATAGAATTACATATAATTTATAATAGAATTAAAATATAGTTGGAAGATTCCTCAGAAAGATGCACTATCTTATTTTGTATGTAAGTCTTACTTAATTCCAATAATACATTCAGTCATGCTAGTCCATTTTCTCCTTATGGCTAGAATAGGACATAATTTTTTACTTTTTCATTGGACAAGGCAAAACTTATGATATTTCAATCCCTGTTTGGAAAGTTATGAATTTAGGCACCTAAGGAGTACACAAATATATGTTGCTGTATTTCAGATCAACAGAACAAGGTCTCATTTTTGTTGTACTTCAAGACAAAAATTATATTCATTCAAATCCTGTCTGACATTAGTGTCTGTAATAGTACTACTATTTTCAGTAAATTTACACAGAATAGGTTGTAAATACAAAGAACATCACTTTGCCATACTGAAAATAACAAGCCTGAAAAATATTAGAGAACCTTTTAGTTAAAGGTGAATAATCTGAGGACAGATAACCAAATGACCCTGTCCCATAAGATTTGGCATGCCAGCAGAAAATGCATATCTGATATTTGTTGAGGGTTTGGGAGCTGTTCATTTTCTCTTTTCTTGCTAGGTGAAGTCCCTAGCCACTATGAAAACAGACGCACGATAACATTGCAGAAACGGTGACTTGAGAATAGCTGTAAAAGAAAACAAAACAAATCAAAACCAAATACAACCACCAACCTGTGCTGATGTCTAAAAGATCTGGGCGGGGAAGACTTTCCCCCAGGTAAGTGAGGAAAACCAGAAGTCACATAAGTACACACATTTGCCTTTGGGATCAGCCCAGGGACCCATTGGCCTCTTGGGACCCACAGGAATCCTCCCTTCTTGATTCAAGAAACACTGAAAGGAGGTTTCCATGCTGGCTAAAAGGTGGAGTTGCAAGTGAGCAAGAGCAACCTGCAAGTGCCTCCAAGTAACTGGACTTGGAGTCATACTCACTGGCCCTGTGGATGGATTAACCAGGTGCTGGCTGCTGTTGCCCTGTCCCATGAGTGGCTTTCAGCATTCACACAGAACTTGCATGCCCTTACCAGGCACATGGAGACGAAGGAGACCACCTGTGATCCCTCGAGAGTGCACAATTTGGCCTTCCGGGTAAGCATGGTTTCCTTTGCTTTGTGGGGAAGAGGAAGGGCTGAAAAATAATGAACAATGTGTGCTTCACTGTCTGAACAAAAAAACAGAAATTTTCACTCTCAGCCTGAAGATATTTTACAACACCCCACATGCTTTACACTGATACCCTGCTGAAGTACAAGGCTCTTGTATAAAAAGCTGGAACACAATCAACACATTGAGAAGTAGGCTCTGCTGATTGCCTTCATCTACTGCCTGGTATACAGGTATCTTTGAAAAGTCTCCTGGCTCACTAATATTTCATAGGCGGATGGATCTCACAACTAACTCATCCAGCTCTCCCATCTGCTGTGTCAGTTGCTGTTTTTTCCTGAGGATAGGTAATTCATAGTTCTGTTGAAGAGAAGATCACTATTATGCAGCAGACATGTATCTCATCAAAGCAATGTACATTTATAATATGAGAAAAATAGTCATGTACTCACAGTGGAACATGCTTTCTTCCTTCCAAGTGTAAAGTCAGTGCAATTGTCTTGTTCTGCTCTCAAGAAGAGCACATAGAGAAGACAGGGAGCCAACCCAGAAGGTCTGTGTATTATGTGCGTGAAGAAATGTTAACAGCCATTTTAAAAATATTTCAAAAGCAGAAGCACCAAATAACCTGTTAACCAGCTAGTTATTTTTTCTTAGTGCCCAGCATCCCTGCGCTTTTATAGGAATTAGGGCAGGGACAAAGAGAAATTTGCAAGCCCACAGCCAGGCTCGTTCACTGTGCTTGTTACTGAAGTCAGAAGAGATTGGCAGAGACAGTGGTTCTGAAGACTGCTGTGTTAGCAAAGTACCCCTTGCTCTCCTCTGCGGGCTTCGACCCTGCCCCTGAGCTCAGTTAGCAGGGGGCTTAACATGTAGTGGGTGTGAATATCAGCCAACACTATTCCAATAACACAGAAAGGTCTTTGTAGATGCTAAGCATGCAGAATATTATGTAACACCAGTGACATCCAACCATTCATTAGGCTATAGAGACAGAGAAGCAACAGACTGATTTGATAATCTGCCAGTCCAGGCATATTTGTGAAATGTAAGGGAGTCAGGGTCAAGTCCCTACTCCAGTCAATACTTAATAATTCATGCTAAGTAGGACAGCTTCAAGAGGAGACAGAGAGATAAACCTCTTAAAACATGATAGCCCTGTGGTTAGTGCATTCTCTTGAGTAATAAGATTGCACTCAATGCATCTGTGCTTCAAAGCAGATACACAAGCAATTTGAACTTGGGTCTTCCTCAGTTCAAGCAAATGAGGTAAGAGATGGCTTTATTTTGGCTGTGTTTTCACATGAAAAGTGTGCCTAAGACAGTGCAGTCATCTTCCTAAGTCTGTGCCTACAAACCCCTGAATAAGAGAAGTCCCTGCCCAGCTGCAGAAGCTTGGAGCAGAATGCTCTTGAATTACCTAAACTAAAAATCACATCTTTACTCAGCGGTTTCTGCAGAACACAGTACAGTGACTCAGGTTAATCTTCTGTCTTATGCAGCTAGCTTACCTGGGCAATGCACAGGGAACCCAGGTTCTTCCTTTCCTGTCTATTTTAGAGTTTTGCTAGAGCCTGTAAATCCTCTCTGATTTAGGTATTTCAGATGCCATATCATGGAGACTGTCCACTGAAACCTGGGGCCTGAGCCAGGTTTTCTGTTTACTTTTTTTTCCGTTAACACCCAAAGTTGTTCACACATTTACAGTCTATCTCTGACTCAACATAGAAGTTACTCCCTACAGAAAATAAGACATAGAAGGAAATAGGTGAACTTTTGCATAGAGAAAAAAAAAAAAAAACAAACTTCACAGTAGAAGCTGCTCAGAGGAAAATAATATAATAATTTTTCCCTATTTTATTTGACCTTTTCTTGCCCAAAGGTTGAACCCTTTTCTTCCTCCAAGATACAGCGTCTTCTAGTATTAAGGAATGTGTGTCTTCCCTAAATGACAAAACACAAAAGTGTTCCAGAAAGGGATTAATTTAAATCATTTTAAGTATCAGTGTGGGATTGTACTCCACCGGTACCTTCAAATGTACCTCAGCCATTTAATGGTTAATGCAAAAAGGGACAGAAATAATAAGACAGGAACAAAGCAAACCCAGGTTGCATAGTTTGTTTTATAAAGTAAATAATTTAAGAAAATAGTTCTCAGTGTAATACAAAGCAGATCAAGGCAAAGAAGTGATGGATGAAGGATCATAACAGTGCTTTATTGTATCAAGAATGAGAGGCATTTTGCCTTCTGCTGTGGAAAGACTAACTGGATTAAGAGGTTGTAATATGGAGATATATACTTTTTAACTAGTCATACAAGTGGTCAAAGGGAGATAACTATTTGAGCTCTTATCAATTTCGTATTGGTTATTGATATTTAAACACACACTTTCTTCTGTGCTGTGATAAGTTTTTCACCGCATTACAGAAGCACCAAACTTTTTCAGCTGTTCTGTAGCAGACCCTCAGAAATCAGTTAACCAATTTTAACTTTCATAGAGGGCATGCATCCATAAAGTTCCATTTTTTAAAAAATGCATGATCCTGCAAAATATCAGCTCCTTCTTTTGTATACTACACAGATTCCACTTGAAATGTTTATAGGTATAGTGTCAAAAGCTTCAGGTCCTTCAATATTGTGATAATGCCAGTACCCAGAAGACCCAGAAGCAATTTTTTACTTCATAACAGTTGAAAATGTTCTCAAAAGAAAACAGACAACAAAACTCAAATGTACAACTTCACTGTATCTCTTCTTCTCTCTCTTTCTTTGATATTAATGATATCTCAGTTACTAACAGCCATTTGGATGTACTACAATGAATAAGCTCCTTTTACTAGTTTTAAGAAGATACATAGCTCTACCCACACTGTCAAGTCTTCCTAAGAGTGCTCTGACCCTTCAGCTCGATGTGTATCCTTAATAAAACCCTAATGCAATTGTTAAGATCTACATGATAAAGTCACCTGCTTTGGATGCTACCTCATAGCCTCAACAGATTGCTGCACTGCTTACAGGAAGACATTCAGGTTTTTAATGTATTTTCCCCCTTGAATATGTCAAGCAACCTAAGAAATCTAAATCGTGATATTCATAGTCTCATCACTATTCAGAAGACTGTCCATGTTAAGTGTCTACATGCCGATGCAGACACATACATTCTGTATCTACATTCGCAATAACATCATATAGAATTTACAGAAATACTACAGTATCTCTTGCATTCAATGTGGTTCAGTTAACTTCTCTCTGATGGCACTGGCTGGAGATCACTGCAGTTGTCCACAGAATTTTCTGCTCAGAAACCCTGTAACACTAACAGTAACCCTAAAACTGAGATCAGATTTACCTAACTTGTGTTTAGCCATCGTTTAAGAAGCAAAGGTTTTGCCTGATCGCTTCTGATGATTCAGGTCTCTATTAAAGATGACATTAAACAACAAGTCACACTTACTCCTCAAGAAATTATAAAAGGTGTCTTATAAAAAGGAATAGTACACCAGGCGGGGGGGGAAACTGCCTGACTTTTAGAGGGAACTCAGAGGAAAACACAAAATAAATACAATACAAAGGGATGATAACAGCTAATAAATATTTGTTGTTCACTGGCCTCCTACTGTCAGTGTTATGATGCATTAAGCAGTTGTTACCTGTTTCTGTATTAGAACACTATGCTCTTAAGAGGGTGACTTGAGGGTCTCCTTTAAAATTCTGTTTCTTATTCATGCTTCATAAGGCCACTGATACTGCCATATCCTATGGTAAGCATAACCTATGCTTTTGTACTCCATTTCATTCAAACATGCTTGCAACATATCCTAAACAATGTTATTTATTGCTATGTTTATCACTGGCAGCATGGGCTACATAGGTTGGACATTATGAAAAGGTTCTTTGCCTAGAGCATGGTGGAGCACTGGAACAGGCTCCCCAGGGAGGTCTCACAGCCCCAAGCCTGACAGCGTTCAAAAAGCAATTGGAAAACACACTCAGACACGTGGTGTGAATTTTGGGGCTGTCATATGCATGGACAAGAGTTGGACTCGATAATCCTTGTGGGTCGCTTCCAACTCAGGACATTCTATGATTCTATGACTCCACAGATTCCTAGATACTCTTGTCTGGTTGGTTAATTAAGACTATAGGCACTATTAAGAATTTAAATTTCATGGACATCGTTGTACTTTCCCTTGGAAATTAAGGCAGCATTGCAATTAATAACACCACCAAATCCAGCCAGGAATTGTGCCATCCTTTCTTACATTTTCAAAACTGTCTTTCCAAAGCCACACTTGTTTATTGTTTTGTTTTGGTGGGTTTTGGGTTTTGTTTGTTGTTGGGGTTTGTTTGTTTGTTTGTTTGTTTTTTAAAAAGGATATACAATACCCTCTCTTACAGGAAACGGTGAAAGTTAGTCTTACCTTTAGGTTCTTCTCAGGCTAGGAAAACATTCGTTGAGAAAACCATTTTTAGGATTCTTGTCTTTGTCAATCTCATCGTGTTCCTGCATAACTGCAGGGGTCACATGCATCTTCTCAGGAATATGCAGATTTTTTTTTTTTCTGTTTCAGTTTTTCTGGATTTTGCTGTCTGCCCCTCATACCTTATACTAGCTCTAAGAGCAAATAGATTTCTATTCTATTTTTATGACCAGCTTGTGTCAGTCTACCATTTTAACTTCTTTATCCTGTATTTCAGGATACCATCCAACTATCTTACTCAAAACTGACAACTTAAGCTTTTAAAGAAAACACTAGTGTACTCAGAGGTGGGTGAGCCTAATTTACAACACATCTCAAAACACATAATGAAGATTTAGCCAGCCGAATATAAATCTGGCAGTACATGGTTTTTTATCTCTTATCTCTAAAGCTCATTTACTATAGATTAACACATGGGTAAGGAACATTTAACCCTCCTGCTCTGTACACTGAATGTTGTAATATGACAAGAATCTATGAATGCTATGATTATTGACCTAAACAATTCTTTCTTTATATTTAAAATGCATTTTAACTCCTTCAGAATCATGACACTCTGGCTAGCAAAAGATAGTACATGTGGGAAGATTTAGATGAACCATCTTCAATTACCCTGAATATTTGCAACATTTTGAGTTGTAAATACAATGGTTTCATTTCAGATGACTGAATGCAAGCCAAAATCCAATTAAAATCAACAGGGTGACTTAAAACATTTGTTTCTGAAGCATCTGTTTTCCGCTGAGTTCCTTAAGCACCCTGATTCTAATCTCAAAAGATAATGTAATGACCTACCCTCAAACCATAAAGAGTTTAAGCAGCTGCCTGGGTGCTCTGATAGCCAATCTGTTTTCATCGCTAACTGGCAGGGGTGGGAAACCATCCACACTTGAGTGAGTGGTGATGTTGTTAAAAGCAAACCAATAGAAGCTACAAAACCCATCTTCCCTTGAACGGCAGGGAGGAGATAAGAGGGAAGGTCAAAGGATGTAGTTATGCAAAAAGACTTGGCAAATTAACTGCTCATCTAGAGGGAACTAAACAAGGTTGAAAGAGTACTTCACTTACTAGATAGCTCCATGCCCTTGACGTTTAATCAAATATTTCACAAGCAGGAAATTCAATCAGTGAAAGTACAGCAGAGTGTGAAAGCAGAAGTGTAACTGTCTAACACTTTTCATGTTGCCAACATTCAAAGCAGGTTAATCGATTCTGTAATCTTTCAAGCGTGGCCTAAAGGGAACAGAATTTTCCCACCCAAGCTTCTCTAATTTGGTTTTAACTTCCTGATTCCTCATGTCACTATAGATTGAGGAGGTTCAGAAGACACTTGGCCTATTATTGAGTCTGGCCTGTGCTGGTAACAAGGCTGTGTGTCCCTACGGCTTGAACTCCCATTTTCTGCTGCCATGTTCTGTCCTGCAGACACTTCCAGGGAAGTGGAAAAGAACCCCAAGCAAATTTGGTAGAAGCTTTTCTGCCCATGCTAGGTGCTTAGGTAGCAATATTTGCAACAGCAGGTGATAAACACAGGCAGATTGACATTTCGTTGAAGGGGTCCTTCAGCAAACTCAGAAATACTCTAAGCTAACAAGAAAAAGGAATAGGCCTTCTTGTTTGTCATTTGAATATTGCCATTCTTATGAGAAATTTAAAAGATTTTTTCTTTTTCAAGGGCTGGGCTTAAATAACCTGCATTTTCACCAAACAAAATTGGAGAAAGGGAAGGATGAAGAGATTATACTTGAAGAATCATCTATGAAATACCTGAAAACAACTCAGCTCCATGGCACCAGTTCAAAGACTGTTTTAGTAAACAGAAGTTGTCTCTAACTGAAGTAAGCTTGTTATCAATAATAATTACCAATTTCTACTGAAATTGGAATATGCCAGAAATGTGGTATGATCAGCTGAAATGCATGCTTTTTATGCTTACAGAAGATACCATAAATCTATCATTGTGCAGTGTGGGCTATTTAGAGTTCCAGCGATCATGTGATGCTCCTACTAGTTTTCTGTTACATTAGTCATAGATTCATATATTTTAATTATTCTATAAATGAAACTCTTATGTAATTATTGCTGTTGAGCAATGGGTTGGACAAAGTGACTTCTAGAAGTTTCTTCCAATGCAAAGTATTCTGCATTTTTGTGGTTTGTAGGGAACAACTCACATGCTTACTGTTTTTCACAGGTTTGCTGACAAAAATCCTTATGTAACATTTTCTTTTTCTTGCTCAGCAACAAGCACAAAATCTTCAAATACATTATCCTTGTGGCATACATGTGTCAGTTACAGAAATGTACACCTTACATATCATTATTCTGTCCTGTAGAGTATTTTTAATGTGTTGTATTTCAATGGTACAGTTAAGCACTGCTTTTTTTTTGTACTGTATGGAGTGTTCAGTAGAGGCTTCATTGTTGACTGCAGGGGCAGCTATGGCAAGCTCCTTAGACACCATGGTTAGAGGGTAAATGAGTAAAAAAGGTATTTTTTGTAAAATAAATACCTCCCTCTTAAGGGAATGCAAAGATTCTCTTTTCTTAGAAGGAAAGTAACTGATGTATCGGCATCTGGTTTATCGCGGCCGCAATAGGTGAATCAACAGTTTCTTGCGACCCTCTCCTCTTCCCCCAGACACACAAGGTTCCAGAAACACTTTTACTGAAATAGATTTTTTTGTGAAATTTAGAGGCAGAGTATCTTTAAGGAAAACATGTAATTGAAAAGTGTTCTGATTTCTTCTAAGGTCATGTCTCTGCTAGAAGGCAAAATTAAATTTATATCCAGTACTATTGCTTACTCCTGTGTTCTTCGTAATTTACCATGATTAAGCTTATTTTGTATTGTTCATTTGGAAATGATCACTTTCTTAGAAGGCTAAATGTAGCTACTAATTCAGTGGTTTTATTACTGGGTAAACAATGAGATACTTCATGCAATAAAACACAGTTAAATGACCATAACAGCTGCTGCCATAAGAAAACACTGAAATCTAAAACATTTATATCAATTCTGGATATAAGTTATCTGACATTTTCTTTAAGCAGCTTTCCTAAGAAACCAAAATGAGAACCAGCCCTTCAAGGATCGTTAAAAAGAAATAAGGTACCCTTTAAAACATGAAGAAATGGGAAAACTCAACTTCAGGAAGAAAAAAAAGAAAGAGCTGCTTATGGCTGTCTTCAACTCTCAGTACACTCTGATAAAGGGAAAACCATAGAGAATTAACGTAGTAGAGCTAACTGCTCTGTTTAAACACACTCTATTTCAAGAGCAATAGAAATACATACTTATGAAAAATATGCATTTACTGCATATGCATTATGAATTTGACCAAAGGTACTAAGAGAGTGGGGAAGGCCCAAATAGGCCATTTTGCCCTTGGCAGGGAGAAAGGATGGACCTTTGTAAACGTGCTGAATGAGTTCTGAGGCAAAAGGCAACACTGGGGGTATGTGTGAGTTTTGGTTGATGTAACAGCAGATTCACCTTAGTTGAGCACCATCCATGACTGAGGTAACTTTTTGTGTAGTGTAGTGTAGTGTAGAGACTTGAACATCTGCACTCTGAACACTGAGTTTTGAGACCCCCTTATTAGTAAATCAAAACACAGAAGCACAGGCATCAGAGTATGAGTAAGTTATTACCACACATGAGAAAGGTTTCCAGCTTTTGATTGGAACTGACATAATTTCTGCTCTTTTCATGCCCCAGAATGACAATGAGCGTGTGGATGTTATAAATTTGAAAGGTCTCAGAGACAATTCACAGAGAATCAAGAACTCACAAAATAAGAAAACTGTGCATACTAATCAGGTATGTTTTTTTCTTTCTTTTCTTTCAAATAACCTTATGTAAATTAATAAACTTCAAGTTCGATGTCAATAGTCAACTGTGATAATACATCCAAGACAGATATTTTAACAAAAGCTGAACTTTATTTAAAATTCATAAGCCAACAGGGAAATGAGTGCTATTCTCAGAAATACTTGGGGAAAAAAAAAAAAAAAAACCAACATAGAAAATTGACAGGACACTTAGGATTCAGAAAAAATGTTTTCAAAAGAGGTATCAGAAATGGTGATCAGAAGGAATACTATGGATGAAGAGTTGATATATAAGAATTTTCTCTCAAAAGTTAGAAAAAAAGCTGGAAATGTCAGATTTTGTGATACTATCTTTCAGTCAGACAAGGCATACATATTATTAAATATGTACTGATCCAAAACAGTGGAAATTTCAGGCAAACAGAAACTGGAGGCAACAGTGCTGACATATACCTGACCAGAGAAAGAGGAGAATACAACAGAGATGACTTCATACTAAGCACATCCATTTTGACTTCCTTTGACTGTTCATTTGCTTAAGCCTACATAGTGAGTAGCTCACTATGAAGACATGAGAGTCAGGTTAAAAAAAAAGACACAAAAAAACCAAACCAAACCAAAACAAAAAACATACAACAAACAAACAAAACCTCCACAAAACAACCCATATATTTTACCAGTATCATGTATTAATATTTTCACATCCACACTCCAAAGATAATCTACTCAAAAAGTTCCATTACAATCTTCTAGTACTTTCCTGTGCTGTAATCATATTTGCTTGCCAAGTTTGTTGATGGTACTATAAGCAGAACATAAGAAACAGGGGTTTCCTGATGTTGTGGATATTCTTTTCTATCTTTCAATGGCTTGGGGATCTGATCTGGGGCAGCAAAGGCATGCTGCCAAAGAAATGCCTCTGTTCTCAAAGTTGAAGTGATTCCAGATCTACAGTGATGGAAAGGATCACCTGAACAGTTCTGATACACGCTGATATGCACTCCTGGGAACTAGACCAGGATCTGAGATCCTAGGAGAGAAAGGTAATAGACAGCACCTATACCTTCCTCTTCAAAAAAGCTGACAGTGAATGAAAGCTTGATTTTCACCAAAAAAACAATTTCCCACTGGAAAGGTTCAGCTGAAAGTGTTCATTCACTACTTTGTGCCAGTGAGGTAGAGATAACGTATATCTGCACTGGCAATTTCTCAGGCACAGTGTGACTCAGGTAGAAGAGTTTATTTCGAGGTTCTGCAGAGCTTGGGCTTTGCTGTGCTCCTGCTGGACTTCCACACATCCCTGGGGTTAGTCTCAGCCAAGGCCAACACTCTCCAAGAGCAAGACCTCAAACTATGTTTCACCATGAAAACAGAAGAAAAGGTTTTTGGATCTATTGTCCTTTTTCCTTGTGTATGTGTACAGAGTTAGACACAAAGTGATTTTTTAATTTCAGATTTCCATAGCATCTTTTAACGTAGATGTAGGAAAGCATTTGTGACAATAAAATCATGACACGATAATCTTCTGAGTATATTGGAATACATTGTGAACAATGTGATAAGACATGGATTGATGCTTTTTATATTTAAATACTCAAAAGAAAAAATAGGTTATATTCTCAAGAAAAACAGTGTTTTTCACTAATTCAAAGAGCCAGAGCCCAGGCTATGGGTGATTCATGTGAGCTCCTGGGCTGGGGAGCATGCTGTGGCATGAGGGGAAAGCAATGGGTGAACACAGTCTGGGCTGGGCAGCATGTGAAGTGGAGGGACTGGAGATAGTGGTGGGGATGGAGGTAGGAGGTGTGGGACTGTGAGCTGTGACCAGAAGAGAGGACATGAGCCACAGCGAACACAGTTGTGTGCTAACACAAAAGCGTGGCTCTTCAACCCAGAGGGCTGGACTCTCCTGATTTATAACGTAGGTTCAAAAATCTGTGAGAAGTGCTGTCATGCAACATACCACAAATTTAAGCCCAGGAATAATTGATATTTCAACACTATCAGCACTCACTATCCCTCAGGTGAGAAGCCCACTTCCTACAGCTGATGAGAAGAGTGCTTCCAGTTACCAAAAATACCAGCAACTTAATAGGTGGCAGCATCTGCATGTTTCAGGTTTTGCTTTACTTCACAGTCAAGACCAAAGAGAGAAAGAAATTGAGTTTAGTGAAAAAGTGGCCACAAGTCACAGTGCAGCTCCACTGAGCCACATGGCTCCCACCACAATCCCCTCCAAAAACTGCAGCCAAGACGTCTGAGAGACTCCTGCCCGTGTCATGCTGAGCTTTTTGCTGGGGGTCTGAATAGCAGCTTCTACATACATACACCTCCACACTACTTTAATTACCAGCTGTGTGTTAATTTTGCCTTTGAGCTGGTTCAGGTGCCTCACTGGGAGCTAATGGAAGGCTTTCCAGAGCTTTCTGTGGCACCTGCAGCAGGAAGCCAGGCAGAAGACAGGGGCCTGGCCAACATCTATGCAGAGCTTGCTTCACACTGCAGTTTGGGGAATGTGCTTAGCACAAACAATAGCCACACAATAGGTAGAGAGAAACCCACCTGCAGCCTGCCACCACTCCAGGTGGCTGGGCACAGGGGGGCAGCTCCTCTCCAGAGGGTAGGACAGAACGTCCAGGTCAGAAAAATACTCTCTGCCGTCCTCATGGTCCCTGGCCAGACACCCAAGGGCGGCCGACCAGCCACAGCGCCCTGGCGAGGTGCTGAAGTGGTGGCACGAGCGTGACACGAGGGCCGGCTGCCGTTACACTGCTGCTGTTGAACCCAACGGTCACCTGCTCCCGTTCACTGGTCCCTCCGTGGGCCCCGCCGTAAACATGGAGGTGCGTACCTGTGGGACAGGCGTGTTCCCCAGCCCTGCGGGTCAGGCCGGGGGAAGTAACACGCAGTGGGCATGGCAAGGCAGCCCCCTTGGGTGGGGTGAGTAGCTTCAGGGGCTGTGCTGCTTCCACCAGCCTCAAACAAGCTGGAGGTTGGTCAGGCTGTGGTTCAAAATCTTTGACGCAGCCAGGCTTATGCAGATTCAGGCAGCAAAAATGTGCATTCCTGATAAAAATGTGCTGTCTGGCCTAATTTCAAGTTTCTGCTACAAAGCCCATGGGCACTACCTCTCTTTAAAGGATTGTTACCCATTACTTTTTCTCAGCAGCTTTTCTTAAGAATAAATTTATTTGGCTTAGTTAAATTTTTAAAACAATAAGCCCTCTCCACAATTAACCATTGTCCATAAATAAACCTTACACCGTATTAAAGCTCTGCAAAAAGAGAAGCGACAAAAACAGAAGGTGTTGGGCAACCTGGCTAATGAGCAGCTCTACCACCTCTACCTGTAGCTCTCACTTTTTGATGTGTATGCAATGGACTCTGCATAGGTCCCACTTCGAGTAATACTGGTATATTTTTTTTTTTCTCCTTGATTTCCCCTTTCAAAATGGTTTGGATGGCTTGGGAAAGCTCACAGCCATGGTCTAACCAAAGGGTTTGCATGATGCTAATCACAACGTTGGGGGCAAATGGGACAGCTGGAGCCATGCACTCTGTGTAGACGGGAAAGTCTTGAGGCTGCTTCAGCCACCTGCCCATGGGGATCTGTTTTTTCACACCTTACTTAGCAAGCACACACTCCTCTCACAGCCTTGGCAACACTCTGTTTTCCAGGCAGACGAACGCATCAATATTGAGGATGAACGCGTCGGTATTGAGGATGAACGCTTCAATACTGAGGACTATCTGCATAAAACCAAAAATTACTCAGTAGATGACAAGCAACCACACTTCAAAGGGTAATGTCTTTGGGATGAGTAAGTTTTCCACTCACTTCATCCTGGCCTAAGCAATAAGCTGCTATTGTTTCTGGTCCTGGAGCAGCAGCTCTAAATTTCACTGCCATACCACTACACTACACAGAATTTGTGTTATCTAGTAATTTGTGTACTACAGAAACACATTGTATTTAAAATCACTATACCTTTCAACTGACATGTGTGATCATGGAACTATCCTTCTAAAGCCTTGCAAATTAAAGCAGCAATATTTTTTCATTTCAGACATTAACTGCTTTTCAAATATTTTCAAAAGAGGCTTTTTCAGGAAGTTAAAGATTCACTGTCATCCTTCAGTTTACACAGCTATTGACCCCAGTGAAAAATAAGAACAGAACAGCTGGGGAAAAAATGCCATTTTGATGAAGCAGAATTTTTACACTTCATCAGCTCTGGTGCCAAGTGACCACACAGTTAAGGCATACATGTACATTTTACTTGAGAATTAGTTTTTTTTAATTAGAACTACAAACCCTGTATAAGACGTTTAAAAAATAAGATACATTATATTTTAATGTCTTTTTTTTTTTTTTTCCCCATATTGAATCTTCATATAAGCCTTCATGGAAATCATGCTGTATTTTTCCTCTCATTTCTATTACTGTATTTTTTTATGCAGCACACCATTTCAGCTTTGAACCTGTCTTTCTGTCAGCAGACTCTAGCAACTCTCTTACTGGGTATCTCATATAGGAGTTTGTGTCACTCAGATTGAACTACTTGGAAAGATTTCATGCCTCTGCTAATGATAACTTTTATATACAGAAGTAGTTGTGAAGATTTTAATTATGCTTTTGAGTTGCACATACAGAACTTAGAGACTTTTTAATATGATCAGGTTTACTGATGCCTTTGTATTAAAATACTGCTTTGAAAATATAGCAAAAGTATTTAGAAATCACTTAAATATTATCTGTTTTCTCCTCTCTGTTCTTTAGAGATTTTTGTCATTCCTTTAGCAGTACATAACAAGAAGCACTTTTTTGTTTAAAACATTTAGGGTCTTATCTAGCAAAAACAAAAGCTGAGATTTGGTAGATCAATCATGCAAGTTTTATAAGCCTCTCCAGCAGTGGGTATCCAGTGTCTACTCAGAAGTAAGCACATTGCACAGGCAGATGTCGGCAAGCTAATGGCTGTACAAGGTTAGCAGGGTCTCTCGCTCTCAAACTTGGGCCCACAAGAGTGGCTTGACACGTGCCATTTCTGCAGAGATGGGCTGAGTTCAGGAAGAGATGAAACCTGTATGGGGTTTTTTTTATGTATATATTCTTGTTTATTTGTAGTCCCATGGAGAGCCAAGGCACAAAAAAGGTTTAATTCACAGGGCTTACTGTTCCAGAGGTCCCCTTGTTCTTCCATTAGCAGTAGGTACCATTGCCTCCAGTAGTGAAAACTCCTGGTAGGCTGGAATCTGAAGAGCACTTTGCTCTATTCTGATCACATTCAGGCTGCACTTTGTTCAGTGTTTTCCATTTTCATACTTGGTTTTGTACTTTTTCTAGGTTTGTTTTTTATGTTGAGCACCTGACATGGGCAATAGTATCTCTACCAAGTTATTTTTTGTAAATTATTTCTTAAAAGCAGGCACTAACTAATCTAGTGTTTTCCTTGTATCTGCTCAATAGGGGCATTCACAAAGTCTGCCTGAATTTTGAATGCATCATTGATTTCTTTCAACAGATAGTACTGAATAACTCCGTGGTCTGAGACACAGCCCCTTTGAAAGATCAGTCTGTGCATAACAAAGATTCATTACATGAGTTAACAGGTGCTAACATTCACTTAGAGAGTGAATGCAGACCAGGAAAAGGATTTCTGAGTTTTAAAATGCAAGCAAGAATAGTTTTGGCATATACGACTATTTCCTATTAAAGTTCTCATTTAAATGTACTTAGGTGATATCTGCTTTTTCAACAACTTTGGTTAAGTAAAAGCCATCAGCAACATGCCACACTTTAAGCTTATAGAATCAGCCTTTAGAAAAGAACGATTTCCTAGCAAATTAACCAGTTCTCATAAGACAGATTTTTTTTTTCCTGCCACTTTCAGACCATAACTGCATGTTTATGGCATGTATGCCTAACCATTTAAGATATTCTGGTATCAAAATGATAATCACCTAAATTAATAAAGTAACAAGGGAGAGAGACAGAGCAAAGAAGAGATCACAAGAAATTGTAATCTTAAAATAACAATTTTAAATCCCAAAGGACTCATAAGCAGCAGTAACAGATAGTAGATAATATTTTTAAATTTTTTGGTTGATGGAAGAACTGTGAATTTGAAAAAGTAACTCTGGCTTATTCATGTATCTGTCTCTCATTTCTCTTTTTCTTTCTTGTATCTGATCTCTTTGCTGAGACTGTGTAGATGTTCTAATGAGTTAAAAAACAAACCAAACACAAACCTCACAAACAAACAAACAAAACAAACAAACAAACAAAAATACCACCACCACCAACAACAACAACAAAACATGGCTATGATTTGTGAGGCAACGAGAATTGCCAGAACTAAAATTGAAATATCAAAAGCAATCAAGATTTCTTGGAGACTGTTAATCTTTGTGCGGGCAAAGGAGTATGTTCCTGCTATGGTATTTTGAGTGCTGATATGAATTAAGTTAATATTCCTTGTTCCTCCAACGCCTTCCAAATTTTTGTGTATATATATGTATATTAATGCAGAAAATAAGGGTATTTATGCTAAATTTCAGTGTACATCTGACTCCAGCTACATTTAGTTTCCAAACAATTACAGTCTGGGTAATTAGCATCCCTAAATATAACTTTGCCTTTTTAGACTGTAGGGTGAGGGAGGGAAACAGAGCTTTAGAGAGACAGAGTTAAAGCTGTGATTTCTTTTTCAGCTTGCACAATATGAGGGTGTGTATTTAGCTGCAGGTTTTTAACTCAAGTACATCCACATCACCAGCATGCTTAACATTGGAAATCTGTGTTGAATTAACTCCCTTAACTGCCATTTTCCTAAATTTTATCCTCCCTCATGAAATCACTTTTTGTTACCCTTAGTGAGATGAGAAAAGAACAAAAGTGAAGTATATAATAATTGGGAAAACATATACTAGAATAAGATATTCAAATATAACAGATTACTTTAGCTTCCATGAACTGATGAGTCTAAGATAAAAAGTTAATATGTTTAACAACCAAATTTCAAATATCCAGGAACATCTATGCACACTGTAATAAGGTTTTAGATGGATATTGGTCATTTTGCACACACAAATGCAGCCTTAGGCCTTCACAACTATAGCAATACTACTGCTCCAAATACTAGTGCTGGGCTGGCTGTATTAATAATAATTGTGGGTCTAGTAATGAGCACTAAATCTTTAGCTACCTACTCAGTTTGCACTAACCCTGTTAACAGACCTTCTCATTGAAGATCTGTCTTTCAGAGGCTAGCAGAAGTAGCCTGATAACTTCAGCCCATTAGATAGCTGATGGATTGTCCCATTATATATCTGCCAGTTTTTCTTTTTTATTTGTCCAACACCAAACCAAAGAAGTCCTCCCCAAAAGTTCTGCACATGTTGGCACAGTTTTCTCTGGCACTTTGGCATCCAGATTTAACCCTTACCAAGTGCAGCACACTCTTGTGAAGAAGTTTTGGTCAATTTAATCTAATCTTTCTGTGCAAATCACTCTTTCTTTTCTACAGCTTAAGTTTCTGTTCTGTTTGGCTTTTTTGTTTTGTTTTGTTTTTTTTTTTTTGCATTTTCCTAGGCTTTTAGAAAAGAAATACAATGAAGCCTGTGAATATTGCAAGGAACATAAAAGCAGTATTCAGTATGGGATCTATGGAATTTTAATAGCAGGTACAGTATATTACACCCAGGGTTGCTGAAGCCTTTATTTACCTACATGAGATCATAGACTATGCCTGCCTTCTATCTGGCACAAAAACTCTTGCCTGTCATAAAGAATGCATTTGATAGGAGGTAAAAATGAATTTAGTCGCAGAGAAAAGTCCAGATCATCAAATCTCCACTCATTCCCAAACGTAACAAAAGCACTGATCTCGCTACACTGCTCCCCCAGCACATTTTAACTCTGACTAGCAACTACATTTGAGATAAAATAGTTCAATCTTTGTGTCAGCTCCATTACCAGCCCTCTCCAAGAGCCCAGTTAACCTACAGATTAGGGAACTTTCCAAAAACCATGATATCACATTGAAGAGTCAGCCACCAGCAGGGGCTGAACTTAAGTCAGCAGGCAAGAAATGAAAGTTTTCTGTTCCAGCCCATATCACTGGATATTCACAGCAAATGTTTGCTAGAGGAAATGTGGTTCATGCCAGCATGCACTACAAAGTCACACAGGTATTCTTCTTTTTTTTCCTAATTATCCACTAGGCTGGTTTGTTTCCTTCCACTTCACCAAGTTTCTTTTTGAGATCCTCCTACTTCAACACTGAGAACACATAGACCTAAAATATGACAGACATTAACGTACCATAAAATACATGGTTATAAGAAGGATGCTGGTGTGCTGAATATTCTACCCTCCTAGCATCAGGTCCTCTTGCTTTGTCATAGTACAGACACATCCTGGCTCAAGAAAGTGAATGAGTTCTAAGGATATATCAGGGTTGCATGCATTAGTTCCATAAAAAACAGTTCTTCCTTATTTGTCATAGACAAAAACAGATTTTTACAAGAACTGAATGTTTCATTGGGCAGCATATGTTAGCAATGAACCTGCCAAATGACAAATCATTTCACAGGTAATTTACAGAATAAACTACTTCTAAGTTTCCCATTTACTTGGGAGGGTCATCCAATCAGGCAATTGACAAACGATTCTAAGTGTTTCTTCTAGTTTTATTGGATAAATCCACCCTTCTGTGAGAGAAGGAACAAGACCCATTTTTCTTAATTCTCAGTTTTTACACAGGAAAAAGCAGTTCTGTAGACGTGTTTAATTTTTTCAAATTATTAACATGTTTCATATGAACTTGACTTCATCAAAGTATATGACCTGGTTTGGCAGGGTGAAAGCCACCTTTCATATCAATGACCATATCTAAAGTAACAATGCTCTCTATGAAAGCAAGATTTTTCAGTTTTTAGGCCAAGAGTCATAAAAGCACTTAAAAGATAACTCAGGCCTGACATTATCCACATTCTTTAAATTTAAGATGTGAATCTGTTTTTAAAAAGACCAATGTAACTAACATGCATATTCTTGTTTCTACCACAGCATACTTGGCAGGAGTTATTGCAACCTGCAGCTTGAATTTTCAGAAAGCCTTGCCACTCTTTGTTGTCACTGTCCTAGCCATCTTCTTCATCTGCTGGGATTTCTTAACAACTAAGTATGAAGAAAGAATTGCTCTTCTCTTTTCTGCTTCAGAAACATATTTCAAGACACATTGGTTTTGGCTGAAATGGTAAATATGAATTACTTCCTATCTCTACAAAAGGATAAAAAATTTGTCGATTTACCCCTATAGTTTTATTTCAGCTTACTCGACCATAAGTACATGAAGATGGATCATTCATACAAATTGCAATACGAACAAAGAATACATACAGAACAATTCAATATTTCCAGTTTATAATCGTCAGGCACACCTTTAAGATTGCAATGCAGTGGCTAGGTGTCAAAAATCTTTGCAGAAAAAGTAAAAATGTTCCCCAAATTGAGATAGAACAAGGTTGCAAGAGAATATGTCCACAGAAGTTCAGGTGTGTTGTAACCTTCTGCATTTGTTCTGCCAGCCATAAAGTGTCTCACTGTCACTAGTTCAGAGAGCTGTGAGATTTGTAAAAACTCTAGCATATGCAAACTCCTAAAGACCGAAGTGCATTATCTAGACACTACTTGTTCACATATCCCCATAGCAATTTTTACTCGACCTTCAGAAATCAAAACATGCCAGACACTTTTGATGTCATAATAAGATCATACAACCTTATTTTTGATGGTAGACATTCATCTGGTAGGTAAATAGTAGATACTTAGAACAGGTAGGTAGTTATTCCAAATATTCCTGAGCAGTTATCAGGATTATTTAAGTTTTTCCTGGGAAAACAGGGAGTCAAGGGAGGCTCATAGACCAAAGAAAATACCTAATTAAATATAATTAAAAATGAAATTGATCAGCTGTCTTCTATCTCAGCTAGGTCACTCTCTATCTGAAGAAAGAGCTCTAAGGAGGAGTCATTCTGGGTTCAGGAAAATGTCCCAACTTATTCTTAAGATTTTGAAGTGTTTTTGCCATGTGAGCAAATTTCTAAAAAAGATGCTATAAAGATTGTGGTCATTCCGCTCAAGAGCCACATTACAGTGCAGCCACAGGCACCTCCATCAGATGACAAGGCAGCCTCTCTGGGGGAAGGAGCAAATGGAACAGGAGATGTGCAGGTGGAACAAGCCAGGGGCACTAAATGCTGCATTACCTGGGCTGCAATCCTTAAATTGTACCTGCCACAGATTCTGTGCTTAACTGTAAGTCATGGATTCCTTCAAGAGACAGAAATTCTATCAGGTATAGAAAGTATTATTCAGCATTGTAGTGGCCAAGACATTATGTGAAGTTAGCCTTCAATATTTTTTATTTGGATATAAAAATGGAATTTAGGTAACTAGACACCACTGAAATTAGTAGAAGCTAAACAACTCTTAGACACAAATAACACTAAAGAACTGGGACTACCCTTAGTTTTCTCCTCTGTGAATGTGATGACATATTTCCTTGCCTCTCAGGCTGTTATGATAATTATCTTCAATACACAATCTGAATGCACTTCTGTGATTATGGGGAACACAGAAACCATAAACATGGATGTACTTATGGGTTTTGTCATTGTTTCTGAGATAGCTAAAATTGTTGTGATTAAAAGTTATTCTTCTGTACAGCTGGTTACAAAGAAGAAAACACTTTACAACTCGTTTTTCAATAGTGTATGTTTCATAGGCCCACCATTTAAACGTCAAAGTGCAATTCATAAAAACCACAGCCTGTCCTGACCAGAGCTAAACAAAGATTCAATAAAGAAGACAGAAAAGGAAAGGAGGATGGAGTGAGAAAGGAGGGTATCTTCTGACACTTCATTCAATAGAAAGAACACCCTGACAAGAGTCACTCATGCTTTATTGGATTTCCCCTGCACTCTGACTTTGGGGACATGATTGGAGGACATTTCTTCTGGATGTCACCAAGGGATGCTGTTGTCAGAGTCACAAAAGCAAAAGTAAAGGCAGGTTCCTGCTTGTGTAGAGCTACCAGTTTCAGCTTATTACAGTACTCGGGGAGTTCATTCACAGAGAGAGATGTAAATGTTGTGGGGAGGGAAACAGGAAGGAATATCTGGTCTTCTTCAAGATGTCATTCCTGACACTTTTTTTTCTTTTTCCCTAGGATGTTGTGTGTAGCTTTTCTTATAACTTTTATCTTCTGGATCGTCTTTGACATAGCAAACCGGGGATACCAACACTTGATCTCCTTTGGTGGTCTCTTGATGTATGTTTTCTTGCTGTTTATATTTTCCAAATATCCAAATAGAGTGAGTATTTCATCCATTTTGGCTCTTTGTTCGTTGTTGTTGTTGTTGTTTTTATTCAGTGTCTCAAAATCTATTTCTCTACTCTAGTACCAAGTTCAGTAAGAGTAACAGAAAGCCCATAAACATAAAAATTTAGGCTTGCCCAAATCCAGTGAAGTATTTAATCTTGGAGGAATGTCATTTTGGTGTGACATCTTGAGAAGCATGTGTGGGGCTGTACCAACATCTGGCTGTCACTGTTTTGGGGGTTCACTGCCCATCCTTTGTTCTAGCCCGCATGCAGATTGGAACACATTTGCTCCTGGAGCATTAGTGCATGCTGAATCAGGCCTGCTCCATGCTTTCCACCTACAGGAGGCTCACCACAGTGCTCAGGATGTCACAGGCACTTATTTGAGGACACTGTCATCACATCAACACAAATTGCATGAACTGGACATGTGCCTCTCATGTAGCCCTTAATCCCTCACAAGTTTCATTCCTACTGCAGCAACTGAGGCCAGCTGAGGTCCTCACTTTTCACTAACCCACTCCCATAGGCTTGTCAATGCCATTTATTTTAATTTTCCAGCTGAGATGTCCATTCTGTATTGCTGTGATATTACAAAGGGCCACCACACCTCCCACCTCAGCTTTTACCCTTTTGTGCATGACTAGCATACAGCACATGCTTTCTTCAGTCATATATTAATCCATTGTCCACATCACCAAGTTTCACCAACACTTTTTCAACACTCCTGCATCAGTGACTTTCTTGACAGAAAAAGTTTCCTCAGTAGGGACTAATGGACCTGCCCCTCCCCATCCTTCACAACTGCTGCTGTCTTTAACTGAGGTGAAAACTCAGGTACTTAAGATGCTTTGTACTCTCCTATGGGTTCTCATTACATGTAATTGGCTGGTGCTATTCAAATATCACCTAAATAAATTAGAGAGTGCCATCTTACCTCTTTGCCTTTTAAAGTCAGATTCTATTTTCATAAAATGAAGATATTTTCAGAGTCAGCAGAGCAGAAATCTGCAGTGCAGTTAAAGAGGGACTGGTCAAAGGCAGCCACAGTCTGCTGCCCACTTGGATGTCTATCTCATCTATAAACCATAGCATAGGAAGAACTATCTCTCCTTTTCCTAATACTTGATTACTTGCTGTGTGTGACATTGAAATGGGCCTGTCCATACTTAGCCAGGCTTTCAGCAGCTAGCTCAGGTGGACACATCCACATCACAGAGCTCTCAAATTAGGAAAGGTGATCCATGTTCCAAGTCCCATACAACCTGTTTGGGCAGCTGCTCCTATCCTGCAGTATAGTCAGAAAATTCCCTTATGTTATTTTAACAAACATCTAAAGTAAATTATTATTTATTTAAATAAGGAGTGGTTTCTTTTTACTTTTATGTCCCTCTAGGTTGTTTGGAGACCAGTATTTTCAGGAATAGCAATGCAGTTTCTTCTTGGCTTTCTTGTTATGCGGACCAGCATGGGGTTTGATATGTTTAACTGGCTAGGCACTCAGATCCAGGTAAACTACTGGGCAAAAATGTTATGTTTTATATCATTTTCTGTGTTGATACCCTTACATAAAAGCCAGGGAGTTCAAGAGTCCATTTGCCCTCAGATGTTTTTCCCTCTTGAGAAAAACTGGGTTCTCAGAAAGGTAACTGAGAACCTTCTCATTTCTTTTTTGTCCAGTTAAAACAAGACCATGCAGGACAGGCTGATGAGTAATGGCCAGACTGACCCTGTTTCTTAATGGCTTTACCATCTTGTAGCTTTGTACCCTCTGAACACAAAACCGCTATTGTGCTAGGGCACCCACGGAAAGTCTTAGAGCTGCTCCAACTCCAAAGCATCCTTTCAACAAACCTGATGTGCTGCAAAGCTTTGGGATTCAGCAAGGCAGGACCACAGTTGTCTTCAGAGTAGCCACAGTCCTGGCCCCAGCGCTGTTTCATAGTTCTCATGACATATAAGAAAATGAATTCAACTACAGCTGGCAAAATCCACAGCTGCAAGCAGCGAAGGATCTCTAGAGAGGGGACAGAATTCATCTGTACATGCCCCTGCAGGCAGTCTGCAGGCACAAAGTTGTTTTTTTTAAAAAAACTCCATTAATGTAAAGTAATAAATAAGAGAAATCCAAAATGAAGATCAGAGAGTACCCAGTGAAGGACATTCAGACTTTTCATCCCAGAGATACTGCTCACACAGCTGTTCTTCACCATACAGATAATTGAGCACATTTAAAACAAGACAGTGCAGAATGTACTGTTTCTGCATGGGAGCAAAGGCGCAAGTCTGACACCTGGCTGGCTGCTAATCTGCAAGCAGTGGGAGTCATCTGGGTTTTGTCACCATCTTGTCAGTCTTCACTTTCATCTCTAACCGAAGCCAGTGTGGTGCCCCCTTCCCTTAGCTCCATATGGCTTATGGTCACCCCTGTCATAATTCATTACTCAAGCCATTACATCTTCATTTTAAACTGTATCATTAATTGCATATGTTGGCATTGGGAGCATAAAAATACACCACTGTATCAGAATTTAAAAGTAGACCATTTTTTTAGACTAGCTTTTGGCTGTTCCTTTCAAAAGTCATTACTACAGCCATCAGACCTCAGTTTTAAACTGTATCATTTATTGCACTTATTTGCATGAGAAGGAGTGTAGGAATGAACCACAATACTGGGATTAAAAAATAAATTCTTATTTTACTATATTTTATGGCCTTTTTTGTGTTGGGTACAGCAGGAAAATGTGCCCTAATGCTGTTTGTCTACATGCTCTGAAGCTGCCTGCATTCTTGGCAGAGCAGAGACACCTGGTTCAGCCAGACACAGTCAGTGAAGCCTGGATCCACACAGAGCAGAAAACATCTCCGTGGATATCTGCAAGGCAACTATCAACATCTGCCTAGTTTTTGGCAGAGACATGGACCTTACAGCTAACTTTCTTTGCTTTCTATCCCTAGACATTTCTGGAGTACGCTGACGAAGGTGCTAAGTTTGTGTTTGGTGAGAAATATAGAGAGCATTTCTTTGCTTTTAAGGTAAGAATACGTTTTACATGTACTGTATGTGGGAGAGAGACAACAGAAAAAGAAACAGTATGGCTGGAAAATAAATTCATTGTATGTCTTGTGATACCAGTGCAGTCACCAGACGAATCAGCTAAAAGGTAAACTATTCCTTGCTGTGTGACACTCCAAATAGGTAATTTAGGAATCTCACATAAACCTCTCCATTTATTGTCATATACTGAGTTAGGCTACACTTATTTAATCTAATTATAACAACATTTATTACAAGTAGAGAGAACTTGGGCATATAGTTCTACAAAGAATAGGTTAAAGGTCTCCTACCTGGTTACTGTAAGAAATATGACCTCCAGGGCTGGAACACCTCTCCTATGAGGACAGACTGAGAGAGTTGGGGTTGTTCTGCCTGCAGAAGAGAAGGCTTTGACAAGAACTTATAGGAGCCTTTCAGTACATAAAAGGAGCCTATAAGAAAGAAGGGGACAGACTTTTTAGCAGGGTCTGTTACAATGCGACAAAGGTTAATGGTTTTAAACTAAAGGAGGAGAGATTCAGGCTAGACATGAGGAAGAAATTTTTTACAATGAGGGTGCTGAAACACTGGCCCAGGTTGCTCAGAGAGGTGGTAGATGCCCCATCCCTGGAGACATTTAAGACCAAGCTGGACAGGGCTCTGAGCAACCTGATCTATTTGAAGATGTCCATGCTCATTGCAGGGGTTAGACTAGATCACCTTTGAAGGTCCTTTCCAACCCAAACAATTCTGTGATTCTTTGATTCTCCATCTCTCCACAAGTAGAGGTGCTATACCATGCTATGCTGTTCTGTCCTAAAGTGTTGTGCAGACCACTACCTCACAGAAATTGCCTCTGTAGACATGGAAAGCCTAGATGTATACTTATACCCAGCAGAAGAAGTAGAAGCTGCCCATACACAAACAGGAAGAATTACATTACAGTATTATTTCATTAATAAGATTCCAGAGAGATTTCCCAGCCCTCCCTTAGGAGACCTTGTTGGGAAACTGCTAGAAGACAGCTTATGTGCTCTGTGCTCTCTAGGCCTCCCCAGCATTTTTTCTGATTTTGATCCAACACGTAGCCCATGCTGTAATACCTACTTAGGCTAGAATCAAGAACACATAAAGGGAAAAACAAACTAACAGACAAACAGCCATGAGAAATGTATGAAGTCTTTCTCAGATATCATTCTTCTGTTCGGTATTTCAGTCACTTGACTGTGAGCTTACACACAATTTATCTTCTTTTTTTCCTGGAAATAACATTCCAAACTGGATATTCTTCATACTTAGCTCTTTCACTAGTTAAGAAAGATGTTATTTGTAAAATATGCTGCTACTGAGAGTAGTCAGAACATCTTAGATGGAAAAAAAATGAAGCCATTAGCAATAATTATATTTTAATTGCACTATTTTTATACCTTTTGTTTCACTTTCCAGTCTCCTCTCACTTTTACTTTATTGAGCACTCAAATCATGATTTGCATTCACAATTGCATATTTGGGGGATTAAACAGTTTAATTCCCACCGCCAGTGATGGTTTTCCTGTGTTTTTCCACAATGCCTTATGATGTTTTCAGGGTGTTTTTTTAATGCCTCGGTGGCGATGCAAAATACTTTGCTGACCAAAGCCATAACTAGGGACCAGAGAGTCAAAACTTGGCTTCTGTGTATGCATATATCCAAAGGCATTTTCCGTGGGATAAGCCACCAAAAGATATGTGGAATTTCCAGAAGAGGATAACAGAGAGAAGTGGGTTACTTTCACACTGAAAAACCCAAACAAACAAACAAAAACACCATCACCACCTCTAACGACAACAAAGAGAAAGCAAAACCCATGAGTTGATTTTTCAGAGCTGTATGTGTTTTGGTTTAGTAATACCTGATAAACAGAGTGGTAGACAAGTGCACAGCAACACTATAACATGCTCCATCTGCTCTTCCTCTAGAAAGAGGTTTCTTCCTTCCAGCATGAATGACTGACAGTCAGCCCATTCTGTCTTGAAACACTTGTTATCTCTTCAGAGATTAAGAAGGTCAAAAGTGTTGTTTTGTGTCTTTCAGATGTTTTATGAAGTTTGCATGTGGTGCTGAGCTGTCCAAATCTTGACCCAAGATATTTCAAACCATCTACCAAAAGAGAAGCACATGAGTCTTGGCTTAGCTCTTGAGAGTAGAAAGCGATAGGGTATAACTTCACAGACAACTGTCAGAGCCCAGTTGTATCTACACTGCACCCTTAGCAGTATGCAGTGATGCCTCAGTTTTCTGCTAACTTAGATGGACACAGTTACCAGAGCAGATATATCCCTTGCATGCACCCACTGGGCCTTCCATCCAGCCCCACTGCAGCCTTTGAGCACATAGTCTGGGAAGCACTAATTAGTTGAAAGGACACACATTTGCATGCATAAACTGCTATTTTAAATGTATATTTTTAAATGCAGATGCAAAGTTTTAGAGTTCTAAAAAAAGTGATGCCAACATAAACAAACACATCAAAGTACATAAGTAGTCAGGAAAGACCTCCTAGTACTAAGTCATCTGTCCTTCTAACAACGAAACGCAAAGTTTGCTTTAAGCAAGCAGGGCGTTAGACTGCTGTTATGTCAGTGGCTTCCTTTCTATGCCAGGAGGATCATGGCTCTCTGAGAAAGGCTTTGCTTTGAAGGTCAGGCTCAAGGATTGTCTGAAACCCTGATGTTTCTTAAACATGAATAGCAACTTCTTCTTTAAAGGAACCTGACTAAATAGTTGAATATCAAGACACAAACAGAAGAGGAGTTCTGAGCAGCCAATAATTTCAACTCCCTGCCATGCATGTAGCATAGGCAATAACCATGACCCAGAAAGTAGCTCTTTAGTAACATCAAACCATATTGCAGAATTGATAATAAATATGAAATAACCCATTTATAAAAAATACAACTAAATAATTTATTTTCTTAGAGATTGTATTATGGGAAGTATTAAATTCAACATTTGTAGGCCACATAATGTGATTCTGAAGAGCTCATTGACACCAATTCTCTACTGAAAAGCTGTGGGATTTTTCAGAGTGCTCGTTAAACTTATTAATCAGTTAAAACTTGACTATTTAAGGGTATGTAATAAGCATCAGGAGTTACACATATTGGAGACTAAACTTCTGCACTAATATTTCCATAGAGAGAAATATAATTCTAATAGTTTAACCATGCAGGTATAACTACACTGCTGGACCCATCCCCTCCTCCCACACAGGAACAGGTCAGCCCTTTTGAGGACTAGGCTTCTGCTATAATTGAGGGCCATCTCACTTCCCTGTCATGTCTCCTTTTGCTGTTCTCTCCCCACTTTTCCTAGACTTGACAATTGTTAACTGTCTCCACCTACAGGCTGTAATGATCTGTGTATATTCAAATTAAACTGGTGAATTTTTTAGTGGCAGAAGCAAGTTGGAGACCACCTCTTTGTCATCCTCTGTTCAGAGCACCCACATCTTTGAGGCAGACTCTTGCACTCAGAAAATATGGGCACTAAGGCAGAAATAGAGAACTGTGAGTCCGTGAGACAGAAGAATGAGTTTTAAGAGCTTTTCTTTGTCTAAAAGCAATTTCATACAATCAATGCATTTTCGTTTGGAAGAAACGAAGGGGACTCTTGATCTTTTACTTCCAAATATGTTTCACATTTAATTAACAGAGGAAACACTGCCAAACAAGACTGAAGTTCGACCACGACCTCTCCCTCTGTGCAGATACTCCCATACACACAGGACATGCAACAGCCCCATGGTTACAGGGCAAGCTGTTCTCAGACTCCTTGGATCATGCCCATGCCTCCTATTTTCCTAACAGTCCTTCCTCCATGTACATATGCCTGTGTCCCTGATTCCCTGGCCATCCAGATCCCTCCTCAGATAGGATGGTTTGCACAATCTATTCCCATTCTCAGCTCCCCAGAGCGTGTATGCACAGCTCCAAGGTTGGTCTTCCTACACCCTTCCCAGACCTGCTCCCAGCCTGGCCTCCACCCTCCAGGTGCTTCACCAGGCACCTGACCCTGGAGCACCAGCAGAGCTTTCCCCTCTCTCTCCTATGCCCTTGCACAGTCCTTTGCCATCAAGATATCACCTAGACAGGCACACCCTCTTCCCAAGACCCCTCAGAGGGAGCCTTCCAACATTATTGACCCTGTGCCACCCACTCCCCTGGTTTTGGCACTGCAAAGAGAGAAAAGGAGAGGATGGGGAATAGGAGATGTGCCTGCCTTATCACTTTTTCCACTCCTGTCACACTCACAACGTGCAACCCTACATGAGCCCTGGATGAAGGCAAATCTCTCACCTGGTAGAGATGATGTGGCAGCTTCATATAAACATGGGACAGAAGGAGTTTTCCTGAGGTTTTCTCCTCTCTCCCAAGTTTCAAAACCACTATCTTAACACTTCACTATATTAACACTGTGAAGAGCTTTTCTGTAAAAGAGTTCAGGTTTGTTTGGGTTTTTTTTCAGTCAAACTAGTTGTTTCATGTTAAGTGCTTTTCATTGTGTTTACCTCTGCAGACAAGGCAATTGAAAACCCACTGCAATGTGATGTGTTGCTCATTTACATTCTGTTTATTTTAGAGTAATAATTCGCCAGTGTTTTTCATATGATTTTGTTCTGCCTTAGATAAAATCTAACCTGGACATGACAAAACTTTACAGTTACTTACCTGTTACATGGTTGCTATGCTTTTCTAATGAAAACATAACATAATAAGTACCGTGTTAAGTCACAGGGATTTAGACAGAAGGGTTTAGTCATAAAATAGACCCCAACTTCTTCATGCAGTCAAGGCACAAATTTTCACAGCTGGAAAACAAACCCCCTGCTTTGTAAAGATGAATGCTTCATCGAGAAATGGCTGCAACCACAAACATGAAAAAGCATGTTTTAAAGTTATCTAAGGTATTTTCAGAGGAATGAGCACAAGAAAAAGGCCAAAGGGTGCCAGCTGTCACCCAGCATAGGCGGAACACTGTCTTCTCGCTCCTTCAGCTAAAACCAAACCACAGTAATGCCTGAGAGCTCTTCTCATCCATTCAGAGTGAGAGATGGGAGGACACTCATTTATGGTTTTTACCATCCAGTACGGAGAGTTGGCCTTTGCCTGTCTGCCTGCTGCCTCTCCAGACCCACTTCCCCACAGGCATCACCACGGCCCCTGCCTGTGTAGGGTATGGAGCCGGCTGGCAGACACCTGCCTCTCCAGCAAGCACATGCTCAGGAGCAGGGAAGGGATGTGGCAGGAGAGAAAAGGTGGGGGAGATAGGTGTTACTTTTACTGAACTAGACTTTCTGCTGTCACTGCGTAGTGAAACACCCCCAGAGGATCGCTAAAAGGATCAGAGAATCAAACTAGAGAGAGCAGCCTCATATTAACTTGTTGAAAAGCACAACAATGTCTGTGAATTGCACTCTGCCTTTTTGGTGAAAGGTTCTGATCATTTAAACTGCATTTCCAAACCTTTATCTAAACTGCTGACAGTACTAACTCTCCTCTAGAAAGGCACAGCTTCTATTTACTGAAAAGGTCTGAACTAACAAAGTGTTTTGTTCTTTTTCATTTTGTTTCTTGGTTTTATTTATAAAGCATTATGCACTCAGTTGAACACACATAAAGCCTTCTTCATGTTAGTGGCACTGTTTTAACTGCAACTCATTTGTTTGCCTAATTTTGAACCTTTCAGGGGAATGTTTCTTGCTGTTGTAGACTAGCACAGAAATGCTGAGATCCTATGTGTTTAAAATCAAGTGATGTTAGTTGTATTCAAGATGAAAAAACAACATGTGCAATAAACCATTAGACAGTGGGTTAGGCATCCGTGCAATTCTTTTAAATTTTATGTTTAAGGAAAACATTTTCCCTTCAGCCACCACTAAAAGAGACGTATGTTCGCTTCTCGTATTTAACAAGTATACACCTGTGAATTTGTTTTTAAGCAGATTCTGTCTCTGCATACAGTTACAAAGCTCTCGAATACTCCATACCATAATCAATGCTATTAATAGAGCAGAATAAAAGAGGGTTTTTCTGTAGTGTGTTATTAAAAGGCAGCTACACAGTATGTGCTTTCTAAGGAAGCTGTCCTTGATTCTGTGAAATCAAGTTAGTTACAATCCAAATGTCTTCATCTTGTACTTAAATGCAGTTTAAGCTGTGCTTTTTACACACAGATACAGAGAAATAGAGCTCTGAATTCTATGCCACAGTCCCATTGTGTATATTTCTGTTTGTGGTTTTCAAAGTCTATAGATATACATATCCAAGTCTCTGTAGATGCCATTGCCCAATGTTTGAACTGACTTAAACAGGGCTGTAAACTAATGCATATTAAACCAAATAGTTTCAAAACTATTATAGTCCTGTTAAAAAACTATGTAGATATATGAAAAATAGTTCATTCCAGCACTAACATAAAGTCTACAAGGTTAAAGATTTTACAGCATAAGTACAAAGTTAATTATGAGTTTTCAATACCTTTAAGTGTATCTCCAAAAATATGAACCTCTTTTGCAAAAATGAAATGGCCTACAGAACTAAGGAAAGGAAAACCACTATAGAAATGTTAATGATTTTGTGTCTCCAAATCAGGTCCTGCCAGTTTTGGTTTTCTTCAGCACAGTAATGTCTATGCTTTATCACGTTGGATTCATGCAGTGGGTCGTTGCAAAGGTATGAATTCTCTCTAGTAGGTATTTATTTGCCTAGTACAGGACAGTTCCTGAACATGTGCAGCCAAACTGTAGCACTGGCCCTTACAAAATTGGTCAGAGGTAAAGATATGAAAAGTAGTTTATTTTTAACCTAGAAATAGTTCCAGTTGTCACCGCTGCAAAATCCTAATTGGCGTTACACAGCACACTTTCCTCCCCTCAGCTTGGTTTTATTGCTGATGTCATATGTAATTGTTAGATTTGCCTGGCTAACTTTAGTGTTACTTAGATGCCATACTTGCTTAAATATTCCTTTCTGCCTTCGCCACTCCCAGGCCTCAAAGTGCAGGGTGGAGGTTATGTCACAGACATTGGATTTCTGCTTTTTATTGAGCACTGCAGTAGCAAATGTGTATACCTATACCTTTGCATCACAGATTCCCAGAACAAGATCAGAGTCTGTTGTCTCACCTCATGCTCTAAGTTTTAATTTCTGTCAGGTCTAAGGTTCTTAGGTTCAGTGCTAGTGTCCAGTAAGATAAGAGTGAGTCCACAGAAAGCCCACCTCCTGCCTTGTCCACCAAATGAACTTATCCTATGGGGGAAAAGATCTTACGGCATAGTGGTAGCTGAACTTTATTTGAAGATACCCTTGAAAAGTCCTGTGTCCATCTCATTCACAGGATTGTTACACAAGCACCACAAACCTTACCTAGTTCAAATAGTGTGCTAAAATTTCTACAAGGCATTTTTAGCCTTCATCTAAATTTCACACATTTTTTTCCCTTAATATGATCCAAGTGCCTTTGGACAGGTACATAAGTAATAAGGATACATTAAAACATCTGGTTTGATCACTTTAGTTTAACAATTTAATGTCCAGGAGGAGCCTGGCATACTCTGAGTTCTGTTAAATTATTCTTCCTCTGGCTTATTTCAACATGCTACTATTAAATAAACATGCCATATCTTGAAGCTGAAATCATTAACTCGGGAAATACTGTAAGGTGTCTTGGAACTGTTATATTGCCGTGATTAATTCAAGAAGTGCATGGAATAGTCAGACTAATGTGTTGGGGTTTTTTGTTTTTTTTGTTTTTTGTTTGGTTTTGTTTTTTTCTTTTATATTCATTTTAGGTTGGTTGGACAATGCAAATTTTAATGGGGACAGCTCCTGTTGAGTCTCTGGTAGCTGCAGGTAACATATTTGTGGGACAGGTGAGTTGGAGCATAGAAAAACATACTAGCACAGTATTACTGAATATTGTGAAATATTGCTGCACAGCAAGCATCTGTATATTAAAAAAAATCATCATTTCATATTAAGCTAGGATGCAGGATTGGTGGTTGATTTCCAGAATTCCAGCACATTCATATGTGGGCAGTGGTACACAATGGGGTGGGTTTTGGGAACCATATGTCTTCCCAATGGAAACTCAAGCACAAATGTAGGTGATAGATCTCCCTTTAAATGACTTCCAGACTACTCCCAGGCTATAAAGAAATACCAATTTCAGGATTCTTTCAATATAAAAGACAAATAGAATGAAAAGAGGGCACATAAGGCAGCCAAGGGCATGACAGACAGACAATGCAGAAAATTAAGATTCAGGGCTAGCTGTGCAAGGCCTTGGCAAAAAAACAAAAATAAAAACAAACACGGAGTCTACCAGTCCCCTTTAATGGGAAATCCATTAAACTCACACTACAGCAGTGTCTGTCCCAGGCTTCAAATCAGTGTGGAAAGACCACCAATTAGCATCCAAGTCCAAAAGTGACATTAGCATACCAGTTATTTCATAGTGGTGAATCACTGTATTACACTGCTTCAAGATTTAAACCAGTACCTCTGCATGACACTCTCTCCTGAATGTGCTCGCACAGTTGCCAGAGCTCCTGAGAGCTTCAAGCTGCCCACAGTGGCTGGTGGGCATATTTCACTTGACCCGCAGACTCACCTGCAGCTCAGACTTGTGCTTGTCCCTAACTCACTCAGAACTGGATTAGGATTTCTTGACGACTTCATTGGGCCTTTTGGGAACATGGTAAAACAGCAAGAATTGTTGTTAGACATGATGGATGTTGGTACAATTTTCCTTCCTAGAGTAAAAAACCCTCAATAAATTAGTATTCAGGGCACTCATTAGCACTAAGATTAATTAGTCAAAGACATCTTAAAAGTGTGATGCAGCCACTGATTTTTCTGCCCTGTTAATAAAAGAGTTCTTAATTTGATAGTCATTTCTCACTCCAGACAGAGTCTCCTCTCCTGGTACGGCCCTACTTACCATACCTCACCATATCTGAAATCCATGCAATCATGACAGCTGGATTCTCAACTATTGCTGGAACTGTCTTCGGAGCATATGTTTCTTTTGGGGTAAGATGGGGAAAAAGAACTGGAAAATATACTGTTTATCTGAAATCACGTAAGTATAGAAGCCCAGCTAAAATGCTTTGGAAGTAGATTTGTCATTCCTTTTTCTTCCTTTTTTTTTTTTTTAATTTCTGAAGGAATTAACCACAACAACCCCGTGTCTTCCAACAATAAATAGGGATACTAAGATCTGATCTTGAAGATATTGTTAAGTAGCAAAAAAACCTACCTAGGTAATACAGAGAGGTTTCCTACCATAGCTGCAAGAAAATGACTGATTTGTATAGTTTCCTACAGTTTGGATGAATTGACATGAGGAATATACTAACTGATAAACCCTTCCACATCTGTGGCAGTGATGTAAATAAAGTCCTTCAGGAACTCTTACTAGCCACATGAGCCTAAAGAGTTGACTCGTGACTGCCATTGCAGTGGTGATGTACAAAGATGAGTAGTAAATGTCTTGTCTGCTAAGGGGCCGGCAGCACAAATCCAGAAAAACATAGCTGAAGATGTGATTTATGATCAGAGTAACTGGGGAACAATTGATAAATATATTAGTTCCATAAAAGAATAAAATACAGTGGAGAGGCAGAGGCAAGAAGGGAGGACTGGTCAAAAGGACCAAGAGATTAAGAGAGGAAAGGAGAGATGGAAACACAGCAGAAGCTGCGAAATAAGTTTTATGTAGAAATTTGCAGAAAAAGGGGTGGAAAGAGAACAACAGAATTTAAGTTAGGCTATGTACATTTTTTTTTTTAACACAACATCAAGGAACAAAAACAATTTCCTGCCACTGCAAGGCATACAGGTGGTGCTAAGGAAGGCTGGCTCTCATTCACCTACTCTGCTATTGCTACACCAAGCTGCACTCAACAGACCTGGCTTTTTGTTTGTTTCTTCTTCCTTCTGGCTTGCCACTAGAGAGAAGTGAAGCAGTTTGCCTTTTGGAAAGATTATTCCATACTTTTCACTACTCGGACTTTTCCTGTTTCCAATTGAATTTCCATTGTATTGCTCATTCTCTCCTTTTCCTTATAAGCAATGTGAACATTTTAATGACCCCCTGTAGAAAAGTCATCCAAGCAACTGATAATTTTAATGGTTTTCCTCCATGTTTGTGCATGATGTGGTTATCACGGCATATTTTCTGTCACTCGGAAATCTAGATTTCTGCTTCCCACCTACTGACCGCTTCTGTCATGTCAGCACCAGCATCATTAGCCACCTCCAAACTATTCTGGCCTGAAACTGAAGAGCCTATACTAACACAGAAGAATGACCTACAAATGATAAAAAGGTAAGCTGATCCAGGCTCTAGTTAGTAGGAATACTTATGCAAAAATGAGATTTGGAAAAATAACTCTTCACACATAAGCTCTAGGGTTAGTACATTGTAGATGTACAAGCAATAAATTAATTACACACCAGCGTACCCCAAATGAATAGTTTGTGAATTCAGGTGCAGCATGCCTCTTTACAATGTATGGAGGTATCACTACCAATTAGGACAGACACAGATATGCCAAGGACCTCGACAGACATAAACCCTCCAAAGAAAGGGAAATGCCTACCTGAGGTGAGGTGAGGTGAGGTGAGGTGAGGTGAGCCACCAAAAGACTTTGCCATTTTCTCTGTTGTTGCCTTTGCTTATAGCAAGTCTGTAAATGCAAACATATGAAAGAAAAGGCGGAGCAGTCTTTTCAACAATCACAGTAGCAACCTTGTTATCTACCTGCAGGGAGACGCACTTGCCTTGAGAATGACAGGCAAAGCAAAAGGCTTTTAAGGAATTGCTTCTGGACATCCTGGGCACACCTGCAAGGGCTGCCTGCAGGAAGAGCAGTGCTCATTCCCCCCGTACCACTGGTGCCACACGCAGTCACAGTACTGTGACCTGATCCGCAGCTTGCCCAACCCCAAATGTGCCAAAATTCATCCTCGTGGCACCAAAAGCATGCTCTCCCAGTCACTCCCATGAGGATCAAGAGCAAAAACCTACTCCACCTCATCATTATTTTCCCCGCAAGTAAACAGCTTCATCAGTAGATTTCTAATCAAGGTCATGTAATTTTTAGTTCTATGATCTGTTATTGGATTAAAAAAATGTTTACACACTGTTTTTCTTTTAATTGATAAAGTGAATCAAAAAGCATGCTGGAAGCAGCCCTTCTAGGTGCCTCTTCTTCCATCAAGCTAGTAGCAAACATCCTTGTGAACCTGATCTCCTTCCTTTCCCTGCTGGCTTTCATTGACTCAACCCTCTCTTGGGTGGGAGACCTGTTCAACTATCCACAGCTGAACTTTGAGGTATGGTCTTCAGGTCTTTCATGCAGCTTATATACATCCATAATGTGTCTATCTGAAATTAAGTGCTTGTGTGGCTCTGCTGTGGATTTTCGTTTGTTTTTAAATTATCCAAAACCATCTATATTTATGGGCATGTTATTGAAAAATATCTTTACAGCCAAAGGAAAATTGTTGCCATGTAAATATTTCTGTATCCATTAGTGCCTGTATAGCTTCCCTCTGTTTTGCTCTTACTAACTAGCAGAGTATATTTACAGAGCATCGTATGCTAAAACCTGCCTCCTCTGAGCGGTGCAGCATATCTGTCAGTTACACACTTGCCAAGCCATTAACTTCTCCTTCAGTGCAAACATTAAAGTGACTTTAGCTTCAGAGAGCCCCATCAAGTCCCTAATGCTCACTAGCTTCACTTAGATAAGAACACTAGAGCAAGGCCGGACTTCTCTGAACCTACACTTAACTCAATACCACTTAGTTCACAACACAATTAACTTGTAATACAGCACCCAAATCACTCAGCTGAGCAAACAGGTTTTAAACAGGGCTTCTTTTTTAAGCTAGGTCAATATATCATTTTGACCCAATGCAACCATCTTGGTTCAATGGTTTGGGTGTTTTTGTTTTGCAAGCTCCTAACAAAAGTGATGTATGAAATATTGGTATAACGTTGCAATAAAAGTGATGCAGAAATGAATAGACACTCATAGCAGATGTGGCTTCAGCAATATGAAGATGTTACCCTGCACAGTTTGCACAGATTATCCCACTGCACAGACACCCACAGCTGAGGAAAGCCACAAGTATCCATACCTCAGCCACACTTATGTAAGGTCTGTTATTTTAATACTGGATGGAGTAACATTTGAACAGATAGGTAACTCAAAAGGAGCTGAGACCCACAGACACATTGCATTCAGCCAACCATCCCTTTTGAGAGATACTAACCTCCAGCCTTTTGTGGGCAGAGAAACCCAGCAGGAATAGTAACTGCTTAAACACCTCAGTTATATTCAATAAGGACAATCTACCTAAACACTTTCATAGCTGGAGTTGTTTTCTCTCATATATAAAAGTAAGCTATACTGTGATATGGGATTTTTTTTTTTTTTAATTCCTGTAAAACTTTTAAAGCTGGGAAAAAGGTACAGCTTTAATTATGTCAGATGCACAGCTTTTATGCAGAGACAAGTCTTAGTCTTTTGTTTACACTGGTTGGAATCCAATCGCCTGGTAATTAAGCAAGCTCATTAACTCACTTGATTTAATCAGTGGAAGAACCAGACTTTTAAATTCTCTTATCAGCTCTTTTAACTGAACTATCCTTCTTTGCTACAAACACTATCCCCAATCTGAAGCCACCGTTGGCAAAAAAAAGCACAGAAAGCTTTTTTTTTTTTCACTTTAGGTATAAAATCACGGACATACCTAATTACTTAATAATTTCTAGATTTTGGGTTAGCCTTTTAAAAACTACTCAAGCATACCTTACTATTAAAACCCCTCAGTCTCCAGACATGCTGGCAGCAAGCATTTAAGGCCAATTTTCATCTGCTGAAATAAAACCATACTTACTTTAAGTTTAGAGAATTTATCACATGTTGTTGTTCTTCAGCCAACCATATATTTTGACCTGCTATTGTCTTATGTATTTTGCAGAAAATTTGTGCTTGTATCTTCATGCCATTCTCTTTCATGATGGGGGTAGACTGGGAAGACAGTTTTATTGTTGCTGGACTACTAGGTTACAAAACTTTCTTCAATGAATTTGTGGCTTATGAGCGGCTCTCAGAACTGATTCAGAACCGAGAAAAGGGTGGGAAGATGTACATTAATGGTGTGAAACAGTACATGACAGTAAGTAACATTTTCTACTCTACAGATCTATTGGATCTAATACCTTTTCTGCTGAAACTCAACTTATTTTTTAATATGGGTTCAAAGGGATAGTGGTAGCATGTTACTCTAAAGCATATTTTTCCATGGTAGAGTTCAATTATGAAAATGCAGTATTGCTTTGTGAAGCTGCCATGACTGCCATTACACTAGCTATTTATTTCAAACAAACATAGCAAAAGAAAGGCATAGTTTGGGGGAACATGCCTTGTCCCACAGGACACTGCACATAAGGTCAAGGCTGTCTTCAAGGTGAATTTTTTCTTACCACAGACACTCATCCAGGAACACCCTGGGCAAGAACTGGGGGATCCTCCTGCCCGCAGAGATTTAGCCAAGCATTAGGCTTTTAAGAGAGGCATCCATCAAGCTTTAGCTGATGGCATTTAAGATATTACTTGCACACCTCTGCTGGAGGTTGTTGTCCCTATGCAAAGAGCAGTAATACAAGACATGTACTACCTGTCATGGACTTCTCTTGTCACACTGAGCCAAACTAGTCTATTTCAATTGCCAATGAAGACTAGTTTTTACCAGCAATTCTAGTGGATCCTGGGCCCTACTCTGAATCACACATCCACCCAGATTCACCTAACAGGATACATAATTCCTACTACAATTGTCTGAGAAGGAAACCTAAGCACAAGCAATGAAAACCATGATATCTGGATTTATGCCTGCACTGGCCTTTCTTCTTCAAATCAAGACGATCTGTCATTGTAGAGCACCCTTAATCAGAAAGCATCTTTTTGCACATCTTTTAGTCTTAATTTAATCTGACGTGATACTGTGGATACCTGCCTTATATACAAAAGCCAAAACATGTTCCTGATCACTTGCATTCTTTATTACTAGAACATATTTCACAAGTGGAAATAAAAAGCTAGGTAGTTGGATCAAATACACACTTGCCTGAGCATCCATTAGCAGTGTTCCTGGAATTCCTGTAAATAGGATCCTGGGTGAGATGGACCTTTAATTTGCCCTGATATCATCATGCTACATTCTGCAAGGAGAATATGTCTCTGAGCTCCCAAATGAGTGTTTATATATATATATATGTATATATACAATTTTTTAATCTGGAAATCACCCTTTAAATTCACCCTGTATTTCACATCTTTTTTTTTTTTTTTTTTTTTTTAGTAAGATGTCATATATAACTTCTGTGTTCACTTCCAATACAAATATAGAGCTTGTACAAACTGGTAAAAAATTCTGAGGTATAAAAATAGTTTTGATTCATAACACTACTAAAAATTGCCCAGTAACCATTTTAATTATGGCACAACTGTTCATATGAAAGTGCGCTTGACTTCCACTTTTAATTCCTATTCAGTTTCAGAACTCTCTAATACGTCCAGGCACAGATATTCAGTCAGAGTGAGCAAACAAGTGGTCTTCTGAGCTCCCTCACCTGAGCCAGTAATAGCAAGGCTTCCTGTTTTCAGAGCTAGGGAAGTACAAATGAAAGCAGTGAAATCACAGTACACAAAGCTGGTTCTAGGAAAAGCATGTAGAGTGGGTACTTGAAAAGCATTTTGCTGTATATTCACAGAGTGATTGAAAATATCTACAAATTGGTTTTCATAAAACAAGAGTGGAAACAGAGAAACTTCTAATGAACAGGAAACCTACTAGAATACTCGGATGTCATCAGCTTGGGTCTAAAACACAGTAAATAGCAGTTCAGAGATGGCATGGGTTCAAAAAACCCTTTGCTGAGATATGTTGTCTCCTTTCCAAAAATGTTTGAACTACATTAGTGTCAAGGTTTGCAAGATTTGCAGCCTGATTTCACCCAAAGTAACTTTGTGCCCTGTGAGGGGTCCCTCGATGGGGGTACAGGCCAGCCCAACCTTGACTCTGCTCTGAGTTCCAGACTGAGCTGGTGTTGCCCGAGGAGAGGAAGGTGGTTGAAGTCAGGAAGGAAATAAGCTGCTAATGGGGGGTCCAAAAATCTTAATGTGTCTCTACCTATTATCACATCAAAACACTCACTCTCTAGGAGACCCATTTCTCTTTCCTTCCACTGTGCACAGGGTGGAGCACACACAAGAGCAGCTTTGTACATGGAGCCCTCTGCTTGTTCAGGGTCAAAGAAGCAAGGGATATGTACCAAAACTTGAGGTTTCACAGTGTTATAGAGGTAGTCCAGCTATGAACAACAAGCTGAGATAAAGCTCTCTGACTCATACCTTCAAAAAGCAGCAACCAGACTCCCACCAGTAAGATAAGAACTATTTTTTTTTGTCTTTAATTACTAGTACTCAACTCAATAAGGCACAGCAATATACATGAAAAATAAAACCATCACATGGTTTATGAGTCCACCCACAGGCAATGAGTATGAACACCTGCATATTTCAGCAAGAGAATGATTCTACCTTGCTGAAAGCCACACACTGGGGCAGCAACCAGGCAAAAGCAAGTGACTTCAGTACTTGGAGCCCTAAGCCACAATGTGGAGTTTTCAGACCTCTAAATCGGTACAAGCTGACTCAAACAACTCAACGGGGTGTGTGTTTGTTTTCCAGGTTCGCTCTGAAGTCATTGCCACCTATGCTCTTTGTGGGTTTGCCAACTTTGCCTCCCTGGGAATTGTAACAGGAGGCCTGAGTAAGAATGACTCTTCTGGACTATTTATTTGGCAAGCAAATCCCAAAGAAAACACCCAGAGGAACAGATTGTGGGTGAAGCTTAGCAGCATTAGGGGTTCAGCAGCTCTCTGACAAGACCCAGCACCCACCAGTGTATGGAAGGGCTCCCTCAGGGCAGCAGGGTTTGGTACGGAGGTACTCTGAGAGGGGCTGGGGGCAAGGGAGAGGGACCAAGCCCTGACCAGCCCTCACACCAAGACCCTGAGCTACTACCACCCTCATGCTTCAGGAGGAGCAATCCATCTCTGTAGCCCACTGATCTGAACAACGAAGTTGTCTTTCCCATTAAAATGTTGCATATACACAGTAGGCTTAGAGGGAGAAAAAATATAGTAAAAAGGGCCTTTTAGATTTCAAGGCAAAAAGAAAATTTGAAAACCCATCTGGGTTTCTCACCAGGCAGCCAGAATTTCTGGCAGCTGTCTTTACTCTGGAGCCCAGGTGGCCTCTGTGGTGCAAGAAGTGGGGTGGCATGGAGAGCAGGACCCAGCCACAGGGACTGACCCTGATGCCATGCCTGGGGTTTGCATCTGAAATCTGTCATCAGCCAGATGTGACAGATGCAGAGAGGTGCAAACTGCCAAAGCAAACAGAAATTACCATTCCCTACAAAAGCCACCTTTACAATAAAAAGAAACAACATTGGCACCAAGCCTTCAAACGGCCCTCTAAAAACGTTTCATTTTCCCTCTTGTTTCTCCTTGTTCAAACTGCAGGGTGGGAATTTCCTCTTTTGGTGGGACAACTGGTAGATTGATCTTCTTTATGTCTGTATGTATTTATGACTGACACACTCTTTATTTTTTTCCTAGCAAGCATTGCTCCCTCAAAACAAAAGGAAATAGCTGCCAGTGGTTTCAGAGCATTGATTGCAGGAACTGTGGCCTGTTTCATGACTGCCTGCGTGGCAGGTACCGTACCCCCATTTGATGTCCCTCTCAGGCAGTGACCACTGCGTGGCAGCGTGTTGGCAGGACAGACATAGCCAGGCAGCTCCTCTATCTCTTCTTTCTAGCTTTGCCACGATTAAATGTCAATATGTGATGAAAGGTTCCTGAAAACGAGAGTAGGAAAATATTTATTTTATTTATTCCACTATGTCTTATATTTTTTTTTCTTTATTTTTTTATTTATCTTTTTCTTTTTTTTTTTTTTTTTTTTTTGGTAGTTAGTCTGTGTGTAACACATTAACAAAGCAAGTTATAGCTGAGTTGCAATCCCTCCTCCACATTACTGGCTACAGAAATACAGAAGCAATTATGGATCCAAAATGGAGGAGTGGAATTAAAGAAGAGCATAGCAGTCAAGGAATGGGGGGAAGCAGAACAGCTTTTTGCCTTAGTGTTAAATAGATGCTTTACACTGATAGTATTCTCACTGAGTTAATGAAACTGTCCTAAGGTGAGACTCAACTGCAGATCCTTATTTTCAATGTCTCACCTTCAAGCTGAGTAAAGAGTCACAATGCAACAGCCATTAAAAGGAGGAAATTAAAAAGAACATAATACTAATTATATTTTTAAATAATTAATTGACCAGATATGATTCAGCAGGTAAAACTTATGCTCAGTAGTTAACAATCCCTTTCCCAGCTCTCTTTTCTGAGCATATGATATGAAGAAGTGCATGATGAAGGTTAAAGCATTCATATTCCTCCAGTGAAGAAAGAGACTACTTTATATAGCCAAAAAAAAATGTCTGTTTTAACCACAGCTTCCATATCCCTTTGTGTTCATTGAAGCAACAGAAACATACACATTCTAAAGATAAACCCACACTATTTTCTGGAAGTTATAGAACTAGTACGCTTGAAATGTCATTAGTTTCACAGCCCACTGTAATATTTTCATATGTGACACTACTTTGTATAACTGAGGAATCGGAAAATCTTACAAAAATGTGTCATTTCACAATCCTGACCTTAAGAGCAAAATTATGAACAGCCACTGGGAAATCTTTCTAAAGCAGTAAAATCTGCTTTGGAAAGAAAATTACATTACACCCACTCCTGCCATGACAAATGCTTTCCTTATGCACAGAAGAAGGTAAAAAATCCAAGCAATTCCTACTGCCCCAGTTAAGATAAGAACATATTAAAAATGTGTTCAGGTTTCACAACACTACATAGAAAGAACCATCCTTTTCATATTTTTGTGTCTTCTTTACAGCAATGAATGCTGACATCATTACTATTCATAGGAAATTTTGGAGAACATCTAGCAAAGCAAAGTAAAATAAAACAGAACTACCTCCAATTAAGATAAAATAAAATGTACTGCAGTTACTTGCACTGCTATAAATGCAACATAGCTCCATTTTAGTTAATGAAAGCACACTGGCCCAGCAGTGAGAAAGCCATTAGCGTCCTTTTTCTAGTAGCATTAAAAGCAGTAGAAAAACAAAATGTTCAATGTATAACAGGTTACCATAGTTTCATTTCTACGTACCAAAAAAAAAAAAAAGTTTGTGGTCACTTCTTAATCCAGGTCTGTAAAATGATTCAGATTTTTTTTTATAAACCCCACCTTTCAAGTGATTTATTCTCACAGCTTTACAGAATCATCTTGGAGGGTGATTTCATATTAGCCAGAACGTTTCATCTGACCATAACATCGTGACTGACAATTCCAAGTCTTATCTTCCTCTTCATTACTCATTAAAAAAAAATGTTACTTACTTCACAGGAATGCTGGTCATCCCTGATCTGGAAGTTACTTGCCACATCTTTTTAGGAAATGCCTTCAACTCCACAGACTTCCCTACCAACAGCACAAAGCTAGTTAAATGCTGCCAGCAACTCTTCACCAGGTATAGACCAACTCTTTATTTTTCTGTCAGCATAATTTAGGGAGCTCACATATTCCCTAAAAGCCTAATTTTATTTTTTCTGTTTAGCTTTTTTTCTTGGGCACCTGCTTTCCGTTAATTTGCTTCTTTTAAATAAATTAATATTTTAATGTAGCTGAATTGTTTTCCCTTTCTTGGGCATTTCCCTGTTACATGCCAAACACAAACAGAACCAACAGAGAACTCAAAATGTCTTTGTCAAAACCTGAACTTCCTGAATGCCTAAAAATAGATTGTCATGTGAAGATTCAGTGGTCTAGCTTAGGCTCATCTCAAATACTAACAAAAAATAAACCAAATATTGGAACTAACATAGTGTTAACATCGTGTCTGAGGATAACCTGAGTTGAAAAAAGCCAGGAGCTTTTCCTTCTGCTGTCTATGAATCTGGCTGAAGACAACAGTGATCACATTTGTTTACATAGAAAACACATATTTGAAGCAGAAAAATACTCTGAGGTAAACTGGTTTAGATAATTCTCTATCCAAGACAGAAAATAAAGGAATAATGATACTAAGTAAGGAATACATTCAGACATACTTAACACTATCTCACAAAGAACCAAAGGTCTATGTATTTAGATTATGGCAAAAACCTTTAAAATTTGATATATACAATATGTAAGGTGGCCTTGTTTTTATGGTAACATTTTTAGATTTACACTATTGTAAAAAATGTAATTTAAAAAAAATATTCATGTTGATGTCAAGATCACCACCTTCTGCCTATACATCCATGTTTGCATATCACTGCAAGGAATTTCTGTTCTTGCAACCTGATGTTCCAAATGAGTTTATCATAACATTGAACCAGTGTCAAAAACTTTTTGCCCAGTAAAATCATCTGTGATATTCAGTACATTCCTTCATTCATATTTCTTCATCACTGCAACTTTTGCTCATCACAACAATTTTAACTCTACCAAATTGCTACAAAGGCAAGAACTTGCTCTCTTTTCACCAGAATCAGTGTTGAGCAAATGCTTTGAAGATGCACAAATCTTGAATAATTAACTGAAATCCTCAATTATTTCAGTTACCTAGGAAGATATAACCAAGGCACAAGGACTTTATACATAAAACAGACATCACTCCGGTAAAAATATCTGGTCACGGCACGTGGCTGGTGTTTGGAAAGTCTTCTTGCTGTTTCACTTCTCATGAAAATTTTAACACATTTGAAGTTGCTTTGTAGAAATTGTGTGTGCACACTTATGTGTGTGCACATGCATGTGTATGTGCATATGTTTGTTTATGTGTAAATATACTATATATATGGGGAGAGAGAGATTGAGATTCCCAAAAGAGAAAATTAATATCTCTGATTTCTGCTTTTATCTCCTTTCCCAGCATAAATGGTTCACAGGAGACCTTCCATGGAGGAAACTACACCCTGAGTTCCTTGAAAGGATGTTGCCAAATAC
Organism: Nesoenas mayeri; assembly: GCF_963082525.1. Lineage (NCBI taxonomy): Eukaryota > Metazoa > Chordata > Aves > Columbiformes > Columbidae > Nesoenas > Nesoenas mayeri. The sequence goes on along the minus strand of NC_137542.1, from coordinate 25,369,028 downwards.
TGGATCAACCTGCTTTTAATTGCAGTTGGATTTAACCTTAATTTTTTTGGGGGATAGATCATAAATAAGAGCGGTGTTCTTTGGTGAAAAGTTAATAAAAAATTTCCTTTTCTGCAACATGTGTGAACCCCCAAACCTTTATTTTCCATCTCTTACCAGCCCAGTTCCTCTGACTTGCTTGGAATTACTTATAAATTAAATTGGGATTAGTTCAAGACACCTCTTGCTGCAGATCTCTTCTTAAACTAAAGATCAGAAGAGTAGGAGAACATTTCTGAGCCTGATTCTCCTGATTTAATTTCTACCCCCAAACTGATGAATCTACAGAATTAAACTGGTGTAGGCAAGAAGAAAATCAGATTCAGATTTGCCTGCCACTTACAGAAAGCTGTGAACTGGAAATCATATTTAGAATCTCCATCCAATCCTATTAGTATTTCTGCTCTTTTTGATACCAAAGAAGTGTTTTTACTGCACCAAGATAAATTACTCTGTTCTCGGAAATCTCTGGACATTTCTTCTGGTAACTATGGCTGCATGTGAACTGAGCTGCTAACATGTGGTGAACCTCACCAGCTTGGCCACTGAAGCACCAAAATCAGGGACCAGCCAGTATGCACCCCGGTCCCCTCCTGCCCATAGACATATGCAGGCCACACCTTTATCCAGGAGGCTGGTCCCTGTTCAGAGGTAACTTACATGAATGGAAGTGTCCCAACTCCAAGGAAAGTATCCTGTATAAATTCTTCTCAATCTTTGTTGTTAACAATTGTGAAAATTGATCCTGGAGTCGCCAAGCAGGAACTCAGAGCAGTATTCCTATCACAAACATCAGAGCTGTACTGCAAATCAAATATGAGTAAAATCAGGTCACAGTCTGACTAGTCCCTGTGAAAGCAACCTTGATGGATCTTGAAGACCCTCTTGAAGAGGGAAGTCTCTTATGTTTTTAAGCTTGAGACTTTTCATGGAATTCAAAACTGAGAAATCATTTGCAGATCATTTTGATAAGTTTGTGATATACACATTCTTGATTCCTACACATTGTTACTGCCAAAGACTTGAAAAAAAAAACCCTAAGAACTGAAGTACAGAAACATCAGGAAGTCCTGACATACCATCCAAATAAAACTAGTGCAGATGGAAATGAACCAGTCTATTTTGATAAAATAATAACTAATTCTTCCATCTTCCATTAATTATTGCAGAATCAGTTCTGGGAAAACCAGATTCATAAACTTAGACACATGCCAGTACAGTGATTTTTAGGGAACAGTTATTTAGCCTTGTTATAAAAGATGCAAGTTTCCTGTAAAACTGAGTTAGCTAACTTACTAACTTATTCTCTGAAAAACTGTAAATGCCAGTATTACTGCTAGTTGTGATTTTTATTACAGGTTTCACACTGTTAGGTGTTTTCTTTTGGCCTCATCCACCTAGATTTAGGAGACTGTAGGTCAACCTTAGTTTCAGTGCTTATAAAGAATGTCACTAATCCTGATTATGGCAGATGTATGTACGAATATTTTATGCAAACCTGTCCTAAAGAAACTGTATGAGTTTTGCACACAATTTCTAGCCAGCATCCTGGTTATAGCAGGGTTTACATTTCAAAGAAGTTTAGAGTTTGAAACAGAGAAATATATTCTTTCAAGGGAAATTAATCAGAAACATTGATTCTCACTGTCAAGCAGAATGTGCTCCACACCCCCTGTTTATAAGTCATCACTGGCACTCTCCCTCCTTGTCGCTCCCTAGCATGCTTTATTTAATGTCAGCCTTTTGAAATGGCTGCTCTTCCCCTTCCCACAGTTGAAAGCTGGTTAAAAGGGCTACTCCAGTTAGTAAAGACAACCATGGATGAACTTCTAAAAAAGCCTCTCATAGTGCTTGAAGCAGCAGCCTTCCTCCAGCAGAAGAGATGTGGTGTGTTTCTTTTCTTTTTAGGACTCCCGCACATAAGGATTACATGGCGGCTTTAGCAGAGCGTGTGTAACATTGCTCTACCTACACCTGGTCAAAGAGATTCCCACCTGGTTTGCCGATGGCTCAATAAAAATACTTTATACATGGGATGTTGCATCCTGAATGTAGCAAAAACAGCAGTGAAAGCAGGAGGGGATTGCTAACACGTACCATCATGTTTTCAGATGACTGTTTTCACTCTGTGATGGTGCTAGGAGTTCAGGATAGAGTTTTTGGTGTCTTTCTGAACACAAAAAGGGGACCACACCTTTTGCCTATACGAGATTAACCTGGCAGCATTGACCATGAACCATCAGCACCCAGAAATGTATTTCCAACGATTGCCAGTGACAAGGAGCCTGCAACACAGACCTGAGAAGAAACATTTGATTTAATCAAATGCTTGCTAGCACTTCATGCTTGTATAAAGATCTACACGAACATTTTGGAACTAATGTATTAAATAACACATTAAGCCCAAGTAGAGGTATCTTTGTTTCAAGGGCCTTGCAAAAAAAAAAAACAAAAAAAATGAGAGCTTAACCTGATTTGCAGTTACTGTCATGGCAGTGCACAATAAGTTGTAACTAGTTCAGATGATAAGTTAATGAAGCACAGGTGGTGTGACTCAATCTGTCACCCTCAGAAGCTACCCACTAGAAGTCACTACATATCTAATAGCCTTGTGGAGCTTTGTACTGTAGCATTCACGGGCTGTTAGTTAGTCACTAAAAATCACCAATAGCAGTTCTAGGAAATGTTTTACACAGTTCAGTGTACAACAGTTCCAGGAAGCATACTGTGTATCCCTTGTCATGCTCAGAGCATATACAATCAAAGAAAACTATCCTTAATGTAAGATCTCCCCGACCCAAATCTAGAAAAGCATTGAAATATGCAGATGAGACAAGGCTGGTATGGAAAAGGAACATTTCTATTTTAATTGGCTGAGGAGCAGTTGGAAGAAACAAGTACACTTTTAGAAACAAACTCTTTTTCCAGTTCTACATACCACAGCAGCACTCACAACCTATAGACCTTTGTGAACATGTAAATAATTAACTATGCCAAAGAGGCAAGTCATACACAGCAAGTTATGAAGCCAAGTAGTTGTTCTCCAAACCACATATCACCTCTTTCTCACAAAAAACATGAGAGAGGCAAGCTACTAAAGAGACAGAATACGAACACCAATTCTTCTCCTGCAGACTGAAACAGATTTTGCTACTCAGTGTTTAGACTGGTTCCCACTATGCAGGGCCACAAATCCATGGTTCCCAAATCATGTGAGTCTTGGAATCACTAACAGACCTACAAATTTCAACTAGATACTGGTAGCTTTAAAGTTGCTTAAGCACATTACTCAGCAGTGCCATACAGCTGAAGGGGTGGCTCTGAACCTCAGCCCCACCAGCAGTGGTAGAAGACAATCAATCCTCTGTGTCCAGGGCACCTGTGCAGGGCAGGGGAAGCTCTGCCTGTGTGACGTATGTGCCATGGGGAGCACAGGGCCCTGCTTGGCAGCTGGTGGCACAGCCGGACCTGCCCTAGGGGTACCTGGTGTGAGGCCCTGAGTCTGCACTTGTGGGCACGGTTCACTCGTGTGGCACCATCCCAACTCCACAAGCAGGCTCACAGAACATGTAGGCCTGCTGCTAAACTGAGCTGCTACCTGATATCAAACATAAAAACAAGTGGCAGGTGACAAAACTTTTCATGTTTAAGAGGATGAATCAAGTTCTCCATTCTTTTACAACAGTCTAAACTTTGAGGATCTTCACTGAAGCTGGAATTACCATACACTTATACCAGTGTTAACCAGACAATAATTTGTTTCCTTAGATTTTCATTCTGATTTCAAGCTGGTTTTAAAGTCTTATCGGTCCATAGGAGCCAATAGAGGTACTTCAATTGAAACAATATTGTATAACAATCAGTGCTAATATACACATGCCACTGTTTTGCCCCATGGAGCTCTGAATATGAAACTTGACAATATTCAGAAAAATAGGCTGGCAAAAAACAGTTTACTCTTTATCTCAGAACTACTTCATTATGATTTTACAGAGGAAAACAATAGAAAATCAAAGCATTTTCTTGTTGCTATGCTATTCTGCAGCACAGGGATTTGCTATAGCAACCAGTGCACCACACAAAAGGCATTGATCAGAATGCTTGGGTTGCCATGGTTGCATAGTGAAAACAGGTAATTTCTTTTTGATATATAGATTGGTGCTTTTGATGTTAGGTAGCTAGAAATGTCAGGGAGATGGGAGCACCCTACATGATATTGTTGCATGTTCCTCGGTGGCAAGCATAGATGGCAGTTCAGAGCCACATTTCTCTAGATGAAACAAGAAAATCTAGAGTTTTTACATGCAAAATCTTGCATTTTACCAGGATTTACATGTAAGAAATATTATACCTGGGTCTTGTTGCTTACCTGTTTTCCACATTAGGGAAGTATTCCTACCCCAGCAGCAACATTTGAAGCCCTCATGTTACAGAGAATGGCCCCATGCACAGGATAATAAACCTGGATTTGTGTCTGGTTCTGAGTTTTGCCACAGGCTCCAGGTGCATTTGGGAAAGTTTCTCAGCTCCATGATGTCTCTGTTCCCAATCCATAAAATGAAGCTATAGCCTGAGAATGTTGTTAGCAGTTGCAGTAGAGCAAAAATTGTTAGACAGAAAAAACGGGAGAGCAGGACTTTTGCAGCTATGGGATTATACATCCAGTAGCTCCTTCCAGCCTGACTCTGTAACAAAAAGTAATGAGGAACCATACGTTACGTGAATAATTTCTGTCAGAGACTCTTACATAGAATCAAAACAGATATAACTCCACCAATCTGGCACTTTTCCTAAGCTAACAGCATTGGTTCAAATAAAGGAAGAAGACTGTGAACAGATTCATATTGGTGTTATTTCCCACCCTGAAGAAACGCTATTGCACTGCTGTTGCATCTGAGCTCAAAAAGTAACAGACACAAAAATATTGGTGCCCCCACCAAATGACTGCTGTTGCATCAAGCCATCCCAGACACTTTCCATAGCTGTTTTAGTATCTCCGTGACCCCAAAGATTCCCAGATCCTTTACTGCTGACTGAACCAGTTCGACAAAACTCTCATTTTACTCTAATTGGCTATTTGACCATATTACATGAATTATTAAACAGGGAAAGACTGCAAAATCTCCTGTCCCTTTATCTTGAATCCTTTCTGTTCACAGGTACTTCCCCAAGAAGCCAGTGAATAAAAGGCCTTTATCTGTTTTCAGTTCACAAATACCATGTGAAAAAAATCAAGCCCTCACAGTTTTTTGAATAATCTAGCCCCTCAAAAAGGGAATTTGTCCTTGCAGTTACACCATATTACTGCAAACAGCTCAGCTGAAGTCAACTGAGGTGCTGTCTGTGCTATACATTTACCTTGTATAAGTGACTGTGGTATCTGACTTGACCTTAAACCACCTAGAAAAATCGCAGAACCCCCTCAGAGCTACCAGTTGTCTCCTTGTTCTACCTCGACTGTTGTAATAAAACTACGGCACAGCCCAGACTGAGATTTCAGGTCAGGTTTCATTTGCCAGGTAACTTGTATTCCCAAGCCTCTTGCTTCTCTCCTTTCACGGTTTCTTCTTCTGACCACTCCATGGCTTTACAGTAGCAGTGTTCACATCTTGCTTTCTGTATCTGCTGCTTTTACTCCTGATCACCTTTGTTTTGATTTCACATATCACCACAGGGTGCTGTAACGTTTCCTTTCTCACATCACTAGGTGGCAGAACACAATCAGCAAAAGCTTTTCTCAAGAAAATACGTGGGGTTACAAATATCTGGCCCTTTTTTTGTGTGTGTATGGCCTCCTTGGGGTTTTTGTTGCTCAAAATTCCAGGTTAAATACTTTTATTAAGTAACTTCATTTTCAGGTAAAATAAAAAATACTATATGCTTTGGCCATGGTGCTTCTCTTCTAAAGAGCCACTGTGAGCATGTTTAATATCTGCACTTTCCAGAGTGCCACACAGCCATCCCTGAAAATTACCTTTTTCTAAAATGCTGCCTGCTGATTTCCCCCAGATTTCTTATTACCTTTGTAGATTGTGCCTGTCTCTAATAAGCTTAGTAGAAATAGCAGAATCAATTATAAAGGCTTAGATACTGCAAAAACTTGCAAGAGATGGTGGCATGGGAGGGTAGTTGTGCACCCTGCTACAATATCCCCGTTCTACTTAGCTGAAAGTAATATGGGGCTAAAGGTTTCTAAAACTCATTCATGGCCCAGAATAGCAACACCAATAACAGTAACAAAGTCCATTTTACCATAATCTCCACCACCAGCCCAGGTCTTAGGATGTCATCTGTTTTGGGGCTTGCTGAACACTTGAAGGCTTTTCACATGCTAGTATAGTTTTCTGTAGTTGCCTTAACTGTAGAGGAAAGGGGGAACAGGAGGCATCAGCTCACTGCGTTAAAGAGGGCTAAGAAAACAACATTAAGGATGAGAGGGAAATTATGCATTGTGGAGACAAGCAGTGACAAGACATCCTTATGAGGTGTGACTCAAGTAAATGGCTTGTTTCCAGAGTATCCATTGCTGCAATGTCTGAGGAACTCTTTATTCACAGGGAAGAGGGAAGCACAAAGAGCTTCCCTTGCCTTCCAGGGATACTAGAACCACTACTCAAGAGCTTAAATACTTACTGCTAAATATGGTAAAGTAATCCACTTCACAGAATAAGTAACCTGCTCACAGTGAGTTGCAAGAGCTTGTGCAGAATTTAAAAGGCTCTTTCAAGAGACTGGATGTGTATAGTGGTCTCAAAGTCTAAGGAAAGTTTCTCCATAACTTTCACTCCTATTAAGAAATGTTTCATCAAATAATGTGAGACAGCACAGTACTTTCTAACTGCTTTGGCCTGTTATTCATCTCTCAGGTGTCTGATTGTGTTAATCGGAACATTTGGGAAAGGCATACACAAAGGCAAGGGGATGTGAGCACCCATCCTCCAGAAACCTGAATGGGAATCATCTACAAAACACTCTGGAAAAACCCAAAGAGCTCAAAGCCAGAGGCAGCGTGCTGTTGAGACAGGCTCAGACAGATCTGGTTGTCTTATATCGGCTCTTCTTTCCTAATGTAGTTCTACAAAGGCTTTTCGTGGGAGCTAACTAAAGCCCTTGTGGGCGGTAGAGGGCCGGGGGGTGGTGTTGCTTTCACCAGCAATGCCCAGCTTTGAAAAGGTTCTCTCTTCTGGAGCATTGCTTATAAAAGCATTTTCACTTGGACATGAAAGGAACCCTATTCTCCAAAGATACTTTCAGCTAGTTCCAAAAGGTACATTTCTGTTCTGCAGACCTTTAGCTTGACTGTTTCCAATGAAAAATTTTCCAAATAAGGGCCAAAAGTAAAAGATTAAAGTGTTGGTCTAGTTCACCATAGGGTTTTCTCTGTACTCTCTTTCTTTTCAGGGAAATACAAGACTTTAAATACTGATAACTTCCCCTTCCATGAAGCTTGCTGCCTAAAGTTCCTTCAAAATACTGGTGCCAACTGGAAAGACTTTATTCTCCGTGTCTGAGTATGTTGAAATAACTAGAAAAAAATATATTTCTTATCTAATTATTGCTATTCTGATCTACAGAGACATTGTCCTTTGCAGTTTTTTGCGGATCCAGTAGGATGCTAAACTTGTACAGAACTCATTCCAGCATTAGAGGTCATGCTCACCCCCTTCATGCCGTTTAAGCAATTCCTAAAATAGCAATGAGAACGTGCTTTCAGATGCATCTAGATTGACTTTTTCTCTGAGACAAAGCCCTTGGTCTGTGCAAACATCTCCCAAAATTCTACAACACAGGCAAAAGTGTCTTGTGCACTATATATTTGTTCATTTACATGTGTTTAGATATTTGGCAAAAAATATTTTTCAATGTAATTGACTCCCACTAATACTATATAAAGCAGCAGCTTTACATAGTGATCTGGATAACTTTCATGCTTTACACTTTCTCAGATACAGCTGTTACAGTTAATTCTGTGCAAATTCAGTTGGATAATTACTAATTCGCCATCAAAGAGAGAAGCAGCCTGATTTCTGAGAAGTATTTGACTTCCCAGCACTAGTACTCAAGAAAAAAATCTTATCTGACAAGTCTGAATCTGCCAAACAACATTCCAGTTGAACCAGACCTAATTGTGCTGGCCAAAGCAGAGAATATTGGTAATTCTTCCACTGGTTCATTTTGAGAGGGGTCATTGAGGAAAATTATTTTCAAAAGACAAAAAAATCTTCCATTTGCAGATTATCTTGACCAATTTAGACATTTCAGAGAGACAAGGCTGAATCCTGAGGTCGTGGTACAAATGACCCAGGAACTATCTTTCTCTAAAAATTATCTCATTTAAGATTCTTGGAAGAGCCTCTTACATGTTCCAGAACAAACTGCTACTAGATGTCTTTTTCCTGATTGTGACAAAATAGGACTATATCGATGATGGCTGTCTTGTTTGACGGCACTATTTCTAGCAAAACATATTCTAAACACAGTAGGTATAATTCTAAATGTATTACATTCACAGGGACCATGAGCAGGCACTAATATGCATGTTACTTTGCATTGTACAAATAGACCAAGCATCAGAGAGCTTTTGATCCAATTGTTATGTAATAAACAGGAAAAGCATGTGTAGAGACCAAGGCAACAACAGAGACAGGTGCATAGAATAGTAAGCATAGTAGAACTGTCATAGATAAAGGCAGTACAAATTAAGCAGCTATTAACGACATGATATAAAACACAAGACAAATATAACCAGACCTCTTTTCCTAAGCAAGAGTACGAACGTGTTACATTTACATTGTATTTGCCTAGTGTAGTTCTCAGCTACTGATAAAGCAATACACTGCCATCAGGTAATATCTCCCTTTCACTGCTGTGCACGTTTAATGGTCCGTGGCTGGATCTGTGTTGGTCAGCTCCATCACTCACCATGGATAAGACCCAAAGTTCTCCTTTGTTATGACAGATGGGCCCATGGGGTTTTGTTTCCACTGCAGACAAGGAACTGTCTCTCAGTGGGTTGGTACTTGGGTTTTATACACATTTATCTTCTGAACAGAGCCACGTATTTCTCTAGCATCAGTGAGTATATCTGGGGGGAGTTTTTTGTTTTAACCAATGTTAGCACCAGCCTCTTTATCACAAGTTTGAACAGACCAGGACTGGAAATGTATGTGTCTCGGACTGCTGCTGGTAGCACTTGTAGAGCTGAAAAGGGACAACGAGGACCAACTTTTCACAAAAGCATTTGTAAATGGAGGAAACAGGAGACAATAGCCTTGTCTGTGGTTTTTGTTTGCTTGCTTTACAAATAGTCAGCCTGATAAATTTAAAAAGTGAAAGAATATATCAGTTTTGCAAAATCTTATTCAGCTCTCTATCAGATCTAAGGACTGTCCCATGAGGTCTCGGTGGCTCTGCTAGCTGGGTGATGGCTGTGTGCCAGATCTCCACCATAAAGCAGTGTAGGTGATACCATTAGAACTCTTTGTCACCAATGGCAGAAGTTAGGGAGCTGCCGTTGCTAGAGCACTCCTGCAAGCACATGGGACTGAGTCTGGAGTGATGAAGTTGTGTTTTGGGTTTACATGGCAAGGTTTTGGTAGCAGGGGGCTGTAGGGTTGGCCTCTATGAGAAGAGACAAGGGCTGCCCCACATCAGACCCAGCTGGTTCCCGTCAGCTCCAAAATGGACTCACCACAGGGCACAGCTGAGTCCATCAGCAAAGTTGGTGGCATCTCTGTGATAACATATTTAAGAAAGGGTAGAAAACATGGAGCATCAGTTGTGAGAGGAGAGAGAAAAACGGACATGCAGACACCAAGAGAAGGAGGGGGAGGAAGTGCTGTAGGCACCAGAGTAAATATTTTCCTGCAGCCTGTGGAGAAGACCATGGTGGAGCCAGTTGTCCCTCAGCAGCCCATGGAGGACCATGCTGCAGCAGATATCCAACCTGCAGCCATGTTATAACAGGTGTACGTGCCCTGAAGGAACCTGTAGCCCACGGAGAGCCCATGCAGGAGCAGGTTTCTGGCAGGAGCTGCAGCCCATGGGGACCCACACTGGAGCATCCCTGTCCCTGAAGGGCTGTACCACATGAAAAGGATCCATGCTGCAGCAGTTCTTGAAGGGCTGGAAAGCAATCTTAGAGCTGCAGTTGCATTCTCTTCTGGAGGCAAAGTCAGCACAACATCAAACCCCAGTATGCTAGAGGAGCAGCATGTGCTAAAAAGGAAAAAAATGTACAGCTGTTGCAGAAAATCCTCAATTGCATCCGCCTTTGTATTATAGCAAGTGAAAGATTGCTTTACTGCTTAAACATAACTTGGGTATGGCTCCCTAACTTGTTAAGCACAAGAGGTAGGTCTTGTCCTATAACTATGCCTTACAATGATTGTACATGAAGTCCCATATTATATATATGGAAATATTTGGTCTGGATGCCCCAGCAGGCTGGACATGAAAAAGAAAACAGTAGACAAATTCCAAGTGCCCTTTATTAAAAGAGTCACAAACACCATAAATTACACTAATGGAAATATTACTGGCCTATCACCTTATCCTAACCCCTTATCTAATTAGAAATACAAAACAACCCTATTTAACTATATATGTATATTTTAAATTATGTACATGAACCAGCCTGAGCCTTCTAGTTAGTGTAATCACAATATACATTATTTTCCTCATTCTTCTCATACAAACTGTAAGACCATTTAACAATAAAGTTCACTATTTTTCCTTTCAGCTACTTCACTTACGATGTGTTCTTGAATAGCTGAAATCTGTCAGGGAATGTCTGAAGAAGGAAAAGGACATCTGCAGAGGCAGGCTTTGTTTCCATTCCTGTGACTGTTTCTACAAAGGCTGTGAACCTGTCAGATGAGGTGGGTTTTGGGGACAGCTTTTCAAGAATAACACAATTACAGCTTTCATGTGCTCAGCATCATGCCCTTTGCATCCTGGCACATGTGGCCAAAATGGCCAGCGAGGTAAGAATCCAATATCTTACGCCTCTTGAGAATCTGCTTCTTTTCTGGTGCTGAAATGAGATCCGAGCCACTTCAATACTGCCTATGTAGCAATTCTGTCCCCTGGATAAGCTCTTCAGAACAGACTCTCCCTAATGCTTAGGCTTGTGAGCTGTGGTGGGCTCTGCAGTCAGTCAGGGTCTTTTTCAAATGTACCTTCCTCTCCAGCATTCTTCTGCTTAAAAATGCGTAGAAGTTGCTTCGATGTACCAGTGCATTGGAATCCTATGATTCTTCCACAAAGGTATATCAGGAAATAATTTTAAAGTACAACAAATGCTCAAGGATGGCATAGGGCATGTAGGATCAAATGAGGAACATTCCCTGGGGTGAAAGGTCTGTGTGACCATTTTCTGCCACTCATCCATCGGTAATGGAGGAACTTCAAAGAAGTACTGCCTAGTCCTCTGGATTTCAGGTCTAGGCAAGGAAAAAGCAACAATTTGCAGGATTTCTGAAGGGAATGTAGAGTTTCCCTTTGTTACAGAATTTATCATTACAGGATAGTCTCTAGAACTGACTGCTGCAAGTGAAAAAAAAGGTGTGAAATCTCCAGATTGAAGGATCCTAACCACTAACACCCCATATGTATGTTTTTAAGCAGTTTCTAGTCATTTACTATAAATATATGAAAAATTTCCCCACGCAGTTTGCACTGTGACACCATAATGATCCACATGGCATTGGTGACATACTGACATACGTTGTAGCATATGTTGTGAAAATACATGAGCCTCAGTCCTCCCCTAAGGAGTAAGAGGATGGAAACATGTGGAAGAACGTGTGTCTCTAGGCACAGTGGATGTGAGCCTGTGGCATCATTTTGAGATTTTTCAAGCCTCTTTTGTGCCCTTACCCTCTGCTCTGATCCATTTGTGAAGGAGTTTGTCAAGAAGGTTACTGTAGCTCCCCATAGTCAAGGGGCTCATTTGTCTCCTCAGCACCCAAGGGATGGTGACTGCTCTTCCCCACTCTGTTCTTTCTCTGATAATTTTTCTGTCTCTTTTCTATTTCTTCTCTATGCCTCCCTGTCCCTCTTTTTGGAAGCTGGAGTGCAGTCAGGTGGCTGCTTTCTCTTGGGGGACAGAAAGGGGGATGTGGGGTACAGCAAGGAGGTGCTGATGAGGGAGCCATGGGGTGCAAGGCATAGGCAGGATGGAGAGAGCGTTTTACCCACACATGAAACACCAAAATTCAAAGCTGTCTTTGCAAAACAAAGCCCTAAACGCTGCCCACAAGATGAGGAATGTCATAGGCCAAAGAGAATTTTCAGTTCCATGTCCTTTGGGTGTACACAGAAGTATCTATGATTTCTCACCAGCCCAAAGGTAAAAAATGAAAACACTTAAGAAAGCCTGGAAGGTGAAATATTGGAAATTAAAACCTTTGAGTGCTGATTGTACAATTTCTGTGTAACTATTATTTTCCAAAACAGGCTTTTCAGAACACAGTTCATTTTTCTGTATGGGCTGAGACTACGCTTCTTGTTGTGTTGGTATTCTGCGTTTGGACTTTCTAACATTACAAAATACACGTATGCCACAGACTTGTCATATAATAGGTTCATTGTTATTAGTTGACAAATCCATTTGTTTAAAGCTAAATTTTTTCATGAGGTAAAAAGAAGCAAAGTTTGCATTTTAAAATCAGCTTTCAATGTTTTAATAGGCACATCCAGAAAATGTATAATAATTCCCATAAATGTTGAACATTTAACTGTTCCATCGCTTATTGTGACTCTCTTATAAATGTATGTATTTATTGTGTTGCCCAATGTTTTCCCCAGATCTAGTGTTGTCTAGTTTCCAAAACATCATTTTTTATATGAAATACAGAGAGAGATGACAGGGAATCTTTCTCAGAAGCGGAATTAATTTTTCCTCTGCAACTTTTTTAACCCTTCTTTTTTTGTCTGCCACAGCATCTCTTCAAGGAGCTAGAGTTTACCTGCTGTGATGAGGAACACCCTAGAAAAGCTTGAGACTGGTTTGTATCTGTTGGCCAACCACTCTGTGGGAGTGATCTCCCTTTGTGCTTCCTGTTATTTCATTGTCAGTTTTCCAACTCAGGTTTTCAAAGCATCAGAAAACTGACGAACACAACATTTGAGAGAAGATGATAGAATACTAAGTGCAGTCACTTTTCATCAAGTAGGTTTTCTGCAGTAATCATTCTTGAACCCAAAGAGGTCTGTTACTGAAAACACCCATCACTAGAAAACACTCAGCTTCAATGTGACAGTCATTCCCACTTCTGTCTAGACTTGCCCAGAGGCATGCTTACTCTATTGTTACCTTGTCATGTCTGGCTGATTGGAAACTCATCTCCATCCTCTTCACTCTCTTAGAATGATAGGAAATTCGTCTACTTCAGAATCTCCTGCCAGCTTCTCAAACTTCCTCTTTTTTACCTATTGGCTCCTTATCCCTCTTCACTGGTTTCAAGCTCTTGTTGTTCCACTCATGTCCTACTGACTCAGCTGTGTGCTGTTTCTATGACTTCCTGCTTTTAAAATTGCTTTTCTGAGCCCATCAGCTACACTGCCTTCTATTTTCTAGTCCCTTCTCAAGAACCTATCTGACAGTTCAGCCTTTCAGGTAGATTAGAGCCATTCAGCAACACTCATCCCTTGGTTCTGGGTTTCTCTCAGCTCACTGCTGAATTTCCTTCTATTTCTCTAGTCTTAGACCCAGAACACCTTTGAATAGGGAGTACCTGTAAATGTATGGTTAAATGTCCATGTAACTAAGATCTGATGATAAAAGGGGGACTGGGAAGTTTGCCAATCTGCTGTCCGATCAGAGAGACAGCGATGTAGAGTCTGTTTCAAAGGCAATCAGAGTCAGAGGAAGTCACATCAATTTTGGAGACCTTTTGGGTTAGACGATACCTGAGATGCGATGTGTCATTGTAAGACAATGAAGTATATATCTGTATACCTAAAATATTGACTGAGTTACCTGACATTTTATAACTCTGCAAGCACATGAACAGGAAATGTGCAATGTATGTGGGTTCTCAAGGTGTCAGTGTCAGGGGAAACTGGAAGGAACAGGTTTACATGTAGGATGTACAGTGCAGGCTTAGATGTTTGACACAGTCTTCCCAAAGTCTTTCTGCAGTGAGATTTAAAACACCAGCAGCAAGATGGCTTTTACACGGGACTAAGCAACTAATTGACCTACATATAAATTAATGAATACAAACTTTGGTTTTCCTCTTTTACTCTATAGAAACTCAGAGAATGACATCATGATCTGAAGAACAAAGCTTTCAGGGCTTAAGTACAGAGCCCTCTCTCTTAGGTTTTTTTTAAATGTAACTTTTCAGGGGCTGATTACATTTTATTGAAAGAGAAAAATCATTACTGGGAGCTGTAGAAGTGTAAAAGCATATTGAGGAGTTGATGACATGGTAACCACAAGAGTGACTCTCAAGTATCTCAGCACACTGTGAAACCCTGAGAGGCTGAATGCGTGTCGATACCCTCATTGGCAGTGTGGTTCATGGATTAGTGGACTTTGTCGTGCTTTAGGAAGAAATACTATACTTGTCCCCCTTCCCTCTGATGTGAACTGTAGATATAATTTCCACAGGCCAATTCAGTCTTGTTAGCGTAGTCTGCTTTTGCCATTTCTGCTTTTATTTTTAATTCTATTTGCCAAGAAACCTGACCAACCTGGTCTCATTTAGGCAAAGGTCAGAAAACTACCACATGTAATATCCATGGTGCTTTTGACTGCAGGAAAAAAAAAAAAAAAGCCAATTGAATGTTACTTCCAGAATTATCTGTAAAATTAAAGTTAATAATACTGATACAAATAGTTTCCTTCAGGCATCATATCTCTCAAATGCAGTAGCACAGGTAGTGTCTGTTTCGTGTTATCTGCTGGTACAGGCTGACCTCGCTGCACTAGACATATTCAGTAGGTATTTTCAAGGCTTCCTTCATAATCACAAGTACCATACAAGTCTTCTGCAAGCTCTGGGTTAAGTTGCCACCAATCAGAGAGTCTCAAATATTTAGAAAGGTAGGAAACAGCTACAGGCAATATTGAAAGAAAAACAGCATGAAAAGTGTGTGAAACATACAGATATTTGTCACTTAGAAAGCTTAATTTTGCTCTTCTTGTGATACACTGGTAATTAGGGAGGAGGGGGGAAGAAAAAGAAAATGGCAACAAATGGGATGACTGACATTCAGCTCTCTTACCATGAGAGAAGAATAAGGGGGAATGCAGGGAGAAGGGAAACCCATGTAAGCTGCAGCATAACAAAAGGAGTAAAGTTAGAACTGGAGTGTGGAGAAAGAAATACAAACAGAAGAGAGAGCTGAGGAGTCAAGAAAGAGAGAATAGTGGGAGGGAGAAACAGAAGGGGACAAAAGAAATGAGGAGAGAGAAAACAAGTGGGGAGAAGAAGGAAGGAAGGAAGGAAGGAAGGAAGGAAGGAAGGAAGGAAGGAAGGAAGGAAGGAAAAGAAAAAAGAGAAAGAGAATGAAAGAAAAAGAAAAAGAAAAAGAAAAAGAAAAAGAAAAAGAAAAAGAAAAAGAAAAAGAAAAAGAAAAAGAAAAAGAAAAAGAAAAAGAAAAAGAAGAAAAGAAATAAGTGGCTGGAGTGACAGAAAGGTCAAAGAATGAGTAGGAATGTTAAATTAATAGCACCATGATGACGAAGTGGAAATAAAAATCAGAGAGGAAAGTATACAGACATTTAATAATTCAAAACCCCAGGAAAACAGATGCAAGCTTCAATTACACAAATGTTTTTCTTTCCTATGCATTAATCCTCTTGCTGTAGTTATATTTCCCTTGAGGGGAAAAAAAAAAAAAAAAAAAAAAGACAAAAGGGTAGCAGATTAAGAAGCTCTTGGGCCCATCCTCCCCTACACAAAGTGGGAGGAAAGTCTTCAATCTCTTGCTATGGACAACCCACAGATCCAGTTCTCAGTCCTTGCAAGAAGGCCAGAAAGAGCTGCTTGTCTCAGCGTATGAGGGACTTCTTGCTGAATGGGTAACTAGGAAATTCAGTGAAAGGATTCAGTCTGGCTGCCCTGCCAGAGAGAATTTGTTTCATTTCGGTTAAAGAGTTTCTTGGCTATACTTAACAATATATTAAAACTGCCACTAGAACTATCTTGTATTTTGCACACTAGTGAAAAAAAGACTGGGTTTTGCATTTTGAACAAGTTTTTGATAATTTTGAAACCTTTCTAAACATTTTTCAAGATCAAGAATTTGTTGAAAGGAATCGTTTCCCAGCAACAAATTTTGTTTTGAGAAAGTCTCGTTTTCTGGGAGAAAAATTGTGCTTTTACTAATTCCTATATCTCTCTACTTAAGGAACTATATTCCCTTTAAAAAATGTAATGTGATTTGCTGATATAGATGTATAAGACTATGAACACTGTATAAAAACTAAGGCATTGCAACCAAATCCTTTTTGTACTTCATGATTAATGATCTTTGTTGCTTACTCTGATTAATGTGATAAATCCATAAATAATTTTATTAATAATCAAATAATCTCTGTTTAAAAAGTTAATCTAATTGTGATTTTCAGTAATGTGGAATATAGATTTAAGCCTTTTGGAAATGCCTTTGCAGAGAGATGAAAGGGTGCTGGATATGTACAGTCTCAACCAGAACTGTGCCAAATGTCTTGACTCATCACCACATTCAAAGCCCATGCTGAAAGTTGCCCAGAAAATGGCCCTTTGTATTTCTTTAAAGACTTTATAGAATTTATATGGGAAACCATCCAAGACAGCTGTTTTTCCATTTTTTAGTGAATTAATGGTCTCTTCAACTAATGCTTTTTCTAAAAAATCCTTTTATGTGTGTAAGCATGTGGGGCATTTGGAGGCTGTTAAGTAGTCTATTAATTTTTTTTATGTGCATAAGCATAGTCATTTTCCTAGTATATATCATCACAAACCTGCCTACAGCTTTATCTTTTTGTTTGCTTAAAGTTATTTCTCTCCATCATGAATTAAAACTGCACTTACTTTGTTGTTGTTGCTTTAGTTTCTAAGATATTTATTTTCAGATATTTTTCTTTGCCTGTTCTCCATTTTCCACTCCCTTAAATGTTAATGTAGAGCATAGTCTGCACGGGGGCTGGAGATCATTTTTATGTGTAAAGGCTGTAAAACGGAAGATTCATCTCTCTACCACTATAATGTGTCCCGAGGATTGATTTTTCACAAATGACAATTCAAGATGGATAAGTAATAGTTGGCATTTCTATAACAACTTGCATTTCGGGAGCAAAAAGCACTTAAAAATAACATTACCAGAGCCCGAGAATGCCCTGTGAAGTTTTAGTAATTCTATGGTGTGCTATTTCTCCCACTTACTGGGCTACATGCACACGATACTTTGGAACAGAAAGTACCACAGACAACTCCTCATACTTTGACTCCAGTACTAGGCCTGGAGCAGAAGATGCTGATGTAGTTGTCCGTAGTCCATGCTCAACACTTAAGAAAATGACTGAAGAGGTTAGTTGCTGGGACTTACGGGGAGAAGGGGCTGCCAGGGTCAGATGCAGGAGCTGACAGGTTTAGTTATTGTACAACAGTAGCAGAGTGAGGGAAAAAAAAGGCTGCCATTAGTTAGAATGATATTATTTCACCAAAATCCTTTTATTAAGCCTTCCTTGTGTCTGTAGTGTACCAATACAATATATACATTGTTTTCTGATGCCCAGATGCATTAGCTTATTTTCTTTAGCTGGAACTTCAAGTTACTTGATACTTCTAATCAGCTACTTGAGCTCCAAAGATTATTCTGACTTATCAAGTTATGCGTCATTGCAAAAAGATTTCATTGGGAGCTTTCAAATGACAGCTGATCCACTGACTAAAAAAAAAAAAAAAAGTATGGAAAGGCATGGTTTAAAAAAAAAAATAGGTGGGGTGGAAAAAAAACATGTTTTTTCCTGTTTTTTAGTTTAACTTCTTGACTCAAAAACAGTTGCTGAAAATATGAGTACCTGGGCTCACAGACCTCAAAAAGAAAAGTACTTTTGGGGGAGGCTGAGAAGGGTGGGAGATTCAGTGTAAGTCATTTATTTTTTCATGGTCAGATTTCCTTACTCTGGATTACTCCACAGATCTGGATTAGAAAGCAGCTGAAGAGCAATTTCAGCCTTATGTATGGCAAATGAAAGGAATGGCCTTGAAAATGGGAGTGATTACATCTTGAAACAGGTCTACTGGTGATGAGTTAATTAATTTGCGTTGCTTTTGAGCACTCATGTTTGCTGAGCTGAATTTCATAATTAGGTTCAGGAAACCGACAAGTTTGCACCCAGCTTCATTTCACCTTAACAGAAACTATCCATTAACTTCTGTAGTTGAGGTTCCTTGGGCAAGAATTCCTGCAGCACTCATGCTGAACTCATTTTCTCCTGGTGAACTGACTTGCTTTTGGTACTCATGTGCTCCTGCTGCATGGCTGCAAATCTCCTCTTGTTTCCTCAGGGCCAGGTGTTCATACACGCACTCATTTTCTGCTTTTTCACGTACTACTCTAAACAGCCTCCAGTACCAATACTGATGTTCACATTGTGTCCTGAGAACTATAAGACTGATAACTTATCCTTTGTGCATGTGTTCATTTATCAAACGAGGGGAGCATTCTGGCCGAAGTATAAACATTTTGAAGCAACTGTGGTGCAGGGGCAGGTCTATTTAATAAATGAGAATGAACTGAGAATACTGGAATTACTAAATAAGTAATATTCCCCCTGCAAAGAGATGGGAAGTTAAATCTTTAAACTTCTTCACTGCCCAGGAAAATTCCAGCTTTTGGTCACTCTTTGTCCAGTGAAATACAATTAATAATAAGGCCAGGCATGTCTCTCTTTGCATGTTCTGGCTCTCTATTCCCAATGGCCAGCTGCCAGCAGTTTTGCTGAAAATGGGAGACATCTGATATTCCAGCACAGAGAGAGTGAAAGCATCAGCAGGATGCAGGGATCAGAGAACTGAATGGCATTCAAAGTGCAGCCTGTATTTTCTGTGAGGTTTGAGAGACAGCACAAGTTGTACTAAACTGTGATTTGATTGGTAACCAGCTTTTGCCCAGTGGGCTTTTTTAAGCTCTGAAAAGGTAGAAGACATGCTTATTATTTACAGTTTGTTAAACAGGGCTTGAACAGCTCCAATATGAGTCAAACAGGAGTGACAGAGAAGAGCGTTACAGAACTTTCTGGTCAGAGACTACGACACGCCACAATATTTCATAATGCGTTTTAGACCCACATTTGCACTTTCCCCAGTACCAGACTTCAACATAAAGTGTTCACTATGCTTCACATTTGCTGACCTAGATGTACTTCACAGGTTCACTGCTCTTTGCCTGAACAGTAGCAAAACTTCCCACTAGGCAGCATATCTACACATGCCCCTACTACAGTGTTAAATTGAGCATTTCCTACACAGTTGACATGAAACTGCTTCCTGTTGACCTAAAACCTCTCCCAGCCTTACTGTGGCTCTCAAGCTGTGCTAGCTTGCTATCTAGGCCCAATGCTAAACCCTGAGCCAGGTTTTTGGGCTCAGCTTCCTAAGCTGTCGACTTTGCAGTGAGGTTCCAGTCAGTGTCAGTCAGCTATGGGCAGGTCTCCCATGCCTCCTGTTTCATGCTCAAAGAAGAAATATGCTCTTTTATTAATCGGTATATAGGAATCACAGAACCTCTGAGTTTATTAAGGCATAAGGACATGTCTGCCTCTACATCTGCATTGGTAGGTGCCAAACATCACCTACCACCATGCCAGCAAGGGTTCACTGCTCACACCCGGGTTACACTGACCTGAATGGTCAAACTGAAGTAGAAAAAAATCTGGCTTGACTCTGCAGTGAGGATACTCCACTTGACAAGGAAGTCTACAGTTCCCAAGTCTGCTCTCAGGTTAGGGCCCTCCACACAGCTCTGCGTAACAGCAGTGAGCTCTCAGTCCTTCCCATCACCAGAGAAAACCCTTACAGAAGGAGTCAAGTGCCTTGACTCACTTGCAGTCATTACTTTAAAATTATTGTAATGAACATCATTAAAGTCTTTGAAAACAGTATGCCACACTTGTACACTTATATTGCAAGTATTTATGAGCAAAACGATGATTTCTCTGTATTTAACAGACAAAAGCAGGATTTAAGTACAATCACTCAAGGTGAGTAATGCCAGACAGTTTGAAGTTTATATTTCTCATAACTCATGCTGTTAGTAGTGCACTCAGCTCAGTAACAACAGAGAAATATGTGTTTCATGGAATTATTATGTGGGTTGACTCTGGTAGGCAGCTAAGTACCACACAACCACTTGCTTGTTTCCCCTTCTCATCCCGTGTAGGATGAGAAGGAGCAACAGAAGAGTAAAAGTAAAAAATGTCATGGGTCCAGATAAAAAAAATATTCAATAGCTGAAGGAGAAGTGGAAGAGAAAGAAAAGGCGAAGGCGAAGGCGAAGGCGAAGGCGAAGGCAAAGGCAAAGGCAAAGGCAAAGGCAAGGAAAGGCAGAAAAAGGGAGAGAGAGGAGAGGGAGAGGGAGAGGGAGAGGGAGAGGGAGAGGGAGAGGGAGAGGGAGAGGGAGAGGGAGAGGGAGAGGAAAATGAAAAGAAACAAGTGATGCAAAAGCAATCACTCACCACCTCCCATGGGTAGATGGATGTCCAACCAGTTCCCAAGCAAAACCAGCCTAAATCTGCTCCTCTTTGTTTCATTGCTGAACATGGCATTATGATGTGGAATATCTCTTTGGTTAATTTGGCCCGTCTGCCTACTAACGTTCCCTATAAACTACTTGCCCATCCCAAGTCTTCTCAGTGGGGTGGCAGGGGCAGAAACAGAGGAGGCCTACATGCTGTGCAAACCCTTTTCAGCAAGACCTAAAACATGTGACTCAGAAGTGACAGGTTTACTGATAATCTCCCACATGCATTTCCTTGACTGGGTTTCCACAGGTGGAGCCATGGTTTGTGTTTGAAACGCAAACGTCATCACCCTTTCCATGACTAAGGGGAATAGATAGGAGTATAAACCTGCTTTGGTCCCTCCAGAAGTCATGGAACAAGTCCTACTTCAGTAGCCAAAAGACCGGTCCCTTGCACAGTAAATTCCATGCCACGTTCACTTAGGTCTACTAACAGTACCACAGGTGAGGAGTAGGAGTGCACCAAATGAACCTTCAGCTGGTCCTGCTCTGCTCAGAAAAATTAAACTGAAATGTACTTTTTGATTATAATGGTTCCTTTCAGATTCAGAAAGCACCGTGTCATTCCTTGGAGGAGGTAGACTCTGACTTACGGCAGGCTTTGCTGAATAGTCTCCAAATAAGCTCTAGGCTGTAAATATATCCATTTTCTATTTAACCTAGTATCTTTTTTGAGATGACCTCAAGCTGTCAATATCAACACACTTTATCAATGTCATCTCCACAGCTGTCTTCCAAGCAAGACAAAAAACAGAGAAGAACATAGTTGCTGACTGGAGGACCTGCACAGCTGTGGGTGAGAGAACTGAAATGTGGTAATGCTTCCCCACAGGGACTGATGGCATAAGTATGGTAGCAAAGAAGGGCCACAGTGATGTGAACTATTGAGGTGTTGTGGAAGGGCATTCAGGGACGGAAATTTTTGTGTCAAGGTACTAACCCATATCCTCACTGTACTTCTAACTGGTCAGACTGGTGATCCACAGAGGATATTCATTTAGCTTGTATTCATGTGTGGCAGTTTCAGTTCACTTACTCTTTTGAGAGTGGATATAGCAATGCTAGCAATGACTTTGTCTAACTTTGTTTTCTTTTATTATGTTTTTTATAGAAAATAGTGTTAATTCTAGTGTGGGTGGGGATGATTTGGGGAGGCTTTGGAACTAAATCTGAAATTACAGATAGTGAGACTGCACTAATAATAAAACCTGTCCAGTCACTGAAGCAATGCAATACAAGAAAATTCAAGCTCTTGAAATGGGTGCTGGGGTAAGGACTAATAATAGTAATAACAATTACATTTCAAGAACTTTTGACTGCATATATCAATATTGACATCAATATTGAATTTGCGTACAAGCAATAGTTTGTTCTATGTGTCTGCATGAGTTAACAGCATATAAATCCCCAATAGAGTGGCATAATTTTCTATTAAAATGATTGTATTTGTGTACATATGTTGTGTTAAAAGAGACAGAGGTCAACAAAGGAAAAAAATATGGCCCAGCTTAAATATCACTTCCAGATTCACTCAAATAGCTCCTGGCCTTCAATTATTTTATCTGACTGCCAGGCAGGTGCTTGTAGGCGCTTTTGGGTTTGTTTTCTCTTCGTAATTAATGACCAAACATATCAAAGGCAGGAGAGAGAGGATAATGACAATGTTTCTGTTGATTTAAAAAGCTAGCAGTCAATGACAGGGTAAAAAAGGGGAGTCTGTTTTCTCGAGTATGTTTAAATGAACAGAAGTCACCTAGTATCAGGCCACCAAATGCCATAAAAAGTGCCCCTACTTTATACTTATGAACACTGTTAGTTTCTAGTATGATACAAGGCATGTCTTCTAAAAGCAAGTATTTGGGAATTAAGGGTGTTCAACTTTGTAAAATAAATTGCTAACATTAACCATGCCAAATGTAAAAGTGGTTTCAGGTGTTGGAAATTACAGAGGGATTTGGGACTTCCAAATGGCTGAGGGATTTAGCCACATAACTTCCACTAATTTCAAAGATAGCTGAATAGCTAGGTACCTTGGTTAACTTTGTAAATTTTTTTGTGTTTTTAAATCAAAGCCTAATACTAGCTAGTATTTGATCTCAGCTCAGGTTCTCTTGCAGATGTTTCAGATCAGCAAGGAAAGACATTAGTGCCCAACCTTCTGTTCAATTACTTTGCTTCTCCCCAGTTGCCTTCTCCTATTTATGCTGATAAGCAAAATACTAATAATAGCTTTTTAAGCATTATTATGTTCCTAAGAACCAAGACAAGGCCCGTTTGAGCTTATTTAACAAGATTCTTTTTATTTGGGAACACATGTACATGCTGCTTAATTGTGAAACCCAGCTACTGAAAGAAAGATCCAGCAACCAAACAACTAAGGGGCTGAAATGGTCTATAAATGCTTAGTCCAAATTAGCAATGTGGGCATCAATAGCGTGTTTTGTTTTTGTCTTCAGTTGAATATATTAACAGCTACACATGCAAAACAAATTCCAGTTTGTGGAGAATGAATTATGTAAATGTAATTTATAGCATTAATTTGGACTTGTAAATTTAATCCACTCAAACATAAAAAGGTTTTCGTGCACTGAATATTCCTGAGGTCATTTAATATGCTTAAAATAAATATTGAGCAGCTGAGAGAAAAACATGCCCTCCATATCACAAAAGCTGTTTTAAAACAATGATGTAAGTGTCTAATTAATATTTAGTAGCCAGGGATTAAACTTCTAACTAAATTATCTTTCTAAAATATTAAATGTGCAGTCTATACAGGTGGCAGGTATTGATGGGAATACATCACAAACAGGCAAGGCAAAGGCATATTATAAATGTTGCTATATTCAACAATACTTGCCATGAAATAAGAGCAGTTGATAGAAAAGAGAATTCAGGTTTCAGGTCTTCAGCATAAGAAGTCCATTTTCCACCAGCTCCTAAGTTTCCTGAAAATAAAAGTAGTATAATTTTCACCAAAAGCTTTGGTTTGAAAGGATTTATGATAGTACTGTGCCATTAAATGCTTGTTCACTGAAAGAGAAATGCAGTGAGGCTCAGACTCAAACACAACACTGAGGCTGCTGTGTTGTCGCTGCTGAGCTGCTCAGTACTTGAGTCTTAATTCAACCATTAGCTACTTCAGCTTCTGAGCTGATCCACACCCCAGAACTTCTTAAACTCTACCAGATGAAACTAGCTTGTCTTTTCTTTTGGTCTTAAAATCCAAAAAAGAAAATTGACTGGGTGAAATAAGGTAAATCTCCCAAATGAAAACAGTACCAATTTGTCTCCTTTCCTTTTTAGAGCAGAGAGAATAAAAATATCTCCATAAATGTGAGTTCTCTGTGATTCGTCTCTCTGAAGAACATCTTCAAGTCTGTATGCTATTTTACAGTCAGTCGTCTTGCCTTGCTTCAGCAAATCCTCCTTACCATCAGTAAAGGATTAGTTTGCATTTATACTACAAACAAAAACCTTGTGTTGTTTTTCTGAGCATTGTCTTAATTAAAAAATTGTGGTTGACAACTTCATCTTCATGCAAAGCTAGTAACTGAATAATATTAAACCTTGCTGTGTGTCCAGCCAACTGGAAGCAAGTCTGAGGAAATCAAACCTCCCATGAGACTCATGAGATCCAGGCTTGATGGAATTAAACAAAGCTGCTGGCAGGAGGACTTTTGTAATGTGATGAGGGTATTTTTAAGATTGAAGGTGGTGGGTTTGCTCATAAAGGAAATTAATTTATATTAAATCAGGGTTTTATCACGATCACCGAAAAAAGAAAAATGTAAAGAGCCAAGGTGTTGTAGAGGTAGGAAGTCTGTTAGGTGTTTGACCACTAAGCATTAGTATATTTTGATGGCAGTGCTTGAGGAGGGTTAAATGACGCTTTGGAAACCCCTCCTGACTTGAACAAGCAGTGGCTAGGGCAGCGGTGTAGCAGCATCCATTTTTCCCTATATACTTACACATCTGGCATTTCAAGCCAGGCTGTGTGAAAGGAGCGTGGCCTACACTGCCAAAAGACAAGAGGGTTCCCACACTCTCAGGGTATTGATTAGCAGCCTGCTAGTCAATCAGAGACATCTGATGAAGGCAATCAGTGATTTTTATATAAATATCTAAGTAGTTACTGATATACAGTATATTCATTCAAATGTGAATTAATTTAAATTTTATGTTACACATTCAAATAACGGCAGGTGCATGTGGTAAGTTCATCTGAAGGTGCAATCATTCACAGGCTCTTAATTTCTCTTCTTTATAAAGGAAGAAAAAAATTACCTGCAGATGATCATAGTGCATTGGAGACACATTTGTGTTATTTACATGCACTATTGTCAAGAGGCACAAAGTTACTGTTTCTCTATTATAAAGTTTAGACATGTTTAACTTTTTCATAGGCATTGAAGTTAAAAATGTGAACTGTAATGACAAACTGCCTTATTGCTGTTTAGTTTCCAATACATACAAATCCAATCCTGGAACTTCTGTAATATGTGAAAAAGACAAGAAGAATATTACTTTTAACTCAAGGCTATTCATCAGGGTTCACTGAAATTATTTAAGGCTTACTAAATTACTCTTTTGCTAAAATTAAAGCAGAACTTTATGATTTCCCAAATCATGTTAAGAGTTTGGACAAGCCCTATAACAACTTCTGGAAGAGCCTTTGAGTTCTCCAGCAGCTAATTAATTCAGGAACAACTTTGGAAAAGGGATCTGCATCATGCTCCTGCATATTTTTCTGAACCACTGCTAGTCATTTTTTAAGTGGGATTTGTACAACCTTATTGTATAGCTCACTGAATATTCAGGAAATCTTAGAGAATTCTAGCAAAGAGCATTTTCAAAGAACTCAAAGACTTAGTAAGTTTAATATAGCTAAACATCTTTTTTTAACTACTTTTATGATAGTTGCATACTTCCACTGTACAATCTGTAGCAGAACTGAAACATGGGAAAAATGAGGGGAGTTAATTCTAGCAAAGTAGTTCTGTTTAGAGGATGCAGAACAACTTATTGAACTGATGCAAAAAGAAATGGCAATAATACACAGCGGCAACCAAGCAACACAGTCAATGTTGCCAGCTGGCTCTTCTAAGAGTTTCTAGAATATATGTTTCCCCATGTCTTTCTGTGCTGCAATGTCTAAGCCACTGTTTTCCAAACAAGGGTATATGGTGTAGCTCAACAATGTCTGACAGCTCAGCCCTTTTCCTCTCCAAAGAGCCTGTGAAGGCTTTTGGCTGATAACAAAGAAGACTATGATATCTTCTTGTGGCTCTTTCAATTAAACACAGGGATAACAAAGAGTGACCTTAAAGATGCCTGGGACGTATCCTTTTAAGATAATAAATAGATGTTAAAAGATCCTATCTATGTGATACTGGTACGAAAATGGTCTAGGGTGACTTAACAGCCACCACAGAAGGCATCATATGAAGCAAAAGCTGGATCATTAGCTGTCCTCAATGACTGACATCTGAACCTGCTGAGTGGTTTCTTCCAATGTGAGACACAGGATGACAGAGATTACACAAGCCTGTGGCTAGCAGGGATCAGCAGCAGCAGGAATCCCTGGTAGCAGGAGAACAAGACGCAATGGTGGCTACCAAAGAGCAAGAGCTCTTCTGCTAGCTTCAACCTGTCATGTGGAAGGGTCAGCGGAGGGTAGGACTGAGGATGAAGACCAGCTCAGGCACACTGGGCCTGGGAGACTTGTCAAGGCTGAGTGTCCAGATTGTGTCCCAGGGAGACAGCCCTGCTCACAGGCGTGTGTGAAGCAGGAAAGGAGGAGTTCTCATTACATTTCGTTTGGCTGTTATAAAACTTACGATTTTACTTGTGCAAGAAAGAATTGGATTCTTCACAGAACATGACTCCTAGGAATTAAAAGGTATAATCAAGAAAATCTTTGATGCAGCAGCTCTGCCACAGACCTCATCTTAATTACCAAAAGCCCAGCAGGAAATCTAATGCTATCCCAGTGAACTGTCCTCATCCCCACCTCTGTGGCATGAATGATCTAGTAATTTGCTGTGCCCAGCAGTGAGGGGCATAATGCCACTTTAATGTGTATGCTACTGTGAAGCAGCTGAAACATGAGGCCATGCAGTACCTTGCTTGACCAACTCTGTGTAACTCACGTTTTCCCTCTCCTCCCTACTCTCCACAAGGAGCCTTGAGCCTCATTGGCTATAGAAAGAAACCTCAGAAAATCAAAGCTGCGGTACTATATTACAGCACTGCATTGCAGCAGACAGTTTTGACATTGACTATTCCAAATTAATTTTTTATATAACAGATTGTTTTGGAAGGTGAATAATACAATCACTTCTTTCCATAAGTAAGGACTTTAAATGCAGGATTTAAATTTAATAACATTCTCACTTTATTCTCACTTTATTGCCACGAGTGTGTCTGCCAGAATTAAAAAAGTTTGCTATGTCTTTTACCTAATATGTAAATTGTTCCTGGAACATAGCAAGAATTCCATTTTACTCTTACAAATTCAAGAAGATACCCAACCAGCTTGGTTTTCATTTATTTCAGTTAACAGAAATACACATTACATCTAAGAGAGACTGGGATTTGAAAGTCAACACTGAGGTCTTCCAGCATGAGCCATAATTAGAAATGAATTAGAGTTTTACCTGAAATAAAAAAGACTCATGTTTGTTGCAACCAATGTTTAGCAACTTCATCTTTGTTAACTGCAACAGCAACAGAAGCCTTTTTTTCTGCTTCAAGATGTGTCTTTGTGTTTCAGAGTGTCTAACGGTGTTGTGGTATAGATTTGAAATTAAGAACATTTCTGTCATATCAATAATCATTTATACATCAGGGAAGGCTTGGTAACAGTAGGAAAGACAGGATCCACTATACAGCTGAGTAATTTTATTATTATTCATAGAACTTTGAAATTATAATACTGAAATACAGGCAATTATCTAAGCCTGTTTCCAGATCATAGTCATAGAATCATAGAATGTCCTGAGTTGGAAGGGACCCACAAGGATCATCAAGTCCAACTCCATCCATAAATGATATGGATGAATTACCTACTAAAATAAGTGTGCATTACAGTTCTTCTTTAAAAATCAAGTAGAATTGAAGGTAAATAATCTAAATTCCCCTCCACCCCCAAATTTAAACATCTATTTTCAGGTTTGCTTAAAGGTCTGAGTTCCTGGGGAGATGTGCCCAGAGAAACAAAAAATACTCCACTTTTCTGTTTCATTATCAGAAGAGCTTTCACAGAACAAGCTACTTTATTTATAGTAGCTGTAGTGCTCTTGAAATGTGCCAGACTGCCAGATTTCAAGGCCTCAAAAGAAGCAGAAAAGGGGAATGAACCATGCATATCATGAAGCCAAGTGCATCATTGCAGGGAGGTGTTCATGCCTGTGCTGCTCACCCCTTTGGCTCTGGCATTGACCCTCACCAGGAGCATGTTGCACAGGTGCCAGTGACCCACAACACATCTAACCCAGGCAGGGGCTGCAGCCCAGCATGTCCCTCAGGCCGTGCCAAGCCGTGCCGTGCCATGCTATGCCATCCCATGTCATGCCATGCCACACACCTCACTCAACCACAGGACAGAGCCAGCCTGTGCACGGTGCAGGAGGAGCTCATGGGCAGCTCTTGCTTGGCACCGCAATGACACATCTGCGTGACCTTGCACTTACCCAACAGCCAGGCAAGGAGTTATCATGGGAACATCCTTTAGAAATATTCTTTCTTGTAAGTAAATTATACATGACTTTGAATGACCGAAATGGAGAATTTCTCCATACAGACAAGTTCTGCTCTTTACAGTGTGTCACTGGAAAACCCACTGGGGTTCTGTTCAATGCCGCACAA
Organism: Nesoenas mayeri; assembly: GCF_963082525.1. Taxonomy (NCBI): domain Eukaryota; kingdom Metazoa; phylum Chordata; class Aves; order Columbiformes; family Columbidae; genus Nesoenas; species Nesoenas mayeri. The sequence continues at coordinate 25,340,381 of NC_137542.1, read as the reverse complement.
AGGTGGTGCACCAAGCACCTAAGGGGATGTAAGAGGTTACTTGCTACCTATATGCATCTTCTTATTCTGTCTTATCAAAACAGTTATCTTATTAAGTCGTTTGTTGTTGGGCCTTTCTTACAGAGATCCAGAAAGATCCCTCCACTGACTCGCTCTCACTTCACCCCACCTCCCACCCTGGTAATGAAAAACTCTTATCTTAGTGAGCAACAGCTCTGGAGATGGTGGCTTGTTACTTCTAAACGGGGTATTTGTTATTAGAAATTTAAATACAACAGCCTTAATACTTCCCATTAGACAGCAACCCACAGCCTCAGCTCCAGACAGCCTGGACTGAACTCAGCACACCGATGTGGGGGTGGACAGTTCTGCACCAAGCGCCTCATCTGTCCACTTCTTTCACACACAAATATTTTTAAGTGTAACAAACTACCTTGCTAACAAAGTTCCCAGATGTATGGTATTCTTACTATTGGATGTGAGCAAAAGAGGGAAAAATGGCCCAGAGGGGAATGTTTTATTTTTTTGCAGCTGTATTTGGGGGCAGTTTTGACTTAGTAAATTTGTACTCATCCAGATGTGCACAGTAACAGATCTTCATGTTTAGTAGCATGTTTAAATGCTGAGTATTGTTAATACTGAAGAGAGCACAGCCTCAGAAAAAGTGATCTTAAAGGAATTTTGTCTTCTGCATTTTCATATGCTCTCTGACCATTTTCTAGCTTTCATTTAGGTCATTTGTTGTTTTGGAAGATGCCAGAGGAAGGAGGAAACCAGCTTAGCAGCCATTTCTAATTCAAGCAGTTCAGATTATTAAGTATCGACTTTTCATTTCTGGACTGAGCTCTGTTGGTCTGAAATCGCTGACTGACAGTATCACAATGCTCTTTTTCAGAAGCTTTGCATTTACATATGCAGGAAATAATGACAAAATTCTTCCCAAAATGGTAATGAGAAATGCTGCCCTGGCATAGCACCTGATGAGGTCCTATTTTGAAGCTGCAAGCCAGAAAGTAGAGTTCAGAGCTATCATTATTTGCGGATTCCTTTCCAGCTGGCACCATTTGGGCATGATATGATGGCAGAAAGCAGTCCAAGACACAGCTCAATATGAGTGTGTTGGATTCTGTCTTCCAAAAAGAGGAGATTTCCTGTAAGGTAAGTACTGCTATCTTTATACCAAGTCTTTGGGTCTACAGCAAACTAGTACATTAAAACTACCCCAGTGTTGCTGACACAACTTCAAAGATGTATGAGTTGAGAAATCTGCTTTAGTTTGAAACTTGAGGGCACAGGTCAGTAGCTGTCTTAGAGAATGTGATTTGCTGAATAAAAATCTGCCTACAGAATAGGAGTAATAGAATAATTTCAGTTGGAAGGGTCCTACAATGACTGTCTGGTCCAACTGTCTGACCAGTTTGGGGCTGACCAGAAGTTAAAGTATGTTGTTAAGGCCACTGTCCAATGCCTGTTGAGCACAGGCAGGTCTGGGGCACCAACTGTCTCTCTAGGAAGCCTGTACCAGGGTTTGACCACCCTCGTGGTAAAGAAATGCTTCCTAATGTCCAGTCTAAACCCCCCCCAACACAGCTTTGCACAATTCTCACACATCCTATCACTGGATCCCAGGGAGAAGAGCTCAGCACCTCCCTCTCCGTGTCCCCTCCTCAGGAGGCTGTAAAGAGCAATGAGGTCGTCCCTCAGCCTCCTTTTCGCACAGTAAACTTGCTCATCCTGTCATTCTGGACCACTTGTCCAGAAGGATGCCGTGAGGGACAGTATCAAAAGCCTTAATAAAATCCAGAAAAACTACATTCACAGCCTTCCCCTCATCCATGAGGCAGGTGACCTTATCTTAGAGGGATATCAAATTAATTAAACAAGACTTTCCCTTTGTGAACCCATGTTGACTGTCACTGACCACTGCACTGTCCTTTAAATGCCTTGCAATAGTACCCACTGTAATTTTCTCCACAATTTCCCTGAGTACTGAGGTTAGACTAACAGGTCTGTACTTCCATGGGTCTTCCCTCATGCTTTTTTTGTAAATTGTAAGAACATTGGCTAGCTTCCAGTCAGCAGGGACCTTCCCAGACTCCGAAGATGTTTTGTAGATAATAGAGAAGGGTCCTGACACAACATCTGCTGACTCCTTCAGTACGCTGGGATGAATCCCATTAGGTCCCATGGACTTCTGAACCTTCAGCTGATACAGCTGGTCCCTTACTATTTCAGAGTCCACAAATGGAAAGCCACTGCTCCCACACTTGTGGTCCTCTGAATCAGAAAAGCCTGCATTTTACACAAAATAAAGTCAGTTATTTAGCAGTTAAATAACATGAGACCTTACTAGCCTCTGAGCTTCCATGAGCTCAGAAATATTGTGGAAAAATCAGCTGTTGCATAAGGTTATTACTCATTTCAACCAGCTGCTTTCAAGATCCTTTACCAAATATCTTTATGGTTAGTCTTCATTCCTGAAATATACATGAGTTAGGAAGCATCGCTTCTTCAAAGGGTTTTTATTACAAAGGTGGGGGAAAGAATGTTTGCTGCCCCATGTCTTTATTTTCTCTATCTTATAGCGCTTAGTACTTGCAGCTTCCTTTTAGTTCACTGATACAATACCTGCACATACTTGCGTTTTCTTAAACCCAGGACATCTTTTCTTAGTTTCTTTAAAAAAAAGAAAGGGTCTCTTTAAGCACTCTCCAGACACCCAGATTGGAAGTCAATGACCACACTAAGTAGATACTTTAAATGGCAGGATTGAAAACCCACCAGTTTAGAAAATTACAGCACTTATTGTTAAAATTATCTAAACCTGTTTCATGTCATAATGGCAAGACCTAGCCCAAATGATTTATTTGCAGTATTTCATCCTATTGCCAGACAAGAACATAGCTGGCTTTCCTTATAGAGGTAGCTATAGCTCTAAAAAATTTCAGAAAATAAAAAATATGTGTATTTACTCATTTGTAACTAACCCTGTGTACACAACAGCAAGACAGATTTTTTCAGTGCTTTTCAGTGCTTGCATATCACCTTTAATAAACCGCTGTCTACAAGGTTCCTACTCCTACAGGGGGTACAGAAGGATGATGACACAGCTACAATCTACTGTTCTGCTCAGCAAAATAAACTTCAGTGCTATAAGTTCCTCTTGTCATTGAAGTCAATATTATTTTGTCACAAACTGCAGTGACCACAGAATTTTGCCCCTAGCAAATTAAAATGCTGCAAAATAAGGAAGAAATCTAACCATGGAAGTCAACCAAAGAGGCAATGCATAATGATCAAACATTCGGTTACCTAATCAACTCTACAGTATAACTATATAGGGCTTTCCCTGTCCTTTCCAGTGAGGTACATTGATAAATAGCCTCCCTTAAACAAATACATCTAAGATGCACTCTAACACTAATCAGATCTAGTTAATGAAAGAGAATGTAATATAACATATGCATGAGGAGGTGCTCTTTGCATCTTAACAGTGATTTGAAATAATCTGTTTCACCTGGACGTGTGTATTTTTTAAATGTCATTGGTGAAAGAAAATTGATTACATGTAATGCTATAGTAAAGAGGAGTCTGCCATGGTCTATAGTATAACAGATGGCACAGGTTAAATCTATTTATTAGCAGTCACTTGGCAGGGAGACTGAAAAAGAGACAAACAGATGCCAGGTGTAACATAGCACTTGATACAATAGTTCCACAGGTTAAAACTAAAATACATTTCATTTTCCTGCCTCTCACACTTAAATTTCCCTTAGCTTTCCACCAAAAATTTTAAAAAATCTACTGTTACCAATTAGGAATTTTTTTAAATCTGCACAACACTTACTCTAGAATATTGCCAGATGGCTGGTTTTCCACTGCTGAAAAAACAGAACATTATTATTATTATCATCATCATCATTATTATCATTATCATCATTATTATTATCATTATTATTAAATAGTCCAGTGGAAAATCAAGGACCAGAAGTAATGCAAAGTCATCAGTGATGGAGGGCTAGTTTGCTGTGGCAAAGATGGGTAGCTTAACTGCCTGTCAAGTGCTTTCCCACTAAACTCCCTCCCCACTTTGCTCGTTGTACTAATGCACTGTAGTCCTTTAAGAATTAGGATGCTGTTTTTCACAGGCATTATTCTTCTTTTCTCTGTACATTTTCTGAAGGGACTAAAAATATTTTCAGTGTTTTAACTTTGTTTTTAGCCTCCAAAACCCAGTGGGAAATACAGTGGTCTGTGTGTTCAGAAGATAATTATCCTATTATGGTTCCCTTAGAGCTCACTAAAATGGCAATGCTTTTTTTTTAAACATTTTTTTTTAATTTTTTTTTTTTTTTTTTTTTTTTTTAATTTAAGGGGACAAGATTTCTAACTCTGGTACTAATAAAATGGTGGTCATCTCTCTATCTTTTTTTCCTTCTTTTCTTTCAAAGGTTTTGAGTTCATGGGGAAAAGACACCATGGTCACCATTAAATCAATCTCACCTCATATGCTTTCATAAGTGTGAAATTAATTCAGAGGAATACTGATTATAGCAACTGTATCCTGGCCTGGGTCAAAACTAATTACTATTTCATGTGGTGTTGTACTCCATTATTGTTTCCAGGTAATGTGGCCTCCTTTTTGCTCAGCAGCCTTTAGAGGCAGCTCCTTGTTAATGAATAGTAAGAGCTAGAAAAACCTACAAAGAGTCTCAAATGACCTCTTTTGCATTGTAAAAAGATATGTGGATTGATAAATACACCAGGATGTGTTATTATCCATTATTCAGTTTTACAATTAGTGAACACCTGGCATGGGGAAGGTGAGATGGCTGTTTGCTTCCCATCAGTATTAATGCTGATTTCCAACAAGCACCAGAGAGCACACCAATTTCACCCTTTTAGAGGAGATAAAAATGTGAAACAAAAAATTATTTTACATAATATTAAGAGATAGAGATTTAAATGTTAACTTTAGGGGTTATAGATTACATGCCTTTTCTTAAAGTATCATTTATATGAGGCTTCCTTATGGAGTCGAAATAAGACTAACAGCGATTGTGAAAGGTCACTCTATTTCAAGCCTACAAAATAAAGAGGAGATAGGTCAAGGAGACATAAAACTGCAGTTGGGTATAGTCAGACAAAGAACATTTTGTTTTGTCTAGCTGATATTATCCAGTAGAGCTGAATCAGGTTGATTTTCAAATATCATTAAAAACAACAACAACAACAAACCTCTTCTGTAAATCGCAGACCTAAAAGCTTGCAAATGTTTGTTTGACCTCTGTTGGTGGTTGATTGGTTCTGTGTCTTCAGTCTCCAGATTTAATATTTTCTACTTCAATGTAAGCTGCAGACTTCAAAGAACCATATGGATACATCAGTCTTGCCAATCAACAGTACCTTATAAAAGTAGATGCTGAACAAAATCAAGGGGAACAGAATATTTGCTTCGAATAGCCTTTTGAACCTCCAGAAATTCACAGATAAAACTGCAAGTAAAACAAATGGCACAGGTGAAAATAATAATTTTAACTTTGACGACTCTTCATGGAATAAAGGAAGATTTATCCACAAAGGTGTGGATTATTTTTCTTCTATGTGTGCAGAGGGGTGTTTTCCTGAGCACTGAATGAATTTGGCCCTCAGATACTATGTAGTATATTTATCAAAAGCACTGATCTTTTGAACAATTTGTATGTCAAAGTAACCCAGAATACTCTTCCAGAGGGAATGGGCAGAGAGGAATTAAAAATAAAGGCTTATTAAAGACTTAAAAAGAAGAAAAAAGAAAGATGTGTTAATGAATATGTTATAAATACAAAAAAAAGATGCATTTCTAGTGTCAGTCCACATAAAGCCCAAACTGTCCAATGTGTTATTAAACAAGGAATCGACAACCACAAAACACTAAGGCACAAAATTTTTTGTATAGTAGGCATCTCTTAAAATGACAGTATGAGAAGATAGTTTGGAGTCATAGAATCATAGGATTGTAGAATCATAGAATAGTTGGAAGGGACCTTCAAAAGTCACCTAGTCCAAACCCCCTGCCATGAGCAGGGACATCTTCAACTAGATCATGTTGTTCAGAGCTCCATCCAACCTGGCCTTGAATGTCTCCAGGGATGGGGCACCTACCACCTCTCTGGGCAACCTGTTCCAATATTTTAACACCATGACTGTAAAAAATTTCTTCCTTGTGTCTAGCCTGAGTCCCCCCTCCTTTAGTTTAAAACCAACACCCCTTGTCCTGTCATAACAGGCCCTGCTAAACTGTCTGTCCCCATCTTTCCATAAGGTCTCCCTGGAGCCTTCTCTTCTCCAGGCTGAACAACCCCAACTCTCTCAGCCTGTCCTCACAGCAGAGCTGTTCCAGCCTCTGATCATTTTCGTGTCCTCCTCTAGCCCCTCTCCAACAGGTCCATGTCTTTCCTGTGCTGAGGGCTCCAGAGCTGGCCACAGGACTCCAGCTGGGGTCTCACCAGAGCAGAGGAGCAGAATCACCTCCCTCAACCTGCTGGCCATGGTCCTTTTGATGCAGCCCAGGATACAGTTGGCCTTCTGGGCTGTAAGCGCACATGGTCAGTGCATGTCTGGGTTTTCATCCACCAGTGTCCCCAGGTCCTTCTCAGCAGGGCTGCCCTCAATCCCTTCATCTCCCAGCCTGTATTGATACTGGGGGTTGCCCCAACCCAGGTGCAGGATCTTGCACTTGGCCTTGTTGAACCTGATGAGTTTTGCATGGGCCCATTTCTCGAGCTTGCCCAGGTGCCTCTGGATGGTAACTTTAATTTTGACTGGACTCTTTCACTGCAGCCTGCAGACTTTTTCACATCTGAGGATATTTCAGCTGAGTTCAGTGGGTTGCTGAGATTTGTTGTTCTGAGTTTTTGGTTAAAGGGTCATTAGAAGTGGGACAGGTACTGGTTAAAGCCCATCAACACAGCACTGCATTTATACCACCATCTCATAGAAGAAAGCATGCTTTTGGTTTCCTTTCCTCTTCTTCCCTCCCACTACACTCTGTATACAGTACCTATAGAATACATAGTGCCTGGCAGCCAGACACAACAGTGCCTGGCAGCCAGACACAACAGTGCCATAAGGAAGGGCAGGAATCAATGTCAGTGCCTCTGTCTGGCCAGACTGCAGGAGCCCACAGCTTAATAGAAGTTGTTGTTCCTTTTTTTCACCAGGTAAAATGTTTTTCAGATCAGTTTTTGAAAAACCCGGTGCTGTCTTTTAAAGGACAAGAAGCAATAGCTGCTGTCTTCAGACATATGATTGTATTTGACATGTACAAATTTGTCTGTTGTTCTAATGCTAGGATAAAATAACTAATAAAAATATATGAAGTTCTATTAGCCATGAAAGTCACGTCTCCCACTGACATATGAAATGCATATGCATTGTCATCCTTGTGGCTTCCGTATCAATGCAGATTCACGAGACAATAAGTTTTTAATGAACTCTTTTTACTAACATCTGTTCTACAGACCAGCTGGTGCTAATATATGTTTAGCAACATTTTAGTATTAAATGGTACCAAAAGTCTTATAAACTGATATTGCCTGACTGAAATTAGTTCTTTGGCAAGTACCATCCCATCTCTTCTTTGCAGATGCTTGAGTCAGTGGAAGAAGTGCATTGCTGCACCTCAAAGCAGCATTAAAACTGGGGAAAATGCTGCCACTTTTACAGTGAAAGCGTATTTCTAGAGGTGAAAAAAATTACAGGATACACAAATGATCAGAGTGAGAGGCTGTTCCTGTGGCTCAAGAAGGCAAAACAAGACTAGTGAAGATTAGTTCTGTGAGATACTTTCCCAGGATACAGACATTAAAAATAAACGTAGTTTCCAGACACTTGAAAAGTTACTATGGTAATAAATTGCTATAGACTGAAATGTAAGATCACAGGCACTGTTCTCCGAATGCTAAACATGCTTGCTGGGTGCTCAGCCTCAAACTCATCCGAGGAAAGGCACATAAAGGCATTTCCTTTGCGTTGGTCAATTAATAAGCATAACGCTTTAGATAAGCCTAAGTGTACCAAGTTCTGCCCTTGGATAAACTGGTGTGATTGTCCTGAAATTGTCTCTTGAGCAAGAAGCCTGTGTAAGTCAATAGGCTGCAAGGCGAACAGAAACACTTGTTTTCCAGCCTCTGTAAAGTTAAAGAATTTTGCCTTTTAACTGCCCTTTAAACTGATCAGATCTGTTTGTGGTAATATGTCATGTCTATTATATTAGTGTCTGGGCATTGAGGTCAAGACTGGGAATGCACCTGATAGGACCTTAAAAAAGCAAGATAGGAAGTTGCACGCACAGAGAGTGCATCTATTTGCTGAAGTAGACTCCACTTTAAATGGGTTTTGAAAGATGAAATTTTCTAAAATTATGCCTTTTGGTGTTGACCTGAAACAACAAGAAAAAAGCCCCATACTGTAAGACCGAAAATTTCCTAAATATGAATGCAGGGCTTTCCAGATTCCCTGAAAAAAAACTCTCTAGATCTGCAATAAAGGTTTACAGTGACATATGACATAGAATTATATTCCAAAAGAAGTTTTCTGTTTTGGGCCAACAACAAAAATAGTTTTTCATCTTTTTGAAGCAGTTACAGAATTCACTTTGTTATACTAGTCACTATTTAAAACTCATTAACCTAATCTTGACTGTTACTTCATTAATGTGTATATGTATTCCTTGCTTGCTAAACACCATATCAATGTTTTATGAAGAGCTTTTAATCTTCCAGTGTCATCTAATTGGATAGAAGTTCTATGTTAAGATAACATTACATTCCATAACTTAAAAAAATTGCAGGGCTAATAAGGCTTTAGATGTTCTCCGTTTAATCGTATTTGGCATTAATTCAAGATCAGTTGTCTCCTTGCCTGTTAGTGCTGAATGTAGGGAACCTCAAGCAACAGAGACTGAGAGAAAAATGCTGTAGCTCCTCTCTACTTTGACTTAGCAAAAAGTCACCAGTGTCAGAGGTTAAACATCAGCATTTAAATCAGTGTAGGTGCATGTAGAGTCAGCTGGGTGTTTACAGTGGTATACAACTTGCTTAAGCAGAGAAGGAGTAGAATAGAACAGAACAGAACAGAACAGAACAGAACAGAACAGAATAGAATAGAATAGAATAGAATAGAATAGAATAGAATAGAATAGAATAGAATAGAATAGAATAGAATAGAATAGATTATTTCAATTGGAAGGGACCTGCAACAATCATCAAGTCCAACCACCTAAAAGGGCTGAATCTGCAAACAGGAACGGAACAGCAGCCTACCCAGTTCTATTTTTTAGTAAAAGATGGGGAGAAATGTCTGTCTCAGTTCTCCATTAGCAACTAGAGCAATTCGGTCACCAACTAGGGTGATTTCACAATGTTGTGAGAATACTAAAAAGCCAAAGTATTAATCAGGAAAGTAGATTTTGCTGAAGCTGCCCAAGAACAAAATATACCCAGTAGTAAAAACACAGAGTGCGTTTCTGCAACCTACAAAATGAAAGAGATCAGAGTCTTCTGCCATGCTCCTAATCACCCTTAGACAACTCTTCCACTTCATTGCATTTTACAAGTGGCTTTTCAAAGCAGGTGTTGCCATTTACAGAATTCCTCCCCTGGGAGGTTTTTACTTTTCTGCCTATGATTAGCATTGCTAGTGCTTTTTTGCTGAATTCTTTCATCCTCATTTTATTTCAGTCCTTATATTGTAAGGTTTTCTTTTCTTCTAAGTCTCAATGCTTTTCAACTTTTCAGCTGGAATTGAGAACTTCATTATGATTTGTTGCCAACCCTGTCTTGCTTTTTTTTTCCATCTGAGTTGTGTCCTCTGAGTGCTTCCTGTTCTAAGAGTGATCTTACACTCTCAGCATTTTACACAAATGTACTTCCTATTCCATTTTTTTTTCCAATTCTCCCTCTAATGAGGTTTAAATGATTGCCACTTTGTTTACAACCAGGCCTGCTGTGTAGTAAGCATTGCCTTAACTCTTAAGTTATCTGTGCTCCATAAGACTCTATTAATCTGTACTCTAGCAAACAGACTAGAATCATGAAACTGGTATAACTACACAGTAGCACCTCTGTCAGAGTCTGGAGCATTTATAACAAAGTATGAGTTTAGTTGTACAACAGTTGAAGTGCCACAAATAAGACCTGTTTGAATTTCAGTAATTTCTTTTTTATCTGATACTAACATGGGGAGAATAAAACAATTTTGTAACTGTTAGAGAAAAGGCTAAAGCTTAGAGAAGGAAACAGTAAAGTAGAATATAATCAAATTAGTGACAAAACTGGGAACAGATGTCTTTCTGTTCCAAATCTCAACCCTCATGCACTTAGGCTTTAAGACTGTGAAATAAAAACCTGATTGTTGTTTATAATAGCATCCCTGGGTTGCCGACATTAGCTAACAAAAAGCAGTAATAAATTGAACTAATGAACCTCTACTTTGAGCAACAAAAATTGTCAAATGTTACTTACAACTTAAAGATGACATTGTGTTTTTACCACTGAGATAGTGGCTTGGTATGCTTCAATATGTGACATCTTTAGCAGAGGAAAATCCATACATACAGTCTGGAAAAGCCCTGAGATTTACAAACCATTGCTATGAGTCCTACTGGTAATTCTTTGTACTTAAGTATTTTAGTTGTGGTAAGAAATTATAGCCACTGATGTAGGAAGAGATTAGACTACAAACACCAACTGCTCTGGAAGATAAAACAGACTCTCCATTCTAGAGAGAAGGGTGTGGGTGTGTTGGGATGCAGTAGTTTGATGCAATTATCCTTAAAATGCATTTTACTGAAACACTATATAGGAAGCACAATTCCGTCTTCTACTTATGTCCCTTGTCTATCACACAGTATGAAAAAAATTAAGAAACACCTCATTAAAATTTTTGCTATAATTTAAAGCAAGCTCAATTTGGAAAATATTTTACTCTTTGTCTTGCATATGTTGTGAGTCATCTGTTTGCAATTCCTTCTTGTTTGTTTCAGCATTGCCATAGCAATTCGTGCCTTTCAAGTACCAAGTAAATTGTTTAAAATACATCTTTTCTTGATTACGTAAACAGCATGCTCCTATAGAAGGAAATACTCTACTATTATGTGCACTAACATTTCATCTATTGTAGCTATAGTCCCCCTTTTCAACAGAAGTATATCCATTAAGGTTTTATTTTTAAATTCTTTTTTATTGTGACTTAAAAAAATTGTCTCCTCACAATGACATTCAAAAGATTTGCTTCTGAAAAAGTGCACAGTAATCAAATTATAAATGTTAATATATTTGCTTTTTCATAACTGTTTGGTAATATCCTTGGGCAAGCCATGCACTTAACAACAAAAGTCTGTGACACATATGCCAGAACCTCCACTCTAGTATCTTTCTGTAAATGGAATTACTTTCAGGCATCTGAGCAACCCCCAAAACAAAAGAAATGCATTAGAGCATACAAAGCTCCAAAATGGTTTGGTATTTTCCTGCATATAAAAGCCATGTCTTGTCAGAACTGCAAATAAATTTAAAGGGAAAAGGAGAATGGACATTGCATAAAGTGATGTCATCGTGGTTTTGGGAATGGAAGTTGGCAAGTTTTGGGTTTTTCAGGTTCATAGGATCTGGGTTGGAAGAGACCAAGGTGTCTGGTCCAGCCTCCTGCCCAACATGGGGTTGGTTTTGACATCATACAAGACTGCTCAGGGCTTTATCCAGCAAAACCTTCAAGGCTAGAGATAACACAATCACATCAGGCCCCCGCTACACTGCTTGTGGAAAACATTTCTCCTGATATCCAGTCTGAACTTGTCTTCTTCCAATTTAAGCTGGCACATGGTGCATTAGTCCCTCCTACTCGTCTCTCAGGCTGCATGTGTATGTGCTTACACTCTTGAGATGCCTATTCCTTTGCTTTAATTTACTATTTCTGTGATTTCTCTTGTTTCACCTAACATATCCCCACTTAACTGTTGATCACACATCCTTTTTCCATCATTCCTAGTCTTAAAGTCTCCTCGACAGTTTGGCCAGCGTGTTGACAAAAATGTTCTTGCCCTGTTTTGCTGACTGGATCCCATCTCTTCCTAGCAGTCCTCAATCCACAAAGTGGGTCCTGTGGGGATAAAAGCCGAATTCCTGTCCATGACACCTACTGAGTAATGATGCATTGATTGGTGTTAATCTGCAGAATCCATAAGCTCCTCTCCAAGCCTCTCCCCTGAATCTGTGGGGCAGAGGAGACCCAGCCTGAGCTATCATGCCCTTGACCCTCACCTTCCCACAGCCATGCCATCACTGTTGATATGCATTGTCCATATCACTGGAGGCTACAGCGCTGAGCAGCAGGGAGGAATAGTCCAAGGGCTGCATGATCCACAGATTCCCAAACCTGAGCTCCCAAGAAGCAGCAAACCTTCCTAGACAGCAAGTCAGGTTAGCAGACATGGGCCTCTGGAGCCACCCACTATTAGTCACTGATTCCTCCCAGTATTCCTACAGGATTCAGCCTCTGGTGCTTCTCTAGACAGGGATTTATACTCCTCACCCTCTCTGTCAGGTCCCTACGCCTATCGCGCAGCTGCAGATCTGCAAGTGCAGCAGCAGTTGTCCTCCCGTTGCCAGAAGCAACAAGCTTCCAGCATTCCACCTCACGGGAGTCTCTACACACCCCATGATCAGCCACAATCTCTGCCTGTCTCTCCTTGTGGACAGTTGGCCACTCAGGCTTTGCTCTCTCCAGAGTGTCTGTGAAGATCTTGTCAGCACAACGACTCCAGCTGCCCCAGCCCTGGGACGGTCTGCAGATGCAGATACAGGGACCTGTTTGCTCCCTCTGGAGCTCTGAGTCCAGGTCTCTGATGTGTTTTACCCTCTACCACTTCAGTAAATTGTCAGAATACCCAAGCAAGTGACAGTCAGTTCCAAACCCCGAAATAATTCACAAAAATTCTGCTGCTTCTCTGTGAGTGAAACATGTTGAAGCTAAAGGCCTTTCTGCATCTGGTCTTCCTAGTCCATGCTATTACAGACTTTCCCATGAATGCAGTATCCAATATTTCCAATACCATCTGCCACCAGGTGGCCTGTGCAGAATTTTCCATCTCCTTTAAGGCATCATACTGCCAACCATTAAGGTGTTTTCTCAGAGCAGACATTCAGTCTGGTGTTACCTCTGGTACACATGTCCTGCACCTACACCCTACATACCTATACCCATGCTGAGGACAGGACCATAAAGGCAGATCTTGATGCCACATTAGGCTTTATTTATTCTAACAATTTACACAGGCAAATCACATGGACACATTATTATAGTTTTCCACTCCTGTCAGCTGAGCCCCTGGTGTTTACAAGTGGTCCGACACCCAGTCCAAAGCCTAATGCTTGATGCCATGTTGTCACCTCTTGGTTCATATCCCTCCCATAAGGCAATGGCAGCTGTGATTAGTCAGTGAATTTCTACTGGGACCAGATTTACTTAAAAAAAATACAGCAAGATCTTGAAGAACTAACAAATTTAAGCAGAATCTGGATTCTTTGTCACAGGCCTGCCAGAAATTTATGTTGCCTCACCACCAGCTGAATTATTTATCTTCTCCTGGATATAAGAGGACCTCAGAGGAAATGTCAACCCTTTTGTCAAAAGTCTGTTGACTAAATTATTTGGAGAATTAATTTGCTAAGGGTAGACTCACCGATTCTTTTCCTCTGCATGAAAGAGAGACAGACTGGAAAATATGATCCTTTCTGATTCCTACTTTTTCAGGGACTCCTAGGAAGACATAAACCTTACAAGCTCTCCTACACTTCCACCTGTGAGACCAGTGCAGAAGACTGGAAGAGCATGGTGCTATTCAACTGCCAGCCCTTGTAAGCCTGAGTCTACACCAAGCTCTGATTGGTTTTGGGATTTAGGAAACAGATAAAGAGTTACAGACACTGTGGGACATAGCTTGGTTTCAGTCACAGTATATTGAAGTGCATAGAAAAAAGCTGTTGATTTTCTCTATGAGGTGATATTAACCTAAGGTTGTGGCTGAGGTCTCTGAAAACAAAACATTTCACCCTTCCCAGAGGCTGATTGTCACATATCAACAAGCAGGTAAATAATTCAGTTCCATAACACTCCTGTTTTTCTGGAACAAATAGAAAAATGTACACATCTGTATTTATATAAAGACATACACACCTGTATATCTTCATGTTTTTGTGTACAGAAATCCACACTTTCATGCTAATAAATGTGGTGACTGCTAAGTCTACATCCCTGTTTAACATGACTTTCATAAAATGTAGTAATATTCTTCAAAGCTCCCGTAATACTGATACTAAGTTCTATTGTCTTCTACCTACTTGTTTTTCTTGAGCTAGCTTGTAATAAGCAGGTCTAATACAATGTAGACCTGCAGTCTTTTGCCGTGGAGCAAATAATGAAAGTATCACCTCATTCTTTACATTCCAAATTCTGTTTCAGGTCCAACCAAACCCTTGTCTACGCTCATAAACACCGATCTTTTCCAGGCATTTCTGAAAACTCCCTTTCAACGCTTGTAAGCAGTTTATTAATAGCAATTTATTAATATCTGCAGCTGCAGGTGTACTTATTAAAGGACAACAAACAGTATTTCTCATATGATGTTTGAGACACAAATTTGGAAGCTGTGTGATACAACAAGTGAAAACCATGAGAATTTTTTTGTAACGTGTTTGACTGCTAAGCCATATCCCTTCTGCCACAATTCTGGAGGACCAAACACGTATTCTGAGACCACAGCCAATCTTTGGGAATCTTCTAGAGCACTAACAGCAGCTTTTATCGATATTAAACATTAGGTCGCCACAGATTAGAATTTGATTTTTACTCATGCCAGCTTTCACTGGCTGTGAATTTAAGTCTGGAAGCATATAAAAATCCCTATTGTTGTTCTGGGACACCTTCATCCAAAAAGACTATCTCACCATGAAGTCTCATTGTAATCAGAAATTTGTCCTTCAAAAATTCCAGCACAAGCTTTATCTTTGGCTGGGTCCAACAGACCTGGAAGTTACAAATTTGCATTTTTTTTCCCTTTTCTTACAAGCTGTTGGCTAAGCAAACCCTGCAACTGAAATGTTTGGTTGCCTGTATCCATTTACAATTCAGAATGGAACCTATTCACTCGGTCACTGCTCACTTCTCCGGTGCCAGGAGCAATAATCTGCTGTAGGCATTAAAGTCCACAGAACCAATTTTCACACGTGCTTTACAGAATGATGGCACTAATTTACTTCTTAAACAATTACAGAAGACATCTACCTGTCTTAATGGACTTTCAGCTTTCGAATATTGTTACTGCGTACTGATAGGAACATAATGACATTCTGAATATGATTTATTGGCACTGCTACTAATTTCAGCAAAATTAAAAACGGATACAGAAGCCACAGTTGAATAACCTTAGATCATAATTTCTTTGGCAATGTGTGCAGGTACTTCACAAGTAGGATACAACTGATCAGTAAACATTTATATCAGTAAATGTGGTTGTGACTTCTTCAAACCACACTTTTGTGAAAATATCCTGATCATCCAAGCTGAAACATGTAAAAGACACTAACTAAGCTCTACGGAGTTTTTGTTCAGAAAGTTTTATAGCATCCTAGGCCAAGCAGTTACTCCAATTGAAAGAAAATGGAATTGAAAATATGAGTACCTTGTCCAGAAGCTGATATTTCAACCGAGTCTTCCTTGTGAAAATGTATTGATTTTACTCCAGTGCAGAACAGAGACAAACTTTAAAAGCTTGGCTGTTACAATGAAATTGAATTCTTGTCTTTCACCATCTCTAATAATTTTATCATTTTCCAGAGGTCTACAAAACTGAACTCAAAATGTTCATTCAGACAACAGTACTTTTTAGAGCCTCTTTCATCAGGAGATCTCAAGTGTAATTAATCAAGCCTTGCACTACTCCAGACATGAACATCATGCCTACATACCACAGAAAATATAGCACAGAGATTAAATAATTTCCTGCTGTCAAACCAGTAGCTTGCCATGAAAATCATATCTCCTGACTCCCAGTCCTTTTACCTAAACACACTGATTCCATCAAGTTGCAGGAACTAATGACTATCATTAAACAAGTCTAAAATATTACTGTTCACAAAAGCAGAGGTCACACTTCTCTCAGAGGATACAAAAGCTAAAATGAACCTGTATTTAGTAAGTGACTTGCTATCTGTCAGCAAGGAAAGTTCAAAATAATTTGTTTTCTTTTTCAAAAAATGAGCTACTTTAGTATTATTGTCACCAAGCAATGTTTCATTTATTTATTTATTAAATAAGATACCACTATTACAACTGAAATGTGGACTAATTATTCTAAAAGCATTAATCAATTTGTTAAGAACTCTTTGGTAATAATGTAGTCTCTTTGTTGCTACCACAGTAAGATTTACCTCACACAACCATAATCTGCTTACTGATACAAATACCACCTCCTTTTAGTTAATTTCAGGAAAACATTTTAGAAGTGCTCTAGGCTGAAAGGGCTGATAAATAATTTTTAGACTGAAAGTTGAAGTGGATTGATTAGGAGCAATTTTTTATGTTTTACACAATAAAAAGATGAACTGCATGGTTCACGGAGCCAATTTGCAGAGCAACCTCTCCTCTCTAATTGCTGCTAGACTAATGTAGAAGCACACTCCTAGGAAGTAGAGAAATCCATTTACCCAATCATGTCATTTAAGTAGTGAACACAAGTAGTGGATTTTTCCATTACCTTTCATATTAGTCTTGCTACATTCCACCTGTGACCCTCATTTTGAGAGAGCAATGCTCTTTTATACAATTTTGTAACCATAATAAAGGTCCACTTCAAAATTTTTCAAAGTAGACTAAGGACATTTTTAAAAAAACATAATTAGGGACATAACCAATCTCACTAATTCCTGGTAATGTATTGTAAAACCAAATTATTTGCTAAAAGGTCTAATAAATTCCCATCTTCAGAAGTAGAAAAGAACATTTCCTCTATTTCCTCCAGCACAAGAATCTAGTGACTCTTCTCTTCTGACTACTTACTCTGTGGTTGTCCCAGCTACCACGAAATTTATTTTAAGAATTGTTTGGGGTTCTTTTAAGAGGAAATGGATGGGCTCTTATTTAAATTAAGATAGGATTTCTTTTTTTTTTTTTTTTTTTAGTACTGCTCCGCTGAAAATAGATAATATATTGTTGTTGGAGACAAAAAGGCATATTTTTATCTCCGCCCATTATAGCAAGTCAGAGTACACAGAATAATCAACTTTATGTTCCAAGTGTCTCCTCTAAGGACCATTTCTATTAACTGCTGGAAATGTATTAAAAAGAATAACCTAAGTAAAAACAACCCTAGGAGCAGGTGTTGGTTCTACGCAATGCTTCTAAGTTTCTTTATGGAAATAAGAATGTGTTTTTAAAGTTATTTTTATAAATAATAACTACAAAGAAAATGAAAACATATTTGGAGAAAGTATTCATTATTTCAGAGTAAAAAAGCAAACATCACCATTGAGAGTGTCAGGTTATAGAGAATTTCCTAAAAGACTGAAATACTTTCATACAGTGTTTTCTGATCTTTGGATTGAATGTATTAAATCAGAGCAAAGTGTTGTGATACTGTTACCCCAAAATATTTTCTATGTTATAGCAAGACTAAATTAAAGGAATGGTTTGGGAATAACTGCTCTAATTCTGCATTACAAACACAGAGGCCCCCAAAATCTGAAAAACTGCTCCAGCTTTTCCTGCAGGATACAGATCTGTACAGAGAAAACAGACGAACTTGAAATGCCAGTTTATTTTTTTTTAATGACAGCAGCGCTACTTGTAACAGGTTAATAGAGCTAATAACATTCTCATTGCTTGATGTTCTGATTTAAAACATAATTAGAGAAACCTGCCACTTCCTGAAATCTGCATTAACATTAACTGCAGTAATTTGAAAAAAATGTTAAGTATCTGCTATTTGTTTACATACTAATTTTAATGTATTATTTAGATACCATGATAGCAAGGCTAGCATGGATACTTTTGTGTTGTAGTATTTACTGGTTTTCAGTAGTACCTGGGGTTTTAAAACACAATGGCCTGGTTTGGATGTTTGAGAACAAGAAAGGAGTTAGTAAATACATATTTTTACAAAGGCATGTTTTAATGAAGATACTGCACATACCGACAAAGACAGGGCATAATGTTTTTAAAATAATTAGCGTCCTGAAAAAGGGTCAGTAGTCATGATCTGCCTGCTGTGTGCACTGGTAATCCTACTACAGAGATGGAATTTACTGAAGATTCAGATAAAATGAGCTAAGTAACCCAGTCTTCAAAAAAATATGACTTCTCCAAACTGTACACAGCTCATGACCTATCCCAGGGAAACCAAGGAACAAGTGAAAAATTGGTTATGATTTCCTACTTGAACAGCAGGACCTGAATTAGCAAAGGCTGTTACAGCCAACATCTACAAATTACCTGGAAGCACAACTGCAGGTTTGGATCCACCACGTAACAGCAGAGTGGGAACTGAATAAGATGGGTATATTTTTTTGCCTGTGAATTCCTCCTAAAGGCCCTTCGCTTTTGGTTCTTTCCTGAGACCCTTCCTAGCACATGTTTGATATTGAGTAGGGAAAGTTTTGTCCTAAAATATTTACTGATTTTTTTTTTTTAAACTCTGTTATAGCAGCATAATTCCAGTGTCTTTGTTAGATTTAAAGCTGATTTATATCAGTAAAACTGGGAAAGGAAGCAGGAAAGCATATTTACCTGGCATCAACGTAAAAATCCATAGCAAGAACAAACTTTGCTTTCAAGGTGGAAAAGGAATTCTCATAAGCAAAGTTTCAGACTTGCACAGTGTGGATAATACAAGCATTTTGCCTGCTGATTTTTAAAAACAATTTACTAAATAAGCAACTTTTGCAAAATAAGATATATGGTGTTTTAAAATCAGATTGTGATTTCTAAAACTGAAAAACCTACAGTTTTCCAGTACTGGAAGTAGTAGTCATCAGCAGTAAGCTTCTTTGTGGAATCAGTTCTGAATATCACAGAAGTTTCCCTCTCTGCTACAGTAACCATATCTTCTTTACCATTTCTCGCTGATGTATAGCACAGGTTGCCCCTTGCAGGGCCTCTCTGCCCTTAAGAGTGTCAACAGCTCCTCCTAATTTTGTGTTACTGGCAAGCTTACTTAGTATTTCATCAAGTCCTGCATCCAAGTCATTTATGAGGACATTGAAGAGTGCTGGCCCTAAGATGAATCCCCGCAGAACCCCGTCAGTCACCAGCCCAACATAACCCCATTTGCTAGAACTCTTTGAGCACAGCCCATCAGCCAATTGCTCACCCACTGCATTGTGTGTTTACCCAGCTGTGCACTGGACATCTTGTCCAGGGGATACTGTGAGAGACAGTATCAAAGGCTTTACTGAAATCTATAAAGATGACATCGACAGGTCAACTTGGCCAACTAGGTGGGTAACCTTGCCGTAGAAAAAAATTAAGTTGGTCAAGCAGGACTTTCCTTTCATGAACCTGTGTTGGCTGGGACCAGTGACTGAGCTGTCATTCAGATGTTTTTTGATAACTCCCAGAACAATATTCTCCATAATTTTGCCAGCCACAGAAGTGAAACTGACATGCCTGTAGCTGCCAAATGTCACCCCTGTTGCCCTTCTTGTAGATTGGGACAATGTTTGCCAGCTTCCAGTCAACTGGAACACTTAGTGGATGAGGGAAAGGCTGTGGATGTTGGCTACCTAGACTTCAGTAAAAGCTTTGACACTTTCCCACAGCATTCTCCTGGAGAAGCTGGCAGCTCATGGGCTGGATGGATGTACTCTTCACTGGGTAAAGAA
This sequence comes from Nesoenas mayeri, assembly GCF_963082525.1. Lineage (NCBI taxonomy): Eukaryota > Metazoa > Chordata > Aves > Columbiformes > Columbidae > Nesoenas > Nesoenas mayeri. The sequence goes on along the minus strand of NC_137542.1, from coordinate 25,320,465 downwards.
CTGGCTGGATGGCCAGTCCTAAACAGTTGTGGTGAACAAAGTAAACTCCAGTTGGCAACCAGTCATGAGTGGTGTTCCCCAGGGCTCAGTATTGGGGCCAGTTCTGTTTAATCTCTTTATCAGTGATCTGGACAAGGGGATAGAGTGCACCCTCAGTAAGTTTGCAGATGACACCAAGTTGGGTGGGATTGTTGATCTGCTGGAGGGTAGGAAGGCCATACAGAAGGATCTGGACCAGCTGGATCATTGGGCTGAGGCCAGTTGTATGAGGTTCAACGAGGCCAAGTTGAACCTAGTCCTGCACTTGGGTCACAACAACCCCAGGTAGCACTACAGGCTTGGGGAAGAGTGACTGGAAAGCTGCCTGGTGGAAAAGGATCTGGGGATGTTGACTGACAGATGGCTGAATACAAGCCAGCAGTGTGCCCCGCTGAACAGAAAGGCCAACAGGACCCTTGCTTTTATCAGGAATAGTGTGGCCAGCAGGACTAAGGCAGTGACCGTCCCCCTGTACTCAGCACTGGTGAGGCCACACCTGGAATCCTGTGTTCAGTTTTGGGCCCCTCACTACAAGAAAGATGTTGAGGTGCTGGAGAGAGTTCAGAGGAGGGCAGTGAGGCTGGTGAAGAGTCTGAAGCACAAGTCTGATGAGGAGCAGCTGAGGGAACTGGGGCTGTTTAGCCTGGAGAAAAGGAGGCTGAGGGGAGACCTTATCACTGTCTACAATTACTCGAAAGGAGGTTGCAGTGAGGTGGGCATTGGTCTCTTCTCCCAAGTAACAGGTGATAGGGCAAGAGGAAATGGCTTCAAGTTGCACTAGGGGAGGTTTAGATTGGATATTAGGAAAAAATTGTTCATGGAAAGGGTTGTGAAGCATTGGAACAAGCTGCCTAGGGAAGTGGCTGAGTCACCATCCCTGGAGGTGTTTAAAAAACAGACATGTAGATGTGACGTCTAGGGACATGGTTTAGTGGTGGACTTGACAGCATTAGGTTAACACTTGGACTAAGTGATCTTAAGAGTCTTTTTCAACCTAAATGATTCTGTGATTCTTAGTGTAATGTTGTTTTGCGTTTTCTACTATGATACACTTAGAAAATCCAAATGAGAGCAGGAGCAGCAATATTAGACACTTTAGTTAATAAATATGTAATTTTAAAAAATATTACAAATCTTGATGAACTTCCAGTTCAGGAAAATAATACAGTTTAGGTAAATAACAGGAGAAAAAAAAAAGTGTGAGAAGTATACACAACAGGAAAGTGCGAAACTGGAAGACAGTATCAAATTATTGGTAAGGCTTCTGTGTAATTGAGATACTTGTTCTTAGCAACATAACTAGTTCTGTGTATCTGTTTGTCTGACCCAACAAATATTTTCCTTAGAATGGCTCTGTCTACCTTCACTGAAGTTAGCAGTTCTCAAAAAGATCTTTCAAAAGAATATTATCATTACCATTTCATGTAGTATTGCTATGAATTCTAAACAACTATTAATTCATTCTATGATGATAAATCTAATGCTACTTACAAATAGTAAGTGTTTGAAAGTAGTTGTTTTTCATGCTTAGACAGATTAACTTGTGTGGAGGCTTTTGTTGTTTTGGGGGTTTTTTGGTGGTAGTTTTTATGATCTATTGCATTAATTGTACTTCTATTGGAGACTATGAGCATATCGGATTTTTCAGAACAGGTTATGCTGAATAAGGTCTGTGCTATAACAGAAAAGGATGGCAGTGCCAGCAAACTAGGAATACATCTTATATTTACAAAAGTTTGGCAATCCCTGAATCAGAGACAGTATACAAGAATCACATTTTCAGCCAACATTTTATATTCACCAAAGCTTCTGGTGCAAGTGCAGTCCAGTTATTGCATTTTCTTGATTTCCACCAGGGACTATTAAGTGCAAAGGTATAACCTCTGGCTGAGGGGCTACACAAGCCTGAGACTGCCGAAAGAATCAAGGAGGCAGCACTATATGCTTGCCATCCTAGCCTCCACAACTGGTACTAGATACTTGCAGAGACAAAATACTGAATTAGGTGGGTTGTGGTGTCAACCTTTACAGGCTTCCTGTATTTTCTTTACTGATTTTTTTTTTTAATTTCATGTAGTTGCCCTAGTATTCCAATGTAAGTTAACATTTGAATTCTTGTGTATGAGTTTATTTTGTTTACAAATGGTTTTCTACACACTGGAGGTGTGGAAAATTAGGTTTTGTGTTTACCATATCATTTATATATCTTTAGTAATGTATTCTGAGAACTCATTAGGACACATGGGTGGAAAATTCTCATTTAAAGTAGAATAGTTGTTAAGCAACTTTAAAATTTAATTAGAATCCTTCGCTGCATTTCATTATGAATTTATTTCATAATTACTCAGCAGGTCCTAGGTATTTACTAATGCAGAAGTGACAGTACATGATACTGCTGAATTATAACTGCACAGCTGGAGAAGATACTTGGAGAAATAAAGAACAGATAAGTGCATTGTTTAAAAAGCATCAGGGGAAAATTGAGCATTGAGCATCCTTTCTGCCCTTTGCAGCTGTAAATAATGGTACAAAAATCAGCATGGTTGTCTGTCTTTTAAGGACTTAACAAGCTGACCAAATAGATCCAGTTGGTTCTTCACTTGCGCAACTTGGAGGAACTGGGATATTAGTACTGTTAGGGAACAGACTTCCTTCACTTATTGAATTATTTTGTATACTGCTTCTCATAGAACTTGGTTAGAAACTGCTTGCGTAGAATTTGCTCAGCATAAGTAAGTCTGCTTAGACTGCATGCCATGAACTTTTGAACCTTCTGCCTCCTTATGCAAAAAAAGCCTCAGAAGATACAGGGAGTTGCATCCCCGGAGTTAGGAACCCAAGAGTCTAAGAGAAGATAAAACAGAAGAATGTTTTGGTTATTGCCATAAACTTACTATTCTTCACAGCTGCAGGTACAAAGTAACAATGGAAGGACACAACTTTGGTTGACATCTAGTCTGGTTGGACAAACAACAAACCAAAGAGATAAAGAACAGCCCACCTGATGAAAATTAAGGGATACAACGAAGAATGGGGACACCTCAGACACTAATTTTACAATTGGCCTGAATTGACATGCTGTGGGTGGGAAGCTTAGATTGTAAGGCTATAACTGCTTAGGGTTATCTTTATTTAAGGTCCATCTTCAGGAGCTCAAGCTGGTCTGCACTGTGCTTTGTGAATAAATTATTTATTTTGGAAGCATTTCTGCAATCCATGCCTCAGTCTCTGCACCAGGAAACCTAGAGAAAGGAAACTTCCCTAGCAGTACCCAGAAGCAAGCAATCCTCCCAGCCAACGGAGAGATGGGCAATTTGCCATAACTGGCCCTGTACTCACTGCGTTGAATTTACTGCAGTGAGTCAACAGAATGAGGTAGAATTGAGTTCATAATACACTAAGACACACTAAACCTACAATGCATTTTGCTTGAGTAACACTCGCATTGCAGGCCCTCCTAAATTCTGCTGCAAAAAAATTAAGTTACTGCCATCATTCAAAACTGTTTATAGAACACAGTAATAGGTTACTACCTCTCAGAGAGATAAAGATATTATTATGCAGGCATTACTTCTGCAGTCATTCACAGAAGTACAGTTTGTACTTCAACACGTCCAGACATAAGAAACTAAAGTTCACTGGAACATTTAGGAGAAAATAATGATTCACTGTGCCTTCCTTTCTCTTTTGACTAGGAAAATTCCAACAGGAAATACAGTGTAGACACTAAAGCCCCTCAAATCACCCAATTTCTTCCAATTATTTTGCAAATCTTCACTGGTGTCTTTGATCAGTATAAATATGTATGTGTTTCATTTTTATCTTCTCCTGAAGTTGAACTGGGATTTCTGCAATCACTTACTTTTTTTCAACATCCTGGGCAGCTTTAAGTGTCCCTTTTTTCCTTTCTCCTTTGTTTATTTTTCTTTACTGTCCCTAACAAAGCCATTGTTTGATTCACGGAAGAAAACAGAGGATGCAATAAGCTTTGTTCTCATCATGATATTCAGAACTCAACTTCTTAGCTTCCTTCCCTTCTGTCCTTTACTTGGCCTCTTCCTATATTTTCATCCTGTTTTCCTCCTGCTGGTTCCAAAGGGTGCCTGTTGCTGTCCATCAGCAGAACTGTGGCTGTGGTTTCACACACATTAAACCCACATATGCAGCTCTGCATCACTCTTCCCTGGCTTCTTTCCACCCCTTCACCATTTTCTCCCTTGTACCTCAGGGAACTGATTCAAGCTAAAATCCCAGCCAGAAACTGAAGAGAATTTTTAACCCAGTAGCATTATGGTGATATTTTTGATAGATTTTAAGCCAGCACAAAGAAGATGGTGTGCAAGCACGAAAACAGAGGCAGGTAAGGTCTAATAACTTCTTTTAATCGGCAAGCTGGTTCATATAGCTCTAAAGCAAATGCAGGACTATGATATGAAATGATCAGGCCCTGAATTTTTTTCAGTCATCCAAATTCTACCTAAATCTTAAGGCACAACGCAGGCACAATTTTATTAACTAGGGCTATTACACAGCTTCTGCAAAGCAGCAAAAATCATACCAGTTTAAGCACCTTTATACCAACAGCACAATGTCCAACAACTGCCAGTTTGTGTCAATTGTATTACAAGCAATGCAGCTGCACTCGACCTGTCCCCCATGAAAACCACACAAATTCACTTTCTGTGCCTGAAAGGCATCAGGTTACCCAAGACTTCCAGATGATTTGCAGGCTTCTTCTGTAGAACAAACATACAAAATTTTTGCTTCCAACAATATGCTGCATGAGATAGAACTGTCAAAAAAAACCCAAACCCTCAGCATTCTTGAGTTTTGAGACACAAATTTGTAAGTACTGTGGGAAATATTAAGGAGCACTTCTTGAAGATAAGTTCTGCTGTGAGAGGGCCCAATAAAATTTTGCTGCTAATTGCTCTGTGTACACCAACAGCACAACATCAAATACACATCTGTAAAGAACATTGCTGCCTTGCCTAGAACAGCAGTCTTAGTTTAAATACATTTCTCTGCAGAAACCAAATTAGATTAAAACCTGCAAATGATGCTTGGTGTGGGGTTTTTTGGTTGGTTGGTTTTAAAATATTGTTTTATTTAATATTTGGGGGAGGGGGGTGTTTTGTTGGTCTTTTTTGTTTTGTTTTTTTCTCTACTTAAGTAAGGAAACCTTGCTAAAATACACTTCATTTAAGATACCAGACTTTCTCATCAACTACCCATTCATTTTCTACTAACAAATTCTCCTCCTCTAACAATGTCTTATTCTTCCAAAATTAAGTCAGAAAAGCAGACACTCAATTTCCCACTATCAGACCAAACCGAAATCTTAGCTGACAAAATATTACAATACGCCTCCATCATGATAAAAATTTGGTTTGCTTACTTCCATCACTGAACATCTTTCTTAAACTTTTAAATCCTTGGTATAATACAATATGATACAATACAAACTGAACGTATTTCTCAGGAAGATCTGAAGTGGTAAATTACACATAATATTGGATTTCTAGATTCAAAACTAGTCATTTCACAAAACAATGAGTTCATAAATAATGTTGAACAATGCATTTACATCAGTTTGTTAAGATTATAAAAACATGAATATTTTTCTTATCACACATTTTGATGTATCTGCAGATGAAAAAAAATAAATATTTCTTAAACAAAGCTTCTCTCTACAAAGAAAGAGAAACAGAGGCTGTAATATTAAATTCCTGCCTACAGGACAGGGGGGTTGTAAGAGCTTCATCAATACACAGTACACTTTTGAAGCATATCACATCTGTGTCACAAGAATAAATTACTATTAGAAAAATATATTAAAAATGGATAAACACATACCCCTGCTGCATTTTGTACATTTGCTTCTCTCTATGCAGATTGATTAACTCTGCTGACATATGGACAAATAGTACTTAGCTATGAGTATTCACACATATTGAACTTTTAAATTTTTGCACATGTACCCAGGACCTAATTTACAGTTTATCATAAAGGCCTCTAAGAAAATATTATTAGATCAAACTAATTTCCAGTTCAGTTCTTGAGCAGTAAAACAGAACAGTGATCACTGAATCAGGAGTTTTCAATGCAATTGGGAATAGTCACCCAACTGGTATTACCTGACAGAAGAAAAAACAGACCTATTTTTTTTTTTTTTGGTCTCATGATTAGCCACCTACCATCACCAATACCAGAGATAGCAGATACAGTATTTTGCTGGAGATAGAGGATTATTTCACACCGATACGTCTTATTTTACACTTAAAAATATTACAACATGCGTTCTACAACACTAGTATTAGAAAATAAGGTCACAATTAAAAGCTAATGTAGTTATTAAAAACATGTAGCATCAACATCATGTCCTTTCAGGAACAGCAACAGGCCTTATCTATAAGACATCTGCTTTTCTCTTATTTTGGCTTTTCCTGTACTATTAAATGTGATCACATCACGGTGTTTAACAGCTAATGCCTGTCAGCTTTGTATCTGACCACTTGTGAAACAAAAGGAAAAACTTATTTCGGTGTTCTTGAATACCTTAACATGTATTTTAAAGTGGTATAAAATTGATTTTATATAGGCACTTGTGACACATATGCTTGACAGCATAATCTTGGCTGCTCATCAATATTTGCATTTGAGTAACTGATCTGCAAGTAGAAGGTTCCACGCAATACACATGTTTTCACCAAAATGTATCTATTGAATTATTATTTGAATGTTTTAAATTAGAAGTAGATCCTTATTTACACTTTCTATTTAATGGCATTTTCTAGCTTTGAGAAACTGTATGAGAGCAATTACACTAATACCTGGTACCAGGGGGTAAAATATCTCAGCGTGAGCTTAGGTAGCTGGCAGTGCCAGGGCTACAATAAATGCCAGATTTGTGGTTTAATAGCAATATGCCTGCCCACATTTTATGTATAGTACACACCTGCTAAATGATGATCATATTGTAATTGTAAATATCAAAAGAAATTGTCCTAAACACAGAAAAGTCAGTTGTGAATATTTAGCTTGTAATTACATTTATTTCCTAAATGTTGTTAGCAGAATAAAACAGTTCCTCTTAATTATCACAAATCACACCCTCCTCCATCACAGATTCCTTGAACATATGTATATTTTTCTTGTCCCTAAAACAGGGTTATTTGCCTGGTGTGCACACAAAAGAGCCAAATTGTACCTACAGAGATGAGACAGTGAATTTATTACAGATAAATTTAAGTCTGGATGCTAGATTAAATTAGTATACCAGCAGCACAAAATTCTCTATCATTTATACAAAATCCTGTCGGTATATTCATGCTCTTAGGGCAGTCCTATTGGGCTGATTGTTTACAATATTTGCATATGAGTTATATAACACTATTCTTACTACAAATGCTCAGTGAGTAGGGGTCTTCTCCTGGATGTGGGCAGCCTTCAACAAGAAGGTGTGGTTTTGTATTAAAATGATATTATAATGAGCAAAGTTTACTTTAGATTAAGCACATTCATAAAATTTGACAATAATCACTAGATACTCAATCAACTGTCCGTAGCTGACTTCTCAATTCCAGGATAGGTTTTGTTCTACAATTGAAAGTTAATTACTGCTAGACATCTCATCTGTTATTAGTCTAGTATTAAATTTCTAGTAGGCCACATGGTCAGGTCTTTCGGCCTATGTAGTAACAGTTTCACCTTAGCATTTTAAGATTTTATTTTTTTTTAATCCAAAAGAACGCTTTGGGAAGGTTGTGATTCTGCCAGTACATTAAAAGTGAGATCAGACCATCATCTGCTGCAGTTAATGCTATCATTGCCTCATACTTGTCCTGTGACTATTAATATCATTAAAGAAAGCTCTCGACTCTTCATACAGAAATATCAATCTGCTTTTTTTTTTTTTCTTTCCTTTCCCCTCCCTCCATAGCAAAGGCTGTTCCCGTCCAAGGAGAAAATTCAAAACTACCAAGGATGCAAACACAAAGAAGTTACTTAACATGTCAGGATGGTCCTATACCATTCGAGCTAAGTGTATATGCTTTCTGTGCAGTCTGTGCAAAGAGTTAAGTGTTTCTAAAAAGGCTAAATCACTGAGCAGGGAGATGCTCATTTAGTCAGTAAGAAGCTCTAAGTACTGAATGTCGCCCAGCTCCCACCTCCACCTACAGATAAGGCACTTAATAGAGCTGAAAATCAGATGCTTTCAGCCACTTGGATTGAAATTCCTTCTGCTCTCTGAGTAGCCACAGAATTGAGGAAAATTTTCTTTGCTGCAATGCTCTTGTGAGAGCTCCCTCAAGAAATAGGGAAATACCCTTGTCCTGAAAGGCCTCTAATCTGTAACTCCTATGAATGTCTCTCTCACTTCATCCAATTCAGTTCACTTCTTCAGTTCATGCTGTATTACTGATACAGATGGTATTTGGGAATGTGGGAACGGCAGGACGTACTGCTCCAGCCACCCAGATGATAAAGTAAGATCAATACTAACACGACCATCTGGACAAATAATACTAACATGATTAAATCACAGCAATTAGTCAAACATAAAGGGCCTTGGGCAGGTTATAGAGAAGTATGTTTTTTTCTGAGTGTAAGAAGTGATAGCCCAGGCCAGTGAGAATGATATCTAGGGCAGGAAAACTGCCACCGTGTGAATGTTGGGCGTGGGTATGTGAATGAGTGGGTTGGAACGCCACCCACAAGATATGCATGGGAGCATGACTGAAAACAGTCACAAGATGAGTGTGGTGTGTTTGGAATAACATTTTTTGAAAAAACATTCTGTCTAACCTCTTGGTCCAGGCCCGTATCTGTAAACCTATAAATTGAGAACTGCTAATAAAAAGAGGGCTCAGCTAGGCTCAGCTCTACCTGGCTCTGCTCAATCTTCTAACAAGAATTCTGTGTCTGCATCTCTGTCTGCATATCCGTATGTATATCTGTATCCATTGCTCTCATCACCACAAAGTCAGGGACAGTTTTGTCCTTGAAAATAGTGTAGAAGTTAGATTTTTAGATACAGCCCTTCTCCTAAATAACTTAAATCTTACACAGGTAGTGCAGATACCAAAAGATGCAGGTGATCTATGAGCAGATGACAGGAAAAGCTCTGCATGACCTGCCACTCATTAACAAGACCTAAAGATGGAAAGATTGAGGTCAGACCTAGCCGCAGTGACCTTGACATTGTGCTGTTTTAAATGCTTTGAGAAGTGAGCAAGTTAAATAACACATCTCTGAGCTTCAGGAGATCTGCCTGCAGCTTATTTAGGGATCTACTTGGATCCAGCAGGAGACTGCCCAGGCAGGCAGAAAGCCCCAGGGCAGGTGTTTGCTTTTCAGTATAACCTCTTTGAAATACACAAACACTGGACAGTGCAGAAAACCAAGCTGGACACCAGCACAGATGAGCAGGCAACCCCCGACTGAGCCTAGATGTGAGAAAGGAAGTACATGGAGGGAATTTCAGGACACTGGTCAAGCATATAGGAATGAAAAGGGTGACAAACAGGGCTTCTTTAAGTGCATCAGGAGCAGTTTCACTGTTGAGTGAGAGAAAGGACCTGCTCACAAAGAACATGGGAAACACTGAAGTACTCAACTCTTTATTTCGCCCTGGTTTGCACCAGTTAAGCTCCGCCCCCTGGTCTCCCACTTCCTCAAGGCCACCTATAGGCCCTGCAGAAGGGCAGTACAACCCACTGCAGGGGATGGGACTGGGACTGCAGCGACCATCACACACCAAGGGGGCAGTGACCCAAACCACGGTCAACCCCAGCAGCTGCTGGCCCGCACCATGTAGGATGAGGTTTCTGATTGTGTAGACATGTGGCAAGCAGGGGAGAAGCTGCCACACACGGCAGGGAGTAGCAGAGGGAAGAAAATGAAATAAAGTGGTAAGTGCTAGAGAACCAGTTCCGCACGGGCTGGACACATGGACTAATAGAAACCTACTTAAATTCCACAAAGGCAAATGCAAATTCCTTGATCTTAGCAGAAGTAACACATGCAATAACATGTTTTGGGAACCAGCTGGTTAGAAAGCTTTGCAGAGTAAGACCTGTCTACCCTGGTGGACAGGGTGAACCTAAGTCAGGAGTACGGCCATGCCATGGTGACAACCAGCCACTTAACAGGCTCTATCAGAGCAGCAAGCAGGTCCACAAAAGAGAGCTGCCTTCTGCTTTCAGCAGCTGTGAGGCTCCATGGGGAGTATCATGTCTTATTTAGAGTTCCCTAGCACAAGATAGCCACTGACACAGCAAAGCAGGTGGCCAGCAGATGGCTGCCAAGGTGGTCAGGGAGCTGGAGCACACAGCACTCCTTGGAGAGGCTGGGAGAACCAGATCTGTTCAGCCTTAAGAGAAGGCTGAGAACCAGAAACAGGACAAATTCCAACAGCAACACACTGCAATTTTGCCCTGTTAGAAAAAGCGTAAATAGGGAAAAACATCCTTAAGAAAAAAAAATATCGAAAAGTGACACACTGACAACAAATGTGTGCAACATATGCACTTAGATGAGAAGCTGATTTGTAGGAAACTTCTACTTCTGTTGAACTGAAGAGAGTTGCAATGTCAGGATGCCCTTAACCTCTCATTTGCTGTCATTACTGCTGGTGTTCTGTTCCTTCTAGGACCATAATGAACAGATCTGGATGTGAAATGAGGGGTACTATTTACATTCTAAAGTTATTTTTGCCCTTCCCTCCCAGGTACATTTAAATTTGCTTTCCAGCAGATAACTCAGAACTATTCTACTATAAAACACTTTTCCCTCCCTATAACAAAAAGCTGAGAGTTATCAATGCCCAACATTATTATAGAAAGACATTGAGAAATCGAGTTTTATATTTAGAACTAAATGTTACATTTACTGTTCTACCTTCTCATGTTTCATACTCAGTTACTGTGAAAAATTTCTCCTACTCATATGACCTGAAATATATAAGCCTTTACAGTGTGAAGTCATAGTGCTGGAGCAGTACAGCACACCCTTCAAGAATTCCCATGGCATTCCTAACTGATACTTTAAAATGACATTATCTCAACTAGCTGTTCCTTCCTGAGGACACTGCCTTAATTCAACAAGAAGGAAGTTGCTGGGTTATAACGGCATGCATCGTTGTGCCCAAACTAGTATCCAGTAGGATTAGGCTGGTCCTCAAGCTGTTCTTGCCAGCCTAGTTTATCTGGAAACCTGCCACATTGTTTGGTCTAGCCACTGCTTCGTTCTACAGTTTGAGAGTGAACAAATTTAAAGGAGGTAGGGTGCAGCAAAGTTTCTGAGATTTTTTTTTTTCCTACTACCTTGCCTTAGTGCAGAATGAAAATGATACACGAGTATATAAATTTAAGACAGACATATTTGAAAATATATTTCAGTACTATCACCATAAGACACAAACTTTAAGATTTACTACAACAATTCAGCTCCTCTTCTCACTTTTCCATTATTTTTCCTTATAAGAGCTAAGGCATACCACTTAACTTTAAAATTTAATATTCAGCAGTCCTTCAGAGGAACCTGATTTAAAATTTTCCTAACAGACAGTCTGCACGTTTGCACAGGTTATTTATTCAAACGTTTCTTCAATTGTTCTAGATGCCTTGCATCAGCATCCTGAAGAACTAATACAGTGGCTTTAGACTGAAGTGGATTAAATTCTATAGTCATCAAACAACAGAGATCTATCAGCTGTTTTTGACACTTCTCTAAACCATCCTTAAGCTTCAGACGTAAAGCTGGATCCTTTTTCAGCCTATACATTTCAGACACTGAAAAGCCAATCAAACTTGTTAGAATATCATCAGCAAAATCTACTTCCAGATAAGCTGAACCATCAGAAATTTTTGCCTTTATACCCCAGGATCCATTGCTGCTTGTGAGGTTTCCTGTAAGAGTAACAATAAAACACTTAACTTTCAGAATTGTAACAGTTTGCGGTTTTTTTGCAAGAACAATGGAAATATATGTGAAAGGTGGAGAACAAAAATCTAAACATGCCTCTGCTGCTCTGCAAGGAAAAGTCTGTGAATCATGCTTCTGCTCATCTGCTTCTGGATCCATTTTTGAGAAAAATACAGGATCATCATTTAACAGCCCGCTGTCACGAGTATGCGGGGATTTGCATCTGTTCTCATCTAAGTCTGTATCATTCTGCCTTTCATCAAGAGGATTTTCCAAAGAAAAGTCTGCAGAATTGCAGGTCTGATGTAAGCTCTTGTGCTGTGAAATGCCACTCATACTACTTCCATCTCCATCAAATACTGTTCTTACGAATGTCTTTTGCTTGCTAGTAGCTTCTACAGTCTTAACTCTTTCACTTATATCATCTTCTTCACAAGTGCCATTTAAAGATGAATTGCCAGAGCTTCTAGATCTATCTGGAAGTCTCTCAGTATTTAAACCTATGTTTCTGTTCACGACCACTGGCGGCACTTCTTCCAGCTCTCTTTGCATCTCTTCTTCCAGAAGAAAGTCATCTTCCAAAGGAAAGTCATTTAAAAAGCCATCGACATATTCCATGGGAGGCAAAACTTGTTCATCTGAAGGAGGCAAGGAACTTCCAGATTCCCGTAGCAAAACATTTCCATTGTGTGCAGTGAGTAAACCTGAGGCTGTACTAACGTTGTTGCTTCTGCTGCAGTATCCGCTTTCTAAAGGTGTTTCGCTGTTTAAAGCAAATTCATTATTTTCATCAAGACTGGCTAAAAGCTCTTCATCTGAAGGGCCTGGAGTTTGTTCCAGCTCACCCACAGGCCCTGAAACCATTTGGTTGTGACCAGCTTGTCCAACAGAATTAGGGGTTTCAGTTTCTCCAATTAATCTAGCAAGGACTCTTTCCTGAGAATACTCCTCCAGAAGACTATCCACTTCACCCCCTAACAGTTTCACATTTTCTGGTTTAAGCAGAAGGACTCCAAGACGATATGCAATATTACCCTGTACAGTGATTTTTGTTCCAGGAGGAAGATTACTGTGGAGGACAGGCACCAGTTGATATTCCATGCCCTGAATTTGGTGTACCCCATCCGTTAGTTGCAGCATCAGCATTCGAGCAGAATTTGCTTCCAAGGACTTCTGGAATCCCTGAGTACTGGCTGTTACTTCTTCGTTTACAGTATTTTTCCCTCTTAGCTTCTGCAACTGGGAATATGCTGGCTGGCTAACATCAACTAGGGAATCAATCTGTATGGAGTAGAAGCCTGACAACTCTCCTTTGGGATCATCTAACACGCAATCAGGCAAAACAGGATATTCCAAATCTCTTAGATCAGTAAGAAGCCATTGCTCAAATACCTGCTTGTTGATTTGAGCTTGACTTAAGTTACTACCACTGTTTTCTTCCTGGATCCAACTAATACATGCTTCCAGCCATGCCAAAGGAACTTTAACATGCCACGTGGATGAAAGCCAAGTTTCCACTCTTGCTGCAATGTTAGATGTAGACATTTTTCTTTTAAGTTAGGAAAGTGAATTCCCTAGAACAAAACACAAAAAATGACAAATCCCTTACACATATTATACAGAAACCTGCTCTCAATTTAAAGTTCTACTATTCTAAGTGTGACAACATTGAAGCAATTTATATTAAAAACACTTCTATAGATACTAAAAATAAACATGCTTTTCCAATATTTAAAGTTCCAGTAAACATAAAAAGTGTGTTCAATTTACACATCATGGAGTATGAAGAAAGTATGGAGACTTCTACAAGCAACCCTGCCTGGTGACTATTCCTTTTCTGTTGATTTAACTAGAAACATATAACTGAAATCCTTTTGTTATGGATGGAAAGTGAATGGATTAAAAACCAAAACAAAAAAACAGAAGTAACTGTTATATGTATGGGGGTTTTTTTTGTTGTTTTTTTTTACCTCTCTGGGTGCTGCTGTTAACAGCCAATTTACTTTAGAAATTGACCTGAGAACTTATTATCCCATTTAATCAGTACTCATATGAACAGAAGTAAGAGACTCCCTCTACAACAGAACCAAGCTGGGACCTGTCAGCACTTGCATCACAAGGGTGACTTTCACACTGTTAACTGCATGAAAGCTCTGTATCTGACAACAAAAAGCTAGCTTGAAACATCAGTTATCTAGAGACCCAGTCTGGGGTTTGACCTACAAAGATCATTTGGTCCAACTGGCTGGCCAGTTTGCGGCTGACCAGAAGCTAAAGTGTGTTGTTCAGGGCACTGTCCAAATGCCTCAAATTTTTAAGGCACTGCCAGGTTTAGGGCATCAACCACCTCTATAGGAAGCCTGTTCCAGTGTTTCACCACCCTCTCAGTAAAGAAATGCTTCTTCATGTCAAGTCTAAGCATCCCCTGGCACAGCTTTGAACCATTCCCACATATCCCATCACTTCATCCCAGAGAGAAGAGCTCAGCACCTCCCGCTCCACTTCTCCCCTTCAGGAGAGCAATGCAGAGAGCAATGAAGCTGTCCCTCAGTGTCCTTTTCTCCAAACTAGACAAACCCAAAGCCCTCAGGTGCTCCTCACAGTTCATGCCTGCCAACCCTTCCACCAGCTTTGTTCCCCTCCTCTTGATGCATTCAAGGACCTTCACATCTTCTGAAATTGTGGTGCCCAGAACTGCAAGCAGCACTAAAGGCAAGGCTGCATCAACACTAAATACAGCAGGATAATCACCTCTTTCGAGCAGCTGGTTACACTGTGTTTGATGCCCCTCAGGATACAGTTTGCCCTCCAGGCTGCCAGGGCACACGCTGCTGAGTGGTACTGAGCTGCTGCCAACCTGCACGCTCAGGTCTCTTTCTGCAGGGCTGCTCTCCAGCCACTCCTCTCCCAATTTATACTTGTGCCCGGCATTACTCTGTCCTAGGTGCAGAATAAAGAATTTGTTACTGTTAAATCTCATGCCATTGATGACTGCCCAATGCTCCAGTCTATACAGATCCCCCTACAAAGCCTCATGTCCCTCAAGACACTCAACAGCACCTCCCAGTTGGTTATGATCAGCAAACTTGCACTCAACTCCTGCATCGAGATCGTTGTTAATAATATTGAGGAAATATGCTGTCTGGATCGTGTTTCACCCTGAGAAAGCATGACCAAGGTGCTCAACCTCCCTATAGAGCACAAGGAACACAAAAACTACCTTGAGAATAGCTAAGAAAGACCAGGATTGTTTTGTTTGTTTTCCACTGCAGTAAAGAAAAAACATCCTGCCTGCAAGCTCTCCCCAGAGCTCCGCCGCTCAGAAGACACTGTGTCGTTAGTTAACTAACAGAGCCGCAGCCTTGGCCCTCGCGCGGGGCTGCCTCCGCGGGCCGGGGCCCTGACGGGCGCTGAGGGGAGGCGAGCGGGGGAGGCGAGCGGGGGAGGCGAGCGGGGGAAGTGAGGGGACGCGCGGGGGAAAGGGGGGCGGGTGTCGCACCTCGCAGCCCCTCCCCCCACAGCTGAGCCACCCGCACTTACCGGGCGAGCAGGCGGCACTGCACCCACCACCGCGGCCCGGGAAAAGGGTGAGGCCGCTCTCCGCGCGCAGCCCCCCCAAAAACCCCGCGCGTCCCAGCAGCCAATAGGAGCCGCGCGTACTTTTAAACATCGCGAGAGCGCCGTCCGCCCGGCGCCGGCTAGCGAGCACAAGGCGGGGTTTTCGCAGACGCCATTTTCTCTTCTCACGGCCGAGGTCGTGCTCGCTCTCCTCTGCCGGCCATCGCTGCCTGTACCGCCTCCATCGCGGCTCCCACCGGGCAGGTAAAAAGACTAACCGGCCGCGACAGCGCAGGGCAGCTAGGGCCGCCTTTCACCCGGCAGCGAGGCCTGTGTCGCTCTGGCCCTCACGGAGGGCGGGGCGGAGCGGGGGCCGCCCTTCTGCCCTGACGGGCAGCGGCCTCGCCCAATGGAGAGGCGGCAGGCCGGCGCAAGGGGGAGGCGACGGGGCCAATCGCCTGGTAGTGGTGGTGGATCTGCGCGTTGGCCGTTGCTCCCCTTTTTCTCCTGTACGCGGTGGGGCCGGCGGTGGGCGCAGGTACGCGCAGCCCGCAGCGAGACGTAGCTGGGGCCGGCGAGGAGGGGGCGCTGCGCGCACGCTCGAGTTGGGCGGTGGGGGGACGGACGCAGGCCGGGCCGGGCCTTGCTGGGACCAGCAGAGCTGCTATCGTGCCCCTCTCGGCGCGGCTGCATGACACAGCGGTGCGAGAGGCCCGCGCCACCTCTGTCGTGGGGCCTCATACTCAGGGACCCTTCACCGCCGCGCCCCGGGGCTCCCGGGGACTCACACAGGGAGGGCGATGGAATGGGGTTAGCGCTGCGTGCATAAGGAGCAGAGCGGGATGCTGCTGTCTCAGTTGCTGCTCGGAGTAGCCCCTCAGGCGGCTGCGGGCAGTTGCGGGCCCCAGAGGCCTCTCCCGCCTTGGGGGGAAGACGAGAAGGGTGCGCAGCGTCCCCGCGGGCGGCCCTGGGTCCTGTAGCCCGGCCAGCATGGCTCGCTGAGGCCAGTAGCGCTAGCGGGTGCTCTCCATGGGCGGGAAACGTCTGCCGCCTTCCTGCGCCTGCCCTTGGTAACCTGTGCCTGGGGCGAAGATGTCGGGCATTATGGTGGGCGGAGGGCAGGGCGCTCCCGGCCGCGGCGTGTGCGCAGGCGGCTTCCGGGGGCCGATTGGAGAGCGCCCCGCGTCACGGCCTGGCGCTCTCGGAGGCGGTCGCGGCGGAGTCCCTTTGGCGGCGCGGCTGCCCCGCACCGCCGGCCGCGCTGGCTGTGGGCCGCCGGGCGCCTCCTTTGTGTCTTCGCGGGCAGAGGGGGGTAAGTCTCTCTGCGACCGCGTGGTGGTGGCGGCTTTTCCGTTCCCGGCTCCGCCTAGCAGCGGGAAGGCGCCATTACAGCGGCCGCCATTTCTGCTGATCGCCGCCGCCGGGGAGCTGAGGCCGGGGCTGCGGGAGTTATGTAACGCCGCCGCTCCCCCGCCTGGCAGCTAGCCAGGCTCTCGGCGCCGCGGCGAGCGGCAGCAGGGGCCGTGGTCGCGGCGGCGGCTGGAGGAGCGGGGGGGGGAGGTGGCGGGGAGAGCCGCTGCGTCCCGGAGGAAGGGGGCTGAGGCGCGCCCCTGTTTCCCAGCTTTTGCCTTGTGTTTGTGGCCACTTCGTAGTTTCGGTGTTTCTGAAAATATCGGTCAGTTTAATCTCGCGAGCTCCATTTTCCCAGTAGAGAGCGGTAACTGAAAGTACCTTACCCATGCGCCGCCAGAGGAGGTTTGGCTAGGAGGGTAAATACACGTGACTAGGGGAGATCAGGCCCTGAGCATTATATTGCAGTTCATTACTTACTATTCTAGAATTCCTGGAGTAGTTGGAAATAGAATAACGGCTCCGAAAGGGCTGTTTAAACCATGTGAAAATCTATCCGGCCCCTCCTTACTTTCGCCTGCATAAGAGTTTTGGCAAAGTCTCGCTGAGATTTTGGTATCATCTGTGTGTCCTTTAGCTCACTTTAAATGCCTGGAAATAGCAGTGTGTGCAGGGAAGGTAGTGCTGGCCGTAGGCCTATACGACAACAATTACAAATTAATAGCTGGCTGAGAGTATGTTTACAAAGTTAGATGCACGGCATATTTTTCCTTCCTGCATCCCAGGGTGAGTGGCTAGCATTTATTGAGGCGGGGGAATTAATAAAATACAAGGGAGGAATATATGGTTGTTTTGCTGTGTTATCTGTAGAAGCACATTTTTGAAGATAATAAGTGGCACAATTTTTTTTTGTTTAGACTTCTTTCTGATGAGACTTACTAGTACTCTGATTTCAACTTAACAAAAGCAGGTCACAAAATACCTATTTCACAGAATCATGGTGAAATTCAGCTGCTTTTGAGGTTCTTGATTGTGTGGGCAAAGGATTACATGTAACTACAGAGAGTGGTATTTTGATTTTTTTTTTTTTTTTTTTTTTTTTTTGTCCTGTGTAGCTAGAAGTTGTAACTTTTATTTTATTGATCTATTATAAATGACTGGAAGGCACACTAAAATGCCTGCTGGTACATAGGTAGAGCGTTTATAAAACTAATGCTGACAATTACCATAACAGGACTTTTTGAGTTTAGATTGTGTAGAACTAAACAGCAAGAGCAGATTGTTATGTAGTGTCCTCTGAAAAGTAAATCCAAGGTGCGTATTGTGTATAACATGTGGAAATTTGGAGCTGAATACGTGTTCACTTTAAATAACTGCAAATAATTTTTAGTACATATGGTTTCTTTAAACTAACATGTGCCTAAGAACTGTAAGTCAGTAATTGTTTATCTGAAAGTTTACAGACTTGTCTTTTATCTCTTCTTAGTGGTGTGTTTGGTTTGGGTGTGCTTTTTCTTTTATAGAGAAAAGCTTAGTAGCAAAAGCTGGGGTTAAACCTGTGGTTTTTGAATGTCGTGAGGATTAGAGCTGTATCTGAGCAGAGTCACAACTGATATATGCTGTTTTCATAGGCTCCTGAAGCAATAGGCTGTTGGATTTTGATCCCGCCCAGAATACTTGAGGTTTTTGTCTGCAAGGCTATATAATAGCGGTAAGTTCTAGTAGCAGGCATTTCTTTTTTCCCTTTAGCACAACATACAGTTTGCATTTTCACAAAATAGATGTACCAGCTCTTTTATTCTTCAACAGGTTTTGCCTACCCACCTAAGAGAAAAAGGCAATGGAGACTGAACAACAGGAAGAGACCTTTACCAACACAGAGACAAATGGTAAATTTTTTAAAGGGCTATTTCTTTTAAGAAAGAACCTCTTTACATTTCAACATTTTTAAATATTTTGCAATGCTTTAACTGTATCAGATGTTTGTGTCAACAGTAGTTTTGGATTCTGCATGAAATTATTTCATTTTTAATTAGTATCATTACACATGCTTTTGAAGCATAAATGCGTAATCTTTCTGTTGGCATGTTTTAGATAAGGGATAAGCACCTGAAAGTTATGACTTAAGGATCTGAAAATATATGTAGTACTTCTGTGGAGACTGAACAGGTATTATCAGCCATATCTATTAACTGCATTTGTTTATTGCAGTTTTTACACGTGAGGATATAAATATGTGAAATACCTCTGAGGAGCTTCATGAAAAGCTTCCTGGGCACAAGTAGTGAGGAAGTTAGGACATCACTGTTGTTGATTTTTTCCATTTTTTTTTTCCAAGCAGTACTTGAAGTGCTACTTTATTCCACCAGCATTTCAGTGTTGGGCAAATAACATGTGTGCTTTTTGCCTGAAAAGTTTTTCCCTATTTTTAATTATAAATGAATAAATATTAAGTGGGTGATGCTGCATTGCCATAAACAGTGTGTAATGAATTTCTCACTGGCTATATGCAACATTCTCATGTGAAACATATTTCATAGATTTAAAATGGATTTTCAGTAGTTAATCGATACATAGGCTGATGAAGTAAATACCTATTTCTGTGCTATGGATATTTAAAGTAGGCATCAATAATTGGTGTTGGGCTAATAGGAATGAATGTGCTAAGGATACAGAGTATAAATTTGGCATGCATTCCATTTTATTAAGGCTGAGAAAGTTAAATAAATGTTTGTATTTCCTCCCTATGGACCTTTCTACAGGCAAGCGTCCTGCAGAAGATATGGAGGAAGAGCAGGCCTTCAAAAGATCTCGGAACACGGATGAGATGGTTGAATTACGCATCCTGCTTCAGAGCAAAGTATGCTTTTATGTTTTTACTGGTTTTGCTTATAACATTGCTCGAGACAGGGGTAACAAAGTGTATCTTGAGATATGTTTGGAAAGAATATGTGCTTTATTTAATTTGAGCTAACTTAGTAGGAATTATTTTGAGTGTGCATGAATGGTAGTGGAAGTGTATTGTGATAGAATTAACTTCAGTAGTTCTTTTAAAGGGTAAGTGCCCAAGGATCAATAAAGTTATTTTTGAAAAGGTGTACTTGCTGGAAAAAATAAAGCAATATAAATTTTAAGGTGTTTTTACATTGGAGTGGAAGGCTGTTGTTTTGAGGGGAATTATATGTATTAGTCTTTGGAAAGAAAGCAGCATAAAGAATGATCAGCTAGTGACTATAGACTAAATATGGAAGTTAAGATGAGAACTTTATTAGGATTTTAGTAGCTCTGCCAAACAGATCTACTAAACTTGTTGTGATATTATCAACAGGAATAAAAGTAGGAGTAATGCTTCAGTGATTACAGTGGTTTCATTGACAAATGTAAACAGTTGAAGTGAATTTGCTATGTGTGAATTTTCTCTGGTGTTTCCAGTTGTTCCAGATGGTTTGTGCTTTCTGAAGTATCTCAGTCTTTTGTATTGGCATGGGGGAGTGTTGTCTTAACTCTGCATAGCATTCTGACCAATAATCAAGTTACAAGGGGCACTCAAAAATATTTTGTGTGCTGTTAGCGTAACGTATGATCTGTATATTAAAAGCAATACTTTTGCAGGTAATACTTGAAATAACCCGAGAAAAATATAACTAGGCAATTACTTTTCCTGACTATCTGCTGTTTTATTCCTGCAGATGTCAAAATTAACACTTGAAATTATCATGAAATATCTGGAGTGCAAGAATGGAGTATGCAAACATATACCTAAAAAAAAAATTAAGAAAAAAAAAAAAGTTGATCAAATAAACTAAGGAAATTGTCGACCTACATTACTTTCACACAGTATATTTTTTTGAGAGCTATAGTCTGAGATGCTTAAACACAGGGAGAATTGCCTAGAAACTTCCATTTGGAATTTAAATTAATTTCAAAACTGAATATTCTTCTCTTTTCTAAGTTGAGTGCTAAGAGGTGTTGCTAATTTTTTCCATGAATGAATGAACCTTTCAAAACCAGTACCCACCTGCCCCAACCCCCTAGGCCAACAGGGTAATGCAAAGATAGATTTACCATTCTTAGTCTTGAGTTCAAAAATGTAGTCTGTGCTGTGTTGGCATAACATAACTTCTGAAAATTATTTTCCAGAATGCTGGAGCAGTGATTGGAAAAGGTGGCAAAAATATTAAGGCACTTCGTACAGACGTGAGTATATATAAGTTTGAACTAATTTAACACCAATTCTTTCAGAGCACTACATCAAAAGCTTGATCGCATTAGTTTCTAGAAATGGGAGCAATTCAACTCTAGACATCAATAGTCCAGTTACAAGCCTTTTATAGTGATTGTTAAAGTAGATAACTTAGTTCTCAATTTCTATTATGATTAAAACCCAGCTTGACTCATGTGGGAGGAGAGGTTTATATTAAATCTCTTCACTTTTGAATAGCATTCTGCTAAATTACACACTTCAAGTGAGTTAACATCCTAATTAGAAATATTGACAAAGCTTAAACCCCTTAATTGCACCATTTCCCATATGTGTGAATCAGTTATAGTACTACTGAAACCATTACAGGTGGCTGGCTTAACCCAGTGATAGAGAAATTCTTTAACTTCCTTTAAAAAGTCAAACAAGCAAAATAGTCCATCTGTTCTTTAACACCTTGCACACAAAGTGCGAAAGCATTAATGTTGAGGTTGCTTGATTTAAATATGGGTATAGAGCAGTAAAGGAACATTCTATTCTGTTACTTGGAAGCACTTTTGAGTGGTCATGACTTATTTGCCTATTCACATTTTACAGTGGGTTGACTCTTGTGACTAGACACATGCTCAGTGTTAATGTTGTGTATCTATAAAACTTGGCAATGCTTCTTAAATTCCATTTGTTTACACTCCTGTACTTAACATCAGCTACAATTTCAACAGTTTTCCCGATTAAGACTCTGTTCAACACAAGATTTGGCAACATATCACTACAAATCAGTTCCGACTAAGTTCATCAGTACTGCAGCTAGAGGTTTAACTCAAAATGGACAAGAATCATACATATGCTCACTAACTTTGACAGCTAGTTGTTTTTTTTTTTTAGGGTGTTTTTTTTTTTGATTTTTTTTTTTTGGTGGAGTGCTTTTTTTTTTTTTAGTAAATAAATACGTCACCATCTAAGTCCAGGTAGTTCAGATTGGTCTGGAAAACTAATTTCCCCAGTTTACCCAAGGTTCTGGTAGTATCAGTTTCGACAGGTTTTGTGTCTACCCTCATGAGCCAGCCTTCTACTGAAACATCAAATATTAAAACTAAAAAAAGTACTTCAGTCAGATCAAGTGACTCATTTTTAAAGTCCATACTGTTAAGCCACAGTTGGTGTAACAATCCGTTATTGTGTTAGTCTTCAGAACAACTTAAGCTTGTTTCATTAATTGAGAGTAATGAGTATAGTTTGTATTAAATTAAAATTTATTGCTTTTCCCCCTTTTCCCTCTCCTTGTTTTTTTGGCCATATATCTCCGTTGCCCATGTACTGGATCGACTTGCCCCTGCGTTGCCCACCATGACGTTGGCCCATCCGCCCCTGAACGCCCATGTGAAAACCCTGGTTGGCTATGCCCAAAAATGTGCTCGTTGCCAAACGGGTACCATACTTGACAACTTCCGATTGAATGCCCATGCCCAATGCCAACATCCACGAACGCCAATGACCAATGCAGTACAATGCCAGTGTTTCAGTCCCAGACAGCAGT
Source organism: Nesoenas mayeri (assembly GCF_963082525.1). Lineage (NCBI taxonomy): Eukaryota > Metazoa > Chordata > Aves > Columbiformes > Columbidae > Nesoenas > Nesoenas mayeri. The sequence continues at coordinate 25,297,852 of NC_137542.1, read as the reverse complement.
GGCCCCGAGCGGTATGTCCCAACAGTTTATGCCTCACTGCCTGATTAGAAAGAGAGAAATGTATTTTATTACCTGCCTTTGATATAATTAAATAGTATCCCCTTATAGACGGTGTATTGTTTTTTTTGAAGTTTTCTGTCTTATTTTCCCCATTAAGTCTTTTTGTCACTGAACTTTTACGTGAGTTGCCCACCCAAACAATCCACTAATTTTATTTCAATGGAAGGAGCACAGCTTCAAGTGTTGCATATTTGCTGCATTGTAAATCAAATTGTTTCAAAATAGTCTCTCGCTCTGTCTTTGTGGCCCACCTTGCTCCCGTCAACATTGCCTGTTCATAATTATTTCTGATGAAACGCTAACTCTGGTTCACTTTCCTTCACTTCTCATTTGTTTTGTCTTTTTTTTGTCTTGCATTTGTATTTGTTTTCTTGGAGAGCCCATTAGTAATCTGATTTCTAACTGGTCTCATAACCTTACTCCAGATACAGTGTTCACCACTTGCATATCCCTACTTTTTCTGAGAAGGTGTGCCAGTTTTACCAATGTAATAGCGAGGGTATCCTAAATTAGTGGTGGCGGGGAACATGAGTATTCTCTTCTACTTTCAGTTCTGCGTCAATTTCTTGCCCACTTAATCTGAGCCCTTCCAAAAGCCCATTCTGTCTTTCTTTCTCTGCAAGACCTACCTAATCTTATCATGCATATATACTGGGCATAAACAAAGATGCATGTGTTGTAAATTCAACGAACAGGTTTACTTTAAATGGGGAATATTAATTGTAAGGTCTTCTGTGTAGCAGATCTTACTAGAATTTTGTATATGATGATGGAAAAAATTTACTTCTACTTCTTCTTTCCCATCTTCTCCATATTTTCTGGCATTATGGCTCCAACAGCATCTTGAGTATAAGTGCAGATATAGAGACAATTGGAGAAATCTTGAAGAAGATTATCCCTACTCTAGAAGAGGTATGTCTCTTAAAAGTTTGTTTCTTTTTAGAGGTAGATTACAAGTTTTTGAAACAAGATGGTTCTAAATGATTTGCTGCGGTTTAAATACAGTAAATGAGAAAATAAAAAATAAAAGCACTTTAAAGAAGGGTTATGGCTCTCTAGGTACATGTCCTCATTTTTTGATAGAGGACAGAATCAGTCAGTATTTATTAACATTTCAAATGGCCTCCTGACTTGTTTTGTCCCCATTTTGGAGCAGTTGTAACTTGTATCCTGTGTTGGCTTTGTAAGTAAGTGTTGCACTGTTTGGTATCTTCTTAATTCTTTGTAGAAAGTTGGGCAATGTAATAAATACAGAAAACTGATTTGATACCAGTTTATGTTCAGGTAAGGTGCTTAAATAGTTACGAATCTATCAAAGGAAGTACAGGATTACAATTCAGCAATAAGTCATACTATTGTGTTTAGAGAAAAAAAATGATGTGACTAATATAATATTCTTTTACTTGTATGTATCTTTCTTACAGTATCAACACTACAAAGGCAGTGACTTTGACTGCGAATTAAGACTTCTCATTCACCAGAGCTTGGCAGGAGGAATTATTGGTGTCAAGGGTGCTAAAATAAAGGAACTCAGAGAGGTACTTGTTTCCTATTCTTCTGATACTTGGTTTTTGTTCCATAAAGAACTTAGTGTTTTGTGTTCATAAGGGGCAGGTGTAAATATCTTCTCTGTAGTAATGCCTTCAGAACATACTGCACACATGATTTCAATGTTGAGTTGTAACTTTCTTGCAAACCCTCAGAAGTAAAGTCCTCATTGGTGGTAGCGCCTATGACTTCTTATAAAGCATCTCAGTAGCTGTGTCGTAGAATAAGAAAGGATTTTTTTTTTTTTTTTTTTTTCAAATTAGAATTGCATTTCTCACACCTTCTAAAATGGATGACTACATAGACTAGATTTATTCGTGTGGTTGGACATGCAGAATGATTTAGGGTGAATGCATCTCATGATCCTGTACAATGATAATACAATAAATGCCTGAATTTTACTGTAAAAGGACTTAGTTTTTATGTTTGTGTTGTTTTCTTTTTTTTTTTTTTTATTGTTTCCTAGAAGACCATTGTTTTCTTTCAGTGAAAGAATGAGATTTTTAAAAGCTAATGGTCTCTATGAACTTAAACTACTCTGTTTTCTGTCCTTCCTTATCATTGTGTCAGAGGCAGTTTCAGGTCAGTTCAGGTGTAAGCTGATACCTGTTTGCATGGGTTGAGGAAGGCAAGGTAACTAGATGTAATCCTAGTACCATTGCTATTTGCATCAGAAGCATGTTTTCTTGACAAATGAAGGTTAATACAATCTGTAAGCTTGCAATGGATATGTGGTTCTTTTGCTGGTATTCAGTTAAATGATGGTGTAGATGAGCCGTAACCATAAGAGGAGAAAATTGAACTTTTTTTCCTCTTTGTACAAAACTCTGTCAGCACAGATCTTTAACATATGTGATCTTAAAATTAAATTTGTTGTGAGGACTCAGAAGCAAGTATGCACTTAAGATGGCTGGGAATTTAATTGCCTTTTGGATTGTTACCTTTAAAATGTTTTAATGGTTTACAATGTTTAAAATACTTAGATAAGACAATCTTGGATTATTTTTTTTCTCAACAGAACACTCAGACCACCATTAAGCTCTTTCAAGAGTGTTGTCCTCATTCTACTGACAGAGTGGTTCTTATTGGTGGAAAACCTGATAGAGTTGTTGAATGTATCAAGATAATTTTGGATCTTATCTCTGAGGTAATGTTTATTAGATTTTATTCTTCTACTGGCATACACGAATGTTAGGGACCATTTGGATAAAAAATGGTATCTTTCCATTTCTGTTTTGAATTCAGTACCTCCTCCTTTCCCAGTAACAACATGATTGACTGTTACCGCCTTTTGAAATTCTTTGTTTTCTAGAATAGAGCTGCACCTTACAGGGGAGGGAAGCAATTTTTGGTACTAGTGGGCCATTATTCATGCTTTGCATATATCATTAAGATGCAAAAATTGAAGAGGAAGTGAGACGAAATTTATTTGCCACTGATACGTAACAGCAGTTTCAGTATCATAGTTAAGTACACAGCAACGGGAACACATTGCCATCTCCTCCTTTCTTACCAGCATTGTGAAATCAAGAACATGTTCCAAATGCATACATTTGTATTTATACATTTAATATATTAATTTCATTAAATATGCCAGTCGTAATAGTCCTAATTGGGTTGTGGGGATTGTTTTTTGTTTGCTTGTTTTAGTCTCCAATTAAAGGACGTGCTCAGCCTTACGATCCCAATTTCTATGATGAAACATATGACTATGGTGGCTTCACAATGATGTTTGATGATAGAAGGGGACGTCCAGTAGGTTTTCCAATGCGTGGAAGAGGTGGTTTTGATCGTATGCCCCCTGGTCGTGGTGGACGACCTATGCCTCCATCAAGAAGAGATTATGATGATATGAGCCCTCGCAGAGGACCTCCACCACCTCCACCAGGTCGTGGTGGTAGAGGTGGCAGCAGAGCTCGTAATCTTCCTCTTCCTCCGCCACCGCCTCCTCGTGGCGGGTGAGTTGTCGCTTCAATGCATTATACAAAGCTCATATTGTGTAGCACCTCCTGAATCATGTTCATATGTTCATTGTTTTTTCCATGCTTTCATGTTGATAGTGATTATGCAGGACTGAGTGTGTATTAGACCAGATCATTTTGAAAAGTACTGTAATTTAATTATTAGCTGCATTGTAGTAATTACCAAGACTACAGTCAAAAGTTCTGAAACTTAGAAGTTATTCAGTACTTGGCTAGAGTAGTTTGAAATTTTAAGTTGTGTGTGACCTATGAATGTGGAAATTTAAATTAGAATAGATAAACTAGTTTATAACACAATTCACGTTCTGCTGCTTTTTTCATTTTAGAGATCTTATGTCCTATGACCGAAGGGGCAGACCAGGAGACCGTTACGATGGCATGGTACGAGTGTAAAATTTGCTTTGTTCTGTTTCGTAAGCACAGTTAGCATGCTGAGTGTCTGAAGATACTGTTGCTGAACACATGCACTTAGGTGTGGGACATGCATGGTTCTGATGGTAGAACCAAAATGTTTTGTCCATACAAATGTTCTTTTCTGTGGAAAAATGTTCGGACTGTAAGCGGTATCTGAGCTGTGATCTGTTTTCTTTGTTTCTTCCCTGCCATCGAAAATGATACAGAAGGTTTGACTGTGCTCTGCCTTGCACGTTTTCTTGCACTGACATTCTTAGTTTGTTTTTGCTTTTGTTTTGTTTTGTTTTAATTGAGGTGATAGAAACAGGAATTGGTAGGCTTTTCAGATAAAGAGAACACATCAGAACAACATTCTTTGAAATTATTTAATTCATACAAGCATTCTTAACACTAATGTTGGAAAACACAGTTATACATAGAGTAATACAGGTTAGTATCTATGAAGAACTCTAGTTGGTGATTGTTGCTCTTTGGAGTCAGTTCTTGTCTTGTGTTTCTACAAGTGGAGTCATCTCTGTTCATTTTTTCACTCCAAAAAGTAATTTTATTTCCTCTTTGCAGTGAAGTTGCTCATGGCTCTGGCTCCTTTATGACCAAGTATTGTAGCCTGCTTAAAGTGAAGACTGCTTCCCAATGAAGACTGTATTTAATTTCTAGTTTTAGTTAACCATGATCCTAATATACTAACTTGTGAAAGCAGATAGGAGGTCTTCACATGGACTGTGAGGCTGGAGCTGGAAATATCATGCCAGAAATGGAGAGTGACCTTTTCTTTCAGTTTCGTATAGAAACCATTCTGTAGTGAAACACTCTAGTTTGAGTAAATCACTGTCATGGTGGTTTGTGAACTAAGTAATGCATGGGAAAAACAGCTGCCAGAGAGCCCTTTTCATATAGATTCTATTTCACATAGATGCAGTAAAAGGCAAGAATAGATGCTTTTCTCAAATTATCATCTCAAATCATGGAAACGTGGAATGTACAGAAATACTTCTTGCCAGTTCTCTTCTCCACTAAAGGCAAAAAGATTGAGTAGTTCAGGACCTTTAAAACTGGATGCTGAACTGTGAATTTTTTGGAATTCCAGAGACATGACAGTATTGACAGGTTTGTAAATGCTCAGATGAGAAGACCCCATTTTGATTTTAGAAGATATCTTAACTCCCTTTCCACGTCCAAAGTCACCCACTTAAGAGGATAAATTCTCTGTTAGCCTGGCTTACAGCTGTATTTCAATTATGCACCACTGTTGGAAGAGTTTGTTTGGTTTGTAATATCTCTTCTGAAGCTTTTTCATGGAGGACAGACATTGTTTCTCTGTTAACAGAGCTATATATTTCAATGTGTAATTATTCCAAATCAAATGCCTCTGGAGCATGAGGGCTATCTGGCAGCTGAAAAAACCTGAATGTATTTCCAGTATTTCTTTGTTAACACCTTCATCCTCAGGCCTCTTTGAGATACCTAAATGCACACAGATACCGGTGGGAGGGCTGAAAAATAAAGTGGAAAGCATATGAAGTAATTTGATTCCCTCACTTTTTTAAATTAGCTGATCAGGTACTAAAATTTTCAAGGTACTCAAAATTTTAAAGTATGAGTTAATAAGAGACTTAGAATGTCTTCTGAGTGGACTGTCTCTTTGCAGACTTCTGTGAGTGTCTTCAGGTTTCTAACATGCTTTTGCTCCTTCAAATGCTTCCTAATTCTTGATCTTTTTTTAAGTTCTCGGTGTAGGTGAATACACATACGCATATAAACACTTGAATAAAGACACATACACTTAAAAAATAGGAAATGTTCTTCATGTTTAAGAGATGTGACATTAACAAGCATGTAAAAGCCAATAAAGGAAAAGTGTATGACAGCTCTTCTGTTTGTCCGTGTAGATGCTGGAAGAAAGTGTCCAATTTTGCTCTCCTAGCCAACTCTGTTAAAAAACAGAAAACTCTGATAAAATAATCTGACGTCAGTTAGGACTGCAAATGTTTTCTTTCATTAGGTATGAAAGTTGAGCTCTTATCAATGCAGTGTGTCATCTGGTTTCTATTCTAGTACCAGTAGTCACTGGAACAAACGAGTCTTTGAAGTAGAATATTCTGTTATACATGTTAAGATATCCTCCTTGAGAAGCTGGTTTTGGAGTGCACAAATAAACATAAATTGCTGAAATTGTGGAATTCCAAAAGAAATGTTACAAATCACATTTAAAAAACATAATTAATTTTCTGATACAGTTAGGCGGCAGTAGACTGCTAAGTTTAGTTATTGGCTCTATGAGATACATGCAAATGAATTGATAGAACACAAGAAGCAGTGTTCTTCCTGCTTGACCTGCTGTTGGCATAGAGACAATCATTGACATTTACAGTCTTATTAAACCTTCATATTCTAATGCATGGCAGAAATAAAATATTTTTAATAGCACTTGAAGTTGTTCTAAAAGGAAAAAAGCTTGTTCAAGCTTTGCTCTGCTGTTAGCTGTCTGACCTTTTTTGCTAGAGGAAAAACCTGTTTACACTATAGAAAGGGGAAAAAGTGCAACCATTTACAGTTCTCTCAAGGTGAAATTAAAAGGGAGCAGGTCTTGAAAGTGGTCTAAATCACATACTTAAGTCTTTGTTGTAGTATAAATGTTTTTCTGTACCAGCATGTATTGTGTTTGCTTGCCACGTTACCTGTAAGTCTGCATGACATGGACTTAGATCTCTTCCCTCTTTTCTTCCTATTTTGTTGTGTCTGGAAGATGATGCAGTGCCATGTGGATGCCTGTGACGACATGCAGCCACCAGAGCTGGTGAGTGTGCTCAGCTTTTTTTTTTTAAAACTGCTTTATTGAACAGGTTAAGTGATAAAAGGATTTTCCTGATTTTGAGTGTAGTCAGTGGCAACTTGCACCTATTGAAAATCATAAGGCTGTCCTTCTGACTGAGAATTTATTGACAGTTTGTCTGTACGGTATGTCCTGTGCAGACAGGTAATGTTAATAGAGGTATAGAAATATGAGCAGCATAGCCAGAAGAGAGAAGCTTTTATGTACCTCTTGCCTCTTTTACACCACATTTTCACATTGTAAGTAGTAACTTCCTCCATAACTGATGCACTGTTAGATGCATGCACTTAGGAGATATATTTTGTATTAACTTAATGGTGTTGTGTTTTCTTACATTTAAAATAGCAGATATTAAAACCAGCTTCTTAATTTCATTTGTGGATAAACTACTATGCTTACTTAGCAGTCTATTTGAAAATAAATCATTGGATTGGATAGATTTTTGGGAAGCTACAGGGTTCATCATGTGTTCATGCTGTCTAGAAGATGGCAAAGTGCTGCCAAATATTAAATGTTAGTTCTTAGCTTACATAAACACAGCAAATGTATTAGCTTAATTCATTTGCTTGCAAGTTCATTTGCTGTCTTGTAGTCTGGGGAGGCAGAAATTATCAAGGAAGGTACTGTTCTTTAAAAGAGATCAGCCCAAAAGGGCATCCTGTGGCAAATATCAGCAGGAGTATATCTCTGTATGCAGTATGCTGCTCTGGTCAGCCTCTAAATTGAGTCCTAAGCAGTGTGCTTCATTCTCTTGTATTTTGGACTCCACTACAAATTCTGTTATGTTGTATTACAATGTGTATTGTGGGTTACATGGTTACTTATATAGCAACAATATAGGTTGCTTAGAGAACACGATAAGCTCGACTCTTTGATCCGAGTAGCTTCCATTCTAAATGTGTAGCAGGTAAATAGTGGGTGTTTCAAAAAGATGGACCCTGTTTGAAATCACTAAATCTCTGCACCCATGAATGAAACTCTTACAGTCTCTGTAGCAGATGGAGGGAACATAAAGCATTTATTTAAAAGTTACTAAAAACTTGATGACCGCTTGTAAATTTTTGTGTAATTGTAACGTGTTGGTTCAATCTTTTTGAAATGCCCTGTATTTTGGAAAAAGTTACTGAGTTACAACTTCTGCAAACAAGTAGTTGTGGTTGCTTGGTGCTGGCTGCCAAGCACCTATGCAGCTGCTCTCTCTTCTGCCTCAGCAGGATAAGGGGAAAAAGTAAGATAGAAGAGCTTTTGACTCAGGATAAAGATAGGGAGATCATTTACTAATTACCATCATGGGCTGATCACTGAACTTGAAGAGTATAATTTATTGCCACTTAAAAATAGTGTGGTAATAAACAAAGAGAACTAGAAACACCAGTTGCCCACCATGCCTCACTGCTTTCCAGGCTCAACTTCACTCCTTCATTCTCTACTCTTCTTACAATTCTGCCATGAGCAGTGCAGGGAAGGTGAGGGTTGGTGTGTTATGGTCAGTTCATTACACTTTGTTCCTCCTCACACTGTTCCCCTGCTATAGTGTGGAGTCCTTCCCATGGGATAGAGTTGCATACAGATGGCTCAAATAATGGGTCCTTCTAAGGGGCCGCAGTTCTTCATGAACTGCTCAAGCCTGGGTCCTCTTCATGGGAATTCTTCCTTCAGGAACAGACTTTTCCAGTATTAGTCCCCCACAGGTCCTGCCAGGCACCTGCTCCTGTATGGGCTTTCCACAGGCTGCAGCTTCCCTCAAGGCATATCTGCTTGTGCCTAGCATAGATCCACCATGGGCTACAGTGTGGCTAGCTGCTCCAGCCTGGTTCTCTCCATGGGCTGCAGGAGATTCTCCATTCCAGTGCTCTCTTCCCCATCCTTCTTCACTGTGTTCTCCACAGGCTTGTTTCACTCACTTTTTTTCCTTGCTCATCTCTTAAAACTGGTGCGTGCTGGGGTGTTTTTTTACCCATGCTTAAATGTTATCACAGAGGTGCCACCAGCTTTGCTGATGATCTTGAATCTAAGCAGCAGTGGGTCCGTTTTGGTGTTGGCTAGAACCATCTGGCACAAGGGCAGCCCCTGGCCTCTGCTCGTGGAGGCCATCACAGCAGTCTCCCAGAAGTTTAATTATGGAGAACTCTGCATATTTATTCTCTGCTTCTATAGAAAGCAGAAAAAATGGCATCTTGTGCGCTTACAAGGCATTAGATGAAATGAAGCACTTCAAGTCAAATACTGTTCTACAAACCTTAAAAATGAAGAGGCCAGGAGTGCTCATTGCAGTGATTGAGATTTGGTGTATGGCAGTTTTAGCAGAACAGAAGTAACTCATGGTTATCTGTTCTAAGATACAAAGGATTGTGGCAGTCTGAATCAGGAGACGCGTTATAGAGCTGTTTTTGAGAGCTTTGTTTGGTTGTTGTTTGGTTAGTTGGTTTATTTTTTGTTTTTCCTGGAGATGTAGATGGAGATCATTTACTGGATAAACTTCTTGTCCCAAAACTGGAGACCTGAGTCTCTCCCGAGCTGTACTGGTAGCATTTATAAGGCTGTACTGTGATATTTTCATTTAAATGTTAGTTTAGTCCAAGGTTCAGGGCTGAGTCAGTATCAAGAACTGTCTACCAGCAGCTCAATTAGTGAGGCTGTTTCGTAAACTGATATAGCTGGATCCTTTATGTCATTTTATGACTTTGATGGGGCAGGTTAAGAAGTTAATGGATTTCTCCCACTGACCCATTTCTGACCTGCCCTTTGCTGCAGTATGCTTTTGATGGCACAACACTCTTACAGTAAGGTTGAGGGTTGATATTTTTCCATAAAATAGGCTCGAAGTTAACAATATGACACTTAAGATGAAAATGCATTAATGAAGCATGGCTTTTCACTATTTACATTTTTTTTCCTCTTTCTCTTACAGTTTGAGGGTGGCTCTGGATATGGTAAGTGTTTATATAGAACCTTTACATGTACTTCATTATTTAGTTATTAAAGGGCTTGATGCATACGTTTAAATCAGACTATTCTTACGCAGGGGGGCGCGGCTCATATGGAGATCTTGGTGGACCCATCATCACAACACAAGTAACTATTCCCAAAGATGTAAGTAAAGTTGACTTACTTTCAACTTGCCTTTTCTCTTAGATAAAAAACAAAACAAAAAGATAACAAACAAGACCTCCAGCCTTTTCTCAGACTGTATAAGTAAATCAGAAGTATTTGGGGTGTTTGATAAGTGCTTCTAATATAAAACAAGTGTTTCTGAATCACTAAAAGTCTTTTCTTCAGGTTGTGTGTGTCTTTACAGACACCACACTAAACAATTTTACTAGTTGTTAATATTCAGTAGTAGAGATGGTCTGTGTAACTTGTTTTTTTGCAACTGATTCAGTTTTATCTGACCTGTGTATATACAATTAATCTTGCAAGGGCTGTTTTGAGGCTGTAAGGAAGTAAGCTTCTATTGCAACTCCTAAAACTTAACCTAGGAAGCTACTCAAACACTGCTTTAATTTTTGTAACTGTTCTTAGAGAGGAAGTTGTATCAGGAAATGAATGCTTTGCTTTCTCCCCTAGTTGGCAGGATCCATTATTGGAAAGGGAGGCCAGAGAATCAAACAAATACGTCATGAGTCGGGAGCTTCCATCAAAATTGATGAACCCTTAGAAGGCTCGGAAGATCGGATAATAACTATTACAGGAACACAGGACCAGATACAAAATGCACAGTATTTACTGCAGAACAGGCAAGTTAAAGTTTAATGTTGTCCCTACTGTCAATTTTAAATTGACATGTACATTCTAAAGCTGCCCTTCTCTGTGATAGTTTTTAGAAGGCAGGTTTTAATTATCTAATTGAACCTAACTTCTCCAGTAGTAGTTCTGCCTTGATTCTCTTCTGCTCTCCTTTCTAATTAAAATGAAGACACCCTCAAAACTAATCTTGCTGGAAGACGCCTTAACCAAGCAGTACTCTCATTTCTCTGGTGAAAACTGCTGCAAAAAAACTACTTGTAATAAATTACATAGAGCCTGTAGAAAATATAGAAGATTTCAGTGGATGTTGGTCTAGTTCTGTGTGGAAGACTAGTGATTTTGTTGTTTTTAGATAACTAAATTGACAACAAATCGCAGTCTGCCATATAGCACAGACTATGCCTCTACAGGTCAAGTTGATAACGATTTGGTGCTGTTATGCAGCATTTCACACCTTGCTGACATTATCTTTTCTTTTCTGCCAAATATTAACAACTTCAGACTTAATTTGCTTAGTTTTCCTTTAACATGCTGACTGTTATAGCAGATTTTAATGTTTTAACTTGAATGTTTGGCCTTAGATTACTAATACTTGGATGTGCCTAAAATAATATACTTATAATTATTAGCCATTAATATTTTAAAATTATTTGCTTCAAAATGTGTTAGGAATTGTCATTTAATCTGCTCTAAGAATGTCATTGTAAATATTGATGCAAGATGTACAGTCCATCATTCTAATACATGCTTTTTTCTTTTTCTTTTATAGTGTGAAGCAGTATGCAGATGTTGAAGGATTCTAATGCAAGATTATTTTTTCTTTTTTATAGTGTGAAGCAGTATTCTGGAAAGTTTTTCTAAGACTAGTGAAGAACTGAAGGAGTCCTGCACCCCTTTTTTTTTTAATCTGCTTCTGTTTAAAAAGCCAACATTCCTCTGCTTCATAGGTGTTCTGCATTTGAGGTGTAGTGGAATCTTTGCTGTCCACCAGATGTAATGTTTTAGTTTCTTTTACAAATACGTGGGGGGAGGGGAAGGGCGCATGAGACTAACATTGAAATTTTGGAGCAGCAGCAGAGAGAGTGAATTTTATTTTTGTTCATTGTTGGTGATAAATTGTACTGTTTTTCTGTAATTGTTGTGAACACCCTGCTTTTATGTACACTGTAATTTTTTTTGGAGAGGAGAAAATACTGGTATTCCACCTGTCTCTGGCATCCTTCGAGAGCAGTGTGCAGAATGTAATGCTCTTTTGTAAGAAACGTTTGATTTTTAAATAAATTTAGTGAAACTATTCTTGGTGTTCATTTTTCTTGAGATGTAGATAAGGTAGTATCCAAAATGGATATGCCCTGTTTTCCCCCCACATAAATGAAAGTTGCTGTTAAGCTTGCTCTTCAGCATCCTTAGTATAGATGGAGTTACGTGGGATTTTATCACAAATTGAAGAAACCATGTGAGAACAATTACTCTGCTGTTTGAGAGAAAATGCAAAAATATTCATGCAAATGTTGTGTAAAACTTAACATTTTTGCAAGTGTTTGGCCCTCTTTGCAGTACATATATATATTGGTGACAGTTTATAAATAAAATATTTTAAAACATTGTGATGTCACTGAGTAAACAGTGGTAAAGTACACCTGGTTATAGACAGCTTGCTTAATGCAGATAACACTGTTAGAAATAACAGTCGCTGTACCATTACTGAATGAGTTTTAGTTGTTTTGAGCTTTTATTTGTATGAGGTAGAAACTTATGAATTGGCAAATTGACGGTATCTAACTCTGTACCTTGTTTTTAATTGTATGCAAGACTTAACTTGTTTGGTTTCCCTGTTGTTTGTTGAATTCTACATTAATTATTTGTGAGAAATTTTAAAATATAAAGCTTCTGGATATCTCATGTATTACCTTGGCATTTGTATTTATAGTTTACAACTTTTGATTTCACTTCCCAAATAAAAACAAATTTGAAAGCGCCAAAGTGTTCCACATGTGTATGTAATGGGTCCAAAGTGTGGATTCTTCTACTGTGTTTAGGTTTTACTGTGTTAGGTTTTGGGTTGGTTTTGTTTGTTTGGGAGTTTGTGGGTTTTTTTTGTTGGGGGAAGAAGGGGTGTTGGTGGTTTGGGTTTATTTCCTTGGGTCATAAAACATTTCACTTTGCTTTTTGAATGATATTAGGGTAATTCCTGCCCTACTATGCAGCTACTCTTAAAATTTAATAGGAAAAGCATGGTGCTAAGAGGTTATTTGCAAGGCTGACCTCCTTGGCAGAGCTGTAATCACTCATTTAAAGAAAAGGAAAATTGGCACCACCTTGGTTTTCTTGTCTGCGGGGAGGAAGCTGGCAGTAGCCAAACATACCAGTGCCACTCGTTTGGGAAAGGCTGCGTCTACGACAGAGGGAGAAATCTGCAATCAAGGTGAAGGTTGGGCAAAATGCACCACGGGTGCCCAGTTTTTGTGTATGCACAGCAGGCGGGTGGGAGGGGCTATGGGGGCGGCTTTTTAAATTTTTTAGTTTTTGTGTTTTTTAAATCGGGAGGAAAAGCTCCACAAGGGTCAGCATCCACGTTTGTTTCCAATAATGACAATCTCGTGGAAAACTTCCTTACCACGAAGTCGAGCATGTTCACTGCTCGAGCTTGGCAGGATTTCGGGTGGGAGGGGGTTTCTTAGAATAACCTTGGAAGATTTTGGAAGCTCCACGGGGGCTTCCTGCTGGCCAAGGAGCCCCGCGCGTTCGAGGCAGTGCGGATCCTCCCTCGGGTCTGCGCCCTGCCCTTCATGCCGCCCCCAAAATCCGCCTGACGCCGGGGCGGTGCAGGGGGTGCTGGTGGCCCGCTCGGCCTCCCCGCACCCGCAGCTCAGGACCGGCTCCGCCGAGCCGGCTGAGCCGGCGTGGCCCCCGAGGGGGCTCCGCGGTAAAGGCGGCCGGGTGGGAGGCTCCGGCGTTGAGCGGTGCGTCGTTTCCTCTGACCTGCCGTGCGTCCGGAGTGCGGGCGGCCGGGTGCGAGTCCCCGGCGGCGGCAGAACGTGTGGGGCGGGAGGGGCGGCCGCGGCCCCGGCGGGGAGTGGGTCTCCATGGACGCGGGCTTTGCGCTGTTCTGAGCCAGGGCCGGTTGCGCGACAGAGCGCTGCGCCGGAGCCGTCCGGCGCGCCGGGCTGCGGGCAGCGGGAAGGTGTCTGGCCGAGCCACTTCCCGTCGGTGCTCCGCGGGCTGGCCGGGGCGGGGACACGGCGGAGGGGCTGGGCTTAATAGCGTGCGTGTTTCCTGCCCCCAGAGAGGCGGCCGAGCATGGAGCCGTTCCCGTCCCCGCTGGAGTCCGCCAAGTTCATAGCCAGCAGGAGCAAAGACGTGTTCGTGGACGAGGAGGGGGCGCGGCGGGTGGCGGAGAGCTTGTTTGACAAAGCCGCGGCGGCCGAGTTCGGCCTGGAGGGCTGGAAGAGCCTCCATGAGCTGAACCCCCAGGCCGCCAGCCAGGAGGCGGTGGACTGGGTGTTCCTGGTGGACACCCTCAATTTCTCCTTCTGGTCCGAGCGGGAGGAGCAGAGGTACCTGGTGAAGTACAAGGGCAAAACGTACAGCGGCTACTGGTCCCTCTGCGCCGCCGTCAACAGGGCCCTTGACGAGGGTTAGTGAGCGCCGGGGGAGCGGGGCCGGCGGGGCCCCCTGAGCAGGCGGGGCGGGAGTTTTCGGAGCTGGGCAGTGAATGCGGAATAAATGTGCTGCTTCAGAACAGGAGCCGGTTCTGCAAGCCATTGCTTGCTGCCGGGGTGAACCCGTGTGCCCAGCCCGGCCGGCAGAGCTCGGGGGAGGCGACTGGAAGCGCTTTAACAACACCTGGTGCAGAAACTGCATCGCCTGTGCTTCCAGTTGGGTCATCGCTGTTAAAAAGTCTTTTAAGGAATGTCTGTAGGCGGCTGTTTGTGACTTCTGATATTTCACGTGTGTTCTTAAGATAATTTGCATGTTTCGGTGACAAATGGGAAAATGAGGCTTAAACTGTGAATCCTATGGACTAATATAGTACCAAAGTGGCTCCAGTATGTCTGAAAACCCACATGCCTCCGAAACCGGTATTTTAGTGCTCACTCTTGTTGCTGTCATCAGAAAAAAAAAAAAAAAAAAGGTATTTGTAGGTACAGGTGGAGGTTTTCATTAATTTTGTACATATTTATTTGTAAATTAAGGGGAGGTTTGCATTAAGATACTTTTTGTAAATGTACAACGTGATTAAGAGCTAAGGGAAAACAGGCCTATGCTGACTATACTATGTACGAACTGGATTTGCCAGTGCCCCGTGTAAATGCCACACTCAGAGATGAAGACTGAGCAGCTGGGAGAAATCACATATAAAAAGTTAGAACGGTTCTGTGGTTGCATTTCGGAAGTTGTTGTCTGTGGGAGGAAGTGCTATGTGCAAACAGAAGTTTAGTTCTAAGCAGCCATCTGGGTGCAATTACAGCTGAACACACAGCTGATTTGTAAGAGTTTATAGGCTCGCTAAAGTTTACCAGATGATTGCTCTCATCTATAGCAGACCACTGCATTAGGTCTTCAGAGTATGTTACGGTAGCCTAAACATCTTATTTTTACTTTCCCGAAGGAATACCTATTACCAGTGCATCATATTTTGCCACCATGACGCTTGACCAAGTTAGGCATGTGTTTCGCTCTGACACAGAAGTGCCCATACCTTTGCTTGAAGAAAGACATTGGGTGCTGAATGAAAGTGGAACGGTTCTTTTAGAGAAGTTCGGAGGGTCTTTCCTCACCTGTGTTAAAATGAGCGAGAAAAGTGCTCAAAAACTGCTACGTCTAGTACTGGAAAATTTTCCTTCTTACAGAGATGAAGCTGTATTTGAGGTAAGCTAGCTCTAATATTGAATTTCTTGTGATAAGAATTTCCTCCTTACAGATCGTGACTTTAAAATACAGCTCTTAGGTTGCCTATGTAAATTTTTCTGGGAGCATAATCAGCTCAGAATTGATCTAGTGTTTGTGAAATATTGGGATTTTTAATCCAGGAAATGAAAGGTGAACAGAACCATTTCTGTGGAACTCAGTGTATTCAAAAGTAAAAGTCAAGGGAAGTAAGAAGGAAAATTACTATTTATTTTAATATTTTTTGCCTCAAATCACTAAAGATATTGGTCTGTAAATGAAAGGAAAATCAGGCTTTGAAGCAGGTGATCTTAATTATGTAAATTGCTGTGAGTCCTACAGAGAGGAAAGAAGGTTTTTTAAATAATACCCTTGGACCACAGTACACTTTTTTGTTAAGATGGGTGAAAATTTTTGAGATTTCATTTCTTTATCAGTCTAAAGATCTGAAAACAAAATCACACACTTTACTGTCAGTAAAGGAATCTTGTTTGTCTGAAGTCCTTGACAAGAGTAACTTTTTTTCCCAGAGGAGAGCCATTTTTTTTCATATATTTTCTCTGTCTTCATTGCTTTGTTATAATTTATTTTGTTATACTCCAAGTTCCCAATTAGATCACAACTCGTTTGTACTCCCTACAAATGTGTGATATTAGAGATAATTTCTACCTGAAAAATCAGGTGTTGTTTTGTTTTGTTGTTTGTTTTTTTTTTTTTAATTTGAATTGCTACCATCCCCTTCTCCCCCGTCGCTCTGTATTTTCTTAACTTGAGGCTCTCTGCAGCTAATGGAAGAAAAGAAACCCTGGTGGAATTGTGGAAACGTACAGCTACTGGGAATGCACACTATAGCTGTTGTTGATACTACAGGCCAGAATTAACCCATACTTCAGTTAGGTTTGACAGTATGCTGAAGCTTTTTGGGAAGTAAACAGAGACTCCCTGGTATTTTCCGTGCCTCTGTTTTTGCCTGTACAGGCATGATCTTTACTTAGCGTGAGTGACATATGTAGTTGCTCCTGTATGTAGCTCCATCAGCAGTCATATTCAGCTGTTACATCATTATGTCCAAAAGACTTTATTCTAACGACAGTGCAGGCTATACTGATAGTCTATGCTTTTTCATGTAACTCCCTGGAAGAGCAATTAGTGGAGCTTTGCACCTACTGCATTTATCACTTACATCTGCCCTTCAGTAGGTGGCATGATTTTATTTTCCTTTGTCTCCTGCTGTGAAGATATGTTTACATGAAAAATCAGAGGTGCTTTCTAACTAATCTTTGAAGCTACTGTTTAATTTATTGGGATATTTTACATATAAAGTAACTTTTTGATGATTCGTATAATCAAAAAGGATGTATTTTCCAGGTAATGCGATAGAGTATTTTCTTATCTTTATAGTAACTGTATTTATTGATGTAGTGTCTTTCATAAGATGATGCTGAGTGCTTTATAAAGCAAGCCTTCCTAAAAGCAGCAGCAGACCACAGAATTAAAAGATGTTCCAAAAATGATCCCAGACCATAAGCACTGGCATAGTAGTAAAGCCTGTTTTGTGAATATGGAAGCTGTTTTTCTGCTTTCACTAGGCAAGATGTGTATTTTGAAAGTGGGTGAAATAATGTAGACCAAGAGTACACCCTACTTAAAAAAAAAATATATACATATATATATATATATCAGATATTAGTGTCAGCACCTAATGCGAGTTGTCCTGGATCTCAGTATCAACATCATTTCTGTCACAGCAGGTTGAGCTCTCACAAGTACGACTTTGCCTTCAGTAAAGGGTTAGAAGGGAACTGAATATATGCTGAGATATCCATTAGTAAACTGACATTTTTCAGTAGTTCTCACAATTAGAAATATATATTATTATAAAATAAATTCTACAGTAGACTTATGCTATCACAGACTGCTACAGCTGTCGTACATTCTGACCTTCTAGGGGAGCTTCTAAAAGTAACACAATTATTTAGCTATACGTTTTTCCAAACGCATAACACAATAATTACACATCACTGAATGTAGTTATAGAAGATGCCAATCTTTTGTTTCTTGAAAGTGAATTTCAAACTAAACTAAAATCCTCAAAAGGTTTCTGTCCTTGGGTGGGTAGTTCATATTTAGATGCTGTGCTGAATTTGAATACTGACAGAAGTTTAAATATTAGACTATGTTATACTCCCTTCTGGGGGTGTTCGTGTTCTGACATAGACACAGTGGAGTCCTTTCTGAGCTTCCAGTTATGGTGTTTGGTTATCTTTTATTTCCCATCACCTGGCCCTGAGATTGTAAAATTCTCATGATCCTCCTGTTTACCTTTTTAAAAAAAAAATAAAAATAAATTAGCTGTACTATCACATTTTGCTCTTTGCCAACATCTTAGATCTTTTTTTTTATATGTAGTAGCTTTTCCTGAAAAGTGAGGGTGTTCCAGAAAAAAAAGTGAAGTTGTATTCCCATCTGGTAAAAGGTTCAATTTTTGGACAAATGCTACTATATTGAGACATAGTATCATCCACCTAATGCTTTTCTTACTTTCTGTTGAAAAGAATGGTGGAAAAATATACTAGAAATTATTAGTGTTCTTTTTGATATTGGGAATTTAACATAAGCTTCCAAAGATGTGTACAGCATAAAAATTACAAATAATTGAAACAATGAAATGATACATCTGCTCAATGATGAGTCCCAGACAGTGTTTTTCTTCCAAATTAAATTGCAGCATGACATGAAAAGTTCAGTTTGAATTCTCCCTTCCTCTGCTCTTGCAAAATGTTGTGGTGCTGGAGACAATCAGTTCTTTACCACATTGGAAAGTCTTAATGCTTTAAAAGTGTTGTGTTCTTTGATTCCATTAGATTTGAGGTAGCAGGACCTATGATGGGATTTGGTCTATTAATTATTTCCTGTTGTGATGTTTCAAGTGGTGTTTTATTATTTAACATATGAAATTGTGTATGTTCTCTAGAGGTAAGTTCGTGCAGCTATGTGAAGTATGGAATGCAGCACAGGGAAAGGAGGAGTTTTCAAGATATTTGCAGAAATTGTTTTGTGAAATGGAGCTGGATGTCTAGTTCTCAGTGTTTTTGGAGAATAGCATTTAATGACAAGAAATGTGGTTTGCTCTCAGGAATAGTAGCATCTTGGCAATGAAGTAAAATTAAATTAGCTTTAAAGATTCCATTTGTAAATTGTGGTGATATGAAGGGTGGGAGAATAAAACTGGAAATAATTTGAATCCCCACCTATTTGCATCTCAGATTCACCATTCCAGTTACATATTGTTGTTTAGCACATGTTATCAAAAGTTGAAATCTTGTCTAGCTATAAAGGGAGGAAAAAACATAAGCTACTAATGCCTTTTTTTCTTAAGGGTATGGAGCTTAACGGCATATAGATCGTAGCATATCTTTAGTTTTTCTCCTTGTGAGTAGTCACAAAGGCATGTAAATCTTTGCAGGATTAGCACCAGAAAAAAAGTTGGACAAAAATAGAACTGTGCATAGTATCTAAGAAAATCTTGTATTTGTGAGTACATCTTCTACTGGAATTAATTTTCAACTGTCCTCTGTAACTAGCAAGATAGACTATACAACACAGAGGACCATTCATTGAAGTTTTCACTAGAATTTTATTTCCTTAACATTACAGAGAAATTGATTAACAAAATGTTTTGTCTAATCCAATACATACCTTTTATACTTCTCAATAGGCTGGATGAACTCTAGAGTTTCTGAAAGAATTAATGTTTGCTGGACTCCAGCTACAGTGTTTGCCAAGTGGAAGTAAAACAACACTAATGTATTCTGAGATCCAAGCAGAATCTGAACAATTTTTATTCCACTGAAGTGACTTCTACTATGTTTTTATTTCTCTTTATTTATGAGCCTTCCACATTATACTTGTGGTTTGATATTGTTTGGATTTTAAGGTGTTTAAGAGTGGTGCACTTTTATTCTGTTTTGGTTAAGTAATATGTTTGCTTAGTCAAATGATGGCTTAATGTCACTCTTACCTGCCTTTCTCTGTGCATGTCAGTAGCTGTATTTATTAATATTTCAGGCACTTACATAACTTGTGACTTTCTTTCATCAGAGCAAAAAGGTGTCTTTCTACAAACGGGCACAAATACTTGTGGCAGATACATGGAGTGTATTAGAAGGCAAAGGAGATGGCTTTTTTGATGACATTTCTAGTCTGACTATATTTGCTGACTACAGAATTCCTCAAGTTCTTGTTCACTTAAAAGCAATGATGTATTCTGAAGAACTAATGAAGAAACTATGTGAAGGTTTGTTCCTCCCTTATTAAGTAATTTTACAATTAAAAAAAATACTTTAAATTAAGTTAATTGCATAAAACTAGAGTCCCATTTTTAAGCGTGGTTCCATCTTCCAATACTTATGAATCCCCTTTCCACTGTAAAATGACTGTATTTAGAGGTGGGACTGCTGTTATGCAATTTTAAAATTACACAGCAAGATGAACAGCTCAGTGCTATCAGCCATTGATATTAATAGTATGGCCATATATATATATATATATACACACACCTATATATATATAGCTCTAGGTATGAAATAGGTCATATAGGTGATTTCTTTTCCATTAATCCTAATAAGGGCATTCCCATCCAAGTTATTCCAGCAAATGGGTCCCTTGATGGCCTTATATACATAGAGTTGTTTTTCCTTATTTTTTTAAATCTTAGTCATCCTGGCAGAAAATACACTGTCTCAGAATTATATTTGACTACCCTTTTTGTCTCCACAAGCCAAAAAAAATTGTATAATGTGCAATATAATGCAAACACCTGTTATTTTCTTAAACCACTCTCATGTTTTTAATGGAATAGGAGATAAATGTGTAAGCACACAGCAAAATTGTTGAAGTTAATGAAAACTGCAGTCGTAGAATAGAAGGGGTGGTATGGGAAAGGGGATGGTGGAGCAAATTCAAGCTGTCCTGGGGCTCCTGTGTCTCGAACATCATTGGGTTGCTGTCTCTTGTGTCCTGCAGGAACAATTTTCCAGTCTGGAGACAGGGAAGAGGTGGAGATCCGTGGCTGTTCCATCTGGTGCTGTGCACTGATTTGCAGGCACCTGCTGCAGCTCTATGAGAGGAAGGGTCAGGACATGCGGGGAAAGATAAACGCGGTTTTACTCGATTATCACCTTTGGGACTATGCCAGGGACCACAGGGAAGAGATGAAAGATGTTCCGTTCCATCGGGTGCGGTGTATATATTACTGAGTCCAGCCTCCTAGCTGCTTTATCAATGCATTGTCTTTTGAATGGCAGTTATTCTTTTCATATGGTGGCCTGTCACAGGGTAATTTGGAACTGGCTAAATCAAATGTTCATTTTCTGATGATGTATTAAGAGCTTGCCTTTTTTTTTTTTATTGTTTTTTTTTTCTCCCCTGAACCTTTCACTGGAATTAAAGGTGCAGACTTTGCTGCACAGTCCGTCTTCACTCCGAGCGTGCCCCCTAGCTCTGAGCTCTACTTTTGTGGCTCGACCAGAGCCGAACTGTTGCGTTAATTGAATAAACAGCACGGTGACGTCAACCGCACGGAGCTTATCTGCGTTTTAATTGAAGCCCGCGCAGCGGCAGCGGCCGGCACGGGGAGGGGGGAAGGGGGAAGGGGACGGCTCCTCCTGCCGCCGGGGGGCGCTGCGGGCGGCGGGGTGCGGGGTGGCGCCGCTCTGCCTCGGGGCCGCCGCCGGACGTTGCCGCCGTTGCCAAGCGAGACGCCGTAAACAACGGGGAGAGAGCGGCCGCCGCCCCGGCTGGCTGCGCCGCGGCCTGCGCCCCCCTGCCGCGGCCCTCCGCCCGGGCCCGGCACACGGCAGGGGACGGCACGGCACGGCACGGCGGAGCGGGGCTCCGCCAGCCCCGGCGCCTGGATTCCGCGGCACCGGGCGGTTCCCGAGAGCCGGGCGTGATCCCGTTCCGGCTCCCCTCAGGTTTGGAGTACAAGGTGCGCTTCGAGACACGGCAGAATGTACCGGGCCCGCTCCCAAAATACCCCGCAGGGTGTTTGCTCCCGCGTTCTGGAAGCGCGGAGCGTCCACACGGGAGCGGGTCCGTGCGTGGGCGTGACCCGTTGGTGCGCACACAGCCCGGCGCGGAGCAGTGACATTGCCGTGTGATTCTGCAAGGGACGGGAGAAGGTCCGCGCTTCACAGCGGTGCTTGCCAGGGGATAAAAGCAATGCACCCGGATAAATAAAAACAGCCCTGCCAGAGTGTGTTCTGAGTGCGGAGTTAGTAAGTTTATATGGTTATTTCCGATCGCCACGTCTATGATACACACCTGATTTCAGTCTCGTGTTTTGCTTATTTGCTTTGCTGCTGCTCAGTTAATAGAAAGGGGGGTTTTACAACTTTAGGTAGTTTCTCAATTCTGAACGGCCAAGTTCTTGAAATACACGGAATAAAATAAAACGCAAAATCTTTTTGAAGCTGTTTGTTTTCAACAAACTTGGATTTAGGGGGCTGAGTTGATGAGTTCTGCCAGTTTGGTAATACAGCTAACTTAAAGGCAGTATGTGGGAGTTTAGTGAGAAGGAAGTTCAACCAAACTTTCCCTTGCACTGCAAAGATTATTAGAATCAGAAAAATTTTAGAAAAAAGTTTGGGATCGAGGAGCATTTGGTACCTGTGAGGGTTTTTCAATGTCCATGAAAGACAGCTGTAAAGAAAGGCTATTTCTTGATATTTACAGTTGTGCTGCTGCACACTGCTTATGTTGTAAGAACTAATACCCAGGGAGCGGTATAAGGAACCATAGTTGCTAATATATGTAATTAATAAATAATCATTACATGTGTACTTAATCATGCAGATTTAAATCAGAGCAATGCTTTATTTGTAGTAATTAGATATGTTTAAAATCTCACCTCCTTTGCAGGCAGCACAACTGCTTTATCTGTGCTTGTTGAGTTACAAATGCCTGCTGTTTCTTACATGAAAGAGGGTTCTAAACCACATGTGTGTATACATATAACTTTTGGAGAAAAAGGATTTGTTTGATTGATTTATTTTGCCTATGCAGCATGAATGCAGCTGGAACAGGAAAATGAGAGAATTCATTGTAAGCATATGCTTTATCAACACTGTTTATTAACAAGCTCTTAGAATATTGTTGCTTTACATGGCTGTGTTACGTTCAGGTAGAAAAGAAGGCAACTTTCGGAACTAAGGTTGAGTCTGATAGCTTGGAAATCAATAGAGGAAAAAATAATTTATGAATTGATTTAATGGTTATTAATATAGCTGCTTTTATATCAGGTACTTTTCAAGAGTGTAATAGTGCTTATGTATTCTTTAGGAAATGTCAACGTTCTACTTCAGTAGGAAATTAATTATTATTTATTACTTAATGTGGAAAAAATATTTTTTAGTTGCAGACACCTGTGAAAGGGGTGAACACAGAAGTGGTAACAGATTTCTTGTTGACTGTGTGAATACTGAGTGGGGACTGCAAGGATGGAGTCTGTCACGGAGGAGATCCCAGTTAAAGTCGCGGTTCGAATCAGACCTCTGCTTTCCAAAGAAGTACTTCATAACCACCAAGTGTGTGTGAGATTAGTCCCAAATACACAACAAATTATCATTGGGAAAGACCGTGTCTTCACTTTCGATTTTGTATTTGGCAAAAACTCAACGCAAGAAGAAGTTTATACTGTTTGCATTAAGCCTCTTCTAGTGTCTCTGACTGAGGGATACAATGCTACAGTGTTTGCATACGGACAGACGGGTTCTGGGAAGACTTACACCATTGGAGGTGGCCACATTGGTAGGTTGTAGAAAGTTTGGGCTTTTTTAAAACTGGTGAAGAATGTATTTGTGCAAGTTAAATATTTAATACGTAGCAGATCATGCTGCAGAATTTTTAAGGGCTAATGAAGAAAAGGTATAGTAAAAAAAAAAAAAAAAAAAAAAAGCTTCCAAAGTCTATATTATAATTAGACTATTCTGAAAACAAATTCTCCATGAATTAGGCTATACAAAAAATATATTTATAAAGTGCTTTTTCCTTCCATATTTTCACATGCAACATAGACTAGAATTTCTTCCTGAAGTACAGTGTTTGGAGATCCTTGCTACATTTGTCTTACCTTGAAAATATCTGTTTTAGGCAGTTAATCATTTGCTTGCTCACTCTTTGCTTTTTCTTTGAGAGAGACATTTCTGTAACATCATAGAAATTATTATTTAAGTATTCCAAACTGATATAAATAGATCATTCTGAATCTCTTGGTAGGTATTAAAATATTCCTTTTATTTAGAGTCATAGAATCACAGAATCACTTAGGCTGGAAGAGACCCTTAAGATCATCAAGTCCAACCATTAACCTAACATTACCAAATCCTCCATTAAAACATATCCCCAAGCACCATATCTACACATATTTTAAACACCTCTAGCGATGGCACTGAATATTTAAAAAACAACAACAACAAAGATAAAACTAGTATGGCATTAGTGCTCCATATCTACTTTGAAAAAATAGGAAATAACTGTAAATGTTGCTTGTAAATCTTGTCTCCCTAAATTACTAATAATCTTTGCTGTATTTAAATAGAATTTATAATTTCTCAGACCATTGTGATGTCATTGCCAACTATAATGAGTAGGAATAAAGAAGGCATCTGTACTCTGAGGAGTATAGATTTAAAGTATCCTCCATATTTTTAGTAACGTTTATGACATTATGCAATTTAGAACTTAGCTTTGAATCCTCTTAATGTATACACACAAATATTCTCATCCCCAGGAAAACAAATATTTACAAAAATCCTTGGGAACACTGAGCTCTTCAGATTCCTTAGTATATAGACTTATCTCAATCTTCAGTCTTTGCAGTTTATGCAGCAGAGCCACTGCAAACTTCCGTGACATCTTTGCTTGTATCTTAGCATCAGTTGCAGAGGATGAAAAGGGCATAATCCCACGGGCTATCCAGGAACTATTCCAGCATATTTCCGAAAACTGTAAGATAGACTTCCATGTGAAAGTGTCTTACATAGAGGTTTACAAGGAAGAACTTAGAGATTTATTGGAGTTGGAGACCTCTGTGAAAGAATTACACATCCGAGAAGATGAAAAGGGCAATACAGGTAGGATTCAGCTCTAAATTTTTGTGTGTTTCATTTCAGTTGTGTGCCCATGTTATTCTTGCCTTCTCTCAAAAGAGCTTATTCTTTACTAATACTAGAAAAAGTTGCATTTTCAGAATATAAACTGAATTTATCTGATTTTAAGCAGTTTTGTGTTTAGATGCCTGTGAACGATATAGATGTTCCACCGGAAATTGCAACAAATGATAATGTAGAAATACAGTTATTGCTTTTGGAAATTCTGTCTAGAAAGACAATAGTGTGTGATTATTCACTTGAATAAGTATTTTAAGGTTGAACCTTTGTTTCTCCATTAAAAATTATAATTGTTAAGCCACTGATACTGCAAATATCTGCCCCCTTCTGGTATGAAATGAGAGAAGGAGAACATTTCATTAAGAGTAGCATCTGATATTTTTTAGAGGCTTTGAAATTAACAATTATCCTATAGTTTTCCTGTCCACTGCATGAAAATGCTAGAAGAATCTGCTGCAGAGATATTTGATTCTCAGACTGCATAATCTGGTTTTGTTTGTTTGTTTTTCTTTATTCTTCATATTCTAATTGTTGTATTTGCTTTAATATTAATGTTCTGTTGCATTGAGCTGCCATGATTTTCTTGTCTGTAGCTGGAAGGAGGCATTAATTTAGCACAAACCTTACAGACAATATCATTGCTTCACAAGGACCCTGCAATATATTTTAAACTACTTCTCCAGTACTGGTTGATTCAGTTTCAGTTGATTGTGCTAGGACATTTTCCATCCTTTATTAAAACAAAGGGCAAAAAATATGCTGCCAGGAGTATTTGGTAGAAATACACTTCCAAATTATTAGATTACTAATAGATACTGTCCAAAAGGCCCACCTACCTCAGCTATATAGAAGTTCTGTTCTTACCATAGATAATCATTTCTACTCCAAACTTTTTTACTTTTAGTATTTTTTAAATTGTCCTTTGAGATGATTTTGCACATACTTTTTATAGATAGAACTAAATTGCAGTTTGCATATAGCAATATGTAAATGAGTAAGGCTGTGTATTGCATTTAAGATATTGTTTCAAATGCTATGATGCAATACGCCCATATACTAAATATCTGCAGGTTTCAGATATGTTTTACCTCATGCTTTTCATATACCAATGTCTTGTTTTTCTACAGTTGTATACTATGGCCTTGTAATAATGCAGGCTTGCATACTTCTGTAATTTGTCACTGTTTCTAATTGCTGTAAATTTTTGCTGGACAATTTAGAATTAATTGAGTTATTCTTACTTTCTTTGGTTGGGTGTTTGAAGTGATTGTTGGTGCTAAGGAATTCCAAGTAGAATGTGCAGATGAAGTGATAAGCCTCTTGGAAAGTGGCAACGCAGCTCGTCACACAGGCACGACACAAATGAATGAGCACTCCAGTCGATCTCACGCCGTTTTTACCATCAGTATTTGTCAGAAACAGTGTGCAGAGTCTCAAACTAATACTGATGCTGCACAGGATTCATCTTGGAAGTCAGCCCAGATCATTTCTTCCAAATTTCACTTTGTGGATTTGGCAGGATCAGAGAGAGTGACAAAGACTGGAAATACCGGTGAACGCTTCAAAGAGTCAATTCAAATCAATAGCGGTCTGTTGGCCTTGGGAAATGTTATCAGTGCTCTTGGAGACCCAAAAAGAAAAAGTGTACATATTCCATACAGGGATGCTAAAATCACCCGTATTCTGAAAGACTCCCTTGGAGGAAATGCCAAGACTGTCATGATAACATGTATAAGTCCATCCTCATCAGACTTTGATGAATCTTTAAATTCCCTCAAATACGCCAACAGAGCCAGAAACATAAGAAATAAACCAGTTGTAAATTACAACCCTGATCAAGACCGGTTTGATGAAATGGAACTTGAAATCAAATTGCTTCGAGAAGCTCTGCAGAACCAGCAAGTCAGTAATCAGTGTTCACATGACTTGAATCAAGAAAGATCTCGTATCAGTTCACTTGAGGAGCAGCTCTGCCGGCTTCAGGTTCAATGTTTCAGTTATAGAAATTGTATAGATGAAGCCTTCCCATTTCTGGTTGATTTGAATGATGATGTTAGTTTAAAAAGAAGTCAGCGGGATAGGTTGCAGAGCTGGATCGCTATGGTGCAGGAAATAAGGAAGGAAGATCTCACCATGCAGGTAACTGACATGGGGACTGGGACCAGCCAAGAGTCACATCACATCACAATCCTTCAGCTAAAGAGGGAACTAAAGAAATGCCAGGTATTAAATGATAAGCTGATTATTTAAATAACTATGTGAAAGAGCAGTCTGCTTAAACTTTAATTCAATTTCTAAATAGTAAATCTATTACACTTACCTGTCCTTAATTTGACTATTTAAATTCACAGTCTCATTTAATTTTGTCCGTCTAGTCCCTGGGACATGGTTTTATTTTAATGGATGACTGAATAGGCAATCATCTTAATCATGACAGAGATAGGTAATGTTATATTTTGGTTAGTCAGTTTGAAGATGATTATATGAGGCTGAGCAGTTTATCTGTTAGATTTTTTATTTTGGCTGTGCTAGTATGCTAGGTCTGGCTGGGATGGAGTTAATTATCTTCATAGCAACTTGTAGGGTGTTGTGTATAAGATTTGTGACCAATATGATGCTGATAACACACTAATGTTTTAGGTCTTGCTGAACAGTGTTTGCACCATGTTTGGCCTTCTCTGTTTCTGCCTCTGCCCGCCGGTAAACAGATCAGGGAGTGCACAAAAGTCTGGGGACACACACAACCAAGCAGATGGCCCAGACTAATCAAAGAGATATTTCATGCCAAATAACATCGCATTCACCAATAAAAGGGGAGAGGAGGAATGTTTAGGTGCATTAGCTGTCTTTTGCTCAGGAGCCAGCTGTGCATCAGTCTACCTGTGGAAGGCAGTGAGCGATTGGTTTTGCATTAACTGCATTTGCATTACTTGTCTTGTTTTCTTTCTTCTTCCACGTCACCTTCACTCACTGGACAATTTCTGTCTCAACCCACATATTTTCTTGCTTTTACTCTTCCTTTGCTCTTCCCCCATTCCACTGGGGCTAGGGGACAGTTAAGTGGCTGAGCATCTGTGTGTGCTTAGCTGCGTACCGGGGTTAAACTACCACATCTACTTTCAGTCCTGTAAGCTCAGAAATTTTTGTGAATCCTGCAAATAAATTAATCTGTCAGAAGCATTACAGATATAACTACAATGCAGACATTTTCACAGGTATCAGTGTACTTACAAATAAACCATGGACTAAGTTTTCCCAACTTTTATCTAATATTATCTAAAGCTATGTATGTAGTATATACTAGTCTGTTTGATAGTTATGAAGTTGCAGGTACCTCAGCCATTTTCATTAATTAATTTCCTAATGTATATTTCTTCAGCAATGAGGTCACCAAGAACTCCTGCATTTCCTTTTCATTATCATCCTTTCAGCTAACTGATTTTCTAGATTATTTACAGATTTCTCTGTTTTATCACTTTTCTGACGCTTGTATATCAGCTTTCTGCTTTTTGGTATTGTCATACTTCTTTACAGTTTTCTAGCTGAGGTGAGAATTTTGAAACAAGATATGGGCTTCTTAGCATGCAGATATCCCCTGAGTATCCTGTCATTCCTGTAGTTCCAATAAGCTCTTTCTCAAACAGCAGATAATGTTGCTAGAAAATGACCTCGGGGGCAAAGAGCTCTTGGCCTTCTCAGGCATGATAATGTCTTCTCACAGAACTGACACGTGATCAGATAAAGATTTTTTTTTAATGAAATAAATCTAGGAAGTGCATATTTTGGATGTAGTGAGTTAAAATGTTGACTATGAATAACAAAACATCCAGAATAATGCAGATCAGTGTACAATGAACAAAGCCTCAAACAAAAATTAATTTTGTAACTTAAAATACATGTACACTTATTTGAAAACGAGTGAAGTTCTGATGTAAGATAAACAGTGCAGAAAAACTAATCTGAGTCTGTCTTTTAGTAGAAGGAGATAGTGCTCCAACAAGGTAGAATTTTATAATATCCACCCATTTTCAGTTTGCACACCAAACTGTGATAAACTGATAGACTGTTACCAGGCAATTGCATATACAGATTCTGTCTTTTTTCTCAATCAATCTAAATCACAGCTTTTTTCTTACTTCTTGATTTTCTTCTGTAGCTTATTTTAAAGCTCTGTTTCCTAGGTTCAAAACAGTATAAGTGCTGAGTTTAGACTTAAATTTCCCCAGATGAGTGTGCCATCCAGGGCCAGGAGCGAGATGGTTAGGGAGAGGCTAAAATCAACTTGACAGTACAGACTGAAGAGCAGGGCTTGCATATGGACAGATTTAGTAGCTAATAGTGGACCTATTCTTTTGTATACATACATATTTCTTTGCTAACAGTTATGATTGCCTGGATAATGATGTATTGCACAAAATAAAAGTAGTGGTGTAGTGGGTTAGTCATAGCTAACAGCCAAACTCCCGCTCAGCCACTGTGCTGGTTTGACTGAAAATGAGTTAATTTTCTTGATGCAGTTAGAAACCTTTCTTTTTCATAGCTAGCATGCTCATTATTTGGACTTAGTTTGCGAACAAGCAGATAACACCCCAGCACAGAGTTAATGTTTTTAATTGCTCTGATCTGAAAGCCAAGGACATTTTGAGTGCTCTGCCCACAGGTGTGAGGCAGTGGGGAAGGGGGGACGTGGGTGGGGCAGAGTTTGACTGACATCCAGACTGATAAATGAGAGTATTCCATCCCATTAGCATCATGCTTCAGATACAAGAGTGGGGCCTTCCAGTTTGCTCTTTTGCTTTCCCTTGATTGCTCTTGTTATCAAGCTGGAGAGGGGGCCTTGATGCAGGACATTTAGCCCTGCCTTTTGTGATCCTGCAGAGGCCTCTGGGCTTTTCTGCCTTTTCCTTCTCTTTTCTCTCTCTGGGATCTGCTGTTGGGACCAGGTGTGGCTTCCTGGGACTGGCTGCTCAGTTGTTGTGGACAGAGTTCATGAGAAATTGCTTTGAATATCTTTTATTTCTATTTTATATATATATTTACTAGTCATCTATTAGTATTTTGGTATTTTATTAAACTGTGTTTATCTCAATCCATGTTTCTCCCTTCCCTTTTGATTCTCTCTCCCCCTTTTGTTTTTTGGGGGGGGTGGAGTGGGCAGCTATCATGGTTGTGTTGCTAACTTGGGTTAAACCATGACAGCCAGTTATTCACCCCTCCATCAGCAGGACCTGGGGAGAGAAAATAGGAAGAACAGGAATGAGAAGGCTTGTGGGTTGAGATAAAGACAGGTAGATTGCTTACCAATTAAAAACCAGACTTGAATTGGGGAAAAATTATTCAAATTTATTATCAATGAATGAAAATACCAATTGCTCATTTGGGTAGTGAGAAACAAAAAAACACTAAAACAATGCTTTTGTTCCCCACCTTCTCCAGGCTTATCGTCACTCATTCACTCCATACTCCTGTCCCTCACTGCCAAGGGGTGCAAGGACATAGAGGGATGGTTTATGGTCAGTACGTAGCAATTTCTCTCTGCTGTTCTTTCCTCCTCACACCTTTCCTCCAATTCACACAGCCTCCTCAAGGGCAGGAATACCCATCTGCTTGAGCATGAGTCCTCCCTGGGCTACAGTGTGGATGTCAGCTCCACCACGGATTATTGTCCCAAAACCAGGGTGCTTTACCTGATGTGCATATAAATGGGCCAAATTTAGCACACAGAAATGAGATAATGTTTGATTACAGAGCTACAGAAGTCTGGATGCTAGAATATATGCCATCTCAAGGCATATCAAGAATAAGAGGGTTATTAGGGGCAGTCAGCACGGCTTTACCAAGAATGAGTCATGCTTGACCAACCTCATAGCCTTTTATGAGAATGTAACAAGGTGGATGGATGATGGCAGAGCAGTGGATGTGGTCTACCTTGACTTAAGTAAAGCCTTTGACACAGTCTCCCACAGCATCCTCACAGCTAAGTTGAGGAGGTGTGGTCTGGACAATAGAGTAGTGAGGTGGGTTACAAACTGGCTTAAGAAGAGAAGCCAGAGAGTGGTAGTCAATGGTGCGGAGTCTAGTTGGAGGCCAGTATCTAGTGGAGTGCCTCAGGGGTCAGTACTGGGGCCAATATTGTTCAATATATTCATTAACAATTTAGACAAGGGAATTGAGTGTACTATCAGCAAGTTTGCTGATGACACTAAGCTGGGAGGAGTGGCTGACACGCCAGAAGGCTGTGCTGCCATCCAGCGGGACCTGGACAGGCTGGAGACTTGGGCACGGAATAACCTGATGAAATTTAACAAGGGAAAGTGTAGAGTCCTGCATCTGGGCAGGAACAAGCCCAGGTTCCAGTATAGGTTGGGAAATTACATCTTAGAGAGCAGTGTAGGGGAAAGGGACCTGGGGGTCCTGGTGGACAACAGCATGACCATGAGCCAGCACTGTGCCCTTGTGGCCAGGAAGGCCAGTGGCATCCTGGGGTGTATTACAAGGGGGGTGGTTAGTAGATCGAGAAAGGTCCTCCTTCCCCTCTACTCCTCCCTGGTGAGACCCCATCTGGAATATTGTGTCCAGTTCTGGGCCCCTCAGTTCAAGAAGGACAGGGAACTGCTGGAGAGGGTCCTTCATAGGGCAACAAAACGATTAAGGGAGTGGAGCACCTCCCTTATGAAGAAAGGCTGAGGGAGCTGGGTCTCTTTAGTTTGGAGAAGAGGAGACTGAGGGGTGACCTTATTAATGTTTACAAATATATAAAGGGTGAGTGCCACGAGGATGGAGCCAGGCTCTTCTCGGTGGCAAACAATGATAGGACAAGGGGTAATAGGATCAAGCTGGAACACAAGAGGTTTCACTTAAATCTGAGAAAAAACTTCTCAGTGAGGGTGAGAGAGCACAGGAACAGGTTGCCCAGGGGGGTTGTGGAGTCTCCTTCTCTGGAGACATTCAAAACCCGCCTGGACATGTTCCTGTGCGACCTCACCTAGGCGTTCCTGCTCCAGCAGGGGGATTGGACTAGATGATCTTTTGAGGTTCCTTCCAATCCCAAACATACTGTGATACTGTGATAAAGCCATCATGCCAGCAAGAAAAGTAAAAGGCATTATATACAAAATCTTATCACTATGTTCACAGCCTAAAGAGACAATTGTTACACATTTGCATATTGCATTACATAATCCTTTTAGTGTATAATGAGCAACATTCAGCTAAAGGACACTTTATCCCACAGTCTCAAGATATGTGTTAAAGCAAGAATCAACTAATTGTGCAGGCTTCAAAATGTCTAGAGCTGCAAGGTCAGTAGTAGCTGTAGCTCATGGTCAGTTGTTTTACAAGTCACTCTTATCTTTGTTATATGAGCAGACAGACCTAAAACTGAAATGATTTCTGTATCTTTAGGTTAGGAGTTGCAGACAGGACTCATTCTTTAAAGTGATGACAACAATTAGAGCACCTCATCCTTCTCCTGTTCCTGGTGTTCCCTCTGCTTTTTCTCACTTCTTTGGTTCCTTTCTCTTTGGCCTGTTTGACATTTTGTGCCCTTTCTTAAGTATCATAGCGGGGCCACCACCTTGGCTGAGGGGCTCAGCTGTGCCCTGTGGTGAGTTGACTGGAGTCACCTGGAGCCAGCCGTGTCCAGCATGGGGCAACCGTGCTCTCTTCTCACAGACGCCATCCCTGCAGTCACCCCCACCAAACCACTGACATCTACACTCAATAGAAATGAGCAAATATAGTCTGATTTTAGTTATGTATGTCTAATACAATATGGACAATATGCCACTTAGTTTTCTGTCACTTTATCCTGCCCCACTCTGTCACCATGCTAACATCTGTGCAAACTTTTTTCTGTAGTTGGCTCCACTCTGCATAATGATACAGCACCAGCTGGGGACAGGATATACTTGTCAACTGCATTTAGTAGAAAGGTTTGCCTTGGTACACAGACTTTGGAAAAAGCTCTGTTACCTGAAGAGACATCAGGTTCTTCAATGTATTCTTAAAAGCTATTAAAAGTTATCTTTTATTGAAAGAAAGACGTAGGTAAGCTAGTTGTACAGTTGTACCCAGCTTTAGAACAATAAGATGTGATGTTTCCATACTTCATATTTGGCTTCTACAGGCTTTCTGGAAGAGTAACAACATTTGAAAGTCTCCTTCAATCAGTACTGGATTATTTATCCACATGAACATCTGAAGAAGCATTCGTATGGTTTCTTTAACTTTTAGGCTGTTATCTGGGTTGCAAAATGAGGACAGCTGTCATTTTTTAATTTGAGAAGTGTATTAATCTTATGGTTGATGCTGAGATCATGTGTCTGTATCTCACAGCACCCTGAAGACAATAGCTGGATTTAGATATCTACTTTGATAAAATAGCTTTGGTTATGGGTACGTTATTTAATTTGGAAGAAATAAATTTGTCAGAAGAAAATCAATAGATGAAGCAGAAGTGAAGAAATAACTGGAAGAAACCAGCGAAACCACTTAGACAATTTGCCATACATACCTCAAAACTTTGCAGTTCTGATCACACCTTTTAACAACAAATGAATTTGTTTCTTTCTTGGTTTGTTTTTAAAAATAATGTCCTATTTTCCCCAGCTGAACTTTTCTTTTATTATCTAGCAGGCTCTAGTTATGGATGAAGAAGTATTTAGCCAGAAGGATCACGAACTGCAGATACTGCAGAATCACATAAAGACAGTACTACAGGAAAATAAGGAACAACTGGAATCTTTAAAGGAGGCTCAAGAAATACATAGATTACAGGTATTTTTCCTCTGGTACACATTATGTATATCTGTATTGAACCATCCTTCCACTGTATGAATGCATTCATTATTTCAAGACTGGTCCCTCGGGATTTTTTTCAGTATAACTGCTTGTCAATCTTACGGGTATTTTGTTTGAATTAGAGCTGTGTCACTTAATGAGTTGAGTTCATCTAGTGGATGAAGCACAATAGTGTGATTCTTGAAGTTTGTACATCAGCCTAGCTGTGCCACAGCCTTCCTGTATAACATGGGGTAAATCATTTAGCCTCTCCATGCTTCCTAAAGTGTAACACACCCCCTTCTCCCCACATGTGTATTATTGCTAAGTAGTTTAAGGACAATTAATGAAATAGGATTTGAAAGGCCTTTAAAGATTGTTAGAATCCAAAAAATACTATAAAGATCCTATAGAATGCTTTATTTGAAAAGTTGTATAGAAGCGTATTTTGTTATACCTTTATTAAGAGTTACAGAATTGTTACCTTTTGTCTTTATAAGACAGAATTTAATCCTAATTTTCCAAGCATTTACTATTAGAGAAAACTGAGTGACATAGTAGAAACACTGCTTGCCTCCTTTCTTCTCTAGATCTTGTGCTTTCTAATGAAATTATGATGGGTAGTAAGTATAAAACATTTCAAGATCCAAGAGACCTTAAATAGAATAGTTAATACTCTCCTGGTGTTGCTGTCATGTGGATGATAAATAAATTATTATCTGACTTTTTAAGAGAAAAGCATAAGCATAGCTAGCTAGTACTCTTCTCCTTATTCTACTTTTTCTCCTTTTTCCTCTTCTTTGCTGATGGCTTGGGGAGAGTCAATGAATGAAAAGTGAGTATACTAGTCATCGTATTTTTGTTTGCTCTGTCACTTTCTTTCTTTTCTGTCACTTCAGCCTAGACTTTTTTTTTTTAACGTGCACAGCATAGTGCCAACTTAATACACTGAGATAATGCTTATATAAATTCTGGAGGATAGAAGGTGGGGGTCACAGAAGCAGTCACAGTGTAGGTAAAAGATCATAATTGTTTCAGTATCAGAGACAGGAGAGAAGCTTGAGAGCTCTGTGGCACCATTTTGGTACTTAATCCAATAAACTGCCACTGTTATTTAAAAACATATAAAATAGGCAGAATAATGAAAAGCAAACACTTCTGTAAATATTTTAAGTTGTATTCACAGGAATATGTAATTTAGTGATATGTAACAGAATAAGAACTTTAAAAGTTGCATGTACTAGATAGATATTAAATGTTTATAGACTTATGTATTTATGTAACATGTTGCATTGTGGGATTTTATGTACAAAGTTATCAGGGACAAAGAATCTTAAAATGGTCAAATAATGGCTTCAAGGTGGAGCAGTTGGCCTTTACTGCTTCTAAAATCATAACAAGTATGGCATTCATATATATTCTATTTCCTATGGACAGGATTATTATGTATCGTATTCCAACAAGATGTCAATTTGCGAGGCATAATCTATGCATGTTTGGAAAGAACTTGGAGTCTAAGAAAACAGGATATAAAGAATAAGTAAAAATGTATTATTCCAAGTAGGAGAATGTATTAAATGAAAGATATTTTGCTTTTGGTTGCCTGTCACTAGTTATTCTTCAACTTTACTTTAGTTACTAGGCCAGACTTTAAAGGTACTTTGGAAAGAATTGAAAGGAATATAGAAAGTTGAAAACTGGTATAATCTTGGCCTTATGGATGAATCAGTTTAGGTATGATAAGTAGTTTTCAACAATGTACAAAGACAGCTGTGGGAGAAGCAGATAAATATATTCTCTAAGCTAGCGTTACCAGCAAAGTTCAGGCTGGGTAGAAGAAAAATAAGTAGCCTGTATAAAGGATCCTGAGTTCATATACATGTTTATGTTTATTAATGCAAATAATCTTTAAAGTGAAACTGCTCAAAGACGAAGAGGAAGCCTGCATACATGTTTAATTAATTAGACTCAGACCATGTGTTTCATTTGAACATTTCTGTTTAATTCACATTGTACTTCTTCATAAACATACATATAAAGCAAGCATGGGCTGATAAGTATGTCACTTACTCACTAGATGCCTAGATAAGCTAACGTAACTTAATTGAGATAGGTCTTCCTGGAGAAAAATGTCTCTAAAGTTTATTGGAGTTGGGGTGTGTGGGTGTGTGTTAATGATATGTCATAAAATTTTCAGTGCAGAATTTGCCAGTGCACTGCAGAAGAATTTAACATCAGTGAGTGGTTCACAAGATTCATGACCTTTGTAAGGAATTTAGAAATGGTGAATATGATACAGAGCTCATGATAAGCAGCAGTTTTGCTTCATTTGTTTTTTTCCCCATAAGAATGAGAAAATGGTGGAACAGCAAATGGTTATTGATCAGCTAAAGGAAACATTAGAGAAGTTTGCAGATGTTAAAACTTTGGACTTCTCAAATGCTTGTGAAGATGGGCCAGCTGTTGCGGAATCTGCAAGGAGGCCATACAGTGTCCCACTCACAAAGAGTCTGCTACACTCCCTTCACCCACCTTTAGGGACGGAGACCCGAAAGGTAAGGTCTATCCAAATGTAACTTTTTTTTTCTTTACTTTGTAATTGCTATAGTTCAATAATTAGACTCTATGTGACAAATTATGGTAGCTTTCTCAGATGCTGTTTAGCTTCCCATTGAAGACTCTGAAAAACATAGTTTTACTGTCTGTAATGGACATGAGCTATGCCACAATTGTCAAAAACCTTCAGTCTTCAAATTATCACTTACAAGTACTAAAGCCATGGTCTTTTCTGGTATTTTCCTGAGGTTTTTGAGGGCTCAGATATGAAGCATTATCAAAAATGAATTATTATTCTTAACAATATGTTGAATACATTGGATAATAATTTCCTAACGGTGCCTTCTGTCACGTTTGGAACAAGTACTCCAAGATCTGGCAAAACCTTTTGTTACAAAGGTATTCAGAGTTATTACAGAAAACCTCTGTAATTTTGCCTGCAAGCTCAGGTGATGTCAGACTTTTAGACTGAAATTTAAAAAAATATAAGTAAAGAATGCTAAATTGTTGCAAGTGTTTTTACTCATCACTTTCTGCATGCTTTTTGGCAGGTGTATACCAGCCCCCCTGCCTTCTCCCTGGCCTGGATAATGGCAGAATTCCGTGCTCGCAGCCAGATGATACTGAACAACATAGAAGATCAGGATAAAGTCCTTCACTGCCACCACTCTGATCAGAGTGATGAAGAGGAAGAAAATACAGGCAGCAAAAAGAAAACCTCATTTAAGTAATTTTTTTGGTTATTCTTTAATTTTTGTTACAGACAAATGTGTAACAAAGATAGTATTACTGCCTAATCCTGCCATAATGTGTGATTGTTTGTGATGTTACTTATGGTAAATTTATGTGACTAATTGGGCATATTACAAAATAAGTTTAATAAACATAGGGTTCTGATTGAATAAAGACTACACAACCCTTGTTTCGGGGCCAGAATCTACCATGTAGATCAGGAGGGCTGGGGCAGTGGGGAGTAGATAATAAAGAAGGTACAAATGCCTATGTGAGTCTGTGATTCTTCTCTGTTAAGATCATGTACTTCCCATGAAGCTTAAAAACCTTGTGTGTTTGGAATGTAGCATGTTATTCATTCTTCCTTAGGAATTCCATAAACCGAACATGGACACAAAAACAAGCTTCTCGATGCTTTCTTCCTGATCTAAGTGACGTGAAGTGTCAAGCAGACAAGTCTGGTTTATCCAACAAATCTGCACTACAGACTGACACAACCACAGGTAAAATGGAAGTCATGAGGGAAAAATCTTATTACAGTGTCAGAATATGCAAGAATGTCTTTAGCAAATGCCATTATTTTTCCCAGCAAAATATATACATTGGATACAATTTTTTTGTTACTGTTCAACATAGGCTTTCAAGATTCTCTTCTTCTTCTCCTTTCTGAAACTGATGTCAGTGACCTTAATGTTTAAGTAATACTTACTAGCCAGAAAGCAGTTCACACATCAAAGACCTGTTTAGATATAAATCTTTAGTACGGCTTCAATGAAAGAAAATAGATGCTATTATCTTATCAGAGATGCACTGAAATGGTTCAGGAATATTGTTCCTCCCACTTTGGGTCTTGAAATGCTAGTGCATGCCATCATTTTTTTTCCTGTTTAGACACATGGCAGGGGAATGACTCTTCGCGCTGTTATCTCCTTTTGGTTCTTTTACTTCATATGTAAGAACTCCACACATAAAATTTTATGGAGCACGATCTTGTGGATGCAGAGTGTATTCAAAATTTTTTATCTCCATATTGCTTTGTTTTCTTTCAAGGTGAAGAGATTGACAGCCTCCAGAAAAGTCATGTTTTTAACATGCAGAAGTTAAAGAATTCAGAGTTGAGACTCACAGAGGCCGAGCACAAAATGAGAGAACTTGCGCTTAATATCAAAATGAAAGAGGAACTTATCAAGGAATTAGTAAGAACAGGTAACTGGCTACTGTAAGGAAAATTACAATGAAGAAGTTCAGAAAAGTCACAAAACTTCTGATATCATGCATGTCTTAGTTTTTACATAATTACACAATAATACTTCTAAGAACCTAAAAATTCAAACCTTTAATTAATTACTTGCTATGTTTGAACTGAAGGCTGTAAATTTTGATTACAGCCTACACTGCTATGGTACACATATATATTTATTAAATATTTTTTTGTGCTTTGCTGATTATTGCTTTTATCCACCAATAGTGTAATTTTTCATGTATGCTCAGTGCTACTGATCTCTTCGCGGACATGTACTTGTCATGTGGTGTCTGGGATAGGAGAGAAGATACATCACTGTGCTGGGAATGTAAGCATTCCCAGCACTGAAGTAGAGAAGCAGGAGTCAGAAGTGGATGAGGGAAAAGGTCAGTGTCCCTGTTAGCCACATCTCTTACCTATCTGTCCTGGAGTGTATATGCCTGACAGAAACTAGGCTTATGATGACAGTAAGGATCTCTTTGCTCAGCCCCTTCAGTTGTACTCTTTTCCTGTGCATACCTTATCTTGAGGTTGCCTTTTGGCACTGGTAAAGATTCTGTGCACCCAAAAACAGTACTTTGGGAAAGATCACCCAAAAATAGCAAGTCAGAGAGTAAAAGCAGAAGCTGAAATTGTTTACTGATTATTAAGCTGCAAGTTGAGTAATAAATAAATGGCATGTTCTTCTGGAAAAAGCAAAAAGAAATACAGGAGAGCTATTTTGGTAAAAACTCCACTAGGCAGAAGAATTTCACTTTATTTGACACTCAGGTGGCACTTTATTTGGTGACGTCAGATGACTCATGAAGAATTCAGATTTAAGACTCCTTCCTTTATTTCAGAGTTAAAAAGGAACTTCATGTTTCTTTAGGTTTAGAAAATGTCTCAGAAATTACTGGTTTAGACAGGAAGAAAGAAGTACAGATTCAACTACAGAATCAAGTGTCACATTTCAGCTCATTATCCTGCTGTTTTTAAACTAGTCGTTTATGGTGTCTTTAAGGTAAGGATGCTCAGTCTGTAAGCAGGCAATATTCTTTGAAGATAAATAAACTGGAACAAGAATCCAAGCAGGCCAAAATGGAACTGGCTGAAACGCAAAAGTGGCTTCAGGAGCTAGAGAGTAAGGAGCTGAGAGACATTCCTGAGAAAGTCACGTTACAAAAAGAGTTCCGGAAGAAGATGGATGCAGCTATGTTGAAAGTGGAGGTATTTCTGATGTGACAATTAAGATTTGCAAATATCTGTCTCACTATCACTTCTGAACCTTAACACTCTGCTTGTAAAACTCTCACCTGTTTTACAAATTGGAAGCTAGTCAGACTGAAGTAGCTAAGGAGAAATTTAGTACTATTATACTCAGAATGCTATTTAACACATACATGGTTAGATAAATACAGTATTTTCTTGGTAGATAAGAAACCAAGAAAGAAGTGGGTGATATGAGATGCTCGTACGCCATTGTATGCAGTACTGTAAGAAAACCTACACAAGAAGGCTATTGCAAGTTTATTACCTGCCATAAATAAAATCGATGTTTTATGAAAATAGTAAATAAATTCCAGATCTAAGCAAATCAGTGATGGTTTGCAAGACCAGGGCCAATACAGTCATATTTGTTTCACACTGACCTTCTACTTTTAAATTCTGCTATACCTAAGTTTAAGTTCTGTGTAGGGCCAGCTTAGGTGCTCTGTTGCCTTTTGGTCCTAGAATGGTGGGTCAGACAAGCACCATACCGAAAGAGGTAGCTGGCTTATTGACTTGAGCTCAGGACCAGCGTTCTGGCACTGTAATGTCTCTGTATGCTTTCCAGAGCTGTGATTTCTGTTAGATTTTACTACTTTCATTGTTTTGCTGCGCAAGAGCTGTATCTTTACCTTTTCATGTTGCTTGAGATTAATTCTGCCTGTGCTAACTTTACCAGATAGTTCAGAAACCACAGAAATGAGTGATTGTTTGGGCAGAAGTTAGTAAGTCTCGCTGACTCTTAAGAGTTCAGTGAAATAAAGAATGAAGCTGAGTCATGTTTTAGTTTTAAGTTTTCCTCCTATTAAGCTGAAATTTGCCATGAACATTCAGGCCTTACAGAAGCAGCAGCAAGACACTAAGAATCTGGCTTCATTATCTAACCAAAGCGAGAGACAAGCAATAGAACTTGAGCAGAACGTGGCTCAGATGAAGCATCAGCAGACCCAGCTACAGAAGAGGCTGCGTGAAGAGAGTGAAAAAAAGAAGCAACTAGAAGCAGAGATTCAGCGGGACCAGGAACAAATTAAAGTAGGATTCTTCCTATTTATTTATGACAAAGAATGAGATGAACCGATTTTGCCTCTGTTTCCCCCAAAATGATAAAACATACTGCTAGGCTTTCCAGTTTTAAGTAATGACTTTCTTGACAGTGAAGAAATTGTCTATAAACATTTTCACAGAAATCTTCAGTTTGCCTTTCTCTTCAGCATTTTCATTCGTTTGTTTTCTCGCATGATGTCTAGCCCTGAATTGCAATTTTACCTGTAAATTTAGGGTGAATATTTCAGATTGTTTACTTTTGTGGACTCTGACATTAAATGCACAGTAGAAACAGACTGACTGAGGCAGGAAGCATGAGGTTTTTTGTTTGTTTATAGGAACTTCAACTGAAGATGGAGCAACAACAGAAGATCCTTAAACTTAAGGATGAAGAGATTGCTGCTTTTAAAAAGAAGAAAAATAACTCAGTGGAGGCTTCACAGAAACTACAGGTAGCTAATCTATTCCCGATTCTGTGTGGGCTTGGAAAAAAAAATTGCTTTGTTCATCCATAGTCATCTCTGTCAAGTGTTTGGAAGAAGGGTATTGCACCATAGTTTTGTCTTCTTTTTTTGCTGTAGCAAAAATTTGGACTATACTCTAGCAGCTCTAGTTCTCCTTTTTAATGAAGGAAAAGAGGGGCTCTAATATATTTCCTTTCTATGATTTGTAAAAAGTGCTGATTCAGAGATCTTGAGAATTCAGTAGGTTTTGTTGTCTGGTAAGTTTGAGGGTGATCCTGGTCAACTGTTACAAACATTCCATGGTTCTTTTGTGGTGGTTTTTTTTTTTTTGTTATTTGGTTCAGGGGGTTTTTTGCTTATTTGGTTGGGGTGGGGGGTGGTGTTTGTTTTGGAGTTTGATTTTGTTTTGCTCTGGCAGAGTCTGTGTTTTTGGTTGTTCCTAACAAGGTTAGAAAAGTAGGTGTCCTATGCAGCAGTGCCACCTACGTTATTTCAGGTGTGGACATTGGAACATGAAAGTTTCATGAGTTACCAAGAGCCTTCAAAAGTGAAAATAAATTTTTAAAGTTAAATAAAGGCAACTTTTTAGTCTTACCAGGAATATATCCACTGACAAACTGTGGCTTCAGAAAAGAATTATAATGGAGTGTACCACCAGGATCAGAGCTCTCATTTACTGTCTGTTTTTCTGTCAACATTTTAATTTCTTGTCACCTAATGTTTTTTCACAAATAGCTGGTCTTTGGCAAGTATAAGGCAATGAGGGTGGGCTAGCTGAATTCTTGTAGCACAATCCAAACCTACCTGCTGTGGTTATATAGAAGACATCTATTTATATAACTGTTCTTAGAAAAAGAATACAAGATGTAGTAATGTAACATTGCTGAGCCTCATTTTTAAGTTCGTTCAATTTCTCTATTATTCTGAGTCAAGGCTGCTGCAGAATTAAAGTTAACATTAGAAATGTCAATTTCTTCTAAAATTTTATCAGTTATTCTAAAAAAAAAGGAAAAACATAATCATAAAATTCTCTCACAAAAAGCCCTTGTTAATGCTCTCTATGTAAACTTTAGAAATTAGAAGAGCAAAAGAAATGGCTGGATGAAGAAATGGAAAGAATTCTTCAACAGCGTGAACAGTTAGGAGAACTAGAAGAAGATTTAAAGAAAAGAGAAGCCATTGTAGCCAAAAAAGAAGCACTATTGCAAGAGAAAAGCCACCTGGAAATCAAGAAACTGAGATCTAGCCAGGTAAATTAAGAAAAAACATTAAACTCAACACAATTATAGTGCTGACTAAATGACTAGGTGTGGAGGGGAAGGCAGATAGCAGAAGAGGCTCAAGCCATGTTCTATATGTCTCTACCACTGCCATGAAGGTATTGTGTGGCTCGAGCAAATCAACATTTAAAATGTGAATAGCACAGAATAATATATTTTTTTTCACTTTTTCTCCCTGAAATTCCAACAACAAAACAAAAATCTGAACTGTGGAGTTCTGTTATTGCAGAGCATTAAATAATACGGTATCTAAAAATGTCCCAGTCCTCTTATAAATTAGAGAATATGACAGGGAAA
Source organism: Nesoenas mayeri (assembly GCF_963082525.1). Lineage (NCBI taxonomy): Eukaryota > Metazoa > Chordata > Aves > Columbiformes > Columbidae > Nesoenas > Nesoenas mayeri. Next base: position 25,255,563 of record NC_137542.1, on the reverse strand, counting down.
CATTTTGCATTATTTATTTTTCAGCAGCAAAAGCAAATAAAACTTGAAGTATCATTGTGACTTATAATGACTAGCCCTTTTATTTTTTAGTATGTGGAAAAGTGCACATTGGGCATTTTTGTTTCCTTTCTTCTTCCAAATAAATAGTAAATGTTATGGTAGCTGTCTAGTCAAAGCAAATGGGATCACATGCTAGAAGCAGACAAGTCTTTCACTGCAGAATGTGATGGTCTCACTTGCATTTGTCTTACTAGAAGGAGTATCTCATTTCATATCTGTGGTTGCTGTGGTTTTTTTAGGCTTTAAACAAAGATAGTATGAAATTGTCTACTCGCTTAAGTATGCTGGATCAGGAACTGTGTGATAAAGGTATGCAGCTTCAGGGCAGCACCAGTGAAGATAAGGCAGACCTTTTGGAAAAAATTCAGATTCTCCAGACGGAAAGGGATCTGCTGCTCAGAAGAAGAAATAGTGTGGATGAGAAGCTGAAAGACGGTAAAGTGTTGTCACCTGAAGTAAGTAAGCAACTCTGAGATAAATACAGGTTTTAGGTAGCATTGTATAATAAAGTGTTCCAGTCAGAACCTAAAATGTCTCCAAATATTAGAGAAGCTAGAACCAAGGAAATGAGGTTGGGTACTTCTGTAAATATAATAGCAATGTTAAAATACTGCTATGGCAGCACTACTTACATACTAGTGAACCAAGTTTATGTTTAATTTAACTAGTGCTTTGACAAATGCTAGTGGCCTAAGGATCATATAATCAGAGGTAGGGGAATTAGAAGTTCATTGGTTTATCATAGGCAGATATTTTAATGTCAGGACACAGAACAAGCCAATGTATTTGCATAGTGATGCCCCTTAATTGTTTTCATAGGATTTTATGAAAAAATAAACTTAACCTGAAGGCCTCCATATTTTTACAGCAAAAATAAGTCATATTACCTGGATGGTCCACACTTGCATTGAGCAGTATGAATTCATGGAAGATACAGTAAATTCTTATAAAATGCACAGATGGGTTCTAGGACTTGAGAAAAAGTATGGGCATGTGGCTGAGGTGATAATGTGCCAGAAAGAACCCTACTTGCCTCGCTTCTCAAAATTTCTTATTTTTCCCATTCCATTCTCTGTACTGCTACTAGTTTGTCTTGCCCTTCAGTTTAGTTTCACCCTTGAGAATGAAGTTAAAGAATACCTTATATATAGAAAGATTAGTTCTACCCTTGTTTCTTTAAGATCTCACACATGTGTTCTCTGTAGGAAGAACATATTCTTTTCCAGCTGGAAGAAGGAATTGAAGCCCTGGAGGCTGCTATTGATTACAAGAATGAAAGTATTCAGAATCGCCAGCACTTGCTTAGGTCATCTTCTCAGATTCTTTCACAGAGCGAGAATAATGTAATAGGAAAACTAGTTTCCTTGTCTGCTCCAGAGCTCAGAGCTATTCTCTTCAAATATTTCAACAAGGTTTGTTTTGGCTAGTTACTATTCTAGATAATGAAATTAAATGGTGTCAAGAAATAAAAATATATTTAACAAGCTTTTGGTGAAAAATTTTTCAGGTCACATACATTTGCTGTTATTTCTGATTTTTTGTTTTGTTTTTACATTAACCTAAATAGGATACTTGTGTGTTAACATATATCCTGATTTGGGGTTATTAGCTTAAAAGGTGCTGCAAATCTGGAAATTTCATTGTTCCTTTCCAGTGTTCTGTGTTGCTTACTTTTGAATCAGCAACATACTTAAATGGTGTCGTATTGAAATTCCTCCCAACTACACTCTTGGTAAAGCTCAGGCTAGTATTCCTATTTTTTTTCTAAATCTAGTATAAACTTCGACTGCAGTGCCTACAGTGTGTACAGCAAAATACTGAGGAATCATACTGACATCTAGAAACATAAAAATGAAATGCATTAGAACATGGTGTCTTTGTGACCTGGGGCAAACTTCTGGTGATTTTGTGAACAACTCGTCTGTGGGATGCAAGTTGGAAGTTTTCCAGAATTAGGAAAACACTGTTGTTTTCATTTAAATTCTGCACAGGGTATTAAAAAAATCCACTAGTCCATGTGATCAAAATGTACAGAGCTCATTTCTAAAAGTGTAAACTTGTAGCAGCAGGCAAGTCTGCTTCCATTATTAGCTTATGACTTTTAGAGACCATTGCTTTTGCATGCTCTAATCTATTAAGTAGAAGGGTAAAAGCTTTTATGAAAATGGTTTGATAAATCAAAAGAAGTGTATTTCTTTCCTAGATTGTTAGCCTACGTGAGTCTGAACGTAAATTACAACTGCAGATTGAAGAAAAGGAAATGAAAGTCATAGATCAGGAAAACATAATACGTGAATTAGAATCTGCACTTGAACACGTCAAGTTGCAGTGTGACAGGCAGCTGACCCTACAACACAAAGAACATGAGAAAAAACTACAGTTAATACTGCATCATTTCAAAGGTATTTGCTTTGAGGAGGGGGATTGTACAGCAAGTATTATCATCAGTCACTACTGAGAAATACTATATTCCAACTAAAAAAAAACAACCCAAAAAACAATAAGGTTCAAAGATACATTTTGGCTGTGACTAACTCTGATGTTGTGTAGGATGCTGAGGAACAGACACATATTTTTTTAAAGCAGTATTTAAATTGTTGTATTTTCATACTGAATCTGTGTATATTGGGAAGTTGAAAGATACACACCCTCCTAATCCTGATCTTCTAAATAGTACTATTAAAACTGACAAGAGGGGTTGGCAGGGCCTTTTTGATCCTGTGTCATCCTAGTTAAAATGTACAGACTGCAAGTAAAGTGTCAGCAAGATACAAAACATAATTCTGTCTAGTTGGGCATCTTGGGTTTTGGCACAGATATATGGTTCTTAAACTAGTTTCACTTGTCCTAGAACAAGATAGTGAAGGCACTGCAGAAACCTTGAAAGGATATGAAGTAAAAGTCCAGCAACTGGAAAAAGACTTATTTTTCTATAAGAAAACCAGCAGAGAACTGAAGAAGAAATTGAAGAGCCTCTTTGGAGAATCATCCCGTCAATTATTGGCATCCACTAAATGTAAGTATATTATCTTAAAATATTTATGCAATTGTCAATAGACCATTTGAAGAGTGATGAACACACAGAAGTGTATTAGATAGACACAAAACCCTTATTTCTACTGAGCTAATGGATCTCCAGGAATATATTACACCTGTCCCCAAGTTTCAAAGGAGAGACAACATTGGTTTGTAGCTGTAGCAGTGGTATACTAAAGGTTTAAATTTGTGTTCTGTTTTCTCTGAATTCTAACATAACTTCAGCATCTACAACCTCAAACTGTTGTGATTAAGAAAAAGGAAATTTACTGTGTGAAAAGAATCCTAATGACATTGTAACTAACTGCTTTCTCATATGCCATGCTTTTAGATGGGGTGCTCCTAGCACTTCATTAAAGTTACTTACTGGGAGATTGTCAGTGAAGAATTCCATACTTTCAGAGGATTTATACACTTGTAGGAGAAAAAAAAAAGCAAGCTTTTGAATGTGATTCTCTGCTTTGACACACACACAAAAGATCAAAAAAGAAAAAAAAGGAATAAAAAACTCAAAAACCAAACAACAACCAACTGGTACTACAAGTTTTTAATTGTTTCATATCCTACTTGCCAGAATCCAAACCTACAATAGAGCTTTTCAGGTGGAGGAGAACAGAAGGTTCAATTTCTGTCACTATTTTGCTTGTCTCACACCTGTCGATGCCACCACCAATACCCCGTACGCATAATACAATACAGTCCTGCTGGCCCTATCTTTCCTCCTGAGGCTCAGCATGACTGGTTCTTCCTCCCAACAGATATTTCTGTTTCTTTCCACTTGAGCACTGCCTAACACATAGGTGCTGGTCACATACCTGCTGCTCCCAGAGTGAATTAAGGCTCAGCCCTTGCCCTCTAGGCAGGATAATGAGCCAACATGTTCATTACTATAAAGTACATTGTCAAACTGTGAACATGAATATTCTAGAGGCTGGATTATAAATGAGCATGGGAAAGACTATTCTGTCTACTATGCAAAGAAGCATGTAGTTCAAGACATCTGTCCCTGTGGGAAAACACCCATCCTAGCCAAATTGTAGCAAGGAGAAGAGGATCACTGTGAATTTCCAACTTTTTCAAATACATATATTTGTAAATCTTATAATAAATACTCTGTATTTAGTTATTTTTCTTTTGAATATGTTTTTTGAGGCATGCTGCAACACATGTAATAAAAACTTTATAATTTGTTGCTGAGCTTTAAAATAATAAAAGCCCTGTGTGTACATTACAGTCAAATTTGCAGAATGTGGGTTTTTTTGTTGTCTGAATGTTAATTGCTGGCTCTTTTTGAATATATGAATAATTGCATATTTGACCATCATGGTTCAGTTGTTTCAAGACTGCCTACTAGGATACATTACATGTTAGAATGGTGAGGCTTGTATTACCAGCACATTGTCAGAGAAAAGTAACAGTTAATACCTCTGATTTTTTTTGTAGATGACAAACATTTTGACAGAAAGGACAAAATGTGATGTGCTGACAATTTTTTACTGCATTCACAAGTTACTGATGCTGTAAAACCATATTGACTGACTAATATTTCTCAACAACAGGCACTCAGATGAGTTGTAACTTTTAGTTATTTATGTCCTGATAAATTTCATTTTAGATAATAGTGCTGATGACAAGGCATCCACTCAAGAAGAAGCAGAAGTTGTTTCTGAAGAATTCAGGTCAACGCTTAACCCTGAAACCAATAATCATCCAGGGAAAATAAAAGAAACAGACAGAACAAGTATTTTAAGAGCACAGCAGAATTCATACCAGCTTGGAGAAGATGTTTCAGAATTTGGGTGCAACAAAGAATGTTCGTCGAGTACTAGTGATGACAAAACAGGAACAGATGAAGCTCAGCCTTTGAAATCTCATCCTCAGCTACCTTCTGTCATCCAGAGACGAGAAGCTGTAACACAACTTCAAGGAGTAACTTCAGTAAAACTGTCTCGCCGAGAGCTACGTCATATTCCTCCCTCTGAATTATCTTTGCGACGCTCCAGCCTTGCAGTTGGTGTTGGTCTTATTTCTCCAGATTCCGCCAAAATGGACAAAAAGTCTAGTGGCCCTAAGACATAGTTATTTTTAATAGCTGTTGCAACTGAAACAACTTTATTAGATTTCTTTGTTCATGGCCTTGTTAAGTATCAACCATGGATAAATGAGTAAATATTCTTTAGGTCTTATTGCTCATTATGTTAGGTGTAATGTTCACACCGTTTCAGTGAACCTGAGATGGGTTTTAATTAATACAGTGTCTAAGATCTTTCATTTGAAGGCCTTTTAACATTGAAGAAATTACTTATATTGGTTTGAGGATTTTTGCAGTAACTTAATTTTTTTTTTTTTTTTTTTATTACACTGTGAAGTGCACTGCACGTGTGTAACTTGGGTGTCAGAACAATATTGTTCTTCACTTTCTTGGGTCAGAAAGAGTAACAAGCTATTTAATGTATTTGGATATATAGCTAGAAAATTTAGTGTCCTGACTATCACCTAGTATTGATAATGATTGGCTTCTGTACTCCTTATATCTAAAAATATTTTATATGAGCCATATTTGAGAGCAAAATTCGTACCTAAAGGTGAATTTGTTCCTGAAAAGGAACATGAAAGTACCTACTTTTAAAATTTTCTTTATGGCCTATTTATTGAATTAAGAGAATTGCTTATTTCACTTTCTGTTTTTGTTTGTGCGAAATTTAAAGAATTGCACTTGGCAACTCAAAGTGTTATATTTATTTCTGTACTACTAAAATGGAAAAAAAGGAGACCAAATTCAGCATCCTCTTGGTAAGCCAGATGGACCAATATGTTATTTGTAGTAATTAGTCAGATCCTTTCATAGACAAATTATTCTTCTGGATTTTGTATCTGCTTCAGAGCAAGGACTACACATATCCTTTGTTTTACTGCTATGCTATTGTTGGTAATATGTTCAAGATGAAAAGCACATCTTTTTGTAAGAGGGCAGTGGTCAGTGAGAAACATACACTTAACAGCTGCACAAACTTGAAGGCAGAGGCCAGAATGTCTGCATTTAAATGAGATTAGCAGTGCTAACCAAAACTCTCTCCTACATAAGAAGTGGCAGTACTGAAAGTTAGCTTAGTTTTATTTTAGTGGCAGACTTCAGCCAGTCATGTTTGAATATGTTGTCTTAGATTATTAAATGTACTTAGGAAAGGAATTTTGCTTTCTGGTGTTGTCTAGGCAAGGTGTTGTGTATAGCATGTGTGGCTGTAGGTGTAGAAGAACTGCATTTTTCCATGCTTCAAGCACAGTTCAAATCTGTCCACATTATGAAGATGCTACTACAGCATGATAAATGGACCTCTTGTCTTGTGGCACATTTTGAACTTTCTGACCTCAAAATATTTCACTCTATTTGGACAAACCACTTAACATGTCAAGTGATTATATCTTTCACACTTACAGCTAATTATTACCTATTCAGCTGAACTATGAGGTAAGGATTGGAGTCTGGCTTGGTTGTTTTTGGATTGAGCTTGATTGGTTTTACTGCATGGAACTAATGTGCCTTAACTAATGCTAAGTTTAATATTAGTGTATATATTATTCACCTAATGTTTCCAATCAAAGAGCAATAAACAGGAACCAGTAAATACAGTTTCAAGTGTGTACTTATTTACTAAAGCTCCATATTAAGTTAAAGAATTGTTGAAGGCATTTCTTCTTAAGATAATACAGTGCATTACCATGCACCTCATAATACTCTATAACTTTATAAACATGAATTCCTCTTATTTTAAAGTTTCCACACATGAAAAACCTGTTCTTTATGCATGCAAAATATGCAAGGGAAAATGCAGTAAAGTAGAAATAAATCACTAGTAGATGTCAGCTGGTGCTCTGGAGATTTCTGTAGCTGTGACACTGCAGATGAAGTAGTTGTTAAAAGGTTAGATTCTGTGTGCTTCGAGACACAACTACCATGTCACCTAATGCAAAGGTAGATAAATACATCAGATGCGTTTGTGATCTTTGGAAAAGTGGGAGAATTGTAGACCATGAGAAGGACATAACATGAACAAAGCAACGGGAGAGGCCAGTAAGGAAGTTGTCTAGGGAAAAGAGAACAGTGATTTATCTTCTCATTTGTGTAACTCTGATAGAGCTAACAAATAAAATTATTTTATCTCTTTCAGACAGTATGTAGCTTCTGTTTTGTCTGCTTATTAAAAATAAGACTTTCTCTGATAGCCTTTTATTATCACTCTCTTTGTTTTACCTCCTTGATGTTATTCACTGGCATGTACGGCCCTCAGTGACATTTAGCTCATGTGCAATATGGGGTTATAAACAAAATGGAGCTAAGTTGCAGTGATGCACTATGCCATTATTTCACTTATCAACAACTGTTTTGTCCTGCTGTGTCCTTCTGAAACTAACTACAAAAAAGCCATGTCCATAATCCATTCTGTTGTCTGGCTAGTGGCTGTGAATATAAACTAACTTTACTTATGTCCTGTATTCTGTTGTGACTGGCTGCATTCGATAACAAAGTTTCATTCGTAGTAGCTTAAGGGTGAGATTTAACACCTATGGAAACTCCAACTATGTGTGTGTGTGGTGAGGCATTTTTTATCTTGGCAAAGCAATTTTCAACCCGACCAATACAAAGGTTCCCACCTGAACCCGGTTTCATTGCATGACAATAAACAGCTGGTCAGTTCTGATGCTCAGGGTCAGTGTACTGATCAGGCAGGTTACTCTATGTAGGGCTTCCAATGAACCTCAAAGTATTTCGTAACAAAAACTACTCGCAGGGCACCACTTCAAAAAATGCCCATCTGGGCTTGCAGGGACCAAAGGGGTCCGTGCTCGGTTTCTCTGTCATTGTCTTTCCTGTCGTGTCCCTCAAGTCCCAACCTGCCGGCTCCCCTGTCCCTGTCCCCGCTTCGCAAGGCCCGCACCACTGGGCTGAGGCGAGGCGGCTCGAGCCCGGCCGCGCGGCCGCCCCGCGTCCTGGCGCCGTTTGACCCCGGCGGGAGCCCGTACGGGCCGGCGCTGCCGGGAGCCGTCACTAACACCGCCCTGACACGGCCCAGCCAACCAGCGGGCGAGGGACAGAGACGCTGCGGCTGCGGCGACAGCGCCCGCCCCGCCCACGGCCCAGCCGCCGGTCCAACCGCCCGCCCCGGGGCAGCGGCGCGGCCGCTCTGCTCCGCCTGCCGCCGCGACCGGAGTGAGTGTCCCGTGGGGGGCGCCCGCCGCTGCCCGCTTGCTTCCCCTTGCCGTGCCGTACCCTGCGCTGCCCGCGGGCCTGTGGCGGCGGGGGAGGTGTGGGCGTCAGCCTCCCAGCAGCCCCTTCCGAGTGGGCCTCACCGGGCGCCGGCGGGAGAGCGGCGCCCCCGGCCGCGGGAGCCGTCGTGACTGCGGGTGGCGGGGCGGTTGGCGGGCGGGGGTGAGCGCCCGTCGTCCGGCCGCGGCGGGCGGGGCGCGGGGCCGGGCTGTCCCGCGGTAACTTCGCGCCTCCTCCCACGCGCCCCTGGCGCGTGCGCGGAGCCGCCGCCCGCTCCCGCCTCCCGCGCGGGAACGTACCAGGCTGCGCGGCCCCGCGCGTGACGGGGCGCGTGTGTGCCGGACGCAGGAGTGCGGGCGCTTCTCCCCGAACTTTAAGTCGCGGCGCGGGGCGGGCTCGCTGTCCCACAGAATGCCGGGAGCAGCGGGAAGCCAGAGCGGAATTGGGACACAGTGTTTACTCATCACTGGTTGGCTGGTCGTGTAAGGTTACTAATGTGTGTTAGTGTCTAAAGGATACTGATATGTATTGGTATCTGGGAATGCTAATATTTTTTATTGCCTTAGTCGCACACAGTAAATTGAGTGCAACAATTTACTGTTGCAAGTAGGGCAACAAAGATGATGAAGGGAGTGGAGCACCTCCCTTATGAGGAAAGGCTGAGGGAGCTGGGTCTCTTTAGTTTGGAGAAGATACTGAGGGGTGACCCTATTAATGTTTATAAATATATAAAGGGTGAGTGCCACGAGGATGGAGCCAGGCTCTTCTCGGTGGCAAACAATGATAGGACAAGGGGTAATGGGATCAAGCTGGAACACAAGAGGTTCCACTTAAATCTGAGAAAAAACTTCTTCTCAGTGAGGGTGCCAGAGCACTGGAACAGGCTGCCCAGGGGGGTTGTGGAGTCTCCTTCTCTGGAGACATTCAAAACCCGCCTGGACATGTTCCTGTGCGACCTCACCTAGGCGTTCCTGCTCCAGCAGGGGGATTGGACTAGAAGATCTTTTGAGGTCCCTTCCAATCCCAAACATACTGTGATACTGTGTGAGTGTGGAGTTTCAGAGTTTGTTAGATAGAGTTCCTAACTTTAAAACTTTAAAACTTAACTCATGTCCTTTAACTTTTTTTTGGAGGAGAGGGAAGAGGTGGGAATAAGGGCAAGAAAAGTAAGGTGGTCACACTGTCAATCAGCATTTTGTGCTCAAACTGAAGTCAGACTTGCCTGGTTGCTTTTACCTTTTAATCCCGAGTTTAAAACATGTTTTAAAAAACGTTCTTCCTCAAGAACGTTGATGATTTTTTTTTTTTTTTTTTTTCCCAAAGCACAGCAGTAAATGCATCATATTCCCCTTTCCAACTGTGCAAGGCCCCTTACCTGTCCTGGTTTTATTGCTGCCCTGTATGCCAATGCTGCAAATCTCAAGCAGATTTCTGAACCAGGCTGGTGGTTTGGTTTGCGGTGTTTTTTTTTTTTGGCTGTAAAGTTACTTGTGAAGCTCATTGACAGGCTGGTGACTTTAAGTAATTATAATGGTTTGGAGCAGTTTAATGCACTTTTATAGCTTTTGATCAGATCGCATAAACTAAAAGCAATTTAGGTGGTGAGAGCTTGTCCAAGTGGGAGGACCTCCTGTGCAAAACTTCTGTATTTGCACTGGTAAGGAAAAATAGACTGAGCTTGCTGTGCTAAATGTGTAAACAGGCAAAGATCATTTTGTAACTTGCAGAAATGTGAAGGTTGATCAGTGCCAGAAGGGAATTGACATGTTCCTTTATTTGTAAACGTGTATCTTAGTGTTATTTCAGTTTTACAAGCAAGTACTGAATCAGTCAATACTTCAGGTGTTTGCAAAGAACATATATTGATTGTAGTTTATCATAAACATGTATTTTAGTGATAGGAACAAATAGATTCTAGGTGGGAAGAAGCTCTAGGATGACAATACACTATTTAAAAAGTTTTCTAATATTTGTATCTTTATTAGTGGTTTATTTGTTGATGAGAGTTGCTAGGTAGGAAATTAGTTATATTTTTGGGCTCCTCTGGATGTTTTCCTTGAAATAGTATTTGAAGCTACGTGGTTATTTCACAGATACTTAAAGATGTACTGCTGGCATCAGACTGGACATTCTAATGTGGGTACCGCTCACTTCTTAGAGGTGTGTGAACACTTGCAGGTTCGGTGGTCAGCCATGCACATGTGCAAAGCTGCACACAGGACAGGGAGCTGCTGATGCTCAAACAAAACAAGCTTGTGGATGCATGCTAAACTCTTCTTAGTATACGTATTTGGACAGTTTACAGTAGGGCTTTTAAAACTCAAGTGTTTCAAACGCTATTTCGCCTGCAACATGTGGGTAAATGTATATAGCTGATACAAAAGGGATTTCAAGTTCTGGTGATACCAGATGAGTGTGTTACTTTTATTACTGCAGTCTTTGTTACATCATGTTTAAAATGAGATTGAAGCTCTTCAGGGCATGGGCAGATCTTATGGTTCAAAATACACTTACTACACTTCAGGGAACTGAAGTTAAAAAGATACCGTTTCTCTTCAGTCACATCACAATTCAACTTTCTAAATATGTCTCATTTTTTAGCAAGAACTTAAGGCAGAGGAAGCATTTTGTGCTTACAGATCACTGTATCAGGCACGCTAAAGTAATATGGTACATGTTTCATAAATGGGACCAATCAAATTCCAAAATAATCTGTTCATGTAGGCCGACATGATTTATAGAAGGGTATGACCTAAGAATGAGTAGAGGACCAAAAAATAATACTACTTGTGAGCTGTAACAAATGCTTTTATGTTGCCTGGAAATTGTATGGTGTATCGTGCTTATCTTATGTTGTTGATAGTCTGAATAATATGTCATTTTGGCTGCAGGAGCTCTTCTCATGAACTTTATAGTTTGAAACAGATTGCAGAGACAGTTGAACGCTGTCTGCTAGAGATTTGCAAAGCAGAAGATTTTGAAACGGGCTCATTTGTTGCTGCCACCTGTGTTTTGATGCCATAGTGATGTTGCAGCTTCGAAATCCATTATCACAGAATCACAGAATGTTAGGGATTGGAAGGGACCTCGAAAGATCATCTAGTCAGTGATCTTTTTATCAACAGAAAAACGAAGGGCTAGGTATATTAGAGAAAGTCTTTTCAGAAGACTAATGCGTGACACATGGAAACAGCTTCAAGTATTGATGTTTGTTTGTTGGGCTTTTTTTAACTTGCAGGCTTGATGTATTAATGAGTTGCGTAGATGTCACAAGCACACTCTGCTTTCTTTTGCTCCTCTTGGAGATTTTCACTGTACTCCATATCATAAGGAAAGGAATTGTCTTGCGTTTAGATGCACTTTGGCCAGCTGACTCTTATGCATACCTAACATTTTGCAGACTGCCAAGCTCTTGCAGCCACTGTAAACATTGAAATGATTTTTCAGATCCTAGTTTGATCTGTGGAATTACGTAACACTCTGTGGTATTTGAATGCTTTTTTGTGTATCATCAAAAAGCCTCTTTGAGCATAGCCTCAAGCTCAAGAATGTTAATGCTTTAATTTTATAAATTTTATAATTCTATTAAAGGGGGGAAAAATCTTGTAAAAGGGGTGACAAGCATTTATGCTTTGCTGAAAGCTTTTGAAATCAGCCCATTGGTTTCCTATGGGGAGGGGAGTCAAATCTTGGAAAAGAAATATTAGGTACTTGGTAAAATTTATCTGTCAGAATTGTAGATGTGGCATTAAAATGTGAAGCATGACATGGTGGTAGGCCTTAGTGAATCACTGCATCCGTCTTTTTAAGTGTTGCAGAAGTGGGATAATGAGATGCTGCTGTAGTATAAATAGCTGTATTGAATGTCCAACTAACTGAGTTAGCAATGTTAACAGCTCTTCCAGACTTAATTGGAAAAATAATAATCTCATGTGTTTGCAATTTCCTCTACAAGCCCATTACTATCAATTTTTCTGTTTTGTTGAAACAAATGTAATTCAGGAATAAACTTCTGTAAATAAATTTCGTCTTGTTATTGAAATATTTCAGTGAATTACAACAGCAGAATTCTGTGGGTAGTACTTGCTTAATAGCTTGTCAGTTGGGCACTGTATTGCTTGTCAACTGTAGTCAGCAAAAGTATACCTGTTGTATTTTTGTTGTATTTGTTGAAAAGAGAGAGGGGAGTTTGCAGCCATATTTCATAACATTGTAGAGATTTAGCTGTTATGGCTGAGTCCAACCTCTTTTCATCTTTATCTCTGTTCTAAAGGAACTACTAATTGTCCCTTGACATTTTCTCTTCAACTCCGTTGCCAAAGAATCTAGCTGCTACCACTGGAGCTTGAAAACATGAAATGTTTTTAAATTGTATGGGTAAAAGGAGTATTTGTCACCATTAGCAGCTGACTGTGTTAGGAAATTGGGTGTATAAAAACCCAAATACATCACAGTAAGTAGATAGAGACTAGAAATTCCAAGCTTTTGACTGATTAGAGTCATCCTGTAGTGCACTATTTTTTTCAAAAGCCAAATACTGTAGAGAGTTTACAAACTTCCAGTGTTGTAGTCTCGTGTAGTGCCAAGAGCACCATCTAGTTTTATAAGTTCATGTTATAGTGCGAGTGCGCACTTACCTTTGGTGCTGTTCTCTGAAGATTAATCTTTCCTCTGAGTTTCAGATTTCAACTTACTGCATGTTCAGGCAGTAAGAGCACAACATCTCTCTGCTGTAACTAAGCTCCTAAGTAGGGTAACTATAGTTACTGAGTATTAAAAAACATTTAAAAACATACCACAAACCCAGGAAAATCCAAACTTAACCCTGTTATTTAATCATTTAAAGAAGTTAACAAGTTCTAATTACTTATGGTGTTTTAGATGTGACTAATGTGAGTATTTTTAGATCCATTGTTGTGGTCTAATTAGAGTCTGAACATAAGCATCAAGTAGATTCACAATTTGATGTCCAGTTTGTTTTATTCTCAGGATACAACCAGCTTCATAGGATCAGCTTCATTTTCCTTTTTTGAGAGAAACAGAGTAGGGTAACTTTTGTATGAGAAGAATGCTGTTCACTGTAACCTTTGTCTTTGGTAAACTTGAAGGACAGTGGTAGCTTACTTGCTCATTCTCTTTCACCTCTGAGAAACAAAATGTAATACTCCTTTTTAATAATTCTTTTGGGTAATGGTCACAATGGTGACCATTTACCATAGCAGTTTGGTGTTGATGTGTCTGAGCATCTTTAGAGCACCTGTACAGGTCTGTCCTTGAGAAAGTCTGGAATTTAATTACAACAGTCTCTTGAAATTTCTGTAGATCCTCATGCTCTTCTGTAATCGTATTTAACAAGCAACATGTTTGTAGAACATCTAGGCAGACATTCAACTTCTTCTGTTCACATTTGCGAAACTGTAAGGATTTCTTTCAAACAGCAGTTTCAAAAAGTATGTATTATTTCACTACACCTCTCTGTCACAGTGTATGAACATAGCTAGACGTCTTCCCTGAAATGTATAATCACCAATGGAATAACTTCACTTTCAATCCTCTCTTAATTCACTAAACTTTGCATGGACACACTGAAATTAGCCACGTATTCTTATGACAAAATTTAACTTTTACACTAGATAAATTATTTGTACTTTGGAGTGATTTCACGGGGATATACATATCAGTTCTAGCTACAGGGGGCAATGGAAGGTGTGTGTTTCCCATTTCTGCCTCCCCCCAGCACATCTTCTGTGTTGTGCTGTGGGAACAGGTGAGCCTAATGTTTGAGAACAGGAAGAGCCACAGTGGTGGGTTTGCCTTCTTGAGGAGGCAAATACTGATTGTTCTCCCGTGTCTTGGGAACGAAATGATACCACTTGTAAAATAGGAAATATGGCTGCTTACCCAAAACTGAAGCCTGCATATGCATAATATCTACTTGTTTTCAAACCATGAATTTGTGAGGATAGCATCTGAAACAGTTTTGGAGCCCTATATTATTCCTATATGTTTCTTATTCTTTCTTTCCTTTTTCCCCTGCAGATCATGAAGGCCATCTTCTTTCAGAGCCTTCTACTAGTTTTTTTCATCAAACATAATCTCTCAGGAACAAAAGTATTAGCTTAAAATAATGCTTGTTTTATAGATTATTATTTCCTTTGGTAGTTCTTGTTTGAATACTTAAGATAATACAACTTAGTAAAAATATAAAGAAATACTACTGAGTTTGCATTTGTGGTGGTGTTTACTAATCTTTTAGCTAAGAGAGGTGAATTATTGATTATTTGGTCTACCACTGTTTTCGTTATTATTTCTGTGCTACTTTCCTAGGAAACCTAATAACTAAAAAGAAGCCAGCTCAGTAGAATTTCAGATGTGGCAATGGCATCTACTGTAATCAGCTCGGTTCCCACTACTGCATCTCGTTTCGCTTTACTACAAGTTGAAAGTGATTCTGATTCGGAGCCTGGAAAAGGAAGAAGTGGCCGAGGTGCCAGTAAATCTCAGGCTTCAGGAAGAAGATCATCTGCAAATGAGAAAAAAAGAAATAAAAGGAGAAAAAAGAAAGAACAGCAGCAGAGTGAGGCAAATGAGGTAAAGGGATTATATTTTCAGTATTGGATAAGGGTGTTATCTGGTGTTATCTGGTAAATAATTTTTGTTGTTCCTGTCGAGTCATTGTTTTGTTTTGTTTGTTTTGTTTTTATGAAACAAATGCTACCTAGTCAGAAATTACCTTTTTTTTTTTTTGTTCTTTGCTTTATTAAGAATTCTTTATATAAAAGTAGGGTACTCTCTACTATACAAGTTGAACATTTTTAATGACAATAAATTGCTAGGTTTTATTTTTTGCCAGCACTACTTGAACGATTACTTTTCTGATGAAGGGCATGACATTTGTAAAAAGTCATTGATAGGAATCATCTTGTTCTCAGAGGTTCATAGGTAGTCAGCTCTAGTTGCCTGCTCGGACAGTAGCATGTTAAAATTCAAACGTGCTTTCAAGGCTTTTTTTCTTTTTAAGAGATGGTTAGACCTACTTGTTTTGTCTTAAGAACTTTAACATATAGTTTCCTAAATTGTAATTTTTAGATTTATGCATTATTCCAGACCCTTAATCTGTTAAATCCAGAGCCTTTTTTTTTTTTTTCCTGTGAACCAGAGGGCAGGATGAAGAACAGTGGTGACTTTCTGACATTGGGATTCTTAAACCTCAGATGAAATGGAAATTAAGAAGTTAGACTGAAAGAATTGTTCCAAGGTTCTGGGAAGTGGAATCTAGATTGCTGTGTTTGACAACTGATCTGAGATAATCTTTCTGCCTGAAACTGTACCTATGCACCTCTTATCAAATTTAGTATGTGAAACACACAAAACCCCAAAACCCGTATTTTTTTTTCTTTTAGCATCTATTCAAATTTTTGAAATTTTAGTAGTTGCAGTAATGCTGGTTTTTTTTTCAGCTTTGATGCTGTTCTTTTTATATTGTAAATTAAGTTTTCAGCAAGCTTACCCTGTTATTTCTTGATGCCTGCCTTAAAACCATCAAAAGTTTTGATGTCGTCAAAATAATTGTGTGTATGTATATGCACTACTCTACAGAAATTCATTTGCATGGAAATTATACTTGTGATGGCAGAGAGGCAAGTAAGGGCTGACTCATTTTCAGCAGCCCAGCAGGTATGATGTCAGTGTCTATGCTCCACTGAAATTACAAATCAGGATGGTCTGCACCAGTATTTTTGCCAGCACTGTAATCTGGAGATGGAAGCAGCGGTTGTAGTGCTGGTGTGAACAGCAGGAGAGACAGTAGCGAAGCAAAAGGCAGTTTGGAGAGAAAAGAAAACAGTTCTGAAGGAACTTAAGTAACTTTAAGCTAAAGTGGGCTGTCATTTTAAGAAGGGGTCATGACACTTGATAAACACACATTAAAGAGAACACTGGTTGTGTACTTTGTTTCTGTTTGTTTCAACTTTCATCTGATAGTAGCTTCTTTCTCCCTTCCAGGATCCTTTATGTTAAGGAAATTCCTGTCTCATAAGTTTGTGGTAGATTGTATTGGTGCCTTTATTTTCAGTCTAAGTAAGGATCACACTGTTAATGTTGAAGCCTGAGCAATGAATGTGTTTGAGCTGCTGAATTTGCAGATTATTTGTTCACTATCAAGTTTTATAATTATGTAAGGTATTTTTAAGATGGTACTGTTGTATCCATATGGTGGAATAATTAAAAATAATTGTTATTGCAGCTTCTTAAGATGTGAACACCTTTAGATTGTTGACAAACTGTAAGGGCTGTCTACGTTTTTCTACCTGAACATCTAGTGTGTCTGTTTGCTGATGCCAAATCTGTGTATACCGCCGTTTCTTTGGCACTGTATTTAATTTGGGTCAGGTGTGAGCACACTATAATATCTGATCTAGCATGAAATCTCTCAGACACATTTATTTATTAAGATTTGTTGAAAGTATTTTCAGCTGGCATCATCTATTTATTTTTTTCATTGTTTTATTGTTATGTGGCTGTGCTGTCTCTGGTTTACACTTTTCCATCATTTTACACTATTGTGTGTACTGTGAATGATTAAACAAAAGCATATCCCAAACAACAGAGTAAGGTAAAGCACATGCATGTCTATTTGCACATGTATCTCAATGCCTTTTTTAGTCCATTAAAACTGTTCCTGTATACTTGTCAACATTGTCATTAATGTTAACAATAACTGTTTTTCAGCTCAGAAACCTTGCTTTTAAAAAGATTCCTCAGAAATCCTCATATGGATGCTGCCTATCTCAGAGTGAACAAAAACTGCACACTGCAATGCAGAAGGACTCTCAGGAAGAAAACTGGCAGGAGTGGAGACAAAGAGATGAGCAAGTACAGCTTACTGTATTTACTGTCTTTGGCTTTCCTGAAATATGTTACTCCATAAAGTTAAGCTTCATGGATAAACAGAGATGGCTGAAAAGGAAGGAACAAAATACTGCCCTGTAGAAGGAAAGATTTCAGTGGAAATTCAGGTCCTGTCCTTTGTTAGATATAGAGTCAGCACAGGCTGCTGTTTGCACACCTCATAGCTGAACTGTGAATACTGTAGTATGGTTAAGAGGAATTTATATCATTTGAATAACAAGTAGAAGTACTACCATGGAAGGATGGTGAAATCCTGTGATGGGAGCAAAGCTGGGGATGTTTTGGTAGAGCAATATATGGATATACAGTACGGTTCCATAGTAAACCAGGCTTGGCAAGTTCTGTTAGGCATGAAATAACTAGTTCATTTCTAGGTAACAAAGAACACTTGAACTCTGAGTGCTGACTGTCCTTCAGCACAGTAGGGTAGTCCTATAGCATAAGAACCTCCCGTTTTTAATGTTAGAACATCTTTTTGGTAATAATATTGTTAGTAGGGTTCATTAACACTTGAAGAACACTTGAAGATAAAGCTGACTGCTTGTGTAGTATTTTCACCAAAGCTACCACAAACAGAATTTACACAGCAAAATGCACTCAATCCAAACCAGTAAAACAATCTTCACCTTGAACAAATACGATAGTTTGCTGTCTTTGTAATGGCATGGTGTTATATGAATTTGCTGAATTGTTTGCCTTACTTCAACTATTTAGGCCAAAATATCATAGATGGACAAAGAAAGAAGTAGTTCTAGTGCATTTTTTCAGATGGTGCTTAAAGAAATATTTTGGCACTCTATTTCTAAATTCCCTTTAAATAAAATAATTATCTGCTATGCACTCATTCACTGTGGATGGTAGTTTTGGCTGTCTCACACTTGAAGATGCACTTCAGGGTAACTTTGCACAAACTTTTTCAAGGCAAATTGCTAATAAGTGACCCCAACTGGAGTTAAGGTGTTTTTACAGATAAATTTTCTACTTACGTCTCACCAAAAAAGATGGTATTGAACTGCTTCTTGTTCTCATTAAGACATGATACAGAAAGCCATATTGACAAAAGACTGACATTTGGATTCTATCCTTGATTACTTTGTATGTTGCTTAGGCTTTGGTATAGGTGCCTCTTTAAACAGAGTATAGACAAGTTCTTAACTTTGCAGGCTTCTAGATGGTTGTCCTAGCAGTGGAGTAATGACCTAGTAATCTTCTTGAAAATTTCCAGAGCTAATTAAATTCAGAATTATCTTTTAAAGGTACAGATTTCCTTTGTTCACTACTTACAGGTCAGGATTTTTATATTCTATGTGGCATGAAGTGATTATTTCAGGTAAAAAATAATTTTATGGTCTACTTGCTGGATGGTGAAATGGCCAGACAAAAAAAACCTCAGTTGTAAACAATTCTTATTAATTTCAATCTCATTGACATATATTCTGTGAAGTTACCTTGGGATTCTTTTATTTTAAACATAACTCTAGAGCAGTTACTGTGCTCTGCCCTTTGGAGGATCCACGGCATCTCCCCACCCACCCGCCACAAAAACCTTGCCAGTGAGGCACAGTGCTGCCAGATGATGCTAAGGTTGAACCACAAACCAAACACGGAGCTAGGGATGACAGTACAGCCAAGTCTGTGTCCAATCGTGTAGCAATTTGTGCTGAGAGCGCTATTTTACTGTGTTTCAAATAACCGCTCAAATAGGGCTGGTTTACTGTTGTGAGAACTAGAAGCTGCCCTTTGGTTTTCTCTTGTGTGAGACTGATCATATGAATTGCTAAACAATTAGGAAGAATGTGTGTGCATTTACACCATATAATCACTTTTAGGCATATGTAAGGCATATAAGAACTTGTAAGATTTTTTTCAGAATATATAGTTCCTATAGACAAAAAAGGTAGTGTACATCACACGGCTCAGCTTGAGCAAAGTACAGTCAGACCACTTAAGTCATTATTCACTGTAACAGCTATTGCAGTTTGTTCTGGAATGAATGAAAAGAATCTCAATTTGAAATTCAAAGAACAAGAAAATGATGGTTACATAATTATTTGTATTAATCAATATTTCATTTAAGGGCATGAAAATGAGAGAGCTGTGATTAAGAATAAGGTTTGCATTTGGCAGCGTTGTAGTGATTCCTTAAGACACTAGACCTCAAAGGAACAGAGTTTCAGAACAACTTAATTTTGGTTAACTTTGCTGTAAACAGTAACTTAGGTTATTCACTGTTCATACATTTACATTACCCACTGTCTGATTTGACTATAGCATATATATTCTCTAGGTAAATCTCTTTATTTTGGCTCCATTGAACTGTTGCTGGTACTGGTCTTCTCAATTAAATCCTTTGACATTCTGTGCAGCAGGAGCTGGACTTGTCTGCACTCACCTATTTGCCTATAACAAAGTAAAAAAGAGAGATCACAGCCTTCATTCCTGTTGTATTGTTCCTAGTTCTTAATAGCTCACACCTAGAAAGCTTCAAATTTTCTCTGCATCTTCCAAGAAGACTTACACACTTCCTTTTCTCAGAAATGACAGAGAAAACATCTGGAAGCTCTCTGTTGAAGAAAAAAAAATGGAAGTGCTCTTAACCTGTTCTTTTCTATGCAATGTATGGGTGGTGGTAGTATACAGTGACCATTTTCATCCTTCAACATCCTCTGGTTTTCATTTTTCAGACTAAAAATAAAATTACTTTAAAGAAATCTCATGTAAACAAATTATCAAGATGGTAACTGTATTACACAAAGATGTGCTTGATTTACTGTATGCTTACATCCATCACAAAGTTTCCTGAAGCAAGATATTTTACTACTTAAGGTACAAAAAACTATATTAGCTGTTAATAATGCCATGTGTCACATCAGTGCAACTTAGCTTCTTGGCAATTGTAGTGATACATGTATTGAAGCTGAAATTTTAGTGTGGTCTTAGTTTTGTCTGCTTTTATTTTTTTGTGAACAACCTAATCACATGAAGTATGTGAATTCTGTTTCTTCAGCTGACCTCTGAAATGTTTGAAGCTGATCTTGAAAAAGCATTACTGCTAAGCAAACTGGAATATGAAGAGCACAAAAAGGTATTTGCAGGATTCATCCTAATGTAAAAGCTGTACAAGTTTGAGGTTTGAATTTAAAAAAGGGCAAAAACCTCCTAGAAGTAAAATTTTCTTCATGTAAATTGTTTGCTTCCACTGTTCAGATGCTTAAGAGTTCAGAGAAATAATGAATAGGAAAGAATCTATTTATAATATTATTAAGTGTTTTGGTGGGTTTTTTTAATTGGCCTGTAGAGGCAGAAAAATAGTTTAAATTTTTCATTCTTTTGGCATGTAAACGCATTGAAATTTTTTGAGTACAGGAGATCCTGACCTTCCTCAGAAGAAAATCCAACATAGGTTAAGAGTAAGAGAATCAAAGCACTGACTTGTCCTTAGGCCTTGAAGTGTTAGTTATGGTATAATTATTTGCATTTTTGCTAGCATCTTTTCTCTGTTTTGAGTGTTGTAAATATTTTAGTTCTATTAATGTGTGTACGTTTTCTTAGCTGGTCAGGCAGCTGTTTTCTGAGTGATTCTTATGGTACACTGAAGAATTGTTCTGAAAAAGTATGCTAAGATGAAATTTTTATTTCTAACAGGAAGTTGCTTCTTATTTACAATAAATCAGGAGCCAGTGAAATGTTCTGAACATTTTTAAACTTAAATGCAATTATGCATCATAAAGAAATAAAAATTGCATGTGTGCTTTTGTTCAAATATCTCTGTAAATTACTTCATTTTTTTGAGGAGAGTACTATAAATTTTTTACTTACTATAAGTTTTTTTTTTAAAGGGAAGACAATCTTTAGGCATAGTGACATAGCATCTTTTTTAGACTTTTTGAAAATTACCTCTGAATAATTTAAAGTATATACTATATATTCAAAATACATAATACATGAGTACAGTGAACAAACTGTGTTTCTATGGAAAGAAAAGCACTCCGTTTCCATTGTTACTTCCTGTATAACTTTTTTTTTCTCAAGATGATTTTACATTTAAGAGTATTTTAGATATTTATTAAAATATGGAATGAATTAGTATTTAGGATTATTTTTAACAACTGGGACATCAATCATTTGCAGAGAATGTTCATGTATATGTGTGGGGTGGTGGGACTTTGGTTCAAAGGGCTATCGTGTACCAGGCTGTCTGGTTTCGACAGAAGTAAGGTCATTTGGTAGAGCATTGCTGCACACTAATAGCTGTTTGACTTTTACTGTATGAGTAAGCATATTTTGAGAATAAAAAGAAGGCACAGTAGACCTCTGTTTTGTAAAGAAAATACTAACCTGCATTGCATAGCACTCTGCTTTCCTGCACTTGACTAGCATATATTCTCAGTTTATGAGTTTGATGTAGGTGACTGAGGAAATATTAGGCTGATATAATAGTTCATTCGCTGCTTAGTGAAGAGCAATGCTCTGCTTCACAGAACAGAATTGATGCTTAGTTGTTGATACGTCTTGCACTCTTTAAACGATCCTGAAGCCTGCAAATTGCTCTTCAGGCTAAAACCTCCTTTAGTATATTATCACCTTTTTTCTTTTCTTTGTAAAGCTTCAGGAAAAAATATTTGGGTATTGAAGAAAATTATACCAGTGGGACTTTATTCTTCTAGGAATGTGAAAATGTTGAAAATACTTCATCTCAGTCAAAGACTGTGCATAAGAAAAAGAACCAGCAAGGAAAAGACAAACCTCTCACTGTGTCTCTGAAAGACTTTCAGTCAGACAGTAATATAGGTATGCCTTATCATACCATATGAGCTGTTCTATTCTGAATTTTCATAGTGTGTGTGCTAACAGCAAAATGCTCTTCTGTCTCTGTTCATTAATACTGTGTTTAAACAAACACTACATGAGTGGCAGTTAGTGTGTCCTACCAAGTCTAAAAGCTTAAGTGTTCATTATGTAATAAAGGGCTAGTTAGATTAGCAGGGAAAAAAGAAGAGTTTCAGGAAGACTTAATTCCGTGTGGTATCCCTGGGGTGGATGGTGGACTCAAACACTCTTAATGTGAATTTTTTTTTTAATCTAAGTGGATTTTTTTTGTTTTACTGTGTTTGCACTCCTTAGGCAGCTGAGTTTCTGTGTTTCCTAGGTAACAGCAAGTCATTGTTTGCCTTCCTTCATGATACTTTTATTAAGATGAGTAAATATTGAAATATATATACTCATTATAGGCATTATTTATGTTTAAAATTCCTTCATCTGTGTCTGCAGAGCAGAGATTCTGAATTTTAGTGAAGAAATCAAGGTAGATGTTAGGAAGAAAGTAATTTGTTTTCTAAGGTTTTCTTTTATGGATGTTTTAATCTAAATCTACACAATTTATTAAACACATTATTTCCAAATAATCGGAATACAGGAAAAAGATTGAAAGCAGAGCAATCTGGAAGTCATGGAAGGCATTCAGGTATACAGTGAGATTTGTGCTATAAAAGCCTAAACAGACTTAAAAAGAAACAAACCAACAAATGCTTTAAGTGTCTTTACAAAAGACATTGCCTTCCACTTTCACTGACTCAAACAAATATGGGATGCTGCTTTTGGTTAGGTAGTCTGAACGATCTGGGTGAAGATGCAAATACAGAGATTGATGTAAAACAGTTTATAATCTTGGCTTCTGATGCATTAGTAATGACTTTTTTTTAATTGTGACTTCGAGAGGAGAGTCCATGTTGAACTCCAATGGATTTCCACACACAAACTTTTCTGTCGTTTCAGTAGCTGACTGTACAATATTTGAGTAACTTACTGACATGATATTTTTTCTGTTCTTTTCAGATAACTTTGCTAAAAAACATGAGGTAAGTCTTATTCAAACTAGTTTATTTTAAAAACAAACAAAAACCAAAACAAACAAAACTTTTCTGTTTAGAAGGTAATTATTTTGGCACTTTCTGTAGTGACAATCAATTATGTATTCATTATAAAACTGATTTCCATTTGGAGAATTTTTAGAGGTGCCGATTTAATAGACATGTATGTCTACAGTTCTTGTATACTGAGAAGTCAGCGTTGGTTTTCTTAGAACTACCTCTTGCTTCTTTAGTTTTCAGATAGTCTTTGATGCAACTTGCAAATTTAAAAGCATGTTAGGAAATAAAAATTTTAGTACAAAAAAGAGAAGCAAATTATGTAAGAAAGTAGTGCAATGCTACTATGCAGTCCCCAAATATTAAAACTCCTAGAAGGGAGAATAATTAACAGTGAAATAAAACATATATTAGTGTAGTCATAGTGTAAGACTATTAAATTCCACCTTAATGCTTTTGTGTAATCGCATCATCGGCTAATGTTAACTGTTGATTAATTTCTAGGCTCTTCAACTGGTACCATATTCTGTAGGTGGAAGTCACAGTATTATCAGGATGTACAACATAAAACAATATCTAGATGTAATGCTTTTCCATAACTTAAGCCATTTTTTTTAAACATGTTGTTTTCTAGCTCAATATTACCTTACATGTAAAGGAAGACATGTTACAGAATTTATTTTTTGACAGGACCTGAACTCTTCCCAGTCTTCATTGCATGATGGAGGATTTTTCAACAGGCTGGAAGGTGATGTTCACAGAGCACTTGAAAGAGAGAAAAGGAGAGTCCATGTCACTGATGGCGGTGAAACAGATAACTGCACATCTCATGAACACAACCAGGCATGTAGAACAGCAGACATTCTGAAGTGAAGTTTGCCTAATGAAGCTTGTTCAGTGATCGGAAGGGAGCACCTGAGTAGAAAGCACAAATTAAAAGCATGATAAAGAATTAAAAAAGACACAACACTGTAATAGTTTTATCTATCTGAAGAGGTATTTAAATTATTTATTTTTTTAACATGAAACATTTGTGATTCAAATAACTTTCGCTCTGCAGAAAATGGCAATATTTATTACTGAGTTTCTTGTCCTTTTGGTATCTATTCACATACACCTCTTTAGTTTTGATGAAAAAAAACCTCTAACATATACATTGCTTTTCCCAATAATTGAGTTCACATGACTAAATTATTCAGAATTTGTTTTCTTGCTTACAGGAGAGTGTTTTGAAAGACGGAAAAACAGAACAACTAAAGCTTGAGCTTGAAAAGAAAGATGCAGAAATTGAGGAACTGAAAAATATAATAACTCAGTGGGAGGTAGGTAGCTGATAATACCTTCAAATAGTAGACAAAATTTAACATTACTATACATTTGAAACAAAGTGTTTATTAAAATGTGAGCAATCTGTGGAGATGCTTTGGATTGGTCACAGATTACATATTCACAGAGCAAATTATTTCTTCAGTGCCACATGAAGTGGTCTTTTTTGGTAAGTTAAGCATCTAAAAATAATCCAAATAATCAAGACAAAGCATCCATAAATAACATCATATTTAGCTTATCAGTCACTGCTTGTTTTCTAGTATTGCTGTTTTCATGGTCAAAAAAATAAATATGTAATCTAAGACTAGGCAAGATCTTGAGCAATCTGATCTGCCTTGGAAATTAGCTCTGCTTTGAGCAGAAAGTTGGATTTTCTTGGGTCTTTTCCAGCCTGTTTGTTTTTTATTTAAATTCTACTCATCTTTTCTGTATTTAAGAACCATATATTGTTGGGATTTTTTCATATGCCTAACATTAAACATTTTTCAAACGCCTATAAGAGCAAACTATGAAGAGACTTGTGACAGGAAAAATAAGTTTACAGCTAAGATACTTGGCTAGAACTGACACTGGTGGCCAATTAAGGAACAGACTAACTGATGAAGAAAGTGTGGTGATATCAGACAGATTGGAAAAAACAGCAAAAATGGGTTCTTGAGTAGTAAAGATTTGAAAAGGAAAGAAACTAATGTAATAACAATAACTGTTGAATAAAATAATCTGTAGAGCAGTGGGGTCTTGTCCTACTTGCCAAGTAATTTGGCAAACTATTTATATTATCTTGGTATCTAGAAAGTGCATTATAATTGTAATTTTTCAGGGGAGAAACCACAAAGCCCTTGATGGAACAGGCATCAGAATGGCAGACCTGAATGGTTGTTCCTGCACTATAAATGCACTGACATAACTTTCTAACTTGCTCTAAACCATGTGCTTGCCTTTTTTTTTCCCCCTCAACTCTCAGTTATTAATCTGCTTCTCCTGTTGTGTATTCCTTAATTTGGCTATGGTTTAATTAAAACATACACGATCTTAAAGGACTTTTCCAACATAAATGATTCTATGGTTAGATTATCTGCAGAAGTGATCATTTTAAACTAAGTCTGACTTTACGTCATCCTTAGTTTATAGATACTTTCTCAGTACATGTAATAATTCAATCTCTAATACAGGCAAAGTATAAAGAAGTAAAAGCAAGAAATGCACAGCTTTTGAAGATGATGCAAGAAGGTGAAAGTAAGTAAGAGTTTTACCAGGAACTTAAATGTTCTTTTTAAAACATGGGAGGAACTTTTAAACCACCTTTTAAAAAAATAATTTGACTCACTGACATCTATAAAGAGCTAAGAAGCTATTAATTGTCAGCAACTCCAGTGAACTACTGAATTTGCTGGACCACACAGTACTGCATGTCTGTTATTATATAATCAAATAATCAGTTGTGTGTTGAGTTTCTTTGGAATATAAACCATTCAGTTATGTTTTAGGCAGAATGATACTTTGAGTTTGTCTTTCTTTTGCTAGTTACAACTACCTCTTCTGAACTGATCTCATCATAATCTCTCTTTAGACACACTTGAGGAAACTTTACAGTGCTTGCATCTTTGCAAGTTCTGCTTTGAACTGTTGGAAACATCATTCTACACCTAAGCAATTCTTTTGCCACACAATGAATAAGGATAGCTAAACCACAGGATTATATGTGCTACTGTATCATAATTTTCTTCCGTTATTACAGTATTAAAAGTTTTTTAGGATTCAGATTTTGTTATCAAAGTTTGTGGGAAAAAAAATACACTCATATAGATGTAAATATCCTCTCATCTTTATACTTGTTATGTGTAGTTATACTTTAATATTCCTAATCTTGCTTGATGAAGTTGAGTCTATGATGCTAGCCACACTGATTTTGTCACAAAATTGCCTTTGCTTTTCATTTTCTTAATTTAGCTCTTGAATGTAGTTTCTTCTCTGGAATCAATTTTCAGCTAAAAAAAGGTCTTTTTTTGTTTTATATATGTTTACAAAAATTATGTCTAAGCTAGTTCAACCATTCATAATATGACTGATCACTGCAAAAATATAACTTTGAACTTTATTACTTTGGGTCATCGTCTGAGCCAAGATGAAATATTTTCACCTTGAGAGGAAAGAGGTGAAGTTCTGAAGGTTTCTTCCTTGTTTGTGGAATAGTAACATACTATAAAATGAACAATTTTGTGGTTTTCTACAGACTGAGTATTTGGTATTTTAGGGAGAAGAAAGTTTATGGCAGATTTGAGCCTTGAAAAAACTTAGTTTGTTCTTATTGAGAATTTTAAGTTATCCACATATATTTCACATATGCTGGCGAAATATTTCAGACATCTGCTGGTTGATGAGAAGCTCAACATGACCCAGCAACGTGCACTTGCAGCGCAGAAAGCCAACCCTGTCCTGGGCTGCACCAAAAGTAGCGTGACCAGGAGGTCAAGGGAGGTGATTTTGCACCTCTGCTCTGTTGTGGTGAGGTCCCATCTGCAGTGCCATGTCCAGCTCTGAGATCCCCAACACAAGAATGACATTGACCTGACCAGAGGAGAGCCATGAAAATGATCAGAGGGTTGGAACACCTCTCCTATGAAGACAGGCTGACAGAGCTGGAGTTGTTCGGCCTGGAGAAGAGCAGGCTCTGGGGAGACCTTATTGTGGCCTTTCAGTATCTAAAGGGGACCTACAAGAAAGCTGGAAGGGGATTTTTGCAAGGGCATGTAGTGATAGGACAAGGGACAATGGCTTTAAACCAAAACAGAGTAGATTTAGATTAGAAATAAGGAAGAAATTCTTCACCATGGTGAGGCACTGGAAGAGGCTGCCCAGAGAAGCTGTGCATGTCCCATCACTGAAAGTGTTCAAGGCCAGGCTGGATGGGGCTTTGAGCAGCCTGGTCTAGTGGAAGTTGTCCTTGCCCATGCCAGAGAGGTTGGAACTAGATGATCTTTAAGGTCTGTTCCAACCCAAACCACTATTAAGGTCTCCATATTTGAGTAAACAGAAGTTTCCAAAGCTATGACTGAGCTTGTATATAAAACTTACGATCCCAAAATCTTCATCCATTGACAATATTCAGTTTTTTGATGGACTTTGTTCACAATGGATATCTCTAAACTCCATGCTGTTTATAGGGTTAACTGTGGGTTAAGTAGTGCAAAGGTGAGGTTTAATCTCCAGATCTTTTCAGGCTATTACTAATGGCACTGGTAGCTAATAGCCGATTTTGATTTACAACATCTACTGTTCTTTTAGTGAGGACAGCAATATTTAGAGGTTACAAAACAGTGAAGTGATGTCAAAGTGCTACTGCAGATGAAGACCTGTAAATCTAGAAGGATCCTCATGCTCTATCTTTGTTTCTCTGTAGTGAAAGATAAAGCAGAAATACTCCTACAGGTTGAAGAATCTCAAATTATAAAGAATGAACTGACTGTACAGGTAAGCAAAGATTTCTAAATGTAAACTTTCACAGCTATTTCAAATATGCTATTTATTTGAGGCAGTGATAAAGGTGGGGAGGGAGGAATCTGAAACAAAACTTGTTGGAAGAAAAAAATGTTACATGTAATCCTTAGCTCTGAACTAAGAGTGTCAGAGAACACTGATTAGGTAAATCTCCAGTGTAACTCACTTAGAACTGTTTTGCTAAAGACAGCAGACCTCAGCATACTTGAAATAAGTTTGCCCTGAATAGCACCTTAGGATTATCATTCTCTGGTAAACCCAGCTAGAATGCTCAGAAAGGTGCTCGAGATGATCCTCCTTTACTGGATGAGGGTTTTTTTAATGTGTTGCGGTTTGTGGGTTTTTGGTTTCTTTTTGTTTGTTTTTAGTTTGGGTTTTGGTTTTGGGGGCTTGTTTATTGTTTGTTGCGTGCGTGTGTGTTTGTTTGTTTTCTAATCTCAAGCTTACAAACACAAGTGAGCTATAAATTACTTAAGACATGTCAGCTGGCAACTCACTGCGCAGCAGAGAGCATTCAAGACTTCTATGCTTAGTTTTTGGTCTGCAGTGACTCTTCTAAGCCCTTGACTTGTCGAAATCTCTTACCTATAACACAGTACTATTTTCTGAGGGTGATGTAATAAGCTTGCCTGTGTTGCATAATACTATATTAGTAAAGCGTTTTATGGAATAAGTTAACGCAGAGTCCAAAAGTCGAAGAGATTCTAACTTCGTAGTTTATCATTATACAGGTAAACCAGTAAGTGTTGCTTGGGAAATAAAAGTCATTAAAGAATATTTTACTTGTACTCTCAGTTCTTGCACAATGATAATGGTAGCCACTCTGGAACTCTATTACCTTGTCTGTCCAACACAATACTAATGGAGATCAACTTTGACTTTAACAAATTTACAGATGTAAAGGATATTTTATAAATCCGTATTCTGTATGTTTTTAGGTAACTGTACTTCATGCTGCATTAGAGCAAGAAAGATCCAAAGTGAAACTACTGCAGGCAGAATTAACAAAATACCAGGTAGTTCTTTTCTGTAAGTTTAACTGTTCTTGATGTAGCTGAGAGCATCATGAGGTGATGTGCTCTGAACTGACCTATTAGCTCTAATTTTTCCAGGTAAAAAAAATTAGCACTTGGGGGGGGGGGGGAAGTAGCAAAACTAACAGTCTTTGAAACTTGAAGTCTGCCACTTGTTTTGTACTTCAAAACTTCTCGAAGTGTGCTAATCAACAAACATACTTGAAGCAACAAGTTGGTTTCAGCGGGTAACTGGACTAAATGTAGACTTCATAGCACTTTTGCCACGCTGTTTCTTCGATTCTGTATCTGAGTTCTGTCTCCAGCCAAATCATTATAGGAAATTCACAAGCTGTGTTGAAATATAAGTGATAAGATCAGTGTCTTGCTGACTGTGCATATGCTGTTTTGTTAACTTGGCTGCTAATGCAACTCACATTAGTAATTTCAGTTAACTTTTGCGTAATTAGTATCCTGCTTAACATTCAGACTTTTTTTTTTTCCAGAGTGACAGTATTTGTGAATAAGGATATGTACTTGTGCATGACTTGACAAATTTTGGGGCTGTTGTTTGTTTTTGGTGGGGTTTTTGTTTGGTTGATTGAACTGTGACCTTTTGCATAGGTTACAAAAAGAGCGTGTTGTATATAATGGAAACTTCTAAGATAGCCATGTAGTCTTTGGCAAGCTGTCCTATTTCAAGTTGAAACACATTGTTTGCGTTGGAATACTGTAATTTTGTGAAGCCATAATTAGGTTTCTGAAGCAACAATCGTTCCTGCTTACATCAAATTCTTTGGCTAGCATTACATGGGGTTCTGTATGTAACCTCATCTTTTCCTCTTGTCTTTTTCCCCTTGTCACTTTACTGAAAGTGAGCAAGTTTTTTCTTAAAATTATCTTGCAGCAGTTGACGAATACATATGCTTGTTGAGTCCCTTACAGACAAGCTGAGTGCTCATACCACTAATTGAAACTAAAGTAAATCTCTTGTCAAATTGAGTCACTCACACCATTGTTCTGACTTAACAACTTCAGGCTGTTTTCCCCTCCCATTCATGCCTTTGCTAATGTTGAGTATTCTTCTCTGTAAATATAAATTTTCGAATAAGATAAATTTATCTGGTGGTTATTTGTAATTAACAGGATTAAAAGAATAATAGTACAAAAATTACAAAATATTATCTTTGTTGTATGCTTAGGAATTACTGCGAAACTGCCTATTCTGTTGCTCTTTTCCTCCAGACCTCCTCCTCCCACGCCCAAATCTAATATGCTTTCATCTTTTCACGTTTTTAAACTGGTGTTGTGTGTGTGTGTGTTTTATCTTGGGACACGTGTCTCATCTGCCTTGCAGGGATTGTTTTTTCTGCTTTTATTATTCTGTCCTGTAATCTTGCAGGCTGACCAGGACAACCCTTCGTATATTACTACTTCTTGTGGCATTATCTTTGATAACATGAAACCCACTATTTTATGGACTACTGCTTTGAAGTAGAAGAAAGCCTTTCAGAAAAAAGTAACCCAAATCTGTGGGTTAACAACAAAGAAACAAACTAAAACCAACAACAACGGCAATAAATGAGTGTGGTTTCATCCCTAGACCTTAACGTCTCGGTTATGTATAAGTGCCTTGACTGTTTTAATTTATATAACAGTATTTTGTGTTGAGACAAGTTTGCATCCCATAATAATTGTATAATTTAACAAAAGTATGCAACTGAACTCCTGAGTTTTTCTTTCTTGATAGTTAAATGTCATGTCAAGTATATTAACTAAACATTTGTTTTAATTCTTACAGAGTGGGAAAAAAGGGAAAAGGCCCTCAGAATCTGACCAGTGCGGCTGATCTCCTCTGCCACCAGATTCAAAGCAAAAAAAGTCAAGTCATTCTTCAGGGTTTTGCAGAAGTTTATATATTTGTTGCACAACTGCTCAACTATGCAGTTTTTGAAGAGAAATTAACAATTACTAGTTTGTTTAACAGTCTGAATCATTGATTTGTTGCACTTTCTGCTACAGAAAAAAAAAAACAACCCTAATATTCCAGCAGAGCTGAAACTAACTGTAATGCCATTAGATTTTCATCATTCAATAAAATTTACTCTTCCATTTCTCTGTTTGAATTCTTGCTTTCACAGAATTTTTCAACTAAGACAACTTCGTTTTGTGACTATGAAGATCCAAATGTATTAGGATGCAAATTGTCAAAGTTTCAGCAAGTCAAAACTGAAAATGAGACAGCTCATGCAAAAGCATCTTGCTGTTGCCGAATCCAGATCTGTTAAAAAAAAAAAAAAAAAGGAAAGAAAAGAAAAGAAAAAAAATCAACAGTCATTATTTCTGCTCCCTGTATAGGACATCATGAAGTTCAACAAGGCCAAGTGCAAGGTCCTGCACATGGGTTGGGGCAATCCCTCCTATCAATACAGGCTGGGGGATGAACGGGTTGACAGTAGCTCTGCTGAGATGGACTTGGCAATACTGGTAGATGAAAAGCTGGACATGAGCCAGCAATGTGCATTTGCAGCCCAAAAGGCAAATCATATCTTGGGCTGCATCAAAAGGAGAGTGGCCAGCACGTCTCACTGCTCCGGTGAGAGCCCACCTGGAGTCCTATATTCAGCTCTAGAGCCCTCAGCTCATGAAAGACATGGACCTGTTGGAGAGGATTCAGAGGAGGCCACCAAGATGATCAGAGGGCTGGAACACTTCTGCTGTGAGGACAGGTTGAGAGAGTTGGGCTTGTTCATCGTGCAGAAGGCTCCAGGGAGACCTTAGTGAGGCCTTTTGGCATACAAAGGGAGCATCTAAGAAAGAGAGACTTCTTACCAAGACCTGTAGTGATGGGATGAGGGGGCAAGGGTTTCAAACTGAAAATGGGCAGATTTAGGTTGGACATAAGGAAGAAATTTTTTATGATGAGGGTGGCAAGGCACTGGAACAGACTGCCCAGAGAAGCTGTGGATGCCCCATCCCTGGAAGTGTTCTAAATCAAGCTGGATGGTGCTTTAAGCAGCCTGACTAGGGAAAGACATCCCTGCCCATAGGCAGGACTTGATCTTTGAAAGGTCCCTTGTGACCCAAACCATTCTGTGATTCTAGGATCTGTGTCCATTTCATACCTAGATCGGTTTCAGCTGCAAAATGTAGAAGCTAACATGTAGAACTACCACGTAAAAAGAGCTTTCCTGCCTGTCAGCTTTGAAGTGTCCTGTGTCATTCTTCAAAGCTTACCTAGTAATAATTCCTCTTGTGCTGAGAGACAATGCTCAAACATTTTTTGTCCTGTGCTGTCAGTGAATGCAGTACAGCTATAAAACTGCAGAATTGTTTGTGCAGTGCTAAATGTAGTATTAAATCCTAGGATCTCACATATTTTGGGATAGCTGTTGATGTGGAGCATTACAGAAGTACAAGTAGAACGTGGCTGACTAGACACCCAAAATCTCTCAGTTATCTGGCAAATCAGCAGAGAACATAGAAATTGGAGGGAAAGAGCCACAGAAGAGACTAAGGAGGAAACAAAGCAAAACACCTGTAGATCTAAAACCAGAGGACTTTTAACTGAGTCCTTTTTTTAACACACTGTAGCACTAAGTAATTTCCAAAGCAAAATATACGTGAAGACAGTACTTCACTGAGAGGCAGAAGCAGGAAGTGGGACAAGAGTCTATCAATAATGGTATGAAGAATTTGTAAAGCTCTTACAGTTAGTAGAGACTTCTGAAAACTAGTACCATGAAGATGCTGACAGTGGAACAAGACTTTTCTGAGAAATTAGACAGTGTAGCTAATAGTCCATAATTATTCTAATTTCATAATAGCTTCACTGATTCGTTTGTCCTACCTTTTTTTTTGGTCTGGCCACCTCTTTGAAAATGATTTTCAAATGCTACATCCTCAGGATGTGACCAACACCACTTTTCAAAACTGTGAACCCTGTAATCACGCTTAACTGTAGTATCATATCCTAACAGATAAAACACTGCTGGGTGGAACAACGTAATCTGCCTTTTACTAGTCATATTCAAACTAAAACCCCTTTATTTGCAGAGGTGGAATGTTTTTTTTTTTCATTGTCTGCTGCCCCACAGGAAATATTTACCAGAGTGAGACCAAGACTTTTTATCAAATAAGTGGTGCCTATAACTTTAAAATGTGACTTCCAACATGTTTGTATTTGTAACAACTTTTGGATATGGAAATCCAGAAAATACATCTTCTCAAAATCTAATCAGTCTGTTTAAAGGTGTCATTAAATTGCTAAAAGGTATGTAGAATAATTCAAACTTCTATTGCTTCAGAAGCCAAAATCCAAAAGATTGATTACCTGTTATTCTATAAATTTGTCTTCCTCTAAGTTTTAATTTGCCCATTGGTCCCTATTTGACATAGAGTTGTTTTGTTTTGTTTTCCTTCGGGACTGTCAGTAAAAGCTGCCCCCCACCACTGTAGAACTGTGTTGTTTCTTGTGCTATTGAGTTTGACATAAATGAAAATTTGCTTATATAATGCTTACTGATTAACAACAGAAGGAATTATATTTAAATGCAACAGAGGTTATATTCTAAAAGTACATATTATTGTCTTCATAAAAACTTATTGATTTTAAGTGCTAAAGAAATAGGCACACTTTTCTAATTTTGGCAGTGCTGAATACAGTTCTCATTCTTCAACACAACTCCTTTCCCTGTTCACCATTTGGTGTATTAGCCCATCCAGTATAAGTTACAGAGAAATTCTTCCATCAGCTGATGTGTTCTCCACTATGTTGCTCTTGTAAATTTTTGTATGACTCTTGGAAAAAAAAATTAAATTGTATTTTCTCATATCTATTTCCTTTTACATTTGTACTAACTGAATGTTCATAAAGACAAAGCTTTTTTTAATAACTGTTGCAGCCTGTTTCAGGAGGGATATTCCCAGTGTGCTTACTTCTGAAAATTCAGCAATTGTCTTGCTATTACTTTCGCACAATGAGTCATTTTAGACTGTGAGTGTAAGTAACTTTGCAGTAGCCAGTTTTTTCATTCCTCTGATTTCCCTTACAAATCTTCAGCAGTATTCTGTATCTGTCCTAGTTGTTTTGAAATAAGCTGGAAATTGCATATCTAACAACACAATAAACTTTTTTTTTCATTGAAAAAAACAATCATTACAATCTCATAACCAAAGGTGAGATGAGACAGCCAGAATAGAGAAATAAAGTTCCTATTTACTCAACATTAGAAAGTAGTTAGACTGCAGAGTTTCTGTAGTACCTTTAAAGTGGGTTGCTAAAGGAATAATACAGATATAAGTTTCCCACGCTGAAATTAGGAATACTAATGAATTTTGGGGAAAAAAAAAATCTGAAATGAGGGGAGCTGAGGTGTCTTTGCCTAAAGAAACAAAAAGCTCCACACAACAGGCTAAGGAGACAAAAAGGCTGTTGGAAAGAGCAAAACACAGGGTACACGCACAGTGGAGCTGGAGAAAAATAATTGCTGGGATGGATATGACTAAATACAACTACAAACTTTAAATATGGTTGTTGTAAATCAAACCAACAAAAATAAGTAAGAATAGGGCTTAAGCAGTAGAGTACAATTGGAAAAGACGGGTTAGCAGATCAGTATAAAAGTGATTTTTCTAGACTTCTCAGTGTGCGGTTCTAGCTAAGAACTAGCAGTCACAGTTCAGAAGCTCAAGGTGCTGTTCCCGTCTAACGCTACTTCTATTAATATCTTTATTATCCTCCAAAGAGTAAAGCCAACTCCACTGAAAATGAGGTGACGACATTTAATTTATTAGAATTACTGATGAACTGACGGGGATGTTGCCATCTAGTTCAGATCTAAGAAGACGTTGCTGTTTGCTGTACTCCAGGCACAGTATCTGCTCAGTGAGCACAGTATCTGCAGCAGGAGATAATGGCTGTCTACACTTTAGCGTGCAGCTTTTTTTTAATTTAATCCCTTTAACTGTGTCTAAAACAAAAGTCTTAACCTTTGTCCTGGTAAATATCAGGAATGGGAAACAGCATCTAGAATATTATTTAAGGTCATACAAAAGTCTATACTCTTCCCTCATATAAATACTAGAGTCACAGGTGAGGAAAATGGAGTGGCATAAAAATTAACCTGCTCTCTCTAGTAATTGTACCCTTTAGGCTGAGAAACTGATTAAGAGAAGTTGCACAGACAGTTATAGGAAGAGGAAATAAAGGCACAGGTGGAAGGACAAGGGAAAGAAAAGTCAAGAGGAAAGAAAGAAGTGTTTAAATCTCCATCAGCCTAAGGTGGGTTAAGAACTCAAAATTCTTTGCTGTATCATTTTCATTTCCATGCATTGGAAGCTGTATTCTCAACTATCTGACTGTGAACACGCATGCACTTTGTCTTGGTTTAGGGTATTTTCCATCTGGATGCTTCCAGTACCGGCAAATGAGCTCCCAAATGTCCTCTTTGCTTAATTAGGAACCTTTGATAGCTTCAAAGTTATTTCTACCAATTTTTAGTACCCTTGCCCCTTTTAAGAAATATGCATTGGTAAATAAACTAATGATTATTCCTCTGACTTGTACATCTCTGCTAACTGTAACCAGGTTAACAGCTGTGCTACTGTGCACAACTGTACAAGGAATGACAAACTCAAGTAACAATACAGCCAGTGTAAGCGATCACTATAAACGAAGAACTGCCTGGGATGAAGAACATCTTGCACTTTGACCTGACTGATTTCTACTTGAAATCACTACTTCGTTGCAGCGCAAAATGTTACTTCACAGTGTCCCTCACTCTGGCATCTGTCAACATGCTCCGCTGCAGCAGAATTCAGCACTTTGTAGGGTCACAGCTCATGTGGAAAAGGAACAAGCACAACCAAGGAAAGGGTTAGTAGTTAAAACGTGGCTGAAATTATTTTCGTCTGCAGCTAACAAAAGCTCTAGGAGAGGCAAAACCTGGAATTGCCTTCAGCCAGTCTTTGCTGTATCGAACCAATTTACATAGAGTTCCTGAGACATTCTCCCAACAGCAAACCCAGCCAGAAATCACTTGGCAAGTCAGGATTCTGTGGGAAACGCCACATCTTACTTAAGGGAAAGCAAGAAACAGCATTTGAGCCTAGAATTCAATGCCACACATTTTACACCATAATGAGATGAGGCATCTTGAATTGCCTGAAAAGACAGGGAAATCACCCATTCTGTGGGAGAACGCTCAACTTGCTGATACTATGTTTAATTAATGATTAAGGGTTGTTTTGGTCCAAGTTAGAGCAAAACCCCGTAGGAAACAATTATTTTGCAAATATAATAGGCTCGGGCAGGATTTCTCAGCAAAGCCATTTTTTAGTAATGATATTGCAACACCAGGTGTTTCACCTGGAGGTAGGAACACATAATAGGGCAAAAATCTCCTGCTTATATCCCCCCAAAATCCTGGCTGCAATTTCCCTCCGCTGTTTCCCGCTGGTTGAGTACTTCATGCTTTACAGACTACCTTGATGCATACAGTACCCTTCCCCTTATCAATCTATTTAAGATATGGATTCCTGTTACTTTGGCTACCCTTTCCCTTAAATTAACTTGTAAATACAGGTATCAGTATGTATACAGGTGTCAGCATATACACCGGGAAGAGACTGTGTTTTACATTAGGGATTCATAGTCCGATATCTCTCGGTCCTTCCCCTCTGCTGGGAGCAGGTGACAGGTCCTCAGTTACACAAAAACAACAGTTCTTCGTTAAACGTTCCTTACAACCCTATCCTCAACTGCTTTAAAAACAGTAAAAGTGTAGTATTTATTACCGTTTGCATAGTAACTTCAAAAGCACCGCGTGCGACCGACACCCCGGCTGCACGACGTCCCTGCGGAGGCCGAGCCTCCGGCGCATGCGCAGGCCACAGCGCGCACCCCCTCCCCCCCCTTCGCCCGCATGCGCGCTCCCCCAAGCTGGGGACCGGCGCCGCGCATGCGCACTGGGGAAGAGAGTCGGGCGAGCCCACGCCCGGGCAGACACCGCCCCTTTCTAGCAACTTCCCCGAAGCGTGACGTCATCAGCGCGCGCCGCGTCCCGACCGGGCTGTTTCCGCCCGGCACAGCGGGAGCGGGCGTCGCGAGGGGCCGCTTGGAGCCGCAGCCGGACAGGCCGAGCCCCGGTCCCTCCTCCGCCATGTCGGAGAGCGCCGAGGGTCCCACGGGGAGTCGCAGCCCCCCGGACCCCCCTGCCCAGGGCTCCGGCTCCGCCGCCGAGCCGCGGATCATCAAAGTCACGGTGAAGACTCCCAAAGAGAAGGAGGAGTTCGCCGTGTCCGAAACCAGCAGCATCC
Source organism: Nesoenas mayeri (assembly GCF_963082525.1). NCBI lineage: Eukaryota > Metazoa > Chordata > Aves > Columbiformes > Columbidae > Nesoenas > Nesoenas mayeri. Next base: position 25,218,265 of record NC_137542.1, on the reverse strand, counting down.
GGCAGGTGAGGGGCGGCGGGGCCGGCCGAGGGGGCGGGAGGGCGGGCAGCGGGGGCCTGGCGGGAGCGGCCAGGCCGGAGTTAGGGCTCGGGGCCGGCTGGATGGCGGCCCGGGAGGAGAGCCCAGGCCGCGGTTCCGCCCCCGGCGCTGCGGGGTGAGGGCCTGTCCTGGTGACAAAGCAGCTTCTGCTTGCCCGGGCTGCTCCGGGCGCTCTGCGGCGAGTACCGGGCCCATCCCGGCCTGGGAGACGACTGCTGCCGTCTGAGGAGACCGGGGTTAACGAAGGACCTTCCTGCTTCATCTTCTCCTCCTCCCCAGCTTCTCTCCTCCCTGTTGCGATGCCGGGAGCCGGCTCGGGAGGTTCACAGAGCTCGTTTTCGAACTGTGAGTTGTCCTGTGGAGCTGACTCAGCCTGCCCGGCCAGCATGACTATAAGAAGACGTGTGTCTCAGCGCTCTATTGCCAGTGCTTATCTTGATCTGAAACAGCGAGTGGGTTATGCAAAGATGTCTTCATTTTAGGGTAGTCATGCTTTTAGGCTGCATTTGTAATATTTGCCACACGAATAGATCACGCCTTCTGCTGTGCTTACATGTGCTAGTTATTGATATGGTACTTATCATGGCTGTACCGTTGGATGACTCTGAATTATTAGGGTTTTCTTTGTATTCTTGTGGAAGTCTGTGTCCCATGTTGCCTTTGGCTCAACAGAAGAAGCGACACCTACTGAATCATCAACACTTATTTCCTGCAACTCTTCTGTGTTTCTTGGAGGTTTTCCGTGCAAATATTGATTAGGACATCATTTGCTTAGATTAGAAAACCACATATCATAGAGGAGGTGTAATCAAAGTGTAATATAGAGGCTCTGCAAACCCAGAGTCTCCTGCTTGTGAAGGATGTAGGCCTTGTTATGCTAAAGTACTCCTGAAAGTGAAGTTAGTTTTTTTCAAAGCTTCATTTTCTACAGAATTTCTCTGAAATACTAACTTAAATTTCTCTGAATGAGGCAACTCAGTTCCACTTCACTTGTTTTTTTGGTATGGTGGGTAACTGCAAACCTCACCAAAAAGAGGCTACATGTGTGAGAGTACCACTAGTGTCTAGAAACAGAGCTTGAAATCATTCCTTATGGGTAATCTGAAGGATATTGTGCAGTTATCAGAGAAAGGTACAAAACATTAAGTAAAGGCTTCCAAGTGTAAAATGTAGTGACAACACCTTGACTAGAATATCAAACTCATGCTGTGAAGAGTCAAAGTGCTGATGTTTCTTTTAAGTTTTTACCTGTGGGTCTGTTTTACATTCAGAGTTTCTTATGCCACCGTTTGGCTTATAAACATCCTAAACATAAGTTTCATTGAGGTCTTCTCTGCAGCTGCCAGAGGGGTGAGACTACGCTCTTGTCTTCACTGGTCTTTTTGCAGCTGCAGTATTGTATGCTATCAGCTACTCTCTGCAGGTTTAATCTAGGCATTTCTCCTAAAGGTAAAATAACTGTGTTTGCTTTTTAATATTGTCTACTGTTTCCCCAGCAATCTCAGTCTGAAAGGGGTGCTTTTCACTTTTCTGTTCACCGTAGATTTGTGAGCCGCATCAATGCAGTTTTTGTAAGTCTTTGCAAGTTTAGGGGAGTTGCTTTGTTACATTTTGTGGAAGAGAGATTCGTACATTGGATCTAACATCAGGATGCAGACTGTAGAATACCAAGTTGTGCATTCTGTGACTGTTAAAACTCTGAAACCGAATAACAAGCCTTGCTGTATATTTTTAACTGGTAGGCCAATGAAGACTGAGTATAGCAAATCTGCATGAATAATTTCAGAAGCTTGCAGTTCTTGCAGAGAGTTATTGCCCATCTTGTGATTATTTTAGGATTTCAGAGTAATGTTCATCTGGAAAAGTTACTGAAACTGAGTTTAGCTCCACGCAAGACAGATTTGATTATTTTGTAGTTCTGTTTTTTTCTATTGTTGTTTACCTTCAACCTTTTTATGGAATTTCTCTTCAGTGCAGCAACAGTTGTCAGTATTACTGTATTTAACAGCTTATAGCATTTTTTTTAAACTAACACATGAATATTGTGCCTTCTGTACTACACTAAATTATAGACAAAAAAATCTTGACCTACTGGATTATATCTGTAAATGTATACACTGTGTTGAGACTCTGCTTTTTGTCAAATGGAGATCTCATAAAGTTATATTGTCACAGAATTTTTAAAGATTATCCTGCATACAGTTTAAAATTGCCAACAGCAGAGAAAACCCTAATGAATGAACAGCTGTGGCAAAGATGTCATAGTGAAATATTGTTCGTATTTATTTTAGACTCCAGTCAAATTCTTAATCTTGTGACTATAAACCTTGGCTATATAAGGCGGGCCAATTCCTGGGAGTAAGATTAGGTCAAAAGCTTAGGAAGTGAGGATTACATGGTGACATGGAGAAAAATGCTTACATTTCGACTTCTTGTTGTTAATGGGGTTAATTGTTCCATACCACTGTCAGGCTAAAAACAATATTAGCCGTTATGTCTGTAGTCCACTCATGATTATATTCTGTATAACTTTTAATTTAAAGTTTGCTAAAGTCAAACAATTTAAAGATGCTTAGCTAGAAGGTCAGATGAGAAGGACTTCTTCTGTTGGCAGCACCTCACATCTTAGTGTTTCCTCAGGAAAAATGGATGTGGCCCAAGATCCTCCCAGTTAAGTTGAAGAATAAGACAACTTATGCTCTCTTGTGAAAAAGAAAATATAGGGTAGGTTCTCAAAAAGAATCTCTACTGCAAGAATCTCATTTTACACATAATCCTTTTATGCCTGTTTCCAGTCTCAGGGGCTTGCTAGAGAACAGGCTAGTTCTGTTGCAAGTGCAACACTTTCCACTAGTAGATTGCAAAGGCTTTCATGGAGAATGGAAGTGTTGCTCACCATTTCTTCTAAGTCAAAACATGGAGGAAGGAGTGGAGTGGCATGCTGAAAGATGCCTGGAAAGGATGGAACTGGCCACAACATGAGTCCCAACCACTTTCCACTAGGTTGCACTGCTGCAGTTTTCGTTCATGGGCTACTAGCCTTGTAAGCTCATCAAGGATCTGAATTTGTTTCTTGGTTTGTGAGTTTGGTTTGGTTGCAGAGAATTGAGGAAATAATTTGTTGTCAAACTAGCATGAGTCGTTGGCAAGGGGACAGGAAGATAGTAACTCCATCAAGTCATGAAAGATGGAATATAGAAGTCTAATTTTGGGTGTAATTTCTGGCTATGGTTTATGTGTTGCAAACCATGGGTGGTGTGCCAAAAGTGCTTTCCTGCTTGAAACCACAAGTTCCCATCCCCCTTCCTTTATGGTGTCCGAGAATTGTGCAATGAAACCCTGTTTTCACTGACTCCATTTAATTCACAGTCATAAAATTACCCAGGATGATTCACCAGCAAAGGACACCACAGCTACCGGCAGTTGTATTGTCATGCGTGTTTGGTTCCTTACCTCTTGGGTCAAGAAGACCCATAGCCATCAATTCTATTGTATAAGAGAAAGCTGGAGCTCATCAAAGGTAGGCTCTGTTGAAACTGCTAGACGTGGGTGTAAGAGAGACTAGAGTCCAGCTAATATGCTTAACTGTGTGTGTTAATAGGAATGGCAGTTGAAAGTTTAAGTGATTGTGGGTGTGTTTTGGATCAGCAGTGCTGAACAAGGTAATGTGATTCGAAAATCTTCCTTTGTAGTAGAGCTATTTGAGGGACTGCTCAGAACATAAACTGCTGTTCAGCCCTCTAAATACAAACCTTTGCTTCCATGCCATCCATTACTGTTTTCAAAACAGAGTTTGTTGTGGGAAGAATCAGCAACTTTGCTTTTTTATTGTTATTGAGATGAAGTTGTAGCTTAGTATTTTCAAAGCAGTTGCAGTTTTTAGGGGCCTGTTTTCTGTTACTTCTCAGTGAGAATTGGATGTTAATTTCCTGAGGCATCTTTCAGGCTGTTACTTTAATTTTTAAAGATGTCTTGTTAAGCCAAGGTTGAGAGGATTTGGGAAAGTATTTTTCATGTATTTGTTTTCCTCTTTTTAGTCCTTTTACACAGAACTTTGTCATATGAATGGATAGTAGTGTTACTACAGTTGCTGTTTCTGATGTCATAGAGTGAGTCAGCAAAGGCTTTTGAATCATTATATGGTGGTAACATGCAAACTGTCTTTTGATATGTTAAGATTTTTATTTTGTCTGAAATTACTTTACCAGGCCCTTCCTCGGCCAACTTGTCACATGGTCAGATGTAAAGAGATTAATGTTTACATTATGAATCTGCAAAGTGGCAGTGCAAAACAGTCTGTTTAGTCAGCTGTTCTACTTGAAGTGTATTCAGATATTTGCTTTGTTCAGTGACAAAACATTTAACTAGCTCAGGTACGAGCATGTGTTCAGCACTGGGCATAAATGCTCTGGTGTCCACCCGTACCTTTCAAAAGCCTTCAAAGGCAGTCAGGTTGAGCAGGTGTGATAGAAGTCTTAACTTGCTTTGCAAAACCTTTGTTGTGTTAATGTGGAACAAAAGAGGCTGAGTTGTTTGTTTTGAGCTGAGTATTGGTCAGAATTTTTAAAAAATGTGTGAATGTGAGAATAAATGGGAATTGAAAGTGTAAACAAGAAGTGCTGGTACAATGCTAAAAAAATGTGAATGTTCTCAATGGTAATGTGGGCAAGGTGCATCAACAAGGCTAGTTTGGGTTTGCTGTAGTTCATGTCAGTTCTACAAGTTGCCATGATTTGAGTAGTCTGTGGCCTTAAATTAATTCACTCTGGGTAGGAATGCTTTCTCCTTTTATCCCTAGGGAAACCAGACCTCTGTCCTGATATTAGTATTGTTTGTCTGATTCTCATTGTGTTTCTCTCCACTGATTTGTGTAAAAATTATGTGTAAAACTGATATAACTTTACATTGTTTTTATTGTATTCAGTTACTAGAGGTATACAATTAACTAATTTCTATGAATATGCTAGGTGTTAGGTATGGTGAAACATTCTTTATCTTTACAACTTTAAGTCCTTTTCTGTGCTCAGATGTAACTGAACACCTTTGTAATATCAGACTGCCTTGTATTATTAACTTGGAGTGTTAATAAAAAGGAAAAGTCAGTGCAGTAGGAGAATTGGACAGAAAAGCTTGTAATTTCCAGTGACGCTGTGAACTCCTGCTTTTGGTTTACCTGGGTGACAAGGTATTTTAACTGTAATTTACTGAAAGTGCTATTTAGTTCAGTTGTACAAACTGAAGATTTAAACAGTACCAAATTTTATTTTCTTGCAACTGCCTATATTTGTATTAATTCCCATCATCATAATCTCATTTATTCTATGCTCTTTGCTATCTGTTGCATATGTTTAATTTGAGGCTCTGAGGTGATACACACTAAATTGATATTTATGGTTCTGTTTAGGGAAAAGAAAATGGAAAGGGTTGGCTTCACTGTTTATGCTGCATTTCACTACTGTAGTGCTATAGCACCTTATCTCCCAAATTATTTGTTGCCAATAAGAGTGGTGGGAGACCTATAAAAACTAAACAGATACAGTATGTGGGAGTAAGAATGCAATTACCAGACATTTCTTTTGTCCTTTTGCTGTCTGAATTTAAAGAACTTCTGGATTTTCCTTTTATTGTGGAGGAATGGTCTTCCAGTTAACAAGACAATGGTCATTGTCTTTCATTAATAGTGAAAGACTAAGAATACTGAAGATGGGTGGTAAAGAGTCTTCTCCCCTCCTTGACGTTATTTTGCAGTGCAACTGTAGTGACTTGTGCTGAACTCTGACCTAAGGCTAATAATCTTCCAGTATTGGTAGAGATCAGGTGATGTTGAAATCTGACTTATTAAACTTTTTTTTTCCTCCCTCCCCCAGAAGCAACATGTTACATGCTGACAATTAAAAAAAGAAAAACTGACTTGTATTGAAAATGTTTTTGGGATTCTGTTTTACATAGGTATAGATGATTCTCTTCCCCGTGCCTAAGCAAAAAAATAAATTTTGCAGACCTAATCTGTTACTGATACTATCTTTGCATGTTAATACTAATCAGCAGACTCATTTGCACACTCTCTTGCATGATGACTTAGGTTTTATGTGGTAGTCTTCTGGGAATAAAGTGTCAAACTTGCTTGGTTCTGGTTATACCTTGCCATTTCAGAAGTCCCAAGGTTGTGCTGAATGCAAGTGAAGCTGATAAAAGAGACCTGACTCTTTTTTTGGCATCTCAGGTTTTTTATATAAATGCCCCTCAGCCAAAATTGGCGAATTATTCTTGACAGTTTTATTATGGTGGCTGGAAAGAGATCTGTTGTGCATGTGGATCTTGCACTTAATGTTGCTGTGGAGGTTGTTTTGGGAGTTCTGGTGCATTGGTTGTTGCATTCATGTCTTACTGTAGCATTTTTGCAGGTCACTTAAATAGTGTTACAGGCATGTAGGGAGAAGGAAGTGTATAGCCTTTGATGCCTATATACTAGTAATACTAGATACTGTTTGGTTATGTTCCATAAATGGTGTTTTGTTTCCTTGACTTCATAGGTAAATAGCAGCTTCCAGAAATGTGTGACAGGGCTTGGTTTAAGATGAAGTGATTTGAAGAAAGCCGTCAGACTATTAGAGGGTGTCCAGAGGCAGGTGACCAAGGTGGTGAAAGGTCTCAAGGGCAAGACTTACAAGGAGCAGCTGAGGTCACTTGACTTGTTCAGCTTGGAGAACCAAATGCTCATCACAGTCTACAGCTTCCTCAAGGGGGACAGCACAGGGGGAGCTGCTGATCTCCTCTCTCTGTTGACACAAGGAAATGAATGAAGCTGCATCAGGAGGTGTTCAGATTGGACATTAGGGAAAGGTTCTTCACTGATAGAGTGGTCAGGCACTGGAACAGGCTCCTCGGGGAAATGGTCATGGCACTAAGCCTGTCAGAGTTCAAGGAGCACCCGCGCAATGGTCTTTATCATATGACTTAATTTTAGGTAGTCCTGTGAGGAGCAGGGACTTGGGCTCAATGATCCTGATGAGTCTCTTCCAATTTGAGCTTTTCTGTGATCCTGTGAATATTGTTGCACTACAGCCTCCTGATGAGAATTAAGTTGTGGATCTCGCTGTCACAGCATATTATGGAAAATACAATAATAAATGGGTTTGGATAAATGACATTACTCTTTGATTTGGCACAGTATGGTATTTCTTTATTCTTATGCATTAGCTTTGTACCAAATTGTATTTTTGCTGTTTTTCTATTACTTTGGAATGTGTGTTAAGAATAATTAACCAGAAGAATGCAAAATAGGAAGCAACTGCCTGAATGGATGCCCTACAGAAAAGAGTCTAAAGTTTATAGCTGTTAAACAGATATTTTCCAGCACTGTTACACAGATATTTTCCCACATGGATTTCTCACTTTTTCTTATAAATAGGAATATAGCTTGCAGGATGTGAGGTTTATCCTTTTGTTTCACTAAGTATAGATAAGAACTGGTATGGAATATTTTGGGCAGTTTTGAGCACCACACTTACAAAACAATGTAATTGGATTTGAAAATCCAAAGAGTGGTGGGAATGATGATTAGAAAACATAACCCTCGAGGAAAGATTAGCCTTACTGCAACCCTTTATTCTAAAGAGAACAACAATCTTTGTGTTGTCCATTGTGGTCAGGGCAACAAAGATATAGGATAGTGGAACACTGGAATAGGTTTATTTGGAAAAAAAGTCACAGAGGACCTTGAAGAACAGACTTGGTAACGGTGTCAGGAATAACTCAGGTAAGTAACCTGCTTTGGGAATGAACGAACTGAGTGACTTTCTGGAATACTTACAAGTCTGAATATTGCTAGTACAAAGGGGAATTTCAAAGTTGTTTCCCCAAGAACTGGAACTAACTGTGTGAGCAGACTTTTAACTAATGAAATCCAGCTTCCTACCCAAACATGGAGACTTTTAACCTCTGTTATCTCTGACTCTCCTCCCCCCCATCCACTATAAATTTTTTCAACTGGAGACTCACCTTCAAAACATGATACAATGGGATTCTACTATTTTAGTCCCGTCTATTATAAAATGTAATTAGTAATAACTAATTGCAAGATTCATATTTTATTTTCCTATATAGAGTGAGAATTCCATAGGATGTTTGGGATGTTTTTTTAAAGTGGCATGGCCAACTGAATTTTAAAATGTTAAATAGACTGAAGTTCTGAAGGACTTCCTAACTGCCTGCGATCATTTTAAAAATACTTAGCCTACTGACTAGTCACGTTGAATAAATTTGTCTGGCTTCTGGCTTTCTGATAATTGTCATTCCTTAGTGTTTTTCTTGGATATGTTGTTTGTGTTTTGTTTTGTTGTTTAAGTTTTGCGATTTTGTTTGTTTGTTATGGGGTTTTTTTTGTTTTGTTTTTTGTAATTTCAGTGACAGCACTTTTGTAGAGAATAATAGAACTCAGTCAAAGCATAACCTGGTTATTATTGTCTAGGAAGGCAAGAAGGTAGCCTTCCATGTTCAGTTGTTTTAATGAGGGTATGATTTCCTGGTCAGCAGAAGAATGTGGCTATTCCCCATGCCCTGGGCTACAAGTGCATTTCACGTAGCTATGTTATGAGTTGAATGAGAAAGCAGAGCCACTTTTGCCTGTGTGGAAAGGATGCTGGTTTTGACACATGCAAAGCAGCAAAAATATGTCTGAGAAGATACTTCTCTCTTCAATAAATGTGTCTACACTTTTGCTGGAACTGTACTTGTGACAGTGCATGCTCAGTGTTTCAGCAATGGATGGCTTCAGTGATGTGTGTATGTATTAGTGTGTACGCACTAATGTGTAGTTATATGTGTATTTTACAATGTATAAGTAAGTGTGTGTAAGTAAGTAGTATATATACTAGTACATATTTATTGTCATGGAAGCATGCTTGATTGAAGCCACTGTGGGCTTTAAGTGGAATAAGATTTTTATTATTGCTAGTTATATAACTAGCGATCTAGATGTGAAACTCTTCTGATTTCTATTGTATGAAAAAGAAATAACCATTTCCCATCTTCCTATGGACAAAAAATGTTAAGAAAATTTAATAAAGTATTTCTAGATTGTAAAGTAGAATGTGCAGTGCAAGTAGGCTAATACATTATAGGAACAAAAGAACTTGCCCTTAAATAATTTTTTAAAATATAGTTCAGTGTTCACTTACATAAATGTATATTAACTTTTTTGTTTAGTTCAAGGAAGAGATCTCTAAGCGTTTCAAGTCTCACACTGATCAACTTGTGTTGATATTTGCTGGAAAAATTTTAAAAGATCAAGATACTTTGTCTCAGCATGGAATTCACGATGGACTCACTGTTCACCTGGTTATCAAAACACAAAACAGGTAACCTTACTGATGGGTGATATCTTCTATTTACCTCTCAGAATTAAAAATACTGTGAATTCTTCATGTGACAGCTTTCTGTTGGGCAAACGTAGATTTGACTAAATCACTTTAATCAGCTCCTTAGTTACAGTGCTCTTTTTGTTGATTTGTCTTGTATTTTAATTTGGTTAATGTTTCTGAATGTAAGTGTCTTGCTTTGTTGTTATTTAACTTTTTGGTTTTAGTTGCTGAGTGCTGGCTGTGTTTTTGCTCCATAGTTCTTAGTTATCAAATCTCAATATATGTTATGCAGTTTTCTTTTCATGTGTGAAAACTTTTAGTGAATCCTTACTTACTGTCTTGGTAAAACAAGGAAAGAAAATTATGAGAACTGCTTTAGTGTGACTAATTTATCTGGCTTAACAGAGAGACTTGGACTTTTAAGATTGATTTTTTTTTTTTGGTGATGCGGCTTTAATGTCATGGTGAAGAAGTTTCATCAGTTGAGCTACGTCATGTGCCTGTTACTTTCTGTGAAATGCTCAGAAGGAAAAGTCTGAACTAAAAAATCCTTTTGATGAGTAGGGTAATGTTATCCCTCAATTTAATCTAGCTTGCTTGGTCAATAACATGCTTGTTCTAGACTGAAGGTGTTCTTTCTTCTCTTTTACCTCAATCTTTCCTGCTTGTGGTCAGGATCTCCTTCTGTGGGAAAATGTCCTATGATAAATGAAAGAGCATAGAACTTAGAAACAGGAAATATACTTTCCCTTTCCAAGCCTCACAAAGTCACAGAGGCCTATTAGTAGCATTAGCATTAAATTTAGGCACTTGTTGACATTAGTAGCATTAAATGTAGGCACCTGTTGAAATGGATGTCTTCGATTCCATGCTCATATCCTGGGGGAATGATCTTCTCTGTCATGGAGTCTTGCTTCTACCAAAACACTTTTGCTTGTACTGGCAGAAGTCTCTCTTGTCTGCTCTGTGCCTCCATAGTCTGAAATTTAGGCCCAGTAGCCATCACAATCTTGTATACAGTGTTAGCTAATATTTCAGTTTTGTGCTTTTTGCATCTGAACTAGTATTCTGTTGTTGTCATAACTTCTGCTTTTTTGCTTTGTGGCAGAGAGGCTTCATAAATAATGATAGCAGGGTGCTTTTGACTTGCATAGTCTTCAGAGGGTTCATAGATTGGACCGGTAATAATGACTCATCGTGAAATACCCATGCTAGTCTCGGATACCTTCTTTGTGCTTTGCTTTTGGCCAAAGGAGCACCCATGCATAATGCCACGTTTATGGCTTTTGGAGAATTTTTGATATCCCTGTGTTGGTCCTGTCAGAATTGCAGTCCATGTCTCTTCTCTCTCCTGCTTTTTTAAAATAACTTTACAAGAGCGTATTACTGATATTTTCAGAATGTTTTAATCATGTCTCCAACAAGGAAGTACAAACAAAAAACTACAGACTCTTCGCGTGTACCTACGCTATCTTCAAATAACACTTGCTAGCTTTGCTCAAATAAACTAAAAATATGCTCATAAGACCTGTTAAGGAGAATTGCCAGCACAATGAAAATAACTTTTGAGAAGGTATAACATTGTCCTGAACCACCTCAATATCCTTCTTACTAAAATACCTGGATTTTGTGCTTGACCCAGAAGGAAAGACTTAGAGCCTGCTGATGTGGCCCACCAAGTGCTGATTTTCAGCCATGAGTATCAAGATCGGATTGCTCCCAGACGCTTTATGCTTTGCCATTTACTTTCCTGTTAACGGTTGCTGCTATTGTTGCTGCCATATACCTGAATAAACAAAAGTTCTTTTCTAAAACTAGACCCAATGTCGCGGTTGAGACGGACAAACGACATGGACCAGTTTCTTCCAGGATGAAAGTAGTAGATGCCATTTATTGCTACAAGTGCATTTTTATACAATTCTACCAATTCATGTGTCTCTTCACTATTGGTTACAAGTTAGAGCAGTAGCATCTCATAAGCTAATTTTGCTGTCATCCATGTTACTCTTGCACTCTCTTCTCTCTCACGGTTACAACTAAGTATCTCCGGATACTCCTTTACTCCCATCCTTCTCAAGGGTAAACCTTAATATCCTCAAGTCTGATCTTTATTCCTATACTCTCTGTCAAGGATTCCACAGACCTGCTGGAGTTTCCCACAACCCGAAGATGATCTTTTCCCTTCTAAACAATATCAGATGTGTAACATTTAAACAGGAATCCTCATACATCCCAACCAATCCTTGATGAAAAAAGATCATTTTATTACTATGTGCTACATTTTCCAGAATGATGTAGGCTTCCAGTATAATCTTCTGACCTGGCCTATGCAGTGTCAGACTAGCAATGAGTGATTATCAATGGGCAGTGAAGATGCCTTGAATTTCTGAATACAAAGTTCAAAGTCAACACCTATAATTTTTCACAAGCAACAGGAGGAAACGTAATGGCAAAGTGGATATAAAGACTTGAGACTGACAAACTGGGCACTCAAACTGTTTTCTTGAGGTTATATACCCCCAGTTTCCATAGAAGCACCATGAACTGAAGGTTTTTAGTTTATTCTACTTTTCTGTCTTGCTTTGAGAACCTTTCTTGTCTACTACGTGAAGAGGTACAGTTGCTTCTCAGTTGAAAAAACAAATAGAGTTTTATGCTGCTTGTTTTCCTTTTGCTTACAGAGCAAAGATTTATGTGTTTTTTTCCTAGACCAAAGGAAACCAAATATCTCTAGCAGAAGATTTACAGTCAGTATATGGTCTATAATATTTCTTATTGAAGTTACAGCTGCTTAGCTAATGGTAGTCATCTCATGTTCAAAGTGTGCAGTTGCTATTAATGTTACAGAATATTAATGCTTGTTCTTCTCAGGAGCTGAGAGTTTAACCTGATGCCTTGTCTCAGGGCAGCTTATGTCAAAACCAAGTATTCAGGTATTCCTTTTCCTGGATTGTTAGTGTCGATCTGGAAGGTTTCCTCTAGAACTGGTTTTTATTCAGCAGAATCTTTGTGTGTTTTGATAGACCTGAAAGTGAACAAAAGAGGAATACAAATTAAAATACACAAAACTAAATTAATAGGAATAATATGGACTTAAGTTTTAGAAGAACTGTTAGATCTTGTGGACTCAAATGTATTTCTTCTCCTTCACATCCAGAACATCAGTAGGATCTTGAATGAGGCAGTTTGGTCCCATGGTACCATATACCATCATGACTTGGCATACCATGTTTTTTTTCCCTATTTACAAGAATGCTGGTCAAATCAGCAGAGTACATGAGTAGATGCGCTACTTACAAGCAATGTTGATTATTTGGTGGAAGAATTTTTAAAGTACGTGAAGTGCTTAATTTTTCCTTTGGTTTCTGTCTGTGGCTTTGGTAGATTATGTTTTGCCTGGAGTCAGAGAACTCTTAAGAACCTCAGGGAAGCCTCTAGATAAGAGGTGTCTCTTGGGCTTGTTTTTGTTGTTGTTGTTGTTGATTTTGTTTGTTTGGGGTTGATTGGTTTGCTTGTTGTTTTTTGTTTGTTTTTTTTTTCCAGTCTCTGCATTAGTGGAACAAGCAGAGAATTTTACTATAGCTGAAAGGTACTCTGAAATGAACTAATGTATGGAACTTGAACCTCCAAAATCCCCCTTAGGGACCCCCCAGAACCCTCCAAAACCCCCTTTAAACCCCAGTTCCCCCTTGGGGACCCAGACCCCCCAAAACCCGGTTAGGGACCCCAAAACCCCCTTAGAACTCGCAGATCCCCCTTTGGGACCCCAGACCCCCCCAAACCTCCTTAGAACCCCCTTAGGGACCCCAAAAGCCTCTTGGGACCCCAGACCCACCAAAACCCCCTTAGGACCCCCCCAGACCCCCCCAGATGCTGTTGTCATGGTTTAACTCAAGCTAGCAATATAACCATGATAGCTGCTTGTTCACTCCCCTCCCAAACCACCCCTGAACAGGGAAGAGAATCTAAAGGGAAGGGAGAAACTTGGATTGAGATAAACACAGTTTAATAAAATAACAACACTAACATACTACTACTAATAATATAAAATGGAAATAGAATATAAAATATACTCAATGCAATTCCTCATGAAGTTCGTCTGCACTGAGCAGCCAGTCCCAGGAAGCAGCACCTGGTCCCAACAGCCAATCTCAGAGAGAAAAGAAAGAAAAAGGCAGTATGCCCCAGAGGCCTCTGCAAAATGGCAGGATGGCAAAAGGCCAAACTAAAGAAACTCTCAAACAGAACTCCACCAAAACAGAGCAGGAACCAGAATGTGTCTCTATCCCACTAGTCAGAAAATCCTGACTCTCCCTACATAGGTAGCATGATGCTAATGGCATGGAATATTCTTATTGATCAGTCTGGATGTCAATCAAGGTCTGACCCATCCATGCCCACCTTGCCAGCTCCCTCACATCTGTGGGCAGAGAGCTCAGAACATCCTTGTCTCTCAAACCAGAGCAATTAAAAACATTAAATCTGTTCTGGGGTGTTATTCCTTGTTCTCAAACAAAGTCCATAGGTGACCATGCTAGCTATGAAAAAGGAAGATTTCTAACTGCATGAATAAAATCAACTCACTTTCAGTCAAGCCAGCACAACTTTTGAATCCACAAATCTTTCTGTGAGATCTGAGTTCATAGTTTCTACAAGTTTTTTTATGCTGTATTCTGCAAATATAAGCATTTATGATATTGATTGTTTGACGAGCCTGGAGAACTGATTTGGGCTTCAAACTAGTGTCTTTTCTTTTGAATAGAGACCAGGTTAGCTTTACACAAGCTCAGTTCTTTGATCTCAATAATGCTGGTTTTAACTTTGTGTAACTGTGTTTTTACCCTGTTCTTGAAATCTTAAAGGTTATTGAGATTCTGATATCTGTAAGACATTAACTGAATTTCACATTCAGTAAAGCATCCTATTAAAGATGTGGCATTAAATAAATCTGTCGTTAAATCTTGCTAGGCTTCATTTATTTAAGCCCTGGGCTTGAAGTAGTATTGGAGTACAGTAGAACAAGGCAAGGATCCTTAAAGCAAGGTAAGGACAGAGGAAACAGTTCACTGGTGGTCATCACGGAGTAGTGCAAGAAGGTGGTAATAGTTGCAGTGGTGTTCATCCTTTTCCTTAATGTTTCAAACTACTGTTCTGAAAAACTGAAGATAATACAGATGTCTGAGAAACATTTTGTTGTAGTTGGCTTTGTTTATTTGTTTTTCTTGTTACAGGAAGTCATCAAGAGATAATAAGCGAGATTTTTGAGAAATAAACAAAATGCAAATTAAGATTCTCAAGTATGACACTATTTTTGTCTTTAATGGCATTATTTAAACTAACTTTTTAAACTTGTTTCTCTAGATCACAAGACCATGCTGCTCAACAAACGAGCACCACTGGGAGTACTGCTACCACATCAACATCAAGCAGTAGTACCTCAACATCAGCTTCAACAAATAGTAACCCTTTTGGCTTGGGTAAGGATATTTGTTAGGTAGCATGGTGGGTGTCTTCCCTTGGATTCAGGTAATTGTCCCTGAAGCTTTATTCTAATGTAGACAGAACTTAATAAAAAACAAGGCACACACACACAAAAAACCCAAACAAACAAAAACCCAACAAACAAAAAAAGCCTACAACCGCACCACCCAGATATCTGTGGTGTTGCTTGTAGAAGACGAGTAGTTTATCAGTTGTTTCCTTAACTTTATATGCAGAACTTCAGACTTGTACTGTTCCACCTTCAGTAGTAAGGTGCCACTGATAGTATATTCTGGCACTATGGGTGATGAAACTCCTTCCAGTGTCCTTGTGCTCTTAAAAGTGCATCTGAATTGCTGTGAGGAAAGTATTGATGAAGTTGGATCTGTAACATGAAGCCAAGATCTGGAATAGAAGTAATAAAATTGCTGCTAATCTTACAATTCAGTATTTCTGAGATTCCAAATCTGATAGCATTATCTATTTTCTCTTTTATGAATAAATAGGTTGCAGTCTATTGACTTAAAAATGCTATCTATTTCCATAATCACAGTGGAGTTACTGCTTCATTGTTCTTCATCTCATTTGCTTTCCTGGGGTGGGGGAGAGGTAGAATTGGAAAGCTAACCATAGTAAGCAATTGCTTTTTTAGGTGTAAACAATTCTTCAGACTGACTAGCACCTTCTGAAAATTTTTGTTTGGGCTCAGCAGAGGAAGCGAGTTTGAGGCATTATTAGTTCTTGATGCCTTAGTAATAAGAGCATCTCCAATATTAATTATAATAGGGAATACGAGTCACATTGAGAGATCTCTCTTGACTATAGTCAAACCGAGAGGAGATCGATAAATGCTTTGGAAAGTGTTGGGGGTGGGCAGAACTTAAGGTCCCAAAACTCAGACATTCCTCATATCTTAGCTGTGGAAAATGAGAGAAAAGCTATTAGAATTGTGTCAAGTTATATTTCAGATGAAGTTTGTTGGATTTTTCAGTTACATGTCTTGTTATTTAAAGAAGCAAACTCTTAGTGGATAACTCCTTAACAACCTTGCAAAGGTGGAGTTTTCATTATTTTGAAGCATGGGATATGTTCAATTACTTTGCATTTAGAAAGAACTTGGATGTTTTTAGAAGTATACTAGAAGCTGAAAGTTCAATTATATTTTTTCATCCCCTTAAAGGTGGCCTTGGAGGTTTGGCGGGTCTGAGTAGCCTGGGCTTAAATACATCAAACTTTTCAGAACTGCAAAGTCAGATGCAACGGCAACTTATGTCCAACCCAGAAATGATGGTTCAGATAATGGAAAATCCATTTGTTCAGAGCATGCTTTCAAATCCTGACCTGATGAGGCAGTTGATTATGGCTAATCCTCAAATGCAGCAACTGATACAAAGAAATCCAGAAATCAGCCACATGCTGAATAATCCAGATATTATGAGACAGGTAATGTAGAAAGAACTCTGTAAGTTCGTGACCTTCAATTATACTGTAACTGTGAACAACAGAGCAGGAATTTGACATGCTTAGTTGAGCGTTTAAACATCTTTGAAGTATTTAGGCTTGTTAGAAAATCCGTAAAAGATTGCTTGTAGGCAACTGATGATTGTATTTCTAGTTGTTAATGTCCAATTCAGAAAATCTGCAGTACAGTTTTAAAAGACATTGAAGACTATGTAATCACATATTCTGAAGTTAGAGCTGGATATCCCTGTGTTTACCTGAAAACTTCTGTTGTTTAGCCAACAATGAGTTTACAGAAAGTGATAATAATCAAAAATACTACACATCTTAATTTTATTTAGCTGTAGGTATTTCTGAGTATTTTTAAAATTAGATGGTATGTCACATATGCTGTGTGGCAGAAGGTATAAAAAAATATAGATATTTATTTTAGAGTTCGTATTGTAGACTGTCTGTTGTAATGATGTTAAAAATGATAGGAGTATATTGTGTTGAAAAGATGAAGAAAGAATAGTTTGTTTGAGGTTTTTCTTCCGTTTAGGCAGTGCTTCCTGACCCAGCCAGCATATTGACAGTTGTGGTAGAATGCTGGCTAAATATCTAATCTAGTTGACTCCCACTAAGCTGACATCTTTAATTGACTTTAGTAATAATTTGAAACTGGGTTAGACAGGGGGAACTGAAATATTACCAAATGCTGATGTTTTCACTTTAGAATGGATTTCTTATTAATGTTGCGTTTCCCTAGACACTAGAACTTGCTAGAAACCCTGCAATGATGCAGGAAATGATGCGAAACCAAGACCGAGCCTTGAGCAACCTTGAAAGTATACCAGGTGGATACAATGCCTTGCGCCGTATGTATACAGATATTCAGGAGCCAATGTTGAATGCAGCACAGGAACAGGTGAGAAAAGATTGTAAATACCAGTGAAAGTAAATTTTTTTTTTTTAAAAAAACCATGTAAGTAATGTACGTTTCCAAATGTGTACTTGACAAAACATGTATTGTAGCTTTAAGTCACTATGTGGCCTCTTATTCTTGAGAGGAAAGATAGTTAAAAATTGTGTGCTCTTCTAAGCTTAAAGAAATACAGATATGGCTTTGTGTGTTTGAGAAGCTGACAATTTTCCGTTTCACTTAAATTTGAATTCTTTTAATTCTTTGCCTTAAAAAATTTTCCTGGATCTCAGAATTTTAAGGTTGTGGTTAGTAACTTGGGACCTAACATGGGAAGAAAAGGCTTTGAACTTGAAAACAAGTATGATCTTATATGATCTTACTGCGGTCAAAATACCAGTGTAGTAGCAACACTGCTTTTGAAAAGAAATGCGATTTAATTTTTTTGGAGGTGCTAGTATTTCTCAGTGTTGGCGTATTTGCAGAATATTTACAATAAATTACTGTAGGATGGTGAGTATAACTGATCAAGAGCCATGAACATTTATCTTCATGTGTAATTTTGGAAGGGTAACTTGATGTTTATAGGAGACTTAAAAATTATTTGCTTTAGTACATGAGATGTTTTTCCTTCCTCTGTAGTTTGGAGGTAACCCATTTGCTTCTTTAGTAAGCAATGCATCAACAGGAGGGGACAGTCAGCCATCTCGAACAGAAAATAGAGATCCTCTACCAAATCCCTGGGCTCCTCAGTCCAGCTCGCAGACTTCCACAACAAACACCAGCACCACTGGTGAGAGCGGTAACAGTAGTAGTGCTGGAAATAGCACCTCTGACAGTACGGGGCAAAGCTCAACTGCACCAAATTTGGGACCTGGACTAGGAGGTGTGTCTATTGTTGCAATTGTATATATTTACACATACTTAGCAGTTTGCTGAAATGATTCTTTTGTTAGAACGAGTTTTTGATTCCACGTTTTTATTGCTATAATATTAACTTACTTAGAACATTTGACTAGTATCAAAGTCCTCCGTAGAAAAACAAACTTGAAAAAGTAAACTATGAATGATAACAGTACTTGTGTTCTGCCTTAAAGTAACAAAGCTAGGGAATCTTCAAATGAATCTTTCCTGTTTGGAGGCAAATGTGAAGACAGCTATTATGTAGATACTTCGTGGGACTGCTTGTTTGGATACAGCCTCAGTCTTAACTTTTAAGGTAGATGCATCTATGTAAGCAGAACCACACTGAGTTGTATTTAAAGTGCTAAAACTCTTAGAAATGAAGTGGTTACACCTTGGGTTTAGGTAGTCTAATTTGTCTCATGATAGTAAGGATGTTTATTGAAGTGTCCTTTTACTTTTTTTAAGCTGGTATGTTCAATACGCCAGGAATGCAGAGCTTATTACAGCAGATAACAGAGAACCCACAACTCATGCAGAACATGTTGTCTGCACCCTATATGAGAAGCATGATGCAGTCATTAAGCCAGAATCCTGATCTTGCAGTGCAGGTAAATGCATTTGATGTAGTAATGAATGCAATGAAACAAAGAAACCAAAGTTCAATCTATGGTACAGTTAAATTTGCACTTGTGCCAAAATCTCAGGTTGTCTGTAGTGAATGGCCCAGTTTTTAATGTTAACACCTAACTCACTGAAATTATTGCCTACTTAAATTTAACGATTTGTTGTAGTGAGCTGCTTCAGTTTTTATTTGAACATCATGCCAGGAATGCTTCTAAAATAACTTTTAAGTTTGTGTGTGTTTTCTACAGCCCTAAGCTTGTGACTCAGCATAAGAATGAGTTAGACAGAAAATGTTTTGGTTTTAAATTAAGGTAGATCTTCCAGTAAATATATACCCCTGGTAGCCTGAGAGAAGTGAAGGGAGATGAGCTGGTGCCAAATCTAGGCATCATTCTGGTTTTAACTTCTTTTGTGACTCACTGTAAAAGTGCAGACGCTATTCTATGAATGGTATCATAGAAGTGCTCTCAAATTTTACTTCAAGTAGTAATATCCAAAGTCAAATACTGAACTGAGATTAAAATGATGTTATCTTTCCTTTATTAAATATTCACTTTGAAAATATCCCTGACTTCAAGTGATACTCCTGGGGAAACTATCACTTAGATCTGTAGTGGATGCTGAGCAGAAAAAGACTTTATTGCAACATAAGCGAGATGGTATCTGGCAATTCATTTACTTAAAAGACAAAAAGCCCCAACCAAACAAAACCAAACCAACAACAACAGTCCCTGCCCACCCCCCTTTAAAATTTAAAAATAACCCCTGCAATGTGTTCAGGCTGGTGGTTCATAAAAAGTTTTGGCAAAAAGGCTAGATTGTTATTATTCTGTGAGTCTATTTTCAGAGACTGTGTAAGAAGTTGTCTTAAAAGCCCCTGTGTTTTTTTACTGCATGATCTTTGAAGTTATATATTTTTGTCTAATAGATGATGTTGAATAATCCTTTATTTGCTGGAAATCCTCAACTTCAGGAACAAATGAGACAACAACTTCCTACTTTCCTTCAGCAAGTAAGATTAAATATTAGCTATTGATAAAAGTCTGCAAGTCAGTGAACTGTATTTTCAATAAACTGATGCTTTCTTTGATTTGGCTAAAAGCTAGATTCTGTAATGTGTTTTCATTAGCTTTAGACAACAAGTTAGGTTGTCCCTTACTAGTGAATTCTTTCTTTGTGTCTCTATGCCTTTCAAAAGGTAAACCTGACCTTTAGTGGATATTTTTAAATGTTGCTAGCACAACTGCCTAGATTTGCTCTTGTTTCTTTGTTTAGAAGAAATTGTTGCCTTGCTGTGTACCAGTCAGAGATCACCTGTTTGTGATATGGTTTGTTTTGCAAATAAAAAGCTTAGTACTTTTCCCACTGCCAGAATAAAATTTCACTATGCTTTTCTCGTACCTCTTCAAATGTGCCTTAAGTATTTGGGTAAGCAGTTCTTAACAGCATCCCCTGAAAGACCCAAGTCATTAACTAATTCAGAAGAAGTGACTTCTGAAGTTTTTTTGCCTGTAAAGATTGCTCTACCACCATCTTACTCCCCCTAACAACACTGTGCTTGCAGCCCAGGTATCTGCTTGATTCTAGCTGCTGCAGTGTGTAGAGTAGTACTGGCTTCCCTATACAGGAGCAAGCAAGACTTTTTTAAAAGTTTTTTTTAATTATTTTTTTTACAAATTGAAAACTTAATCTATTGCCTGAGTTCCATAATTAGGAAGTCTTTGCAAATCAGACTAAAATATGTGTTGCCAAGATCTGATTGCACACAGGCAGTTTTAAGCGAAATAATTAACACATACATGAATTACAGTAGCAAGTTCTCTATTCAGAAGAAACTGTTTAAATTGATTCAAGCACATGAATGGCTGTAGTGTTTCATAATCACACTTCTTTGTGATGACTCAGGAATATCTGAAGAGTATGTGTGTTTTGAAATCTGTGAATAAATGGTAATTAATGAAGGCACATTAGGAATAATTTGTTTCCTTTGGGTGTCTCTGTCAGTTTCACCTTGGGGTTTATCTGCACTGCTAGTTCTCCATTGTATTCACTATGTTAGGTCAGGTGATCAGCAGCATGAGCAGGTGAAGTGGAGGAATATCCGGGTATTCTCAGAATGTTGACAATGTTGTAGCTCACACTTCCTTGCTTATCTACTGGCATGTGTATTAGGGGCTTGAG
This sequence comes from Nesoenas mayeri, assembly GCF_963082525.1. Classification (NCBI taxonomy): domain Eukaryota; kingdom Metazoa; phylum Chordata; class Aves; order Columbiformes; family Columbidae; genus Nesoenas; species Nesoenas mayeri. The sequence goes on along the minus strand of NC_137542.1, from coordinate 25,197,310 downwards.
TGGCCGAAACTGTTTCATGTTCTTCTACGTACTGGAAAGCATCTTTTGCAATAAAGGGCAGTTGCCCAGCAGAGCTAGGAAAACTCATCTTTGAGCGACTGCATCTGCAGCTTTTATACAAGTCTTACCAAGGGTTGCTGCTACTTAACAGCTGGAATTCTATGAATTAATAGAGACAAGATCCAGGTCACTTAAGTGCTCTGAGAATTGTTGGGCTGCCATTTCTGTAAAACAAGTCCAAATATCAGCCAGTAAGTTGTGATTTAAATGTTTTCTTACAGTAATTGCAGTAGCTTTCTTTGGAGAACCCAAAATGTTTTCCTCTTTAAAATTTGGATGAATTTTACCAGCTATATATTTAGTTATTCTCTGGCTTTTAGGTATCAGAAAGGTGAAAATCCAAGAGATAAATGGAGAGAATTAATAACTTGCCATACTTAAGTCTAGTTATGCACCCATATTCAAGACCAGAGTTCTTCATTTCGTATTCTGCAATTCTGCTCTGTGTGTTTCTGTGTGAATCAAAAACGTTTTTGCAGAAGGAATATGGTCTAGTTGCCCAGTGAAGTCTGCTAAGATACAGTAAACCTGTCTGGCTACCAAGACTGTGTTGTGACTGAAACACATGATTTTTACTTAGCTGTGACATCTCTCTAAGCAGAGGTGAGCATAGGCCATTAGTTTTGGTTTTGGATCTGTGATTTCAGAAATGAAAAGGATTTACCTTTTCAATTATCTGTGGATGTGTAAGCCAGTTTTTAACTGAAGTCACAGTAGAATGAGAGCCTTTGAATCCTGTAAGTTTGCTTGCTAGTATGTTTTGCAGTGTATTTGCATTTCTCTGCAGTGTGAGGGCACTACAGACATGAAGACATGCACAAATAGTCATGCTCAAATTGATGTGATCTAAATTTAGTTACAAAAAAGAAATATTGTATAACTTTTTCTTAGGTATCTATTGGCCAAGTTTCATTGTGTTCAGTGTTGTTGCTTACCAGTACTATGATATGGGAGATTAATTCTAGAATGATGTTGGACTAATACGGTCCCATGCTTTGAAAGATGAAAGAATCTACTAGAAGAAATAATGAAAAATATTTTTTCTGTGTACTTCTTATTTGAAAGGCTTTGTCCACACCTAGAGAGTTCATTGATCACATTCTATAAAAGTTTTCACCAAAAAAAACCCCAAACCCAAAAACAAACAAACAAGCAAACAAAAACCTCAACAACAACAACAAAAACACCCAACAAAAACCTGAAGGATTTAACGTAAATATGCAAAGATAAACTTGAAAAACAAGTTCTGAAATTGTCGGACTCTATTAAACGTCTAGTGGTAAATATTAACTTTGCACATCTTCGTATGATTAAGAGTTTCTCTCCTTTTCATAGATGCAGAATCCTGACACATTATCAGCTATGTCAAACCCTAGAGCAATGCAGGCTTTGCTGCAGATTCAGCAGGGCTTGCAAACACTAGCAACAGAAGCACCGGGGCTTATACCAGGGTAAGAATTGGTCTTACAAATTTAGACATTAACTTTTCTCTTGTGTTATGTTGTCATTCTTTTTACACATAGAGGCTTACACAGGTTTTATTGAAGACTCTTCCTCCTGCCTTTTTTAGTTTAAGTAAATTCATTTTAGAATCTGTTCCATTTTTGCCTGCCATGTACTTTTAAACAGGGATGACTCTGGTCTTTGTCTTAGTACTTTAGTTAAATTTTCATCTACTTTATGACAGGATTTTCACTCGGTAATTAAATAAATGAGGAGAGGCAAGCTAATATTTATTGTTTAAATGGTGTATTTCTTTTTCTGTCATTTATGCAGATTCAATCCTGGTTTAGGTGGATTGGGAAGCACTGGAGCTCCAACAGGGTCCACTGTACCTAGTTCTGTCCCCAGTGAAAATACAAGTCCAGCATCAGGAACTGCTGAACCTGTTCATCAGCAGTTTGTCCAGCAGATGTTGCAGGCACTTGCTGGTGCAAATGCTCAGGTAAAGTACATCACTATATTCTACAGTTCTTTAATTCTTTATTTTTATATGGTAAACCACTAGAAAGGGAGCTGATAGTTGAAGGGAGCGCTCCTGGATATTCCTCATTAAAGTAGAGCAGAGGAGGCTTAAAAGTGCTGTTGCAGCTGTGCAAGTGTATGCTGGAAAAAATAAAATTTGTGAAGAAGCATCCTCTGCGCAGTTGATTTTTATGTGCTTATCTTCATACCCTTGAATTTCTGAAATGCTTGGAAAGATTGAGGCAGAATGAGGTGATACGGTTCACTGACAAGTGAAGCATGGGCTCAGGCAAGAGAAAGGCTTAAGCACATTCAACACTGTTACTGCTGTGCTTTTGTCTCTATTGCTGTTACTCTCCAGCTGTGACTAAGCCTCTGTCCCACACTTCGGCATAGCCACACTCTACTTACTTAGACTCTTTGATGTGTGGCTTCACTGACATTCTGCAGGTCCAGACTGCAGTGCCTGTTGTTACCACACTAAGTGGGATTAAGGGTTTCTAGAGAGTTCCAGAAGTTGAGCGAAGGTCACAGCTTTGCCAGTAGTTGTAGGGTGGTGAGCAGGACCAGCTTTAACGGAGACGTGCTGTTAAGTCTCAAGAGTGCTGTGTGAAACAGCACCCTGCCACTGTGGTATGTGCCCAGTGTAATAGCAGACTGCTGGTGGTGGGGCAGTCCTGCTGCTTCCTCCTTTGCTGCCACAGGGTGAGTTAGTTCACTCGCTGATCTGACAGACTTTTTTCCTGTTGTTATCTAGCCGTGAGAAAATGTCACTGTAGGAAAACATATTCTCACACCTTTTCCGTTCTTATGCTGTCAAGTCTTACACTACTGAGTTAACATTCTGTTTATTTTTGCCTGGGGGAAGCAGGTGGGTGGCAGTTCTTAAATTCCAGGTCATGTCTTTACATTGTCTTGATTTGGAAACATATGAAAATTTTAAATACTGGTAGTAATTTCTTGATATATGAAACTGTTGAACTAGAACAAAGGAAAAATTAGCAGTAGCTGCACAGGTTTTGTGTTGATATCTAGATCAACTCATTGGTTTCAAAGAGTGACTTCTTGGTATTACTCTAGCATATTATTTTCCTAGAATTGTTCTGATTCAAAAATGCCTCTGAACTGAAGATCATACCATTGAAATAATGCAGAATTTTCCATGAGTTTGTGTGAGCAGGATCGTCCCATAAAGCACAGCTGTCAGTTTACAGTGGGCTGAAGCTTTCAAACCGTTAGAATTTAGGTAATTTTAGGCAACGAATATTTGGAGCATTAAGAAAGAGGTGATTTTCATGTCAAGGAAAAGGAGCCTGTGACATTCACTATTGCTGGTAGTGACATCATCATAATCCTTACTGTTCCACATTACTAGGTTGAAGTCTATTTCATTAAAAAAAAATACCCATACTCATATTTGTAAGAAACTGTTCATGGGACATAAATTTACCCAATTTAATTTTAATCTTTTTTTCTTAATCAAACAAGCAGCTTTCCCTGTAGTTCAATAATGTCATGTGGATGTATGTACTCTTAAAATTTGAAGCTGCTCTGACTTGTTAAAAAAATAATTCAATTGTGAATTGAATTTATATCATAGCGTAGTTTTCGGATCTTGAAAAACATATCGTCAGAAATCAGTAAAGACAGAGTGGAGCAGAACCTACTATGTTTAAATCTTGTACTTTGCTAAATGTGTATTGTGCTTTTATAGCTTGAGATCTTATTCTTAGCAGTTACAAAATCCAGAAGTTCGATTTCAGCAACAACTGGAGCAGCTGAGTGCAATGGGCTTTCTGAACCGTGAAGCAAACTTACAAGCGCTAATAGCAACAGGAGGAGACATCAATGCAGCCATTGAAAGGCTGCTTGGCTCTCAGCCTTCATAGCAGTGTTTCTTTAACTTGAAAAAATGTAATTTATTTTTGATAACAGCTCTTAAATCTTTAAAATATTTGCTTTATTTCATTCTGACAATGGGGATTGTCTTGTTATAACAAAACTGATGCATTTTAAGGTGGAGTGCAGTAGTTTTCTTCAATGCATTTTCACTCAGTTGCATGCATCACACTTCTTTTGTTCTGCATTATTTGTGATTTTTTTTTTTTTTAAACTATCAGCTTTCACAGTTGGGTGAACAGGTTTTGTTAGACCTACAACTGTCCAATTTATTTACTACTTAAACATTAGCTTTCAGTAGTAATTTATGTAGAATTCAAATAAAAAATGAAACAGATTAATTGAAGCTACGATTTTTGGGTACCAATACTGCTTACTGTGATTTTGGCATGTTGTTTTGTTTTTTGCTAGCAAAATGCTATAAGATTTATACCACCTGAGTAATTAACATTTTTTGCTTTAATTTGTATAAAATATATACAATGGATACAGCTAATTTCTAGAGATTTACACATTGCAATAGAATGAGATTATAAGTAATGCAAAAAAGCTGAGAAAAAAATTAACATGTTCTTGGTGTAGAATCTTCCAGCATCTTTGGTAACCATCTCAGCAAAAATGCTTAAGCAAGTTCAGTTAAAATATACTAGAATTACTGTTATGGTTATCTCTTTACATCAAACTGTACAGAAACTTGCATTGTTACATTGTCTCAATAGTCACAAAGATTGTCAATTACCTTTATCATTGTGCAAACTAAAGGGGATCTGCCTTGTGCTCTGGAACTGCTTCTAAGGCTTTTTGTCTTGTTCCATTGCAATTCTAACATGAATTCTCATTTGTAATTGGAAATATTACTTTCATGGTCTTGTGATATTCTAATTACTTTTGACCACATGTAAAAAAATACTGTATATCTTCTGAGTTTTTATTGGTAGTTACTTCTCTTGTGCACTGGTAATAAATGAATTAAAAAATCTTCAAGCATCTTGTCTCTGTGTTTGCAGTTGATCATTACCTAGAATTCCAGATGACTGACCAGCTTAAGAGTTTGCATTTGCATGTGTGCTCAGGGAATATTCATCAGCTCTGGGCTAAGATTAGTAAACAACTCTTGGAGTGTGAGAGTTGAATAAATGATGTTGAATACTACTAGCTTAGATATGGTGGGGGTAGCAGAACAAAAGATGCTACTGTGCGCACATTACTGAATGGCATCTGCTTTTTACTGGTCTTCCACGTCAGTGTGGTTGTGAACATGCTCACTGAATTTCTGTATGCATTTTGAACATTTGGTTTGAACAGTCTTTTGAATGTACAAGCATAAATCTGGTTTGCTCTGAAATTATTGCTTGCAAATGCTTTAAAATTACTAGTTCTAACTAAAAGTTTTTCATCAGTTTGAAGAAAAATTATAATGTGATATAAACAAGGAAGTTGAGCACACTTCAGCATACAGTGAAGTTTTAAAAGCTTTTGGCAAAGCCATGTATGCAGTTTTGTTGTCAGTAACTGCATTGTATTCTTATCACAGAAGTTTCTCTCACTGTCCAGTAGTCTTGTCTTGTACTTTGCCAGGAAGATCAAATACTGCTGGTGCATGGTACTGGGAAAACTTAAGAGAACATGTCTTGGTCGGCAGCCTCTGCCTGTGGTTCGAAGTCTCCTAGATGCAGCAGTGTTAAATAAACAAAATAAATTAGGATAGAATATATTGGTATGGTAAATTTAATATAAATATTTAAAAATATGTATAGTTTGGGTACAGAATTATTATTTTATTTCCTAGGCAGTGATCAGACTCATCATCATACCTTCACAGTGACTCCTCAGAATGTCCTTGGCTCTCAGACCAGAGCAATTAAAAACATTAACTCTGTGCTGGCTGTTACCTCTTGTTCTCAAACTAAGTCCAAATAATGAGCATGCTAGCTATGAAAAAGAGAGGTTTCTAACTGCATCAAGAAAACTAACCCATTTTCAGTCAAACCAGCACTGTTATATTCACAATTAACATTTATTAGGATCTTCAGCGTAACTGATTTGACTTGACTTCATCACGTGTCTTATTGGGACCTTGCTTTAAAAAAAAATAAGACCCCGTATCATTTGGAAGGCAGGTCCTTTGACGAGTACCGTCTGTAACATCCAAAAGGGATACTGTCAAATGATAGGGCGAGGTGAAGAAGGGAGTAATTTTTACCAAGCTTTACCAAGACACTAAAACAATGCGTCTAACCAGCATGAACACTTTCTTTAGACAACATTGTTTGCCTATGCAAGTATTTCAGTTGCACATTACAAACTAAGGGATGCTATGTTTGAAGTCAAATTTTATTGGAATTCAACAAGAGATTAAGTTTGGCTTAAGTTCTGGAATGAGCCCTTAAGCCGAGTTTCCTTCTTGAAGTAAAATTAGTATTAATTAGTAACTATTGTCAACGAACACTTGCTGACTTTTTTGTAATTTGTGGTTAAAACAGTGAGCCATCCTTTGCATGGGAGGAATTACTGTGTTTTCCAACAAAACTATAAGTAGAAAAAGGTTTATAGGTGGGGTAGACTTTTTATTACACCTTTAACAGCAAGAGAGATCACATTTGTTGGTTTTATAGCTTATTACAATGTTCCTGTTCATCCCCTGTACTCCTTGCCCCTTTTCCTGTTTCAAATTCTCTCTTCAGAAGTATCATCTGCTGCTTCTTTCATAAGCAACAATGTAGTTCACTCTGAGAAAACTGCTGACTTGCATTTGGGAACTGCTGCTTGCATGTTGGCCGAGAAGAAAGGCATGTGGGCCTGAAGCGTTATCTCTTTATTTTCCTGCTTTCTTTTCCCTGCACTGGATCAAAAGATGTCATATTATTTGCAAAACTGCCTTGCCTGATCATCAAACTAGTCCTAGAGAAAGCAACTGTTGCAAAAAGAGCTGAAAGTCATGGTAGTGTCAACTGGCAGGTGCTGTTTAAAAGACTGAAAATATGTGCATTCAAATCGAATGCTGCTACAGTACTACTGGGAAAGTGACCGGAAGATAACTGGTTTTGCAAAGGATGTGGTCTAATTCTCTTCGTGGTTCAGTGCCTACGTGATAAAATAACCACCTTGGTTAAGAGCTGAGCTGGCAGTTCTGTTCTTTTGCCTGTGCAGCTTAAGACGACTCTGTTCTTCCTGTTTTTAATATATGAATGGATACTACTATTGGGATCTAACATTTTTACTTCATCGTTATAGCATTGCAAAATGCTTACGCTATAGTAGGTACAGTATTTATGCAGCATGTTACAAACTGCTTAGCACACATTCCTGAGGAAGTGTAGTGCGTGTACCTTCCACAGATAACCTTTCTCATGGCAGAGAAAGGAAAAGCAATTTCTGACTCCAGATGCTTCCTCCTTAGTCCCTGCTACCTTTGATAAATGTATTTCAAAATACAGACAGAAAACTTGCATCCAGATAACCTGCCCAAACAACTGGAATTGCAGCTACCCTGAATGTAACATCCCTGATACAGTGTTGAACTCCTGAGGGAGGGGAAAAGAAAGAAAAAGTAAGTAAACAAAATGTTGTAGAATTGGTTTTGTTACAAGATTGTGTTTGGGTAAGTGAATGTGAAACTTAGGTACAGTGTTTGTCCTGCAGTCTTTTCCTTCCACCGTACACATGCACAGCACCATCAAAATCAGAGAGCAGGTTCTGTGCTGGGGAAAACAAACATCAGATGAAGCTAATGAAAAGCTTCCCAGGAATCTTGCAACCTTCTTTTTCGAAATAAAAAGCAAGCAAGAAGAGTTCAGAGTGCATCTCTGAGAAATTGTGTTCCTGAAGGTTTCACCCACACTTTCCAGTGAAAGTAATGGCTTCTTGGTTTCTGTTTATTCACTGAGAGGGGCAGCTTCTGCAGTATTTTTGGCTGTTCCGCTCTGAGATGGAGCAGGGTGGTGGCAAACTCCCTCCTCTCCTAAGATTCTGAGAGAGAAACACAGATGCTTGGCTTCACCTTCAGATCAGCATTCTGAAAAAAAATTGCTGTATGTTTAATGTCTTGCTGTGTTCATCCACATACCGCCTGCTGCTTGTTCTCGGAAACAGGTTCTTATGAACACTAGGTCTGCAAAACATGACCAGCTTTAGGTGCTGATGATTTCGTGTATCCAAGTACATGGATGCAAGTGTGAATTAGTGTTCAAGCACCAACTAATGAGGACACAACAGACTAAAGTACTGAATTCCAGTAATGGAAACTTCACCTGTCATTCACAAGATTAATGGACTATTAATTTAAATATTCACTTTTTTGTCCTGTCAGTGTAATTTGAACTGTGGAAGCACTTTGTTTTGCATTAAGTAAAAGCAAAAGGCAAATATATTAAAAGGAAGGAAATATTCCTGTTGCAGCACTAAAGTGAAGAAGCATGAACTACCTGTAAGAACATACTATTTTGTTCAGAGAAGACTTCCAAAACACAATGTGCTTACATAGACTTACTTAGAGAGAATAGTTTGAAAGTGTTGAGTACAATTTTCTGCTAGTGGCAGCCACTTTGTGAGTGTGTTATAAATGCTGAAAACTGGAGTGTAACCTTTTCAGCACTTGCACTTGAAAATGTTGCCCAATTTATTTTTTTTTTTTTTTTATTTGAAGGTCTGATGTATCTGTTATAGGATGCATCTGCTTTCCCATCACTGTACACTGTCCTGATCTGGTTTTATTGTATCTGAAAAAAAAAAAGTGAGCATAAATCTGTATTTAATAATTGGCTGTATTAGAAAAGCTCTTTGTAAAATGATGTGTTGGGAATACGAAGACTTCAGTAGAAGCAGAGGTACCACAAGAGGGTGCCGTTTCCTTGAGTTTCAGAGGTGCTAAACTTTATCAGTTCTGGCGAGTCACTTGTACTGAAGAGATGCCGAGTCTCTAAAATTGGAGCATGTAAAGAATCAGCCAGATGTGACCATCTCTTGCATTTAACTTTGTCTCTGAGTCTTCAGCTCACACCTTGGCTTTTGGAATAAGCAGGCTCTGAACTACAGAGAGTTTTTTTCTGGGGCAACTGGTAACTGCCTGGTGTTCTTCCGAGTCATGAACAAACAGGGAAAGACCACTTCTGCATGAGCGTGTTCATGTCTACAATCCAAACCTGTTTCTACAAATGCCCGCTCTCAGTCAGATAATGCCCATTTATTGCGCTGATCTAAGCACAGTAGTTTGTCTAGTAAACCACAAATCCCTTACACAAAATGAGAACCAAGACAAACATTTTTTCAACTAGTTATCCAGCTAAAAATTACAGAAAGATGCTGTGAAACATGAGTTCTGCTTCTAAAGGTGTTCATCCATCATCATAGAAATAAAAGCACTAAAACAAACACTAAAAATAATTCATGTGCAACAGCACATGGGGATGATGCCATTCAGAAGTGACTCAAATCTTTCTTAAAGAAACTGTCTGCAGTTTTCATTAAGTTATGCTAAAAAGGCAGGTCTTGTGTAACAAGACATAAGGAACTTTTTTTAAAAACGCTTTGGAAACGAAAGTATTTTTTAATGTTAAATTGTGTGAGTTAGGTAACTGATCGGATAGTTGGAATTTTCTTACCAGAAAAAAAAGTTGTGGAAAATGTGCATTAGGAACAGCTTGATCTAAGCTTTACAGCAGTTGTATTGATACCTATCCATAGCATATACTCGACTGGGCGCTGGCTGAGGTGGAAGACTAAAGCACACAAGAAAAGAGAAGGAGGAGAAGGTCCAGCTGTGAAAGAGTAAGTTTTTCTGAAAGAAGGGAACACCCATCTGTCTGGTGTCTGTCTTGAGTCACTGGTTGACTCACTCTCCACGGCACTTCTTCAATGGGTATGCTTTGTATGTGAAATATGCAAGTTCAGAGCCAACCTGATGCCACTTCCACTTTATTTCTAAAGCTTTCCATACAATTATATTTTGTATATTACATCACCACCACTACATTTTTTTTCTTACATTTTTCAGTTCAATACATACAAGTTCACAAAAGCTCTCATGGAGTCACCAGTGCCCTGGTGAGGTTAGTAAGGGCACAAACACAGAAGCTACAACTTGTTGAAAATCTGGCAGTGAGACAGTGGCAGTGTCAGGCATGGAACTTCATCATGCATGTTCCTGCCTCTTATACTTCTAGAAAAATAAATATATTTTCTCTAACAAAGCTGTAAATTATTTCATCATTTACTAGCCCATCATCTATCTTTGACAGAGTAAAAATTAAAATTAAGACCTTAATGTGTGACCATTGGAAGGATTTTCAAAAGCAGGCTCTTCCTAGAATGAGAGTTTTAATCTCATATGGTGAAAGGTTTAAAAAGTTATCAGTTTTCAAAAATTTAATCTTATATGTCTTTTACATGGCCATGATAAAAATACTAACACTAGTAAACCAGCTCTTAACATTCCAATCTGTTTAATTATGGGGATGAGGGGGCAAGTTGGTTTAATGATCAATTTAATAATATAAAAATGCTGTTTCATACCCTTGATATCCTTAAGTGAATTTCTCTATGTGTAATTCCAAAACTTACTCCAGAAAAGCCTCACCCTGAGAAATGGCACGCTCGATCTCCAGCACTATTTCAGGGAGAGATTTTTCTAGACTCACAGTAATAAAGCTTTCTGGTGCACTAGGAGGCTCCAGAGTATCAAACTGAGACTTGAGAAGCTCAGGTGGCATAAAATGTCCTCTCCTCTTCTCCAGGCGGCCAGCAATGATGTCCATAGGCCCATCCAAATGAACAAAGAGGATCTTCAGTGCTGCGTTTTCTCCTGGTTGCTGTGACTGGTTGCTTTCAATTGCAGATGCTCCACTAACCAATACCTGCCTATACATCTTCTTCAGTGCAGAACAGGCCAGAATTGCATCTTGTCTAGATGAGTCTTCTCTATCAAAAATAAATTAAAAAAATAATAATTTAAAGGAACCCCAACCGCATCCAAATGTGACATAACACAACAACTTGTTAGTTCTGATGAACAAGGGAGACAAGCCCGGGACCCTTGCACAGGACAGCCATGGGAGCAGTGGCATTTTTTCAACATCTTGACAGGATTTTGAAACCAAATTTCCAATACAGGTAAAGATGTGATTTGAAAGTGGGGCCTGGCTAGCCAGCCTCCTGGTAAAATCTGTCTTGGGGACCTTCTTTATTAGCCTCTGTCCTTCCCTAAATAAAATTCCAGTCTAGCACAAGGAGTGTCATGATGTCTTCCTTAATTGCTGACAACAGCAGCAACTGAATGTCCATAAAAACTCCCATCAATTGTCTATAAAATTAAAATACTAATCTGTCTAGCGAGTAAGTAGCTGGTGAATAGTACGGAGGTCTGTTCCTAAACACATATTCAGGTATACTTCCAACATCTCTTTTCACTGTCTCAAATGTAACTGTAATGTTAAATTTTATGTAACTCATAAACTCATTGGCAGCACTGCATATATGCCCACTTCAAGTTAAACAAGGAATTGGATGAAGGTAAATTCATGCCTTGTACATGTATTTTTTACCAGCAAGGTTTCTTCAAATGAAGCAAGCATAGAACTGTGGGTGTGTCTGCTCCACTAAAAAGTAAATCCATAATTAGTTGTCTCAGTGAAGAGTGACTGAAATGTCTGTCTGAGAAAATACATTCTGTAATCAAAATTAGGAATAAACCTATTTAAAAATCATGCTATGTTCATCAGATTTTGGTTCACATGGAAATAAGAACTTATGATACCTACTATTATCACTTGAGTAAGCCAATCCTAGTGCAACTACTTAAAACCTCTAGTAATTAAATATTAGCATTAGGCTCTTTTAAAACATACTTGATTTTGCAGAGTATCTGGAGCTGGGCAGTGGCCTTGGGCTACCATGTAACATAAAGCAATGGATCCAGCATAACAATACAGACACAGTTCTCAGTGAATTAACCCACGTTCCAATGAGGTATGCTCACCTCACCTGCACAGGCAAGTAACAGCCACCACATAAAGCCAGGCTCAGCAGTCCCTGCTCTCCCAGCCTTTTCTCATGTGGGAGATGCCCTGGTCCCTTCATCATCTACATTACCCACTGCTGGATGCTTTCCAGTATGTCCGTATCTCTCTCATAATGAGGAGCCCAGAGATGGACACAGCACTCCAGGGGTGGCCTCACCTGTGCTGAGAAGATGGGAAGGAGCACCTCCCTTGACCTGCTGGCAACACTTTGTCTAATGAGTCCAGGATACCGCTGGCCTGCTTTGCCAGAAGAGCGCATTGCTGGCTCACGTTCAACTTGGTTGCCCACCACGCCCCCTTCAGCTCCTTTTCTAAAAACGTGGTTTCCAGCCGGGTGCCTTCCAGTGCCTGTACTGGTGCCTGGGGTTGTTCCTCCCCAGGGGTAGGACTTGGCACTTCTTCCTTAACTCCCGGAGCTTCCTGTCAGCTCATTTCTACAGCCTGTCAAGGTCCCTCTGGATCAGCCACACCTCCTAGTTTTGTGTCATCAGCAAACTTGCTGAGGATACACTCTCTATCTACCCCATCGTGCAGATCATTAATGAAGATATTAAGCACGAGTGGACCCAGTACTGACCACTAGGGTACATGGAGAGTTCTGGGCCTCCAGCTACACTTTGTGCCACTGATCACCATGCTCTAGCCCTGGCCATTCAGCCACTTTTCAGCCTACCTCACTGCCTGCTCATCCAGCACCTACTTCCATCAGCTCTCTATGAGGATCCTATGGGAGATGCCATCCAGCAAACCTGACACCACGTCTTACTCAAACTAATAATAATTTACAAAATGTTGTTCTACTGTCATTATTGGTGTATTTTGTGGTTATATCCTTGGCAAGTAGCCAATGTCAGGTTTATTACTGAATTGGATCCTTGAAATTATTTTTACATAGACAGTAGGAAAACAATTATAATTGGCAACAATTTTCCCAACACTATTATTGAGGGATTATCCCACCCTTAGCAATTATTATGACAGCTCAGATTAGTGAAAATGGAACAGTTATACTACGTGTGGAATGTTTTTATACTACTACATACATTTCTGCTTCAGAATGCAAATACTTTTGCCAGGTTTTATTTATCTTTAGCCCACACTCCTTAAAGGTAGATGTTCCCTTACCTCCGTAGTATATCATGCAATGCACAAAGCCAGGGAATCCTGTCCTAAAAAGAAAACAAGCTAGTTCAAAATAGTTTCTGAAATTGATTTGAAAAACACTGCTTCTAACATCTAGAGCATTTGACTAGAGATGGAAACTAGCATTAAATTTTACAGCAAGTTGTTTTTCTCTAGATCTGCTACCCCTGCCTGAAGGCTAATGAGAAGTGCTAGGCATCTTATCAACAACAAGTTTTTAGTAAAATAGCACTTGATATATTACAGATACCTAGAAGTATCCAGTAGAAGTAAAATGTGTTTACGTGTTGCATGCACCTTGTAAACCTCTGAAGGACAGTCAGCTTCTCTCTTGCTTCTGTCATACAACTCAAATGTACTGAATTGTTCTTTCTTTTTCCTTATGTCTTGGCATACACACACAGTGCTTTTGATCAAAGTGTGGTTTTGCAGGAACAGACAGATCTAAATTAAGTTATTCAAAATAACTTAATTATGTCATTTTTATGTCAGTAGCAATCACAAATAAATGTAGTCATAGCCACAATTTTGGGACAACTTTGCTCAGTAGTTAGGTGAACACAATGTAAGGGATTTAGCAGCTTCTCATTATAATAATATTTTACATTTTAACCTCCCACGAACTTTTCTCATACCTTTTGAGCACTAAAAAACTGCTCCCATTTAATCTTTCAGTGCTGTTACTGTTGCGTAAGCACAACAAATGACAACATGGACAAATAAATGCAGCTTTTTGTTGTTGTTATTGTCATCGTAGAATAACTTCCCACTGGCATTCAAGAACACCCTCACAATTTTGCATGTCTGGGGTTTCAGAAGAGATGCTTCACTCTTGCTGGGCACCACACATCAATGGTTCAGTCATTCAACTGTGCAGTGCTACTTCAGATGATGTACAGGCTTATATGAACTTCTAACCGACAGTGAAAGATTAAAGTTTTTAGCAAGAATCTAGAATATTTTTTCAGTCTACAGAGAGTGATTTGAAGAACTCCCTAGTTCAGCTTTACATTTCTAGAGATTACTCAGAAAAAGTTCAGTAGGTGTCAACTTGTAACTTTTCTAATTTACTCAAGCCTCTAAATTTTTAAGTATTGTAACACTAAACTTGATAATTTTTAGCTGTTTAGGCTGAAGAACAGTGTGAAGGAAAGGAAGCACATGTTAAGTAGGAATGTATAAAACAGAAGACTGTGGAGTAATCATCGCAGTAACTGGAAGTGATAAAATGTACTTCAGTAGAGACATTTGTCTGTCTTCATGCATTTAGCTCAAAGCAGCAGCATGTAATCTAAAGCTGTGCATTGACATAGAGGGAGAGATTTCTGACAAACCCTGAATCAGCACCAAACCCCTTGTGAGCTACCAAGCACACTTCGAGAAACTATTTTTTTAATTCAGAATCCTTTGTGACACAAAAAGCCACCTTCCCTAACCTATAAATCCCTGATCTATAATTCCCTAATCTATACATTCAGCCTATGTTTTCAGCCTGCCTAGGCTACATAAAGCACACGCTGTGCCAGAGGTTACAAAGGAAAACGTGTTAATGACTGTTCTTTTAGGGTTTAGACAAGGTACCTCATCATTTAGTGGTATCCCTTCTGCCATCTTCTTTTTGTTCTCAGGAGGATGATAATCATCTGCATCATAGAACTTCCACCCCAGCTAGAGGGGGAAAAAAAAATAAGTAAAGTTATGGATCATTCAGCCAAACCAGGTGAGCTAATGAGGATCCCAAAGTTTACAAAGATGACAGCTAAGAAATTACAGGCCTCTTACACCATAATATGATCACCACTTGTGTCATGACGATTAGCAGAAGTTACAGAGTCAGCCCAGCAGCAGCTGACGCACCGCAGCACTAAGTTCAAGTCGGCGCGGGTGACAGACGCACAAACCCCGTTCGGCGACGGGCAGGCTGCCAGCCGAGCTCCAGCGGTGCAAAGGCCGGCTGCCTGCCTGCCCCCTGCCTGCCTGCCCGTCCTCCTGCCCGCCTCCCCTCCCGCCTGCCCGCTGCAGGTTGCCCGGTGCTGCGCAGGGGAGGCGGGCGGAGCAGCGCGATCGGCCGCGGCGCCCCGGCTGTCGCACCGCCGTACGCACCTTGGCTGCCAGCCGCGACCCGACCGTGGTCCTGCAGGGAAGCACAAAGGGTCGGTTACAGCCCCGCCGCCTACACCCCGTACAGACGGGCTCCAGCAACGCCGAGCCGCGACCCCCCCGCCCCGGGAAGCCACCGGAGCCCCCGCGCCGCCCCGCCCCGCCGCCCGCTACCTACTTCCCGGAGCCGCTCACGCCCATCACCACCACCAGCACCATGGCGGGCCCAGCCGCCGCGCCGCTCTGCCCGACCCCTGCGCTCCCGCCGTCTCCGCCCGGCCCTGTGCGCGGTGAGGCGGGACGGGTCCCGCGGCCACCACGGCCCGCCCTCGACCGTGGGAGGCGTGTGCGGGCCCGCCCAAGGGACCGGGGCGCCGGCGGCCGTGGCGGGGAGAGCCGGGCCGGGCCTGGGGAGACCGTAGCGGGGCCACGGCGCCGGTGGCGAAAGCGGCTACTCCTGCCCCGGCGCCGCTGCCCCCCGTGGCTGTCCGGCGGCCTTCCCTCCCGCTCCGGGACCCCGGGACACGCGTGTCGTGCTCCCCGCGCTCTTTCTTTGCAGTTGCTCACGGTGCTGAAGTTACCTGATCCTCACCCTTTTTGTCTGTAGCTTTTCTGCCTGGTCGGGCGTTTCTTTCCTACTGGTTCCCAGGCTGTTTGCAGGCCCGGTAACACACACGAATGAATAGAAATTATTTCCGCCATGCGTGTTACAGCGTACATTAATGCCTGTCGGACACTTGTTTTACCCTTTGCTCATAAATGTCTGCCTTTAAAATTTCATTAAACCTGTAGCCATGCCGCGATTAACCGTGTTTTATGTTTTGGTTTTGGGGTTTTTTGTGTGTTGTGTTGTTGTTGTTTTTTTTTTTTAAAAAAAGGACCAATCAAGTCATATTTTTAAATTCTGCAAATGCTCTTAGACACCAAGTGTTCCTCCTGTCAGCGTGCATGTCTATCTGACCCTGCGAGGATTTTCCCTGTTCGAGGATGAAACGCGGCGGTGCTGCCCACCAGCGCCCGTGAGGCTGCTCTGCGCAGGGAGGGGCCGTCGCGGTGCCGGGAAAGTCTCTGTGCTTTTTGTACAGACGTTTGTTTTGAAATATAACCAAGCAAATCCGTGGCTTTGTGTTGTGTGTTTTCTTTGTTTTCAGCTTCCTCTCTTAAAATCCGCCTTTGTGGGATCATATCTTGTGCTAGGTGGAAAAATTGCTGTGTGCCACTGACAGAGGGAACTGCTGCACGGTAGTAGCTGGGAATGGCAGAAATCCCTGCAAGCACCAAAGACTCAGGTGACAATCTCTTCATGGGAAAAGTTGCAGTCTCTTTTAGCTTGGAGAAGAGGAGGTTGAGGGGAAACCTCATTAATGTTTATAAATATATAAAGGGTGAGTGTCAAGAGGATGGAGCCAGGCTCCTCTCAGTGACAACCAATGGTAAGGGGCAATGGGTATAAACTGGAACATAGGAGGTTCCATTTAAATTTGAGAAGAAACTTCTTCATGGTGAGGGTGCCAGAACACTGGAACAGGCTGCCCAGGTTGTGGAGTCTCCTACTCTGGAGACATTCAAAACCTGCCAGGACACATTCCTGCGTAACCTCACCTAGGCGTTCCTGCTCCGGCAGGGGGATTGGACTAGATGATCTTTTGAGGTCCCTTCCAATCCCTGACATTCTGTGATTCTGTGAAGCGGAGCAGTGTGGGTTTTTTTTGTTTTTGCAAGTGTTGTCTGTGTCTTGGATGAAGGGCTCTGGAGTGATGCTGGCTTTCTTCCAGTCTTTAGGTCTTTCTCGTGCCCTCCAAGACCATTCAAAGACAATGGAGAGCAGTTTAGCAATAACATCTGCCAATTCTGTCAGTATTCTTGGGTGCATCCCATGGGGGCCCATGGATTTGTGGATGTCCAGTTTGCCTAAACAATCTCTAACCTGATCCTCCTCAACCAAGGGAAAGTCTTCCTTTCACAAGACTTTCTCTCTTACCTCCAGTGGCCTGATGCTAGGGCCTTGGGGAGGGAAGAGGTATCCACGAAAAAAGGGCAATGCTCGTTGGACACCAGGAATGATTATATTGTGTTGAACATTCCACTGTAGCTGCGGGAGTCAGCTGCTAACGCCTTAGAAGCTGCAGTTATCAATGTGGAGTAGTGCATAGTGTGTTCTTTAAGTTACAGGTAACAAGTGGTTACAGAATAGGCAATAGAGCATGTTCCAAACAGGACTTCCCCAAAATGAAGAAGATTGAGTCAATCCTAGTTTCTGAAGCTAAAAGGAGTAATATGGCCTTATATGATTCAGGCCTTGGCAGAAATCCTCAGAAAGTACAGTAAGTTTTCCAGTCTGCATGAAATCTTATTTCCTTTGCTGGTGACTTCAAATAACATTATGAATGAAAAATGCCTTGCATTTTTTTTAACCTGTTATCTGTCTCTTACCATTTAATTGAGGTTGGATCTGCCTGTATTTTACATACTTATTAAGAGTTTCTTAACAAAGACCAGAACCTTCTGAGTTATTAGGCTACTACCTAAACAACACAGTCTTCAAATTACGAACAGACCCCAATGATTCCTTTAAGGCAAGCAGTGACTGAATACAAATTATGTTGTAACAACAGTATGATAGTGCTAAACTAACTGAATTTGCTTGCATCTTTTCAATTTCTCAGGTAATTAATTGTGAGTCAGGGGATATGTTTCATTCAGTTGAGAGTTCTTGGGAGATCTGAATGAGCAGACCTGAAAATACCTGTGGATTTTTTGACCCTGGAAGCATTATCAGAATAGCTATTCCCATTCTCAGAATTAAAACCTTGATTGCCCTGTCACAACAATCCTTGAGATTTTTTAACATGAAGAGCAATTGACTACCTCACCTATGGTGCTTTTGTAACCAGATTTCGCTGTTTTATCCAGTGTGATTACTATAAAGAAGAGAAAACACCTGTTTCTCTATTTGACAGCTTCTTTTAACACACAACTCTGCATTTTATCAAAAGCTCCATGCCAGACTGGTGTGATGTCATCAAACAGCTGTTTTACATCACTGTATTTGCAGGAATTCTTGCCAGGAGTTCTCTTGTACTCAAGCCCTGAGCATGCCTTGACAGAGCTGTGCAGGCAGCGGTGTGCTCTGCAGATGCTGCAGCTGGGAGGGGAAAGGAGAGGGAGAAAACTAATCAAATTGTATAAACACAGGAGCCTATAGGTGATGTGAAGAAGGCAGTGATATTCAGACTTCCTGCTGGTGTAGTTCAGCTGATTTGTGCAGACAGAATTCATGTTAGTAGTCAACTGGAGAGATGACTGGATAAAACCCAGACGAACAGTTGGCTTAACACCATCACATTGTGAACGCTTCAGTATCCATTTAAGATGTGTTCAATTAAGTTGTAGATTAAATAAGATATATGGATCCTTTTGGGGTAAATTGAATGAGGATTTCCTTTCCAGTCTGGCCCAGTCACAGACAAAACATATTTCCCCCCGCCTATTGTGTCTTTAATAACACAGAGAATCTTCATATTAATCTTTGTCTTTTAATGATATATGCACGTCTTAGGAAATTCATTCTGATGTTGTTATTGCATTGAAGACAATTTGCCATAATTGCAATGGGTACCTTCTCTCTAGCATTTAAAATTCTTGTTATTTCCAGTGTTGGCAGAATATGTAACTTGATTCTGAAGCTCTGATGTAATTGTATAAAAAAGCCGTATGGTTTCATGAATTTCAGACTACATTCACATAGCTGAAATAGGAGAAAATGGAATGTAGATGTCTTCTGACATTTTATTTATTATATTTATTGACAGGTGAAATTAAAATATAATGGTGAAGGATTAATAGTCAAGAATTAAAATGCAAAACCCCTCAAGAATATCTACCAGAAAACCTACCATGTGCTTCTAGTCTCTAAATAATTTTCGAGATATTGTGTTTTAAAATACTTTTTTTTCAATGGCATTTAGTCTATTTTATGGTTTTTTTGAGTATTTTCAGTGTCTTGCTGAGCCTCTCTGATACTGAATTTGTGGCATTCACTAAAGCTTTATTATCTAGTCAAATTAGAGAAGGGTAACACGAAATATGAATGAAAGAATTTTACTTTCCTGGAGTTATTTCTATTTGCCTTTACTGTATCTGCCTCCTTCCAAAAGGCCTGTTGTATTCAGAATATTGCCAAATTCAAAGTAAAAACAAAAAATGCCCACCCCAGTTCCTAATTGAAACTTATCACTGCATAATTGTGAACTACTATAGAAGTGTACAGACCTCTTAAACCTTGCCAGCAACATCCAGCACCATGGACGTCTGTTTCTTACAAAAGTTAGGGCTCAGATACATTGAGTAATCTCAACTCCCTGAATTTTACAGGGAGAAACACTGTCTTTCAAGTAGCTAAGGCCCAAATTTATGTATACCTTTAGGGATTCAAATTAAATCCAGGATATGCATTGGCAGTAAATCCAAGTTAGAGAGTGTTAGTGTTCACTGTGAGGAGAGCTGCTGAAACAGCTTGTAGTGTGATGTTCTGTTAGTCACAGTAAGTTCTCATTGTGAAGTAAATCAGTTTCAAATTAGGGTTGTGTTAATCAAAACTGTACCAACAACTTTCAGAATTGTTCCATGCAATGCCAAATCAGTCAATACACTGTCTGAAATCCTTTCCTTTTGGTCATACAGTAGATATTTCAAGGACTGAGGAGAATTTAATACAAACTGGCCCTCTGCACCCCCAAAAATTCCCAGTACTGGGAAAAAAATCAGCAGTTTGATGAATCTGTCAAGCTTTCAAACATTTGGAATCAGGAAACCAAACTAAAGCTGTTCTAGGTTTTAAAAATCACATTAGGTGTTTGTACATGCTACCTTATCACATTTTTTTCATAATGAAGTACAGAGCTTCAGAGTATGATGTTCGTGAAATAAAAATTGAGAGTTGGAAATAACTTTTCTTCTTTTTCCAGTTTGAGGTACAAAAAATCCCAGGTAAGAGAGACTGGGAGTGACTTGACTTTGTTGCTTCTAAGCAACATAAGTATGTTCTCAGGTTGACTGCAAAGCTGTAGGAATGATAAAATTAATTGAACTCAGCTATAGGTAAAAGAAGAATGCAATACTTCATGCCACATTATAGCCTGTACATGTCCTAACTCACTAATTTCTGTGTAGAGAGGCCTAAGAAAACATTGATCTAAAAGTTAGATGCACACAATTCTAACCACAGGAGCTATTGTTGATTAATTTTAATTTTTCTAGCATCAGCAAAGGAAATATTGTAATGTGCTTATGCAATGGCTAGTTGACTCACTTTCAAGAAAATTAATGTAGATAAACAGTGGAAGATTAGTTGTCTTTTTACATGTTTGTTCTTAGGTTTTGAAAACATCTTCATTTTATGGGCTATACTTTATCAGCGTAATCCAGAGTAAGTCTTTCAATGCCAACACCAGGTTTGCACAAGAATTTTACCAAATCTAATTCTGTGTAAGAAATCAAAGTCTGTTTCTAACTTAAAAATTTCTCCACATGATGTGACAAAAATTGATGCATTAACATAAAGACTCCTGAGAACTGCTGAACAAATCAAAATATGTCTGAAGCCCTGAAGTCAGAAAATAATACTTATCTGCCAGGTTGAGAGAGTAAAAATATATATAAAATTGGAAAATCACAGAGGTTTCACTCCAGAGTCACAACCAGAGCTGCAGCAGCGTGATTCAAAAGTCACTGTGAAACTGAGGTTTGTTTCTGATGCTTGGAGCAGAATCAGGAAAACACATGGATCTTCCTGCAGGATGTGGGTGTCTGCAGGTGCACGTGGTGCTCAGGGTGAGGGTGACACTGCTGCTCGCAGGACACAGTCACCTGCAACCTGGAGTAATTCAGTGCTGCTGCAGGGGCAGACTGGAAATAAAGGAGACCACAGAGTTACAGAAAGATTATTTTCTTTTGTCTCTTCAAGAAGATAACTGAAGAGGTCATTGGGGGGTCATTGGGAGGTCATTGGGGGAGCTATACTGCCTCTATCCCCCTCTAAACAAGACTAAAAGTAGCTTCTCCAGGTTACTTTGTCTCCTTGAAAGCTTCTGGCTTCCATTGGAAGTACAGGATCTGCAACAGATATATTATTTTATCTTCTCATCTTGTGTTTGTCTCCTGATGCCCAGGGTGTGTAAAACTTATGTACTCTATATTTCAACATTACTTACAACAGCAACAGTACACACAAATGTGGAACCATTAAGTTTGAAAGGACTCAGAGCTTTAGTATGGTGTAGCCACCTGTGGGGTTTGGGAAGTGCCAGGGAGAAAATACATGTGTCTTAAAATGCTGCTCCTACAAGTAAGTCATGAGACTGCTATTACTGAGCAGTTACTAATGAATGCTTTTGAAGTGTGCTTTCTTAGTGTCTATTTGATGTTTTTTCTTTTTTGCATTTGGTTAGTCCACATCTCTCTCTTGGATAGCCAAACCTTCATTCTGCAATCATGTACATGTGTACTTACCTCTTACACCATAAAGACTTTCATATGCAAGGAATTTCGGCAACAAAGGTAATTGCAGCTTTAAATACTGTCCTTATTAGCTCATACATAATTAGAAGAGCCAGATCAATAAAGAGCAATAGTCCTTACGGTAACGTGGAAAGGGATTAATGACAAAAATCAGAAGCTATAAAGACAGCTGTATCAGAAACTGAACATAGTTGCATACTATTATTTTAAAATCATGATGCTAATTATTTTAATAACACACTTGGGGTGGAGATTAGATGCTGCCAAGATAAACAAACTTGAAATACCTGTTATATGTGATACACATTTTCCCTGTACTACTTAATTTTTCACAAAATGTAGTAGGAACCTGACTTACCTCATGTGCAAAGCAGAAGTTTTATTTGCTGGACTTCACTTTGATTTACGCAAATTAAATGTAGTGTAAAATCTGATTCCTCATACAGATGCCAACTTCAAGGGTCATTCCTTGACCCTTGGTTGGACAAGCCTTTTAATCACATTGGAAGTTAAACAACTACCACTGCAAATGAAGGATGTAAAATTCAAATTGTATGATCACAGAAACATAGAATTGTTTTGGTTGGAAGATGATGGGAGTATTAAAAATCAGAATAACCCCAAAAGAAGAAAAGAAACTATAAAACCAGGCAAAACTGGTCTAAGCACTTTCAGCTGTTTCAAAGTGCATGTGCAGCAGCCATGGAAACAGGACGTTACTGCAAGCGAGTTCTGCCCAGCAGCATCCAGATTCTACCCAGTAACAAGAACAGTATAAAAGAACACACCAAATACGTGTGTGGTGGGGATAATTCCTCTGAGCACTCAGTAAGCAAGGCTTTTGGCATGCTGAGAGCTCTCCAAAGCCTGGCTCTGAAGCATTTGCTTGACTAGTCACCTGCAAACTGTTAATGTAGTTGTTGTATATTTTACGACTAGTGTTAGTGTAACAGTAATGATCAACTTTTGTTTTTATCCTCCTTGCAATGATAAAGCTGAAAAAATGTGACTAGTTGATGTAGCATTGGACTGTATTTTGAATTGGAGCCTCACTAAACATTCATTTAGATAAATACTGTTAAAAAGAGGAGCTATTCAACCTATAGGCAAGCAATACCTCTTTTCTGCACTTGCCAACAGATTACCCTTATTTGGATTACTAAGTCATTGGTGCCAGATTTTTTAAATTTTTTTAAATTCATCATGGACTGGTGAGATACATGGATGTGGCAGCAACCCTGCATTCAGCAGAATGCAACCAGGCTCCTGTGGGTGCTGAACTAACTAGACATCTGAAACCACCAGTTGTGTCACATGTAAAACCGGTTAGTCTTCCAGCAGTGTGAGCTGCAGGCTTTCTCTAGGGCTGTCATTATAACAAGCCTGGAAGCTTCCTGCATAGACTTTATGAAAGCAACTGCAGAGAACTGGTAGTAAAAGAAGTATTTGGGAACAAACATGGTCGTCAGAGCAGAGAGACTTCTTGGAAAGGCAGCACAGGAGACTCTGAGAGAGCACACTGCCTGCTATAGTTTTTTCTGACTATGTTTTCAGAAAAATAGTACTGGCTATATATTCCCTGAAGAGTGTACCAAAGAAATGTTTCAATCCTTTCTAGTAAAACACACTGGCAAGTCCCAGGACCCAGTGGATGGTGAAAATCATCTCAGTGACTTTATATGCTCTCAACCAAAGGCTGGGAGCTGACATTTGCCTTCATGGTAGCTGCCTTTTGCCTTCATGGTAGCTGCCTTGTGTGGATTAAAATCAATGCAATTTGCCCCAGTAGGCAACTTTCAGATGTGGTATTGTGCAATGCAGTTTAACTTGGACAAACACTGATAGATATTTGAGCTTCTAGGTGACATCTGCAGGAAGTTTGCCAAGAAATTTGGTAAATTCAACCCATCATTCTTTGCTGGAAAGGGGGCATTGTAATGTTCTTGTCATAACTGAATCTGAATCTTTGCAGAGATTTCTCAACTACAGGAGTGGAAGCAAATGGAAACTTCTGACTCACCCGTATTCCCCCTGTGAGCCATGGTTGTGACTGCCCTCACAGTTGCATCCAAGGAATTTGGAGGCCAGCAGTGCCATGCAAGCTGTGACACTTCCCTACGAATTTCAATAGGACTTTAGGTCCTATTAGGCCCAAGCAGAAGCTTGGGTAGTTGTGGCCAAATATATCCGATATCTCTGTATTTTTAATGGATTTGGAATGCGAGTGTGTTTCACTCATAGGAGAAATTCTCTTTGAAGTACAAACACGAAAATCCTGAGTATTTTGGTACTGCTGTCAAGTAATGACGTCATATTTGCAGATCTTGTTGCCTTCTCATTCATGCAACGAATATGTAATGTTTTCATAATGACTTTGTAATGTAAAAGAAAGTAGAAAACCTACGTGAATTAAAGTTTCAGCTTCTGGCTCAACTCTGTCATTGCAATCAGTAGAACTTCTGCTATTTAAATATTTTTTCTCTGTAAATTATGTATCTCTAAACACTCTCAGGGTTTGTTAGTGGGGTAATAAGCATTATAGAAATATGCATTAGTATTTTATATAGTTTTCAAATTACTGGTGTAATATTAAGATGTGAGAGACCTTTAATTTCAAGATGCAAGCCCCACTTTCTCTTTACAATTATTTTTTTGCTATAGAGTGAAATTTATTTTTTTCCTTCCAAATGCTTACTTAGATTTGGGACAAAAGCATCCCATAGGTATGGGATCTCTCTCTTTGTATAAGATTTCATGAGCTTGTTTGTTTTCATATTTTGAGTGCTGCCTGGTATGCCTAGCTCTATTCAATTAGCTCATTGCTAGTTTTGGCTTGGCTTCTGGACACATTTTACACAAATACAGCATGTGTCCCAAAGGCAATTCAACTGAAGAAAACAAAGTACTTGTACAAAAATCTGGGGCCTTGGTTTGTTGACTGGTGACCTGGGTCCTCCAGAAGTCATCCAACTTATTCTGGATGGCTGGTCCTCCAGGACGCCTAGGAAGCTAGCTGTCCTGTGGACCTTGTCACTTTGAAAGCAAAACTCATGCTTCCCTGACTACAGTAAACTGTTTCCTGAAATATTGGTTCATCGCTAGCTTAACCCTCACACTCTACCCTTTAGGATATCACAGAATCACAGAATGTTATGGATTGGAAGGGACCGCAAGAGATCATCTAGTCCAATCCCCCTGCCGGAGCAGGAGCGCCTAGGTGAGGCTATACAGGAAGGCGTTCAGGCAGGTTTTTAATGTCTCCAGAGTAGGAGACTCCACAACTCCCCCGGGCAGCCTGTTCCAGTGCTCTGTCACCCTCACTGAGAACAAGTTTCTCCTCATATTTAAGTGGAACCTCTTGTGTTCCAGTTTGCACCCATTACCCCTTGTTCTACTGTTGGTTGTCACCGAGACCTGGCTCCATCCTCGTGACACTCACCCTTTATATATTTGTAAACATTAATAAAGTCACCCCTCAGTCTCCTCCAAGCTAAAGAGACCCAGCTCCCTCAGCCTTTCCTTATAAGGGAGATGCTCCACTCCCTTCATCATCTTTATTGCCCTGCGCTGGGCTCTCTCCAGCAGTTCCCTGTCCTTCTTGAACTGAACTGGACACAATATTCCAGATGCGGTCTCACCAGGGCAGAGCAGAAAGGGAGGAGAACCTCTCTCAACCTACTAACCACCCCCCTTCTAATACACCCTAGGATCCCATTGGCCTTCCTGGCCACAAGGACACAGTGCTGGCTCATGGTCATCCTGCTGCCCACCAGGACCCCCGGGTCCCTTTCCCTTACACTGCTCTCTAATAGGTCATTCCCCAATTTATAATGGAACCTGGGGCTGTTTCTACCCGGATGCAAGACTCTACACTTGCCCTTGTTATATTTAATTAAATTTTTCCCTGCCCAACTCTCCAGCCTGTCTGGGTCTCGCTGGATGGCAGCACAGCCTTCTGGCATGTCAGCCATTCCTCTCAGCTTGGTGTCATCAGCAAACTTGCTGATAGTACACTTTGTTCCCTCATCCAATTCATTGATGAAAATATTGAATAATACTGGCCCCAGTACTGACCCTTGAGGTGCTCCACTAGATACAGACCTCCAACTGGACTCTGTCCCATTGACCACGACTCTCTGGCTTCTTCCCTTCAGCCAGTTCGCACTCCACCTCACTACCTGATCATTCAGACTGCACTCTCTCAGTTTAGCTGTAAAGATGCTGTGGGAGACTGTGTCAAATGCTTTACTGAATATGTTCTGGAGAAGCCTCATGTCCAGATCACCTGCCTTCAGGCGAAATATTTCACAGCTGGAGATCCTAATCCTACTGTAGAAGGGAATTGAATTGAACCTAAACTGTCCCAGATTTTGTTAATTTGAATAAAGTTGCTGTTCTTTGCTTATGGCCCCATGATCTCTGAGAGTCCTAGCCATGGCTAATTGCTCTACATGCTACATATCTTGACTGTGAGGACCTCGTAAGGTAGGTGTGGACCTAGGGGAAGAAGGTTAGTGTGTCGTGCAGGCCACCACTGTGGGGACAGTGAATTGTGTATCTGCTCTACCTATGCTGGAACCCAAGGTCTGACCCAAGGCAGATGTTTTTGCATCTGCAGCAGTTGCATTTCAGAATTAATCTTTGAGTATTTGGGAATATATATATAGATATACGCACATGTATGTGTTTGCTTAAATTGTAAACTTTAACTTAAAGAGCTAAACTTCCTGTCATGATCAGTCACTGAAGGCAAAACCCTTTATTACTATATTCTGTAATTTGGATCCATGTAGAATCACCCAGAAATTAAAGTACTACTCAAGTGCACTAGTGCTCCCTGCTGTCCCTGGATCTAACTTCACATCTGGCAGAAATTCCTGGGTAAACAGGAGGCATATGGTACTGTCCTTTACTTTGTCTAGATGTGCTCAGCCCAAAGCAAATTCACTCAGTGACCAGTTAGGTGAACAGAGAATGTGAATGCAGCTATTGCATTCAGTAGTGACAGTGCTAAGACTAATGAACCTCAAATGCATTTCAAACATGTGCCTGCCCACCAGCATTTTTTCTTGCAGCTGTAATTAGCCGGTATTGAGATGTCCCATCAGATCTCCAGGCTCTGCAGGTTGAAGACAGGTGAGTGCTTGGATAGACCTGCCCTCCTTTTGGCAGCAATAGCATCAGCTAGTAACCTTCCACTGAGTCAGAAGTGAATAGGTGCCCAAGCAGTGTATTTTTTTTACACTCTATCAGCTCAGTATTTACTGCTAACTGAACTGAATTTATCTATACATTGCTTCGTGTTTTCTAATATTGGCCATACTATTTAATGCCAGCTCCTGAGGTGCCTGGCCTTTCAGGTGATCTTTGCAAAAGCTAGCTGCATAAGGACTGTTTGATCTCCAAGATATGGCAAAAAGGGGTGCACTCAGTCAGCTGTGGCTGTTGAAATACATTTGTGGGTTTTCCTGTGTAGTTGGTAATGATATGAGACATTTAAGGGCCTCCTATTTGTAGGACAAAAAAAGAAAAAAGAAAAGGCCTACAACGCTTTGTGAATAAGGAAGGGATGGCAGTCCTAATATCTGATGCAAAATTCATTTGATGGATTTACGTCCTGCAGTTCTAAGTCGGCAAAGTGTTTGCTTTCATTGCCAGGTGGTGGTTGTGTGACATTTTCTATTTGTTGTTGCTGTTATTGTTGGGTTTTTTTTGTTGGTTTTGTGGTTTGGTTGGTTGGTTAGGTTTTTTTTGGTTTGTTTGTTTGTTTATTTTGTTTTGGGTTTGTTTTTTTTGTTTTTGTTTTTGGTTTGGTTTTTTTTTTTTCTTTTTTTCCCTGTGGAAGGGAGTATTTGTTTTTGACAATTTCATTTATTTGGTGATTTCCTATTAGAAGGCTGGTATATTCTGTGCTAGTAGTGACTGTATTTCTGTGGTAATTGAAACATAGAAATCTGTTATGTGTTTCACAGAGCTCTCAGGCACCTCAAGTATATATGATATTGAGTACCACAGAAGCAAATACAGTGTCAAAAAGACATGAGTGACCTGTCTTCAAAGCAGGCAAGTAACATTCTGCTGAGCTCTGTGCTCCTGTTTGTACACCCCAGTTCACACTTGCTGTGTATCAGTTTGGAGATGCAAATTTCATGCTGCAGTGATCACTGTGTCCATAGCTCTGAGAACTCCTGGGAAGCTCATGCCTCTCCATGCAGTCCTGAGAGTAAAGCAAAAAGCCCTCTGACAGTGGTAGACTTTGACCTGCTCCCAGAGCTTCATCATTGGCTCAGCTGCCTCTTCTAGTTCCCCTTTGGAATGGAGAAAGGCATGCTGCAGGGACTGAAGGGAAAGGTAAAAAATTCAGGTTAGAAAGGAAATATTCCTTCTCTGTTGCAAGCAGGAAAATCTGTGTCACCTGAGAGTTAATCCACATGTGGGGTGAAATCCTGTCTCTAATGAGCTTTCACGCTGTGGGACTGTAGGACAAAAAGTGTTATTTCATTATTAATGAGTGGGTGTCCACAACTGGTGTCTCGGCTGTTGAGGACCTTCTTTCATACTTTATGGGCTGACTGTGGCTACTGAGGGGAATAATCTGTTTTAGGTACTCGCTGGTTTGCTTCACTATTCCCTATGCAATTGGAAGCATTTATCATTACAAGAAGCATATCTTTATATTTTTTTCTTTAATGTTTGACATTAAAGGGCTTTGCATATTTATTAGCTGATGGTAGTGAGCACTACAGCCTTGCCATCTGTGGTTGTCTATATTTCCCACTGTTAGCAGTCCAGCAGAAAGACAAAGGAAGACTTTACAGGAGAAGCAGCGCTTTGTCGTTTCCATTGCATTTTCAAAAGAACGTTACATTCACACAGAACTATCTTCAAAACATGGAAGTTTACAGGTGATCACAGACAACTAGGCAAAATGACTGAAATACACCTCGTGTGTGGCTGCCAGTACTTTTTTCTCTTTGAAGACTTCCAGTCACATCCCACTTCACACTGGTTGTTTTTCATTTCACACTGAAAAAGGAAGTTCTCATTTTTCAACACAGCGCTGATCCTTTTCAAGGCTGGCCAACTTCAGTGCTTGGTTCTTGCAAGGTTTTACAGAAATGCATGTAACATTTTGTGGTGGCGAACGCTAACAGTGAAGCCACCGGATGCTCTAGTTTCTTCGCACTTACACAACAAATGGGATGAGACTGCTCCTCCCTAACGGACCGCTCTTTTTCCCTGAGGAAACAAGTTTCTAAAACTTGCACTCTTACATGAAATTGCATTGTGTTTTCTTCTGTTTCCTTAGAGCGCACCCATCTTCCTTGGTACATTTTGTTATACATTTAACTAAATTTCACAGGGTCCTCCTGCCTCGGGCTATGCTGGGATACCCCGGAGACGCAGGCTGCGGGTGGGCAGGCAGCCTGGGAACTTCACTCCCGCCGGCAGCTGCGGGGATGTCCCCCTGTGCGGAGCACCAGGCAATCCCAAGCCAGCACCAGTCGCTCAGGTGCACTCAAAACCAGGCAAAGCACGCCTGTGGCGGGGAAGGCAAACACCGGTGCTGACCATTTCCCTCTCGGGGCTGCCCTTTTTTTCCAGCCCGGCGGCGCGGGGCCCCGCAGGGAGCGCAGCCGGGGCCCGTGGGGCGGAGGAACGGGGGGGAGCAGGTGAGGGCGGAGAAGTGCCCCCGCGGGCCAGGCCGGGCCGGGGGCGGGCGCAGGAGGATGCTGAGGCTGGCGAGCGGAGCGCAGCCTGACGCAGCGGCGGCCCCAGCCGCGGCGGGCGGCGGCGGGGCGCCGCGGGGCTGAGGGGCGGTGCCGCCTCTGTGCCGCGCCGTGCCGCTCCGTGCTGTGCCGCGGTCGGCCGGGCGCCGCTGCAGGCTGGCCCCCTGCGGCTGCCTGCGGGGCGGCGGCAGCGGCGGCGGCGGGCGGGCTGCCGGGATGATCCGGTTCCGGAGCTCCAGCATCAGGTCGCTGAGCCCGGAGATGAAATGCACCGTGCGGCTGCTGGACGACTCCGAGATCTCCTGCCACATCCAGGTGCCGGCGGGGAGAGGGGCGGCGGCTCGGCGGGGCAGTTCGGCGGGCAGCGGTACCCCGGCCCGGGGGCGCAGAGCCGGGCCGGGACTCCGGCGGCGGCTCCCCGGTACGGAGCCGGTCGCAGGGCCCGGGCGGCGGCGCGGCGGGAGCTCCCGCACGCTCCATTCCCCTGCACAGGGCTCCGCGCACCTGCGGCGCGGGCAGCCGCGGCTTCTCCGCCGCCTCCCGGCGCTGCGCCACGGCATTGCACAGCACGGCACGGAGCCCGCCCGGCCGCTGCTGGAGCCACGGGGTCCGCCGTGGTTCGGCATCCCCGGCACGGCAGCCCCGCGGGCAGGAGGAGCCCGCCGGGTTGCGGCGCCGGCGGGAGAGGTGGCCCAGGCGGGGAGGGAGACCCCGACGGCGCCTTCTCCGTCCCGCGGCGCGGTAACGGAGCGCCCGGTGGGCACCTCTTGCCGCGGAGGTGGTATTCAAGAGAGGACCGGCTCTCCGGTACCGGGAAAGCCCTGCCTTGGGAGCAAGGCCCGCGGCATGTGGTGTCAGGAAACGCTGTTACTGCGATAGCAGGCAGAGTTCAAAATGAAGCGGTGCTCCCTTTTCCTTTTAATTTACGGCAAAAGATAACTTACAGAAGAATTGTTTTCAGTGGTAGTGGTTGTGCAGCTGGAAAGAAAGCAACTTTGCTGTAGTCCTTCTTCCTAATTACTTAGTCTCTCTTTATTGCTTCAAGTAATAAGGATAAGGAATCAAAGAGTAAGGAGCCTGTGAATTTCTCGTGGAGCAGCAATGTTTGTAGTGTGTGCTGGCAGGGGTATTTTGTGTGTCCTAACAAGACCCAAACTCTGATGTGTTATGAAAGTCTTAAACATTCTTGAACTGCGTTAGAAACCAAGTTGGTCTGTTTGAAATTTCTACGGCATTCATAGAATCACTCAGATGCGCTTGGCATTCAGATTGGAAGGTGTGCGTGGTATTTTAAGAAGTTGCCACTCACAGTTGGTCTTTCCATCTCTCTGGTAGTTTGAAATATCCACAGCTTTAAATCAAGTTGGTAGTCTTCTACAAATAGCAACTATGGCTGAAAAAATCAAGTGCCATGAGATGCTAGGTACATTTTTGCTTGGACCAAATTCTGTTTTTCATTAGTTCACATGGAACCATTCAGTACTAGAATAGAATAGAATAGAATAGAATAGAATAGAATAGAATAGAATAGAATAGAATAAAATTATTCCAGTTGGAAGGGACCTACAACAAGCGTCTAGTCCAACTGCCCAGCAACTTCAGAGCTGACTAAACCTTAAAGACTATTATAAAGGCCATTATCTAAATGCTTCTTTTTAAGGCACTGACAGGCTAGGGGCATTGACCATGTCTCTAAGAAGCCTGTTTCAGTGTTGACCACCCTCTGGGTAAATAAATGTCAAGTCTTCATGTTAGGTCTGAATGTCCCCTGCACAGCTTTTAGCACTGCCCCTCCTCTAGATGCATTCAAGGACCATCACATCTTAAGTTGTGGTGCCCAGAACTGCACACAGTTCTCAATGTGAGGCTGAACCAGTGCTGAATACATCAGGATAATAAACTCTTTTGACTGGCTGGTTACACTGTGTTTGATGCCCCTCAGGATGCAGTTTGCCCTCCAGGCTGCCAGGGCACATGCTGCTGACTGGTACTGAGCTGCGGCCAGCCGGCACCTTCAGGTCTCTTTCTGCAGGGCTGCTCTCCAGCTACTCCCCTCGCAAGTTATACTTTTGTGCTAGTTGCACTCAGCATGTAGCCTGAAAGTAACAGGAAATTGCTGAAACATCTTGTACCTGTACCATTGTAGTGCTCTTGTTAATGAATAGTGTGTTTATGAGATCATAGCTGTAATGGGTAAGAAGCAGAATGGCCTTCAGAGCCTTTTGTTGGAACTTAATGCAAGCTTTGCATAACTTATTTGGCATCTTTAAAAATTAGTCTCTTTAAACAATGATGAATTTAAAGTCAGAATCTGAGGTGGTATCATTACAGCTCTGTAGATTTGTCGTGCTCAACAGATTTACAGTGCTAAGAGTATGCCCTTCAATGCCCACAGGGTAGAAAAAAAACACTCATTAGGTATTGCATTGTGCAAGGTGAGGTAATGAGCTCAGAACCATTTGAATCATATTGCATTGTTGTGGCTCATTCCACATGTAATGCATGCAATTGTTTTACACCTCAGTTGAAAATATTTTAATTGTTACAGTTGTAAGGGTAGTCCTGAAAATGGAATTATATTATAAACTCATCTAGAACTAGTTTTCCTCAGTCTGCACACTGACCAAAAGCATTTCAAAGGTAGGAATAGCTCATTTTTTTTTTTTCCCTAGGATTTTTAGGAACTGGAATTCTAAACATGTAAATGCAGTTCCTAGTATGACGAACTACTTCACTCTTGGTCACTTCAGCAGATACATGCAATTAATGATGACATTTCATGGTTCTGACTTGCCTTTCAGTTTTGTGCCACTCACTTCAAACTGCTTAATCCTATGTATAGAGGACTACCCCTAGCCTATCAGTGTACATATGGAGGAGATATAATTTAGCTGTATAATTGATTTATCTTGTATGTGCGTGGTTGTTAAGAGACTAGAATGACAAATCCCAAACCACTCAACTTATTGTCTTTAGCCTCTTGATCAGATTTGTATTCGAACTTCATAATGTGGACAAAATTTGCTAGGATATTTGATAATGTTACAATTTTATTTTTGAATGGAAAAAAAAAGTTACGAGTTAGTTGTATATGTGCATATCCATGCATATTCAGTGGAACAAAATAGCCCATAAGACATGCAGCAGAGATGCCAGGGTTGTGCCAGCTGGAACATGTTGGACAGCTGTGTTTTGGTCATTAAGAGGATAAGAAAGCCTAATTCTACAATACTGATAAATGCCAACAGAGTCTTTTAAGGATAGGGGATGCAGTAAGGAACAGTGGCAACTGAAATTCTGGCTGTGAATTTTCAGAGGGAAAGGAGAGGAGACACATAGCTAGTCTGGATGGTGATGTATGTAGCTGATGGTTTGCTGCATTTTAGCACACTAAGTTTTGGCAAACCCTACTTTTTGAAGAATATCTTTCCAGCACTTGGCTTGCGTACGTGGGCTAATCAGAGGGCCCCAGTACTACTTCAGTGTGGAGATATCTGCTAATTTAAGTCTTTGCGGGATGCACTGTAGGTCTTTGGCCCTACAAAATGGGCAACCAGAATTGCGTGTTACTCAGCTATAACATTAGGAGGTGGTGTTAGAAAAAGTAAGCAGCAACAGATGTATTTAGGTGCTGCATATATATTTATTTCTTTTTCTCTATGTGTGAATTCCTTAGTGTTTAAGTGGGAAACTAAAATAAATTTTTATTTTTACTATTAAAGCTCTTCAGAGCAGTGTTTCAGCAAGCCAACAGGGTAATAAAACCTGCTTTCAGAAATTACATTTTATAGCAGTCTAGTGACAGCGTATGTGATGGTATGGGGAGAATCAGAGATGAATCATGCGTTTGCAGACTCCAGCCAACTAGCTATCGAGCTGTGCAGCTGCCATGTAGGTCACCAAGTTGCTCAAGGGCAGGTTTGCAGCTCAAAGGTCAGAATTCAGTGTGTCCTCCTCGTCTGAGAGACTTCGTGACTGCAAATTAGCTGAAGTGGTGACAGACACAGTGAAGTGCTGAGGCCCAAGGGACGCTTAACTAATTCTTGTGATGACATTTTTTTTCCCCATGTTTTTTGTTTGGTTCCGAAGCCTTCTGGGATCTGTATGTCGGGCTGTCTGACAACAGACAGCAGGGTGAAGTAGTGGCAGTGCTAAAATGGAGAGGTTATGAAAAAGAGCCTGAAGGGCCAGCGGCCACTGTCTGTTCACATCTGCAAGGGAGAGAGGTGACCTGCTTGTGCAGCCTGCCTGATGAAGCACAGAACCAAGGCTTGAAAGAGTGCAATGGGGGAAGTAGGTCTTAAAAACTATTGGAAATGTGTCTGGAGCAGCAGGAAGACCTCCTTTCTGGAGGTAATAATGAGATACTTATTTTCTGAGTCACTGACGTAACAAACACTTTACTCTCGTTTCTCCAGGCTTCATGCAAAAACTTCACACATCTAATTAACCTTTTAGTAACAATAGCCTAAACATCTTAAACAATAAGGATTTTTTTTCCCCTTTGGTTTATTTTCTAAGATTACGTATGCTTATTTCATTTGTGAGTGAAGTTACCCATTAAAGTCATGTTATGGTAGACTGTTTGTTATTAAATATTTAAGTACACCTTGGGTCTAGTGGTGCCACTGGCATGCTTTACATAAGGCGTGGGCTTCAGTGCACCTCGTTTAACTGGAATGACTTTCAAGCATGCTGCTGTTCCTTTAATTTTTTAAGACACAAGTAAGTGTGTATAACCATTATAACTCTAAATGTATTTCCTTATGTGAGGTTAATACAAAATTGTAATCCCACTCTAGAAAAATGCTACATTTAATGTACTACTTAAATTTTAAAATTAATAAAAGTTCTTATTTTTGAGTTCGGGTCCAGCTGTGCAAAACTGGAGATAAGGTTGGCATGAATGAGGCTTTTCTCTCAGCTGAAGCTTATTATTGACAGTGGTACTGAACTTTGCTGTCCGTGTGTTTATTTGTGGAAATACTGTATGACTGGATCTTCTTACCCATATGTAAAATTGTGTAGTAACGGGGCCTTTATAATGACAAAGGTTTTGCTTTGTATGAGCTGTCCCAAACAAACCAGATAAATATTCCTGCAAATATCACCTGGCTCTGTTACTGATTTTTTTTCCATGTATCTAAATGATAATTAGATTGTTGTTTAAAAGAACAAACTTGAATTTCTGGGTGTGTCCAACTTTTGAGCAAGGAGAAGACATAGTTTTTAAATACTGGTTTAGAAATCAGGAAGAAAACACCCAGGGCAAAGCTTTAGTTTACTCATGGTCTGTTCTTAAACCTTTTACCTTCTTTTTCATAACTAAAAATGAAGGTGACAAAATCTGAGAAGGCTTGTTTTTTTTCTGCTGCTGATAATCCAATAATATAAAATGGCCCTATGTCTTTAAATCTTAATTCAAGAGCAGTTTTTGTGTAGTTTGAATACTGTTGCCTGTAGTTTGGCTAATAATTTATTAGCCTGACTTTTTTTTTGTTCCCCTTTAAATTTGACAGACAGTGTCCTGTTTAGTTGTTTTTATAGCACATTGGTGATTGGAAACTTGCCTTCTTGCTTAATGTTTTCTGCTTGGTCTGTGTTTTGCAGGCAGATGCTAAATTGAATAGAAATCTGTTAACCAAAGAACTCTCTTTAAAATTCCCATCCCTCAATAGTGTGTAAAAAACAAGACAACATGCTGAAGCAGGCTGCGAGTTAAAAGAGCAGTGTCCATGAATATCACTGTGAAGATAATGCTGAATGTCGATGATTTGGAAAAATACGTGGAAAAGGGAAGGCAGTATGAGAAATGAAAAGAGCAGAGAGGCCGGAGATGAGAAGGTGGAACAGAACCATTGCTGCGGAAAGGGAAAGGTTAAGGGATTATGTAGACAGCAGGCAGAAGATTTAGTGAATTTATATTTATCCTGTAAGCAATGTCAGAACCGTAACCAGCAGGCGCCTTGAGCTGCTGGGATGATGCTGTAACAGTTTAAAAGAGTAAGACGAGATAAAGAAGGGGATGCAAGTTAGGATGGATTCTGTGCCGTGTTCTGTTAACATATTTTAGAAACCACGTACTGGGCTTTGTATTCCTACCTTCATGCTTGAGCCTCTAATTGTACAGTTACAACAGGTACTCTTGGTGAGACCTGCAGATGAGAAGTCTTTCTCATTAAGCTAAGCCTATGGGTTACAGCTACTTCTGTTGTCATTTTGTGTATTTGGTTAAATTTGCAGTAACCTGTTCTTTTTAATGGCACTTAGGGTTGTCCTCTTAGATCCTTCTAGGGCCAAAAAGGAAACAATGAGTAGAAAGTGTTGCTAGAAAGTTACTAGGGTGTTGGGAGTTCTCATAAATTAAGAAACTAATTGTCTTGATGGATTTTGATTAGTGTTTGTGAAGCTCAGTATTTGTTTAACGTTTGTTTCTATATCTCTGGTTGAGGAAAGGCACGTATCTATGTGTAATACTTACATGTTGCTACCAGTTTACAATCTCTGTTGTTCTTTCTTGTTATTCTTAAATGAAAATACTTACAAAGCTGGCTTATGCAGGATTTTATGCAATATAAATGGAACTGCAGCGGAACTGTTTTATATTGGATAAAGATAATTAACGATGTTGAAGTAGGTTTTTTCCATACTCCATTTTGTCTGATTAGTGAACAAAATCTGAAAATTCTCTGTCCTAAAGAGGATGCTCTTGGCTTTCGTTGTAACTGTGTATTTCCTGTGTATTGCAATTGGCACTGTAATCCATGTTTTGATTGCTGGTAAACAAAGGCAGGGGAATTTAGATGTGTGCTTAAGGACTTGCCTGATCCAGGGATGAGCATCTATTTCAGTAAATACAAATGTTGTAGGTGATAGCTACTGATTTAAAATGAAAGGCAACTGGACATTTAGTAATACAGTGCAGCACAGCTTAGATATCCAAACTACAAATCATTGGTTTGATCCCGTGAGGGGCAAAACGCTCCAGTGAGATATAGGATGGTTTCTGTTTGCAGGACCTTCTGGAATGGGTTTTTGGCACCTCCTGAGGCTTGGGCTTCTCACACTTTGATATAGTCTCACCTGTCTAGGCATCTTCAGTGCACTGATACAGATCTAATAATATGAGGCAGCTGATAAGCAATCATTTGGCAGTATTAACTGGCCTACTAGTAGAGCCAAAGTACATAATTGGTGAGGAAGTACTATATTTTCACTTTTTGGTTGTATTTGGCTACGTTGAATTTTCTTTATAGATCAGGAATGATTTAATAACGTATATCAATTCTCCTGAAATGACTCTTCACAAGAGAAGCAGTTAGTGCCTTTTCTATAGGAAGGTGAAATAGAGGGTCTGGATTGTGTCTGTATGGTTGTTGCTGGTGCACTGGGACAGACAGTATGTAAAAAACTCAAGGTTTAAGCACTTAGATTAAAGAATGGGAGAAATGGCAGCTGTTTTTCTCTGCTTCCTCAAAAGAAACCACAAACAAACCAGGTGGGTTGGGAGGACTGGAGAGTAATTCTTTCTGTGATAAAATGCTTGTTTGCACAGGTGTCTGTCCTGGGTATTTTGACTCATTAAATCAAACATACTGAAAATGGATCTCTTCATATCCTTATCCTCTCTTTTTGCAGTCCCCCTCTGCTCCCTGGTATGGATAATATCAACCTGTTGGCAGGTTCATAACGTCCAGATCATCCTTCCTTTTCCTGTTAAAGTCAAGCTGTCACCAGATGACTTCTGCTGTGTCTTTCCCTGCTGGAAGGGAAATATGGAAGATATCTCCTTGTACTTCTTCCTTCAGCTGACGCTGCTTGTCTGTTCCTTTGTTCTTTGTTTAGTTAAATACGGCTTCATTTTTCTCCCTAGCCTTGCTTTATTGGAGACCCTTTCTAGACCTTACAAATCATCTTTATGTTCCTATCAGATTACCTTGTTCTCACCCTATTTTAACTCCTTGTCTGATAGTGAAAACATAATTGTAATAGTTCAGCTATAGTTAAACTAATACAAAATACCAGCTATAGTTAAATTAATACTAAATATTTTTCTTTCTGGCATAAAACTAAACAAAATAAAGGCCCCAAACACACTTTCTTCCTTTACTTCTCCACTGTCAGTTTATTTTATCCTTTCCAGCTACAAGCACACTCAGCGCATACAAGTGTTCCTGTTTTCCTTTTTTTGGGGGTTTAACACATTGTTTTTGACAGAAGTGTGTTGATAATCAGCTCTTGCCATTTCAGTCTTCTGTCAAGACAGAGGCTGTTCTCTAGCTCATGGTTAATTATGGCAGTAGTAGGCCAAGTGCGGGTAGTAATCATCCTATTCATGGTTGCTGTTCATGAGAAACTGGATTAAGGAGGACCCAGGGATAAAGAATGGACGTTGATGCTCTAGTACTGTTACATTTAAAGGAAAAGTTTCCCCTGACTGAAAGTAATGCTGGAAACTTGAAACAGAATGGATCATAACAATGTGTATAAGGTTAAGTGTATGTATAAAATTTCTCAAGGTTGCTCTGAGGCAGAAATGAGAAGGTATGGGCTATATACCATGAATTCTTTCTCAACAGTTAGGTTCACAAACATAAATAACTCCTGCAATAATTGGAAATTTGGCCAAACAAGATTGTTACAGTAAAAAGTATTAAGTGGCTGCAAAATGATTGCTCTTTAAGGGCTTCCTTTGGAAAAACACTAAATGAGCTAACATCTTCATTAAAACCACTTGTTATTTTTCCCTTGTTTACTTAAATCTCTGGAACAAGTAAACAATCTGGATTGAAGACATGCTTTGCTCCTTGCAGACATGTTATCTCATAATGATATTTTCCCCATAGCAACCCTCTTTGGAAGAGCATTATGCTTTAAACACAAAACAAAGCAAAACAAAAGTCAAGATTTGCACCTGGTTATTTTTTATCCTGATGTTGTAATATGTAAACTTACTGTAAAAGGGCACATGTTCCAAAGATAACTTTGGGTATTTCTGACAAAACAGTGTAAAGCACTTTTCATACAGTTGGGCTGTATGCCCACTTCTTTGGTCTTTCATGTAACTGCAATGGAAGCAAAAAAGAAATGGGATTGCAAATTGAAAACAGACAAACAATCCCCTCATTCCCCCAAACCCAAACAGAATCAGGAGAATTTACGACAGGACTTAATGATTCTTTAAATATAAAGAGACCAAAAAACATTCACAAACAATTTCAAGGTAACCTTAAAGTCCTGTGGAAGTTGATGCATAAAGTTCAGACTTTAATGATGCGATTATAGTGTTTCCAGGCACAGAGGCTAGTCAAATGTTTTCGTCTCCAAAACAAGAGTGTCTGCATGTGAAATGCCTTTTGGGAATAGTTGCTGGACCCTCCTCTCTGCCAGGCAATGCCTGGGAACTGGTCAGCAAGAATGCTAATTGGCACAGACTGGATTTTTGCCAGGCACTGCCCTAACAGTTTGCTAGCATGGGTGGTGGATTTCAACACCCCAAAATGCTGGGAGAGTTTTAGTACTTTCAGTATAGATGCAATCTCTGTTTTCAGAACGGAAAAGAAAATAAGATTTTGTGAATATTTTATAGTTCTGATACTAAAATCTGTGAAATGGTAACTGTGTTCGTAACACTGCTCTTCTAAGTGGAAAACCTGAAGTATTGTGTGGAGCATCTTAAACAGTGGTAGTTAAACTAGGAATAGAAGTAGTTTTAGTAGGTGTTTACAGAATTGCTGTGTTGAGGATCTGTGGCTGTAATCTTGGATTGGAACCTGTAATCTCTTCTGGGATGACAGATTCTTTATTTTGTTTTTGTTGTTGTCATTTTTGAATGCTCTTAGCGATAGTCTAGTTGATACTAAAGTACTCTCTAGGATCAGGAGGCAAGGACATCAGTTGGTGCTGGTTTTTTTGTGTTTATGTTTTACAAACACAAACTCCAAGTCTCGTAGTGAAGTTGAGAAATGAGACATAGTTATTTCTTCGAACAGTAACTGCAAAAATGCAGATGAGATGCTCTATGGACTGCTATGCATGCCACAGAGGTGCTATAGGATGTACTTTTAATCCTATTTCTTTAGGCTTTTCCAAGTAAAATACAGCTGATCCTTCACTTTCACTCTGTTACTTTAAATTTGGGTAACAAAGATAAATACTTTGCAGTTGGAGCATGATGTTTGGTCTTGTGTTAGATGGTACAGTTACCTGGGGTGCAAGCTGAACTCAAACTGTGCAGTGACTGAACTTAGGTGGCTTCAAAGCCTGAACTTCGGTGACTTGAAGGATTTATCTCAAGACCTTCAGCGTGCCAACAGGCGGAGTGCACCAAACCCGCTGTGTGAATTTTCCTTAACTCCATCCTGGGAAAAGGAAGGAAAGAGCAGAAGGTTTTACAGACGGTGCTGTGAGTGATTCAGCGTGCAGACTCAGCCCTGTGCATGAAATCACTCCAGCAGCCCGCGGTGCCCCTGCCAGTTGCTAGGTGCAGATCCAGGGAGGCTTTTCTGTTTTGACTGGAGAATCCACTCACGTTGCCAGGATTTCCGGATTAGTTTTCTCATACGCTCTGGCAGCTGGTACTTTACAGCCACCAGAGCGCAGAATGCTTGAGCAGGAATTGTCAGTCCCCAAACTAAACTGTGCTGCTGGCTTGTGGGCATTAAGGCAAAAAGAGTGGCACATCTAAGTGAAAAATGAACAACAGTCTACACAGTTTCAGGACAGTGTGTTCAGGACAATTCTGGTTATTTTTTGTGCATGGATTCCATGCACCAAATATGTACCAATTTTTGTCCTGTAGCTTCTTGAGAATCAGCGACTGGTTTGTATCTTGCCCCAAAGAGTTTACGGTGTAATTTCAGGGAAAACACAATAAGAGAATGCTTAATTTATGTTATGATGAGAGCACACAAAGTAGTTTGTGTAGTTGGCCTGAGTTTTAACTTGAGTAAAGGAGGGAAAAAGAAGAATAAATTAGAGGAGCTGTATGTTGGTATATGTGGGGAAGAGAGCAAGACTCCAGTTGTATAGGGATTACAGTGGTTACGTGATGCATCAGAGAGAAGATGGCAGTATTGGCTATACCCTTCCTGTGTTTGCACCTGTTTCTTTGTCTTATTCTGCTATTTAGAAACTCCAGTGAAAGAACACATAGTGCGCAAACCTATGATCCCAACTGCTGAGGTAATTTTTACTACTCTACTATTTCCCTCCTCTTTTTTTTTTTTTCTTCCCCTTCAGTTTTGCTTTAAAGTGTCAAGAGGTGGGCTCTGATTAGGTTTGTGTAAATGACTTGCCATCTCTCTACTCTGTTAGAGGCTCATGCAGCTTGTGCACGTAGCAAGAACCACAGAGGCCTGGGTTGGATTGGGGCAGGAGGGGAAATCTGAGTTGTAATTCTGCCTTGCAGTCCCATTGGTTTTGATTTCTACTCCTGCTTTTCAGCAGCTCTTAGCTAATTGCCTGCTCCGTTGTGGATAAAGATACCAATATCACGCCTAAACCCAGCCTCCTGCAGTACCCTCCTGAGGCCATCATGTAACGCACCAGTTGCACCTCTTTTTCATTATCCTTTTCTTCAGTCTTCCAATTTTCAGTCCTTTTCATAGTGTGTGTATTCATGGCACTTCAAAGTTACGAATTCTACTGTTTGGGTTTTTTTTTGGAAGCGGGGCAATACACTGTCTTGGATACACAACAGACATCTACATCTGTTGATAAACATAATTCCCCGGTTTGCTGGTTCCTCTAATTATTTCACAGAGAATGTTTGAAGAATTGTTATACTAGTCAGCTTCTCAGGGACATGGTTTAGAGGGGAACTTGTCAGTGTTAGGCTAATGGTTGGACTTGATCTTAAATGCCTTTTCTAACCAAAAAGATTCTATGATTTTATTGCTTACTTTTGTGTCACTGATTTTTTTTGCTCCCTAGATGCTTTTTTGAATCATCATTCTGATAGCGATCTGGAGTTAGTCTTTGCACAGTGATTACCAGAAGTACTTTTCTCTCTCTCTCTTTTTTTTGGCAGTATGTATATCTGTGAATTTGTGTACATCCTGTAACTTACCTGTAATGGTCTGTATAGTTATAAGGTTTTTACAATATGCTAATTGCTTGTATGTCTTTGTTTTGCTCACTGCAATTTATAATAATCAGGTTTTATAATGACCTTAGAAACTTCAGTTTCTTCACCTTCTTGCTCGTTAGATAATTTATTCTTATGAATTTAATTTCATCAGTGTTAAAGTCAGAAAAAAATTATTTTTGTGGTCTGCTAGGCTGACCACTCTCAACTCATATTACATTTTTTTCTGTCTTTCCCAAAGTGTTAATGGAACTTATTTTTAAATGGAGATCCAGCATGTTCAGTCTCTATAGTACAGATTTTTGCCCACTATTAGTATTTGCACTGTGAAGTCCTGAATGAGACTAGGGTGGTTCAGGAATAATGGAAATGTTTCTGTATCCTGCAGGGCGTTTCATATTTGGAATAATTTTTGAAAACTAAACTTCCCTTCCTCCCTTGATGAGTTTCCTGGCAAAACTCTTAGCACTGCTAATCTATTATTCTGTATGAATATTCACATTTTCTATTTTTTTTTTGTTATGCTGGTATTTATTTAGATGTTGTTTCTTGTTTACAGGAAATGATACATAGTTTTCTGTCATGAGGTGATAAATTGTTAAGTGGATATCTCGTGTTCTGTAAAACCAGATACAAACTGAATGTTTTTGTATTCCTACCTCCAACACCTGTCTTTTTGCAGTTCTTTTTTACTCTGTGAATATTTATGCTGTTGCTGCTTTGTTATGAGAACTATCATTGTAATTCAAAAACCTCAAGAGAATTGTATTTTCTTTTCAGGTTTTTCTATATATAGCAAGTATTCTGAGGATGGAATAACTTCTTTTGCATTTGATGCATTTCCATTAACTTGCTTTTAAGAGCTCTAGCTAGCTGTATCTTTTATTGATTAGGAAATAAAAGGGAAGATGGAGATGTGGATTTAGGTGCTTTCCCCTTCTTTCTTCTCCCCATCATCTGCAACTGGAGCTTTTGGACATTTTGAGCGCAATGATTTCTAATAGCTATTTTGGTGCCCTCGTTCTGCTTAGCCAAGCTGTGCTTCAGTGTTACTTCAAGAAACGTGAGAACTCTACCAGGTATTGGCAGGTGTGGCCCAAGAGGTAGTATGTTATTCTTGATATCCAGGCAGGTTGCCAGTTAACGCCTGTGATGTCCTTGCTCCTCTCCTGCCCCAGACTGACCTCTAACTTGCTGCCTGTCCCAGTATTACTAGTATTATTTGTATTACCCTTTACCCTTTTTCTTTATGAAGCAAATATCTTTGCTTTCAGTCTTGGTCACACAGGTAATCTGTTGAGGAGGGAACTTCTTTTTTCTATTCACTGCATCAAAGCCCTAAAGTGAGGTGGTGTTTTGTTTTTTTTTTTTAAAGAACAAGCAGGAAGGCATGGTGACATGTAAATCCTTTTTGAATTTCCTAATTTGCTGACTTGACAGTGCCTAGAAAAGACAAGAAGAGCTGTGTTTGTGGTGGACCTGCAGATCTGGTTTGTGCCCTACATAACATTTGGCGCTTCTCTGAGAGATACAAAAGGAATTGCGTTTTCTAACCTCTGTCTGCCTCCTCTGTCTCCAGAGGATTCACTGCTTACGCAGAAACCAAAATGTTTGCTGGAGGAGGATTCTGAGTGTGCTATCCTGCAAGCTAAATGATGAAGAAAGGTTATGAATCCAGGGGGAAGCCAGTTTAATGAATTTTGTTTTCCTATTGTGTCCATACAGATTTGATATTGCTTTGTAATTAAAACAGGATCTGCTTCTACAGAATCTTGTTTTTCTCATTTTGAACTGTGTAGCCTTTCCCATACATTCCTGAAATAGAACAGCTAAATGTATGCTTAGAAAAGGAGGGAAATAAAAGGGAAAGTACTGTCCTCCCAAAGGTGCACTGGGATTCCTGTAGCAGTATTTCTTTGCAGAAATATAATGAGTTGAGTTTTCTTGCCGAGAGAGAGGTTTCTGCTTTATGAACAGGATAATTGTGTATTTGTGTTCAAAGTAAACAGCATTCTGACACATTTCATGACCGCAAGATATGTTATGTGCTCACTGGAATAAACAACACACAGGGCTGTCTCAGGCATTTAGTCAATGGATAATGTTGTGCCTGCTTTTACACATCTTTCAGCTAAATCACAGATCAAAACCAAACTCCAGCACTGGAGGGCATGTGGGGAGGATTTTTGACACTGGAGGAAAGCGAGTCTATGAAGCCTTTACGATTGCTCCTTCATCTATGCAGATTTGCTTTAACTGGTGCCAGATCTGCTGTGATATTGATGACATCCTTCACCGTGTTAATAGCTCAATCATAATGGAGCTGGTAGGCTAATTTTGTTCTTTGTGTAGGTAGACCACAAATTATGAAGATTGTATACAAGGATATGAACTATGACTACAAATTTGGCATGTAACATGCTTTCTGTTAAGTGACTGAAAAATGTTTAAAACTCTGATTTTTGTGCACTGGGCACATCCTGTCTCTTAGGTGGCATGTGAAATTTTATTAGGCAAATTCTAGGACAGTTTGCTGACAGTGAGGCAATTAATAAAATGTTGCAATCCCTCAGAGAAATTAGAGATGCTTTCCATGACCTTTTGTGTCATGGTGGGACCGTTCATCCCCAAATGTCTGTTGACAGTGTTCCTATGGGGCATGCTGGGAGGTGTATATCTGGATTTTAAGGAGAAAAGCTGTTGTTGGGGGAGTGGCTGTAAGGGAAGCTGATTAATTTGGAGCACTGTATGAGTTCTGCAAGAATGACTACAAACTTCACAAGTCTGGGACAGAAACACTAATGCTCTCCCTTCTGTACATGTGGGAACATCTTCCAAAAGATTCTTAAGAAGCATTTAGTCCTCAGGTGAGTGTGTGTGATGGAGTGTCTTGCACTAAACTGGAGCTTGTCTGCTGCAGAGCTCATGAATGCAAATGTGCTTTGCTACATGTAGTGTGGAAAAGTGAATTATAATTCATATTTATTGTTTGCCTCCTGAGCTTCTCCTGCTTTTCAGGGAGAAGAGACAGAGCTTGCATTGATCACAGCATGGCTGTAACACTCTTCCCAGGTTTGCAGGGTCACTGTGTCCCTACAAAGTGCTCAAAGGTAGCCATCCAGGCTGCCTATACATTATTGCTACTCCAGAGCTGGAGGGGATTAGTCAATA
This sequence comes from Nesoenas mayeri, assembly GCF_963082525.1. Lineage (NCBI taxonomy): Eukaryota > Metazoa > Chordata > Aves > Columbiformes > Columbidae > Nesoenas > Nesoenas mayeri. The sequence goes on along the minus strand of NC_137542.1, from coordinate 25,152,620 downwards.
AATGTCTTTTCCAGCCGGGTGGGATAGATATTGTGTCTCGGAGGGATGTGAAGCATTAAGCTTTCCGAAGTCTTGTGATTCTCACAAGCAGAACTATGACCGTGTGCACAGCAGTGTTACTACCAGACCTCAGGTTCTCCAGGTCATCTGAAGCATTATGTTTTTCTGTATTGTTTACAAGATAGCCATTTAAAAGTACAAATTCGGAGCACAGCACAGGAAACTTTCAGAATTTCCAAAAATGACACCATATGCTTTTCAGAGGCTTACAATTTAGCAAAAGCAGTCAAGTTTCTTTCTGAGCTCATTGTTCCTCAGTGCTAGCGTTGTCACAGATTTTCAGTGTGCCCTTTTCTGCTTTCTCGCGAAAAGAACTGATACTATTTTCCCTCCATGCTAGTATTTTGTTTTTCTCTATCGTATTACCATTTTATTTTTGCAGGATTTGCCATTTTTAAATGTGTGTCTTACAATTTTGGGCAACTTTGATTAAAAATGTCTACTATTTCATTTCTGTAATTTAAAAAAAACCCACACCAAACAACCAAAACTTAGATGCTTTACTTGACTTGGTATATCTGATGAATGCAAGGAGCTTAGACCCAACATGCAAATGGCAGCTTGACATGGAGAATGAAACATATGGAGTGCATTTCCATGGGCAGTGATAGTGTTTTACTGTGTTATCACAGGAGTGGCTCAGAGCCTAAGGCATGGATAAGTGCCCCATTTTACTATGCAAACACAAAGTAAAATACTAGTCATGTGTGAGGACACGGATACCCAGTGGAATACTGTGTTATATGAATAAAATAGCTTGCTGCCATTTAGATGTTAAGTCATACTTGTATCTGAATGTGCGCTTGGTTCGGGGCAGCCAGGAGTCTATGTATAATAGTCTGAAGCCTTTTTGCCAATATGTTTTACTATCTTGCATTTGGACAGTGATCACCAAGATAGGTGGTAATCTATTAAATCTCCAGATGGATCTGAGTTATATTCTGTGCACACATCCTTAAGATAAGACCATTGCCTAGGTGGGAATGGGCCACAGAGAAACAACACTGGGAACGTGATGTAGTAGTCTCTGCACATTGTCATCTTTGCCAAGAAAAGAGCATTTAGAAGATGGTAATGGAGTGTATTTTGTGGTCCTATCTTCCTGACAGAAGGTCTGATCTGGAAGGCGATATGGAGTTGCTAGTTTTGGAAATTTAGGAAGTGGACTGTGGGAGGTGAGAAGGGGATTGCTATCCTCTCTCACTCAGTAGGAAGGGGACGAGGAAGCATAAAGTGAGAGGGTCCTGATAGGCAGAGGTGTATTCCAACTGGAAATGGATGAAGAGTAGCTGGTGGAAATGACAAAATCACTGGAGGGTTGCACAGAGGGATTCACTGAAGCGGTAGACCAGGGAAAAGATCTTCGCATCATTACTTGGAAAGATGTCAGTGGAACAATGTGGTGTTTAGCAGGCCAGAAGGCATGATATTGGCGCAATCCAGTCACAAAATGATGGTAATGAAATAATGCCATGTTTTATTATACCCTTGTCTGCTTAGGGGTTGGGAGAAATAACGATTATTTGTAATAAAGCTATGATTTTAGGAAACAAAGTAGGTGTGTGTTAGGAGGACATCAGCTTTGTCATACTTCAAAATTAATTGAGCAAGTAAGAGCTTTTTAAAAGCCTTTGACAGGGCAAGGATGCATGGACTGTGGAGCTGCTTGTACTGTGTATTAGGTGTGCTTCCAAGAAGGTAATAAATTTCTGGCTGCTTAGCAGTAGAACCCCATTTTCCATTAATAAATGATATTTTAATACTTCTTTGTTCTACATTTGGCATGGAGAATCGTGAATGACATGCTAGCGCCCAGTCGTTCACTGGCAGGGTCACAGTCTTTTGGGTGATATAATTTAGATTTAGACTTGCCCTGTTTTGGGGTTGTCCATAATGTTATCTGTAGACTTAAAAACTGAGTCTCAATTGTACTGAGCCCTTCAACAAAATTGCTATACTTATATCCAACAAATTATGTGCAATCTGACCTTGAGTGGTGCCATTTTCAATACGATATGCAACTCTTAATGCTTCAAATAATGACACTATTTAACAATAAAAAATGTCTGGCATCTCTAACATGAAAGTTTTAATGTGAAAAACTCAAAGGTTTTAACAGGGTGTTAGGGAATATTGCAGTAGAATGAGAGTATTGCCTTCCAGTGTGGTGTGCATCTTTCAAGAAGAAAGTTGAGGCACTAGTGAAAGTGAAAATCCATTTGGAAAAAAATAATGTAAATGTTTCTGTTGGTTTGCATCAGACATTTGAACAGATTAGGTTAAATTAGACTAGATTAGTTTACTGAACTGGAATAGTCAAAATTAGACTAGATAACAGACTTCTGGTGTGAGGCAACCAGCTGGAATATTAGTGCTGAAGGACTGCAATATAGAGAATGTCTGTTAGAAAATTAATAGATTAAAGAACTTAAATACTTTTTAATGAACATTTCACAGTTGTCTTTTAAAGAACTTTTAATGTGATTAAGGATTGTGTGACAAAAAATGCCAACAGACTATGACTGTTCTCAATTCTTGACCAAAGATGTGAAGGAAAACCAGTTGCATGCTTACTCCATTATTCATGAGTTACTCAGAGATATTATGCATAAGGTTTAACATGGTACACCTGAATTATGAAAGTGGTTTTCTTATTTGGAACAGATTTCCCCTTAGCTTTATTGGATAATCAGAAGTGAATGGAAGTGTAAATAGTGCTCTCTTTACAGCTGATGCCAGAGATGTAGGAGCGGATATGCAAATACACATACCTTTCATTACATCTACATTTCAGAGTACTTAAAATGTTTTTGTCATCCATTATAACTAGGTTATATGACAGATTAGATGTTTGTTAGCTGCAAAATATGCATTGAACACGGAGGGACATGAATATGAAGGGACAAAAGTTTGAATACTTTAAAATGGCATTGATGCCAGTTATGTTATCATATAACTAACTGGAACTATCTGTGCTTGTTCCTGACAGACTGGATTTGCAGGGAAGCTAGAAGTTACACATACTGCTTTACAGTTAATCTAAAATATGTTATTGTGGGAACAGGGTTATAATTTACATGAGATTTAGGCAAAACTGTACCATGAATAATACACAAAGCTTACACTTTTTTTTTTTTTTTAATTTAGATTAAGGTGCATACAACTTCTTATCTGTTTAACCAGTTAGTGACATGAGTTAGAAACAAAGTTTTAATGTAAAACATCCTGCAGGAAATGGATCAGTTTTCAGGTGTGAAGTACTTCAAAAGCTCAGGGTGGGACACAAAGAGAAAAGTTTATAAACAGGACTTTTACTTTGGAGGAATGGTTAACACTTTTTCAATAAATCCTTCAAAGAGCATTAAGGTGAGTGGAAGCAAGTGGTCTCAGTGCAGTCAGTGGAATCAATACAGTTGCGGATATATGGAGGGTACATGGATTGTATGTGAATCACTTTTATTTCCTGAACCAGGCTTGGAATCTGGAACTGTGTGTGCACAGTACATAAAAACAGTTGCTCTGAGTACATGCACTTTTATATAATATTGTTATGCTTACACTGACCAGGGAGGGCCATTTTCTTGCAGGCATGACTTCATCTTTTTTTTTTTTTTTAAATGTAAGTGGTTTCCCAGCTTGTTGTTTTGAAGTTAAGAGAGATTTGGAATATTGTAGCTGGCTCTGCTGGTGTAAACGTACAAGAATCTTGGATCATGGGCAAGAACAGTAGCAGCTGGTTTAAATGCTACAGCTATGACCTTCAGTACCTGACCTTCAGCTATGACCTTTTCCAAGAGACTGGAGTCACACTTTGAAAATCACATGAGAACCACAGTCAGCTTTGAAAGTTACATTTCTTAAAAACTTCGAGGTCTTGTCAGGCCAATTCAACAATTTGTATAAGGCTCCATAGTTTTCATGAAGAAAGTCTTTTGCAAGCACGCAGAACACGGAGGTTGTTCTCCTTACATACTATAATAAAGCTGATTTTGTGCCTGATACAAACAGATAATGAACTGGAGTTTGCTGTGGTGATGTTGCTAAGTCTATACATGACTTTTGAGTTGCAGTCCAGGAAAAAAGGAATGTTACAAATCATACCAGTGTCATAAAAAGCTACTAATCAATGTTTTGCTTCATTTTCTCTGCAAAATATGTTAAGGATTAGATAATGTAATACATAGTGGGATCTAAAATTTGACATGTATAATTGTAGCAAATGAAAAAAAGTTCTAAATGAAAAGCCTTATAAAAGTTTACTACTTTGTAGTATCTTTATTAATTATTTACAACAATAGCTTTTGCTTGTACAATCACACACGTTGTTCACCTCAATGTCTTGTACAAACTTCAGGAACTGATGAGGAGAACTGAAGAAAGGTTTTATCTTTTCCTCTTTAGCACTGAGAATGAAATGATAACAAAAAGATACAAGTTCAGAAACATACGTGAAAGCAGTACCATAAACAGTCCATATCTCCAGCTGTACATATTGCTTTCCTCTTTTTGTTAAGTTGTTTTTAACATCTAAAACATTAAAGCCACTTGCTGAATTCCCTTCCAATCCATAGTTTAGTTTTAATTAGTAAGACATTTATTTTGTTTACTTTTCAGTTGAATTCTAGTGCCCATCCCATTAAATCATAATACAAATGGAGTGTTGAACTTAATTGCTTAAGTAATTATGTATGTATACTCAATATAATGACATGGTAATGTTGATTAACATTTTCAAAGATTATCAGCTACAGGCAATTAATTTAAAGAAAAAAGTGCAAATATTAAAATGAAATTGTTTATTTTGCATGTTAGTAGTTTCCTGGTTGCTCCTGTAAATTCCACATACTTGTGCAGTGGTTTTTAATGTGCATAATGGCTGCAGTGCCAGTTTGACTTCAAGTTTCACTGTCAAAAATATGCAAGCAAAAATCTTGACTAGTTCAGAGCTGAAGATCCTTCCCTGCTTTTGTAATGTATGCCTGACGATGGATTTTTGTAAATGTTCCTACCTTTGCAGTTTATGTTGTGGGCTAAATTCTGTCTCTAAATGCGAACCTCTGCTTGCAGGCATGGATTGCACAGCACAGAGCAGGTCAGGGCTGCGAACTGGTGGAGTCCTGCACTGGGCTGCTGTATTACCTTCTGCTCCTGGGCAGTCCTGCTGCTCCTCCATGAAACAGAACCTACAAAGCTGTGGTTTTGTTTTTTCTTTGTTTGTTTGTTTTAATTCTTGTGCTGAGGAGGAGACAAATACCAAAGTACTCACATTTACAGAAACAGATTTTTCAGTGTAGGTCATTTTTTGTTGCAGAATGGTCACAAAAATGTGACAGTCCTAACCTGGTATTTTTTTCTTTTTGTGACAACAAAGTGATGTTTGGAAGCATTTTGAAGGAAAGGGACAGCATTAGGTTTGAAATCCCTTTTAACAGTAACTAGTGTTCTGAGAATAGGACATCAATGTTTCTGGAGATACAAGTCTTACTATGCTTACGAACTAGCTGGAAAGAATGAAACCCATTAAGGATATGACTTTTTTAAATTACTTTAAGAGCAGATAGCTACCTTCTGCCATTTTCAGTTGCATAAGTCTGATTTATCCTCTATAAAACAGCTAAGTAAAGTGTATTATTTATGTGGGAGACTGTAAACACAAATATTTCAATTGGAGAGAGGTAAATCTGGGGGCATGCAATCTGTCATTAAACATAATTTATGGAAGGAATGTTAAAAAGATTTTTCTGATTCCTGCTGAGTGCTTAACTGAATGCTACATAATAACACTAAAGATTGAATTACTGGTCACAAAGGATATCCTTGCTTCAGCAAAGGTTTTTGGGTAAACGGGAGTAAGTACATTTTATTACTCATCTGTAAAAACATGTATTTGTTTGTGCCTTTAGAAAAATACATATTTATTTATTTAAAAGGAGGTATATGTGCCTGAGGGGTGAAAGGCAGAAGCAGCATCTGCATCACTTGAGGAAAAGCTTTAATTTTGAATGGAACTCACCTTACTTTGAGGAAGAAATCCTTCATCAAGCAGTGTTACACAGCATTACCCACATACTGGGTATGGCATGCTTTTAGTTTCTGTAATTTAGGGGTAGTGTATTCAGATTGCCCTGAAAACCCCTGAAAGCTAGAAGCTGGTATCATCACCATGAATTTTAAGCTGCTAGTTTAAAAAGGAAACCTTCCCTTCCCACTGTCTTTTGATGTGTGACTAAAGTGTCAAACATTTGACATCTCTGGTCTTGAATCAGTTCTGTCTGTCTGTTGCATCATTGGACTGTGTTTCAGAGAGTTTTTCCATCTTTCTATACCCAGCCATACATCTGCTCTTTCTACAGATGTCTTGTCTGCTGGGATGGGAAGCAGGACTCAGCTTCTGCCCTGGCTGAAGTTTATAGTGGAGTAGTTTTGAGATCAAGAGCCTTGGCCTTGCTGCAGACGCTTGGCATGTCCTCTCTCTTCTGCAATTCCCTTTGTGGCACAGCACAGCTACAGCTGTTTGGGAGTTGCTGCTGTTTGCATGGGCAACAAGAAGGCAACTAGTGGGGACTCTTCTTGCTTGCACAGCCCTCTGCTGATGGAAGTGAAAAGGGGGTGAGAATTAGTATCTTCTGCTGGAGGGGTGACATTGCTGGCCGGTCACTGTGCCACTAGGAGGACAGGCTACCCCTGGCTGGCATCTGCTATGGCTGGTTCCTTGCCTAGGAGCAGGGGAGGATGGGGTTCATTCGTAATGATGCTGATGAATTGCATGGGGTAGGAATAATTGGTTGGACACCTGTGGTAGGCAGTGGGGGTGTCCACGGGGAGATATTTGTGTGTGATTAGGGCTTACTGGGTATAGGTCCCTGGGGTGGGCAGCTGGGACCCCAACATTTTGCTTTGTTGCTGCTGCACATGTGGGGATCAAGCACAGGATGACTTGTTTTGTGTGTGTAGAAACCTTTGAGCGCTCTCTCTCCTTTCTCTTTTTGTGTTTCCTTACCCGCTTCATTGTATGGGTGTTCATTCTTTGGGAGTACAAAATGCTGTGCATAAAGGTTTTAGTCCTATTTATGCAGTCCAGTTACAAAGTACAAACTTGATGTATTTCCTTTCCAGTCACAATAGTGTATCCCAAGGTATAGTTGTAGCTGGAATATTAAGAGCTGTTCACGTTTTTATTGTACTGTAGTGAGCAAGTTCTGCCAAAAGAGATTATCCATATAACATTTTTTTACAATGTGAGATTCATATTGTTGTTCTCATTTCAATTAAATAGTATATCTTGGAAGCTTTTCTACTCCAGTATCAGTACTGTGTCTGGGGGTTATATTTAGGGTATAAATGGGTCTTTAGAAATGGCCATACTGAATGCTTGAAAACTGAGTAACATGGTACAAGTGAAATCCAGCAAGTCCAAATTGGGCCTTTACCTCTTTGCTTTATGGATAATTCTTGGGCCAGATGATATGGTTTCTTGTTATACTAATCTCAGTTCTCTAATCTATTCTTAACATTTGTATCATTTAGTAATCCAGAGACATTTGCTTCTGGGCTTTTCAATTTTTTGGATACTCTCAATTATTGTGCTTTTAAGTGCATGCTGAATGTGTCTTTGCAAAAGGCAAAGTATTCCCATGCATATGTAAAATTGCAAGACATGTATTTTCCATGATGCTTAATCTGTGGATAAAGAATCAAAGCTTCCAGAGTGCTTCCTGGAATGCTTTGGTTTGTGGTTGTTCAGAGTTTGATTTATTTTTTTTTTTTCCCTATTATTTAGTTTCAGAGTGCCAAGAGACTGCATACCTTTGTAGCCTTAAACATAATTGAGCCTAATAGTCTCTTCTGTGTTTCTGAAAATCAGCAAATGAATAGGTAAATAATATTCCACAGTATAATGAAAAGGTCTGAGAAAATCTGTTGTGGTCTTTTTCCTTAATAGATTTTTACTGTTTGCCATCAGAAATTGAAGGAATCTTTAGTACTCATGGTTACAGTATATTGAGGGACCATAGGGAAGCTACAGTGGCTTTTTTCTGCCAGCCTACATGTGGGTGAATTATGTATTTAACTGCTTGTCTAGAACCAAGCTCAAAAGTTTGTTTCATTCTTCTGTGAGAGCATTTTATTTGTAGCATGCAGTATTTGTTAATTAATAAATAATAAATGATCAAAATGCTGATTTTGCTGCATCTGAAGCTGTGCTATTTTTGAAGGTCAGGAGTAATAATATTTTATGACTAATGTTTCTGATTAAAAAAAAAAAAAAAAAAGTCTTGTTTAAATATTTACATGTTTGCTTTTATTTAAAATTTAACCAGAGCCCCCCTCTTTTCTGTAAGCTGTACTAGAGAGGAATGATCAGGACTCCAGGTATATATTTATTATGAGGAAAACGTATGTCTGAATGCAAGGCTGAATGGTGGTTTATACTTAAGCATCTCTGACGTTAATTTTGGTGGAGTTAGTTTATTCAGTAACAGATCTTTTGATTAGTAGCTGACATGCCTCAGATCTTTTAGTTTATGGGATTTATGTGGTTGCTTACAGAAACTCTTTGGCCTCCGATTTTTGAAGTGTGAAAACTTTTTTTTGGAATGTATTTTCTTCTGTGATACAGCTCTGTCAAAATATTAAGTTGCCACTGCTGCATGGTAACAGCGGCCTTTCTATATTGGATAGTATACTATTAGTTTATAATATATTAGATAATAGCATGTGCGTGTGTATAGTCTTGCTTTATTATTATGAATAATGATTTATGTATACCAGGACAGGTTCCAGATACGTAGACCACATTAAGTAAAAATGTGGAGATATTGGGTGCTAGGTTTGATGTGTGCCGTGCATTTCACACAGCTTGTGGAGCTTAGCTCAGAAAGTCTAATGGTAATGTTATTTCTTCCTTCTTGTTTGTCTAATTTAAACAATGTGACCTGTGCTTACATAATCCTGGTATGAAATGTAAATATATTATTACCTAGTCCACTGAGAATCCCCCACGGACAGTTCTATAACCTGTGCAACTTCATTCCTCCCTTACTGTGTCTGCTAAATGGTGCCTGCGGTGAGGATTTTTCACTTAAATTTGCGGTTCCTGTGTTCTGCATTGCCCTTCAGCACATCCCTCTCCACAGCACCTGCTTTTCAAAGGAGTTGCAGGGAGTGACATAATACCTGATTCAGTTGCGGAAACTAATGCCATGTCTGGCTCAGTTTCAGAGCGTGGCCTGATCCTGACTTTGCTTTTTGCAATTGCAAGTGTGTCTTCTTTCTGATTCATTCAGCACATTATTGTGGCTTTCAAGTTGGAGTCACTGACTGTAAAATCTGTCATTAGTTGAGCTTTTTTAACCTGTCCCACTCTTGCTGTGCCTCCAGCCCTTTTTTCCTTGCTGCATACAAACTCTTCTGTAAAGCTTAGGTGTACTTCCCTAAAAATTTGAAGGCAGATTATTTATTTTGATGCAAGTTCTCTGAGTAGGTGATTTGTAGCGCCATTACAAAGAGGCTGGATGCAGCACCTGGATTGCTTGCAAAGACCAGCTTCCCAAACAAGCTCCATTCACGGACATTTGGTGATAATTTTGTCTCCTTTTGGAGATCTATAATCATTTTTACGAATTACACTCAGTCATTGAAGTGTTTACTCTATGAATATCATAGTTATCAAAGGACTACCTAATTAATTTGAGTCTACTGAGAGTAGACCTTGATTAATTTGCTGTCCATGAGGTCAGGCGTCAGGGAGTAGCTGCCATGTGCTGACTTGAACTCCGCAGTGCCAAAATGCACCGAATGTTTTCTGAGAAATTGGGAACTTCCCAAAGCCCTAGGAGAGCAGGGGAAGTATTTCCTGCCAGAACATAAGAGGCATTTCGTATCTGGGCCATTGGTGGAGCCTTGACGAAGTAAAGAGCTGGCTGTGGACCAGAATCTGCCCTTTAAAATCATTTTATGCCTGGTTCAACATGCTAGGAACCCATAAGCAGTAGCAACTAGTAAGCAAATGGAATTGCTCAACATCACCACTGCTTTCAAAACACTGAAGAATTAATTTGAAAAATACTCAAAATATATGTAGAATCTTGTGCGTGTAGCAGGTTTAGATTTGTGTTTGCGCTGTTTGGTGGATACTGCTGTCATTTTACAGCATATTACAGCATTATAGTTAAAAAACAAACTACAGTCTACTCTTACGGCCAGTTGCCTTCACTTCTCTTTTTCTCCTGTATTTTTTCTGCTTCCTTTGTAGTGCTCCCTTTTAGTCATTTGCAATGATTCTTACTGCTAAATCTAATTTGGAGTAGTTGGAAAGAATAAAAGGGGAAGGTGGCTGAGATAAAGCAAGAAAATTAAGAAATAAAGGAGAATGGACAATATAATGCTGTGGTCAGAGACTGAATTTAAATAACATACTTCTAAAGCTTTAAAGAAGCATAGCAGATGGTCAGTTGCAAATTTTTATTGTTTTCCCCTTTAACTTCTGTCAGTTTCTGTCAGGATCTTTTCAAAGGGTCATAATTAAATCTGTTACCTAAAAATAGTTTTACAAGTGTACAAATTGCATGGTAAACCTGAGGGAATTAACTACTTTATTTATTTTTTTTAAAATGATTGTGGAGGGCAGCATATTTCAGTCTTGGGCTCAGTATCACCAATACGTTTTCCTGAAGCTCTGACCCAGGATTCGATTTGGGGTTAAGTTGAATTTCCAACTCTCCCAAACTCAATTGAGGTCTTTTTCCATTTTCTAATTTTTTTTGTCAAAAAATTGTATATATTGATATATATATAGATGTAGTAATACTATTGCTTTTATTATCTTTCATTTCTGTCACTTGCACACATGCATGCACATATGTGCGTGTTCATGTCTGTACTAATTTATTTTAAAAGCTAGGTACAGCTTCATCAGAGGTGAGAAATCTCATCTTCATAATAAATTAGAGCCTTCCTTTCATGGGAAACAGTCTGATTCAGGTAAATGTGGATTTCCCTTTGGTCCTGTGTTTTCTCAGTGGATGTCCTGACGTGACGAGATATCAGGATATTCACTGGTTTTGACAAAGAGCTGGTGTCAGTAACAGATGGACTGTTGAGGTTTTCTTTTCCCCTGTTGGATAGTAAGTGCTTTGTACATGATGAATTCTATTGTATGAACAGTTATGAAAGAACAGCATTAGTGGCATTTTCTGCATTTAATCATAGAATTATTTAAATTGGAAAAAGTCTGTCAGATCATCGAGTTCAACCATAAGCCTAACAGTGCCAAGCCCACACTAAACCATGTCCCGGAGTTCCACACCTACATCTGTGTTCCTTGCTTCCAGGAATGGTGTGACTCAACCACTTCCCTGGGCAGCCTGTTCCAGTGCTTTATAAACCTTTTGGCGATGAAATTTTCCCTAATATCCAACCTAAACTGATGTTCTAGTGTTAGTTAGATGACTTGTAAGAAATTTTCCTATTTCTTGTGCTCAATAAGAAGAAAATCTTTCTGGCATCAGCTCCTGCTGCCTCTTTTGATTAGTTGTCTGTTGGCAATGTTTGTCTCTGTGCCTCCTCAAGCCACTGAGTGTGGGATTCGAAAGGAAAACATTAATGCTCATTTTCTAATTTGCAAGAGCTGCATTCTCCTTGGGATGAATTTTTTGCTTCACCTGTACAGTTTCAATTAGTTGTTAGTGTAGGTGTCAAAAGGTACCACAGACAGTTCAGACAGTTAACTCCAAAGTATTTTGTTGATGTTGATTCAAAGGCTTTGGGGCCTATGCAAGATGTAAGAGAGTGTATACCTACCTGAGAGAAATACACAGTTGGGCAAATGCTGTTGTCTTGCTGCTTCTTAGGAAGTGCTAGAAAGTCTTCTAATTGTCAATTTTTCGAATGGGCTGTGGTCTTATGGACAGTAATCCATCTGAACAAGGAAGTGCTTGAAACTGAGACTAACATCTCACCCTGATGTGCTTGGTGCATGGAACTTCCACCACCTTTTAGGATGAGTTCTTCCAAAATGGTGCATTATCACTTGTTTTCTGTAAGTGGTTTCATGGAAGAGCGGGATAAAATTGCTGCAATTTATTGCACTGTTTTCTTGTATGGTCTCTTAAGTTGAAATGTATGGAATGAGCTTGGGGAAAGGTCAATGCTTTTGCGATACATTAGTCATCAGCTTTTTTTTGAAAAGCTAATTCACTTACCTTTGTTTGTACCTGTTCTTCTCTGTGTGATCCAATCTACTACAGTAGTACGTAAGTTGCACCTGCAAGTGGGAAATGCTGGAAAATGCCTGGCTGCGATTGAGCTGCTGCCTTCAGAGCAATTCTCAGAAGCACATTTTCCCAGGGTCAACTTGACTCCTCTCTCCTATGTGAATAGGACCTCTTTTTGTCACGGTGGGGAGCAAGGGATGATGGAAAGAGCCATCGCAGGAAACCAGTCTGCTGTTGTGTAGATCAAGTCTCTGTATTAGTCAGCCTCTCTCTTTAACAAAAACATAAAATAAAATACAGCATATGGGGAACCACAGACATGACCAGCTGAACTGTGGCCAAGTTGCATGTTAGCAAAAGGCAGCATCTGCTGTGTAATTCTTGTCAAAGGACAACTCTAATCTCATTGAATCATTAGTTCTCCTGAGAGAATTTTCTCCTTTTGCTTAGCTCAGTAGGCGTGGTTGATGCTGCTTGCTGGGTAAAATGTGTCCTACTAGGACTGACTAAAAGGCCTTGGTGTGGTGACTAGCTAAGTCTGTGGAGAAGATGGCATAGGTTAACTATGGAGTCATAACACAGTGATGCATAAACTGACTATTCAGGGCATTTTTAATGAAGTAGTGTAGCACCTCCAAAATTGAATCAACTGAGTGATTTTTTTTGTAAAGAATGATGAGTGGAAGAAAATTTGAATGTTGAATGTGAATTAAACCTGTGTTATAAAGATACAGAAATATGATAAAAACCAAAATGACAAGATTAAGTGTGTTAAGCTTTTCCAGTTGCAAATCCTACTTCAGAATTGAAGTTTGTATACCGCAAAAATGGCACCCTGTTTAGTTCAGTACGTGCTGGTACTTGAATCTTCTTAGACAGATGAGTGGTATAGCTGATTTTAAACCAGCAGTAGAAACCTGGATTTGATTCAAGCAGCCTTTTGATTTCTGCCAGAAGACTCCTGTTCAGAGTTTCTGGGTTATCTTTACCTGGCACAGCATTGTGCTGCTTTAACATATGCCAAATATTGAATTCCTTGCTGCTACTGCTAACATAGCATGTGCTTTCCCATTTCTGCATCTAAGAGAAGCTGCAGCTGCGAACAGGAGATGTTAGCAAAAAACAAATTTCATTATCTTACTTCTTAGCTCCAGTAATTTCCCTTTATACCTCCTCTTCACTGGAGAAACAGGAAATGTTGCTGATAAAGTCTCCTGGGCTCAAGTGGCTATTGTGTGTTTTCTGAGAAATGGCATTACATGTGTGACTTCTAGTGTTTCTAAAAGCAGCTGGGAAGACCTGTGAGAATAATTCAATGATCAAAACATCAGAAGATCAATTATTGATACATGGGAAAATGCTCGTATTTCAAAATTGCTCAGTATGACTACTACCTCATGTTTTTGCCTTTGTAATGTCAACATACTTCTAGCTGATATTATCTTCTGCATCAAGAGTGAGTGGAGATGAACACTGCTTGTCATTTGAAAGCTGTGATTATAAGCTTCCAGCTGGAATGCACAGTTTCTTTAGTTCCATCAGTTCTGCAAGAACAGCCTCATGGAAGAATGTGAGAGTAGGAGACAAAGAAAATAGAACTGAAAATAAGAAATCTTCTGTTATAAAGTCCATTGGCTAGTGGATATTGCTAGGACTAATTGTCAACATAGAATTCCAGAAAACCAGTAAAATGTTGAGGAATACCCCGGGTTCCAGGTTGGCTTCTGTGCTTAGAATCCTCAAGTCCATGCTGAAGATAGAAATACTGGCACCAAACAGTCCAGCATCTTTTGAAACAGTCTTGGCTAGGAAGCCTTACATTCTTAATTTGGATTTTGTTTAGTCAGTTTAGAGGGCACACTCTCAGTAACTTCAGTTAGAGCTTTATCTCTAATCCTTTCCCTGGAAGTGGTCAATGCACTGGTGCTTACCAGGGCTCCAAACAGCTGAAGATTTTTCAGAGATTATCAGAGAGATGTATTGCGGAGGCTGTAGTTGCAAGGTAAAATCAACTATTTTGACACCTTAGGTCTCTATGCCAAAATAAGAGCCGAAGAGTGATTTGCTTTCCAGGAAGTTGTGCTCAGTTCCTGAGAGAATTGCAGGAGGACAGCTGAGATTCCTGAATGTCCTGTGTCAGGGTGGGTCATCTTGAGAAGGATCAGTTTGCTGCTTTTCCATGGTAGTAACACAAGTAAAGATGAATTCAGGTGCTGAGTGCAGTAATTGTCCCAAAAGCCTTTTAGAAAGTGATAATTTAAGAGATTATTTGACTCTGAAACACTGTTGCTTCTAGGGAATTTTTGTTCTTTGTAACCCTAATACATTACACTCAAATTTATATAATGCTGTTAGTCTCATATTTCAAACTGTTTACCATTTTCTTTGATTGCTCTGCTATGTTTAGTAACATGCCAAAGAGAGTTTAAGATGAAGAAGAGAAAGGAGGAGGGAGAGGAGGAGCAGACAGCTGTAAAGCTGGAAACAGTTTCCAGACAGAGGCATCTCTCTTGACATCAAAGAAAGGTCATAGCTACTTGAAGAAGGAATACAAACCAGTGAGGATTGGGGGAAGGCTTATTCTCTATTGAAGTATAATTTATACCATAGCAGGTGGATTGAGCTCCTGGTCTGTCTGATTTCTTTGAGCTTCTGACAGTTCAGCCCTGTGAGGAGAAGCTGTCCTAAGGCAAGTGCATGTTAGACCATCTTGTTTGAAGCTGTGCAAGGAATCCTGTTGGGGAGCATTCAGTGTATGCACTGGCAGCATCGCTGGTGCAGCTAAGGCATCCCTCCTGGGGAGCTGATTCTGCGAGCAGGCATAGTCTCAGTTTCAGGGAGTAGTTGTGGTCCTGCACAGCCAGATGACAAGCTGACAGGCAGATCATACACAAGCAGAAAATTCTGCATGAACATGCAATGTTCTCATACCTGCAGTTGGCTGTCACAGCTTACGGGGTCCCATGAAGATTGCCTGCCGTGGAGTCTAATGGGAACAAGACTTTTGTCTATTATTGGCCCATTAAGAAAAGCATTCTCTAGCAAGAAGTAGGGTTTCATTAAAAAAAACTCCACTTGCACAAGGTATTTTTTGTAGTGGACAAAGGTAGGGTGGGGTAATAAGGGAAGGGGGGATTAAGGACAGTCCAGAACAAATGATACTTTTTAATGATATCGACATGTTCCCAGACCTAATTATAGATATCGAAAGCAACTCTAAAGGTGGATTTCTAATGCAAGTCTACCCAGGATAATAAATTTCAAATGATAAGCATTCGCTGTTAGGATCAGATTTGTAAAATTCAGAAGTTCACATTATGATATAAAAATGCATCTGCATTTGTTGCCCTGGTCCTGCCTGAATATAAGTGGATTGTTGAGCTTCTAAGTACCAGCCTCTATACTTAATAACCATAGAGAAACATCTCTTACAATGACTTGTGGAAAACTGAATGTATACCTACATGCACCTTCTGTGGATATCTCTCAGACCTTGTATGTGAAGGCATGGTCTCTACATTGCTTTTAATCCTGGAAGGTCAGATGAAGGAGACGCATAGAGCCATCCAACCTCTTGGCTTTGATCTGGTTGCACATTCAGCAAGTATGGAGCTGAGGTCCTGTTCTGAAAAATACCCTAACAAATCACTTTAGCAAAGTGTGTTGTGAATTTTTTCTACAGATCTCAAGTCTGCAGTGGAGTCACCTAAAAATGATGGTTTAATGCAGTAGATAGGCTTCCCTTAGTGCACTTACTAGTGCTTGTTAGTGCTCTTATTGTATCTGTCAGAAGCATCCTTGGAGGAGGTCAATGCTTCTGTGGTAGATGGTTTTACAAATAATTGGGGTGTTACAGTAAACGAGAGTCCTGGATTGCTGAACAGGATCTCTTCTGAGAAAGTACGGACATTTATGGGTTAGTGTTACTTCATAAATGAAAAGGAAATGTCAGCTATTTTGTTTGTTCAGACATTGTCATTGCTATAATACCTCATCATTATTTTTAGCCTTCTCCACTTCTTACTTGGCTCTGTGTAACTCTTCTAAGGAGTTTCTTGAGGACACTATCCTGCATAATAGTCTTTGCAGAAGCAATGTACTGGGTCTCTTCCTTATTAGTAAAGAAAAAAATTCATCCTTTTTTGAGCCTTTTTGGTCATGCTATGAGCTAAACAAATAAAAAGTTGCCTGAATAATGCTCTGCAGCAAACACCTGACTAATTCAAGTTGCCAGGAGGCTTCAATAATAGTAGGAGCAAAGCTCTGTCTGTGGTATTATTTTGTTAAAGCAAGAATCTGCCTGAACTGGTGATACTTATTTTTCTTACGTAAATGTTTTTGAGGGCCAAGTAGACAAGGCTTCCAAAGGCTTTAAATGTAGAAATATGAATACAACAAAGAAATTGAAGCTGAACTGCAAGCAGTTGTATTTCCCCTGTGCTTTAAGTATCTACTCAGCTGTTTGACCTTGGATGACTCTGATTCCATATATTTTACCCTAAGAATCTCAACTTCCAAGGATGACATCCCTCATTTAATGATCTGATGACACTGTGATGTCTGTTAATACTGATACCATCGTGATAATGAGTGGAGCTGGTGACATTTTCCTGTGTATCCCATAACTGCTGTTCTTAGGAAAGCAAGTGAAATACTTAACTGCTTGTTGCTTCTATTAAAAAGGAAAAGCGGCGGAAAGAAGAGGAAAGAGGAAAACCAAACATAAGTGAAGTTTATAGTGAAAATGGATGTAGGGTTATCACCAGATACTGCTGTCCTTTAAAGTGCAGTGCAGAAGGAATGTTCAGGTTACTGAATATTCTGTTTTTCTGTAATCTTATTAGTGGTAATATTTAATAATAGTTGCTGGAGGTGCTGCATACAAAGTTCTTTTAATATGGTAGAAGTCATTAATCCTGTAATCAAAATTAGCATGTGTTTGGGATGTATCTATCTTGTGTTAACCAAAAAACGTGTCTCCAATGTAAGAAGCTGTTCTGTTTCATGCCTTTTTTTTTTTTTTTTTCTGGAAATCTCCATTGACAAAAACAAAGTTCTTCTATCTTTAAATAGATACTCATTTTTCTCTTTTCATGGCTAGACCTCATCCAGTATTTTGAAAACTATTTTTAGTGTTTGTAGGAGGAATGTGCTACAATCATTCATCCTTGCGCCTCTGTCAGTTGTTAAATGTGCAAGTCAGGGGACCTCTGATGTGACTGTGCTTCTCAGAGGATTTGTTTATGCCTTAGAGTTTGTATACATGTGGGCTTCATCACATGTTTGCAAGGGATAAATATTGCCTGCATCCATACGTACAAAGAGCTTTTTTGCATGTAGTCATTTGTGACAGCTCCTGAGAATATAAGTGGGAGGCTGGAGGGAGAAGATATGCATCTTCAGCCTAATTATATTTTGAGTTTTCTGTTTTGATGTATTTTTAATCTTGTTATTGGTTGATGTAGAGTAGTGGTTTTGATGCAGTTTATGCCTTCAAAGATATTTCACAGGTTAACTTGGAAGTGGAACAGCTGTTTGCAGTGAGTTGCTGCTGGTGCAGAGGAATTGGTTCAGACATGTTAAACTTCAGAGTTAGAATGAGACGTGCTGATCAATACGGACAAAGCAAGCAACTAAAAATACTGTCTTATGAAACATAGTTGTGCTTTAAAGTGAAACTCAGGATTTAGTTGCTTGTTTAAGAATTCTTATTTTCAAATATAGCAGTTTGAAAATGAGCTATAAACTTGTTGCTGTAAAATCTGCAGTAACTTTTAAACCAAAAAGGTGCTAAGAGAATACAGTATAAACTGGAAATTAAATTGAGGGCAACAGCTGGGGTCTTAATTCTTTAGTGGCTGTCGGCTTCAGACTAGTTAACAGAGATGTCCTTAATGTGAAGGATTTTCTGGCAGCAAAATTGTAATTGCCTTCTGCAAAGGATGAAACTTTTTTTTTAATAAACAATTTAGTATAGTTAGACTTTAAGGAAATCAGTACAATTTTCATTAAAATGTTATTTGTACAGATATTTTTGGTATTTTTTTCCCCTCAGTTGAACAGTAGCCTCGGTGTCAGTCTTATTCACTTATTTCCTAAGTAGATTGTACTGAGATGATGAATTGCCACATCCAGGACTTTCCAGTTAAAGGCTGTCCAGTTTGTTGTGCAGTTGTGACCTGGACTGATGGATTGCAAAGCAAAGCAGCAGATTTGTAGCTGCACTCACTTTAATTTTAAGGGGTGATCTGAGGACAGTAAGCAGTATACCATCTTGAAATAAATCCATAAAATAGAAAAGAATTTGAAAGAAGAAGTAATTGGGCTAATACACAGTGACATTTCTGTACTTTATGTAACTTTTACTTTACAGTATCACAGTATGTTTGGGATTGGAAGGGACCTCAAAAGATCATCTAGTCCAATCCCCCTGCTGGAGCAGGAACGCCTAGGTGAGGTCGCACAGGAACATGTCCAGGCGGGTTTTGAATGTCTCCAGAGAAGGAGACTCCACAAGCCCCCTGGGCAGCCTGTTCCAGTGCTCTGTCACCCTCACTTTAGTTGTAAAAGTAGACACCATAGTTACTTGTGTTTCTGCAGGAGGTGCATACTTAGTCATCTTTTGATTTACAGCACTTCACAGTAACAACTTCTCTGTGCAAGGGTTCATTCTGTTTCTCATGCTTCCTTTTTAACTGATAGTGAATATGAAACTGCTTACTACTATTTATGGTATTAACTACATACCTGTGTTTTATTATCCAATTACAGGACTGAATTAACTGTTCACCATTTCATCATTACTCCTTGTATTTTCTTCTACTTTTCTGTAGGTGTTATTACCTACCTGACATCTGAAATGTGAAACGTGCAACGTGCTAGAATTGGTGCACACTGTGCTCTCAGCCTCTGATGGCTGGGATGGGAGCTCTGCTTTCCATGCATATTTAAAGCAATATCTTTGGAAAACCTTTTGCATAGAGGTTCCTGAAAATGGTGAACAATTTATTTCAGACTCTTCTTTGGATAACATTTTGGACAAACTTTTACTCCTGAAGTTGTTCTTTTTTAGCCTGTGTTCTGATGTAACTGTATTTCTCTTGCCAAGGACAGAGAAATTGGAAAACTGGTCAGCAAAGAAGGAAGGTGGTGCAGCTACAACAGAGGCCTAGAAGAGCTTCGATTTAACCTGGCTCTGCTGTTGATTTCTTACTTGTGTTTCCAAGAATCTTGCAGCTTTTTACTTCCTTTAAAAAAAAGCAGTAAGAAGTCATCTGGTTGCAAAGAATCATCACAGTATCACAGTATGTTTGGGATTGGAAGGGACCTCAAAAGATCATCTAGTCCAATCCCCCTGCTGGAGCAGGAACGCCTAGGTGAGGTCGCACAGGAACATGTCCAGGCGGGTTTTGAATGTCTCCAGAGAAGGAGACTCCACACCCCCCTGGGCAGCCTGTTCCTGTGCTCTGTCACCCTTACTGAGAAGAAGTTTTTTCTCCTCCCAGCTGAGTGTCATCAGCAAACTTGCTGATAGTACACTCTATTCCCTCGTCTAAATCGTTAATGAATATATTGAACAATATTGGCCCCAGTACTGACCCCTGAGGCACTCCACTAGATACTGGCCTCCAACTAGACTCCGCACCATTGACTACCACTCTGGCTTCTCTCCTTAAGCCAGTTTGCAACGCACCTCACTACTCTATTGTCTAGACCACACCTCCTCAACTTAGCTGTGAGGATGCTGTGGGAGACTGTGTCAGAGGCTTTACTGAAGTCAAGGCAGACCACATCCACCGCTCTGCCATTATCCATCCACCTTGTTACATTCGCATAAGAGGCTATGAGGTTGGTCAAGCATGACTTCCCCTTGGTAAAGCCATGCTGACTGCCCCTAATAACCCTCTTATCCTTGATATGCCTTGAGATGGCACCAAGGATAAGCTGTTCCATTACTTTCCCAGGGACAGAGGTGAGGCTGACCGGTCTATAATTACCCGGCTCCTCCCTCCTGCCCTTTATGAAGACTGGAGTGACATTTGCTTTCCTCCAATCCTCGGGCACCTCTCCCGTTTCTCAAGACTTGGCAAAGGTGATGGAGAGCAGTCTAGCAATGACTTCAGCCAGCTCCATCAGCACCTGCGGATGCATCTCATCTGGACCCATGGATTTAGGGATGTCCAGACTATTTAATCGCTCCCTAACCCAGTCCTCATCGACTAAAGCAAACTCCTCCATTGACCTGGCTTCATCTTGGGTCTCAGGGGTACAGGGCTCCGCAGGACAGCCTCCAGCAGAGTAGACAGAGACAAAGAAGGCATTCAGTAATTCTGCCTTCTCTGTATCTTCTGCCACCAGGGCACCCACCCCACTCATCAGTGGGCCTACATTGCCTCTGGTATTAGACTTATCTGGTATGTATTTGAAAAAGTTCTTTTTGCAGTCCTTGGCCCCTCTTGCCAGCTGTAATTCTAAGGAGGCCTTGGCTATCCTAGCTGCCTTCCTATGTCCTCTAACAGCAGCCTTATATTCCTCCCAAGTGGCCAGCCCCTGCTTCCATGACCTGTAAACTCTCCTCTTCTTCTTGAGCATACCCAACAGATCCCTATTCAACCACGCAGGCCTCCTGGCTCCCTTCCTTGACTTCCTATGTGTGGGGGTGCTGATCCTGAGCGTGGAAGAAGCAATCTCTGAATGCAACCCAGCTATCTTGGGCCCCTTTTCCTTCAAGCAGCCTTGCCCATGGGATTTCCCCCAGCAATTAATTGAAAAGGCCAAAGTTAGCCCTGCTAAAGTCCAGGGTTGCAATTCTACTTGCTACTCTGTTCCTGCCACACAAGATGCTGAACTCCACCATCTCGTGGTCACTGCAACCCAGGCAGCCCTCAACCTTTACTGCTTCAACCAGACCCTCCTTGTTAAGTGAGGATGAGATCCAGCAGTGCACCTCTCCTAGTCGGTTCCTCCACCATCTGCATGAGGAAGTTATCATCAATGCACTGGAGGAACCTCCTGGACTGTGGCTGGCTGGCTGAATGGTCCTTCCAGCAAACATCAGGGAAGTTAAAATCACCCACAACAACCAGGGCCTGTGACTGTGAGGCCACTCTCAGCTGCCCATAGAAGGCCTCACCAACTTCGTCAGCCTGATCTGGTGGCCTGTGACAGAAACCCACAACAGTGTCACCCCTGCCAGCCTGCCCCTTGATCCTGACCCATACACTCTCAACTCGCTCGTCATCCACTCCTGGGCAGAATTTAGTACATTGTAGTTGCTCTCTCACATAAAGAGCAACTCCACCACCACGCCTGGCTGGCCTGTCTTTCCTGAAAAGGGCATAGCCATCCATGACCACATTCCAGTCATGTGAACTGTCCCACCATGTTTCTGTAATTGCCACCAGATCATAATCTCCCGACCGAACATAGGATTCTAACTCCTCCTGCTTATTCCTCATGCTGCGCACATTGGTGTACAGGCATTTCAGGGAGCGAGCAGAGCACACCAATTTCTCCCTAGGGGCATAGGAGGCCACCTGGTCCTCATCAGTTTTAGAATGCTGCCCCACTGGGACAAGCCCAGCTACAACCCCATCCCCCTTCGAGCCTAGTTTAAAGCTTTCCAAATGAGCCCAGCTAATTCCTGCCCCAGCATCCTTTTGCCCCTGCGAGATAAACCTTTCCTGCGTGACACTGTCCGGACTGGTGTCTTATAAAACCAACCATTATAAAAAAATCCAAAGCCCTGCCTGTAGCACCACTCTTGGAGCCAACCATTTAGAGACTGAATTTTCCTGTTCCATCCCACATCATCACTTGAAGATGGAAGGAGTGAAGAGAAGATCACTTGAGCCCCTGAGTCTTTCACCATCCTTCCTAAGACCTTGAAATCATTCTTCATTCCCCTCAGACTACGGGAAGCAGCTTCCTCCCCATCTGTCTGGAAGACCAGCAGCGGGTAGTGGTCTGTCGGGTGCACCAGTTCGGGGAGCTCTCTAGCGATATCCTTGATCCGGGCTCCAGGTAGACTGCAAACTTCCCTAAGATGAGGGTCGACTCTGCATACTGGGCCCTCTGTTCCTTTCAGAAGGGAATTTCCTATTACTATCACCCTTCTTTCTTTCTTATCAGAGGCAGTCTTAAGTTGTGAAGTCAACCGCCTGTTCCTATGTGATCTTGTAGGCAGGCTTGGCACCACCTCCTCAACTACCTCTTCTTCAAGATCCAGGGCCTCAAATCTATTATGGAGCGGCATCTGGGGAGGCAAAGCAGGCAGGGAGGGGGGCTGCCCGTGACGCCGAACCGGAATACGCTTCCAACCCTCGTCGTCTTTTAGGTCCCCTACCTCTGCCCGACAGCGACAAGGGTGGGGCCGTCTCAGGACTTCCGCCTCTGTCCGAGAGGGCAGGAGGTCCATCTCCTTTTGGGGGGGTACCTCCCTGGGACCTTTCCGACTGGCACGTCAGGGTGTTACTCCACCAGTCGATCTCCCTTTCGCACTCCCTGATGGTCCTCAGCATCTCAACCTCCTCCTTAGGTTTCACAACCATGTGGAGCAGATCTCGCACCTGCTCACACCTCACGCAGGTGGAGTGCTGGCCTCCCTCCCCCGGCAGCAGCAGGCTCTGGCACTCCCTGCAGCCAGAGACCTGAACAGCCACCGTTCGGGACAGAGCCTTAGTCTGCGTTGCCACCGTCTGTTTGGGACAAGCTCTCCTCCTGGAGGCGACCATGGTCGTCAGCAGTCTGGGATGCTGGCAATAAGTTAGAGGGCCTGACAAGCAACAAGTGCTCTCTGCACCCTGCTGCACAAGCTGCCACACCCGCTGCTGCAGCACAGGGTGGGTGGGACTCACCCGCTACACAAGCTGGTTGCTCCTCTCTGCACCTGGTGGGCAGCGACTAGTCATGAAAATGTAAAGCTGGTACTTCACAGCTTCTTTGTCCTTTATGCTACTATCTGTAGTTTACCTGGCAGAAGTAGTGCTATGTTTCCAAGAAAGGGAGGAGGAAACCAACAAAGAAATTATTCCTTTATTCAAACCTTCACTGTAGCAAGCTTATGTTTTCATACTAGCTATTTACTATACATTTTTGAACTTGCACTTCCTATTAAAGTATAACTTGGCTTTTCTAGAGCATATAGACCCTGATTTAGGAGGAACAGGAGGTAGTGTAGGTAGTGTATGTTTTTAATAGATAGTTACTGATGTATATTTTACTCCCATGTGCATTTCTCTCTCTTCTTACTTGTGTACTTTCAACTGTATTCAGAATTTGGTGTTGGATGCAGAAAAGTGAGTATGAACAGGTTGACAGCAATGGGTCTGTACATATAAAGAAAGTACCTGAGTGACACTTCTAATAACCGTTTAAGCAGTTGCCTGATTTTAAAGTGTACCAATCCTCTGCTGAGAATTTAGGTATCGGTAGGTGAATATCTTTGCCCCTCCAGTTTTGCATGAAAGCATAAATGGTGTAAATTTTCTCCAGCAGCTGACCAAAAAGTTTTCTTGTAGCACAAGCCAAAGTTGCGGCTGTGCCACCTTGTCTGCTGTCTTTCACTTGCTCCTACTTATCTCTCACAAAAATTGATATGGCTGCTCTTCCGTGGTAACCTTCTTACAGATTTTAAAGGGCTAAGCTTCTTATCTCCCTTTAGAAATGTTGATGGCTAGAACAACAGATATACAAATAAATGTAAAAATTTTAAGGAGCTATTTATAGACCCTAATGGATATGATTTTTTCTGAGAGAAAGACAGGTAGTTCAAACCCATTCTACAGGACAGCAAGGATTCAGATATTCAGAGATTTGTCCAGATTCACAAAGGCAGGGTAAATGTAGGAATATGGAAGCTTTCTTTGGTAGTGGGAAGCTCAGACCCTTGAATTTCCATATGGTGAGAGAGACCCATATGGTTTGAAGACTTGAACAGATATTAACAGTTCTGGTGCAGTTTTTGGTAAGTCATACACAGGTCTATTTGCAAATGAAGTCAAAATGGATTAATGGCTTCAGCAGTGCTATCTGTCTATGTGTGCTTTATTCATAAATTGGTAAAACGAGTACACAGATTCTACCCACGGTGACACAGACTTGTCAGTGGTGTCCTGCAGTTGCATCTGCTTACAAAATAATTTGAGTATCTGGGAGTCTTCCAGTTTTTGGAAGTCTGTGAAGCCTCTGGAATGTTTGCATTAAGTTTTCAATGAGATTATTCTGGTGAACCTTTGATCTGTAAAATAAAATCACAACATGCAAAGTAGCACATCTGGGTTTTTGATATTTTGAGAAATTTTTACTACCCAAAATGAAGCTTCTAGCTGCTGCCAGGTGAAAGGAAGATGGTTCCCTTGCATGCTCCCTGTGTGCTACCTCATGTGCACACCTTGATTCTATCCCGTGCTTCACATTGACTCCCACTGGAGTAATTTTAAAACTGTGCACTTCTGCAAAATGTACATTAATCCTACTTTTGAAAGTAGTCTTTAAATTGCATACTAGTGTTCCTCAAAAAAAGACTATTTGTGTGGGATGAAAGAAGCTAAATTTAAAATCTGTAGAGCTTTCTTCAGGTTCTGATATACTTACGTCATAATGATGTCACTGAAGTTACCCTCTTTAGACACAAATATTTGTTCATTACAGGTTTATTTAAGGTAAATTTTAGGAATGCAACTACTTTGGCTTTTATATCAACATTTCTACAAGTTTTCTGTGTGTTAAGGTCCTATGTTTCAGTCTTTAGAACATCTAGTTATAATGCTACTTTTAAAAGAACTTGCAAAATGTGAAGCAGTTGTGAAATTTACATTTATCTGGAACAATGTTGTTTGTTTCCACGAATTCAATAGCATCACTGTAGTACAGGGTCACAGGGGTTAATTTTTGGTGCTTACACATGAAAATGGGTATGCAAGTGGGATGTTGAATGACTGGTGGGAGGTTTTTATCCCTTCTCCCCAAAACAGTTTGGCAGAACTTGTCTGAGAGCAAAGGGGCATTTTCTCTATCGTCCTGTTACAGAACAGTGGGCTTCTGTTACATTCCTGTTAAATGCAACCTTTGTGGTATTTTTAACAGGGAGCAGCTCCCTTGTTCATGCATGTTTCTGAAGAAAAATGACATGCAGATGAATAAAAGTTGTAGGCTGATGCTACATCACATATCTGCCAGCCAGGCTGGTGGGGAAACAAGCAGAATTGTTAGCTGGGGACACAAGCCGACATTTCTGCAAAATGTTATTCTGTTGGGGCTTGTTTTAAATAGTCTGAACAGCCTTGGGGCACTGAGCTGATAAGGTCCAAAACTGGTATGGAGATGGATGAGACTGATGAAGTGAGCAGCAAATATAAACCTATACTGCCAAGCAGCAGCTGTCTGTGCTGCCATCCTGTTGGAAATGTTTGTATAGTTCCCTGGGAACTGGTCTTCAGAAGCAGAGAAGGCAGGAATTATAAGTGAAGACAGGATTTCTGCTAATTCACTTACATTAAGTTTAGGAAAGTGCCTCAGAGGGGGATAACACCCAGAAGTACTATGGCCATGGTTTTCAAAACTGGGGAGTCCCAAATTCTCGGGGTATAAATGCACAGGAGTGAGTTGCAGGCAAAGTACAGAAGTTGCCTTCACCAGGAGTAAGTAGAATTCTCAGTCTCAGCTTCTTGAACTGTCTTGGTCTCAGTTTCTCAAACAAGCCTCAAAGTGTCTTGGTTTCATGGCTGAAATGGGAAGCATGATGTTAATTTCCATCACAAAGATGTCACAAGAGAAATGAATCTATTAATATTTATTGTATTATGTGACAATGATGAGGGCTTTTATTATGCTCTAATGATGGATTGCAGAACTTTCTGGATACATTTTTGCAATATTGTGATGTATGACCAGTTTACTGATGAAGTAGAGAACTTGGTTAACCTGTCTTCTGCAGCTCTAGTTCATACAGATCCTGCAAAGGGACGCTGTCATATGGATTGCTTTATCTAGGAAGTTCATGGTTCTCAGTGTGCTGAAACTGAAGGCACATGCTGAACTCTTCCTCCCTGAGGAAACCACTTTTATGTTTAAGAGGTGAATTTTCAATGGTATATATAGGGGCTATTTCTACGTTTTACTCTTCCCAGATTCAGTTTTTTAGTACTTGTCCATTCGCTTTATATCTCCATGTATTAAGTAATAATCTAGGAAAAAAGGCAAAGCTGTTTTCTGCAGAGGTTTATTTCTCGTTAGGTTTTTACTAGAGACTTCACCTCCTTACTTGTAAATCTGTAGGACACACTGATGGGAAACTAGCACATGACTTGTAAGTAGGAAGATTACAAAACTCTTTATTTTTTGTTTCAGAAAGTACTAAAAAATCTCTTTGGACAGAAAAGCTTACTATGGTGAATATTCAAGTAGAGAGACGGAGGGAACGTGGAAAAGGCAAAATGCTCCTGCCTAGACAACCTTTGGGTTTCTCTGATGAATCAGAATGGTGTTTAACTCAGGTGTTGTTTTTTTTTCTTCTCTTGTTCATCTTACTTCCTTAAAGGAGAAGGCACTGAGGATATATTCCCCTTTCCTTTTCTGTTGTGTTAGGCTTTTGCTCCATTCCCATGGTGACTGCAGTTTTTTGAGAACTGGCCCAGAGCACAGTAAGCCATGATGATATTTATCATATTCTGTACTGCTACTGGTACAGTGGCTGTCACAGGACTCAAAAGCCTGATGTAGAGATGAACAGACTGGAGAAGAGTTATGTGTGTACCCAAGAGACGGTTCTTTTATGGCTAGGTTAGGCAAACAAGTCAGCTTGGTAATACGTAGGTCTCCCCTCTTGTGTGAAATATTTGTTTACATGGCCGTAATGTTGCACATGTCTGACTTTCTAGCAGTCTGTAGCCTTTTTCTAGGCAATAAAAAAAACCTACTTCAGATGAAGTAATGAAGACTTAACTCTCAACTCAAGTCTTCCAGGCTGTTCAGATGTTTAATAGTCTGAATATTTTAAACCACTGGCTGTTTGTGAGCCTAATTTTTGTAGGAGCTAATTTTGTGGAAGACAAAATATTGTCTTCTGAAAATATTTCACTTTACAAAAAGATGGAAAATTGAGCATATCAGCAAATTTACAGACTCGTTGTAGCCTTTGTGTCTTAACCAGAACCAAAAGGAAGAGGGTGATAAGAAACTTGGTAGTGTATATAGTTGTAGCACTGTAAATAAATACTAATCAGTGTATGAGCTTGTGCATATGCATCTGTGCGAGCAATGCTTTACAGCCAGTAATGGATGTGTCTTCCTTTCAAATAGGTCAGCTTTGTTAGCCATTGATGCAGAAGCCTTCGTTTTTGTGACAGGAGACCCCAGCTGGCCATGATCCATGCTGTGCCTGCCATGCTGAATGGCCACAGAGTGCAGAATAGGTGGCTGCTTGAAGTCCTGGGCAGAAGGGGATCTACCTATTCATTTTATCCACTTATTTTGCACCACAGAAGCACATTTATCTTCATTCTAATCAGCTGCCTGTGCCTGGATCTCAGTGTGGAGCTTTTATGCTGGTAACCTACTGGCGTGGTGCAGGGACAGAGGCTGTGGGGTGGCTCCTGGCTTGCTTTGGGGAGCTGAGCCTCATCCTGTGCCTGGGCTGGGCTTGGTGGGTGTCTGGGAACAGAGCCTGAAGCACAGCAGCTTGTTGTCACAGGCCTGCTTTAGGCCAAGCTTTATCACTCCTGTGCCCATTAAAGGACAAGTATGGGGTAGGAGGGGGAATGTTTAATCTTTCCCCTCCTTTCCTTCAGATTTCTCCATCTTACTGCTTTCTTAGGCATCAGAGCCCATTTTTTATTCAGCTTTAAGCATGTGCTGACCAAGAGGAAGCATCAGGGTTTAGGCATAACCATGTGAGACAGAAAAGCAGCCAGACTTAAAAGCTAAGTGAGGATTTGTTTAGGTAAATAGAAAACCAAAATACAGAGAATAGCATGGGGCATGAAGTGTGATCACACCTGTCAGCACTTCTCAGTACTAAGGATCAGATTTTTTGGCTCTAATCCGTTTCTTGCTGAAACAATTTCCAACTGACTTCAAATGCAGTTGGATTGAAGACTTTGAGAAATCATTCAAAATGTCTCATATGCTTCTAGTGTATTATGTAGAATAGGTCAGATTTTTTATTTGAAACTGGTGATCACTGAAGGGCCTATTGCCTGTGGGATTCCCAAGCCGATTCTTCAGGAATTGATATTTGTGTTTTGTAGAGCCCTTCTGAAGCCAGTAGCATCTCCTCTTGACTTCAGTATTTACTCCCCAGGGTAACTTTGGAAATTCAGGTGTGTACTGGGTTGAATGCGAGGTTTAATTTAACCATTTTCTGGGTGGAGGTGGAAAAGAGATAAATGTTTAATCAGAATAAAGTATTTTTTGTTGCTGTGAAGAAAGTTGCTTCTTTCTTTGAGAAGGAAAACTGCCTTTTCTTTGAGAAGGTGAGTAAAAGCCCTGTGCAGAAAAAGTTGATCACTGTGGCAACTGATAATTTAAGGGAAAGGTCATGATAAACTTCCTTTCTTGTACCCTCAGTAATGTACATTGCTTTTTAATGTTCACTTTTAATAAGTATTCAATATGAGGTTTTGAAGAATTGAAAAATACCTAGGAATAATTTTGCAAGTATAATTTAGCATCATATTCTTTAGATCTTATTTACAACACTTTCATTGATAGCTTCCCCTCAGTGCTGATGTGATCTATAAAAATGGTCACAACTGTGAGTACATATGGAAAGAACAAGAATTTCCCATCTGCTGTTGTAAATATGTATTGTAATCAGATTTCCTTGTGTTTTTGTAACTATAAGTGCTGTCAAGTCATCAGTGTTCACTGCCAGTATTCAGCAACAGTAGAGGATGAAAATGTGGAAAGAGGCCATGCTGGCAGCAGTGCTGTCCATTACAAATTTTACCTGAAACAGCAGAGAAGAAGATCTTACTGTTATAGTTCGGTGAACGTGGGAAGAATGTGCTTGATATTGGTAGCAGGGTCAATTCTCTTGCTTATCATTAATCGTCACTTCTTCTATAAAAAGAGATCTTTTAAAGTAGACCATGATCCACGTGAAACTGTAATATTGTGGTTTTTTTTTTCTTTTACTGGTGATTTGTTTTATTTTCAATTTTCCTACCACCTTTTTCATATCAAGATCAATTTTTCCCCCCACTAGTTCTTAAAAGGTGTTGACAACCACCAAACTGTCACTCCAGTCTTCAAAAAGGGCAGGAGGGAGGACCCGGGTAGTTATAGACCGGTCAGCCTCACCTCTGTCCCTGGGAAAGTAATGGAACAGCTTATCCTTGGTGCCATCTCAAGGCATATCAAGGATAGGAGAGTTATTAGGGGCAGTCAGCATGGCTTTACCAAGGGGAAGTCATGCTTGACCAACCTCATAGCCTGGTGGATGGATCCACAAGGTGGATGGATGATGGCAGAGCGGTGGATGTGGTCTACCTTGACTTAAGTAAAGCCTTTGACACAGTCTCCCACAGCATCCTCACAGCTAAGTTGAGGAGGTGTGGTCTGGACAATTAGAGTAGTGAGGTGGGTTGCAAACCGGCTTAAGGAGAGAAGCCAGAGAGTGGTAGTCAATGGTGCGGAGTCTAGTTGGAGGCCAGTATCTAGCGGAGTGCCTCAGGGGTCAGTACTGGGGCCAATATTGTTCAATATATTCATTAACGATTTAGACAAGGGAATTGAGTGTACTATCAGCAAGTTT
This sequence comes from Nesoenas mayeri, assembly GCF_963082525.1. Taxonomy (NCBI): domain Eukaryota; kingdom Metazoa; phylum Chordata; class Aves; order Columbiformes; family Columbidae; genus Nesoenas; species Nesoenas mayeri. The sequence goes on along the minus strand of NC_137542.1, from coordinate 25,122,590 downwards.
GCTGATGACACTAAGCTGGGAGGAGAGGCTGACACGCCAGAAGGCTGTGCTACCATCCAGCGGGACCTGGACAGGCTAGAGAGTTGGGCACGGAATAACCGGATGAAACCTAACAAGGGAAAGTGTAGAGTCCTGCATCTGGGCAGGAACAACCCCAGGTTCCAGTATAGGTTGGGAATTTCCATATTAGAGAGCAGTGTAGGGGAAAGGAACCTGGGGGTCCTGGTGGACAACAGCATGCCCATGAGCCAGCACTGTGCCCTTGTGGCCAGGAAGGCCAATGGCATCCTGGGGTGTATTACAAGGGGGGTGGTTAGTAGATCAAGAGAGGTCCTCCTTCCCCTCTACTCTGCCCTGGTGAGACCCCATCTGGAATATTGTGTCCAGTTCTGCGCCCCTCAGTTCAAGAAGGACAGGGAACTGCTGGAGAGGGTCCAGTGTAGGGCAACAAAGATGATTAAGGGAGTGGAGCACCTCCCTTACGAAGAAAGGCTGAGGGAACTGGGTCTCTTTAGTTTGGAGGAGACTGAGGGGTGACCTTATTAATGTTTATAAATATATGAAGAGTGAGTGCCACGAGGATGGAGCCAGGCTCTTCTTGGTGGCAAACAATGATAGGACAAGGGGTAATGGGATCAAGCTGGAACACAAGAGGTTCCACTTAAATTTGAGAAAAAACTTGTTCTCAGTGATGGTGACAGAGCACAGGAACAGGCTGCCCAGGGGGGTTGTGGAGTCTCCTTCACTGACGACATTCAAAACCCACCTGGACATGTTCCTGTGCGACCTCACCTAGGCGTTCCTGCTTCAGCAGGGGGATTGGACTAGATGATCTTTTGAGGTCCCTTCCAATCCCAAACATACTGTGATACTGTGAAACCCCCAGGGAAAGAAATGGGGATCCACTTTTGAGATCAGAGCAAGGTCAGTAGTTGCCATGAGCCATGGATCGTATGTTGTTCCACGTTAGCAATTTGTGCAATAACATGCAGAGGAGGACTGAGGAAGAAATGTTGTTAAGGGAATCACTGAATGGCGTGAAGCCACAGAGCAGCTCCTGTCAGAGGCATGGGAGGCATGGCTGCGGTAATGGCCAGAATGATGCTTTGGACTGGGAAAGCATTTAATTTCCTCATTTACCACATAAGTCATACATTCAAACCCCATTTGCCTCATCTCTGTGTACCAGAAGAAACGTTGACTCTAAATGCTGGATTTTCTGTTTCCATTATTTTATTTAAATGGCTTTATTTTTTGGGTTTAAGCAACAATTGTTCAATAAATACTCAGTGATCTATTAGTTACATTTATTTAAGTGTAACTGGAAGGAGGTGTGTTTGTTTCTTTGTTTGTTTGTTTTTTAAATAAAGAAAATCATTATCAAGTTCCTGAAGGCTCATTTTTTTTGAATGTGCACTTTATCATTTGAAGTGTCTTTAGTAGTGTTAGGTGTGCTAAAACATAAAGGGGAGTGACTGGCATTTTCTGGAAAGAAAGATAAAAGAGCACAGGGATTGTGCAAAATAGAGATCAGTTGTGTTACTCAGTTTCCTAGGGAATTTCAAAGAAAATTTCAGGCCCTGCTACTTTTAAAATATTTAAGATTTATGCAACTTATTGGTCAGCTTACTTTTGAACTAATGAACATAAAAGGAGAACTAATAAATTAGCTTTTTCATCTCTAGAAAACTCTAAAATTAAACACAGCTGTCTTTGGCTTACTGTGAGAGAGAAGAACCGAGACTACAACTTCCTGTTTCATTGCATAGTTTACTCAATCTGTTTGCCTTGAAGGTGTCATTCCTCTTGTTCTACAGGTTCAAGTTCGTACCTTCATTCAACAACACTCTGATGTAATTTCCCATAACTGCACCAACAGATACTGGGAGCAAACCTACTTTTTCTGGTGACCCTTTGGGAATACAGTGAACTTTTCAAAGGCTCCTGTTGCAAGTAGGTTGAAGGGATCCAGCAATCTTGAGTCAGTGGCTGTTTCATCCGTGGTAGTTCCCACATGTATGTTGAGATGCTACGAGTGCTGCACCTTCACAGTTGTGCACTGTAACACTCTTCCTACCTGCTGGTGAAAAGCTACACACATTTGCCAGGCCCCCTTCAAGTGGGTGTCTCTGGGCTGTTGCTGAGTCTTGTGACTGCTGAGAGTTTATCTGGTTTTCCCTGCCCTGCAGGGAGGTCTTACAAGTAGACAGGATAATCTGGGCCTACATCTTCCCCTCTGCAAATCTCTGGCTGACCCACCTTCTTCCTGAGAACGTATTATGTCTGTGTGTGATATTACCACAATACATAAATGTATTTCAGACCGTCAGAAGTCTGCGTGATGTGCAGTCCTGCATCTTGCGATGTTAAGACATTCTGTTAAGACAGAAAAAAATCAAGTTGAGAGTAAAGACAAGCATGTTAATACAAAGAGAAACACAAGAAAGAGTGGTCCAGGCTGGGTCATGTTACAAATACCTTGGATTTTATTGAGACCAAGACAAGAGAAATTAAGCACTGGACTCTTAATTTCATTTTTGGAGTTGTTTACAAGTTTGAGCTCCATAAATTAGCATGAAGAGATCTTTTTCCCATGTACAACAGCTTGCATTGTAGGCTGAAATGCTGCCCTGAGACTGCAAAATGCTGTGGTGCATGCTTCTTTTTCTGTCCTCCCAGCTCTTCACTTATTCAGCTTCCATCAAATGCGAAGCTAGTGGGGCATTTGACCCTTGCAGAATTAAGCTCTGAGTTTTAAAAAATAAAACCAGTGAGACTTGCAGAGTGTGCTCCAGGATGTGTAATAAGTAACTTAAAAATACAGTATTTAGCAAGAGGGATCCCCTAAAATCAACCTTTGAGCTAATATTTTAAAAATGCAGTTTTACAGTATGTTGAACTGTATTATTTACTGCGTTAGAATGCTTTAATAAACTTCTTAAAATTCTTCACACATGTGCTTTGAAAGCAATGAAAAATTTCTCATGGTTGCCAGTGTAGAAGCTGACATTGCCAAGGTGATTTATATTGGTTTATGCAGATGTTGGTTTATGCAGATCTTGGTTTATGCAGATGTTGGTTTATGCTGATTCTATTGCCACTCTCACTGTTACATGCTTAAGGCATGGAAAGCCCTGAAGTGAGTTAGTGTTGAATGTTAGAAGGTTATTCTTGCTTTCCACCATCTCACTGGTAAAGCTAGTGTAAAGCCAGCCTTGATAAACTGTCAAGACAAAGCTGAGTCCATTGCTGTTTGGATTCCATAGCACCCTTGTAATCTTTCTCTCCTCCGTTATATGAGATGGTTCTGCTTTCCTCTGCCCTGCATAGTAGTGTCTTTTGCCTCTCCTGGGCTGTGACCCAAGTGACTGGCTGGAGGATAAAATGCTGCCCATATTTCCTTTATGTGATCTTTAGGATATGTTGGACTGTGACTAAGGGTCAGAATAAGACCTTGAATTTTCTGTGGTCTTTTCTGAGAAGCCAGTATTGGCAAGAAAATTTGCATTTTACCTTTGTACTTGCTCTGTGGCGCGTTGGGCTTGGTTGGGATTCGGGATTTTCTTAGCTTAGAACACATGCAGGAAGAGAGCTAGTGTACTTCCATAGTTGATGTTTCTGAGGAGAGATGTACTCTGGCATTCAGTGCTGCTGCTCTTGGCCATTTTATTCTCTTTATGGGTAAATAAATTTGCTCTTAAAAAGGAAACAAATGTGTAACTTCATTACTTAGATGTTTTCCATGAATGTGCTAGGCAACCATGAGGTGTTTTTAAGTAGACAAATTTCCTAGTCTATCCTTAATGTAGTTCCTTTCCAGGGTAGTTACGTTATATAAAACCTATGGTCTTTTTGCATCCACCAGGAGACAATCTTAGCGTCCTTTATTAAGACAAAAAGTTAGTAAGAATTTACCCTCTGGTTCTCTGCAGAGGGGATGATTCATTGTTGAGGCTAGTCTGGAGCAAGATGCTCTTTATGACTGAAATACTGGTGTTAAGTGGGTGGAATGGATGCATGAGTAGATTATCAAGCGTCATAAAACAACTAAGCCCCCAGGTATTTTTGTTGATGTATTTTAGGGTGTTCAGTGCTAGAAAAACATAGCAGTAAAGAGTTTGGAAGTCCATTGTTCCTCACTATACCCAAACAGGCATCAAAACGTGAGGAAAAGCTCTTTTTTTTTTCTTGCACATGAAGGAAGAACTTTATAGGAAAGCAAAAAGTAAGGCAAAATATGACAAAACATAATTCATTAAACCTAGGTGATTTGTCACTGAACTTTTTTATTACCAAGCATTAGAATTTATGAAATTGAAATGATTATCAAATGTTTGTAATAGATTATCAGAATAAATGCTGTTTATACACTTGGTGTTGCATTCAGACAAGGAATGTTTTTCTATATTGTCTTGCTACTGCAGTTGAAACCTATGTTGACATTCCAAACAAAACAGTTTTTTGGGAGTTTATATTTTATCATTTGAACCCATTAAGCCTTTTCAATAAAATATGGCATGCTTACTCCTAGATCAGATATAATGCTGTAATAAATGTATTCATTTTTGAAGATTTGAAATCTGTGATGCAAATGACCTTTAGAAGTTTGCTTTTTCACAGTTTGGGCATAACAGTATTGCATTAGTAAGGCTAAATCCTTGTCCTTGGCATGGATTAATATATCTGTGTTCAGGAGAAAAGCTGAGGTGTGTCTAATTTATGTAGTCCTGGCAGGATGCTGTTGAAGGCTAATCGTTTATTGATAACTGTTTTGGTTACACTACTTCATTTGCTGCATTATCATACAGCATATTTGCTATTCTTTTACCAATACTGCCAATAGCAAGCATATGAAAGTCACCCCCAAAACTGCAAGACTGGATTATAACAAAAACAGACTGTATTTACACGAGGCTGTTTGCCTCTTTTTTCACTTTCTGCAGTTTTGAGAGGAGTGAGTGCTTGGGGCAAATGTTTTCCTTGTTACTGTTTTTTCAGTTCAACCAGAGATTCTTGTCTGGTTTTATGGCAGCTGATGCTTTCAGGAGTAAGTTGACTATTGAAACAATTTTAACGCAATAATGGGAGCTGTCATTTTCAGCCCCCTGGTATCACCTCTAACACTGGGTGATGCGCAACAGATTGATATTGTAGAGAAAGGTAGACTGACTGCCACCTGATTGTGCAGTTGAGAGGTTGAGACCTGCTCCTGTTGTATAACTTGTTTTGGAATATTACAATTTTTCTTTTGATGATCAGAGAAATAAACCAAAAAAAGTATGTGAATTTCAGTTAGTCTGTCAGAGTCTTTTATTTTTTTTTTTTCCTTGTGCACAATGTAGTTATCTCACAGTATTTTTGCAAGCAGAAGAATCTTTTTGTTTTAGCTTTCTGGTAATTTCTAAGATCTCAAGCAGAGTCCATAGTTTAGAGTAGTAGATGAGGGAAGGTGAAGTAAACTGGGAAATGTTCTAATTATAACAGACGAGAGTCTAAAATGGCCACACCAGGTCTAAAGTGGGTGGAATTGCCATCCGCTGTAGGCAGGATCTGCTTTCTGTGTTTGCTTGCTTCTTAGCTGAGCTTTTTTTAGGCAACTTGACAAATATAAAATTCAGCTCAAGTGTTTAGTATGTGGCTCTGAGGTTTTCCCTTGTTTCCGCCAGAAGGGAGTGGCCATGCCTTTTTTTTTTTTTCCTGATGCGGGGTAACATTAGAAAATCATCGTGGCACCGTGAGCCAGGAACCACAATCGTCACACAACTGGGGCTGACATCTATGATTTCGGGGGTGCGAGTGCACAATTTAGCCCCAGGGCAAGATACCTGCCTGCCTTCTGTTTCACTGATCTGTCATAAACTTAAGGGAAATGGGTGTTTCCAGTGCCTGTACAAAAGGGATATCCATAATCCTTAGTCTTGTCTTGGTGCTAGCTCTGCATCAGCTCTGCGGGGCAGCAGGTATCAGTGGAAGATCAGTTGCTGGGCTTTGAGAGCTTCAGTGCAGCTGTGTGCGTTGTTGCTTGAGGTCCATGGCAGGTGTGCAGCCTGCACGTCAGTGCAGAGGTGCTTTTGAGGATGGGGAAAGTTCCCAAAAGGCATGGGGTCAAGATTGGTTCTTCAGCAAGAGGCTGAAAACTCAGTGGACTTGGGAGAACTGTTCTCGCATCAAATGGTGGTTTTGCCCAACACTTTTAAGAAACTGCAAGCCTGTAACTCATACCTAAGCTGACTTACAGAGCAAGTTAACTGCTCTCAGCATAAATAAGCAGCTGAACTGATTATCAAATGACATGTTCGTAATGTTTGAATGCTTTGTTGTTCCTTTCATGGTTTTTGGACACAGTTGTTCAAAATATCAGCAGCTGTTGGGAGGGTGAAGCTTAACATAAATTTAAGTTATGATGCTGAAAAACAAGGTAGATATTTGAAACAGATTATTGTGTATGTATATTGTAAGACTATGGTTTGGTTGGCCTGCAAAAGGTTTCACCCAATATCGTGCTTCAAGTTGGCTGCTCATAGCTGTTTCAGGGACTCAATAAAATAAGGATGACACTGTATTTTAAAACTTCTTCACAAAAAGCTGTGCTCAAAACTTTGGAATGTGTTCTGGTTTGTAAGAAAGTGGATAAAGTGGGTATTATTAAATGTGACAGCATATATATTTTTAAAAATAACAGTTTTTGAATGCTGTCAAATAGATCATGGTCCTTCATTAAATTCATTTGATCAAAGGAGATTGTTCTAGATAGATAGCTCGCTTCCTTTTTTTTTTCTTTTTTTTTTTTTTTTTAGTATTTTATTTTAGTAACAGTGTTTTTAGGGAATTACGGTGCTCCATGGTGCTACGCTGACAGTTTAACTGAAGCATCATTTTTTCCAAGTTTGTTTTGTAAAGCTTGTAATGCAGTAGAATAAACCAGCAATAGAATCTGCAGATTTCCAACCTCTTTTTTTTTCAAAGCTTTAAATCAAGATTGACTGCCTAGGCTGAAGACGTGCTGTAAAAAAAATGCAATTACTGAGCTTGACAAAAGATAAAGCTGGCTAGTGTGAGACATAAATTGGATAAAACTCTATGTTCCAAATTATACAGACAGCCAAATGATCTAATGGCTTTCTCTAATTGTAGAATCCTTCAGTCCTTTTCTTTTTTCCCATGACGTCTTTGTTATATATTTATATATAAAATGTTTATGTGTATGTGTGTATAGCTACATATGCATAAAAAAGTATCGCGTGTGTATGTGTCGGAAGTGTCAAACATGCAGTATAAACCAGAAAAGTTTATAAAACGCCTCTTATGAGCTCAATACATGATGATGGTCAGCATTTTTGATTGATTGGCCATTGCTGTTATAGGATATTAAATTAATATTTCAAGACTAATATCATATGTAGAAATAAATATTGGCATTTAATTATTGAAAAACCTTTCAGCCACACTGTGTCCTTTGGTAGTGCATTACTTTCTGACAGCTGTGCACTGCTAACTACATACGCCTGCTTTCATGCCTCCTCGCCTGTAACTCCCTGTACATCACAGTCAAATGCCCAGAGCTTACATACTGATTTATGCAACCCATTTACTTTCGGGTTCCTGTTTTCCCTTGACAGAAGGTGTAAAAGACAAAGCTTCAGAGCATATTGGCTGTTGAGTGCGTCGGTGTTTTCTTCCCACCTGCTTGGGCTGAGGCTGGCTGCTATTGCATGGCAAAGATGAGGATGAGCAGGACTAGGAGGTGTTGGAGAAGACCAGGTGGTGGGACAGGGCAAGGAGTGTCATTCCTGCGCCAAAGTTTGAATGCCTTGGTAAAAAGGGGATCTAGAAGAATACGTCTTGGTTTACTGGGTCTCACATGACTTTAATATGGTTATACTTAACTCTGGTACTTTCTCTGCTGATTTGGAAGTCCAGTCCTTTCCCTAAGGCTCTTCGGAAGACACATAAAGACGGGTGGGCAGGGGTTACTGACAGAAGTGCACTTGGTGGTGAAGTCTTGCCCTGCTTCTCTCCTCCTCCTTTCTGCTTGCTGCTCACACTTGTACTGAGGCCACACAGCTAAGGATGGTTGCTGCATCCCACAGGAAGGGTGCAAGGGCACAGAAATCTCTGCCTCCCCTCTTGCTGGTTACCATGCTGGCTTGTTTCTTGCTTTATTTCCCAACAGTCCTTTTCACTTCACTGTGTCGGGCAGAAAGAGAAATCCAAAAATGTTTCCTTGTGCTGTAAGATAAAGGCACCTTTTTCTTTTGGGTGTCATCTCTTATTGATGTAACTTTTCCAGTTTTGAAAAAGAGGACCATTATAAAATAATTGCATCCTGAGGTTTTGCAGTCAGTTTTGGCGCAGCAGGTATGAAGCTGTCAGAGCTTTACTTGTTATAATCTTAATGTCAGCCCTGTGATGGCTCTGGCTCTTTCTTAAGAATTTTTTTAAGATTTTTTTTTTCTTTGTTCACAGAAACCTGTAGCAGCCATAGTTGATCTGGGTGAAGAGAAGGCAAAATGTAGCCTTAGTCTGCTCCTGAATTACAAGAGGTTCAGCACAGACCTTTCAACACTGAGAGGGGAGAAAAAGAAACCTTACTTAACTTTCTATCTTGAGATAATATTCAAAGCTGTGCGCTCCTTTGTCAGGTTGCTCCATTTTTGTCCTGACATTGGCTGCAGCTGTGCCTTTGCTCTAAATGTGACAGGAGTGTATACAGAGACCTTCCTGATGCAACTGGTGACCTAAGAACCAGCTGTACAATATAGTCATAAGTGTTACTGTATGTTATAATTTTTGACAGGTCTCTTCCCACCCCCTTAATCACCTGTGTGAGGACAGGACTTTATTTAAAAAAATTTTCTTTGGTGCTTAAGTACCACTTTTTTTTTTTTTTTAATTTAAATTTTCCATGTTAGAATTTGACTTCTCTGAAGAGCCTTTGTTGGGAAAACTATGCACTGCTTAATTGCATACCGAATGTAGTTTTCACTGTATGGCTTTCTTATCCACCACTACATATAGTAAAACGGATACAGGTGATTCTGTTCAGTATCTTCCTCTGGTCTTGTTTTATGAGTTTTGTGTTAAGTTGCAATAGGCAATGTGGATAGCTGAGGGAAACTGATCAGTGTGCATAAACATTCTCTGCATCATATACAGTAAACTGACTGCCTTTATAATGGTTTTCTATAATGCCAGCTACTGTGGAACATGTCATACAACTCCCAATGTTTAGACATATATTTTGAAGCATTTTTTTCTTTTTTTTTTCTTCAGTTTCAGCAGACAGCTAAAATGTTATAAATACCAAGGGCAGCAAATTATGTCCTGAATAGATATATACAATGCTTCTATGAGGCCAGGGTTTGCACTGGGAAGGTGAATTGTTTGTTATGTAATTAAGGGCTTTGCTTTCCAGTTACTATAATAGATGTAAGAAATGTTTGCAGTGTCCTAGGATCTATTTTTGGGCCAAGGATCTTAAAAGAGATACGAGTAACTACTGTTAAGAAGAATTAGGTGTGATGAGTTCTCAACTTGGTCAAAAAGGATGCATTTTAATAATGTGTTCGTACGTACCATGACTCGAAGATGTAGAAAACAGGCCAATTACTGAAACAGTGAAAAGCTAGGTCAGTTTGCTTTTGATCTCTGATGAGTGTGTAGGAACAGGATGTCTGAGCACAGGCCAGAAAGATGAAGATGAATCTGACAGAATGAGGGAGAAAAATGGAATCTAGTAAGGGTGAAAGAAACAATTCATTTGTTACTGGACCTGTAAAAAGTATTACTTTATTATCTTACTTTTTTTTGCAGCTGTGGTTAATGGAATAAGTCTGTAGAACCCTCTGTTTGGATTTTTGCCAGCCATTATTTAAAATATGGCTTTTTGGTGATATTTTAAAGAAATGAAGAAAGAATTTTAGTTTTAAGTCTGGATTATATCTAACTGTTCTTAAAATATTTAAAACCCCCCATATTTACCCTAGTTGTAGTTTTGTGAGCTGATGATTACAAATGCAGTGGGAATTCTGGCTATTCTATCAAATGGAGGTCTTATTTTGAGTAGTGCTAATGAAGCAGTCCATGTGGCTTTCAAGGACTGCATGTCCTCCAGAAAGAGAGAAATAAATAAAAGAAAAAATCAATCCAGCTCCCCCTACTACAAAAAATTTGCAAACTGGAACTTTTTTTTTTGTCTACAGACAGAGGCTTGTATGACACAGAGAATAAGTTCCCCCTCTGATGCCAGTAGCTGGCTTTTATTAAATGCCATGGGGGTGCCATTGGTTTAGGCACTATGTCCAAGGAATGTTTATGTGGGACTTCTTTCTCCAGTGTTTCCAATCTACCATAAATTTGCTTTTCTGAAGATTGGATGTCTAATCTCACATGCTTAATGTTACTTGTTTTCCTTCACAACAAGCACTTAATAACCGGGATTTTTACAAGGAGGAAAAAGTATTGAGGAAAGATTGTTTTCTGTGTAATTGTTTTTGACAAAAACATATATTTATGCATGTGTGTCTATAAAGCACAAGTTGAGCAGTTTGGAAATCATATTTCATGGTAAAAGTATTCTTCCAGTCCACCCAAAGAGAGTAAAGGAATAAAATACTTTGGCTAGTGGGAAATGACCCAGCATGATCCTTCAAGTTGCAAAATTTCCGCAGTCAAAACACATGGGAAAAGTAAAGAGAGCATAGTGTAATATTAATAAAGACCAAATAATTTTCTCAGAAAGGAGTTACTTACCTTGGGCAGGTGAGCAATAAATGTATTTGAAAGAAAAAGTGTGTTGATGTATTCTAAATTACTAGAAGGTGGGAGAGCTTTTTGTGCTCCCTCACACCTCAGAAGGTATTAAGACAAATGTCCTCTGAGGCATTAATTATATGATTATATGGTATGACTGTTGGACAGTTAAGTGCATAGCATGATGAGGATTCCTCAGTTAGACCAAAGTTTTTATCTAGGTCCTTATCACATCTTATTAATGTATGACTTACGCTTTCAGCTGGTTCACTGGGAGCTGTTGTTTTCATCACCGTGGTTGAGGATTTGTCTGTCAAGAGATATTATCTGTGATTTGCAGCACTTGTAGAGATTCGGTGTGCTTCAGAGTTGGTATTGCCAGACCACTGACTACACAGCTGGGTTTGTGATTCTGGATTAATCCACATAATGATGGATCAAATTCCCCTAATATCTAGTCATATATTCTGTTCTTAATGTAAGCTCTTAGCCTGTCACTCTAATAGCCTTTCAAATGGACATTAATTCAGTGGTTAGGAAATCTCTCTCTCGGGATTATATTCCATGATCTTCCCTTCCTTTCTCCTTCACTCCCACTCAGTGCGTGCACACCCGACGACATACTTGGAAGCATTTGTGCTATATTTCACTGTGAGAGGAGAGCAACATGGGAGACTCTTTTCAGTGGTACCCAGTGATAGGATGAGTGGCAAGGGGCACAGAATGAAGCAAAGGAGGTTCCATCTGAATATGAGGAAAAACTTCTTTACTTTGAGGATGCCAGAGCACTGGAACAGGCTGCCCAGAGAGGTTCTGGAGTGTCCTTCTCTGGACACATTCAAAACCCACCTGGACACATTTCTGTGCGATCTGCTCTAGGTGATCCTGCTTTAGCAGGTTAGGTTGGACTAGATGATCTCCAGAGGGGCCTTCCAACCCCAGCCATTCTGTGATTCTTTGCCATTACCAGTACTTAAGGGGGGACCAGCTGCCCTATGGAAACAGCAGCAGCTCCCCTGCTTTGCTTATCTCTTCTTCCAACTCACCCTTCCCTGCTGCGGTCATACTTTCCCGCTTGGTGTGGAAGTAACGGTGTGGCTGTTCCTGCATGGCTCTCAATATGGTTGGGGTTCAATGCATTCAGCTGAGGCCTGGAATGTAGCTATGAAGGTGTATCCTTGCTGCTCACCTGTTGGTTGTTTTTCTGTGAGCAGCTGAACTAAGCTGTGTCTAACTATGCTGATTCTATCTTCTGCCTGTGCTCAGGGAAGTGTCTTGTTTGGCTAGAAATATTTTTGGGTGCTTTTCTTTTTTAAAATACTTATTTTTGTATAAAAAGGGCACACTGTTTTGTATGTGTTAGAAAAGGCATAGTTAGAGAACAATAGCTGGATCAGACTATGAGGGAGGCCTTCTTTCCTTGGTCTGCTGAACCCACTGAAAAGATTGAATATTGCATGGGGCTGAGGGAGGATTGTTGACCATCACCTGTACCAGGGGACATTAGGGAATTTTGACAAAACCCTGATATGGCTTTCAGGTTGCTTTGTAGGTGAGGGCTGAGAACTCATTCTTCAAATATCTCGTCTGCTTGGTAGATGTGGTATGATGGTGTGTCTTAGTTGTATCTTCCAAGTTAGCTTTGATGTTGAGGAAGCAAGACAGAAAGCAGAGTTGGATTTGCTGAACAATGCTGGATATTGAATAAAATGATAGATTTGTTGACAGAAGCACGCAGTTCCTTTTAAGAAATCAATAGTGCCTGTGATAGCATCATGAATGCTGCGCTAATGGAAGCTGTTACCAGAAGTGAGCAGCTAATGCTGCAAGCCTCCTCTGAGGCTGTCACTTCAGGGACATAAAACCTAAATGGCGAAGTGTTGCCCATGTGCAGAGGTACAGAAAATGATGATGAAGCCCTGTAAATGAATATTGCATTTTCTTTAGTGCCTATCTGCCTGGCAGTGTGTGAACTATAAATACTTCTTTTTGTCATGTATAATTTACTCATGGGTCAGAGTAATTTACTTGTAGAACAGAAATCAGGTCGAGAGCTGATTGCGTGGAAGCTGTTGTCTGTGTTCATTCCTGCTGTCTAGGTTTTACTGTGCAGTAGAATATAGTTTGCATTTCCCATATGATTTTCTATTTATGATAGTTTCTGTTGCATGGTACTGACATTGTGTAATTTTTCTATGGTGTAATTGTGTCTTTTCCCCTTTATCTTTTATTATTTGACAACTATCATCCTATAATAATCTCCAATTCAAGAGAGGGCAAAAATATGCCCTTGTATGGACAAAATTGTGCATCTGTTACAAATAAATAGCAGAAAACTAAAGGAAAATAAGTAACCTTGAATAACGCTCTTCATTCAACAGTATCACAGTAGCACAGTATGTTTGGGATTGGAAGGGACCTCAAAAGATCATCTAGTCCAATCCCTTGATGGAGCAGGAAGGTGGACCACATCAACCGCTCTGCTATCATCCATCCACCTTGTTACATTCTCATAAAAGGCTATGAGGTTGGTCAAGCATGACTTCCCCTTGGTAAAGCCATGCTGACTGCCCCTAATAACCCTCTTATCCTTGATATGCCTTGAGATGGCACCAAGGATAAGCTGTTCCATTACTTTCCCAGGGACAGAGGTGAGGCTGACCGGTCTATAATTACCTGGCTCCTCCCTCCTGCCCTTTATGAAGACTGGAGTGACATTTGCTTTCCTCCAATCCTCGGGCACCTCTCCCGTTTCTCAAGACTTGGCAAAGATGATGGAGAGCAGTCTAGCAATGACTTCAGCCAGCTCCATCAGCACCCGCTGATGTATCCCACCTGGACCCATGGATTTAGGGATGTCCAGACTATTTAATTGCTCCCTAACCCAGTCCTCATCGACTAAAGCAAACTCTTCCATTGACCTGGCTTCATCTTGGGTCTCAGGGGTACAGGGCTCCGCAGGACAGCCTCCAGCAGTGTAGACAGAGACAAAGAAGGCATTCAGTAATTCTGCCTTCTCTGTATCTTCTGCCACCAGGGCACCCAGCCCACTCATCAGTGGGCCTACATTGTCTCTGGTATTAGATTTATCGGCTATGTATTTGAAAAGGTTCTTTTTGCAGTCCTTGACCCCTCTTGCCAGCTGTAATTCTAAGGAGGCCTTGGCTATCCTAGCTGCCTTCCTACGTCCTCTAACAGCAGCCTTATATTCCTCCCAAGTGGCCAGCCCCTGCTTCCATGACCTGTAAACTCTCCTCTTCTGCTTGAGCATACCCAACAGATCCCTATTCAACCACGCAGGCCTCCTGGCTCCCTTCCTTGACTTCCCACGTGTGGGGATGCTCTGATCCTGAGCGTGGAAGAAGCAATCTCTGAATGCAACCCAGCTACCTTGGGCCCCTTTTCCTTCAAGCAGTCTTGCCCATGGGATGGAGAGTCTGCCAAGGAGAGTCAGATGAGCGTTGTTTTAGAGCGATTTCTGTGGGGACGGGAGATGCAAAGGGGTAGATTCCACGTGGAGGACATTTGCTCCGTTTTGTGCGGCCAGAAGAACTGCTGTTAACTCTCCCCCTTGTGCACTTCCTTCACCACCTTCTACTACTTCTTCGCCACTGCTTTTATTCAATGCGGTCGCCTTGTATTGCCATTTACCGTTTATCCTTTTTGCTGAGGCATCAGTAAGCCAAATGCCTTCTGTTGGTGTTTCTTGAGTGAGTGGGGGTGCATGCAAACACTTTTGTTTTAACTGTGAAACTCTCCTCTCCCACCCTACAAGTTTTCCCTCTTTTACCCTTCAGATGCTCTACACCGTGCCAGTGGGGGCAAGTGACTCAGCAGCTGCGTGGCAGCTGAGCCGTCAGCATCCCATGCCCACCTGCCCAAAAATGCTCACGCACAGACAGACACTCAGAGACACAGCGTTTGTTCAAACACAACGTTTTTGGGGAACTTTGCACAGAGCCAGGTTCCCCCAAAGGCAGGGAATGAACTCTGGGAAAGAAGGTGAGGAGGGTGCCTAGGAGTCTGGCGCTCTGTTTCTTCCTCGAGTCCTCCTTGGAGCGGTGGCGGAAGCACAGAGCCAGCAGGTGGGCTTCAGGGGCACACGCCGGCGAGACACCGCATCATCTCCGTGGGGACGCAGACTGTCCAAGGCGTTGCCCAGCCCCCTGATGGGCCTCGGTCGCAGCATGTAGGCATTCCTGCAGGGTTTTGGGCTGGTACGGAGAAGTTCGCTGATGGGTTTTTCTCTTTGCTTCTCCTGCTCGTCTTTCCTTCTGCAACTGCCCCCCTTGCTGCTGCTGGCTGGCTGCTGGCTCCATTTCCTGAGCCAGCAGCAGAGCCCAAAGAGCAGGAGCAGGACTCCAGCAACTGCCCAGAGCTGCCACTGTTGCAAGGCAGCGTGGAGTGGGACTCCCCAGGCAAAGCTGCTCTGCTCCTGCTCCTTCAGCGCTGCCTCCTGCGCCTTCAGCTCCATCTCCTGCTCCTTCAACTCCACCTCCTGCCACAGCCGAGCCATCTCCCGCCTCAGCATCTCGGCACGCTGCTGCATGCGCTCCTGTGTGGCGTCGTCCAGCTCGTCGCCAACGAAGTGCGCAGACGAGACCAGGGTTTGCAGAAAGCCGGCGAATGCCTCTATGGCATCCATGGCCTGCAGGAGGAGGGAGAGAAGGGCTTGAGTGGGACTGGTAAGGAGGGAGCTGGCGGTGTAGGAGCGGGGACGGGGGCCGCAGGGAGCGGGGTCAGGTAGGAGAGGGGCCGAGGCAGCTGCGAGGCAGCAAGGTCTGCGCCCCGTCCCGGCGGCGGCGCGGCACCGAGCCCTGCCCAGGCTGCTCCTGCATGCGCCTGGCCCTCGATGCAGGGTGAGAACCCACCCCGCCAGGGCCCACGCTTCTGCCCCAGCCCCCACCCAGCCCAGCCTCCCCCGGCCGGCGCACTCACTGCTGGCCCAGGCCGTACTGGGGCAGCGCGGCTGCTGGTGCCCCTGAAAACCGCCCCATGGCGACTCTTCCCCTGTGAGGTCACAGGCGCAAGAGCACGTCGCGGGCACGCCCAGCGGCCAGCCCCACCTTTCTGCCCCACCCGCCTCAGCCGCTCAGAGCCGCCCTGGTGTCCTGGTTAAGGCTGGGCTAGAGTGCATTTTCTTCGCAACTGCTTGCGTGGTGCTCTATTTGGGATTTGTGGTCCTCTGCCTGCCAGTAGCAACCTCATCATCACAGGATGCCCTGGCTTGCCAAGGTCCCATGAGGATCATCCGGTGCAAGTCCTGACTCCATAGCAGCCCCGCTTCGGTCACAGCATCACCGAATCGTTGAGGTTGGAAAAGACCCGTAAGACCATCGAGTCCAACCGCAAGCCTAAGCTTGCCAACTCCACTACTAAACGATGTCTCCAAGTGCGGTCTCTTTGCGTTTTTTGACATACCTTCAGGCTCGGTGCCTCACGCGCCTCCCTGGGTAGCTTGTGCCAGTGCTTGACCACCTTGGGCATTCGAGTCGCCCCCGGGACACAGAAGGAATTGGGAGGCTGGACTACCGGACAGTGCTGCTGTCTTCTTCCTAACCCCCACCCACCAGCACCTTCAGCCCACCGTTTTCTTAAGCAGGGAGAGGGCCAGAAGCTCCTGCAGCCACAGCGCTCGGGGGTCCCAGCTCTGCAGGCTGCAGAGGGAGCTGCTGACCCGTGGGACCCTCTTGACATGGCAGGTCTTTGCCAGGCTCTCCAAGACAGGCCTGTGCTGTAGGGGATGCTTGGTGACAGAATGGGATGCAGTTTCATCAGGGCTATTAGTGAGATTCAGGAATATGGGGGGTAGAAGAGGAGGAGGCCAGCAGGTTGGAGAGTGCGTCGTGCTGGCATGAGACCTCTGGGCCAGAGTCTTCCTTCAAGCCTGGTCATAGGAAAGGGTGTTGTCGCGGATGCTTGATGGATGGTACTGCTAGCCACAGGACCACGTTCAGATCACTCCAAAAAAGGGGCCACTTAACCGAGTGTGATGGCAAGGCTCACTATTGCTTAAGGCATGGAGGAAGTATCACAGTATCACAGTATGTTTGGGACTGGAAGGGACCTCAAAAGATCTTCTAGTCCAATCCTCCTGCTGAAGCAGGAATGCCTAGGCGAGGTCGCACAGGAACATGTCCAGGTGGGTTTTGAATGTCTCCAGAGAAGGAGACTCCACAACCCCCCTGGGCAGCCTGTTCCAGTGCTCTGTCACCGTCACTGAGAAGAATTTTTTTCTCAAATTTAAGTGGAACCTCTTGTGTTCCAGCTTGATCTCATTACCCCTTGTGCTATCATTGTTTGCCACCAAGAAGAGCCTGGCTCCGTCGTCGTGGCACTCACCCTTTATATATTTATAAACATTAATAAGGTCACCCCTCAGTCTCCTCTTCTCCAAACTAAAGAGACCCAGCTCCCTCAGCCTTTCTTCCTAAGGGAGGTGCTCCACTCCCTTAATCATTTTGTTGCCCTGTGAAGGACCCTCTCCAGCAGTTCCCTGTCCTTGAACTGAGGGACCTAGAACTGGACACAATATTCCAGATGTGGTCTCACCAGGGTGGAGTAGAGGAGAAGGAGGACCTCTCTCGACCTACCAACCACGCCCCTTCTAATACACCCCAGGATGGCATTGGCCTTCCTGGCCACAAGGGCACAGTGCTGGCTCATGGTCATGCTGTTGTCCACCAGGACCCCCAGGTCCCTTTCCCCTACACTGCTCTCTAATATGGAATTTCCCAACCTATACTGGAACCTGGGGTTGCTCCTGCCCAGATGTAGGACTCTACACTTTCCCTTGTTAAATTTCATCAGGTTATTCCCCGCCCAAGTCTCCAGCCTGTCCAGGTCCCGCTGGATGGCAGCACAGCCTTCTGGCGTGTCAGCCTCTCCTCCCAGCTTAGTGTCATCAGCAAACTTGCTGATAGTACACTCAATTCTCTCGTCTAAATCGTTAATAAATATACTGAATAATATTGGCCCCAGTGCTGACCCCTGAGGCACTCCGCTAGATACTGGCCTCCAACTAGACCCCGCAGCATTGACTACCACTCTCTGGCTTCTCTCCTCAAGCCAGTTTGCAACCCACCTCACTACTCTAATTGTCCAGACCACACCTCCTCAACTTAGCTGTGAGGATGCTGTGGGAGACTGTGTCAAAGGCTTTACTGAAGTCAAGGCAGACCACATCCACCGCTCTGCCATCATCCGTCCACCTTGTTACATTCTCATAAAAGGCTATGAGGTTGGTCAAGCATGACTTCCCCTTGGTAAAGCCATGCTGACTGCCCCTAATAACCCTCTTATCCTTGATATGCCTTGAGATGGCACCAAGGATAAGCTGTTCCATTACTTTCCCAGGGACAGAGGTGAGGCTGACCGGTCTATAATTACCTGGCTCCTCCCTCCTGCCCTTTATGAAGACTGGAGTGACATTTGCTTTCCTCCAATCCTCGGGCACCTCTCCCGTTTCTCAAGACTTGGCAAAGATGATGGAGAGCAGTCTAGCAATGACTTCAGCCAGCTCCATCAGCACCCGCTGATGTATCCCACCTGGACCCATGGATTTAGGGATGTCCAGACTATTTAATTGCTCCCTAACCCAGTCCTCATCGACTAAAGCAAACTCTTCCATTGACCTGGCTTCATCTTGGGTCTCAGGGGTACAGGGCTCCGCAGGACAGCCTCCAGCAGTGTAGACAGAGACAAAGAAGGCATTCAGTAATTCTGCCTTCTCTGTATCTTCTGCCACCAGGGCACCCAGCCCACTCATCAGTGGGCCTACATTGTCTCTGGTATTAGATTTATCGGCTATGTATTTGAAAAGGTTCTTTTTGCAGTCCTTGACCCCTCTTGCCAGCTGTAATTCTAAGGAGGCCTTGGCTATCCTAGCTGCCTTCCTACGTCCTCTAACAGCAGCCTTATATTCCTCCCAAGTGGCCAGCCCCTGCTTCCATGACCTGTAAACTCTCCTCTTCTGCTTGAGCATACCCAACAGATCCCTATTCAACCACGCAGGCCTCCTGGCTCCCTTCCTTGACTTCCCACGTGTGGGGATGCTCTGATCCTGAGCGTGGAAGACGCAATCTCTGAATGCAACCCAGCTACCTTGGGCCCCTTTTCCTTCAAGCAGTCTTGCCCATGGGATGGAGAGTCTGCCAAGGAGAGTCAGATGAGCGTTGTTTTAGAGCGATTTCTGTGGGGACGGGAGATGCAAAGGGGTAGATTCCACGTGGAGGACATTTGCTCCGTTTTGTGCGGCCAGAAGAACTGCTGTTAACTCTCCCCCTTGTGCACTTCCTTCACCACCTTCTACTACTTCTTCGCCACTGCTTTTATTCAATGCGGTCGCCTTGTATTGCCATTTACCGTTTATCCTTTTTGCTGAGGCATCAGTAAGCCAAATGCCTTCTGTTGGTGTTTCTTGAGTGAGTGGGGGTGCATGCAAACACTTTTGTTTTAACTGTGAAACTCTCCTCTCCCACCCTACAAGTTTTCCCTCTTTTACCCTTCAGATGCTCTACACCGTGCCAGTGGGGGCAAGTGACTCAGCAGCTGCGTGGCAGCTGAGCCGTCAGCATCCCATGCCCACCTGCCCAAAAATGCTCACGCACAGACAGACACTCAGAGACACAGCGTTTGTTCAAACACAACATTTTTGGGGAACTTTGCACAGAGCCAGGTTCCCCCAAAGGCAGGGAATGAACTCTGGGAAAGAAGGTGAGGAGGGTGCCTAGGAGTCTGGCGCTCTGTTTCTTCCTCGAGTCCTCCTTGGAGCGGTGGCGGAAGCACAGAGCCAGCAGGTGGGCTTCAGGGGCACACGCCGGCGAGACACCGCATCATCTCCGTGGGGACGCAGACTGTCCAAGGCGTTGCCCAGCCCCCTGATGGGCCTCGGTCGCAGCATGTAGGCATTCCTGCAGGGTTTTGGGCTGGTACGGAGAAGTTCGCTGATGGGTTTTTCTCTTTGCTTCTCCTGCTCGTCTTTCCTTCTGCAACTGCCCCCCTTGCTGCTGCTGGCTGGCTGCTGGCTCCATTTCCTGAGCCAGCAGCAGAGCCCAAAGAGCAGGAGCAGGACTCCAGCAACTGCCCAGAGCTGCCACTGTTGCAAGGCAGCGTGGAGTGGGACTCCCCAGGCAAAGCTGCTCTGCTCCTGCTCCTTCAGCGCTGCCTCCTGCGCCTTCAGCTCCATCTCCTGCTCCTTCAACTCCACCTCCTGCCACAGCCGAGCCATCTCCCGCCTCAGCATCTCGGCACGCTGCTGCATGCGCTCCTGTGTGGCGTCGTCCAGCTCGTCGCCAACGAAGTGCGCAGACGAGACCAGGGTTTGCAGAAAGCCGGCGAATGCCTCTATGGCATCCATGGCCTGCAGGAGGAGGGAGAGAAGGGCTTGAGTGGGACTGGTAAGGAGGGAGCTGGCGGTGTAGGAGCGGGGACGGGGGCCGCAGGGAGCGGGGTCAGGTAGGAGAGGGGCCGAGGCAGCTGCGAGGCAGCAAGGTCTGCGCCCCGTCCCGGCGGCGGCGCGGCACCGAGCCCTGCCCAGGCTGCTCCTGCATGCGCCTGGCCCTCGATGCAGGGTGAGAACCCACCCCGCCAGGGCCCACGCTTCTGCCCCAGCCCCCACCCAGCCCAGCCTCCCCCGGCTGGCGCACTCACTGCTGGCCCAGGCCGTACTGGGGCAGCGCGGCTGCTGGTGCCCCTGAAAACCGCCCCATGGCGACTCTTCCCCTGTGAGGTCACAGGCGCAAGAGCACGTCGCGGGCACGCCCAGCGGCCAGCCCCACCTTTCTGCCCCACCCGCCTCAGCCGCTCAGAGCCGCCCTGGTGTCCTGGTTAAGGCTGGGCTAGAGTGCATTTTCTTCGCAACTGCTTGCGTGGTGCTCTATTTGGGATTTGTGGTCCTCTGCCTGCCAGTAGCAACCTCATCATCACAGGATGCCCTGGCTTGCCAAGGTCCCATGAGGATCATCCGGTGCAAGTCCTGACTCCATAGCAGCCCCGCTTCGGTCACAGCATCACCGAATCGTTGAGGTTGGAAAAGACCCGTAAGACCATCGAGTCCAACCGCAAGCCTAAGCTTGCCAACTCCACTACTAAACGATGTCTCCAAGTGCGGTCTCTTTGCGTTTTTTGACATACCTTCAGGCTCGGTGCCTCACGCGCCTCCCTGGGTAGCTTGTGCCAGTGCTTGACCACCTTGGGCATTCGAGTCGCCCCCGGGACACAGAAGGAATTGGGAGGCTGGACTACCGGACAGTGCTGCTGTCTTCTTCCTAACCCCCACCCACCAGCACCTTCAGCCCACCGTTTTCTTAAGCAGGGAGAGGGCCAGAAGCTCCTGCAGCCACAGCGCTCGGGGGTCCCAGCTCTGCAGGCTGCAGAGGGAGCTGCTGACCCGTGGGACCCTCTTGACATGGCAGGTCTTTGCCAGGCTCTCCAAGACAGGCCTGTGCTGTAGGGGATGCTTGGTGACAGAATGGGATGCAGTTTCATCAGGGCTATTAGTGAGATTCAGGAATATGGGGGGGTAGAAGAGGAGGAGGCCAGCAGGTTGGAGAGTGCGTCGTGCTGGCATGAGACCTCTGGGCCAGAGTCTTCCTTCAAGCCTGGTCATAGGAAAGGGTGTTGTCGCGGATGCTTGATGGATGGTACTGCTAGCCACAGGACCACGTTCAGATCACTCCAAAAAAGGGGCCACTTAACCGAGTGTGATGGCAAGGCTCACTATTGCTTAAGGCATGGAGGAAGTATCACAGTATCACAGTATGTTTGGGACTGGAAGGGACCTCAAAAGATCTTCTAGTCCAATCCTCCTGCTGAAGCAGGAATGCCTAGGCGAGGTCGCACAGGAACATGTCCAGGTGGGTTTTGAATGTCTCCAGAGAAGGAGACTCCACAACCCCCCTGGGCAGCCTGTTCCAGTGCTCTGTCACCGTCACTGAGAAGAATTTTTTTCTCAAATTTAAGTGGAACCTCTTGTGTTCCAGCTTGATCTCATTACCCCTTGTGCTATCATTGTTTGCCACCAAGAAGAGCCTGGCTCCGTCGTCGTGGCACTCACCCTTTATATATTTATAAACATTAATAAGGTCACCCCTCAGTCTCCTCTTCTCCAAACTAAAGAGACCCAGCTCCCTCAGCCTTTCTTCCTAAGGGAGGTGCTCCACTCCCTTAATCATTTTGTTGCCCTGTGAAGGACCCTCTCCAGCAGTTCCCTGTCCTTGAACTGAGGGACCTAGAACTGGACACAATATTCCAGATGTGGTCTCACCAGGGTGGAGTAGAGGAGAAGGAGGACCTCTCTCGACCTACCAACCACGCCCCTTCTAATACACCCCAGGATGGCATTGGCCTTCCTGGCCACAAGGGCACAGTGCTGGCTCATGGTCATGCTGTTGTCCACCAGGACCCCCAGGTCCCTTTCCCCTACACTGCTCTCTAATATGGAATTTCCCAACCTATACTGGAACCTGGGGTTGCTCCTGCCCAGATGTAGGACTCTACACTTTCCCTTGTTAAATTTCATCAGGTTATTCCCCGCCCAAGTCTCCAGCCTGTCCAGGTCCCGCTGGATGGCAGCACAGCCTTCTGGCGTGTCAGCCTCTCCTCCCAGCTTAGTGTCATCAGCAAACTTGCTGATAGTACACTCAATTCTCTCGTCTAAATCGTTAATAAATATACTGAATAATATTGGCCCCAGTGCTGACCCCTGAGGCACTCCGCTAGATACTGGCCTCCAACTAGACCCCGCAGCATTGACTACCACTCTCTGGCTTCTCTCCTCAAGCCAGTTTGCAACCCACCTCACTACTCTAATTGTCCAGACCACACCTCCTCAACTTAGCTGTGAGGATGCTGTGGGAGACTGTGTCAAAGGCTTTACTGAAGTCAAGGCAGACCACATCCACCGCTCTGCCATCATCCGTCCACCTTGTTACATTCTCATAAAAGGCTATGAGGTTGGTCAAGCATGACTTCCCCTTGGTAAAGCCATGCTGACTGCCCCTAATAACCCTCTTATCCTTGATATGCCTTGAGATGGCACCAAGGATAAGCTGTTCCATTACTTTCCCAGGGACAGAGGTGAGGCTGACCGGTCTATAATTACCTGGCTCCTCCCTCCTGCCCTTTATGAAGACTGGAGTGACATTTGCTTTCCTCCAATCCTCGGGCACCTCTCCCGTTTCTCAAGACTTGGCAAAGGTGATGGAGAGCAGTCTAGCAATGACTTCAGCCAGCTCCATCAGCACCCGCTGATGTATCCCACCTGGACCCATGGATTTAGGGATGTCCAGACTATTTAATTGCTCCCTAACCCAGTCCTCATCGACTAAAGCAAACTCTTCCATTGACCTGGCTTCATCTTGGGTCTCAGGGGTACAGGGCTCCGCAGGACAGCCTCCAGCAGTGTAGACAGAGACAAAGAAGGCATTCAGTAATTCTGCCTTCTCTGTATCTTCTGCCACCAGGGCACCCAGCCCACTCATCAGTGGGCCTACATTGTCTCTGGTATTAGATTTATCGGCTATGTATTTGAAAAGGTTCTTTTTGCAGTCCTTGACCCCTCTTGCCAGCTGTAATTCTAAGGAGGCCTTGGCTATCCTAGCTGCCTTCCTACGTCCTCTAACAGCAGCCTTATATTCCTCCCAAGTGGCCAGCCCCTGCTTCCATGACCTGTAAACTCTCCTCTTCTGCTTGAGCATACCCAACAGATCCCTATTCAACCACGCAGGCCTCCTGGCTCCCTTCCTTGACTTCCCACGTGTGGGGATGCTCTGATCCTGAGCGTGGAAGACGCAATCTCTGAATGCAACCCAGCTACCTTGGGCCCCTTTTCCTTCAAGCAGTCTTGCCCATGGGATGGAGAGTCTGCCAAGGAGAGTCAGATGAGCGTTGTTTTAGAGCGATTTCTGTGGGGACGGGAGATGCAAAGGGGTAGATTCCACGTGGAGGACATTTGCTCCGTTTTGTGCGGCCAGAAGAACTGCTGTTAACTCTCCCCCTTGTGCACTTCCTTCACCACCTTCTACTACTTCTTCGCCACTGCTTTTATTCAATGCGGTCGCCTTGTATTGCCATTTACCGTTTATCCTTTTTGCTGAGGCATCAGTAAGCCAAATGCCTTCTGTTGGTGTTTCTTGAGTGAGTGGGGGTGCATGCAAACACTTTTGTTTTAACTGTGAAACTCTCCTCTCCCACCCTACAAGTTTTCCCTCTTTTACCCTTCAGATGCTCTACACCGTGCCAGTGGGGGCAAGTGACTCAGCAGCTGCGTGGCAGCTGAGCCGTCAGCATCCCATGCCCACCTGCCCAAAAATGCTCACGCACAGACAGACACTCAGAGACACAGCGTTTGTTCAAACACAACGTTTTTGGGGAACTTTGCACAGAGCCAGGTTCCCCCAAAGGCAGGGAATGAACTCTGGGAAAGAAGGTGAGGAGGGTGCCTAGGAGTCTGGCGCTCTGTTTCTTCCTCGAGTCCTCCTTGGAGCGGTGGCGGAAGCACAGAGCCAGCAGGTGGGCTTCAGGGGCACACGCCGGCGAGACACCGCATCATCTCCGTGGGGACGCAGACTGTCCAAGGCGTTGCCCAGCCCCCTGATGGGCCTCGGTCGCAGCATGTAGGCATTCCTGCAGGGTTTTGGGCTGGTACGGAGAAGTTCGCTGATGGGTTTTTCTCTTTGCTTCTCCTGCTCGTCTTTCCTTCTGCAACTGCCCCCCTTGCTGCTGCTGGCTGGCTGCTGGCTCCATTTCCTGAGCCAGCAGCAGAGCCCAAAGAGCAGGAGCAGGACTCCAGCAACTGCCCAGAGCTGCCACTGTTGCAAGGCAGCGTGGAGTGGGACTCCCCAGGCAAAGCTGCTCTGCTCCTGCTCCTTCAGCGCTGCCTCCTGCGCCTTCAGCTCCATCTCCTGCTCCTTCAACTCCACCTCCTGCCACAGCCGAGCCATCTCCCGCCTCAGCATCTCGGCACGCTGCTGCATGCGCTCCTGTGTGGCGTCGTCCAGCTCGTCGCCAACGAAGTGCGCAGACGAGACCAGGGTTTGCAGAAAGCCGGCGAATGCCTCTATGGCATCCATGGCCTGCAGGAGGAGGGAGAGAAGGGCTTGAGTGGGACTGGTAAGGAGGGAGCTGGCGGTGTAGGAGCGGGGACGGGGGCCGCAGGGAGCGGGGTCAGGTAGGAGAGGGGCCGAGGCAGCTGCGAGGCAGCAAGGTCTGCGCCCCGTCCCGGCGGCGGCGCGGCACCGAGCCCTGCCCAGGCTGCTCCTGCATGCGCCTGGCCCTCGATGCAGGGTGAGAACCCACCCCGCCAGGGCCCACGCTTCTGCCCCAGCCCCCACCCAGCCCAGCCTCCCCCGGCCGGCGCACTCACTGCTGGCCCAGGCCGTACTGGGGCAGCGCGGCTGCTGGTGCCCCTGAAAACCGCCCCATGGCGACTCTTCCCCTGTGAGGTCACAGGCGCAAGAGCACGTCGCGGGCACGCCCAGCGGCCAGCCCCACCTTTCTGCCCCACCCGCCTCAGCCGCTCAGAGCCGCCCTGGTGTCCTGGTTAAGGCTGGGCTAGAGTGCATTTTCTTCGCAACTGCTTGCGTGGTGCTCTATTTGGGATTTGTGGTCCTCTGCCTGCCAGTAGCAACCTCATCATCACAGGATGCCCTGGCTTGCCAAGGTCCCATGAGGATCATCCGGTGCAAGTCCTGACTCCATAGCAGCCCCGCTTCGGTCACAGCATCACCGAATCGTTGAGGTTGGAAAAGACCCGTAAGACCATCGAGTCCAACCGCAAGCCTAAGCTTGCCAACTCCACTACTAAACGATGTCTCCAAGTGCGGTCTCTTTGCGTTTTTTGACATACCTTCAGGCTCGGTGCCTCACGCGCCTCCCTGGGTAGCTTGTGCCAGTGCTTGACCACCTTGGGCATTCGAGTCGCCCCCGGGACACAGAAGGAATTGGGAGGCTGGACTACCGGACAGTGCTGCTGTCTTCTTCCTAACCCCCACCCACCAGCACCTTCAGCCCACCGTTTTCTTAAGCAGGGAGAGGGCCAGAAGCTCCTGCAGCCACAGCGCTCGGGGGTCCCAGCTCTGCAGGCTGCAGAGGGAGCTGCTGACCCGTGGGACCCTCTTGACATGGCAGGTCTTTGCCAGGCTCTCCAAGACAGGCCTGTGCTGTAGGGGATGCTTGGTGACAGAATGGGATGCAGTTTCATCAGGGCTATTAGTGAGATTCAGGAATATGGGGGGGTAGAAGAGGAGGAGGCCAGCAGGTTGGAGAGTGCGTCGTGCTGGCATGAGACCTCTGGGCCAGAGTCTTCCTTCAAGCCTGGTCATAGGAAAGGGTGTTGTCGCGGATGCTTGATGGATGGTACTGCTAGCCACAGGACCACGTTCAGATCACTCCAAAAAAGGGGCCACTTAACCGAGTGTGATGGCAAGGCTCACTATTGCTTAAGGCATGGAGGAAGTATCACAGTATCACAGTATGTTTGGGACTGGAAGGGACCTCAAAAGATCTTCTAGTCCAATCCTCCTGCTGAAGCAGGAATGCCTAGGCGAGGTCGCACAGGAACATGTCCAGGTGGGTTTTGAATGTCTCCAGAGAAGGAGACTCCACAACCCCCCTGGGCAGCCTGTTCCAGTGCTCTGTCACCGTCACTGAGAAGAATTTTTTTCTCAAATTTAAGTGGAACCTCTTGTGTTCCAGCTTGATCTCATTACCCCTTGTGCTATCATTGTTTGCCACCAAGAAGAGCCTGGCTCCGTCGTCGTGGCACTCACCCTTTATATATTTATAAACATTAATAAGGTCACCCCTCAGTCTCCTCTTCTCCAAACTAAAGAGACCCAGCTCCCTCAGCCTTTCTTCCTAAGGGAGGTGCTCCACTCCCTTAATCATTTTGTTGCCCTGTGAAGGACCCTCTCCAGCAGTTCCCTGTCCTTGAACTGAGGGACCTAGAACTGGACACAATATTCCAGATGTGGTCTCACCAGGGTGGAGTAGAGGAGAAGGAGGACCTCTCTCGACCTACCAACCACGCCCCTTCTAATACACCCCAGGATGGCATTGGCCTTCCTGGCCACAAGGGCACAGTGCTGGCTCATGGTCATGCTGTTGTCCACCAGGACCCCCAGGTCCCTTTCCCCTACACTGCTCTCTAATATGGAATTTCCCAACCTATACTGGAACCTGGGGTTGCTCCTGCCCAGATGTAGGACTCTACACTTTCCCTTGTTAAATTTCATCAGGTTATTCCCCGCCCAAGTCTCCAGCCTGTCCAGGTCCCGCTGGATGGCAGCACAGCCTTCTGGCGTGTCAGCCTCTCCTCCCAGCTTAGTGTCATCAGCAAACTTGCTGATAGTACACTCAATTCTCTCGTCTAAATCGTTAATAAATATACTGAATAATATTGGCCCCAGTGCTGACCCCTGAGGCACTCCGCTAGATACTGGCCTCCAACTAGACCCCGCAGCATTGACTACCACTCTCTGGCTTCTCTCCTCAAGCCAGTTTGCAACCCACCTCACTACTCTAATTGTCCAGACCACACCTCCTCAACTTAGCTGTGAGGATGCTGTGGGAGACTGTGTCAAAGGCTTTACTGAAGTCAAGGCAGACCACATCCACCGCTCTGCCATCATCCGTCCACCTTGTTACATTCTCATAAAAGGCTATGAGGTTGGTCAAGCATGACTTCCCCTTGGTAAAGCCATGCTGACTGCCCCTAATAACCCTCTTATCCTTGATATGCCTTGAGATGGCACCAAGGATAAGCTGTTCCATTACTTTCCCAGGGACAGAGGTGAGGCTGACCGGTCTATAATTACCTGGCTCCTCCCTCCTGCCCTTTATGAAGACTGGAGTGACATTTGCTTTCCTCCAATCCTCGGGCACCTCTCCCGTTTCTCAAGACTTGGCAAAGATGATGGAGAGCAGTCTAGCAATGACTTCAGCCAGCTCCATCAGCACCCGCTGATGTATCCCACCTGGACCCATGGATTTAGGGATGTCCAGACTATTTAATTGCTCCCTAACCCAGTCCTCATCGACTAAAGCAAACTCTTCCATTGACCTGGCTTCATCTTGGGTCTCAGGGGTACAGGGCTCCGCAGGACAGCCTCCAGCAGTGTAGACAGAGACAAAGAAGGCATTCAGTAATTCTGCCTTCTCTGTATCTTCTGCCACCAGGGCACCCAGCCCACTCATCAGTGGGCCTACATTGTCTCTGGTATTAGATTTATCGGCTATGTATTTGAAAAGGTTCTTTTTGCAGTCCTTGACCCCTCTTGCCAGCTGTAATTCTAAGGAGGCCTTGGCTATCCTAGCTGCCTTCCTACGTCCTCTAACAGCAGCCTTATATTCCTCCCAAGTGGCCAGCCCCTGCTTCCATGACCTGTAAACTCTCCTCTTCTGCTTGAGCATACCCAACAGATCCCTATTCAACCACGCAGGCCTCCTGGCTCCCTTCCTTGACTTCCCACGTGTGGGGATGCTCTGATCCTGAGCGTGGAAGACGCAATCTCTGAATGCAACCCAGCTACCTTGGGCCCCTTTTCCTTCAAGCAGTCTTGCCCATGGGATGGAGAGTCTGCCAAGGAGAGTCAGATGAGCGTTGTTTTAGAGCGATTTCTGTGGGGACGGGAGATGCAAAGGGGTAGATTCCACGTGGAGGACATTTGCTCCGTTTTGTGCGGCCAGAAGAACTGCTGTTAACTCTCCCCCTTGTGCACTTCCTTCACCACCTTCTACTACTTCTTCGCCACTGCTTTTATTCAATGCGGTCGCCTTGTATTGCCATTTACCGTTTATCCTTTTTGCTGAGGCATCAGTAAGCCAAATGCCTTCTGTTGGTGTTTCTTGAGTGAGTGGGGGTGCATGCAAACACTTTTGTTTTAACTGTGAAACTCTCCTCTCCCACCCTACAAGTTTTCCCTCTTTTACCCTTCAGATGCTCTACACCGTGCCAGTGGGGGCAAGTGACTCAGCAGCTGCGTGGCAGCTGAGCCGTCAGCATCCCATGCCCACCTGCCCAAAAATGCTCACGCACAGACAGACACTCAGAGACACAGCGTTTGTTCAAACACAACGTTTTTGGGGAACTTTGCACAGAGCCAGGTTCCCCCAAAGGCAGGGAATGAACTCTGGGAAAGAAGGTGAGGAGGGTGCCTAGGAGTCTGGCGCTCTGTTTCTTCCTCGAGTCCTCCTTGGAGCGGTGGCGGAAGCACAGAGCCAGCAGGTGGGCTTCAGGGGCACACGCCGGCGAGACACCGCATCATCTCCGTGGGGACGCAGACTGTCCAAGGCGTTGCCCAGCCCCCTGATGGGCCTCGGTCGCAGCATGTAGGCATTCCTGCAGGGTTTTGGGCTGGTACGGAGAAGTTCGCTGATGGGTTTTTCTCTTTGCTTCTCCTGCTCGTCTTTCCTTCTGCAACTGCCCCCCTTGCTGCTGCTGGCTGGCTGCTGGCTCCATTTCCTGAGCCAGCAGCAGAGCCCAAAGAGCAGGAGCAGGACTCCAGCAACTGCCCAGAGCTGCCACTGTTGCAAGGCAGCGTGGAGTGGGACTCCCCAGGCAAAGCTGCTCTGCTCCTGCTCCTTCAGCGCTGCCTCCTGCGCCTTCAGCTCCATCTCCTGCTCCTTCAACTCCACCTCCTGCCACAGCCGAGCCATCTCCCCGCCTCAGCATCTCGGCACGCTGCTGCATGCGCTCCTGTGTGGCGTCCGTCCAGCTCGTCGCCAACGAAGTGCGCAGACGAGACCAGGGTTTTGCAGAAAGCCGGCGAATGCCTCTATGGCATCCATGGCCTGCAGGAGGAGGGAGAGAAGGGCTTGAGTGGGACTGGTAAGGAGGGAGCTGGCGGTGTAGGAGCGGGGGGACGGGGGCCGCAGGGAGCGGGGTCAGGTAGGAGAGGGGGCCGAGGCAGCTGCGAGGCAGCAAGGTCTGCGCCCCGTCCCGGCGGGCGGCGCGGCACCGAGCCCTGCCCAGGCTGCTCCTGCATGCGCCTGGCCCTCGATGCAGGGTGAGAACCCACCCCGCCAGGGCCACGCTTCTGCCCCAGCCCCCACCCAGCCCAGCCTCCCCCGGCCGGCGCACTCACTGCTGGCCCAGGCCGTACTGGGGCAGCGCGGCTGCTGGTGCCCCTGAAACCGCCCCATGGCGACTCTTCCCCTGTGAGGTCACAGGCGCAAGAGCACGTCGCGGGCACGCCCAGCGGCCAGCCCCCACCTTTCTGCCCCACCCGCCTCAGCCCGCTCAGAGCCGCCCTGGTGTCCTGGTTAAGGCTGGGCTAGAGTCTTCGCAACTGCTTGCGTGGTGCTCTATTTGGGATTTGTGGTCCTCTGCCTGCCAGTAGCAACCTCATCATCACAGGATGCCCTGGCTTGCCAAGGTCCCATGAGGATCATCCGGTGCAAGTCCTGACTCCATAGCAGCCCCGCTTCGGTCACAGCATCACCGAATCGTTGAGGTTGGAAAAGACCCGTAAGACCATCGAGTCCAACCGCAAGCCTAAGCTTGCCAACTCCACTACTAAACGATGTCTCCAAGTGCGGTCTCTTTGCGTTTTTTGACATACCTTCAGGCTCGGTGCCTCACGCGCCTCCCTGGGTAGCTTGTGCCAGTGCTTGACCACCTTGGGCATTCGAGTCGCCCCCGGGACACAGAAGGAATTGGGAGGCTGGACTACCGGACAGTGCTGCTGTCTTCTTCCTAACCCCCACCCACCAGCACCTTCAGCCCACCGTTTTCTTAAGCAGGGAGAGGGCCAGAAGCTCCTGCAGCCACAGCGCTCGGGGGTCCCAGCTCTGCAGGCTGCAGAGGGAGCTGCTGACCCGTGGGACCCTCTTGACATGGCAGGTCTTTGCCAGGCTCTCCAAGACAGGCCTGTGCTGTAGGGGATGCTTGGTGACAGAATGGGATGCAGTTTCATCAGGGCTATTAGTGAGATTCAGGAATATGGGGGGTAGAAGAGGAGGAGGCCAGCAGGTTGGAGAGTGCGTCGTGCTGGCATGAGACCTCTGGGCCAGAGTCTTCCTTCAAGCCTGGTCATAGGAAAGGGTGTTGTCGCGGATGCTTGATGGATGGTACTGCTAGCCACAGGACCACGTTCAGATCACTCCAAAAAAGGGGCCACTTAACCGAGTGTGATGGCAAGGCTCACTATTGCTTAAGGCATGGAGGAAGTATCACAGTATCACAGTATGTTTGGGACTGGAAGGGACCTCAAAAGATCTTCTAGTCCAATCCTCCTGCTGAAGCAGGAATGCCTAGGCGAGGTCGCACAGGAACATGTCCAGGTGGGTTTTGAATGTCTCCAGAGAAGGAGACTCCACAACCCCCCTGGGCAGCCTGTTCCAGTGCTCTGTCACCGTCACTGAGAAGAATTTTTTTCTCAAATTTAAGTGGAACCTCTTGTGTTCCAGCTTGATCTCATTACCCCTTGTGCTATCATTGTTTGCCACCAAGAAGAGCCTGGCTCCGTCGTCGTGGCACTCACCCTTTATATATTTATAAACATTAATAAGGTCACCCCTCAGTCTCCTCTTCTCCAAACTAAAGAGACCCAGCTCCCTCAGCCTTTCTTCCTAAGGGAGGTGCTCCACTCCCTTAATCATTTTGTTGCCCTGTGAAGGACCCTCTCCAGCAGTTCCCTGTCCTTGAACTGAGGGACCTAGAACTGGACACAATATTCCAGATGTGGTCTCACCAGGGTGGAGTAGAGGAGAAGGAGGACCTCTCTCGACCTACCAACCACGCCCCTTCTAATACACCCCAGGATGGCATTGGCCTTCCTGGCCACAAGGGCACAGTGCTGGCTCATGGTCATGCTGTTGTCCACCAGGACCCCCAGGTCCCTTTCCCCTACACTGCTCTCTAATATGGAATTTCCCAACCTATACTGGAACCTGGGGTTGCTCCTGCCCAGATGTAGGACTCTACACTTTCCCTTGTTAAATTTCATCAGGTTATTCCCCGCCCAAGTCTCCAGCCTGTCCAGGTCCCGCTGGATGGCAGCACAGCCTTCTGGCGTGTCAGCCTCTCCTCCCAGCTTAGTGTCATCAGCAAACTTGCTGATAGTACACTCAATTCTCTCGTCTAAATCGTTAATAAATATACTGAATAATATTGGCCCCAGTGCTGACCCCTGAGGCACTCCGCTAGATACTGGCCTCCAACTAGACCCCGCAGCATTGACTACCACTCTCTGGCTTCTCTCCTCAAGCCAGTTTGCAACCCACCTCACTACTCTAATTGTCCAGACCACACCTCCTCAACTTAGCTGTGAGGATGCTGTGGGAGACTGTGTCAAAGGCTTTACTGAAGTCAAGGCAGACCACATCCACCGCTCTGCCATCATCCGTCCACCTTGTTACATTCTCATAAAAGGCTATGAGGTTGGTCAAGCATGACTTCCCCTTGGTAAAGCCATGCTGACTGCCCCTAATAACCCTCTTATCCTTGATATGCCTTGAGATGGCACCAAGGATAAGCTGTTCCATTACTTTCCCAGGGACAGAGGTGAGGCTGACCGGTCTATAATTACCTGGCTCCTCCCTCCTGCCCTTTATGAAGACTGGAGTGACATTTGCTTTCCTCCAATCCTCGGGCACCTCTCCCGTTTCTCAAGACTTGGCAAAGGTGATGGAGAGCAGTCTAGCAATGACTTCAGCCAGCTCCATCAGCACCCGCTGATGTATCCCACCTGGACCCATGGATTTAGGGATGTCCAGACTATTTAATTGCTCCCTAACCCAGTCCTCATCGACTAAAGCAAACTCTTCCATTGACCTGGCTTCATCTTGGGTCTCAGGGGTACAGGGCTCCGCAGGACAGCCTCCAGCAGTGTAGACAGAGACAAAGAAGGCATTCAGTAATTCTGCCTTCTCTGTATCTTCTGCCACCAGGGCACCCAGCCCACTCATCAGTGGGCCTACATTGTCTCTGGTATTAGATTTATCGGCTATGTATTTGAAAAGGTTCTTTTTGCAGTCCTTGACCCCTCTTGCCAGCTGTAATTCTAAGGAGGCCTTGGCTATCCTAGCTGCCTTCCTACGTCCTCTAACAGCAGCCTTATATTCCTCCCAAGTGGCCAGCCCCTGCTTCCATGACCTGTAAACTCTCCTCTTCTGCTTGAGCATACCCAACAGATCCCTATTCAACCACGCAGGCCTCCTGGCTCCCTTCCTTGACTTCCCACGTGTGGGGATGCTCTGATCCTGAGCGTGGAAGACGCAATCTCTGAATGCAACCCAGCTACCTTGGGCCCCTTTTCCTTCAAGCAGTCTTGCCCATGGGATGGAGAGTCTGCCAAGGAGAGTCAGATGAGCGTTGTTTTAGAGCGATTTCTGTGGGGACGGGAGATGCAAAGGGGTAGATTCCACGTGGAGGACATTTGCTCCGTTTTGTGCGGCCAGAAGAACTGCTGTTAACTCTCCCCCTTGTGCACTTCCTTCACCACCTTCTACTACTTCTTCGCCACTGCTTTTATTCAATGCGGTCGCCTTGTATTGCCATTTACCGTTTATCCTTTTTGCTGAGGCATCAGTAAGCCAAATGCCTTCTGTTGGTGTTTCTTGAGTGAGTGGGGGTGCATGCAAACACTTTTGTTTTAACTGTGAAACTCTCCTCTCCCACCCTACAAGTTTTCCCTCTTTTACCCTTCAGATGCTCTACACCGTGCCAGTGGGGGCAAGTGACTCAGCAGCTGCGTGGCAGCTGAGCCGTCAGCATCCCATGCCCACCTGCCCAAAAATGCTCACGCACAGACAGACACTCAGAGACACAGCGTTTGTTCAAACACAACGTTTTTGGGGAACTTTGCACAGAGCCAGGTTCCCCCAAAGGCAGGGAATGAACTCTGGGAAAGAAGGTGAGGAGGGTGCCTAGGAGTCTGGCGCTCTGTTTCTTCCTCGAGTCCTCCTTGGAGCGGTGGCGGAAGCACAGAGCCAGCAGGTGGGCTTCAGGGGCACACGCCGGCGAGACACCGCATCATCTCCGTGGGGACGCAGACTGTCCAAGGCGTTGCCCAGCCCCCTGATGGGCCTCGGTCGCAGCATGTAGGCATTCCTGCAGGGTTTTGGGCTGGTACGGAGAAGTTCGCTGATGGGTTTTTCTCTTTGCTTCTCCTGCTCGTCTTTCCTTCTGCAACTGCCCCCCTTGCTGCTGCTGGCTGGCTGCTGGCTCCATTTCCTGAGCCAGCAGCAGAGCCCAAAGAGCAGGAGCAGGACTCCAGCAACTGCCCAGAGCTGCCACTGTTGCAAGGCAGCGTGGAGTGGGACTCCCCAGGCAAAGCTGCTCTGCTCCTGCTCCTTCAGCGCTGCCTCCTGCGCCTTCAGCTCCATCTCCTGCTCCTTCAACTCCACCTCCTGCCACAGCCGAGCCATCTCCCGCCTCAGCATCTCGGCACGCTGCTGCATGCGCTCCTGTGTGGCGTCGTCCAGCTCGTCGCCAACGAAGTGCGCAGACGAGACCAGGGTTTGCAGAAAGCCGGCGAATGCCTCTATGGCATCCATGGCCTGCAGGAGGAGGGAGAGAAGGGCTTGAGTGGGACTGGTAAGGAGGGAGCTGGCGGTGTAGGAGCGGGGACGGGGGCCGCAGGGAGCGGGGTCAGGTAGGAGAGGGGCCGAGGCAGCTGCGAGGCAGCAAGGTCTGCGCCCCGTCCCGGCGGCGGCGCGGCACCGAGCCCTGCCCAGGCTGCTCCTGCATGCGCCTGGCCCTCGATGCAGGGTGAGAACCCACCCCGCCAGGGCCCACGCTTCTGCCCCAGCCCCCACCCAGCCCAGCCTCCCCCGGCCGGCGCACTCACTGCTGGCCCAGGCCGTACTGGGGCAGCGCGGCTGCTGGTGCCCCTGAAAACCGCCCCATGGCGACTCTTCCCCTGTGAGGTCACAGGCGCAAGAGCACGTCGCGGGCACGCCCAGCGGCCAGCCCCACCTTTCTGCCCCACCCGCCTCAGCCGCTCAGAGCCGCCCTGGTGTCCTGGTTAAGGCTGGGCTAGAGTGCATTTTCTTCGCAACTGCTTGCGTGGTGCTCTATTTGGGATTTGTGGTCCTCTGCCTGCCAGTAGCAACCTCATCATCACAGGATGCCCTGGCTTGCCAAGGTCCCATGAGGATCATCCGGTGCAAGTCCTGACTCCATAGCAGCCCCGCTTCGGTCACAGCATCACCGAATCGTTGAGGTTGGAAAAGACCCGTAAGACCATCGAGTCCAACCGCAAGCCTAAGCTTGCCAACTCCACTACTAAACGATGTCTCCAAGTGCGGTCTCTTTGCGTTTTTTGACATACCTTCAGGCTCGGTGCCTCACGCGCCTCCCTGGGTAGCTTGTGCCAGTGCTTGACCACCTTGGGCATTCGAGTCGCCCCCGGGACACAGAAGGAATTGGGAGGCTGGACTACCGGACAGTGCTGCTGTCTTCTTCCTAACCCCCACCCACCAGCACCTTCAGCCCACCGTTTTCTTAAGCAGGGAGAGGGCCAGAAGCTCCTGCAGCCACAGCGCTCGGGGGTCCCAGCTCTGCAGGCTGCAGAGGGAGCTGCTGACCCGTGGGACCCTCTTGACATGGCAGGTCTTTGCCAGGCTCTCCAAGACAGGCCTGTGCTGTAGGGGATGCTTGGTGACAGAATGGGATGCAGTTTCATCAGGGCTATTAGTGAGATTCAGGAATATGGGGGGGTAGAAGAGGAGGAGGCCAGCAGGTTGGAGAGTGCGTCGTGCTGGCATGAGACCTCTGGGCCAGAGTCTTCCTTCAAGCCTGGTCATAGGAAAGGGTGTTGTCGCGGATGCTTGATGGATGGTACTGCTAGCCACAGGACCACGTTCAGATCACTCCAAAAAAGGGGCCACTTAACCGAGTGTGATGGCAAGGCTCACTATTGCTTAAGGCATGGAGGAAGTATCACAGTATCACAGTATGTTTGGGACTGGAAGGGACCTCAAAAGATCTTCTAGTCCAATCCTCCTGCTGAAGCAGGAATGCCTAGGCGAGGTCGCACAGGAACATGTCCAGGTGGGTTTTGAATGTCTCCAGAGAAGGAGACTCCACAACCCCCCTGGGCAGCCTGTTCCAGTGCTCTGTCACCGTCACTGAGAAGAATTTTTTTCTCAAATTTAAGTGGAACCTCTTGTGTTCCAGCTTGATCTCATTACCCCTTGTGCTATCATTGTTTGCCACCAAGAAGAGCCTGGCTCCGTCGTCGTGGCACTCACCCTTTATATATTTATAAACATTAATAAGGTCACCCCTCAGTCTCCTCTTCTCCAAACTAAAGAGACCCAGCTCCCTCAGCCTTTCTTCCTAAGGGAGGTGCTCCACTCCCTTAATCATTTTGTTGCCCTGTGAAGGACCCTCTCCAGCAGTTCCCTGTCCTTGAACTGAGGGACCTAGAACTGGACACAATATTCCAGATGTGGTCTCACCAGGGTGGAGTAGAGGAGAAGGAGGACCTCTCTCGACCTACCAACCACGCCCCTTCTAATACACCCCAGGATGGCATTGGCCTTCCTGGCCACAAGGGCACAGTGCTGGCTCATGGTCATGCTGTTGTCCACCAGGACCCCCAGGTCCCTTTCCCCTACACTGCTCTCTAATATGGAATTTCCCAACCTATACTGGAACCTGGGGTTGCTCCTGCCCAGATGTAGGACTCTACACTTTCCCTTGTTAAATTTCATCAGGTTATTCCCCGCCCAAGTCTCCAGCCTGTCCAGGTCCCGCTGGATGGCAGCACAGCCTTCTGGCGTGTCAGCCTCTCCTCCCAGCTTAGTGTCATCAGCAAACTTGCTGATAGTACACTCAATTCTCTCGTCTAAATCGTTAATAAATATACTGAATAATATTGGCCCCAGTGCTGACCCCTGAGGCACTCCGCTAGATACTGGCCTCCAACTAGACCCCGCAGCATTGACTACCACTCTCTGGCTTCTCTCCTCAAGCCAGTTTGCAACCCACCTCACTACTCTAATTGTCCAGACCACACCTCCTCAACTTAGCTGTGAGGATGCTGTGGGAGACTGTGTCAAAGGCTTTACTGAAGTCAAGGCAGACCACATCCACCGCTCTGCCATCATCCGTCCACCTTGTTACATTCTCATAAAAGGCTATGAGGTTGGTCAAGCATGACTTCCCCTTGGTAAAGCCATGCTGACTGCCCCTAATAACCCTCTTATCCTTGATATGCCTTGAGATGGCACCAAGGATAAGCTGTTCCATTACTTTCCCAGGGACAGAGGTGAGGCTGACCGGTCTATAATTACCTGGCTCCTCCCTCCTGCCCTTTATGAAGACTGGAGTGACATTTGCTTTCCTCCAATCCTCGGGCACCTCTCCCGTTTCTCAAGACTTGGCAAAGATGATGGAGAGCAGTCTAGCAATGACTTCAGCCAGCTCCATCAGCACCCGCTGATGTATCCCACCTGGACCCATGGATTTAGGGATGTCCAGACTATTTAATTGCTCCCTAACCCAGTCCTCATCGACTAAAGCAAACTCTTCCATTGACCTGGCTTCATCTTGGGTCTCAGGGGTACAGGGCTCCGCAGGACAGCCTCCAGCAGTGTAGACAGAGACAAAGAAGGCATTCAGTAATTCTGCCTTCTCTGTATCTTCTGCCACCAGGGCACCCAGCCCACTCATCAGTGGGCCTACATTGTCTCTGGTATTAGATTTATCGGCTATGTATTTGAAAAGGTTCTTTTTGCAGTCCTTGACCCCTCTTGCCAGCTGTAATTCTAAGGAGGCCTTGGCTATCCTAGCTGCCTTCCTACGTCCTCTAACAGCAGCCTTATATTCCTCCCAAGTGGCCAGCCCCTGCTTCCATGACCTGTAAACTCTCCTCTTCTGCTTGAGCATACCCAACAGATCCCTATTCAACCACGCAGGCCTCCTGGCTCCCTTCCTTGACTTCCCACGTGTGGGGATGCTCTGATCCTGAGCGTGGAAGACGCAATCTCTGAATGCAACCCAGCTACCTTGGGCCCCTTTTCCTTCAAGCAGTCTTGCCCATGGGATGGAGAGTCTGCCAAGGAGAGTCAGATGAGCGTTGTTTTAGAGCGATTTCTGTGGGGACGGGAGATGCAAAGGGGTAGATTCCACGTGGAGGACATTTGCTCCGTTTTGTGCGGCCAGAAGAACTGCTGTTAACTCTCCCCCTTGTGCACTTCCTTCACCACCTTCTACTACTTCTTCGCCACTGCTTTTATTCAATGCGGTCGCCTTGTATTGCCATTTACCGTTTATCCTTTTTGCTGAGGCATCAGTAAGCCAAATGCCTTCTGTTGGTGTTTCTTGAGTGAGTGGGGGTGCATGCAAACACTTTTGTTTTAACTGTGAAACTCTCCTCTCCCACCCTACAAGTTTTCCCTCTTTTACCCTTCAGATGCTCTACACCGTGCCAGTGGGGGCAAGTGACTCAGCAGCTGCGTGGCAGCTGAGCCGTCAGCATCCCATGCCCACCTGCCCAAAAATGCTCACGCACAGACAGACACTCAGAGACACAGCGTTTGTTCAAACACAACATTTTTGGGGAACTTTGCACAGAGCCAGGTTCCCCCAAAGGCAGGGAATGAACTCTGGGAAAGAAGGTGAGGAGGGTGCCTAGGAGTCTGGCGCTCTGTTTCTTCCTCGAGTCCTCCTTGGAGCGGTGGCGGAAGCACAGAGCCAGCAGGTGGGCTTCAGGGGCACACGCCGGCGAGACACCGCATCATCTCCGTGGGGACGCAGACTGTCCAAGGCGTTGCCCAGCCCCCTGATGGGCCTCGGTCGCAGCATGTAGGCATTCCTGCAGGGTTTTGGGCTGGTACGGAGAAGTTCGCTGATGGGTTTTTCTCTTTGCTTCTCCTGCTCGTCTTTCCTTCTGCAACTGCCCCCCTTGCTGCTGCTGGCTGGCTGCTGGCTCCATTTCCTGAGCCAGCAGCAGAGCCCAAAGAGCAGGAGCAGGACTCCAGCAACTGCCCAGAGCTGCCACTGTTGCAAGGCAGCGTGGAGTGGGACTCCCCAGGCAAAGCTGCTCTGCTCCTGCTCCTTCAGCGCTGCCTCCTGCGCCTTCAGCTCCATCTCCTGCTCCTTCAACTCCACCTCCTGCCACAGCCGAGCCATCTCCCGCCTCAGCATCTCGGCACGCTGCTGCATGCGCTCCTGTGTGGCGTCGTCCAGCTCGTCGCCAACGAAGTGCGCAGACGAGACCAGGGTTTGCAGAAAGCCGGCGAATGCCTCTATGGCATCCATGGCCTGCAGGAGGAGGGAGAGAAGGGCTTGAGTGGGACTGGTAAGGAGGGAGCTGGCGGTGTAGGAGCGGGGACGGGGGCCGCAGGGAGCGGGGTCAGGTAGGAGAGGGGCCGAGGCAGCTGCGAGGCAGCAAGGTCTGCGCCCCGTCCCGGCGGCGGCGCGGCACCGAGCCCTGCCCAGGCTGCTCCTGCATGCGCCTGGCCCTCGATGCAGGGTGAGAACCCACCCCGCCAGGGCCCACGCTTCTGCCCCAGCCCCCACCCAGCCCAGCCTCCCCCGGCCGGCGCACTCACTGCTGGCCCAGGCCGTACTGGGGCAGCGCGGCTGCTGGTGCCCCTGAAAACCGCCCCATGGCGACTCTTCCCCTGTGAGGTCACAGGCGCAAGAGCACGTCGCGGGCACGCCCAGCGGCCAGCCCCACCTTTCTGCCCCACCCGCCTCAGCCGCTCAGAGCCGCCCTGGTGTCCTGGTTAAGGCTGGGCTAGAGTGCATTTTCTTCGCAACTGCTTGCGTGGTGCTCTATTTGGGATTTGTGGTCCTCTGCCTGCCAGTA
The DNA here is from genome assembly GCF_963082525.1 of Nesoenas mayeri. NCBI lineage: Eukaryota > Metazoa > Chordata > Aves > Columbiformes > Columbidae > Nesoenas > Nesoenas mayeri. The sequence goes on along the minus strand of NC_137542.1, from coordinate 25,083,072 downwards.
GCAACCTCATCATCACAGGATGCCCTGGCTTGCCAAGGTCCCATGAGGATCATCCGGTGCAAGTCCTGACTCCATAGCAGCCCCGCTTCGGTCACAGCATCACCGAATCGTTGAGGTTGGAAAAGACCCGTAAGACCATCGAGTCCAACCGCAAGCCTAAGCTTGCCAACTCCACTACTAAACGATGTCTCCAAGTGCGGTCTCTTTGCGTTTTTTGACATACCTTCAGGCTCGGTGCCTCACGCGCCTCCCTGGGTAGCTTGTGCCAGTGCTTGACCACCTTGGGCATTCGAGTCGCCCCCGGGACACAGAAGGAATTGGGAGGCTGGACTACCGGACAGTGCTGCTGTCTTCTTCCTAACCCCCACCCACCAGCACCTTCAGCCCACCGTTTTCTTAAGCAGGGAGAGGGCCAGAAGCTCCTGCAGCCACAGCGCTCGGGGGTCCCAGCTCTGCAGGCTGCAGAGGGAGCTGCTGACCCGTGGGACCCTCTTGACATGGCAGGTCTTTGCCAGGCTCTCCAAGACAGGCCTGTGCTGTAGGGGATGCTTGGTGACAGAATGGGATGCAGTTTCATCAGGGCTATTAGTGAGATTCAGGAATATGGGGGGGTAGAAGAGGAGGAGGCCAGCAGGTTGGAGAGTGCGTCGTGCTGGCATGAGACCTCTGGGCCAGAGTCTTCCTTCAAGCCTGGTCATAGGAAAGGGTGTTGTCGCGGATGCTTGATGGATGGTACTGCTAGCCACAGGACCACGTTCAGATCACTCCAAAAAAGGGGCCACTTAACCGAGTGTGATGGCAAGGCTCACTATTGCTTAAGGCATGGAGGAAGTATCACAGTATCACAGTATGTTTGGGACTGGAAGGGACCTCAAAAGATCTTCTAGTCCAATCCTCCTGCTGAAGCAGGAAAGCCTAGGTGAGGTCGCACAGGAACATGTCCAGGTGGGTTTTGAATGTCTCCAGAGAAGGAGACTCCACAACCCCCCTGGACAGCCTGTTCCAGTGCTCTGTCACCCTCACTGAGAAGAATTTTTTCTCAAATTTAAGTGGAACCTCTTGTGTTCCAGCTTGATCCCATTACCCCTTGTGCTATCATTGTTTGCCACCAAGAAGAGCCTGGCTCCGTTGTCGTGGCACTCACCCTTTATATATTTATAAACATTAATAAGGTCACCCCTCAGTCTCCTCTTCTCCAAATTAAAGAGACCCAGCTCCCTCAGCCTTTCTTCATAAGGGAGGTGCTCCACTCCATCATATTTATTGCCCTACGCTGGACCCTCTCCAGCAGTTCCCTGTCCTTCTTGAGCTGAGGGGCCCAGAACTTGACACAATATTCCAGATGTGGTCTCACCAGGGTGGAGTAGAGGGGAAGGAGGACCTCTCTCGATCTACTAACCACCCCCCTTGTAATACACCCCAGGATGCCATTGGCCTTCCTGGCCACAAGGGCACAGTGCTGGCTCATGGTCATGCTGTTGTCCACCAGGACCCTCAGGTCCCTTTCCCCTACACTGCTCTCTAATATGGAATTTCCCAACCTATACTGGAACCTGGGGTTGCTTCTGCCCAGATGTAGGACTCTACACTTTCCCTTGTTAGGTATCATCAGGTTATTCCATGCCCAAGTCTCCAGCCTGTCCAGGTCCCGCTGGATGGCAGCACAGCCTTCTGGCGTGTAAGCCACTCCTCCCAGCTTAGTGTCTTCAACAAACTTACTGATAGTACACTCAATTCCCTCATCTAAATCCTTAATGAATATATTGAATAATATTGGCCCCAGTACTGACCCCTGAGGCACTCTGCTACATACTGGCCTCCAACTAGACCCCGCACCATTGATTACCACTCTCTGGCTTCTCTCCTTAGGCCGGTTTGCAACCCACCTCACTACTCTGTTGTCTAGACCATACCTCCTCAACTTAGCTGTGAGGATGCTGTGGGAGACTGTGTCAAAGGCTTTACTGAAGTCAAGGCAGACCACATCCACCGCTCTGCCATCATCCATCCACCTTGTTACATTCTCATAAAAGGCCATGAGGTTGGTCAAACATGACTTCCCCTTGGTAAAGCCATGCTGACTGCCCCTAATAACCCTCTTATCCTTGATATGCCTTGAGATGGCACCAAGGATAAGCTGTTCCATTACTTTCCCAGGGACAGAGGTGAGGCTGACCAGTCTATAATTACCTGGCTCCTCCCTCCTGCCCTTTTTGAAGACTGGAGTGACATTTGCTTTCCTCCAATCCTCGGGCACCTCGCCCGTTTCTCAAGACTTGGCAAAGATGATGGAGAGCGGCCTAGCAATGACTTCAGCCAGCTCCATCAGCACCCGTGGATGCATCCCATCTGGACCCATGGATTTAGGGGTGTCCAAACTATTTATTTGCTCCCTAATCCAGTCCTCATCGACGAAAGCAAACTCCTCCATTGACCTGGCTTCATCCTGGGTCTCAGGGGTACAGGGCTCCGCAGGACAGCCTCCGGTAGAGTGGACAGAGACAAAGAAGGCATTCAGTAATTCTGCCTTCTCTGTATCTTCTGCCACCAGGGCACCCCCTCCTACCAAGGTAGCACAGAAGAGGAATTATCTTTGAGAAATACATTTCTGACTTCACTACAGCAGATATTTCTGGGTAAATTTTTAATGCTGTGTACATTTAGCCATACAGTTTCATTTAAGAATAATAGAGCTTCAACAGCTGCATTCTACATATACAGCCTTTAAATTGCTCTCCACTTAGTTCAGTTCTTCTCAGTATAGACCTTTCCTCCTTTTTTCTTTGCTTTCTCCTTTATTTTTGAGATATATTTGTATATTTGTTACCCAAATAAAACCGTAGGAAAAGGTCGGTTTTTGTTTGTTTGTTTGTTTTAGTTTAGTTCTATTAACTAATATATAGGACTTGAGACTCAGCCTGTAATTAAGAGCTCAGAAATTTGAGTTTAAAGACTGATATACTTGTAAGAATGATGTTCTTCAAGACTCATTCAGGCTTAGCAGATGAGTTCTAAAACCAGAGGAGTACAGGTAGTTTGTGTCTCAGCCATGAAGTGTTCTTGTGGGGAAAGGTTGCTGACTGCTAAATTCCCTGTGAGATAAAATAGGCATTAATTCTGTAATGCTTTCACTCATGTTTTCACATACTTTTTCTTTCTTTCCCCTGAAAGTCTTTGCAGCTTCAGATAAGGGTAAATTAAGATGGTAATTCAAATAGTTTTACTTCTGTTAGATTTGAGTGAATCACTGTTGTTGCCTCACTGTGCATTTCTACAGTATATCTATCTGGGAAGCTCTGTGCTGAAATTATGCTGTGGAAGCATTGCAACGAAGGGAAACGTATTCTGGTTGCTTGTGTTATTAAGGAGCCTGTTAGGAAGAGGTGCATCTTCCATGAGTTTTATTCAGGAAGTGAAAAATAACTGAGAGCAGATACAGTTCTTTCCCGAGCACATTTTCCTGTTCTAAGGCATATTTCTGCTTTGTGCATTACCATGTTCGGTTGCCATTCTTCACCCTAGAGGAGGAATTTCCTGCACATCAATCCATTCTTCCACTTTCTTGAGCCTGTGTCTGGTCAGTCAGCTTCATGTCCATGGCGTTTGTAAGTGGATGGTGTTGGGGGTGGATTTCCATCAATGTAGTAGGGTACCACTTTCTCCTTTGAGTTCAACGAACATAATGAAAACTTTGCTACTATGAGAGCACAGACTTTGACTTACTTCTGCTGGATTGGGTGAACAGTGGAGTTGCTTAGCAAGGTCTGGACATATGCAGGTAGAACCTTTTTACAAGAGCTAATTTCATAACATGGTGTAGTGAAGTAAGTGAATTTATAGGTAACAAAATGTATTAATGGACATAGGTTAAAAAATTCACCCTTTCCTACATTCTAGAATTAGAAAATGTCGATGCAAATTACAGTTAGGTAAGTGACTATAAAGAATGATGTATATAATTTGCAAAAGGTAATTCTTACAAAATAATTTATGGAAGAATGTTAGAGCGAGATAAGGACTAAGCAAAACAAGTCGATTCAATGTGAATCACGCTAAGCCATTTATTACAGAAACAAGTGTCCTTATATACGTAACTATATTCTAATCACGCGTCCACGCTCCAAGCATGGATTCGTTAAATGAATATCGTGGGCTGTCCGTGCGCTGGAGTCTCACTGATGATACGTCCGATGATTCATGCCACGTCAGGACCCCGGTGATTGAGAAACGCCCCTCTTTCTCACAGCAATTCAGCAACAGGTCTTTATCTATCAAAACCCCTCCAACAGAAGAAGATGCCAACTGCTTTATTGTGATGTCATTTTTTTGTGGTGGTTTTTTTTTTTATTAAAAATTATGGTTTTTTCCCTTTATTTCAGGTTTGTAGGAATACAATTAATTCCTCACTATAAAGGAAATAATATTCAGTGATAAATACTTCGCTTCTGAAATAAAATATGTCAGTTCCAAGTTGAGTTTTTATCAGAAAAAGTTTGTTGTCTTTTTTTATTTTAAAACTTTAAGAACAACTAAAAAATAAATTATAGCTGTCTTTTCTTACAATTGAGAAAAATTTCAAGGTAAATTTTGGGTAATAAATTTCTAGTTTATTTTGAAGTAGTTTAAAACACTGGAGGGTGCTGATTATGAGTAGGCAGGAAATGCTTCTGAAGGGTTATAGCATTTATTTGAGGAATGTAACAGGCATGTTTTAAATTGTTCTTTATACTTTGAAGGCATTACGCTATGTCCAGTTCTTGTGAAACACCTACAGAATGATATTCGTTTTGCTATTTCTGAAGATGGAGCAAAAAAGGCAAAGAGGTGTATCCATTTTGTCAGTAGTTATTGTAATCTCAGTGAATCCGTTAATCCAAAGAGCCGTAAGAAAATTGCCCAGGGCAGTGGAGGTTGTCAGGTTTGGGGCTGGCCCAGTGATGCCAACTTGGAGCTGAGCCTGTTCCACTTCACTGCCTCAGCTGCTGCAGAATAAAGATTCTGTCCTATTTGGGTAGGAGTTAAACATTCATCCAGAAGATACGGCAAAATTTGTGCATGACAGGTTGCCTTCCTTCTCCGTGCTCTCAGCCTTCCTCCCTATTCAGCTCCAATATTCAGCTGATATTAAATCAGCTCCATTCCCATGGCACATGCCCCTGTCCAACAATGACGCTTAGTGAACTTTTGTGTTGTGCTGCTGGAAACAAATGAAAACACGATGAGAACTGTCCCTGAACTGACATGAACAGAGAATTGCTCCCAGATGTCCTTTTACAGCCACACTTCTGTGTATGAGGGCAGGCCCCAATACTGAACTGCAGAATAATTGTCAATGAAAGGGAAGATGTGTGGCTGTTGGGATTCAGGGTATTTCTCTAATGAAAAGTCCAGAAGTGTGAGAGGTGGCAATTGAGGAGGCAGCTTAGCTCTGTCTGCTGCTTTTCATAAATTTTGTCAATTATTGTCAACAGAACTATGTAATTTCAGTTTTCAATGGGCAAAGCTGCTTTTCAAATTATGTTTTTGTATTAGAAGAACTTCTTGGTTTTGTCCATTTTTCTGACCTGATTAGTTTTGATTTTATGGTGGACTTTTTTTACATCCATAGACCTTAAAAATATGCTACACACTAAAGAAAACAAGCATACAAAACCAGACATTGTTCTTGCCTTGACTGAGAACCTGGACTTTCCATTCATTTAAACATAAATACTGGTTCAAGTGTGGTTTTAATTTACTCTTTTTTTAATTTTATTTTTTTTTTTTTAACTGGATTTACACTAAAGTAAACAGTTAAGTATGTGAGCAGCTTCACACAGAGGGTCACTGTTGGGAACTCTTCACACGAGTAAAGACACTTGTGGGATGAGGATTGAAATCCCTGATACAAATAAACACTGTGTTTGTGACTCTGCACTGCTTCTTAGTAATGTCAGTGGCTTCCTGACAGAGATAAGCACAGCTGGCAGGATTTCAGGGGTTAGATAACAGAGCAGAAGCATTGTGTTTAATCTGCTTGTGACTCTTGCTCTTCCTTGTGACGACATTCAGATAAATAGACACAGAACTCCACAGTGAAGCAGATGCAAATAAGGAAGATACTTCACTGAATGCTATAAATGGTTTTCCTCTCACTTTCAAAATTGTGAAACAGTCACAAATGTCTTGTGGTCTTGTTTTACGTCATCAGAGAAGGGTTAAATTGGCAGAATGAGACATACTCTTACTTGCTTTTCAACTTGCACAAAGAAACTAGGAGTAAAAAGGAAATCCCCAAAGCAAGCATGAGATTGTGTTAGACTGAAGCTGCTCAAGAGCCATGGTGATCTTTGTTTGGATTAGTTTCTGCATAACAGGGGAGTTAAGAAGGAATTGGGTTACTCAGTCATAAATTTGCGGAGTTGCAGAAATGGAAACTGCAATAATAGTGCGTGGTAATGAAAATGGAGCATCTTTGCAGTGTCTTACTCAGTTCCTAGAGCTAAGGAAGCAGCTTGGGTTGTCCTGTGAGTCCATTAATGAGGGACTTCTTATGATGATGTTTTCATGTTTTGTTGGAGTGGAAAATGTCCCTTGTTTTGAATAATTCTATCAGTAACAGCTGCTAGCTTAATTTGATATGTGTTTCAATAGAAAACTTCTGATCCAGCTTAAAAAGCAGACTTTAACAGTTATTTGTGGGCTGACCTTCTGTGTTAAGGGATTCTGTCATTTACATGGCATTATATCCCTTGCATGTGTGTTGAGGCTTGTTGTGGGATTTTAGTGGTATTAAGGTCAGATATTCAAATGCAGCCTTAGGAAAAACATACCCATCTTGTTTGTGCCAATTAATCTAAACAAATCAGAGAGTCATTCCTCCAAAAGCCTATTTTTATGTGAGTGTGTGGAATGGCTACATTATAGTACCTTGTTTAGGGCCATTTTAAAATCAACTTTTCATAGACTATGGGTTACAAGACTCTGAAAGAAAATATATCTCAGTTGAAATAGCCAGATGTTGTATATAAATTAATGGACTTACAAAAAAGCGGCTTGTTTAACTTGGTTTTCATCCATTGCAAAAAAATGTATTGATTACAATCCAGGACATTTTGGTTCTCTTGCTTATACACTTTTGTTACTCTTGTTTCTGCCTGGGTTAGTCTTCTCTACTTGAGAATAGTTGATGACTTCTGGGTGAGCTGTGGTCTAATTATCAAGGATTTCAGCTGTGAAGCTTTTTATTTAAGTCTGACTTGATTTTTGCTCTCAGATTCCTGTGGTTTGTTGCTGACATTTTTCAGCAAAGTTTCAAGTAACAGCTTTTTTATGATGTCATTTTTTCATGTTCTGACAAACATGCTGAAATGTAGCATAAAAATATTTTTTCTGAATTGCTGCAAAGTATTTTATTGGTATAGCAGGGTTTCAGCAGTGTGGTGTATTTTTTTTTTTCCTTTAAAGGATCACTTAATTGGAAAACTATATGGCAACTGTCTGAAATATCAGGCAATGTTTTATATTCATTATTCTGTGACCCAAATCCATTCCTGTGCTCTGTTGTGCATGACTGGCAGTTCCTAATTTAATTTATCCATATTCTTTCACAAATGAGAATAAGCTTTGGATTTAATGTATTCTTTTGTACTATAATATGTAATAAGTATATCAAGGAACACACAAGGAAGATAATCAGATTCTAAACCTCAGGAGATTTCAGAGAATTGTTAGAGAAATGTAGAAAATGTTGATGGATACTGATGCAGAAAACAAAATGAACACCATTTCCCGTCCTTCTTGCCACACTGTCTATTATGAATTCAGACTTGAGGTGCTGTGTGCCACAAGAAGTATTCTCCTCTGTGTATCAATTATAATCTGATTTTTTAAAAATTTCATGTGTTTAAAAAGCATAATAGTGGAACATTTACAACCGCATTTCTTATGAGAACACTCATTACATTATGTATGTACCTATTTAGCTATGTTTATCCATCTTCAGTATTTTTTTGTAGCTGGTAATAAATCACATGGAACTTGAAGCCTGACTGAGTAGCACTATTAACTGAAGTGTATACTAACCCAGGGTGATGTTATTAACCAGTCCCTTTTCTTTATCTATAGAGGGCTTAAGGATTCTTAGAACATGAATTTAGCTCAGAGGCTTTTGTTCATTTGCTCTTTTTTTTTGGTTCATTTCCATCATCTAGCTTCCAAGCAGGAAAACTAGGGCATCAATTCATTTTAGAGAGGGAGTGTTGTTACTGGACTGAAAAACACTATGCATGCCCTAGCCTTTTATCAGATTCCTCAAGGACTTAAGATAAATTGTGATTATTTAGGTGGGTGAAGCAAAGGGCTTTTCAGATGAACGAATTAGAATGGAACCTATAGAAGTTGGTAGATTTACTGACTGTTCTTCCAGTAACACCCTCTAATGTTGGCAGATGAAAATATGACTAGTCTGGTTTCCTCATTTTCAGTGTTCTAAAACCCAGATTTCTTTTGTACACCGTTGTCCTTAAAATCTGTTTTCATGTTTGACTGTACCTGAGTCACCTAAGAGCTGTTATTGCCCAATTATATTTAGTTCATTGTAGCTTCAGCTTAAAACTGTGTGTCACTTGAATATCTGTGCTCAATTTTTTTACTATTGCCTTTATATTGAAATGTCACTGTGCAATTTTGTCTTAATATTTTGACAGTCTTTCTTATCACATAGTCATAAAAGTTTGCAGACACTTCTAAGATTTTAAGCTAGAAATTACTTCATTGAGATATGACTGTGTAAGTGTAGACCTTAGTGTAGACTTTTTTTTTTTTGGCAATCACAGAGAGAATGGCAGTTTTCCTTTTGTACTCTTCAATCTTTGATACCAGCTTTACCTTTTTGAGGAAGGTTTTCTGTATGGTGTCACTAGCATCCCCATACTTGTAACCGGGTACAGTACAGAAAAATGTCAGTGTATATGTTAACCACTCTTAACATCGAAAATGCTGGTTTTCAAATGTCCTGAGGCTGGAAAGAAGCAATTACAGAAGCAAACCTGTTGCAGCAGTGATACAGAGAAAAAAGTAGCAGTGCAGCCAGAAAGCATGAGGTTCAGTGAGCACAGAACACTGACAAGTGAGGTTAACATCCTTTGGCACTGACTATTTAAAAATAGGAAAACAAAATGCATAAATACCATGGTGCAGACCAAGCAGTGATATCATCCAAGCAGCAGCATATGGAAGAGTAAAGGATACACAGTTAGGGATTATTACAATAGAAACAGAAGGTGGAGGAAGGAAGGGGTAGTAGAAGTAGATGGCTTACAAGTAGGAAGAGAAGCAGAGCTCCCACATCTAGGGAAAAAAAAAATCTGTAGATAAATTAGCAATTCCCTTGCAGCTGGAAGTGAATCTGGGAGGAGAGGAGGTCCATGTGTCAGGGGAGTGGGTGGCCAGAGGAGCCCTGGTGCACTGGAAGGACTGTGCAGCTCCTTGTCAGTGCCTTAACTGAGAGGTTTTTTTATTTAGTTCATCTGTATGTTCAGTGGTGTGAATGAAAGGATGAACAATCATAACTGCATCAGAATTCCTTATTAATTTTAAAGATAAGAAAATAGAACAGTAATTCATGGACTGTGTTATTTTCTAACTCTTCAGTCTTGAAGCATGTCTCATTCTCCCGGAGAAGCTGGCACCTCATGGCTTGGGTGGGTGTACTCTTTGATGGATAAAGAACTGGCTGGATGGCTGGGCCCAAAGAGTTGTAGTGAACGGAGACAAATCCAGCTGTCAGCCAGTCACAAGTGGTATTCCCTCAGTCCTGGGGCCGGTTCTGTTTAATGCCTTTATCAATGATCTGAACAAGGGAATCGAGTGCACCCTCAGTAAGTTTGCAGATGACACCAAGTCGGGTGGGAGTGTGGATCTGTACAAGGGTAGGAAGGTTCTACAGAGGGATCTGGACCGGCTGGGTCTTTGGGCTGAGGCCAATTGTATGAGGTTCAACAAGGCCAAGTACCAGGTCCTGCACTTGTGTCACAACAAACCCAGGCATCAGGTGGAAATATGTTAAGTAATAACATATTAAATGTTATAAATGTGCAGCTATTAGAGAGCATGAGTTATCCTGAGGCGGGAATAGTGATGATATTTTCTTAACAAATCAATTTGTGAATATGCAGGCAGTATATTGATCACTAGTCTTCTGCATCTTTTAGAGGAGATGAATGCTCAAATCCATATCCTCATCTGAATAACAACAAATCTCATGTGCCATTTTCCTTGACACTTTGATTAGATGTTTAAAATATTTATAGACAGCAAGTTCAGAATACTCAGAATAATATATCAATTCTATCTCTTTTTTTTCAGAGGGAAACTAAAGGTCAGTTTCTCATAGATCACATCTGCAACTATTACAGCTTGCTGGAAAAAGACTATTTTGGCATTCGATACGTTGACCCTGAGAAGCAGAGGGTATGTATATGAACTCTGACTACATTTGCTTTTAAGTAATGCTAAATTGATTTTTTTTCAACAAGCAGGCAAGTTCTAATGCAAAGCAGTGTATCTCTGAGGCTTTATATTCTGGCCATAATCCATAGAGGTTCCTAAAGTGTCTGTCATTATTATATTTATTTTCACCTCAGCTTATGTATTTAGTTTCAGGTAAACTGATATATTCTGATTTGTATAGTTCTCCTGGGCAGTGATGATGGAAAAGATCTGTGGGCATGACTCAGAGATAGCACAGGGTAGCTCTGGGCTCTCACAGTGCACTGGAATTTGTGATTTCTGTTTTTCTGTAGACTATGCTTCTTGGGAGATGTAGACAGGAATCCTTTTGAGTTTAGCAGCTAAAAGTGGTCATTCTATTCCACTTTTCACAGGGCACATGGATTTGGGTATCTGTTATACACAAAAGAGCTATGATTTGTCAGGTTGTGGTTAGTTCTTCAGATTAGTTCTCCCTGTGAGCATCTTTATATTCATGCAATAAAATTTAGAGTCCTGTGCTGTAGGCATTTCTGTGGACAGCGATGAGTCATGTCTGTTAGGTGGAAGGTGGTCCTGCAGGTTGTGTTCTGTAGGTGATTTACTATGGCTACTCCATGTTTGACTTCAGATGATTGTTACTGTTTGAGAGTAGGGATGTGTGGTCCACACAGGAAGCCGAAGTCTACAGACAGTGAAACTCAGAACTGTTTCTTCACTGTGTAGTCCTGCTGGTCTCAGGATTAAGACTTAGATATGTCTTTAAATATAATAGGGGCATATACTCGCATTTAATCTCTGGAAATTATCACCAAGTTTGAAACTGCTATGATTCAGGAGGAGAAAAGCATTTTGCTGGGTATCTCTTGCTACACCCTAATTTGTTTTGGCAAAAATCAATGGACATAGGGAATCACCCTCTGCTCATCCTTATAGAATTGCAATAACTTTGCAAAGCTACAGCAGATCATTTCCTTTGCATCCTTTTTTAAAAATCAAAATAATTAGCAAAATAACTAGCAGATATTCTGACCAGTGTACTTAATTCTTCACAAACATTAAATGTATAGAGGTGTTCACCTGATTTGAATTGATAGAAGTAGGTGAAGTGCTGGATCAGACTATAATTATGTGGGACTTAATGAATACTTACTTTTGTTGGGCCTTTCCCTGACAGTCACTCAAAAATTGCTACAGAAAAGGTATTTTACTTAGCATCAATCAAGAGGTTGCTTTAGTAAAAGGTGGGTTTTTCTGGCGGGGGGGGGGGGGGGGGCGTGGAGTGGGGGTAGGGGCAGAATACTTTTAAAAAGTAGTGCTTCAGAAAAAAACCTCTAAAAGCCTACTTCTTTTGGGATTCTAGTTATGTCATACTCTTTTTGTTTTCCATGTTTCAAAGAGCTGTTAACTATATTGACAAATTCGCTGCAGTATCATGTTCTCATTGGCTATACAGTTGTTCTTCTACATCTTGTACATCTAATTCTATGTTAAGTTTATGGAAGATTATAATTTATATTGAAGCTTAAGTTTTATCTTGGTTAGTAGTAAAAGCCAATCTGAGAAAACATTAATGTTCTTACCTAAAAAATCTTAGGTTTTCATTTCCCTTTATATCCAATAACTGAGAATACTGTCACCTTCCTGTGTAGTAGGATGGCATATATCAACTGGCCCACTCTTCAGTTGGATTTTGTTAAGTAAACTTCTTAAGTATACATTTTCCATACATGCATTTTTAAATTATGATTTATAATTACTATAATGTTTTTAAGCATATGGATAACTTCTCTAATTGGCTATTAGCTCTTGATTTTTAACTCTCTCATGAATTAGATGTGAACTATGAGGGACATTTCTTTATGCAGACTTAATTAATGGTCTGGATGCTGAGTTGAAAGAAAAATAAATTTTTCTCTTAGGTTTATTACAATTAATGAAAATAAGAAATTTTTATATATAGTATATTCTATTGTCCTTCTGATCTGCTGTGGTTTTTTTAATTTGTTTGTTTTTTGTTGTTTTGTTTATACATAAAATACTTTCCCTCACAGTGGGTATTTCCTCTACAACAAACCCTATCCTAAGTACTAAACTGAACACAAATATTATAATAAAGAAATGCTGGGTTTATGTCATCTGGCTCTTTTGAATCTCTGATCTTGTTGAGTCTCACTTACCTGAGTCCTGCCTCTGTATCAGATACAGATATATGAATACCTCACAGTTAGATGCAAGAAGACTGTGAAACTATAATTACAATTCTTCTCACATGAACAAATAACAAATATGGGACATGAATAATTGTGCTCAGGTCAAGGCAGTGTAATTAGATGAAGTTCATGAGTAACTGGGCCAGCAGAAAACTAGAGGAAATAAGGATTTTGAAATGATAAGGTGATTGCTCTTCCTGCAGTTTTGTATTTTAGCAGTTGTGAGTTTAGCTGCCTGAAATTTATGTTAACAAAACACTCTGAGATTACAGAAGAGCAGTTGTTTAGGTGTGTGGTTATAAGCTGTAGCATGTATAAAATGTAGTGGGGTCACAGGAGGAATGTTAAATCATCATAGCCACCTTACAGGAAAGAGCACTTAGAGCTCTATAGAAGAGATTTCCGAAGCTCTGTGGAATTCTTGCAGGTACCACCAAGGTAAAAAGCAGAAATGTTTACAACAGTACATTCTTATGTATTGGGTAGATCTATTACAAATCAGAAACAGTAGCTCAGTAAAGATCTCTAGGTGGAATTCACCAAGAGCTTATTTCTAAAATTAAATCTGGTGATTTGACTGAGAACAATTGCTTTGAAGAGGAGTGATAGTTCACCCTAAACCTGTTCAACAATTTGTGTGACAATTTACTTCAGTGCTCTGTAGACAAATAAAGAGATGTGAGACAGTGAATAAAACAAATACTGCTTTGCCAATAAGCCACTGGCGTGATGTGGCTATGATAAAAGAAAACACTTTGTTTGTCCCTTCTTAGGACTGTATTTTGAGGAAAGTATTCATGTCATTATACCCTAGTGAGACTCCAGCTGTTCTGATCTAGATGTCTGCATTTAAAGAAAGATAATTCAACTGAATTGGGAGAAGAGGTATTAGAAAGTCACAGAGAACGGAGAGCTTGTTTTTGAGATAATATTAGGAAGGGCATACCCCATTTCGTGCAGCAAAACAAAGGCTAAGAGGATATGGTTATACGTGTGTCAGAGCATAAATCAGAAGTTGTTTATGCAAGAAACGGGATTTCTTAATAAAGCCAATGAGAGCTGCAGCATGTGGAACAGCCATAATGGAGGCAATGGGGTAAAATTTGTAACTGGATTTGTAAAGAATTTTAAGAGAGGTCTCTATAATTTTATGGAAGGGGTTTGTATTAAACATTGGCTGAGATACAGACCAGGCATCATATTCTGAAGTTTATTTCAAAGAATATGTAATTAAAGCTGAACCAAGTAAGTATAACGTTTATTTTAGGAGAGTTATTGTTGATTCTGATGCAGGTCATGTACAATTCATATTGCTTTGCCCATTTTCATGGAAATGTTGAATGCCTCTGTTGTAGTTTACATTCCACTGCATAGTGTCTGTCTTTGCACAGAAAGGGCTATAGCTGTGGTTCCAAATGAAACTGCCAAAATTGTGCATTTAATTCTGGCTCTTAGTGAATTATTCTTGATTGGCCCTTTGAATAGTTAAGCTAGATGACATAATAGTATATTATTATATAGTGTACACACACATACATATATAAAATATTATGCAGAATTACCCCTGCTGGCATTTAGTCTACTAGTGATGCTTGCTTCCCTTTTCTTTGTCTGTAATTTTTTTCTGCAAAGGTTGCAGAGTTGCTCCAAATGCTAATGTGAGGTCCTTTTGTTTTGTAATCTATCAAGGGAGCTCAAGCAGGCAAAACTACTGGCTTTAATTTGTCCTAAATGTCTTCTTTCAGAGTATGCTACCAAAATGAAGCATTTTGACTTAGAAGTATTGAAATACTTGACTGAGTTTGAGAATTTAAAAAATTAAATGCTTCAGTATTTCAGATGTTTCAAATGAGATGTTTCAGTATTTATGTTTAGAACATTCAGAACTTCTGACTATGTGAAAAATATAGATAATTGAGCTAATTGCCTTAGTTTGGAACAATGGGGGAAAACTATGGTGGGAAATAGCTGTTGTTTTTATAGGTTATTTTTCAAGTAATTTATAATGGATACTCCTTCCTCCCCTCAGCTCCACTTTTGTAATAAACCTTTCCTTCTGTGTGATTACATACGTGTGGATATTTTAGGCATACTTAAACTTTGTAAAATTTTCTATATTTTTCTATTTTCTATTCCAGACCAAAAAAGATACTCTGGAAGACACTCTCAACAGAAGGCAGCACAGTAGCTTTTTTATGTTTTTGGATATGCAGAGGAGTAACAATGCCAATGACCTCAAATTGAACTAGCAGTTAAAGACTCCAGGTTCTACACTACATCTGCTGTTTTATCTTCTAGTGTCATATTTGGATGTTCCTTTGGGAAACTGTGCCTTAGGATAACTTCAGAAAAGCCAGGATTGTACTGAAAGTATGCAGTAAATTCCAGTATGCCATTTTATGTCTAGTGGTGCTATGCTGGGAACAAATGAGTTCCTAGGGTTCATGAATTAACTGTTGAATTTTTTGCCTGGATTTCTGAGAAAACTAGGTATATGGGATCACATTACTTTTCTCCCCAATGGTCAACTTTAGTAACTTTAGAAGCCAGTTTTGGTGAAATTTGGCTGGAATATAGGTCTCAAATAATAGGTTCCTATAAGGTTTCATGAAGATAAGCTGTCACATCGGTGGGGAAAACCCTATTATTCTTCTCACTGAGGGAAACTCTATAGGGCACACCCACTCCATAGAGAATCTAGAAAGAGCTGAGAGAGAGAGACAGTATAAGAACCCAGAAACCATAATTTTGAGCTTGTATTTTTTTGAAATAAGTAGTTCAAATAGGAGACATACCTGGAGGAGGTGTTACTGATGCTGCTACTCATTGACCTACCTGTTGGTACATGTTCATGTCATAGCTATTAAACTGAGGCCAGTTATCACACTGTCACCTTTGAGGAAATGCAGCATGACTAACTCTGTGCCAGATAGCCTAGGATGAACTGATGCAGCTGCTGTTCAGCATCTGTCACTAGAGAGGACCCCTTGTTGAGAGAGGCCACTGGTGTTGAGGGCAATGAAGAACTGGTCTGGAGAAAAGTGGTAGCACAGTGAAATTTATTCTCTTCGGGAGTGCCATGATATGAAGCTGGAAATACTGAAGTGTCCTTTCCCCGCGGCCTCCCCCAATGGGTGGATTCAAGCACATGCTTGTGATTATGTTTTTGAATGTGAAAATATGAGGTTGTGGTTAGGCAGAAATACCTTGGGAGCTACCCATGGGGTAGGTTGAAAGTGTTAGGTGCTGTGAAGAGGCTTTGTAGGACCCTGAAGCTACTGTGAAGTTTCACCAGTTGCTGCAGGAATGTTTAAGATCATAATCACATTGAAGCATTGAGAAGCTTTGTTATTTGGGTATGCTACAGTGTTGTCTGGGAGCAGCACAGCAGCACAGTAGTTTTAGCTCTGTGCGTGTACGCCTGTCAGTATGAAAACAAAACCTTCAAATCAGTGAAACTGCTGTGTGAATACACTCCCACTATGTAGCCAATCTTGAATGGTGTCTGTGAACACAGTGGGGTTTTCTGATTTCTCCAGAGCACAGAGCCTGGCTCTGTGCATTGTTAGAAAGACGACGTTGTGCACTATAGATTTGCTGGTGCTTCTGCCAGTCTCCCCCTGGAGAACTGCCACAAAGACAATTCTCATTTTGCTTTCAAGTTCAGATGTACTGAAAACTGGTAGGTTCTTCCACATGCGGGGAGTTTTTTGACAGATTACACATTTATTTAACTAATAAGGCTTCTGGGGAGTTCAGTTTGTGTTCACTTGCAATGGACCTGGACAGAGTATTTGTTTAATCCTATAACCTAAGTTGTTCAGCATTGTCCCAGTATTTACTAGTGAGGGAATTTGGAGCGTCATGTCTGTTGTCTGTGAGTAATGAATTTCTTGAAGTAGCAGTTCTGTTTTTAATGGGACATGTCCACAAAATGTACAACAGTGCCTAATTAAAAGACCTTTTGACAGGGTCAGCAAGTCTTGAGCGCAGCTGATCTTTACTGTAACAACAGCTATTTAATGCATTTTCTAAAAAATGTGCTCTTAGTCCCACGTGAGAGCAGTGAAGGTTGACAGAAAGAGACAACAAATAATTTGCAATCTCAGTTTAACAAAGCTATGTCTTTCTGTAATCACTCCTAAGGCTCCATACAGCTACATAAAGAGAGCTATTTTTGAGCTTTCCAGTCGCTTTGAAGAGGTAGAGCAGAAATAGTATGGGCTAAACACCAGAGTGACTGAGCCATAGATTAATTAAAATTTTAATGCTTCTTCATGCGTATGAATTTCTCCTCCTGGACAGAGTTATCATAAAAATTATGTGCTTTTGCACAAAGTCCTACTATGACCCTGCTTGGTGTCTGCAGTTCAGGTCATGCTGTTTCAAAAAAGTGTAGTAGAACTGGAAAAGGAACAAGGATGGCCATGTGAATGATATCAAGTAGAAAGGAATATCATATAAAGAGAGATGTATTGATCTGGAATAATTTAGCTAGGAAAAGAGGTGAGTGAGAGAAAATGAGTGATAGAGCAACAGAATGAGCAAAAGAGAATGAGAGAGACTAAATGATGTAAAATGGCTTGGAGGTGGTGATCAGGGAAAGATTGCCCTGTAATTCTTAGAACAGAACTAAAACATACTGAAGGATATTATAAACCAATTGGTATTGAGAAGTAGTTTTAAAAATACCATACCTAGTCATAAAATTCGTTATTGTAACTGCCAAAAATAATTTTTAAAAAGTGTTTAGACAAATTGGTGAAAGTCTATAAAGAGTTACAAACAAATTTTAATGAAATCTGGTAGAAAAAAAACTGGTAAACATGATGGGAGATACTACTCTTGTTCTTTTTCTGTCTGCTGCAGGCCATTTTTAGGGACAAAGTACTGATTTAAATGGATACCTGCTTTTGCCCATAGATGTGCATTTACGTATTAAACAAAATCCTGAAACAAATGAATAGTTGTGTGATTATACATATGCTCTTAATTCAGCAGTAATGCTACTAGCTGAAATATCTTGTGTGAAGATTAGTAACCTTGTGAACAAAATCACTCTGCAGGCAATTTTGATAAAGGTGTTTTTTCCATCAATTGTGAACCTCTTGGCTGTGACCATGTAGTCACTCATACATACATCAATATATGCAGATGTTAAGTCCGGATGTTCAAATATGTAGAGATTATGGATCAGTTGAGCTACTCTAGCTTACAGCACTGAAGTTTCCCTGAATATTTTGGTGTAATAGGAATAATAGAGTGAGAATTTGGAAATTTATTTAATAAATTTCAGCTCAGAATCATACAAATGGTGATTCTCTTCCAGTGCATGGTACTGTTTCTGAACCAGATTTATTTTTGTGATAGCAATGTACGTAATTTCTTCCTGCTTAACATACCAGAAAACAGAGCCTATGCTCTGATTTAGGGAACAGTACAGAGGAGCAGCTCTTTTGCTGCAATAGAACAATATTGATATTCTTGGTATAGAGTTCCTCTAAGGCATGAAAAATGGTGTCAGCCTCGGGGCATGAAGATGGAGACATGCAGGGTGCTGTGGGTCATATGTCATCTGTTGTGCTGGTATAGAGTGGGCACCCAATTAATTCCCATGTCTGAGCTGCCATTAGCTTTGGATACTGTTACTTTTCTCAGGCAGTGACCTGGTGCAAGCCACTGCCTTGAGGCTGATGCAAATTGATTTTGATTTTGCTTTTTGTTCAAGGAGAAGGTTAAGTATTGTCAAGAGTAATATGAGGTTGAGGCTTAAATAAAGTTAGTTTTATTACTTTTCTAGAAGTGTTTCAGTATGTATCTCCATTCTCCTACTTTCATCTCTCTGTTTAACAAAGTCTTCCAATCCAGACCTTGCCTGGCTAGAATATTCTTCTAACATCTGCAAGGTCTTCTGGTTTTGTTTTGCTCTATGCACATCTGAGCACTTGCCTGACTATTGCTTGCCAAGGGGGATTGAAGTATTCACAGCATTTCGCCCCTTTTGATTGACCTTTGATTTCTGCTTCTCTTGCAAACACAGGGACTAAATCAAAAGGCTCTTGTATTGGAAGAGGAGAGAGATTTTTCATTGAATTCATTGGACTTCTGATTGGTCAGGTCCCAAGCATCTGCTTTTGGCTTGGCTTTTTTTTAGGAGCTGGGCTTTGGTTTGTGCCAGTCTATGCAGGAGTCTGTAGCAAGAGCAGACTGGAGATCACATATTTGCTCTGTAGTGTCTGTTGCAATGTAGATGAAGAACAGTGTGGGGATTTTAATGACACCCGACCCGTTCCAAGGGCTGTAAGAATAGATATGGGACATCTTGTCCTCTTTCCTGCCTGCTTCTTATTCTAAACCCCTTAGTCCTGTGCTATACTCAGACCAAGCTCAGGCCTGTCTGAACTTCTCAGTGTATGACTTCATTTCATACATGTTGTTGGCTGAAGTGTCTTTACTAAAAGCACACTGGTGTTTGTGGAGTTAAAATATGACTTTCTAGAATGGTGCTTTTACCCTCGCATGGTGTCCTTGTTTATCCTCAGCTTTTGCTGTGGAAGCTGGTAGCACATCAGCTGCTTGTTTTTTGTGGGTAAGCAAGAACACACCTGGCCTCGCTAATGACTACTCAGTGCCACTTAAAGGCTGATCAGAGGTGAGGGCTTTATTTACAAAGTGAAAATTGCCCTAGTCTGAAACACAGCATGCAGTTGCAGCAAAACATTAATCAGAAGGCATTTCTTAGTGTATTTTAGGATCCCAGGACCAAAAGTGATATCCATAATAGTTTGCTTACTCACTACTGGCACGTGAAGCACCAAGATTCAGTAGCTCTCCCATGACTGACCTTCAGGATCTCTTTAAGCCTTCTGCTTCTGTGAGGACATCTGCCTGACCATCTAGATACTGAGCTGGTACCCAAACCTTCTTCAGCAGAAGTGATTAGAAATAGGCAGTGCTGAACATGGATCTCCTCACAAGATCCTTGGTAATAGGTGTTAGCTGGGTTAATATCACAGTCTTTTCCTCTCCGTCGGGCAGCAGTTCTGTTGCTAACATGCCATCAGGCTTCTCCAGAAATAATTTCTGGTGATTGTTAAGTACTATCAAATATAAAGCAAAGCTGGTTTGATGGTGCAGGCCATAATCCAATTAAAGCAACCTTTATGAACAACAGTGTGAAATAAATGAGGCAAAAATGAAACTGGTTGAGATTTCCTTCCTTCCTTCCTTCCTTCCTTCCTTCCTTCCTTCCTTCCTTCCTTCCTTCCTTCCTTCCTCCCTCCCTCCCTCCCTCCCTTCCTTCCTTCTTCCTTTCCCCCTTCTTCCTTTCCCCCTTCCCCCTTCCCTTCCCTTCCCTTCCCTTCCCTTCCCTTCCCTTCCCTTCCCTTCCCTTCCCTTCCCTTCCCTTCCCTTCCCTTCCCCTCCCTTTCTCTCTCTCTCTCTCTTTCTTTCATCCCCCTAGTTTACACATTTTACTGCAAGGACGGAATTTAAAAATTCTTGTCTCTGGTTCCGGGTTTATGTCTGACTTCTTGTGTCTGTTTCATTTAGCTTATGAGTGTTAGCCTTATAAGAAGGAGCTGGAAATGTCTATGGTCTGTTCCCACAAGGCAGCCTGGCATACAGTAGTAATGAAAATTATTTTGCCATTGATGATTTAAAATGCTTTTACAATTTGGCCTGACAAGCCAACTTAAAATGTTATCTTTTCCTTTCATCTCAGGATTTTTTTTCTTTTTCAGCAAAAATGGTAAAAGGAAAAAATAAACCAAAACAAAAAAACATGGAAAAGCATTTTGCAAAGCCAAATGCTTTTAAATTGGAAATTCCTGCAGAAACCCTTCAATGAATTTATAGGAATCTTAATCTGATCCTAGCTATAACAGCTAATTATTCTTGGAATAAATATAGCATGAATACTGTATAGTAGAGATGAGGCATAGTTATTAATTATTAATAGTCAATGCTGTAAGGCTGAAAGAGAAGTACTCAGGGGAAAATCTTTCGTAAAACTCAAATCGAAATATGCAAACAAATATAGAGGTGGCTATTTTCAGAAGTACTAGCAAGGGCTAGGTGTTTATCTTCCCTTGACACACAGCAAGCATTAAACACCTAATTGCTGTGTCTTTGAAAATCACCGCAAATTATAAAGTAACTGCAGTGTTTTCTGGAAGATTCAGCTGAATTGCCTACATGTTTGCAATCTTCCATGAACAGAAGGTCACCACAGAAATCGGAGCTTACAAAAACTGCCTGTCAGGTCCTTGACCTCCAAGTGAAAGTCTAGACTGCTTAATTACTCAGTGTCTTTTCAATCCATTTTTAACCCGTGAAACTCCGGTCTTAGTGAAACATATCTGCTTTTGGGCATGTTCGGTAAATCTATGTTCCCGGGGGTTTGATGCACTGCACAAGGAATTTTGTCCATGTTTCCCCCTTTTCTATATTCATATGTTGAATTATGAGACTTTCATATTTGCAGAATGGCTTTTTTTACCTCTGACTTTTTGTTAGACTGGGTAGTTGACTTTTTCAGACAGCTATAAATGCTGACCTGGTCTGTGCTAATATTTCAGCCCGACCTTTCAAAAAGAAATATCAAACAAACCATGTTGTGATCCTGCTAAATGAAAATAGTGAGATGCTTCTTAACTGTCTGTTCCCTGGGAACAGTACGGCATGGCTCAGTGTCCAAGGTCCTCTTTGCTGTCTAAATCTTCAGCCAGGACTGCCAATATCCTGATGGCGGTGGGGTGGGCATATGAAAAGGTTAAGGAAAGTAAACCTGCATATCTTTGTCTCTTGACTGCTTTCCTGTCTGTGAATTCCTTCTGGATTATGTATCTATAAAGTACTGCAGACTGCATCAGATTTCTTAAAATGCCTACAACTGTCACCTCCCATTATTCAGAGCCGAATGTGCAAATAATTTATCTGCATGATCTAAAACAAGAAATGAGCTAGATATTTTTGGTAAGTTGGCAAAACAGTCATTACTTTCTCAGTTCTCTTTCTTTCCTCTTTTCACCAAAAAAGAGAGACACTCATGAGAGGGGAAAAGGCAAAGAAATGATGTGGGATTGTTTTTTGTTGTTATGGTTGGTTGAAGTTTGGGGTTTTTGAGCACCAGGATTCCATATCTGCCTCTCAGTGATAAGTGAGCTTCAAACAGAAATACACAGTCGTGCTTATCTCCAGTATTGCTGTAAACTATATGCAGGAGTTTCTGAGCAGCCATAGCATACAACATGCAGATATTTGAAGATGTTCTTTCCAAGGTATTTGTTTTGTCAGTAGTTCTGTTCCAGAACACTAATTGACCATTACCCTGATCTTGAATGAATTCTTGAGATGTCATGATTTTTAAAATAATAATTTTCTGTCACCTATTAACAATTCTTAAAAAATATCTTCCACTGGCCTTTCTCTGTAGTAGAACTACTATAAGTTATGAGGAAAAATAGTAGCTGATGTAGGATATTTTAAGTATTAGATATGGTTTAAAAAAAATGTAGGTTTTCTTTTTGCAGAAGACTGTAGGGTTTTAGAGCTAGTAAGGAAAGAGTTAAAAATGGAACCCCTGAGTGCAAGGTCTTCCGGTGTTGATTATGCTTATTAAAGCTGAATACTATGCTTTTTGACCAGCTGCTTCTGTAGGACAAATCTCATTTTAGTGTGGACATTTTTTGCTTACAGGAAAAATCCTCGTAGAAACGGTGTTGGCTGTGGTCAGAAGTGGCACTTGAATATCAGCATGTTCTTTTACCAATCAAAGCCTCCTCCTGAACAGTTTAGCTAGTGTTAGCAGGAGATGTACTAAGGCTCTTAACTAAAATGTGAGCCTAGCATTTTGTCACAGAGGCATCTGAGTTGATTTTTGAGGAGAATAAAAAAAATGGAAGTCTTCCTGCCATTACAGTCTTTCCCTAGAAAGGTATACGCCAGCCAGTGGGCATCCATACGTTGCTGTTGTTCATTGACTGACTGTAGAGTAACATTTCATGGAAAAGTATGCTCTTTTTCCCTTCAGATTTTTAGTTCTTGCTAGAAAAGAACAACAGCTTGTGTTATGAGGGTGCTGACTAAGAATACAGTATTTACACATGCTTTAGTTATAAGAACTGTAGAAGACAGCGTTAATGAACAGGCAATGTTGATGTTTCTGAATAGTCTGTCCTACTGTATATGATCATTCTTCTGGAAAAAAAATGGCTGAAAGTGTAAGACTAAAATGTCTCTTCCAAACTAATCAGTATACCTTGTCTCCTTTCAATTTGTCTTTGAAATATTTGTCTTACTTTTGTCTCAACTACATCTTACAAGCAGTGGTAACATCAAGTCTGCATATACATTGCAATTCCAGTATTATAGCAGTATGGTGGTGCTTTTTCCAGTTTGTGTGTGTCTCCGTGAAACAACAATCCTACTTCCTATTTTTACTGCCAGATACATCTACAATGATGGTGTTGAATACCTTGATATATATTAACTTCTGCTCTCTACTTCGCCTTTACAGCACTGGCTTGAGCCCAACAAGTCCATCTTCAAGCAAATGAAATGTAAGTATAGAGAGCTCATGTTTTTAAGCTGTTTTTGAAATGCCTGAAGGTTTTCCTGTGATTCCATGCACTAATTTAGAATATACTTCATTTGTTTCTTGGTGCAAATAGGCCCTTGGTGTTTGATTTGGACTCCTAAAAACTCTGTGTTACCCTTATTTCACTGCCTCACAGTGCTCTGCACGTCAGTAGCTTTCCTTTACTGCTCAAGGCTAGAGCCAAAGGCCAGCTGATGTGTGTGCGGTGGCAAATCTGGAAAGAAGACCTGTATGTTCTGGCTCATTTTTAGTCAGATGCAATCACAGCAGCTAGGAGATGGCAATAAAATATGGAGTGTGGCAATCTGCTTCTGTGTTTTTCTGGTTTGTTTCCTTTCTGTTGCCCCCTGCTTCTTGACAATGCAGAGCATTGGTCTGAGATCATTGTTAGAGTCCAGCAAACTCAAATGCTATGCGTTCAGTAGTGAGCTTCTGCCACAGTCAAGTGGAAAAATATTAATCATTATTTCAAAAGGACTCCTCAAAATAGGAACGTATTTATGTTTTTGGAATGTTGTGGTCTAGCTCATCCTTCTTATGAAACGGGCCAACTGTGAAGACTTCTTCAGGAAACAGAACTGCTTTAGTTCTCAGAAGTGTATATATGGCAGTGGAAGAGAGTGTTTGGCAGTTCTGGAGACTTGATTTAGGACATTGGGAGTTATGTCTTGTTTAATAAAATCTGTTGTCTATCTATCTACTTAGTTTACAAAATGAATGTGAATTTTACTCACATACCCTTTGTATGCAGTTGCTTTCTGTTTTAAGCATAAGTACAAGGTGTCTTTTCTGTGGGAGATAATGCATTTGTTTTAAAGTGTGATGGAGCTTAAAATACTGTAGAAACTCTTAATCTTGGGTATTGACTGGACTACATGGAATACTTCATAAAATTCTTCCATTAATGAAGCAATAGTATGTATTGCAACATCTGTGTGCATGTGTGTATAAACATGCACCTAGCATATTCAGTGTGAACTCTTCGTATCTAGTGTTTAGGTAGCTGGAATGTTATCTGGTATAAAATAAGTTAAACAACATGAAGCTAAAACTAAGTTCTGCTCCTCTGCAATGCTAGTGAAGGAAGGAAAGAGATACTTTATTAATTACAAATGATCTTTATCTCTTTCTTCCTTCCATTGTGTTATCAAAAGTAGAAGAGAGTTTCCTCTAATCTGCATCTGTATCACTGCTTTCACCCAACAAAGTGTAAGGCTCTCATGCTTCTTGTTGCACTTCGCATAGCAACATATTCAGGAACTCTGCCAAAAGATGTACTTAGAGTGTTTCGATTTATTCAGAACAACTCTATCTGCATATAGATGATGCTTAGATCCAATTGAAGTTACTCCATAAATTCCATAGATGTAGTGATGTGATGGTCTCATCAGAGGACATGTGTGGCTTTTGGGGTAGATTCCTGATCAGGACTCTGAAGACTGAAAAAATGAATGCATAAACAAAAAGCAAAATAAAATGCAGCTAGTATAAGGTTATTTATCATGGTGAAAAGGTCTCAACAACAACAGCAAGAGAGAATCAGAAACTAACAAACGTGTTTTGCTGTCAGGTGTCATGCAGGTGCAAATACTAATCTGAAACAAGGATAAATGCAAGCTTTATTTCGTGGCAATGCCAAACCAAACAACAGAAACCAATGAAGAACAGGGACAATCCCCAAACCAGTCAGCACTATAATAACGTTTATCACAGCACTGCAGGTTCATTTCACCAGTTGGGCTCTTATTACTGCATGTTGACACACAAGAATGATGCTCCAAATCACACTCCCTCACAAAGAGGAAAATCTGTCAAGGGTACCCAGAAGAAATTGTTGCTCACTGAAGGGGGTTGAGGGCTTACTCAAGCAAACATCCAGAAGAAATACTCACTCACCAAGGAGATGGTGAGGGCTCTCAGTCCTGGGAATTCTCCTGAGATGGCAGTGCAGTCCTGCTGCACCAAGAAGACTGCTCAAAGTGGGTCTTTGGTGGTGGTCCCATGTATAGCCATGTCAAGCAGAATCCCTCTATATTGTCAGGTTGTACAGAAATCACAATTTGGCAGCTATATTCTGTCAGTGGGACTGAATATTTTGTGTTCAAAGCTCTGAAATCTGCATAGGTTCTTGTGTGATGTGCTACCATATTAATTCGTTTAGCTTTGGCAAAGTTTGCTTTAAGTTCATATTTAGTAATACTAGGATATAGCAAAATGAATATTCCAAAATATTTTATGTTTTGTCTTGTCACATATGAAAGAATATTTAAATGTGTCCTTGCACAACATGAGAAAAATGAAGGTGTGGTATCGTTTTTGTTTAACATCTACATTTGCATTTTCCATTTTCACTGAGATGTTTCTGTCATAACATGATGTGTAAAGTCTAGGTCTGTGCCTCAGCCATTTTTACCACTAATTTTGCCTGAGAAGGGAAGTTTTAGTCTCTGAGAAATATTCTGAACCACACCAATTTTGTTGTACAGGTTGAAGCTGGTTGGTGGCCAGCTATCAGTGGCTGTGAACACCGTGCTTCCAGTAGTGTGTTGAAAAGCTCTCTGCAAGGTTGCCTAAGGTGGCTGCATCTTTGTGGTTCTACATAAAGATGCTTTAAAACCAGTTCTTTTCTTTTACATGATTTTCTGCACTCTGTTACTCTCTCCCAGGTGCCAACAGTAAAGTTCCTCTCCATTTGGCCATCTTACTTTTTTTAAACTTATTTTCTGTCTAGGAATGTCTTACTGTAGATCATGCCGGTCACATCAACACTAATATTTAAATAAATAACAGAGTTTTACCATGCACCTCCCCTCTCTCTTTTTTCATTAATTTTAAAGGTTATTCTGTATAATAAGTATGCAGCTATCATGTAATCTGCTTTGTGGCAGGCAAATATCCAACTATATGGGTTTTGTTCTTGATCACAGTAGAACAGAATCAATTCTGCTGCTCTGATGTGCAGAAGTTGAAAAGTCACATGTTTTTCTTGCTGCCTTGCATCTCAGGAGATCTGAGAGAGTAATGCAAAAAGAATGTTCTCCGGTGTCAGGCCACCGGAATTTGTTAAGTCAATTTCCTTAATCTCTAATGCTGTCATAAAATGTGAAAGGAGGTGGAATGAATCATGGGAAGCAAGAAGTCAGATGCAGAGATCGGTTGTGCGAAACTTTCTTAAATCTCAACAAACTTGTCATCAGTTTTCATGTCTCGGAACAAATCTAATAAAGAGTTTAATCGAATATGAAGTTCATAAATCCATGCACAGTGAAAACAGTCGGTTTTGTGTGATTATTCAGGCACTAATCTGAATGCTGTATATCCTTTACCTGTGATCCTCAAAAAGATTTAATAACATGCTTTAAAGCATTATTGTAACTGTTGATGAAAATCCATTGAGTACAATGAGGAAGAGCCCACAGTTTGGGGTTTATGATCTTGATAGATCAGATATCTTTTATGCATAAAATAAAATCACTGAGTAGTGTTCTGTCTTAAACATGCTTAGCAAGTGGTATGCATAATCAGATGATTAATTTGGTAAGGGAAGAAGTATATCAAAATAACAGCATATGCCTTAGAGTTTCCCAGAAATCCTTCTTCAGCATTAGTGAACATGAAGATTATTTGAGTGTAATGTGTGTGTATTGTTTTGTTGTTGTTGTTGTTTGTTTGTTTGTTTCTTTTAATTACCAAGTGACCACTAATTGTTGTAGGGTAGTGTAGATCAGAGAATATGTAACATCAAGGAGAGATGCAGAAAGTTTTCTGCAATATTGCATTCTCAGGGCTGTGAAGATAATTTAAACATCTGCTTTTGGCTTTCAGTATCCATCTGTACTCCATGTTTAATCAAAAAAACGACACTGCCAGTACAGCTCATTACAGAAGCTAGTATTTGTGCTGAATGAAAAGCAGATTGTTAAAAACAAACAGGAAAGCTTCCCGAAAGTGGCAGCTGAGGCTCTTCTATGCTTCTCCCTCTTTAGTTCGCACTTCTAAAACTTTCAGTTTTTCACCAGCTTTTAAAAACAAATTTCTCTTACATTAATTTTTTTCTTGTTGTTTCAGATTCACTTTCAATGAAGAAAATGGTAATATGAATGTGTAGTTTTTCTTAGCCTTATTATTCACTGTAAGCTCTTCATCTACACTGAAGGCAAATGGTTCAGTGGACTTAGAAATGAATGTGTATGAGACTCAGTCCCTTACACATTGGTATCTGTGCCAAGAGATGCAGGTCCCATAGCCCTCTTTGTTCTGGTCAGGGTGTTAGAGGTTAGGCTTTTAGCTTGGACATCCTTACTATTTCAGATGTGTTGGATAGTCTGCCTTAGTTAAATGCAACTGAAATAAACCTTACAAACACACAATCATTTGACTGGAAACCTTCCACACTGTGTGTCTGTAGTTCCTTCATGAGGCACTAGATCATGACTAGTCTTAGCATTTAATATCATTTAAATGGTTTTACTTGTTCTTTTGCCTTTATCTCTTATGTGCTGTTAGCACATACACTGGCGAATTAATAGCCCAGTTGCAATGAAGTTTGCAATCACTACTATTCTCCATGCTAAAGTCCTTTGAAATTATTGGAATTGTGAATCTTTTTTAGTGAGAAAGCAAAGCTTATGGTGGTAGGAAGTTCTGACAAAGCCTTGGGCATTTCACTATACCAGCTGCTCCTTATCTGACAGATAAAGGACCACTCTGAAAGAAAAGGCTTGTAGCTATTATAAAACAGACTATATTCAGGCTAGTTTTGTGTTGAAAAAATGTACTTCTGCAAATTGAGTTATGTTTTGGGAAGATTTGTTGGTAATGTTTCCACTTTAATGTGTAAGTGGTAGAAAGTAATTTTGCATTGAAGGAGCTGAGGAACTGTCTGGCTTGACAATCTCATTTCTTGAGCTGATACAATTCACTGCCTGTCTTGCTCTCCACTTCAAAGATATAGTGAATGAGAGAATATGAATTTCTCATGTGTGTTTCTCCAGTGCTGTAAAATTTGCAAGACAAAGGCCTTACTAAATGTTTACATATCATTGAATGCATTTTTGGAGGAACATTAGGCTTACGATCCTTTTCAAAATTAGGATGGAGAAGAAAGTGGATTGCTTTGGGCGTTCCTTCCTTCTCCTTTCAAGTGTTCATTGTTGGTGACTGGTTTTCTAACTGGAAAAGACAAACAGAAACAGTGGATCCTGTTTCCTTCTGCAATTGCAGGGTACCTTCTTATCTCCAGAGATGAATTGGATTATGGGGATCATATTCTTTTTAACATTTCAAATTACTTGTCGGGATTGTGCCATTGTTGCAGGTGTTGCTGAGAAAGGACTTCAGTTTAGCAGGCTGCAGGAGCTTGTTTTATGTTGTTTGCTGCAGTGCTGAGGAATATTGTTACAGAATATTGAGTCCAGGAAAAGATTTGCAAAGTAGGCTTCCAACTGCCTTGCCAAATCTCCTGCATATTCTGTGCATACTGCTGTATATACTTTTGTCATATACTGTCCTTTTGCTACAAGAAAAATATTTCCTATTATAACCTTTGCTGTTAACTGAATGTGGTCTATTTTTTAGTGCAATGTATTGCCATCCTTTCACTGCTATTATACTCCTTGCATACGGGGCAGCTATTGCTTTTCTGTCATTACCATGTTCTGCCAGACTGTGACTCTTCCACTATAACTCTTTTGTTTGTTTGTTTGGGTTTTTTGTTTTGTTTGTTTGTTTTTGGTTTTGTTTGTGTTTTGTTTGTTTGTTTTTCTTTTTTTTTCTTTTTTCTTTTTACCACAGCCAAAGTTTTGATTGTTTCATTGGGTAAAATTCAGTCCATTTTTACTATCTTGCAGTAGACTTGTGCTAGCTATGGCCCTGCAGAGCCATGCATTAGCTGTTCATTTTTGTGCATCCCTATTTCAAGCACAAATCTGCCAGAATATTTGAAAGTCCTTTTTTTGCTGAGGAAGAGCTCTTGCTAATTTAGTACAGGTTGGCTCTTCTGTCAGGTTTGTAAGTGGAACTGGATTCTGAAAATGCAAGGTTTTCTCCCTTGCTTACTTGTAAAAAGGCCACTGAGAAGAGACAGAGCCATTTAAGATGACTTACTCTATCTTTGCTTTGTCCAGACAACATGACTCCGTAGTGCATTTGTGGATGGCTGTTTTCCTTTCTGGGGCATTGAATTCACTTTATCTTCTAGTTTGCCATTACAAGACTGGGAGGACATAAGTGTCCTCTGTTTTGCAGCCTATTCCCAGTCACCGTAAGACAATGCTGAGGTCACATCTAAGATGCTGAAGCCCACAGAAAGCAGTCACTGTGTTTCTCTTGCCTTCAGAGGTCCTGTCCAGATTTGATTAGCGTGAATGTACAAACCATCCCTAGAGAACACTTAAGGCTTGTTTTTCTTTCTCCATTTCCTCTTGTTCGTTTCTATTTGTTATTGTTTCCTTGCTCTTTTTTTTTTTTTCTGTATTTTTTCATTTCTCTGTCCCAATTTCTTCTGACATTCCTTCTTGTGTCTTAAATGAGTGGTTATTATAAACAAGTAAAAAAAGTGAAATCAGCAGTTTTTGTTGAGGCTGACTGTACTTAAAAGAAGTGCAACATGAGGTCTTGAAAGGGGAAAATATTTCATCCTCAAAAGCAGTTTAATCCTTCAAAAGATACCAACCATAACAAAAAATGTAACACATTTTTATTTTCTGTTGCTTTTGTACATCACATTTACAAACCAAGTGATATCCAAAGACGTGTTTCTGCAATACTGCAGCATACAGTTAAACACTACAAAGTAGTTTGAAGAGTGTAATGATTATTGAACTGATTTCCACATGCGGTTTGTACAAGCCAGTGAGCTAGTAATCTTGAGGAGATGGTACAGTGAAATATTCTGGTAGGTTAGTGATTACTGTTATAGATTACAATAATGAAACTGTAATTCTCTCTTTCACCTGTTCTCTTCCTCCATTTTTTCTGTAATTTTCTTTGCCCTTTTCTCTCTCAGTGTTACGAGCAGGCCTGCCAGTTACCATGGCCCATGTGATGTAGATGAGTTTTTTCCCCACAACATTCACATTTTGAACATGTGGTTGTTTTCCTTCTCACTTCAAACTGAAATTTAACACATGAACATTACCTCGTGACAGCTAGCTTTGAGGGCTCTGCCTACCTGTATATTGTCCCTTGTGTGATATTTTTAAGCCTTCTACTTGGTTTTCACACATCTTTTATCCTAACATGGTTATCACAAGATGCCTCTGTTTAAAGTGATAGTGTTTGGTTTGGTTTCTGTCCCTCTTGTAATCACTAAAAGATCACTGGCCTAGGATTAGATATCTTGAATGTTGTCAAAGATACAACAGTGGGATATAAAGCTGTGTTCAGTAATGTAAAACAGAAAGATATTGATTGCTGATTAAAACCCTTTCCTTTCCCTTCCCTTCCCTTTCCTTTCCCTTTCTCTTCCCTTCTCTTTCCCTTCCCTTCCCTTCCCTTCCCTTCCCTTCCCTTCCCTTCCCTTCCCTTCCCTTCCCTTCCCTTCCCTTCCCTTCCCTTCCCTTCCCTTCCCTTCCCTTCCCTTCCCTTCCCTTCCCTTCCCTTCCCTTCCCTTCCCTTCCCTTCCCTCAGGAGTAGGTAGTGTTGTCTTCTTAATAGTGAAAACAAAACCAGTTCTGTTGTCTCTAGTTTCATTAATCAAATTTTGTTAGTATTTTCTTCCACTTTGTAATCTAGGCATTATCATCATCAGGAATAACGAATATACATTACAACTTTGTATCTCATTGTGACAAGATAAAATTACTTCCTGTTTATCAGCTTCCCAAATGTGTTGTAGTTCTTGGATCAGGCATTAAGTCTTGTGAGGTGCAAAACAATTTATAACTTATTTGCCTATGTGCCTATATTAGCTATATTTTGCACATGCTTTGGCCTTCTCTGTCATATGTTCTATTCTCTTCATGTGTATATACAACATTTATTGGTTTTGTTTGAATTGCTGCCTGATGAATTGGAGCTAACCCTTGCACAGGCTACTTTGCAAGACTCTTGGAGGTCACTCCCTGAGGGTGGCTGAGGAAATGTTTGTTTGCTACTGTTCTCATGCTTTTTCTTTATAATATTTCAGCTCACCCACCATATACCATGTGCTTTAGAGTGAAATTCTACCCACACGAACCCTTGAAGATAAAAGAAGAGCTCACCAGGTATTTTTTGTTTGTTTGTCTGTACATTTAATGTGCATCATTAACAAGTTCAAAATAAGACAATTTGTTGTGTAGGGTACAGTTTTCACTATTTATGGTAAAATACTTGAATAGACAGACATTTGGACTACCAATAGCTTTTTTATTTACTGTCATACCAATGGATTTTTAAAAGCAGTTTAAGGGCACTTTTCTATAGCATAGAGAGAAGTAGTGATGCTCTTGAAGAACTTTCAGAAAGAGAAGCAATGGGCAAGGATTATCCTAATTCTTCCCTGGCAAGGATTGTTGTCTTGAGTAAGCTTTGTGTGTGTGTCTTAGTTTTTCCATTTTTATATGTGTGAAATAATCTGTGAAGTTTGATTCAGTAATGGCCCTAACTCTGTAAACAGGAACTATGAATAGCAATCACTGAGCTTTCTCTTGTGTGTGTGTGTGTCTTCAAGACCACAAACAAGATAGTAGTTTTAAAGTACTGGTAGACCTTTAGCAAACTGATGTAAAGGTGCAATATATTTGTATTTTTAAAGTACAACTGCTCTGTAGATTAAGAAGTCTTGTTGCTAACATGGAAATTTTCCTGCTTATGCTGTGAAAACACAGCTGTTCAACAAATCAGTCTTACTTAACGAAAGGGAGCTTTGTCCTTCCTACTTGCCATTGTGAATACTCCGGGTATTTTTCAACTTGGGGAAAAAATTGTAGGAAAGTAACAGCCCTTTTGACCTCTGAAACAGCTGTGCAGGACTGTATGTACGCTGTACCACGTTGTTAGTCGGCAGCTCACACCTCTGACTAATAGCTGCATGTTGCAGAAGCACAGAGTGCCTGCGCCCTTTTTGCCCCAAGTTCGTCATTGATGCTTTCCCCAAGCCCTGCAAATTCTTATGCTCACGAGTCACTCCATGAATGGGAGTGATTTCATTATCCCTGGTCTCATACTGAAAGTTTCAGGAACAGCTTGCATTCTGCTGAATGATAAGTTTATACTTTGTATAGAGCAGCTGGAACATGCAGTTCGTATTATAGCTGTTTATCTTGGGTGATGTACTGAAATTGTTTAGCTGAGTGAACAGGTTGTGAAGCAGGAAGTCAAGGGATTTTCATTATTTGTTCATGTTTGTCTTCGATTGAATGTGTTACTTTTCATGACCTCGAGTATAAACTTCATATAGACCTTCCTTATTCAAGACCCTTAGTTGTTTGTGTTGTTTGGTTTTTTTTTTTTTTTTCTTTTCCTTTTAACTTCTTGGATACCCTCCCAGGAGAAATTTTACTGAAGTGCAGAGTGCCTAGAATTAGTTCACTGAAGTGTATCATGCTGTCAGTATGTTCTAGGCTTTGCTGGAACATTTCAAATTAATTTTTAAAGGCAAGCTGCTGGATGAAAAATGTTTTATAGTCTTCACTAAATCTAATACTATTAAGGCTTTAAAAGGAAAAATAGTTTCTCTTTTCATATGTCTACCTGACACCTTTTGTATCTGATCAGCTTTCTGGTTTCCCACTGTTGCTGCTGGGGAAGCTTTACTTTTTCTCTGCCCAGATCTCTCACTCAATAACAAATTATAGGAAATGTGCCTGACATGAGCAAGTGAAGTGTAGTCATGTAACTCACCTCTGAGAATTTGCTTCATTGTCTAAGACAGAGGGTCAGATTCAATGTGAGACTCTAAATTGGCCGAAGTTATTTTTTTTTCTTGAATTGCAGTGAAAAAATCCATTAGTATTTGACAGAGAGCAGTCATGAAACCTTTATAATGAGTTGGCTTTTTGGTAGATATTTTTTTCCTCTGTTCTGTTCATGGGACAGTCACATTTGTTGCCTTGTATGCTTAGGATGATTTGAAAATAAATTAATAATATTGTCACTCTTTGACTTAAAAGCTGTCTGCATTTCATAGCTGTATATACAGTCAGCTGAATCAGAGTACTAGCACTTTGCATTTCGGCTACTCTCCATGCCTAACAAAGCCTGTCACTCTCTTGCTTCTTCAACTGCCTAGAAATCTGACAAATGTCTGTAGTCTCCATTTAGATAATGAATTTAAGCTACAGTAAGACTCATCCTGTCACATTGTCATACTTATCTTTGGTTCAGAATATTAATTAACCCTGTCTAAATCCCCCATGTGGATTATTGTCGATGCAGTCTTTGTAAAAGCTTTATAGGAATAAATCTTTAATGAAGTACCTTAGAGACATCTAAGAGATGTACAGATGTTAAAAAGGCTGGTTTTCCTGCTCTTCCATGGCAATATCTGATGTAAAAGAAAAAGAAAAAAAAAATCATCTATTCAGTACACAAAGCTGTGTGTGTGGAGTAAATGGTTTCATTTCTGTGAAAATAGTATAACATAGAAATACTGTTCGGGATTTAGACATCACTTGGAGGAAAAACCCTGAGTATTTGTTACTTCAGATTACTGCTGCTTCATTGCTATCCTACCTTTGGTAGTCTGGGCTGAACTGTAATTCTTGAGTTAGTCTGTGGTTTTACAGATGCAACAGCTTTCAGGAAATTAAGATGGAGAGTGACCTAGCTGAAGTCATCCTTCTGCCTGTGATACTGTAGAAAAAACCCAAACCTTAAGAGCCTGCAAATGCGTGCACATTGCATGTTCAGAGGCCAGGAGTGCCTTGGGCAAAGGATCAAGCCATGCACTTGCCTGTCACTGCATTTCGTTCCACTGCAGAGGATGGCTGTGAATATCATCAGTCACATCATACCATTCCAGCCGCTTGCTTTCATCTTTCCTCCTTTTAATTAACGATCGCTTCCATAGCTGTGCTTTTGAAGTAAAATCAGTGCCTGCCTGTGGATGTTAAGGCACTTTGAGATATTATTGCTAAATAAGGAATTCTGTGGACTCTGGACAAAATTTCCGTCTCTCACTGCAGAAGGGCTGGGTTTTGTGGTCGTTGATCACTGTTTTCTCTAGAGTCAGCAGGCCCATGGGGGTTGTTGCCTTCAGCTCCCTTGTTTCTGTAATAACAGACAACGTGAAACCTGATTTGTCAACAAAGTCCAGATTTTAATGCACTTGAATGCTTAACCTTCTTAACTCGTCTCCTTAACTTGTGTCAAAACAGATTTAGGTATGTCCTTATTTCTGGAAGTACTGCTTCCTCAGCAGGCAGTGAGGACATACATGTTTGGAACATATTTGTGAAAGACTAAAGACACAATTTCTCTGTTTAATTGTTAAACTAATCAGGCAGTTTTTCCACTGCCTTTTTGAAAAATTGTGGTGAGAAAGTGGCAAAGGTTTAATTTGTTTTGCTAAGTGATTGGACCTCTGAATTTATTTCAGGTGCATTAGAGGCTCAGCGGATTACAACACAAACAGTGAATATGGATTTCTGAACAGCTGGTGTAATCTTTTCAGCAGAGAAAGGTCCTCAACCATAGAAAAGGGTGATGTTTCTCTGTGCTGTGGCCACCTCTGAGGGTTTGACTTCTGCTTCATGTGTAGTCTGTGAAGGACATCAGGCTCTTCTGAATGGCACACCTGTGGCTTGTCTAGTGCTTTTAGGTGAAATCAGAAAGAAGAAGTTTGGCTTCACTCAGCATTCCTAGCTTTTAACTAGGCAATAGCAACATGACAAGCAGGTCCTCACATCTCCCTTGTTCAATGCCATGCATACCTGTGAAACATAATTTCAGTTTCTTTTCGTGTTAAATCACCATATGGTCTGCAGCCGGTTTTCTGGCTGACACTACCTTTAGTACATACATTTTCAGTGTTACTACTAATTTCCTTTTCTCCCCACCCCCCCCTTTTTTTTCTTTTTTTTTTTCTTTTTTTTTTTTTAATCTTTTTGGTGTGTTGCGGTTGTTTTTCCAGAGAGCATGATAGGCTTGCTAGCAAGAGGAGGTTTTCTTTAGCTATGTGTGTGTAACCACATGCAGGAAGAACAATATTCCGGAGTTTACTATTATGGTCAAGTTTATTCTGCTGGCATGGCATGCAAAGGTATAAAAGTACCAGGCAGGAAGTTTTAATTGCAGAGGCCTTTCAATCTGCAGTACACACAGTGTCCCACTACACTCTCTAGAAAGCACAGATATTTTTGCTCTGTGCCTCTTTTCACTATTCTTTGATCACAGGTCAGAGCCTTGGGAAGTTGCACAACTGAGAAAGCCTAAGATGCTGCATGTGAATAGAGTGGAGACAGTTAAGTGAGTGTGAACAAATGGATCCAAAGACGGGTCACACTTGGGCGTGGATTTTTATGCTGTTATTTTTTGTCAGTGTTCGTGTTTAGGTAATAAATAAATCAGTGTTTGTTCTTTCTTATGTAATAAAGCAGTCCAAGGCCTCATGCCTTCTTATCTCCAAATCCCTACATTATGCTGTGTATGTATAATTAAAATGAGAGAGTATAAAATCATTTGAGGTCCCAAAGGAATGATCTAAAATGCCACAGATAATACTGTATCAGCAGTAATCCATGATTATTGTAGAAAAAACCAGAGCATGGGTGAGTAGCTGGGGGAATTAACCAAAGATGGATTATTTCAACTAGCTTTCATCATACCCTTTTTTCTTAATCCATATTTCCTAATCCAGGAAGTAGTTTTTCAATCACTAGGCTGTCATAAAAGAGTGTAATGAGTACTTTGATACAAGAAAAGCAGATAAATAATTGTTTAGCTGGAAGTCATTTAAATTGACAGACTTGGGGTATGTAAACATGGGAAATTCGAGAGCCCTGAGTGAGCTAGCTTGGGCGAGGAAGAGCAGTAGAGCTGTGTGTGTGCAGTGCTTGACTAGTCCTTTCTCAAATAGCTGTACTTGATATTGCCTTGTGCTGGAAGAGCCTCGTGCTTTTCCATTCAGAAGTGAGTGGCCAATTGAAGCTGATAGTGGTCCAGCTGGTTGTTAATGCCAGAGTATCAAACCATTTCTTTGCAAGTTGACAAGTCTTGCAATACTATCATCCTTCCAAGAGTGAACCATTATGGGTGGGTCTGTGCTACTGAACCCTGTTCCAGGCATCATTGAGGAATACCTCTGCCTCTCTGGGCAACCTGTCCTGCTTTTCTTGAGATCTGCAATGGTAGCTATGTTTTGTTGCCTCAGCAAGTCCGCTTGTCTGTTCTGGCTTTCTTGAGGCCAGCTGGCAAGTAAATGTATAGTTTTAATAGTATTGGACTCACTATCAAATTGAATAGCATAGGTTTTAAAAACGAATGAAAATCATTAGTAAGGGAACTCTCCTCAATATTTCATAAGCCTCACTTTTATTGTCACTGTCTTTCCTTGTAAGGGAGGCTCTATCACTCATTTTAGCTGTTCTTCTCTGTATCAAGCTCAACTCTGTCCTACTTAGGATGCAGGGGCTAGAGCTAGGCAAAACATTTGAGATGTGATTACACCAAGGCTTTAAATAGTGGCAAAATGCCCCTCTGTCTTGTTCAGAATATATCCTGATCATGCCCAGTGTTTTATTGGCTTTTTTTTGGCTGCTACTGCACCCTGAGTTGATTATTTCAGGGACCTGTCTGTGATGGTTCCAAGATCTATCTGTCAACTCTGTTTTATTGGTAGCTAACAGTGTGATGGATTTTCTTTAATTCATAAGATATCAAAATACTACTCAAGTAATAGTAAGTAGACAAGCAATATATTTTTAGAGAATGTAATTATTTTTTTTTTCTGTTAGCTTTCTTTTCTAGGTGGCACTGTAAAGAATAGAAAAGGTGTTCTAGTTGTGGTATTACATACTAGTATGTAGTTGTTACTGTTCAGGCAAGTTTCATGGACTTTGGCAGGAAACTAGTGCTCCTGCAGTGTGCTTGTTGATATCTGCTGTAGAAGACTGAATGACAAGCTAGTGTCTAGAATAATATATATGAAGAGCTCATAAATTCTGATGGGGGAGGAGGGCACCTAATCAAGGAATATTGTAAGCACATTCATTTGCCCTCTCCACCTGAGTGTGCAGAGCATCATGGTAAAGAGTAGTGCAGTCAAAGTCATACAACATGCTGAGATAACAAGTTTTGAACATTGCTGGATCCTTGAGGTGACCGTGTCTGTCATCTGGAAAAGCTGCGACAGCACTGGGAGAGATGCTTGTTACTGGAATAAAATGTGTGAAGTGGCTTGAACACAAGAAAAAAACACTATGTGGACAAACCAAAAAGTTTGGCTGTGAGAAAGCTTTCTTGCCTCATTGAACATCTTAAAATAGAAGTAAATTGACTGTTAAGCAGTTAGCAACATGGTGTCTAGGGGTCATGAAGCCTTCTTAAAAACAAGAATAGGTATTGCTGACCCTTCATCTGCAGTTGTGGGAAGGCCTTGGCCAACCTGGAGTTGACTCATCTGTATTGCAAACAGATAATAGATAGAAATGAGGTTATTCTAATGATAGGCATTTGTAAGTGTAAGCGCTGAAGCATACATTTACGAGCTTGCTGGTAAGCCTGAGTACTTAGGGCTGTAAATCAGGCTATAAAGTTGTGCCAGGGCTTGGAAGAAACAGCTGTGGTAGAAGGACACAAGAAGCAGCAAAATCTGATCTGATATTTCAAGTTATTTCTGTAAGTGTAGGCAATTTTAACTACATGCATAAATCTTACTGGAGTCAGGAGTCAGGTACACACATTCATAGGTCTTTGTTGACCTGGGACTTAAATTACTTTGTCAGGATTATAGTAAGTGTCTGAGGTTAAGCCAGCCTTTGACAAAGCTTGCAACATTGGATTTCAGTCCAAAGTGTATATATCTACTTCATTTGGAAGAAATCCTTAATGTCTTAGTCTTATTCCAAACTGCCCTTCTTTCTTTGAAGATGAACAGTATCCCATGCAGCTTGCTGCATGAGTGGTCTCTGAAAAACACAATCAGACTCTCTGATTCTGCCCTGTGTAGATATTCATCTGCCCTTCTTATAAGTGCTTATAAGTGCAAGTGCTTCCCTTCCCTTGTATCCTAGCCAACAATTTCTCCAGTCTCCACTGTGAACTGTGCTCTGTGCCTCTTTTCCCCTTTTGGCTGTTGCCTTCTGTCTTGGAGATGTTTCCTTTGCAAGTGCAATTTTGAATCATTTAATTAAGGATTTCAGTGATCAAATTCATGCAACAACTTAGTAGTGCAGGACCTTAGTGACAGAAAAAATAAACTTCAGTATTTTTGTTTTTAAAAATGTTAGGGTAATAGAAAGGTATATGAACAATTTAAGAGATACTCCACTGTCCCCCAGACAGTCAAAGAAACATTGCAACAACAAACCCACTTTCATATAAGAGTGGAGAAGCAGAGCTTCTTCCTCAGACTAGCAAGTGCTAAGAATTATGTATTTTGAAGCAAAGACAGATGAATAGCATCTATGGCCCACATTTGTGACAGAAGCTAGCCTACATGATGGCATGTGTTCAGCTCTGTCATCCCAAGATGATCACTAGGAAGAAATCGGCTCTGAGGCACAAATGTTCTTTTCCCTAAAATTATATCTTGTGTGCTGTTTTGATTGTATATCCTTGGCTTGCTCTTATTTATTTTCTGTTAACATACCTCTCAGGAAAAATTGAATATGTGTTTGTGTTTTCCAAATTGTTACAGAAAGGATATATTTCTGGGTATGTTAGGAAGACAAGATAAAGAAAAATGTGTTATACTGAAGTTAATGGAAAAAATGTAATGGAAATTTTCTACAATTTTTTAATTCTGAGGGTTTTTTTGTTCTGAACAACTTGCAGAGCCAGTGGTTTAGCTGGAAGGAATGGATATTACATCTTTATTTGCTTCATGTAATTGACAAAATTGATATATTGACAATTTAGATTGAAAGAGTATTTATTATTTTTTATTGTAATGAATCTAACTTTGGTGGGTATTTCGACAAATTTTGGTAGTTTCACATTGCAGAAAGGCTTAAGCAAGAAACTAGTATAAAACCTATATTTATTCCTGTTTGATTTGTTTCTGGGGAAAAGAAAACATTTCTTGTTTAAGATTAACTCAGATAACTGAGACTGTGATGGGTACAGACATTTAATAGTGACATTGAGGATCTTTGATCCTGGCCTGCAACAGACTAGCTGCTCACAAATGCCACAAGTATGCAGACTCTCACCCAAACTCCCATGTTGGTCTATACAGCGTTGTAGTGGAATGCATATAGATGAGTTTTTCCCCTCTTTCCAAGGTGCTTCTGTCAATGTTGCTGTTATTTTTGATCCAAAGTGCTGGTGTAGTATCTTAGTGACCTATCCACAAACTGTTGTCTTTATGGCTGTCCTCCTGTATTAAAAAAAAGGGGGGTTGAATTCTACTGAATCACGTTTGTGTGTTTTCAGATTTATTCTCATAAAGCAACATATATTGGCGTCAGTGCCATCTCATTTCAGGAGTCTGACTTGTGATTTATTGCATAGCATTTCAGAGAGAGAAAGAGAAAGACTGCGTGATTCTTGAATAGGTGCTTTGGGTGAATTGTTGCAGACTTCCCATTCTCCCTGGGGTCTGAAGATAATAACTTGTAATAGATGGTCAAGGTGGGCAGCATTCCTGCTTCATCCTGTTACATGGGAAAGAATTTCCCGCAAAACTATTTTTTCTTCTTGTAAACACCAAATATTAATAGAAAAGTTCCTGGCATTTGCTTCCATCTGCACAGCTGGAGAATTGGACCCGGCAGGGTCCTGAAACTTCAGATTCTTAGTTCTCATCTCAGCCTTATGTCTGCAAATACAAGTCAGGAGCAGTGGATTAATACGCTTTTCCAGAAGCCTGTTTACTTTTGTATCTCATGATAATAATTTTCAAGCTGAGAAACCACCTATATGCAGTGTCACTGGAGATCTGACCTTACAGTGGAATCAACCCACCATGCTGTGAAATCTTGGGATGCCCTTTCATAGGTGGGTTTGTTTTGGCACTTCTTAAAAAGTGAACTCAGTTTGACCTCAAGCTAATGGTCACTTTGGAGAACCACAGCCCAGATTTTTCACCCTGCCAAGACTTAGTTTTAGGATGAGGACAGCTTATTTGAGCAAGTTATATGTGGTATCTGCATCAATATACTGAACCTTTTCCAGTAAGCTGTCGTTGCAGATTAAGAATTTTTACTGCATCTCACCGAGGCCTTCAGTTCACCCTGCTGCAGTTCTCCTCTGGGAACAGCCTGTACTGTAGCAGTATCAAATTATGGGAGGGAATTAGTGATCCATTACTGGACACTGATTACAGGAAAAAAAGGGGTTACAAAATAAAGGGCAAGGTTCCTGTAGAAACTTTTGATACCATGATGGATTGAAGGGATTCACAATGAGAACAAATTGCTTTTCTCAGTGATAACTGTCTTGTATTTATGTAGCATTTAGTAGCAAGTGAAGGAAAGGAACAAAATTTCCCTTGCCCTTCAGACAATTCTTCCAGTCTTGCTCCAATCTAGGACTCAGTGTAAGCTTCAGATAAGCCACTTGGTGCAGGAGCTCCTGGTACACACAGAGCCAAGTAACCTGGGCAAAATATGTCTGACATCAGTGCTATTCATAAAGCACATTTTGATTTGCAACTCTGTAGCTCAAGGTTGGAGAGGACTGGCAGCATCAAGGAATGTCCTAAGATCTGCAGAAGCCGCTGAGTCTGATTGGTAGTACCCTCTAGACAGCTGAATTTATCTGGCTAAAGCAATGCTTAAATAATTTATTTTTGCGGGGGTGGAGGGGAGGGTGAAGCTGCTGAATGGCACTGCTGTAACCAGCTGAGTGGCTGGGGAAGGGGCTGCGAGTGAGTCTTTGGTCTGTGAGTTGGTCCATTCCTGGGAGATTGCTCCCCCATGGGAGAAAGCAAAAGACAAAGCGATGGCCTCGCAGCCACATATCTCTCCTTGCTATTGGAAGCAGTACTGCTCTGTGGTAGAAAGCAGAGGGCCGGTAGAAGGAGCCTTTTGTTTTCTTCTCCCAGTTCTGAAGGAGAGAGTTGCTCCTGCCTCAGTGCTTCATCTAGGATTCTTCACAGATTACAAAAGGAAAAGGAAAGTAATGCTCTCCACTGTCGTGAATGCGGTATTTTGTCTACAGTGACAGACAGTTTTTCTTGTGTAAACCTGTATTTAATGAGAGGGGCTGCGCTCAAGCAAACTCACATTGCTGTAATTTATTTCATGTCACTAATGAGCGTCGTAAGAGCTGTACATTTGAAATGAAGTGCTCTCCATGCTATCTCTTAGTAGGTTTTTATTACTCCTGCCATCATTATTTCATTGTTATTGAAAAAATCTCTTGTCTTACATGTAGTTTTTCCTGTGGTTGCACTTTACCTCTTTTTCTTGCCATTTAAAATAGGAGATGAGGGATCCAGAATAGTTGCACAACTGGTTTCACACTGGTACATTAAATATGTTACAAAAAGATGCCACATCATTTCCTAATATTTTAAATTGTATTTCAGATACCTCTTATATCTACAAATAAAAAGAGACATTTTCCATGGCCGTTTGCTGTGTTCTTTTTCTGATGCTGCCTACTTGGGTGCCTGTATTGTCCAAGGTAAGTACAAGCAGCAGGCATTTTTGAATACTTAACTCATAGATGTGTTCAGTATAAAAAGAAACTCAAAATTGTTGTTGGAATATAGCTATCAATAATGTATATTTTTTTAGTTGTACTGTTTCCCTCCATTGACATGTGCTGTAAATTATTCTCATAATTTAGCCATTTAGCCAACTAAAACCAAACTGCAACTTAAAAAAATTTAAAAGCAATGTATTGTCTTAGCATTAAACTGAAAAAGTATGACATCAATGTTAGATTCCAGTTATAAACAAAGCAAAATTCTGTTCTGTGTCCTGAAAGTACATGCAGCCTATTCCATTTGAAGTAATCAGGAAAAACCATCATTCAGTGACTGTTCTCATTTAAATGTTCCTGCTCTGGCAGGGAGGTTGGACTAGATGATCTTTTGAGGTCCCCTCCCATCCCTAACATTCTGTGATTCTTGTGGTAGAGAAGACCTGTGTGATGATGGAATCTCTGGCGAAAATAGTAGACATAATTCAAGGAGAAAGGCTTTTATTTTTTCTTTGCAATCCTCCCGCTCTCTCTCCTTAACATTTCCTTTGTGCCAAATTCAGGTATATGTCTTGAATTGCACACAGAGAAATATTAATAGTTAGCTAGATATCTGATCAGGGATGTCATACGTGTGGAAGTCTCCTTTGTTCTGCATTAATGTGAATGAAGCTCTTACTGCATTATAAGGCAATGTATACAAATCAAGGCTGGGCATAGGCCTTACTAAAAGAGGCTTATTTAGAAAAATGAAAACACCAAATGCCATGTTTGGGTACCTAAGTGACACATTTTTTAGAAGGGGAATCAAGCACTGTGGGCCACCTTAAACGATGTTGCAGCCTGTGTTTGTCTGCTAGAACGTAATTAAACCAGACCATATCAGTAAGGAGAAATTGCTGTTAAAAAAAAAGGAGAATCTGGAATGCATTGCTTTAGTTCTGTCTGGCACCAAATGACAAATACTGAAAGGGAGAACGTTACCTATGCCTCTGTTTTACAGAGCATGTTTCTGCCACAGAAAATGGTTTAGGATTGCTAATTATGACTGCAGATAATAAAGAGTGAACTTCACTTGAAACTCATTGATTGAAGAGGTGGCAGCTTTAAGGATTTTGGTTTTTTTCAGTTAACTGTCAATTATTCGATGTATCAGTTCTTGACAGATGCTGGATTCTTACTGGTCATGGAGTATCTTGAATTACAGTGTATTTACTGACATTTTTCCTTATTAACTAATGTTGCAATTGAATTTTCCTATTTTGTATCTGTTTAGCTGAGCTTGGTGATTACGATCCTGATGAACACCCAGAGAATTACATCAGCGACTTTAGTATTTTTCCCAAGCAGTCACAAAAGCTTGAGAAGAAAATGGCTGAAATGCATAAAAATGAATTCAGGTAATTTAGAATGCTCTTTGGTAAAAAGGCAGCAAATAAATACTTTTATCTTTTTCCAAATAGTGTTATGTTAATTTAGGAGGGCTTGTTCTTTGGATTGCAATAGATCCTCTACCGATAGACTGTCTAGTATGCTGTGTTTGAAAATGTGGTTTCAGTTCAGTGGGTTTCCTTTTCCTGTGAACCCTTGTTAATAGCCGACTCCTGCATGTGTGCTTATAATTTAGGCTGCGTTTACTTGAACTGTATGTCTGGTTAGTGGGAACAGCTCACATCATGAGTGCTGTTCCAGCTGATTAGTGGAATAACACCTTTCATTTAGGGATCACACTTATGTCTTTTGTTGTGAAATTTCTGTAGGTAGTGCAGTTATAAAATTCTTGATAGATACTGACCTGAGTGAAACCGTAAGTTATTTTATCAGTAGGTTGTTAACATAGTGGTGAATAGCCCAGAGATGTATTTAAATAATTTATTTGGAAGACTAAGGAGGCAAGATTCAGAACTCTGCATGCTCTTTTTTCTGTTCTAAACTTTTAATAGTGTGACAAATGGGAATGGAGAAAGATAGATAGTCAATCTTGGTTTCAAAGTTAAATGTCCCTGAATATGGTGTTTCAGGAGGGAAGTAGCAGTGTGTTGTGCAACTCTACCCTCTTCAGGATTGTCACTGAATTACATGCACAGTAATTGTGATGGTAGCTTGGATGATGCCCTAGTCATTTCACTAGTTGAGGAATAGGATACAAAGAAAATCAAATGAAAGCCCATGATTTATTACATAAGGTAGAAGAACAATTTTTATTCAAAGATTAAAAGGCTCTTCACACTTGCTAAAAACCCCTGTTTTGTTTTCATATTGTGATATATGTAAATGTTTTTCTTGGGTATGTGAATAATATTTATACAAAAATTAGATTGTGAGACACAAAATTCCAGGTATGGGGTGGTGGTGGTGGTGGTGTTGGAAATTAAAAAAACCAGCAAAACCCCTTTTCAGAAGAGTTAAAGCTGAAAACACTATTTTTTGTGTGTGTGGTGGTTTGTTTTGTTTTGTTTTGTTTTCAGAAGTCTATCAAATGCTGTTCAACTGAAGTGCAACATTAATGACAGTAGGCTTGCCAGTATTAATATGTCTTCTGTTTTTTCCTTTCTGAAACCTTTATAATGTCTTTATATTTCATTCAGTGAAACAATGTTTTAAATGGCA
Organism: Nesoenas mayeri; assembly: GCF_963082525.1. Lineage (NCBI taxonomy): Eukaryota > Metazoa > Chordata > Aves > Columbiformes > Columbidae > Nesoenas > Nesoenas mayeri. The sequence goes on along the minus strand of NC_137542.1, from coordinate 25,038,444 downwards.
CAGCTACTTCTAATGTTTTAGAGCAGTTCAGGCTGCACTTTACATAGGCACATAGAAACAGCCTTCTGAAAAATAAAACAGAACTTCTCTTTCACTCTTGTTCCATACAGTGGCTGCAGATTTCCAAAAGGTAAATTCAACCTTTAAAAACCAAGATCCTTCATCAGTAAAGCCAAGGTGCAATTGCAAATATTTCGGTCAATTCCGTTTTTCAAGAACAGGATAGTCATTTTTTTAAAGTTAGGAGAAGGGAAGGTAGGGTCGTTAACCAAAGCTGGTGGTTTTTTATATTTCTTAGGTCTGGGAGAGATTTATTTTTCTGTGTTGCTTTTTTCCCTCGTGCATAGTTCTGCCCTTCCATTGTGAACATAATCTGCTAGTTCCTCTATTACAAATAAACTGGCATGAATTTTAGCTAAATTTTTAAACCCCCTTTCCTGTTAGTGTAATGTTCCTGATCCAGTGACAAGTAAATGTTACAAGCCCTCGCACAGGTTCCTCTGGGATTCTCCTAGTGATGAATTCTTCCCATCAATGGCTGCTCAGCATGTAAGGATGTCCCCTGAATTTCTTCAGTAGTCTTGGTGAGGGACACTATTCATTATTGCCTTTTGGAAATCAGATGGTATCAACTTGACTTCGTTTATCTGTGGATCTGCTGATTCCTGCAAAGAATTCTAGGATGTGTCTGAGGCATAACTATAATTTATAGCAGAAGTGTCCTCATATATCCCACTTATATGTATGTGTTGCTTAATTATCTTTCTATTCTAGATTTTACCAATTTTTTGGTTATGAATGTTAGACTCAGTGGCTCGTAGCTCTTTGCAGTCCTCAGGAACTGTTTTATTTCTTTTCTGTGTTATTTTGCTTATGTCAGCATCTGGTGTGCCTTATCTATTTGTCTGGTTGAAAAGGCAGTCTCAGAACTGTCTGTATAGCTGCCATCTGGTGATTTTCCACTGTAGCTCTGCCTCTCAAAACTGATCATCCTATTACATTTCTTACATCAGACATTCACTAGTCACACAGAAGTTTTACCTTCTTCTGGATATTTAATTCCATGGCTCTCTATTCTTGGAGTACAAATTAATAAAACATATCTGTCATATAATGAACTATATATAGAGAGGTCCAGTGCTAGGTGATCACATTTCTGTATCTAGTTGGAAAAAAGATGATTGGAAAAAGCACTGAGCTTACAGGCTTCTGTCTGGTATTGATCAGCAGATCTGTTTCACTGCATTCAGCAAGTTGAATTTTCTGATACAAATTAGTATTTTGCTGCTAAATTAGTATTTTTTAAAATGCTGTGAAAGGTTCCCCTGGCCTTTTTTTAACACGATACTTAAGCGACATGTTGGCTGAGAGCTAATATATGAGGAAAGCAGAAGAGACTAAGAGCTATTTTAATCCAGCTGCCATTGTGCTAACTTCAGAAGAGTTACTTCTGAGTGTCAGCACTGCAGTTGAGTCTGGTTCTTTATTTTCTTTGCACGTATAAATAAACAAAGTTCATGGCATCTCTGTCCTGCAGCAGACTCCCGTATAGCCAAAACTCCATGGCTTGGAAGGGGACAGTTCTCCACTGAATCCTGTCTCAGCATCCTGAAGGCCTGTTTACTGGGCACATATTTTCTTCTGTCCTACAGCATAATGAAAGAACTTGCGTTTTGAAAGATGCATGAAGACAGTGAGGGGGAATGTTTGGGAAGCAGCAACAGGGCACTGTGACAGCTGCCAGTGACTAAGTGACTCCTCCTGTGTCATTTAGAAGCCTTCTTCTTATTAATTAAAACAGATGTAAAACATAGTGCCCCTAATTCTTATGCTGTGTGGCTGTGAGAACATCACTAGATTTTAGTAAAATGCAACCTTTTATGTGACTTTCCACTGCACCTAATTCCAAAAACATGAATGTGACAGACAGAAATGCATGTCAGCTTTATTGAGCTGTCATTAATTGCCTTGTGAATTTTAATTAACTATTTTTCCCTCACTGAGAAATCAAGAAGTGCAGGAATAATTTCATTGAACCTTAAGAGTCACGGAGTAAACACTTGCCTTGATTTCATCACAATACGTGTTCTCATTTTCCTGTCATTCCAAGTAAGTTCTCTTTTGAAAGACTGCTGAGAGGTAGAGAGATAATGCTCTTATGACTTAAGGTCTTATAATATGGGGATGCACTAGGAACTGATGAGACTTGGAGGGTTGTTCTTAAAATAACTCAAAACTGATGCGAATGTTATGGTTTTGGGTATGGTTGCAACAGAACATAGCTACTGAAGGAATAGCTGCTTGCATTCCTGCCACTCTTAACAAACTGGAAAAGATTTGGCCCATAAAAATCTAGATATTCTGTGACTGTATTCTAGTATACCTTCTTCTTAAGTGAAGTGAATGCCAAGGTAAATTTCACAGAATCACAGAATGTTTGGTGTTGGAAGGGAACTCTGGAGACCATCTAGTCCAACCCACCTGCTAAAGCAAGTACACCTAGAGTAGATTGCACAGGAATGTGTCCAGGCGGGTCTTGAACGTCTTCAGAGGAGGAGACTCCATAGCCTCTCTGGGCAGCCTGTGCAGGCCTCTGTCACCCTCAAAGTAAAGAATTTTTTTTACTCATATTCAGATAGAACCTCCTTTGCTTGACTCTGTGCCCATTGCCCCTCATGCTATCGATAGGCACCACTGAAAGGAGTCTGGTCCATCCTCTTGACACCCAGCCTTGAGATATTTATAAATATTGATGAGATCCTCTCTCAGCCTTCTCTTTTCCAGGCTGAACAGACCCAGCTCTCAGTCTCTCCTGGTGCTTCAGGCACATCCCTTTGTCCCTTTTAGCTAGATGTGAGTGAGTGTTTGTAAGGTTGCGTTGTAAATCACGTCAGTGAAATGACACAAGTTAAAAAAAAAAAAAAAAAATTCTTTTACTTGATTTCCATGCAAAAATATGTGGAACCACATGTTCAATTCTCACCTATTTTGGCAGTACTAAAGATATTTAATACAATGCACTGTGGTCAGTGGATAAAGCCATAGTTGATTTTTATTGCTGATGACCAGAGATCCCCAGCTTTACAGAAATATGGTGAAGAATTCTGTATATCATAGAATTCTGTATAGATCTGGGGAAAACAAAAACAAAACTAACCCATCAAATGAGGTTAAGCAGAGTAATGAAATCTTCTAGGTAGAAGAGAGGAAAGCTGAGTGAAAGATTAATTCTTCAAGCATAACAGCAAGGATTACTAGGATTACTAAATTTTTATGCACAAGATCACTCGGGTGATCTTAATAATCTCTTTGGGATTTTGTTATGTTTGTTATGTTTGTTCATTTGTATTTTTTAAACAACAGCAACAGCCAAACAAAAACCCCCACAAACCCAGAAAACAACAACAACAACACAAACAAACAAACAAACAAACACATCAGGAGTTTGCTTTTTTCAGATGTTACCTAAACAGCTGTACTTTTTCCATGGCAGAATTGGTACTATTTGTTTGTTTGTTTGTATGGGAGACTTGCATTAATAGCTGGCCTAGTTTTGCTTCTGGCTCTTGCTATTGGATTTTTTTTTCTTACAACAGAATGGACTTCTTACGTACATATGCACCTTTGTCAGTACTAGTACCAAACTGATGTCTGTGTTGTTACAACTGTGGGATTTGCTTCAGAAGACCAAATAAAACACTAGATGGTTTTAGTGCAGTCACACTCTTTTCTCCCTTTTCCAAGACAAAATTTCCTTCTTAGGAATTTATCTTGGGTCTTTTAGCAGAACATTTGTTACTCTGATAAAATTCCTTGGCTCTTGAAAGATACCTGCCAGCCAGAGTCCCCTGAGGTCAGACACCTGGAAATACAGAGGTTTCCAAGGCAAACAACCACATAAATCCCTATCGAGGGAATTTATGTTTATAGAAAACATGGATTTTTTTTTTCCTTTCTTCTTCTTTTATGAAAGGACTCAGTGGTTGAAACAAAGATGATTTTTTATTTTTTATATTCCACCTAAAAACCAATTTTACTTATTTCTTATATGAAATATTATGCCACATAATTTGTATGAAAGTGATAAGTAAACAGTCATTAATTTATCTGAAGACCCTATGCAAACATTAACTTAACCCTGTAAATTACATAGTTACATGACCTGTTCAAATGCCTGTTTCCCAGGTTGACCTCCTATAGATAAATGCAAGTTATTTATTGTTGTTTGTGATGACCATTGTGGATACAGGCTCAAGAAGGTTGAGTGCTGCTGAATTGGCTGTTGTCTCCATTGTATGTATAAGATACTCCACCTTTTTTAATAGTCATATGTGGGAGAACATCTTTTAGGAGAAGAGAAAGTTTTCTCTGAGGGCATGAAATCATTGCCATGTTCTGCTATTAACCACTTCAAAAACAATTTAAACTTTTGAGCTAAAGGGTAGTATTTTCTTGAAAACCAGAGTAGCAAATTAATGCTTTGCTTTGATCTAAGCTAAATAAGAAGTTGTGTTTAAATTTGATTTGAAAGGCATATAACAGTTTTACCAGTTGCTGCATCATCTACACTGTAACTACTTGGTGGGATTTTAAGAACTTTTAACTTTCCCACATTGTTCCAACTCTTGCGGTATTCTCTTTACCTTACCATTGGTTACTGTGGGTGCTGAGACTCTAGTACTAGCAAGAATACAGGACTTCTTTGTCTCTGCTGATCTGGCTCTCCAACTCTTGTGCAGACATGGAGCTGTCAGTAGAGCCATGGGCAAGCATAACTACAAATTTTAGTATCAGAGTATATTCTGGGAGGCTGTCCTAGAAGTCTTGGCAAGGGTTGCTAGAAAATGCTTCTCTTTGTGGGTGTTGATATAATTTGATCCAAGATTAAAGCAACTTCTTGCATACTGTTGAGTACATTAAAAAATGCTAAAACTCAATTCCTGTTTAGCAAGTCCAGCATAAAGTGGATCTTATATTTCATTTAAGAGCTTCTTGCAATTAAAACTACATAGTATCTGCTTTTATGCATTTGATGGTGGCAGCACACTCATCTACACTTTATACTTAGCTTCTTGTACTACCTTGGTCATACTGGTATCTGATGACCTCAAATACATGAAGGGAACTCAATCAGAAGGACATATGGTGTGCTCCAGACCTTGCAAGTCACATTACAGGAGACAGAAGCCACTTTGCTGGAGACTGAGGATCTGTTGGGGTTTCCATGGAGGTGCCGAGCGGAGTTTGGAAAAGAGCAGGGCTTGGGTTGCAGCACAGGTAGCTGACTTCCAGGCCTAAGGAGCCAAAGTCTTTGTAGACTTTGGAGAGCTGAGAAGAATGATGGTGTGTAATGGGAGTTCTCTTAATGGTGAGAGCTGCTCAGGGTCCCACCTACATTACAGGCCTGGCTGCACTGAATCTCCTCTTCATTCCAACCCATAGTGGCTCATTTGGAGTTTCCCAGTGTAGACATTTAGATTTATCCATCAGGCTGTATGTTGGCACGAGTCACTGCAACTTCAAAATTATCTAGTACTCTCTAATTTAGGAACCTGGTATTAAAATGCCATTGTGTTTGCTGTAATATGTGAATAATTTGTCACAATTCTGCTGTATCTTCCTGGTGTATTCTTTCACTCTGTAATCCTTATCAGTTTTAATTTGACTGAATTATAGAGATGGCTTGAATATATATTTATTAGAAAAGTTTGAAATAAAAATTTCTTCTGGTCACCTAGTCCCTTTCCTGAAGTGTGTGTTTGTTTCCTCAAAGATTTGTTCTTCTGAATCATATTTATGTTACAGAAGTGTACTTAAAACCAATTAAAATTAAGTAACTGTACTTGCAATTCTTGACCAGCTTACTAGAAAATGGTAGAAGTGAGATGCTGTTTTATTGGATTGGTGTTTGCAAGGCACAGAGAGTATTTCCAGAAGCTTTATGGTGAGGAGTGGCTTTATCTCAGCGTGATTTTAATAGAAGATGTAGAAGTAATCTAGAGAAGGGAACTTCACAGACAAAACAGGTGTCTTTCCCCTCCTCTTTTTCCAAAGGTCTATCTGGTACAATGAAAACCTGAAGAGTTATATCAATAAATGTGATTTTTCTTTTAATGGTAATTCCAAAAAATATTCAGTAGAAAGGATAAGGTACTTGAATTGAAAAAGATAACTCTTTTTATTGTAACATTGGTAACTTTATAGCTTTAGGAAAGATTTATTTTTCATGTTTCTATGTGCATGTGCTTGCTTTTTTTTTTTTTTTTTTTCCTCCTTGCACTGCCCTGGGAAGAGTGGTTATAATCACAATACACAAATGTGGTTTTCTTTACTAAGCTAGTTGGTACTTGTCTCATGGTGAGGTTTGGATTCAGGTTCTGCATATTTAGCATACTGCTAAATTCAGATGTCTGTGTGATTTTCTACAATGTAGGTATTTTTTCGTCAGCTGAACAGACCTCTTCCCCTCTCCTCCCTCCCCACCTCTTCTTTATTTGGGAGAAGGCTTTATGAGCTAGGTGTGTCTGGACTAGAAAGATGAATCTGCTGTGATATCACAACCAGATAGCTCAGTAGATGTCTCTGTATCATGGGAACAGATTTTAAATTTATAATAGATAATTAAAACTGCATCTACTCTGCAAATGTATTCTGTTTGTTGAATAGGCTTAAAGCTGTCTGCGTCACTGCATCAATTTATGAGGCAAAGTTGAAATACAAATACCTAAACACAGTCTCAGTGTGATCTCCGAAGGCACACAAGTAATTTGAAATGTTCAAGTAGAAGGAGTTATGTAAGTGGCATATGTCATTGCAGTGTGCATGGTATAAATTTAAACCCATAAGCATTTAATAGACTCAGTTTGATAGACAGAGTTTGATATTGTTTTAAAGTGTTTATTCAGGTTTTTCTCAACCTAGGATTCTGTCTGAGAGAAAAGCAATTTTGCAGTAGAAGTTACAATTGATATTTGAGTGTTCTGCAGTTTTCCAAGCTTTATATATTCCAGCAACATTTCATCAATTCAGATACTTGCGAGGTGATAAAAATCTCTTTTCATATGCAGACCCATTTAAAAGCAATTCTCTCCGGGCAGTTCTCAGGGCAGCAGCAATGCTGCCTGGACAACGTGCAAGGCCTGGCCTTGCTGTTCTGACAAACTGAGTCACAGCTTACAATGTGATTTTGTGTAGTAGTATCTTCATTTTAATGCTTTTCTTTGAAATTATCACAACCCTCATGCTATTGTCTCCCTTAAAACTGAAACACTGAGAGCTGTAGCAGATGTATGTTTCAATACCACATAGTCCTGCTTAGCACCTTCATTGTGACTAAAAATACTAGCAGACAGACTGTATTTTAAAATATTACTCCTGTCTGACAAAACCTCCTGAGCTTAAAGGAAAAGTGAAAACTACTCAAGACCTTTAGCACTATAATGATATAGCAGTTGGAGTCTCAACCACCTGTGAAAAGATTTAAAGAAACAATAGTAAAACCTCAGCCATGTGGTAAGCACTTCTGGGATCAGTATATGGTGTAGCTAAACATGTTGATTCTTTATGCAGAATTCTGGTTTTAGGTTAAAAGGAAACCCGGATAACCTTGTTCTGCCAAGGGAAGTCCTGTAAAAGATCTGATATATGACAAGGAAAATATTTAATAGATGGAGATCCTTCTTGAAATAGTCATTGTGGTCACTTCTGAGACTGCAGTCAAGTGTATCTACAGTTACAGGGCAGAGCGAATGGGTGTTTGATGGAAACTAAGCCTATGCTATTTAAAGCTGTATGACTGGTTATTTTCCATTATTTGCATGGAGGTGAATATGTAATGTTTCTGGAGGCCAGATCATTATATGCATACTTATTTATTCTTTCAATTAATTCAATTGAAAAACGCTGCAGGTCATAAATACGCAGAAATTAATTGTACATGGGTTATGCTCAAGTAAAGTATTACTGTTGTATTCTGCAACAAGTAGCTGTGTTTGGCACAGAGATGAGCCAAAAGGATGGACAATAATTACACCTTTTAGTAGTAGTAGTAGTATGTTAATAGTAGTGTCTCACAACACTTTATAAGTCAGTCAGAAAATGAGAGAAGATAGATGAAGTGACCTCACTACGGTCATTCAGAGGGAAGAAACCAAGAAAAGCATTGAAAATGCTTTTTCTTTGCTGTTACTGCTATATAGTCATCTCTGTTAAAAGAATTAATGCTCAATCATGTGCTATCTCATCCTTGATTTAGTCACTGAGGTACACTACTTCAGTATGTAACAGATACATACCTCAAAGGGAAGGTATAAAGGGGAGAAAATTATAGAGTGAATTTGTGTGGGCAGCCAGCAAAACAAGTAGGTATTGCTGTGGCACACCCTGGAAGTGTTCTCTGTTCGGCTTCCTGGCCTTTGAAGTGCTTCAGAGTCGGGGGCCCTGTGGAGAATAAAGAGAGCTTGAACATCCTCTAGTGCATAGTTCTCATGAGCTTAAGGGAGAAAACAGAGTGTCTTGCAGGCTTCTCAGTCTTCTCTTTAAGTCTTTGTTTAATTAAAATTTTATTAGGAACTTTAGATTGATTGATTCCTAGGTTGAATCATTTGTAGCTAATGACTTTGGAGCTCTAATTTCACAATTTATTATTTGAGTGATATACAGAAGCTTTTCTGTATAATGGTTTCTTTCACTGATACTGTTGGAAACCTTTGGCATGCTGAAGCGGGGTGCTATAGTGGCTGCAACACATGGAAAGGGAATACATCTTCCATTTAATGCTGAATGCATACTAAAAATTTGGGAAGTCATGTAAGGTCAAAAGGACTGAATACAATCAGAGAGTGACTTGGCTTTCCTGAGAGAACTGAGTTACAAAGTGGCCAAGATGCATTGTCTAAATATTCCCTGTTTTACCACTAGAAGAGGCATTAGTTGAAACACTTGTCTAAGTGATGAGACGATACATTTTCGTGGAAGGCTGTTGTGTGTAGAAAGATTAAAGGGTTTTTAACAAAGCCAATCAAAGGTGTATCTCAGATTAAATCAGTGATTGATTAAAAATGTTAACTTTGCTGATGGGATTTGCTATAATTAAATTTTTATATAGTAAGAAAAATTTAATTGGTAAATTACAAATGAAAAACATATTATTAAGGCTTGACTATTAATCACTTAATAAGGGATGAATGAGGATTTTTCCATTTGATATTGCCACTGACTCTTCTGCTTTAGGATGTACACGAAGACAGCATAGTTTCAGATGCTATAGGTGAGGAGAGCATGCTAATTCTTTCTTAAATGTGTCTCTTTAATAATAATTGCAATTCAGTAATTTTTCCCCTTTGGAGATGCAAATCCCTCCAAATCACATTGTTCAAAATTATCTGTCACTTTTTGTTCCTTTCAAACCAGAAAACCAAGTGCTTTCCTTTGTACCAGCAAAAGGAGGTAGAAAAAGATGCTTTTTATGATCTTACTTGTCTGTAAGGCCCAATTTCCAATAAGAATCGAACTGTCTATTTGTTTAGCTTTCCACTATGCAGCCTAAGCATTCTAAATAATTCAGGCCAATTTAGTTCATTACTTCCGTCCTGTGCCCTTGATAGGTGCATGAAGTGAACTTGTTACCTTTTTAAGGCTCATTTGTGGTCTTACAGTTGTGATTACACTTAAAGTTGTGATTTACTAGTATTGAGAAAAACAATTTAGTAGAGCCATCAGAAAGCTGATTGGGCAAAATAAGCTCTTTTTTTGGTGCTTTCATGCTGTCTTCTGCTTAAATACATACCTGTGTAAATCCACATTTGTAATTTTTGTTGTTCCACTTGATACTTGTTCTTTTTCATTGAAAAGTGGTGAGAAAGAGACAAAAAATGAAGGAGAAAGATGGGCACTTCTTCTCTAATCTCCTGTGTTTTTTTTCTTTAAAAGCTAAACATCAACAAAAATATGATCTGAAATAAAATGCAAATAGTGTTGTATCAAAAAGGACCAAAAGACATATAGAAGAAGCCTAACAAGTATCATGGGATTGACTGAGAGGGTGTGAGCAGTGAAGTACAAATGAGCATGAATTAAAACTCTAGCAGGAGAGGTATTGACACATTGCTGCAGGGCATCAGTGTGGTGGGTTCAAAACAGGATTTGACATCCATGGGCATGCTAGACATTGTCTTAATTGTTAAATGGAACTTTGGACCGGATACTGAATCTCACATGTCAATGCTTGTCAGTTTCTAGCTACTGAGAGTTACAAGGAAATTATTCTACACCAGTACACAGAGCAGTTTTAAAATCCCAGTTCCCAGCTACCATGAGTTACAGTGTGAGACTGGACCCCAAAATGCAGGGGTAAGATAAAGTATGACTACTGCTGTGTTCCTTGAAGATTTGTCTATGGCACATTTTTTGGATAATCTGCATGAATAGCATTTATGAAGCCTGGCTTTCTAAAGGTCCTAAGCACTGCTTATTGTTAAAAAACTGTATTATCTATCAGTTACATCCTCTAGTCATGCAAATACATAAATGAAACAATACTTGGAACAGTTCACTGATGAACAGACATTGTAGCTCTGTGTTAAGAGATTATTGTAATGGCAGGAGTTAGAAGAACAAAAGTCAAATAATAAAACTTACTCTAGAACTCAAGTCTTGCATGCCATGTTTCAAGCTTTAGTGGATAATCATGGCTGATTATAGACACCCTAAAAATAGGAGCATATAATGGAAATGCTGACAGATTCTGAACTATCGTAATGGTAACAGGCACTGCTATAATTAGGTATGCTTCTGAGTAGACAGTGTAATATGATTGCTGTGTTTATACTCTGCGCTGGAAGGAATGTTTGTTAATCTGCACAATCCTTTTTAATGAGTTGGGAGCAAGAGTTTGTGGAAAAAATATGCTGAAGTTTATTTCATCTTCAGGCTGACATGTGTGTGTATCAAAAGACAACAAACACTTGCAGGATGTTGGATAGGTCTGGTTAACTGCATAACATATCGTTGTCTCAGGATCAAGAAAAAAAATTATTTACCTGAAAACATCAGGAACTGTAGAATCCAGTAGAAGAAAACATGTGAAAAGTTTTCTATCTTTATACTATAAACAGAACGTGGTTGAAATAGTTTGTATTTCAGTAAGAACTTCTATTTCCTGCTTTTTTTTAGAGAGATTTAAACTCTCCAGACACAAAGTCTTTTCCTCCTACTTTCTTTTGCAGTTAAACGGCTGTTTCATTTGTAATTTCAGAGGTCAGAGCCCAGCTGTTGCTGAATTTAACTTGCTTCTGAAAGCATATTCTTTGGAAACTTACGGTGTTGATCCTCATCCTTGCAAGGTAACCATTCTTTTTACTAACATATACTAAAAAGCCATTAATTAAATTGATTTAGCTCTCTATTTTAACCAGGCATGAATAGGGAGTAATTTATAAGAAAACTTGCCCTGGAACTACATATTATGTTTAAACATTGGAAGAACATTGACTGCTTGATGTTTCCTCATCAGTCAAAGCAAGTATTTCTCCAGAGAAGATCATCACAGAACATCATAGGAGAATGTAGTAGAGTGTCATGACAAAAGGATTGATTATACTTGATAATTTCTTTGCATTTAATGCGGAAGTTTCTCTCCAGGTGTGAAATACTTTGTGCTTACCAAGATTTTCAGGATTCAGCATTATCCTGTCAAGAAGTTGCAAGAAATTGTTATTCCTTGACAGATTAGTTTTGCAAGCACCATGAAAATAAGGATATCTAAGGAAGAACAGCAAACCAAATGTACAGAGGGAAGAATCAGATATGCATTTGTATATTCCTCCACTTTGCAAAATTATGGTTCTGTATAACCTGTTAGCCTCACATCTGTGCCTGGGAAGATAATGGAATAGATCCTTCTAGAAGCTCTGCTAAAGCACATGAAGGACAGGGCCAATCAGCCTCAGCTCCATCCCTGGAAAGGTGATGGAACAGCTCAGTCTGGACATCATCTCCAAGCATGCAGAGGAAATTAAGGTTCTCAGGAGTAGTCAACATGGGTTCATCAAAGGGAAATCATGTTTGACCAACCCGATAGCCTTCTCTGATGGTATGACTGGCTGGGTAAGACAAGGGAAGAGTAGTGGTTGTTGTTTACCTTGGCTTCAACAAGGCTTTTGACACCATCTCTCACAACATCCTCATAGGCAAGCTCAGGAATTGCGGGCTGGACAAATGCACAGTGAGCTGGATCATGAACTGGCTGGATGGCAGAGCTCAGAGGGTTGTGTTAAATGGTGTAAAGTCTGGTTGGAGGCCTGTAGCTGGTGTTCCCCAGGGGTCAGTGTTAGGTCCAATCCTGTTGAACCTGTTCATCAGTGACCTGGATGAAGAGACTGAGGAAGGGCTGACACACCAGAAGGCTGTGCTGGCATTCAGCGAGACCTGGACATGCCGGAGAACTGGGCAGGAGAGAACCTACTGCAGTTCAACAAGGGCAAATGTAGGGTCCTGCACCTGGAGAGGAAGAACCGCATGCACCAGTACACGTTAGGGAGGGACCTCCTGGGAAGCAGCACTATGGAGAAGGACTTGAGAGTCCTGGTGAACAACAGGTTGACCATGAGTCAACGATGTGTCCTTGTGGCCAAGAAGGCCAGTGGTATCCTGGGATGCATTAAGAAGAGCATGAACAGCAGGTTGAGGGAGGTTCTCCTCCCCCTCTACTCTGCCCTGGAGATGCTGCATCTGGAGTACTGCATCGAGTTCTAGGCTCTGCAGTTTAAGAAGGATAAGGAATTACTGGACCGAGTCCAGCAAAGGGCTACAGAGATGATTAGGGGTCTAGAGCATCTTTCTTATGAGGAGAGACAGAGAGAGCTGTGTCTGTTCAGCCTAGAGAAGGGAAGGCTCCAGGGAGCCTTTCAGTACTTGAAAGTGTCCTGTGAGAAGGATGGGGACAGACTTTTTAGCAGAGCCTGTTATGATACAACAAAGGGTAGTGGTGTTAAACTAAATGAGGGGAGATTCAACCTAGACATGAGGAAAAGATTTTTTACAATGGGGGCGGGCAAAATACTCGAACAGGTTTCTGAGAGAGGTGGTAGATGCCCCATCCCTGGAGACATTCCAGGCCAGGCTGGGTGTGGCTCTGAGCAACCTGATCTAGTTGAAGATGTCCCTGCTCATTGCAGGGGGGTTGAACTAGGTGACCTTTGAAGGTCCCTTCCAACCCAAATTATTGTATGATGCTATAAGAAGGTGATTTTGTTACCAGTTCTGATTATCCCTTACAGCTTTTAATTGATTTTAGCTGCATAATCTGCAGTGTTGGTTTTTAGTGTTACTTGCTTCGTGTTTTAGCTGCTACTTTGGCTTGTATACCATCTGATTTGGTGGAAGATCAGTTCTGTCCAGTTAGCTGTTCTGGTGGTGAGCACCCTTAAACAGTCAGCTCTAACATAAAGCTGCATCTCACTTTATGTATATATACTTTGCTAGGAATGATGCTCCTTTGTGAAGTACAAGGTATGGTTCAGAACTCAGAGAAGTCAGCAACTTAGTAAACTTTAGTTTGAAACTATACTGTAGATTTTCAGAGTGTCTCAGAGACTTATGTTGGCATCAAAACTGGCTCAGAATTTCCTCTTTACCAGTGCAGCAGGGCTTGCAGAATAGGGGCTCATGGCCCATGCTTATGGAAAATTTTTGATTCTTCTGGAAGTGAACTGCAAAGCAATGTGCTTCTCTGGCTTCTTATGATGTGCTCCTTCCAGTGTTATGGCTGCTACTCCAGAAGCATCACTATTAATATTTCTGCTTCCTTTTATATTATTGCTGGAACAGAAGGCACAATAAAGTTGACTGACTTCAGCAAGGTGAGACGCTGGAACTTGAGATGGACAGGAAATCCAGTTAATACAAAGCTCACCTGAATCATTGCTCAAAAACTGAGCCAGAACTTTTATTGTGGAATTAAATTTTTTTTTAAAAGTTCTTTCCTATCTGACAGGCAAGTATCACCACATGTTCTGGTTTCTACTCAAGAGTACTTGCATTTTGTAGTAAATGCTGTGTGTCAGCAGTACTTCCAACACAGCACATCACAAAGGAACAACTTATTGTGAAATCTTAAAAAACATCAGTGTTGAAGCAGAGATGAATCCTTGTTTTGTAGTTAGTTGGCATGTTAAGAATGGGACATACACAGAATAATGTTTTCAACAAAATTAGTAAGTATAACTGAGGATTTCCCATTGTCATCAGCACAGGTAGATGGAAATAAAGCATAAGATGCTGTTACTCATTTAAATGCATAGAAATAAATGAGGCCTGTATTGCCAAGAGCAGTATTTGTCATTTAGAAGTGTACAATTTAAAGGCAAAATTTATTTTGAAGAGGACAACACAGTAGAGATAATCTATACTGGAATAACAACTTGTGGTATCAGTAAGAAATACCTCACTGGATGAGGGGGAAATTACATTTCTTTTTTCTCTTTCAAGGACTCAATGGGGACGACTACATTTTTAGGATTCACAGCTGCAGGATTTGTCGTTTTCCAGGGGAATAAAAGAATTCATTTGTTAAAATGGTAAGCATGTGAAGTAAGAGTAGATTAATATGCAAGAGCCTTTTCTCCTGTGTGTTCCTGTCTTCCTTCCTTCCTTCCTTCCCCTTCCCCTTCCCCTTCCCCTTCCCCTTCCCCTTCCCCTTCCCCTTCCCCTTCCCCTTCCCCTTCCCCTTCCCCTTCCCCTTCCCCTTCCCCTTCCCCTTCCCCTTCCCCTTCCCCTTCCCCTTCCCCTTCCCCTTCCCCTTCCCCTTCCCCTCCTGTAAAACATTTCCCTTCATTTGGTGGCCTCGGACAGGTCTGAGGTAGAGGTAAGATTGAGGTGGTGTAACAGCAGCTTCCATGGCCTCAGTGGCCTCAGCAATAGGGTGCAGAGTGAGCACAGTCATGCCCAGACATTGATAAACCTCGTTTTAGCCCTGCTGCTAGACATATGCCAAGAGCAGTTACTTAGATGTAGCTGCTCCACCTCAGCACTCCCAGCCTATATTGTGGGAAGAGATGGGCAGGAGATGAAGAAATGGTGAGGTGGTTTTTTTGTGTAGAGCTGGACTCTTTGCAGCATATCCATGGAAACCTCTCTGATAGCTGGCTAACTGGAAATCCTCAGAAGTATAAGGTCAGTGTAGCCCTGTCTATATGATCCAGTTCCCTGTGGAGCTATGAGGACATGTCTGTTGAATACCATCCGTTTGTGATCCTGGATTTGTGCTGAAGTTTCCCTGGGGCTAATTTCAGGTAGCCCTAGTCACAGTGCTTCCGCGGTTTGTGCATTTGGCGTAAGGATAGTGCAACTGTAATATCACTCTGTGGTGCAGGAAGGAGGGAAAAGCACTTGCCAAGCATGTGTCCACCATACCGTGGGAAAATGAGCTTCACAGTGCTTAGTTTTTCATGTTAGTAAAGGACAGTGTGTCCTTTCGGAGATCTCACTGTGTTCATTTAGTCCGTTGGTATGTAAACCAGATACAAAATTAAATAGTGATAGACAAAAAGCCATTAAGCTGTCTCAGTGTTATGCTGGCCACTGGAAGGTCAGTCTGGTAAGATTTATCAAACACTATTTATTGCTCCTTTAACTGATGCTAGCTGAAATTTGCATTACACAGTAAAAACCCAAATTAATATTTGAGATTTCCTTTTCAATGGAAAAGCTTTCTCAACTGGAATGATTTTTTGTTGTTGTTTAATGTTAAAGCAAAACTCTTGTTATAAAGTATCAGAGATAGCATTGTCCTTGCCTCTAGAATAATTCCCATTTCAACCATCTGACATCCAAAATCTTTAGAGAAGTTTATGCAAAACTGCCATATCTCCATGTTGTAATGACAATATTTCTGTTACAATTTAAGCAGAGGCATCACATGGCCTTTATATTGTTGCACCACTGTTCCATATGTTGCCTGTGCTTTTAGCCTTTGTTAAAGTAAATGTGGACACTGGTTTGAAACTCACAAGGCCTCAGTAATAAGTGCTGTCAGACAATCTTTCTCTTCTTGTTGTGTTCTGTCTGTAAGTAGTCAGTTACTAAGATGTGTGATATGAAACCACAAATAAATAAAGATAGAGATTAGAGTATTATCTTTCCCTCAATTTAATTACATTAGATGCTTCAGGATTTCAAGACGTAAGAGGAATTGCAAACTGTGTAATAAATAGAACGTAAATGTAAGCTTCTGCCTGCTTTTAGTTTCCTCTTCATTTTCCAGCAGCCAAAGTTAATGCTTTGAAGGTGCATAGGGATGTAAAAGAAATTATTTGTGCTTATGTTCTCTAAATTATTTTGTGCTAGAGCTTGTAAGATTTCTCTTGAGGCTCTTTGACATTTGACAGCCTGCTTAACTTCTGGAAATAGGGAAACTTGTATGTAAGTTGCTTTTATTACCTGTAGATCTATCGATTTTTCCTATTCTTAAATGTTTTTTCTTTTTCTAGGTGTGATGTCTATAAACTGAAATTTGAAGGGAAGACTTTTTATGTGTTTGGAGCTCAGAAAGAGGTCAGGTTAATATTTTTACAGAAATCTGTATTTGATTTGAATCAACTAAAACATAGCATCATTTTTTAACTAAAAAAAGTCTAAACAATCAAGAATTGTACTTCATATTGTAACTAAGATATAGAATATGAGTGAATGTGAATATTTCTGTTGTCAAAAGAACATCTCATTTGCAAAGGATTGAGACATTTCTCACTTAACATTCATGCAGTGCTGTTTTGATTTCTCCTGGTTTTTATCATCTGTGTAGTCAAGTTTTAATGGATTTTAAAGCACTAAGCTGTACCCATCCACACTAAAGCAGTATTGGCATCTGTATATGATTGAAAATTCAGGTGAACATTGATACCTGGATAAATGTGAGGTATTTTTCGCTAATGGCGATCATCTCCTCAAATCTTGATCAGCTGAAAAGGCTGGACTCTGTCCTAGGTAGCTAGGAGTTCTTTCAAGGTGCTCTGGCTATTGAAATTGTAAAGATTTTTCCTACAACATCCTATAAGCCAGGATTATGGCTTTGGCTGCAATCTAGGTGAGGAATAGAAAATTGCAGTGGAAAATAATGCCAGAAGTATCAGCGTCTGTTTGTGTGGTTGCAAAGAGGATTTAATGGTAGGACACAGGGAACAGGGAGAAGTGGATGGTAAGTAGTGCAACAACTGTGCAATGTCGAATACTGAACACAGTGTCTTTCTTCCTTTTATTCTGGCCTGAATACACTTGATACAGATTTATTCTATAAGGCACTTCTTCTCTGCTCCCTCCAAGTATCCCCCCCTTTTTTTTCTGAAACAATTGCTTGGGCATTTTAAATATCAGCTACATGTGAGTTGTACTTTAGTGGTTGAATCACAGATTGATGCTCCAGAGGAAAACTTGGTCTTCATTGTATCTGGTTCATGGCCATGCCATCAGGTACAGCTACTTCAATCTTTGAGAATTCAGCATTTTCATTACTTTTATTTGCCTTCTTTTCCTTGCACTTAGAAAAAGGCTGTGCTCTCATTCCATACCTCTACACCAGCAGCCTGCAAGCATCTTTGGAAATGTGGGGTGGAGAACCAGGCTTTTTACAAGTATGTAAATGTGAAGTCATTATTTATACTAAAAGTAAAAAAATGTTCCTGTGAGTAGAAGGTTGTTCAATGTGAAATGTTCCATTTTATTACCAGAATTCAAAATGAAAACAGAAAATATGCAAATTAATGTGGAATATTATTTCATTTTAAGCCAGTATTATAAATTGTTTAAAATCTGTTGAGGCAATTGGGTTTTGGCAGTGAATAAGTACAGTTTTTCCAGCATGCCATTTTTGCTGCTCTGTAGTGTGATGTTGAATTGTCACAGTACTACACTTGTGTCCAGGAACATAGTTGTTAATCCAAGCCCTGCTGTTGAATACCTTGAGAATGGAAGAAACAATCTATTATGCTTGATTCTCTAGGCTGCTATGACTCTAAATAATGCTCCCACTTGAAATCCAAGGTTTAGTAAGAGTTGATTGAAAAAATTATCTCTGCGATGATTTAAAAAAAGAAAAGAAAATGTTATTAGACACATTTTAAATGATACCAGCCATCTCATTTTAAAAAGACAAAAAAGCTTGTAAATTGACAAGAAAAAAGGAGTTTCTTCCTCCCTATTCCCTAAAAGGGAAGCTGAAAATAATTCCTTATTAAAAAGCTCTTATGTGTTCTTTCTGCTCTTCATTGAGTTTGTTAGATCTGTTAAAGGATGCTTCCCTTTAGGCCTGTAGCTTTTATTCTTATTACTTAGTCTTTCCTTACAACATCTTGCATATTTTTAAAAAATTATTGTTTCTGTGTTGGAGCATATGAACAACAAGGGGCTGCTATAAGGGTAAATACTAGCTAAGTAGGAAAAATGTGTCTTCTGACATGAATGTTAATGACCTGCTTTATTTTGGAGAAGACTCCTTCTTTTGTTTCAGCATGGATATAGTAATATATCAGTATAATTATGCAATTGATACATTCAGTGAAGAAACAGGAAATATGAGCTGGCAAATAGAGATATTAATTCCCTCATCTACTGTGTTTGAGACTGAATTAATAAAAAGATTATTAGGAAGTGTTTTCCTTTCATTGTACATGTAAGTAGGAGAATAGTGCATGGTGTTCGAGCATTTTTATTTTACATTAGGAGAAATAAATATAGATAATAGGAAAAAATTCCCATCCAAAGGAGAGGAATTAGTGCTTGAAGTAAAGGTGTCTGACAGAGAGTCATAGGAATATAATCTCTCTGCTCTTATTGTTAAATGGTTGTAATATTAAGTGTTTGGATTTTGGTCAGAAATACATGGTTGTGGTGGTTTTGGCTTTGGCTAGGTGCTAGATGCCCACCCAGCTGCTCTCTCACTCTCTCCGAAACAGGTCAAGGGGAGAAATAAGATGAAAAAGCTCACAGGTTGGGATAAAGGCAGAAAGAATGCTTACCATTTACTTTCTCAGGCAAAACAGATGTGACTTGGGGAAACTTAATGTAATTTGTTTCTCACCTTTTTACTCTATTTTCAAGTATCAATAAAGACAACACTAAAAATATGCCTCACCTGTTTTTTCCCAGGCTGAACTTCACTCCTTTATTCCCGACTCCTCTGTTTTCCTTGCCCTGAGCAGCTAGAGGAGGTGGAGAATGGGTGTTGCAGTCAGCTCTTAGCAGTTTCTCTCTGCTGCTCCTTCCTCCTCACACTTTTCTCCTGCTCTGGTGTCCTTCACAAACTGCTCCAGCATGGGTCCTTCCCATGGGCTGCAGTCCTTTGGGATAAACCTGCTGCAGCATGAGTTCCTCTTCATTGGCCACAATTCCTGCCAGGAGCCATCTCCTGTGGGGACTCCTCTCCTCAGGCTGCAGCTTCCCTCAGAGCATATCCATCTGCTGTAGTGCAGGTTCTTCCATGGGCTGCAGGTGGATATCCACTTTGGCTTGGTCTTCCAGGGGTTGCAGGAGAACAGCTGGCCTCACCATGGTTTCTGAATTGATTTTTGGTTTTGTGTGTTTTATATTCAAATCTGCACCCTCAGCAAGTTTGCTGATGACACCAAACTAGGAGGAAGGGCTGACACACCAGAAGGCTGTGCTTCCATCCAGCAAGACCTGGATGGGCTGTAGGACTGGGCAGAGAAGAAGCTGATGAAGTTCAACAAGGGCAAGTGTAGGGTCCTGCACCTGGGGAGGAACAACCCCAGGCACCAGTACAAGTTAGGGAGGGACCTCCTGGGAAGCAGTACTGCAGAGAAGGACTTGGGAGTCCTGGTGAACAACAGGTTGACCATGAGTCAACAATGTGTCCTTGTGGCTGAGAAGGTCAGTGGTATCCTGGGGTACATCAAGAGGAGTGTGACCAGCAGGTTGAGGGAGGTTATTCTCCTCCTCTACTCTGCCCTGTTGAGGGCACATCTGGAGTCCTGTGTCATGTTTGAAGCTCCCCAGTTTAAAAAGGACAAGGAATTACTGGAGCGAGTCCAGCAGAGGGCTATAAAGATGATCAGGGGCCTAGAGCATCTTATGAGGAGAGACAGAGAGCTGTGTCTGTTCAGCCTGGAGAAGAGAAGGCTGAGAGGGGATCTCATCAATCTTTATAAATATCTCAAGTGTGGATGTCAAGAGGATGGGACCAAACTCTTTTCAGTGGTACCCAACGATAGAATGAGGGGCAGTGGACACAGACAGAAGCATAGAAGATTCCGTCTGAATAGGAGGAAAAAATTATTTACTTTGAGGTTGCCAGAGCTCTGAAACAGGCTGCCCAGAGAGTTTGTGGAGTCTCCTCTGGAGACATTCAAGACCCACCTGGACACATTCCTGTGCAATATGCTCTGGTGAACCTGCTTTAGCAGGTGGTTTGAACTAGATGATCTCCAGAGGCCCCTTCCAACCCAAACTATTCTATGAATCTGCAATGTGTAGGAGCACCTTAAAAACACTGGGAAGTCCCAATTATTGAATATTACTTTGTGGTATAAAAATAACAAAGCTTGTAGTTTGCCTTGTTAATTTTTTTTCTTATCAAGTTCCTTCTATGCTGAAAATGTGTCAGCCTCTGTTCTTTTTCTTCAAGGTATGCAAAATCCAGTCAGATCAAGACCATGTCCAGCAGCAAGATATTTTTTAAGGGCAGTAGATTTCGATACAGGTAAGTGTTTGGTCTTTCTTTCTCATGGTAAATGATTTCAGAAAGTAAGAGAAAAAAATCAGTAACTACTCATGGCAAATTGAGTGCTTTTCCTTCTTGAGGACCTATTAATACCTAATTCACATCAGGATTTGAAGGATTTTCTGTTGTCTCTTTAGCTTAACTTTTAAATAAACTGGAGGTTTCATGCAGATGTCTATCAAAGAGCAGTTTCACCAGAACAGGGCTCCACTTTTGGTGCAGTTTCTGTAAAAGCCATGATGCTTGGCTAGTGTAAAGGTTGGATGTCCCCTGTAACTGGGCAAATCCAAACCAGCAGTGCATTAGTTAGACAGTCCAGTCCCACTCCTAGTGTTCTACAAGAGGCTGCAGTTTCTTCAGTAGCTTTTTAGACAAGTAGTCAGCAATTTTTAGTCTGAGACATTATATATCCACTACATAGGAATTTATTTTTACCTTATCCTTTTCTTCTTCTGAATGTAACTTAGTTGCTCGCGTATGCATGGTATTTGGCATGTAGTGAGCTCATTTTTGTATTTACCAGAATATTTATTTCATGTTTTAATGCAGTGGAAAAGTAGCCAAAGAGGTTGTGGAGGCAAGTTCTAAAATCCAGAGGGAACCCCCTGAAGTTCACAGGTATGTCTTGACATTGAATATTAAAGTTTGAGGACTAAGGATTATTGTTCTTAACAGAGAAATTCTCTTTCCTTTACTGTGAGATGTAATGGCTGTCATTCTGAGCTTCCACAACGACGCATGCAAGCCCTGGGAAATATGTGTTGCCAGTGTTACAGAATTCTGACAATAGTGTATTGTCTCCTACACAAGGGAACACTGTACTGCTTTGAAGTTGGGTTTAATCAATCAGTCAGATAAGAAGCTTATATTATTTTCTGTTTTATGACATAGACTGTTATTACAAGATTCTGACAAAAAGTACATTCTCATTTCATTTGTAGTTCTTTGCCTGTTTTGAAAAATTCTGGTTTGTGTATGTATATGGGTATGTTTGAAAGTATAGTTTCTCCATAATGCAGTCAGGTTCAAAAGTAAGCACTTCATTCCATAAAGAGAAAAATTATTAGAGATTTTTTTTTTTTTTTTTTTAGAGATAAAAGATTTAGCTTGTTAGAAATAATCAGCTAGACTTTTCAAGCAGACTAATGCTTTCTGGTCCTTATTGCTCATTAAAGTGAAAGTGAAAATTGATAAGAACCTAATTAAAGTCTTTTAGAAGAGAAGAAAGAGGCCAGCAGGGAAAAGCTATTCAAAAATTTTTTAAAAGGCTACTTAACTTCCTAAACATTCTACAGCCATATCTCTGGTTTATAGTAATTTTTTTTCAGGAGTAGGGCGTGTGCATTTGGTTTATTTTTAATTGAATATGGCTATTCCGTCTATATTTGAGAGAAAAGTGGATTGTCTTTACTAAAGAGTATTTATAAATGTGTTGTCCAGCCCTATTGTGTAATTAATAGCAAGGGCATGCAGGGGTGCTTTTGAACATGCTTTTGCAGAAATTACATTTACAAATGGGGTAAGTGGTGATCTAGAGTGATTTAACTGGGAACACAGAAGACAAAATGTAGGTCCATCATTGAGACAGGGTAGAATACTTGGGCACGCAAATGCATTTTAAGTGAAAATAGCTACTCATTTAAGGAAATAGCTTATTACCAACTTTCCATACGGTTTCTTTTTTCCATAGGATAAGAAAAGGTTTCAGGTAAAATTAATTTTTATCTTGTACTTTACTTTTATTTGCTTTCAGTATTTAAAGTATTTTAAACATGTTGTTTAAAACTCTTAGAGTACATAAAGAAACAGATCAGAGGGCTTGGAAGATTCCCATGGAATAGGGCTCTAGAAGGTTGGGGGATCCGAGAGAGCTGGCTAATATTCAAATATCACTTCCTCCAAGCTCAAGACCAATGCATCCCTACAAGGAAGAAATCAAGTAAAGTGAGTAAGAGGCCAGCATGGATGACTGTGGTCAAAACTCAGGTGGAAGAAGGATGTTTATGTAATGTGGAGAAAGGGACAGACCACCTGGGAGGAATGTCGGGTGGCTTTGAGAGCATGCAAGGGATGCAGTGAGGAAGGCCAAGTTCCACTTGGAAGCAGATGTGGTCAGGGATGTCAAAGACAACAAGAAGGGCTTCTTCAAGTACATTAGCAGCAAAAGGAAGGTTAGGGAAAATGTAGGGCAACTGCTGAAAGAGGAGGGTGCCCTGGTGACAGGTGATACAGAGAAGGCAGAGTTAATTAATGCCTTCTTCGCTTCTTTACTGCTAAGACCAGCCCTCAGGCATCTCAGACTCAAGAGACGGAAGAGAAAGTCTGGCAAAAGGAAGACTTTCTCTTGATTGAGGAGAATAGTTTATGCAAACTGGACACACATAGATCCATGGGCCCTGATGGGATGCACTTATGAGTGCTGAGAGAGTTGGCAGATGTTCTTTCAAAGCTTCTCTGCATCATATTTGAAAGATCTTGAAGAACAGGATAGATGCCTGGGGACTGGAAGAAAGTCAACGTAACTCCAGTCTTCAAAAAGGGCAAGAAGGACGACCTAGAAAACTGCAGGCCAGTCCTCACCTCCATCCCTGAAAAGATGATGGAACAGCTCAATCTGGACATCATCTCCAAGCATGCAGAGGAAATGAAGGTTCTCAGGAGTAGTCAACATGGGTTCACCAAAGGGAAATCATGTTTGACCAACCTAATAGTCTTCTATGATGGTATGACTGGCTGGGTAAGACAAGGGAAGAGCAGTGGTTGTTGTTTACTTTGGCTTCAACAAGGCTTTTGACACCATCTCTCACAACATCCTCATAGGCAAGCTCAGGAATTGCGGGCTGGACAAATGCACAGTGAGCTGGATCATGAACTGGCTGGATGGCAGAGCTCAGAGGGTTGTGTTAAATGGTGTAAAGTCTGGTTGGAGGCCTGTAGCTGGTGTTCCCCAGGGGTCAGTGTTAGGTCCAATCCTGTTGAACCTGTTCATCAGTGACCTGGATGAAGAGACTGAGGAAGGGCTGACACACCAGAAGGCTGTGCTGGCATTCAGCAAGACCTGGACATGCCGAAGGACTGGGCAGAAGAGAACGAGAACCTACTGCAGTTCAACAAGGGCAAGTGTAGGGTCCTGCACCTGGAGAGGAAGAACCACATGCACCAGTACACGTTAGGGAGGGACCTCCTGGGAAGCAGCACCGTGGAGAAGGACTTGAGAGTCCTGGTGAACAACAGGTTGACCATGAGTCAACAATGTGTCCTTGTGGCCAAGAAGGCCAGTGGTGTCCTGGAATGTATTAAGAAGAGTGTGACCAGAAGGTTGAGGGAGGTTCTCCTCCCCCTCTACTCTGCCCTGGAGATGCTGCATCTGGAGTACTGCATCGAGTTCTAGGCTCTGCAGTTTAAGAAGGATAAGGAATTACTGGAGCGAGTCCAGCAGAGGGCTACAGAGATGATTAGGGGTCTAGAGCATCTTTCTTATGAGGAGAGACAGAGAGAGCTGTGTCTGTTCAGCCTGGAGAAGAGAAGGCTGAGAGGGGATCTCATCATCTTTATAAATGTCTCGAGGGTGAGTGTCAAGAGGGTGGGACCAGACTCTTTTCAGTAATGTCCAGTGATAGGATGAGAGACAATGGGCACAGACGGAAGCATAGAAGATATCTGAATAGGAGGAAAAGCTTTTTTACCTTGAGGATGGATCACTGGAACAGGCTGCCCAGAGAGGTCGTGGAGTCGTCTTCTCTGGAGAAATTCAAGACCCGCCTGGACACATTCCTGTGTGATCTGCTGTAGGTGTACCTGCTCTAGCAGGTGGGTTGGAATATATGATCTCCAGAGGCCCCTTCCAATCCCAACCATTCTGTGATTCTGTGATAGTCTGAGGAATGTGATTTTAGGCTAATCAACCTCATGACCTAAAGTGAAACAGCAGCATTCTTCAAACTTTCCTAAGAAAGTTCAATAGCTGCTGCCAGGAAAGCCTGTTAGAGCCAAGTAAGACAGGACAGAAAAGCAGCCTGAGCCCCAGGAGGCGCAGTTTAGAGGCAGTGTGTCTGCGCTGCATGAGAATGAGAGCACTGCCTGTCAACTGAAGGGATCCAGTTGTTCCTGCTTTAGTCTTTAGTCTGCAATGCTCAAACCATAACAAATCCTTTACCCAGTCCCAGAGGCAATGGAACAACATCAGGAAAATGATTTGTATACTTTCTGCCTTTCCCTTCCTTGAAGCCAAATACTCTTGTGTGCTGTGCGCTGTGGAGAGGAGCAACACACAGAAATCCTGCATGAGATCAAAAGGAGTCAGGCTGCAGAAAGGGAAGTTAATCAGCACAAAACCGTCTCTTACACTTCAAATGTTGAAAGGTTTATATCTGCTGAGGGGGCCACATGACACAGCTGAAAGCAGTGGAAGTTGTTATGACAGCTCAAGGCCTCCTGTAATTTCTGCAAAACGATTCTGCAGTGAGACATATTGGACTGCAGTTGTTTTCTTTGTGAATAAATTGATCCTGTTCTACCTGTTCTTTTAGAACCAGCATTACCCAGAGTCGCAGTTCTCCCTCCTTGAACAAGCAACTCATAATCAACATGGAACCTCTACAGCCCCTTCTTCCTTCTCCCTGTGAGGAGGAAGAGGTTCCTTTAGATGAAGGTAAGTCACTCAATTCCTGTCAAACACTACCAATTTTTATTATAAAACATATGGAAAAAATGTGTGTTACTGATGCAGGGATATGGGAAAAGTCTATTAATTTCCATTAGGAGTACACCATTAAGCCTCTGCACATCATACTGGGAAATGATCACTAGCTCAAGGAGCTGTGCACAAGCCTCATGTGAGATACTTTGTGAGGAAAGCTACTGCTGTTACACTTTCTGTTTTAAAAAAGGAACTTAACAGGAAATAAATAGCATAGCACCATTTTACTAAATAATAACTGTAGTTATTCAGGAGTGAAAACTGGCAGTTTACTGCTAGGTATGTTTTCTTGCTTCCCTCTACTTTTATATTTATTTCTTTCTATTCTAAAGTTAAACTCTCTAAAGAAAAACTCTCTACTATTTAATTCGATTGACGAAAGTGGATGTTATTTGAAGGTCAGCTAGGAAAGATACTCTGCTAATTTAGTCCCATTGACAAAAAGGGATGTTATTGGAGGATCTGTTTGAATGCATTTTGTAGAACGTTTTTCAATGTATTTGTTTACTCCTTGATATTTTAAAAATCTCATTCAACACCTATCTTTTTGAGATGCAGTCATTACAAAGAATGGTATGAACATCTTAGACAGCTTAAATGAGGGTAACTGCATTCTTCCTGGTAAAAATGGAAGCCAAGCAAACATAACAGTGGTTCTTACTTGAGGTGTAGTGAGCTAATTGTTTCAGAAGTTGGGAAATAAGACCTTTGCTCTTGCTTTGGTGTGGTAAAGTAATGGGAAACATAAAACAGCAGAGCAAGTACGTTCATTTTCATGGGAGTACATCCTAATTTCATTTTCTAGGAGTCATATTAACATGTTTTGTTCATACTTTGGAGTTTCAATAGTGAATGTAGTAAGAACAGAGTAAATTATATTGTCTGTATACTTAGCTTATTACAATCCCTAGTAGTGGCTACATGATGTGTAGTTAATTTTAATAATTACTTGTTTACCTCTGCTGTGAAATACCCATATCTGAGAATTCACTTTCTGGCAGCCATGTACCAACACCATGTTCCTGCTAGGCAGTTGTTGCCATTGTAGGGTAACAACAGCTTGCTGCTTGTAAGACTGCTGTGCCATGCTGAGAACGCTAAGCAATTAAATCCATTTTTGGAAACTGCTGACTTATTGTTGCTATAGACTCACCAGAGAGTGCTGGTTTCAAATGTGTGTATTACATAAGTTTGAAACTCATGTTTTGTTTTAGTCAGCCAGATTGTTGTTGTTACTGATATGATTTAATAGAAATATTTGCTGGTGGGTTTCCTGTAGAATATGTTATGCATAGTTAAATACCACCAGCTGCTAAGTTAACAATATTTAGCTCTTTTACAGTATTTTTCTGCAGTGAACTTGGCGATATTATGAAATGCCAGCTTGAACTGATCTCTCAGCTCCCTGACACTGGTGCTGTCTCTTTTCCTCACATGCACTCAGTCTGCTTCTATGGATTACCATCTTCTCCCTTGCACCAGCACTAATCACCCCACGGTGAACTGGGAGAATAAATAAATAAAAAAAAGATTTTAAAAATCCCAACCAACAACCCCTTAACTCTACAGTGTCTCACAACTGGCTGACTCAGCTGTTAAGTGGCTGATCAGATTGGGTCGGGCAAGGTCTTGTGAGGGGTAAGGGCAGGAGGCGTGGAGAGGGGAGGCAGCCACTCCTGGAACTGACTCATCTACACTGGGAAACAGTTTTTAGTGTGCTACACAAGTGCAACAGCCTTGGCATCTATCTAAATGTCTGGGCCTGTGATGGGGGTGGGCACTGGGGTGCTTTCCTGAGAGCCTACAGATGCTGTTGAAGTCATGGTGCAGCCCTGCCTAGGTCAGACGTCCCTCAGCTGAGTGAGTTAGCTAATGCAGCTTCCATGACCCACACTCATATTTCTGCAAGGTGCTCGTGTATGCATACAGATGTTCCAGCTCCAGATGGCCAAAATGTTCACATGGTGCTGTACTATGCTGTGTAGCTGGTCCCAAGCAACTTGTTAGCAGAGCTGGCTAGAATGGCACTGTCAGCTGTGCATGCCTTGAGCAGACTCAGGAGAGTGCACAGCTTTGTCTTTTAACTTCTTAATTCTAAATTGGCTGTATATGTTATGAGCAAAATACATGGCCAAAAATATAGTGGCTTCAGTGTCTTGAGTAAATACGTCTGCTTCCTTAAACTTCTGGAGATATGAACTCTGAGTTGTCTGAGCCTGGACAGTATAAAACTAAGCTAAACAGAAACTGCCAGGTGAGAGGGAAGACTTTGTGCCAATTACTTTGTAACTGCCAGGGATCAAAGCCATTTGAGATGGAGATAGCAGAGACTACAGAGGATTTTGAGCAGCTTCAGCCTGCCTTAGGATAATCCTTCCAGATGTAAAATTAACACGATGCAGCCAAATGTTGAAAAACAACTGAAGCCCTGCCGTTCTCCTGAATGAAATTCCATCTTAAAATCTATTCTGGATATCATACTGAAACAAAGCTGTCCTCCAAAAAAGCCCAAATTGTCCAGTGGTTTAACAGACATGTAAGAAAGGGTATGCTGAGTAAACATGGTCATAGAAGACCACTGTTTGTGGGAAGAAAGATACAGAATGTCCATGATATCACTGTAGTAGTTACTTTGGCAGTTAACACTTATGCAAGAGTAGATTGCAGATCATCTCTCAGTGCTTTGCTGCTACCGCTTAAGGTTTTTCAGGCTTTCACATTCCTCATTACTGACTCTTGTCTTGCACTAATGTCCTTTCTATCTTAGGAAGAGGAAAGAGGTGTGATAATGTAAAGATTCAACTATAAAATTACTGTGGTGCTTAGAAGGTTATTGCATGGAATTAGGTTTTACGTTTCAGTGTCAGGTATGCTTGGAGAGAGAATTTTTACCTTTTGAACCTAAAAGACACTTAGCTACAAAAGTTTTAAGTGTATCCAGAAGTGTTATTTCAAAATTCATCCTTGTCCTTCTGAATAGTCCTATCGTTTTCGTAGTCCTTGCTCCATGTGCAGTTGAACACGTTGTATTACTTTTGCTATTGCTGTAGGAATTGTGTGGCTGCCTTCTTTCACCATCTGATTGGGTGAGACAGGTTATTACCTGTCCTGATCATTTGGCAAGTATTTTGCAGGTAGTAGATAATTGTATTTGGATTTCCCAATACCAGATCTATCAGAGCTTTATGTATTTGAGTAGCCTTTTTTTTTTTCTTTTTTTAAAAGCAAAACCACACCTCTGAGTTACCGAATATTACTGTGGTTTTGACAAAGTGATGAAAACTTCTTTTAAGCCACTCGATACTTGTGTGCTCAGGTTTCATACATGAGTTATTTTCCTGGTGACACTGACTTGCACCTTAGGAGCAATCAAAGTGAAAGTAGTGTGCTTCAGTTATTCTGTTGATTGATCTACCTTATACTGTATTTTAAATAAGAAAGTTGATGGCACAGGCTTATTCTAAATTCCTCCTGTTTAAAGTCCGTGCCTCTCAACTTTTTTTCTTCCCTGGAGAGTTACACACTTTTTAGATGTCCTCACTGATCTTTCATTTTTCTTAAGAAATTGTATGTCTATGCATCTGAGTTGTGTACAGAGAGCTCTAATCCTCTAGCAAACTTGTTTTGTGTGTCACACAAGTATAAGAAATATTACCTAAATGGCAAATAACTGCCATTAATCATATCTGTACTTTATAGTGTGGAGTCTGTTGCACCTTACAAGCATGTATGGGAATGAGCACTCACCAGCTACTACCAGTCTAGTTAACTGTGTGTGTGTGTGTATGTGAATGTGAGTTCTCATCTGTGTAAGCTTAGGTTGTATAGCAGGTGCATATGGAGCTTTTGTGGGTACAACTTAGACAGCCACACATGAAAAATTGGCCACTTGTGAACAATAATATGAAAAAATATTAAAAATATGTTAATAAGATATGAAATAATGTTAAGTATCTATTTGCATGTTATGTTTGTACAGCAATAACCACTGTAAAAGGTTATCTAGTCCATTTTTTTTTTTTTCCCTGGGCACAGCTTAGTGTTGTTATATTTAATTTTTATTGGGAAAAAAAGTTATTGGCTTATTGCTAACTCTTTCTGTGGGTAGAACTCATACACAGTTTGTAAACATTAATATTTTTAAAATCATGCCTGCTGTACATGAGGCACAATTCATCTTAATACATCAGATAGAGACAATCATGAAACATCTTGTATCATGTAGTGTCAATCAGCTTTTCCCCATGAAATTGGAAGCAGTGCTCTTGTTAGCTGATTGTACCTGCTGTGTCTGTGTGTGTGTATGATAACAAAAATTGTAATATGTAAGAGGTCATCAGATTTCTTAGTGGCATTTCTAAATAAATTAATGGTTCTATTTTTAGATTACTGTGGTCTGCAGAGAAAATTAATTTATTCTAATATTCCATTAAATTCATTAGAGCACAAAGTGAGCATCCTTAGGTCAGGTTGTATCTGATGGAATTTTCTACTATTTTTTTGGTAGTTTTTTAACATTGAGATCCTTCTCTCACTTATGAAATAAAGTCTGGTCATCTTAAGTTTCTCCTGCAACTGTACACTTTGTCTTGAAAGTTTCTAGGAGTCTCCCAAAGAGTGTTCTGGCCTTAGGAGATCTTAACATCACTGTGTGCATCATCATGTCTGTGCTCAGCTAACTTGGTTTTACGGTAATTCAGCCCTACAAGGTCTGGAAACAACGTTTTTTACAGAAAAACTTTTCACTTCAAGATAAAATGCTTAGCGCCAACAACCATTAGCTCTGCCAGCTTTCCTTTGTAACTTATTTACAAATTCTCAGGTTTCCAGGTGTTTACCATGGCCTGTATCTACTTTTGTTACAAACTAAACAACATTTTCCTCCCTCACCATAATAAATTACCTCTAAAATCTGAAGAAGGGTGATATGCTTCCTTTTCACAAATACATGAAAATTGTTACGCCTGAATAGAAATTTTCCATTCACGATTTTCACTGGCTGGGGAAGGGTCCTGGTTTTGGAGGGTGTTTTATTAGTTTTAGTTTTCTGGATTTGAGAAGGTATTGGTTTTGCTTTTGCAAACTGTACTTTCTGATTTCAAGAGAAGTCATGTAACCATCTGCTGCTTTGTGCCTCCTTTGCAACAGGACATGAATGTTAAAGGTCTCTCTGCCACAGTTCCCACTAGTCGTTAGCCTTTCAGCTCTGTCATACCTGTACTAGCAGTTTAGGAAGGAAGTGACAAGAGCTGCAAAACAAGTTACTGAGAGTGGACCCATGGCCTTGCTGGGTCTCTTCTGCACACAGAAAGTCCTGGGCAGCTCTGCAAGACAGAAGCAGCTCTGTGTCTGGAAAATCTTTGCTGAAAAATGTCTTCCAACCATTACTCAGAGTGTGCTGCCCATGTCAGGTCATGGCAAGTCATCTTCCTCTCAGGAGACAGAGCTTGTTCCTTACTTGCAGAGAGTTAGTACTAGAGGCAGAGAGTTGCTGCCTCAGCTGCAAGATTTCAACATTATCTCCCTTAGTTTTGTATACATGGTTTGTGGGCAGTGACTTGAAATTGTTCAGTCATTTCTCTTTTGCATGAGCTCGGTGACATGAAGCATAAATGGGACATGTTTGTTCACTGAGATGAATGTGCTCCTGTTAGAAATCATTCACAGTCTTGTCCAGGTGACACTTGTGTCCTCAATTAGGCTTTCCTTTGCTTATTGAACATGTTGGTGTTTAGACTTCTGTAAGAACTGGTGCTTTCCAGTTTTGGTAGCTGTATGCAGTGAAGATTCAACCCATTTTAGTAGAGATTTTAATGATCACCTTTTCGTTGCTACAACAGTTATGAGAATAAAGATGAGAACAACAGACAGAATCTTACTTTTGAAATGGAGACAAAATGGAGATAGAAAGTGAAGGGGCATTTGATCTTTGGTCACACCCACAAGGAAGTGCTTGCACAGAAGGAAACCAAGAAGAAGACTGTTTTCCCTGCAGTAGGAAGGAGTAAAAAGGAGTACTGCTGGATATTCATACTATATGGGCTAGGCAGGGGCAAGGAGCGACCATCAAGATGCTTTCTGAAAGCTCTGTTGAAGCAGATGTCTTTCATAGGAGAAATCACTTAGTGTAAGATACAGCTTTGCAGGACTCACTCCCCTGCCCCCTTTTTTCCACATATTTGCATGCACATCATTGATTTTATGGTGCAGAGGGAACAAGGACGTCTGGTAATGAAGACTCAGATGGTACAACATGTTGTAAATATTAAAGGTAAGTATTCTGGGAAGTGAGAGACTACCCATGCCCCAGTCCACTCCTTCCAGTTTATCTCTTCTCTGTGGTTTCAGAGGACCCAGTAAGAGCTCCTTTCCCGCTAGGACAGTGTGATTCTGTGCACATGGTTGCATTTCAGCTCGCAGCTGGAGCACATTACCAGCAGCCAGTATATCTGCGTCACGTCTTTTTTAGGAGCCCGCATATCTCTGCTGGAGGGGGACGGGAAAGTACTCAGCCTTCTGAAGCTACGCTTCTTTCTGATCAATATGAATGTGTCCAGTAGTTGTCCACAAGCGGGAACTGGAGCCCATACACAAAGAGAAACATTTTTCCCAAACTTAAGAATTTTTTCTCTTGTTTATATACAGGCAGATCAGCTTTGAGTCTAGGCTTGAAATGAGAGCATTTTCATCCCATTGGTTTGCCCTGTGACTAAGGTTTGTAAGCACATCATAGGATTTTTTCCTTTGTATCTATACATTTTCCACAAATATTTTCCAGGCAGTGGTGGGGAATAGACATCAGTGGCCAAATTGAAGCTTTTTGGAAAAATGGCAACAGTATCATTTTGTTCTGTGAAAAACAGACACTAAATGCTATGCTGTGTTTTGATGCCTTGGATACTTTTATGCTTGTGTGTGTGGTTCAGCTGTTATGCTAGCAACTGCTAACTGAGCTGGACACTGTGGAAGTTTGTATTGTACATTATGAGGCATTTGGAAATGTTTAAAAATAACCTCTCATTCTGTTCCCTGCTGGGATATTTTTGTTGGCCATGTTAGAAGCTTGTCATTTGATTCATTGAGGGTGACTTGTGGTAGTCTCTTAAAACTCAGTGGGAACTCAATAAAAGGTCAAAGCTGGTATGGGTAGAGCCTTTACAAGACTTTGAGAAGAGGAATTAATAGCCAAAATGGTGAAATGTCTTGTAAAAATCCAAACCAAGAGAAGCATTCATTTACGGATGGTTAATCACTGCAACAAGGAAGTGTGCATTCGATTACTGCGGCATGGCTCCAAGATCACAGCCAGAGGGGCTGGTAAATTTACATTTATTTTGCTCAAACCTTTTTTTTTTCTTTTTTTTTCTTTTCTTTTTTTTTTTTTTTAGCTCCTCATAGTTCATTATGCTAGTAGTGGTCTCTTGTAAAGGAACTGTAATGTGAATGACAATGTTACATCAAGTACAGCAGAGAATAAAGATGAATTACTGACAGGAGCAGAGTTAAATGGGGAATGAATAAGATGAAACTTAAGTGACATTTGTTGCAATATCTTATGTAAATTGTGGATTTATTTGTTAATTGCTAACAAACAAGTGACTGGAATTTTACCCTTGTAGTTCTGTTGAACTGAGGGAGAGAATTACTTTGAAACTGTGATAATTTCTGACAAAACTAAATAGTTCTTAAATTAGCAGATAGGTTGGTAGCTAGGTTTTAATATTAAATGAATATGATAGTGGATAGAGTTTAACATTTTACTGTGACTGAGTGTGGTGGGTTGCCAGACCATAAGTTCATTGGTGTTTTTTTCTAGATGCTGGAGAATTTAATATACTGAATATTAGTATGGTGCGGTGGGGGTGGGGGTAAGGAAAGCAGTCTGATTTGTATCTCTTTTTTTGCTACACATAAAAGGAGTGCAATCAAAGGAACAAAAGGTATTCAGTATTGCTTTGGATAGTAATCAAAATGAAGTGGTTTGTTTTGTTTTGTTTTGTTTTTTATCCTTGTTTTTATACCAAATCCCTTTGTCAAAGATTGATTGGCCTCTCTATCAATCTATTTGTTTCTGTTTCCTTAATGAAGGTAGACTTTTCAAAATCTGTTTCTCCATGCTTTCTATGGTACTGTTTACATTTTATATTTTTGCATATACAGGTTCACAATTTTCAGTTTCCATGCATCTGTGTAAAACTATGCCTTTGTATTGAATCTTCATTTCAGAAATGAATATTTACAGAAAAATTAACTGAGAATGTTCTGGCAAAGACCAGAATATTCTCACACTTTTAGCATCTGAAAATCAGAAAACAGTGAAGTGCATCAGAGAAAGGAGGACCTGCTTCTTGCAGTGATTTGTCTGAGTAGCAACGGCTCCTGGATGGTTTTGCTTCATGAATTCACCACTGAGGGGAAACTGTAGTGTCTGTAAGAATGCACTTAACCCCCTTGATTCAAATATAGGTAGGAAAATTGAAAAAGCATTAGCATTTACATGTATTTTGTATTCTTATACATCAGAGGTTAAATGCTGGCGCCAAATAGATACAAGCGATCTGGCTGGTTTAATCTGACTGCAGCCTAGAAACAGATTTGTGCCTTGGAGCTACGTTGGTTCTTAAAAACCCTGATTTTGCAGTATTGTTTATAAAATGCTATTTCTTTTAGTGCACACATGCATAAAGCCCATACATCAGCATATGAAACCCAAGGATGGGAGTTAGCTTGTGCAAAACCTGCTCCAGGAGGCATAAGTCTTTGAAAGAGCCCTGTTACAATTGCAGCTGCTTCAGAACAATGCTGACGCATGCTGGGAGGGCTCACTGATGCTGAGCGGCAATGCTGAAATGTCCCACTTGTCCTTTTCTTGGGTGCTAAGCTTTCACATCAGTGCCCAGCTCTTTTCAGCCTTGCTCCCTTTGGGCTGGTGCTAGACCCTGAGGTGCTGCAGTCACTTCACCAGCACCTCCTCTCTCTGAGCTGCTGACAGATGTGTCTTGCCTTCTTATTCCTGCTTCCATGATTTGCAGTTCTCTCTCTGCTACTCCTCTCAGCTTTTTCACTCCCTAATTCTGGCTCTGGAAAGGGGTCAGCAGTGCTGGGGTGGGCTCCTTCCAGGCCAAAGGGAGGTTGGAGACAGGCACCCCAGAAGGCCTGTTGTACTGCATGCTCTGCTACCCTTTCCAGGCTGTGAAAAACAGAGCAACAGTCTCCCGTGGCTGCACTATCTGTGATATTTGTTGGAGACAGTGGCACACGATGCAGCTAGGAGCCAAGCTGTAATGCCGCAGAGTCACAGTGTTTCCAACTGATATGAGCTGGCAACTGTGACAGGGATTTGCTCCCTTCTACAAGTTCCCATAAGACTAAACCGAATGGGAACAGCCAGCAGGAAAGCCAGGTCACTGCCTAAAAAGGAGTTACTATAAACTGCCAGTGATTTGCTCTCCTTGCAAAGCTAGAACAGGTGCCTTCTATGGGCATGGGAAGTTGGTAAGATAGGGATCTATGGCCTCCTACTTCTGAGGGCCGGACATCTGGCCATGATGCAGATCCTGCTTTGATATAGAACCTGTGTAGTGGAATATTTGAGTTTAGTAATTCTAGATTCTGCTTTCCTTTCCTACATATTTGTGACATCCATGCACTTTCTTCATGTAAGGAAGTCATCTTCCCTCTAAAATGGCATTCTGTTTATATTACAAATCAATTTTGTCTACAATGAAAATAAGTGAGGGAATACACAGTATTTCTAGAGGAAGTGGTCAAAGGGATAGGAAGGAACTGTTCTAATTGCTGCCTGGCTGGCCTTACTTGTTTCCACATCTAAATGAAATACTGCCAGCACTGTTTCTGGACCATATCTAAGTTTTCAGTTCTTTGTTTATAATGAAGAAATCTTCACACTTGTTTCTTTCTCCACTATACAAAGCCTTTACAGATGTGTAACTGTGTTTGCATGTGTGGTAAGTACAGCTGTGTGCAATGTATCTGGCCACCAGACCATGTGTGAATCGAATTTTTTAATAAGCAGAGGATACATTTTTTTGGGGGGTGCTGTATTACCAGCAACTGCAGCTTCTTAAGAATGATGGAGCTGGGGCTGCCCTTCATCGTGCTAATCCTCAGCTGCTGGCTTTGGCCCCTTAGAAGCAGTAGCAGCTGACAGCATTTATGTCAGACCTCTTGCACGTTCATGTTCTCAGCGGATGACTACTATAAACTCGTGTTTTATTCAGCTGTTCATGTTCCTGTCTGCTCCAGTAAGTTAGAGGTTTGGAGCGGTCCTGATGTTTGGTGGAAAGGAAGTGCTGAGTTTTGACTGGTGTGATGAGATCTCTCTGGCTCTGTAGAATTTGTCCGGTTACTAGAAAAGTGTAGCAAATTTTTGCTATAGGTATGTAATATAAGAAATGAAATTGAGCTTATTTACTTCATATTCCAGTACCACATGTTAAAAGATTCTGATCTATGGAATGTAAATTGCCAGTAAAAATATACAATGAAGAATGGAAGGAAGAAGTTCTTCTCAAATGTGATTTAGTACTCAATTTATAGTCTTTTAAATCTAAACACAATATAAATTTAAACTATTACTAGAGGAACAATAGACTTTTCAAAATCTAACCCCCCAAATGGTACAAAA
The DNA here is from genome assembly GCF_963082525.1 of Nesoenas mayeri. Lineage (NCBI taxonomy): Eukaryota > Metazoa > Chordata > Aves > Columbiformes > Columbidae > Nesoenas > Nesoenas mayeri. Next base: position 25,002,366 of record NC_137542.1, on the reverse strand, counting down.
TTATAGCCTTATAGCAAAACAATTGTTATGCATGAATAGGAACAAAGGATTTACAGCGATGTTGTAGAGTAATTAAGGGATATTGGCTCTAGGCTTGCTTTAGCTTTTACATTCCCTTTTTTCGTTGGAAGACTTTGAGGAGTTGTTGTTTGGGTTTTTGGGGGGTTTTTTTGGTTGTTGTTTTTTTTTTTTTTTTTTTTTTTTTTTTTCACCTCGTTTTATTACTTCAGTTAACTGACTGTCTTGAAGGCTACTCAAAAAGTAAATGATCTGAAAAACTTGCTCTTTCTTAAATTTGTGTCACTGGAATATTTGGTGCACTGCAGAATGCTTTTGAATTTCTGTGCTTTAATGTGCTATTCTTATGCCTGCATAAACATTATAAGTGATATGTGCCATAATGATGTGAAATGTGTGTCTTTTGGCACTGTCAAAATCTGAGTAACCCAAAATGCTTATCTGTATATTGCAACATGACTGGAACTTTGCTATGGGCTTACACTGACCATGGTTAGTAGCTAATTCTTTCCTCAATCCTTGCCTTGAGAAATGTGGTATTATAGGGAACATGAAGGAATGAAAACAACAGCTTTAGATATGCAATTTTTTAAAATATCAAATGAGCTTGCAACAGCAGTAGTTAATGTCCATTCTAAATTTTCTTTTTTTTTTTTTTTTTGTATTAAACCATTATTTTCTTACACTTGTATTTGGCTGATGTAAAATACAGTTACTTTGACTGAGTATATTTTCAGAACACATAAACCAGTTGAAAATTCTTTTTATCTGCTCAAACTAGATAGTGGGCTATAACGTTGATGTATTCTTTGGAACTTTGACACGTTCCAATTTTAATACAACCACTTCAGAAAACACTGATCTGAAAAGGTTCCTTGGCTGCATTCAATCCACAGGTTAATCACAAGTTATTTGAGAAAAATACAGTTCTAATGAAAGTTAATATGATCTTTTTTGTTTATGTTCACTATGGATGTTATGCATGCTGCAATTTACTCTGGGGAAGGAGAGAAGGCTCAAGAATCATAAATTGGGGTGACCTTTCTTTGCAGTAGCTGCAGCTGTCCTCTCTATGATGAGAAACATGATGAGGATATATTACTGACCTTGCATCTAAGCAGGTATAGAGAGGCCTATGGCCAGGATTCACAAATTTGGGAGTTTAAAATTAGGTCCTTTAATCCATATTGAGGTGCCTATGTGGCTCAACTTATCTTTTACTCTATTAAGAAAAAGTGAAAAGCACATTTGAAAAATCAAATTTTAGTACTTATATATCTAAAGATATTTGCTAATCCTTAATTTTGAGCTCCAGCATTTAAAAATTTTGGCTTTTACATTTTAAGATATCATCAGTGCACTCTCAAATGACTCAGAGTATGATTTGATGATCCAGCAATAGCTGCTATTGCACTGTGCCTTGGAGAAAGATCCTCCCAAAGCTGTTCTCACCTGTTAGTGTTGATACATGGTTGTGTCTAGTTTCAATCAGTTTGTATCCTCCTGTTGATGACTGTGGCAAGTACATTTATTAATGTGAAGCCTGGTGTAGACAATAAGTTCCAGCACAAAACATGTTCCCTGCTGAAATGTGATGGATTTGTGAAATGGGTGTTACAGGAGAGGACAGAGTAGTAGTTGAGACAAGGAATTTGAGCTGGGCAGTCACATTAAATTAATGAGGAAACATCTGCGTTTTCTTTATTGAGGACAAGGTTTCATTTCAGCTATGCAGATCTACTGGCTAGGTGCTGGTAAAAGGAGCACACCTACTCCCTTTCCATCCCTGGTAGCGTGCTGTGCTTGTGAGAATATCTGACACGGCAGTTCAGGAAGAAAAACTATCAGAGAGCTAACCCAGGAAGAAATGTAGTTATTTTCCTAGGTTAGCTTTGCAATCTGGCTTGCTCAGGGATGAAATGAGAGGGAGAAAAAATGGGTTTTTTTGATTGATTTAGCCAGAATGTAACCTCTACCTGGACGCATGGCCAGTGTATCTCCTAGAGAGTTGGAAAAGATAACAAATTACAGGGGCAGAGATCTATCTGGATCATTTTGAAGACTTAAAAGGGAAAGTTAATTTTAATAGCGAATGTGCTCTACTGAAGGGAGGGAAGCTTCTTGAGAGTGGTGTTCTGTAAGGAAGACGCTTTCTGCAGTGAATATAACATGATATATAAAAGCATGAAATAAGAAGGAAATCCAGAATGTTGTCTTGCCAGGTAAGGAGCAAGCTAGCTTGTTCAAAGAGTAATTTAATGTAAGTAGGTTTAAAGTGCTGGTTTTCTGCCATCTCTTGTATCTTTTAGATGTGTTTGTAATCTGTTGTAGATTTTGTGTTGCATTTATTGATATTTCATCCCAACTGGTATTAAGTTTAGTATAGTTTTAAAGCTACCAGATATTAACAAGGCATTGCTTGCCCAGTTTTTAGGAGGTCTGTAAACTGGGGTATCTTAGGAAATACCTTACTTACCCTTTGGATTGTGTGAAGGACATGCTAACAGAACTGCAGAGGTCCCACGGAGATTTTGTGGCAACTGTCAGGCACTCTGGCATACAGCAGCAGCCCCATCTCACAAAACATTAATCTGATTTACAAAGTTTCAACACATTAACTTTGCATTGTCCCATTCCAATAGATGGGATGAGGGTTGAGTTAACTCTGAACATGACACTCGCCTTGACTAAACAGATGAGATCAAGTGTGAGTTAACTGTGGGTAATTCTGCATGGCAATGCAAAGTGAATGACAGACAATCACTCCGGGGGTCCAATTCAATTATGAATTTACTAAAAGCATGTGGTGGAATACAAATTACAGCAATTAGTGACTTTGCAAAAGTATGTTATAATATCACAAAACTTATCAATACATTGACAACAAAAGCCCTGCTAAGAACAGTGGATTTGCAACAATTGCTAACTATAGTGCAAAACTTAACAAGACTTTAGCAGCAGAACTTAAAATGATATTACTTTTATAGGTTCAAGAAAGAGAGAGAGAGAGAAGGAAAATTAAGATATCAGAGAGAAAGATATCACCACTCCACAGGTACATTGGTCCCACAATGACCTCTGGAGGTGGGGGACATGTTGAAGATTAACATTGCCACCAACTCATATAATGCCTGAGGTTGTTTTATAACTCAGTTCATTTACATGCGAGATGGGAGAGGGTGGTTTGTCTTCTTCCTCTGCTTGTTCTTCATGATAATTAGGAAGACTCTTCTGGAAATAGGTCTGGGGTCTTCAAACTAGGGGAAACTATTTCACAGTACTGACCAGAAGTGAGTTGTTTTGCCTGTCAGGTATAGCTGTTGGTTCGTGGTTTCTTTGAGTACTTGGCTCTCCAACAGATGGTTCATCTCTATCATCTCAATTAGGCCATGAGGTCTTTCACAGCAACACTGTTAATTGCCCTTATCTTACAAAGTATCTGCTTCCGTGGCCATAAAACCTTGGGAAAGAGAAGACGAGGTGTCGTCTATCTTTTCCTCCCAAAGTAACAAAACCCAGATGTTTAAGGCATAGCATAGCCCTTTGTTCTGCTAAGGATGGGAGGAGCACTTCAAAGTTGTCACATGTATTGGCAATTTTTTCTGGAAATACTCAGTATTTTGGGTTCTGGCTCATGTGCTCAGGGCCAGAGCACTTCTGAGTGATGTGATAGTGCACAAACCTGGTACCGGTTATGAAACAAAGATTTTTGTGGATGTGTCCTATGCTGAGCGCAGTAGCCATGGTAGATAGAAAAAAAAAAAGGAAAAAAAAAAAAAAAGAATTTGAAATAGAAATTAGAAGACCTTGTCATTCAGGAATGCAAAATTTTTAACAGCGAGAAAGTCCAGAGTAAGGTAAGTATCATCAGCTTTGCTGAAGTGTAGTTACACCTATTGCTAGCTTAATGACAATGGCATAAGAATATTCTTTTGCTATCTAGTCAAATGGAAGAAAGGTAGATCTCAGCAACAAAGTTAATAATTTCAGTACAGTAAATGCTGTCTACCATTTTTAGGACTAATAATGTAAAAAAAAAAAATAGATAAATCAATGACACTTTCAGGAATAAAAGTGAAAAAGCATCTGATCTCAAAGTGAGATTCTTTGCAGTATTTTGCTTAGTAATAGTTGAGTTACTATTTGAAGTTGTACCTTAGAATTGTGATCCAAAATGTGTCTAAGTTGTATATCTTCCTATATTGTAGATGTCTTTATGACTGGGATTGTCGCTTTTCAGTTTTTGTTCTACATCATATGTTTACAGACCAGTGATGCATCTCTTTCTTATAGCATGGTTCAGGTCATGCTTCATTCCCCTCATCTCCAAATGACCATAATGGGCCTTTTGGTTAGTTTAATTTTTTTTCTGTGTCTACCATCCTTTAATAGCAAACTTTAATGGAACTTGCTGAGACACCTTTACTTCACACTGAAAACCATTGTTTGTCTAGTTTAATTGGCACTGGAGGTGTACTGCTTTTCTGACGACTTGCTTTTCTGTAAGAATACATTTTCTTATGTAACACATTGGGGTTTTTTTGTTTTTGTTTTTGTTTTGTTTTGTTTTGTTTTGTTTTTTTGAGTCTCTGAACCTTAATCTTTACTACACTAAAACTGGAATGAAACTTTGATGGATGATATCAGTTTGCTATCTTTTACAGAGACCTTTCACTGAAATCAAAGAATTGGGCTAATCTGAATTATACACAGTACTTTGACATCAATTTCCTGAGTTACTTGTTGGATAAGTCATTACCTTGTTTTGGTTTTACCTATTATATCCTTATCTATATGTTGCATTTGGATTAGTCATCAGTAAACTATAGAAGGATGCTTAACATCACAAAATGAGAAGTGCTAAATGTTGTTATTATAGATTACTGTCACACATTACACTTTGTGTGGTCTGTTGCTTTTGCACATAGATGGCATTTGCTGACAGTAATGAGTGTTGGATATGGGACAAATTTAAAACTGTTTACGCATTGGTTTGTCCCAGCTCTGTGCTCAGGTCTTCTCCCTTCCACTCCTGCAACTGACGACCAGCAGCAGTCATTGCAATGTTGATGTAGCTGCAAAACATCTAGACTTTTTTCCTGACTTATTGCTGTGTTAGTGTTAGATTGGAGAAAGGGAAGTAAGTTTTGAGAGGAGAGAGCTTCTGAAGAGAGTGGGATCATAATAAACAAGTATGCCAGTTAGCCTAGGAAAGACTCCTCTGTAAGGGAGAGATAAAAATTTAAAGGAAAGGGAGAATAGAAACTGTGAGTATGAAAAGTACTCACAGAAGAAAAAAGAGGCATAAGGAAAGAGAGCTTTTTAAAGAGGTGAGGCATTTTCATTCTGTTTCAACGATACCTAATCTTCATACTGTGCGTCAAACTTCCTCTCATTTTATCCTCTCTACTGTTAATGTGAATTTATAATGATAATGTATTGTCTCTTTTTAATGTCTAATGTATTGTCTCTTTTTAATGTCATGCTCTATTAAAAATTCCCAAGTTCAGCCATTTTCTTATCACTTTCTCCTCATTTATCTCACAGAAATAAAGGTAGGTTGTTGTTGTTGTTCTTCTTCTTCTACACCAAATGGCACCAATTCACATTTGTTCTAGAGATTCATTTATATCAGATGTCTGATTGTAAGTAGAAAATGGGCTGTTCTGTTTTCTGTTTTGCATTACACCATTATTAGAGATAGTTGCGTCAGACAAAGTAAATCAGATCTGGTGTGCTGCAGTGTTGTAAAAGACATTGCCCTCCTCTGGAGCTTTTCAAAAAGCTTTCCAGTTTTTGCTAATTGGGTATGGTCTGGTTTCAATATGCAAAATCATTTCAGAATCATTGTTCCAACCTCTGTTAGATACTATTGAAAGGCTGTGTTTTACCACCAGGAAGGCAGAAATTTAGGATCACTATCTTCATTTATTTTTTTTTCAGGTATCCATCTGCCAAAGGAAGATGAGATTTCAGTACCTGTGACTTCAGGCTCTCCAGCTGAGGACACTGGAGACAATGTTGATCCTGCCATTGAACAGGAAGAGAAGATGAAAGAGGAACCTTTAACCATCTCAGAACTGGTATACAATCCTAGTGCCAGCTTGCTGCCCACTCCTGTTGATGATGAAATTGACATGCTCTTTGATACCTGTCCAAGAGTAGAGAATGAGAAAGATGATACAGATTCATTTGAGGAACTGGAAGCAGATGAAAATGCATTTTTGATTGCAGAGGAGGAAGAACTGAAAGAAGCTCGGAGGGCGCTTAGGTGGAGCTATGACTTTCTAATGGGAAACATAGAGGTGAATGCCTTTGTGAAGAGTTTCTCCAGACTTCTCCTTGTGGGCCTTGGACTGTTGTTGTTTGTGTTCCCTCTTCTCCTTGTTCTCTTGGAGTCAGACCTTCAAATCTCATTTCTCCATGAAATCCGTCAGACACCAGAGTTTCAGCAGTTTCATATTGAATATTACTGCCCCCTTAGGCAGTGGGTGGCTTGCAAAATAAACTTCATTTGTGACATGCTGGGCAGCTTTTAAATTTTAAATAAATACAATACAACTAAGGGCTATATTCAAAATTTCGGTTAGTGCCAGTTTTCCATAATGACCCTGGGGCCATCAGTCAATAGCTGTCTTCATATGCAGTTGATTACAGATTTGTCAGGTTCTTAAATTCTCCTTAAATACTTAAATCGCCCCTTTAGTTGCAGGCTTATAACAGTCACCTTTCAATAACCAAAAATAAGTTTTATTTTAATTATGTTTCAGACTTCCTGCTCATGTGTTACATCATATAAGTCAGGGTCACGACAAGTTTCATTGTCCTTAACGTTGCAATCCATGATACTAAATCAAATGAAACTGAAAGAAGTTTTTTGAATATACTCCTTAGTGCAGCAATCTCTTCTAACCAATGCCTATACAAGCAATGTTTATGCTGGGTTTTTGGTTTTTGTTTGTCTTTCTGTTTGTTTGGGTTTTTTTTACATTTGTATGTGTTTAAAATATTTTGGTAAATTTTTAGCAAAATACAATTTCTGATGTTATTTAAATGTACAGATTGGTAAGAATAATGCTCAAGGGCATGTAGGATATTTTTAGTGTTTTAGCAATGGTTTGTTTTTAAACTACTGACTGGGAAATGAGTTTAATATAGCTCTATACAGAGGGACTGTGATTTGGGAAATTATAGAAGGTTCACTCAAGTTCAGTAGGGGCTGCTCGGTGGAGGTGAAAGGACACCAAGTATGGAGAAGAATTTTTGAAAGGCACATTTGTAAAGCTTGGGGAAGTTAGCAGAATTTAAAGTAATGACACTTCCTCTTACCTATCAGGTTGTCTTACACTTTATCAATGCTGTAGAAAGTCTCTACAAGACAGTCCAAGTATGTTTTGGAAGAGAGCAAGTCTTCAGTATAAATGTAGGTTATTGTGTATAATATGGAAGAAGATAATAGTGAGTAGCAAAAAAAATCAAACAAAACAAAAAAAAAAGGAAAAGAAAAAAGAAAAAAAAAAGCCAAAAGCCTAGCTAAATCAGTAGGTGAGAGACCTACTTTTAATACTGATAGAGAAGAAAAATGTATTCCTTTTTAAAAGCAAAGCATTAGGCTGTACAGCTGATGTAAAAATATTATACTGACTCACAGTTAAAGGCTTAAACACTTTGAGATGCATCTTCATCCTTGATGCCCATTATTACTAGTCTCTAAATCAACATATTTTCTGCACATACTAATATGCTTCCTTTCACATATAGCAGCATACTTACCCTCTTTCCCTGTTATTACGAGCCCAGTTACATGATCTAATGGTATTTTGTGTAACATGGATTTGTATATCTAAAGGTATTCCAATACAGCTTAGAGACTATACTTAAGTAAAATCCTGTCAATGCTGAGAAGATTTTAAGGTCCTCAAATGTAGTACAGAGATTGTATTTAAGAGGAGAAAGTTTTTATTCTTTCCCCTCCCCCTGATGTTAGTGCAGGCATATTCCATATTTAAACTAGGCAACTCTGATTTTGGCCTTAGAGTTTTTCTCTTGATTAGACATTTATGAATTGGAGATATATTTTAGGCTGGTTTATTAGATGTGCATTTAACACATTGTAACTACGTTTCTGATTCCTACTGAATAAATTCCTTTAGTTTTGATATCAGAGAATCGAGTTTGCTTGGTTTTCTCATGTAAGCCTTTACAAATGTCTAGTTTGAAAATGGCAATTTCCATAGAGGATTTCTCCTTCCTTTCTAATCTTCTCCAGTTTTTAAAAGACAAAACAGTTAGAGGGCTTAGGAGTTCTTTTTTGTAGTTGAAAACTTTTGGGTTGCTATTCATTTTCCAAAAACAAAGGCTAAATTAAACAACTATCTTTTTTATCTTCTCTTTGTCCTTGCCAATCTGTTCCCCAGAAGAATCGTTATTGATTAGTTACTTGGGTGTGTATTTCTTCTTGTGCTACTTGCAGCTAAATGATCCTTTCCCATGAGGTGAAAATCATTCAGCCTAATAGAAATGGTGAGTGGACTAAAGTAGACATCTGGCCTTAACAGGAAATTATTCACTTGCATTGTGTCTAAACAAAGGTATCAGAAAAGGTGTTTCAAGTGCCGAAGCCTGTGAGAGCTGACATCCTGCTGGACTATGGAGACATGGTTCCATACAGGCTCCCGTGTAAGTTTGAGCATTATTAAAAAAAAAATAAAAAAATAAAATCCTATGCTCTAAAATATAGTCTTGTCCCTGTAAATGGCAGCACTCCAGGATTGGGAGTATTGTTATGCTTGGTTTAACTCCATCAGAAAATAGCTGAGTTGCGTGGGAACATAATCTCAGAGAATGTGCAGTGCAGTGAGGTTTCATGTAGGGTTAAATGCAAGCATGTGTGTGCACATCTGCCTGCCTTCACTGACCGTGTGCATACATTCAGACCTGGCCTTTTAAAATTCTTCCCTTCCTTCCTGATGTTCAGTGGTCTATCAAAGTAATTTAATTGAAAGTTAGGACAGTCCTATAATTTACAGGCCAGGACCATGTAATACACACAAAAAGTTATGGCTGGGGATATTCAGAGAGAATAGCAATCTAGTAGATGATGGACATGGATTATGGAGCATCTATAGGTGCAGTATTGTGTATTTCTCTCTGTGCTTGGATTATATTGTAAAATGTTATGTACTTAAAATCTATTTTGTGGTTTGTCTAACATTTATAAACACAACTCTGGGAAGAATTAACAATGGTTTTATTTCATGGAGTCTAAGGGGAAAATATACCTGTAACTTGAGCCTTATCTTTGTACAGTGAATTTCGCATTTCTATATGTCAACATCCTGATTGTTTTGTATGTTGATATGATGGCAGGAATCCCTAATAAAAATACACTGGAGATAAGCTTTCTGCAGTTATGACTGTTCTTATGATGAAAGATGTTTCACAAATAGTAGTTTTTGTTGAGAATTGGTACATGATATAGTACCGATTTCTTAGGGCTCTTACAATTATTTTTACATCATTCTTTTTTATTCATCAGCTGGAGAAACACTAAGAAAGTGCTTTAAAGTAAGATGTTACTAACATGGCTTCAGATGCATCAATCAAGGGCCTAATGGTTTGCCAAGTTACTATGTAAGAGTTAGTCAGACTCTTGAATTTGACCCAAAATAATCTTACTACACACAAAATACAAATTGAGAGGTCTGTTTTTAAAGTTAGACCCTGGCTGTAGACTTATGGCTGCAACATTTTGATAGGCAGATCTGTCTAGAGTGTTACGCCAGTAAAGCTGTGCAGCTTCTGGATGGACCTTCCTTACATTAAGTTGGTTGGGAGCTCAGAAAGTGCAAAAGCATCTGGTGAGAAATGTACAGTCTGCAAGAGGCAATGGAACATCATATTTGGGAACTAAGTCAGAGAAACCAAGGCTACTTCTTGAGCACATAAAACATTTAGTTGGAGACAGGTCTGTACTGTATAGAAAGTGCCAAAATCTAAATGGACTCTCTGGCAATTAGAGAGGGCCAGGGGCCAGGACTGTATAGTACAGGTAGACCTATTTATTCAGGTAAAATGATGAGTTTATAACACTGCCTTCAAAAGAGGTTGCATTCCTGCTTTAACATAAGAATACAGTATATCCTCCTCAACATTGTTTGCATTCTAAGTATCTGCCATGATTTATTAAAATAGTGTGTGTACTTTGGGTAGAAATTCAGAATTTGTCATAAATTCTTTCTGAATAGTGACACTCAAAATTTATCTCAAATTACAACTCACTGAAATGTCATTCCAAATGTACATTTGAAGAAATCAGGCTCCATTAGTCGGCACTAATGGTTGCTGTAGGTAACTGTTAGAACTTCACAACAGCTGGGTTGGCTGAACTGGAGATCACAAGGATCTGAAGGCAAGAAACCTCATCTGGAAGTCAAGGTGCATTTCTCACCTTTTTGTTTTGTTTTGCTGTTTTTTTTGTTTGTTTGTTTAGTTTTTGTTTAAATCCCAAAGGAAGTAATTGTCTCTTCTGTTTGCATGGATTTACTGCAGGTTTTCTTACACCTGTGTTATATGTGGAAAAAGGTCTCTGAGACACCTTGTGAAGTTCTCTACTGTTACAGCTGTTAAATGCCATGCTACAAGACTTTGATCCAATAGTGCTGTATCTTTCATTCAACACCTCTACAAAGGCGAATCCTTCATCAGCCTTATCCTCAGAAATTTGTAGGAGCTGTTTTGATGTTCTGAAGTTGTCTTGCTTGCAGTTGCTTTATTTTAAGGCAGCTAATTTCTGTTCATCTCAGCCAGATGGACTCCCTGCAGCAATTCCATCTTTGTTACAAAGGCTCAGAGCTTGCCCTTTACGTGTCTCATAGCTCCTTCCTAGAAAACGTGGACACTAGCTGTCCCTGTGAAGTAATGCTTAATGATGTAGTTGAAATTTAAAGCTGTGGCATAACTTTTATCACAAGGGTTTTCCTGCTATAACAAACCACAGCTCAGTCCTGCATTGCAGTGAAGAACAATAAGGCATTTATTTCCACTTCCCAACAAGGTAGTGGAGGAGTGCAAAAAATTGTTATAAAACCGAAAATTAAACATGAGCATGAAAAATTACCTGTTCTATTTATTTCATTCTGACTTTTCCCATCTTACCTTTCTTTTAATTTCAATGCAGGTATGTTTACTGAGCTTTCAAAATTGCAGATATTAATACTTCAGATAATCAAAGTGGTCCATAGAATCTTCATCAGTGTCCTGATGAACAAATACTACCTACTAATTGCTAGTCACAAAGGATGAATAGAACGTAATTGGTTTAAATGGACTAGAAATTGGGGTGAAATAGGTTGCATTTCTTTGATTGAAGAGCAATTAGTTATATTGATTGAATAAGACACATCTTACTGGGAAGAACTGTAGACAGAAGAACATGGAAAGCCTCTCAACTGCAATCCTATGTATCATATTTAGAATCTGTAATAAGATCTACTGCATGTAAGGTCTTCTGAAAGCCTGTTTTTAAAACCACTCTTAAATATTTTCTCATTTGCAGTATTATGCCAAAGAGAAGTTTTGGGAGGGCTGCCAGGATTTTTAAATTAACTTCTAGTGCAATTAATCTGGCAATAAAACCTAAAATTTCACCTAGTGTGTTCTCTACTTTTCTCAGATCAAATGTTCAGATTCCTTTTCCCACAGATAGAACTGTGTCGTGATTTAACTCCAGCTGGGTACTGAGCACCACACAGCCACTCGCTCACTTAGCTCCGGTGGGATGAGGGAGAGAATCAGAAGAGTAAAAGGGAGAAAACTTGTGGGTAGTGATAAAGACAGTTTAATAAATAAAGGAAAAACCATGCATGCAAGCAGAGCAAAACAAGGAATTCATTCACTACTTCCCACTGGCAACAGATGTTCAGCCACTTCCAGGAAAGCAGGGCTCCATCACGTGTGACAGTTACTTGGGAAGATAAATGTCGTCACTCTGAAAATCCCCTCCTTCCTTCCTCTTCCCCCAGCTTTTATACTGAGCATGATGTCATATGATCTGGAACATCCCTTTGGCCAGTTTGGGTCAGCTGTGTCAGCTGTGTCCCCTCCCAACTTCTTTGTGCACTTGGAATGGGGTGAGAAGACCTTGACTACTACTTGGAAACAACTAAAATGTCAGTGTATTTTCAGTGCTATTCTAAACCCGAAACACAGCTCTATATCAGCTTCTAGGAAGAAAATTAACTCTATCCCAGCCAAAACCAGGGCAAGCTGGGCCGACATAATGATAGAAAAAGGACTTCTGCCAAATTCAAAAAGCATCTGACCACAAAGTTTACTTACATCTTTTTCTCGGAATCTAAGTCTATAGCTGCAATGCTCACTCGGCAGGTACATAAACACTGGAAATTGCAAATTCAGTAGCGCAGTATCTTATAATCTTCTCATGACCACCACCATTCCTTTACTGGTTTTTGCCTAGCTGATGGCATATGCCATTTCAGTCTGAGATCTGGTATGTCCACAGTGGACTGTAAAAACAAAGATGATGTAAGGAGATGCGTGCACTATGCTAAGTGGGCATAAAACCAAAATAAGTGTCAACTGCTGGTGAAAAATAGACCAAGTCAGCTTTGGTTTACAGCTGCCAATCTGTTCTTGGTATTCCAACCCACCGGATTTTTGGACTAAATCTACCATTAAGCCAGAATAGCTGAGTTATGTTTTCTTTGTACAGCCCACCAAAAATATTAAAAACTCTATTACCTTTAAGACCATTATTCTGTCCCCACAATTTTCTCCATCTCAGATGGATGGGAAGTCCTCTTCCCTTCTTTACCCTTGCCTTCTCCCCCACACATTGCCTTCCCCAAAAGTTATTCTGGAACCTCAGAAATGAGATGAAACAAGATGTATCTAAATAGCATGACGTGGTATGTGTACACAGAGGAAGGACTGATCTCTACTTTTAGTGTGTGAGCAGTGCCTTTTTCATTGCAATAGCATAGCTTGAAGGATTCTGAGGAAAGGGAACTCAAGAGACTGAAAAGAAACAGTTTCTATTGCCAGCCATGTACTCATGACTTCCTCTTTGGGTATATTGTCCTTCTGATCAAAGCCTCCTCTGCTGTTCTGATTTAAGCAATCATACTGCACAGAGCATGAAGCTTGTCTTCTCAAAATCCTCATTTTGTAGACGTCTCTTCCTCTTCCATTTCCCATGTGCAAATTTAATGCACACCCCAGACCTTCCAACCCTTGCACTGATCTTCAGCATAGTCCATGGCTCTATCCACCCTCTCTGATCCCACTCTCTGTCCCCACTGCTTCTCCTACCCCTGTGCATCCCTGTGCACCCCCTCATAACACCCAGCACCAGAAAGGCTTGGACATGAGAAGGGGCCTGATCAGCCTCCACAGCAATGGCTGCGCTTCCTAAAAGGCTCAGGCAGACCCCCTGCTGAGGCACCAGGGAGGCCACAGAGCTGTGAGGGGGGGACAGGTCTCTGGCTGCAGCTTCTCCCCACATGCAGCCCCACATGTGGGCTGCTGCTCCTGGGACTCCCATGGCCACCTCTATCCTACTGGTGCACTGTGGTTTGGCCACCCTGTCTCACAGGCAAGGGCAGCTGCGGCAGGGTTTCTCACTAACAGGGCAGACTAAATCTTTGGCAGAAAGGCTTTAGAAAGGCCTTTCCATTCTCCTGGTTATTTACAAGAAGTGCAGCTAATAACACTAAAGTGAGAGACAGTTCTCAGTATTTTTTTTCCCTATCCTTTCTAATTCAATACTACTTTGACTTGTCATTCTCCTGAGCTGTAAAACACGTACAACTGATTCCTGTACTTTGTGTGCTGAACAGCTAATTTTTGCGTCTTGCATTGCAGCACTCACTGTCCTTACATAGTTGCTAAAAATCTACAATTATAGCAAATTATACTATGATCCAGCACTCTCAGGACCTTTATAAAGTACAATAGCATCTATTTCAAAGATTTTGGCTCTGTGGTTGTTTCTACTTTCCTGCTTGTGAATAACTCCTCTGAATTTATGGTTGTGCTTTGTCTATCGACTTCCAGACTTATCAGGTCTCCCTTGGCAGGACACTGAGAAGGGCATTTAGCAAAAAGCAATCAGTGGTACTCTGAAATCACAAGATATTCCCCTCCAGAAGCCAGAGTTATAACAACTTAGAAAAAGAAACATTACAAATTTTTAATTATGTAATCTTTACTGAGCATTAATAAAACAGATCTTGTGTCTAGCTAAAACATTTTACAACTGTGAAAGTACACTAGAAAGCTTTGCTAATTATGGAGGTTTGTGTCTCCATAAAGATACAGAAAGTGAGGAGGGTAATGCTATTTGCAGCTACATTTATCAAAGCATTCAGTTCCCATATGGATTGTAAGAGAAAAAGAAAAGAAAAAACAGTGGTTGGTATTATTATCAGATATAAAGTGGGCTAACTTCACAAGTATAAGAACCTCTGATTGTTTTATTATGAGTTTCTTCATATTTTATTTATCCAAATCCTTCTTGGTAATGGTATGGTAGATGGTAGTGGTAACAGTATGGTAATGGTATGGTAACAGTATGGTAGATTTAGCCTGTTGGAAATGCTGTACTGGATCACACAGGAGCTAGCAATGTGGGAGAAATTGTTTTGGCAGTACCACATGAGACTGAACAAGAATCAACAAACAGATGTGAAGGATCTGTGGGAACAGCAGTTCCAGCTAAAAGGCCTTGGACAGATTATACAGAAGTATGTTTCTTATAAGTGTAAGAAGTGATAGCTCAGGCCAATGAGAATGATATCTCGGGTCATAAAACTGCCCCCATATGTATGATGTGTGAATGTTGGGCCTTGGTGTGTGAATGAGTGCATTGGACCGCCACCCACAAAATATGCATGGGAACGTGACTGAAAACAGTCACAGCATGAGTGTGGTGAGTTTAGAATAACATTTTTTGAAAAAACGGTCTAACCTCTTGGTCCAGCCCTGTATCTGTAAACATATAAATTGAGAACTGTTAATAAAAGAGAGCTCAGTTCTGCCTGGCTCTGGTCTCACTGCTAACAAGAACTCTGTGCCTGTGCAACTCTGTCTGCATCCCGATGTGCGTTATTTCTAGTCACCACAGGACCTACATAAAACTCAGCAAAATATCCCAGAGGTGGCCACATTGGTCAAGACAAAGGTAATCATGGTCTCCTGCAGCCAGCTAATTGCCATTATGATGAAAGCCTACTCAGCTTGGTTAAGAGTATCATTCAACTCCACGACAACTTTAAAATGAAGTTATGTATGAAACACTTTTATCCCAAATATAAAAGCATGCCCAGTTATCTTAAATTCTGTTGCTTCAATCAGTTTATTGTTAAGCTGTATACATAAATAAACTAATTCGTCATTTAACTAGCTATTTTTTTGTTGTTTTTGTTCAGGCCACAGAAGTTTCTGCAAAATAGAGGAAAAGTCTATATCTGTTTGTTGTAAACGCTTGTTCCACCAAAGTTCACTATAATGAAGGAAGATATTTTTTGTATTTTTTATTTACGTATTTGTGTTCCTTTTGCTCCAAACTGATGACTGAGTTACATCAACTCAGGTGTTTTTAATATGTAATTCACATCTTCCAACTAGCTGCTTGACTCCATCTAGAAAATTTGCACCTAATGTCTCTAAAATAATGATAAGACAATGACAGTGTAGTTATTTCAATACTTTTAATACTACCACTAATTTTAAAACCTAGTTTTATATTTCTAGAAATATAATTCCTAGATATTTTTTTTAAGTATACATGCCTAGATACTTTGAACCAGTGAAATACTGGCACAGGTTGCCCAGAGAGGAGGTAGATACCTCTTCCTTGGACATGTTCAAGGCCAGGCTGGATGGGGCTCTGAGCAACCTGATCTAGTTGAAGATGTACCTGATCACTGCAGGGGGATTGGACTAGATGACATTTGAAAGTCCTTTCCAACAGAAACTATTCGATGATTAAAGACAAGGTACAGGAGTACTGGTACCACACCTTTACAAATATGGAAATAACAAGTTTCTCACAACGTTGTAACTGAAGTGCAAAATGTTATATGTTTTCAGAAAAAAGGTATGAGGACAGGATTAGAAAAAGCTGTAAGAATCAAAACATGCATATTATATAAAGGGCTACATCTGTAAGTTAAGCTAATTTTTTTAAAGCAGATGTAATAAAAAAAATTATTAATTATTTACTATGTGAATTCTAAGCTTAAGCAAGATTTTGTGAATAGGAAGGACCCTCCTTATATTCTGTGTTACTGGGGAGGAAAAATCTGTATTTACCACTGACTACCAAATCACCTGTAAAGCACTGGTGTTCACTAAAAATGTGGTTTAAGACTGTCCTCTTGTGGCACTACAGAATAATCCATCAGAAGTTGTCTTGCACAGGAACACTTTTTAAAGAATTAGATTCTGGTATTTGGTTGTGGCGTTTTTTTGTTGGGGGGGGGGAGGGGGCGGGGGGCGGTCATTGCCTGTTTGTTTGTTTTTTAAATGATACTACAGAAATATTTGCAAACAGGTTTGAATTAGACGTTTACAGTTTTAGGCATAAGTCTTTCAAGTTTTGCACCAGTTTGGGAAAACACAATGCCAAAGGTCTCCAGTGGCACCTCTTTTCATCTCTCCAGGCAAATGTGGCTGGGTGGCCCTGGTGTTGGTGGAGCAGCAAGCATCCAGTCGTCCTGCTCAGAGCTCTGCCATTGCTGACGGTACCCCTGCAGGTACATAAACACGTAGATCTCCCTATATATGCATCATCTATATGGTATACCCATAGTATTGTGTCTGTGAGGAGTAGTGAAACCAAGCTCCATTTAAGTCCTGGGCTGGGCTTGTGTGGGTGTAACAACCCTTTAATTGGCAGTGAGCATCTCTCTGCACGCCAAGCTTGTGGTTGGTCATACCTGTCAACCCCTCTTGGAAACAACAAGCTTCTATTGTACAGGAGGTACTGGTAAAAACTGGGAGAGTTGGATCTGAGCCAGAGAGCTTTGGTTTGACTTCATTTTAGGATGAAAAAAAAAATCAAAGAATATTTGAGAATTACCCTTAGAGAAGGCAGGCAAGCAAGAGCATGTGGGAGAGGCATGCTTTGAAGATTATTGTGGGCTGATAACCTGAAAACCAGGTTTCTGAGACCAGTTATTACAAAAAAAGCCTAGTATGATTGCCTTACCTGTTCAGATAGTGCCTGCAAGATGAAGTTAGCTTCTGTGTTCATGGGTGTTGTTTCTGAGCCTGTATTATTTGTGAATTATTTGTGAATGCTAGTTATTTGTTTTGTTCTGCTTTTAATCAAACCCACAGGAGTCTGGGTTGCATTTCTTGCTGTGCCAGTTAAGATTTTGAGACAACAGCTTTGTTGTTTTTCTTACATCTGGCAACTGAGAAAATGTACATCAACCCCAAAGGTAATGTTTGAAAGGTAGAAATGCACAAAGCTATTACTACTCTTGTAGTCTAAATTAGAAATGGAGAAAAGAGGGCAGTTGAAGAACTTAGAAATAAAAATAGTAAAAAGCTCTGATGTACAGGGTACATCAAGCCTTTGGGCCTTAAAAGAACTATGTAGAAAAAAAACTTAGGCTGTGAAATAATGAAGTATTTTCTTGGAAGGAACTTCAATTAAGTTTTTGAATAAGAAGACCTATTTTTTCTGCACTGCCTCCTCTGTATTTCATCTCTTATTTCCTGCTGTATCTTACTTACAGTGTTTATTTATGGCTGTAGTTAGCAATCGTCAATTCTGCTGTATTTCACAAAATTTTATAACATTTGATTCATTAAGCATTTCATTTGGTGCCTACTTTTTTACAGATGTCATTCACTCCCTCTGCCTTCAAATATTAGAGGAATTTTTCCATGTTTAGCTGGTAGGTCCCATTTTGATTTGACTGTCTTTCTGACAGTCTTGTAACACCTCATGCTGCCTGCTCTGCTGGAATCAGATGGGCTGTGAAGACTGCTTGGATCCACTCCAGTGGCTTTGCTGATGTGGAAGTTGTTCCTGAGGACACTGGGTATGCAAGAAACCTCTGTTAGAGCAGAGACTGCTTAGTATAATTTTGTTCTTGTTGTTGATGGCTTTGATACCTGAGCCTGTGTGTCCCCTTCTCCACGAACAGAGAAGCCAAAATGGGAGGAGGTGGAAGATCACTCAAATGTATCTTGAACCTGAGGAGTGATATCATATGACTTGTAAGTTCTGACTTTTTTGTTGTTTGCTTAATATGAGTCAGGCTTCTTAGGTGCATTACTTGGGCAAGAGACTAAGATCAGGGCAGGAACAGAAGTTTGAAAAAGATGCAGCGTTTCACCTAAAATTTTGATCATCTGTATCAGTTCATCTCACGGTCTTTAAGCCTAGTGGAAGCTTCAGATTGTAAAGAATCTGATTTGGCTTGAAAGTATCTGCTGTCAGGTTTGCCTAAGGACAATTTGTCCCAAGAGCAGCCTCTGAATTTGTTTAATTGGTTGTATTGACTTGGAGAATTGATCTTCGGAAACACAAAACCAGCCTTAGCTGCACTATCAATTCAATTGCTTCAGTAGTCCCTTTTTACTTACCATTAAATTTGTGATTGACTAGCTTATAGTGTATTATTTTATTGCCTTGTTTCTTAAAATAAAAAAGTAGCAATATGAATCTAAGGAATAAAATACTCAAGGAAGACACTTAAAAATAAGCAGCATCTACTTTCAAATGAGTACTTCAGCCTGAAAGAAAAAATTGCTATGCTTCCTTAATATGAAGGGAAATTCATTACTACAGAGGTGACCCCTGGAAAATCCTGTTGAGAATAAGCCTTACCTAGGTCTTATTTATATACTTGATCACATGCAGGGTCATGTTATCAACATTTCCTTGTTTGACTGCTTTGTCACTCTGGAAGACAAACATTGCTGCTAAGTTGTAAGAGAGAGAAGAAGACACATTTTATGTGAACTAGGATGCCTATATGCTTGAAGTTAAGCATGTAGAAGGTTTCTTGTAAGATTAAGGTCTGTATCTGTAGAGCGGAAAGAGGTTAGGATATATTTCCTGCTATTTACATCACTGTTTCTTTTCCTCCAATTAGATCCATATATGTCAAGATTAATAGAAAAAAATACTGGTAGTGTCAACCTTATTGTAGCTTTGAGTGTAAAAGCAAAAAATTAATTCAAATATATTATAAACCTTTTTGAATGACATCTCCACTATGAAATTGAATCCTGAATAGAATTGCATATTGCACATGAATCAAAGATATCCTGCAGTACTGCAGTGTTCATTCAGGAGTTTACTTGTGTTGCCCTGAGAGAGTTTAATTTTTCTGAGCTAGACTTTGGAAACAAAAAAACCCCTATGGATTTGCTTTAATATAACTGGAGACATTTTCACTGCAATGAAGTCAGGATTTTACTTTCAGGGTTGTTAGGGTTTTCTGTGGATTTAGCTGGTCACACATTAAAAAATTTTTTGCAGAGGCTATTTTGGATATACCTTTCATGTATATGTGGATATATTTTGCATATATTATGAGTTTGTTGAATATCTGTCAGCAGAAAAAAAAAATTCCTTACTGTAATTATTGATGATAGAAACTTTACTTGTCCTGCCCTTGGAATAGTGAGCTGTGGTTTAGGATTGTATTTTAAAATTGGGTTTTATTGCTTTTTCTTAAGCTTCGCAATTGCTTTTCTGACTAAATATCAGTTTTATTCAATAGCCTGTGTTATGCTTCTAGTCCAGAATGTTATTTTGGAAATAGCACCTTGCACAGTTTTGTGTCTGTTTTATCATTACGATTCCTGATTGATTTTCAAATCAACCAATATAATCCTGTTTGTGAAGTGGAAAAGTCATGGAGCTGATAGCAAACTGGAGCTTTGCATATCATTGTGTCTAGCTTAAAGGTAACAGTGAACATAGTTGTGGTTTGATTTGTAACATATCAAAGTAGCAACAGAATACTGTGTAAAAGGCTTGTTGCCTTTTAACCTGTTAAATTAAATATCACCTAGTTTTAAATTTCGTACAAGAATACATGCAGAGCCTGTTTGTCTGGATTAAAAATAAATAAATAAAAACTGTTCCAAATATTTAGGAAAATAAAGGAACACTTGAAACAGCTGTCATGTTTGCTGTGAATACTTCAAACCTTGAGAACTTTTAAAAATGCAGTTGAAATATGCCCATTGTGCATTTGCCCAATGCTAATAATGAAGATTGTAAACGAAAAAAACCTTAATCTTCTCACCTATTTCATGTTAGGCAGCTAATACAACTTCAATAAAGAAACACTAGACTTATGTCTTGATTTGGCATCCACTGTGCTCTGCATCTTGAGGGTCTTCTTTGTCGTTGGTAAAGAATTTCCTTTACTAGAGGAAAGATGAAATCTATTGTAATTGTTATTACTAAAAAGTAAAATACCACAGTGTCTTTGTTAAAGCATAGATAATTTCAAATGGATTTACATATTTTGGGATCTTTACCCCACTATCTTACTATTTTCTGCCAATAAAATAATGCAGTTTTGAATTTATTAAAGGAAGATCCTAGTTTATTTTAGCACACTTTCTTTTCCTTTCAGATGGAACACTTTTCTAAAACAACAACAGCTGCATGCCCAACTCCCTAGTGAAACAAGCACACCTCACACTTGAGATCTTAAGTTCATATGGGCCAAGCCCTTAGCGTACTGTGAAAAAAAGTAAGGTTACGCACTCTAATGCTGACAGCAAATCATAATTAGCAGTTTCCAGGGGAAAAAATTTGCATTCCATACTGAAGGCAGAAGAAGTTGGAAATCAATTTTTGCTGCAAAACAGCACTCAGCCATCCAATGAGACATTGTGAAATGTGAATGTTTATACACTGATGTGTGCAAGAGGCTTTGCAGCATTTAATTTATCATCATGAAGTGCATAAAAAGATCAATTCCTACTAATTTCCTAAGAGAGATTTCACTACTTTCTCAAAACAAGTGTTTCTATAAGATTCAGTCTAACAGTAGTAGAAAACACAGCACAGGAGAAAAGAGTATACTAGATAATAAAAATGATGAGATGAAAAATTCCACTTTTGCCATAAAGACTGGGATATCCCATGCTCGCAAAAATATTACAGATAGCATCAAGAAGATTGTGTTCTCTTCTAAGGCAAAGAGAGAAGTGGATGATTTGGAGAATTTGATCTCAAATTTTAAAGTTTTTGAAGTACTGACAGGTCAGAAAAGCAAACATAGATTTGAAGATACAAAAGAGGAAGATAGATAAAATGTCAGAAATGAACAAGCAGATTAGTACAAAGCAAATGGATAGTACCCTTACTGAATCAAGTATTGACAAAATTTTGGGTAGTAAAATAGTGCTACCATTAGCAGCAGAAGGCTCTGCTGTGGAAAGCAGTCGTTTGCTACCATACTTAGGAGACAGTCCTTCAGAAAGATCCATGTCCTTATAGGGCTTTTTCCAACTATAAAATTCTCAACTCACCTAAGAGAAATTCATGCAATGAATATGGTTGTACTCGGTTCAGTATATCAATAAACTCTGAGAAACATGATAGGGAAAAGCATAATGATGTGCAGAAAGAGAGTGTATCAAATCAGGTAAGGGCATCTACACAAGTTTTGAAAAGCAAGATGGATTAGGCTCCCAAAATAGAAAAAGTGTTTTATCAGGAAGCTGAATCATTAAGCATAGATCACAAAATGATTGTTAAGGATAAATATTATTTCTGTTTGAGGATACTAAGTATAATGAGAAGTCTTCAGCTGAAAAAAGGAAATGAACCATGTTTCCTCCAAAGAGAAAATGTATTCTCTCTAGAGAGAATACATTTGTCAGACATGTTGAAAATAATGTGGTTGAACAAGACAAAATGGAAGAAACTGGCAATAATTCTAGATCATCCAGACTAAGTTTTATTAGTAATAAATAGATTGATTACATGGAACAAAAGATCATAGCTCTTGAAGGTGAGAGGTCTTAAGCAGAACCTGCTGTAGAATGTGTTTTTTCAAAGCCTTTGCATAGTCCTGAGTCAAGTAATAAAATAAACCAGAACAAATGTCAAGTTCAGATATGTAACGGATTTCTAACATATGTTTAGCTATTGATTTTAGTTGTGTAAATAATCGTTGTGTGAATAATCATTTTTAATGACTTTGTTAAATATCAGTCATGCATTTTGGTATGACTTAATTAATTTTGCTATAAATACAATTTGTAGCTGTCTTTAATGTAACAGTAGGAATAATTGCATTACTCTTCAAAGCAGTACCCTTGCTTATTAAAATACATAATATATTGGTCTTTTCCAGCACAGTCAATTCCTACATTGGAAAACTGTTGTCAAAGCAACGCATAGACGTTATTTGTATAACTAATTAATACTGTTAGTGCTTTTCTATCGCCTGGTTGTACACAAAACATCCAAATAAGGGTGTTGTCAGGTATTTTCACAAGAGAGGATGTCAAAAACTGGTTTTAATGCAGCATGATGTAGTAGAGGACTATGAAACTGCACTTAACCAAAGCAGTTGTCTTACAGTGGAGAAGTTTCCCTCTCTCCTTATTAAAAGCAAGACTCATCATATTTTGCATTAAATAAATGTGTTTGGTAGTATTTAGTGTTGTCACATAGTTTAGATAGGAAATTACTTGGAACAGAAATCCTTAGAACAGAAGTGACAGGTCCAAGGAGGCACTGGAAGAAGTCCAGTCTTGCATGCATAGTCACCTTACATACACGAGCAACTGAAGCCAAGGTTTGCTTATTTTTTTAGCTAATATTTTTTGTAAGATATTTCTTATCTTTAGTGGATATTTCAGTGAGGACTTCAATACTGATTTGTAACACTGCAGTGCCCTTAATCCTTATCTTTAACATTTTTCTCAATTTTTAGTGTATTGCCTTAAGGTTACAATTGTACTGAGAATGATTTAATTTAATTCAAAGAAATCAAGTTACAGCTGTCAGAGGTTTGTTTTAATACACTCTCCAGTGAGGTGGTAGACTGCAATGAATACATTCTTTTAATCAGTGCTTCTATCTGTTTGAAGCACATCCATAAATAAGACAAGTTCTGTATTGTTAATACCCCTTAAGGCCTTCATAATGTCTGTGGTAAATTGTTATTCAAAGGCCTCAAAACTTCATCACTTGTTTAGCAGACAGCCAAATATTTGAGACAGGGCATAGAAAAAACAACTATTAGAAATAGAAAACTTTTATACTGAAATACAATGGATCATTTAGCATGGCTCAGATTAGCATTTACACTAGATGTAAATGTAATATAAAATGAATTTAAAATGAGAAAAAATTTGAGGTAGCAGAGCTAGTGATGAACGAAAATCAAGCCCACTGGAGGTAAACAGTGGGAGAAAAAGAAATTGAAAATAGGTGTGGTAAAGGGTACTGAAAAATTGTTTGCATAACAAATACATATTTTTCTATTTCTGTTTTCGTTATACACCTTATTCTAAGGTTGTTTACAGCATCAGGAATCTGAGTGGAAGTAAACTCGCTGAACTTTTCTGAGATGGTTCATTTTGAATGTTCCTGTTTACATAGTGCACAGGAATTGTCTGACCAGGTCTTTTCCTTGTCCTGTTGTGACGTGCTTGTCAACCTCCTCACCAAGTTATCAGCCATGGGGTTGTACAAAGGCAGTAGGACTCTGGACCTAGTAGGTTTCCCTACACTCTCCCATTTCAGCTCTGCATCTACATACTTGATAAATCATGCAGCCTGAAACTGGAAATTACAACGTGGTGGATGACTGAAGGACTGCAGATAGTCCTTTTCAATATCTTTTTATGCTTGACCAGTATTTGGTCTTAGGGTCAAATCTGTCCCATTCACTGATTTGCAGGGGCTGTTGTTCCACTTTCTTGCCATAGGCAAGACATATCACCTTCATTTTTCTTCAGAATGTTTTCCTGCCTTTTGTCCTAGTTTTACTTGAGATGTAACTGAAAATTCAGCTGAAAGTTGTAGCTGAATTTTTTCATTGAAAGTTTTGTCAAAATGATGCATTTCTGCAAAAGCCTATGTTTGCAGTTAAGTAACAGCTGCCAGTGAAAAGCTCCTCCACCAAAACACTACCTCCTCTGAACTTAGATCATCTATGTAGCATCTACACTCAGATATTTGTAAAACTATTATGTGGATATGTTGCTAAAACTTTTTCAACTACTTTGTTGGAGACTTGTGAAGAGAGAAAAAGGAGGAAGAATGGTTCTTCAGTGTGCCGACACTGTTTTTTACTTCTCTTTCTCTTTGACAGCACCTGTTTCTGATCACGTTGTGTCACTGCCAACTGAAACTCTACAAGCTGAATGTTTTGGGACATCCTCGCCCCATTATTAATGCTTTCCAGTGCTTTGCTCTCACTCTTTTGTTTTGCTAAATATATAACTTCTTATGATTAAACAGCAATGAATTTTAGTCATGGCTACGATTATTTGATATGTTATTCGTCATGTGGTACAGCAAACTAAACAACCTGGGCAGTCTCCTCCACTTCTAGGTTCTGCTGCCAACTCCTTTGCATCATTATCAAAGAATTTAAGTGTGATAAACCCAAATGTTAGGACTCTGGATTATTCCTCTAAAATATCCCTACATACAGTTAATTGCTGATAACTTTCTGCTTGTTTTTCTTCATTCCATCAGTTTTTGTTGCATGTGACCCAAACAAATTTGAATGAGCTTTGTGTGTAATGTTGCATGAACAAGTGTAGGAAATACTGTATGAAACACCATCAGTTTCCTGAAAGACTTTTCAATGAACTTCACTGTTTAGAAATTTCTCTGTACTTTGTCTCTATTTTTTTCTGGTTCATTCATAAGGGCAAGTGGAAATAATTTATATCAACAACATCAGAAAAATACAAAGCTAAAGCTTTTTTTAGCCCTTGTAGTATTCACGTATGCATGTATTCATTTTTTTCTGGAGTCCCTCACCAAGGAGAAATAATGAGAACTCTTCTGAAATATACTGTTGTCAGAGATCATATTCCTAGGTGAGAGGCATATTTGCATTAACATTTGATTTCATTTGTTGTATGCTGCTAAAATGAACACAAAGATGCTCTTAATATCAGTTGTCTAATAGATGACTGTTAGTATGAATATCTGATTATGAAATTAGTATAAGCAATGTAACAAAAGTTTGGGTCTTCTGATACTTACATTTTAGTGGGAGGAATCTACATGCAACTTTTCAAAATAGGTCACCCACATAACCTAAATAATAGAATTTTAATTACTGTCTTTGACAGGGTAAAGAGATGATAAATGTGATAGTGTATTCCTCATATGGCTCTTAGGGTTCCACATTCCTTATATGGATTTGCAAGTTAAGTTATACTGTCTCTGCAAAGAGCGATCCATTTATCAGTTGTCAGTTTATTTACTTCTGTTTTACTTCTCTGAATGAGTGTCATGAAATGTGATGTTCTAGTGACTGCAATCCCTCTTCCCAGTAAACGAATATTGTGTACACAGCACACACAAGACAACCAGGCAATAAGGCCCAGTCAGCGTGGGTTTATGAAAGGGAGGTCCTGGTTGACCGACCTGATCTTCTATAGCAAGGTGATCCATCTAGTAGATGAGGGAAAGGCTGTGGATGTTGTCTACCTGGACTTCTGTAAAGCCTTTGACACTGTTTCCCAGAGCATCCTCCTGAAGAAGCTGTCAGCTCATGGCTTGGTTAGGTATACTCTTTGCTGGGTAAACTGGCTGGAGGGCTGCGCCCAAAGAGTTGTGGTGAACAGGGTCAAATCAAGTTGCTGGCCAGTCACAAGTGGTGTTCCCTCAGTACTGGGTCCAGTTCTGTTTATTATCTTTATCAATGATCTGGACAAAAGGATTGAGTGCACCCTCAGTAAGTTTGCAGAAAGTTTGCAGACAACACCAGATTGGGTGGGAGTGTAGAATCATTGAATCCTAGAATAATTTCAGTTGGAAGTCACGCTCAAGGTCATTGTTTCCAACCATTAACCCAACACTGGCACTAAAACATGTCCCTAAGTACTATATCTACATGTCTTTCAAAGACCTCCAGGGATGGTGACTCCACCACTTCCCAAGGCCACCTGTTACAATGCCTGACAACCCTTCCATGAAGAATTTTTTCCTAATATCCAATCTAAACCTCCCCTGGTGCAACTTGAGGTTATTTCCTCCTGTCTTATTGGTTCCTACTTGGGAACATGCTACAACATCCTTTCAGGTAACTGTACAGAGTGATAAGATCTCCCCTCAGCCTCCTTTTCTCCAGACTAAACAGCCCCAGTTCCCTCAGCCATTCCCCAGAAGTCTTGTGCTCCAGGCCTGTCACCAGCTTATATGTTATTGTATTGGTTGGCTGTAATTACTTACATGGCTTGTGTCTATAACTGGCAATAGTGTAGACATAAGCACTTTTGCTGTTGTTCTGCCATGAATACTGGGAATTATGGTCCATCTGAGTTTATGACACTGTTCTCTTCCGTGCACAAAGATAGTCAGTGACTCTGCTTCAGTAGTCACGTGATAATGTTAACATAGATAGCTCAGTGTGCTAACTATTTTGCTTTCCAAAAATGACTCTGTGAATGCACATGAGATCACATGTGGCCTTGCATCAGTGAAAAAGCTATCTATCTTGATAAAATACGGTTGCCCTGTAATTGAAGGTGCTTTAGACTCAGCATATTGAACAGATTTTTTTTTTAATTTTTATTTTATTTTTATTTTTATTTTTATTTTTTTTTTCAGGTTATGAGTCATTCCATTTTTGGTGGAAATGTACTTCTGATATTCTGCAAAGAATCACCTCAACAAAAGTAGCAGGGTCATTTTCATGGGTGGTAATCCTGTTAGCACATCAGCTGTCAACTGAAACATGGAAGTTGAAGTTAAGGGCAGACAGTGTGGCACTGCATGTTCTCCTTTTCTGTGTTCACAGTCTTTTAAGTGCCAGTTTCCTATGTTCAAAATTACTGAACCCTCAATCCTCTACTCTGCACAGCTATTTATCTTCATATATAATGAGAGCAGTGGAGTGGAACTTGTCAGGCTGATGGTAAGCCAGTGGTCTTCTCCAGTCCACCGTACTGCTGAACTTCAGCAGTGTTAAGTTAGTCTAGAAAGCAGTGTCAATATTTCACAACTTTTGAAAGTCTGAGCCAAAATGTAGAATAGATCCTCTAATATGATAGGGCTTTTTGACCTTTTGCATCAGAAATTCATAGAAATTATATTCTGGCCAGTTGTATAGTGGTTAAAATGGGAATGCTGAATGCATTGTGGAAAATTTAGAGATTTGGTATTGATCCTCTTTGCCCTGTGGTGACAATGCACATATTTGTAGTTCTGGTAAGGTTTTGTTGTTGTTGTTGTTTTAAATCTTTCTTTACTAAAACAAGCAAACAAACAAAAGTTCTTGTAACCTGAGATTCCAAATTAATCTCCCTTCCTTCTGGAGTCCAACTCCAAATACAGCCCAGCTTCCAAAAATACAGTTCAGACTACTAAGAGAGCTATGTATTGGGTAAATACCTGAATCTATGCTTAGCTATGTGTTCAAAATACATTTGATCTTATTTTTTGCAAAGTTACAAATCAGCCTTTAGAGTTTATTATTATTATTGTTTTTTTGGGTGGTCTCTCCTCAAGATTCTTACTGTGGGATTGCAGAGGCATAAGAATCAAAGCTGACTTGAAAATGGTAACAAAATGGTCTTTATTTGCAAAATTTTTCTCTAGTTTATTTTTAAAAAGTAGCTGTCTTCCAAGGTGTGGTAAGCAGTCTTTAAAGTAAGGACTAGTGACCTCACTTCGAAGAGTCTCTGATTCAGGCTTTAGACCATGTTTCTTATTCAGGAAAGTCAGATTGCATTAAAATAGACCTGGAGAACAAAAGAAAATGCTCCCTTCTTCAGTATCCAACTTTGCATGCTTGTATTCTTGGACAAGAATGGCTTGTCAGAGACCATACTGTATTTGTTCGTCATCCCTTGCAATTACCTGTGGTTTTAATTTACTTTGAAAGAAATAAAGGCACAAGTGACTTCTCAGTGTGCCGCCTTCTGCCTGATGAGGTGTGGCTATGCATTTTCTCACTGCTGTCCCAGAAGGAACTTTCTCAGTTTCCTCAAGTCTGCCACCGATTCTATTGGTTTGCAAGGCATGAAGAGTTTTGTAAGTATATTACAATATTTGGACTAAGATCAGCGAGCAGAAGAGGAAGAAGTCCCTTCTGATGGAAAATAAAAAATGAAACTCTAAGAAGCACCCTAGTAACCAGTGATAGATATGGAAAACTTCTGACGATTTTGTGATTCTATCAGGCAGTTATTTAGAATCTAAATAACTTAATATTCGCAAATGGTCAGACCTAAATTTTAAATTGGCAATACAGGCCAATTCTAATTGACTTATACGTTTTTGTAGAATAAACATCTGTGAATATTGCATTTGTTCAAACTATAAGTCCTGCAATATTATACAGTCATTGTAAGTAACAGGTTACTATGAGAACTGGTGTAAGTATTTTCATTTTTAGGAAATTTTTGAAGAGTAAGAACCTGCTCAGTTTTGGAACAAATAAATGTAATATTTATAGGCTATTAAAGCCATTGTTGAAGTAATAAATTGTAAAGATCTCCTTTGTCTCCTATGAGTTATGTGGTAGAAAGATGATGTTTGGAACAAATTTCTCTGTATTGATAAGTATGCAGATCATGGTTACAAAGAAATGTATGTCTGTCCAGAGAGGAGATGGAAAATAACTCTATTTCATGTTCTTTCTGGAATCTATCATATGCACTGGTACCCTTGAACCTGTACCACTGAACCCAAGTTTCTTCCATTTGTTAGTAGTTATCAAGAATCTTTTACCCATGGGAAAGTTTAACTTATTGCAGAGAAATAAAAAGACAATTGAAGATTTTCCATTGTCAAACAGTGTCTCTTTTTCATTGTTCTCAAGAATATGAGTCAAAATATGATAAAATAAAAGCACCAGCAAACTTTTATCCAAAGGCTGAAGAGAAACAGTTCAGAAACAAGGCAAAAGAAGATGAATGGGCATTAAATTACCTGAATGGCTAATAGGGGAGGTGGCTTCTAGAAAAAAGAAGAAACTCAAGGCTGTGACTAAAGTAGCAAACAAAACTGTAGGTCACCTGCTGCAGGTAGCTCTGTCATGGCTTATGTCACGTTCTCACGGTGAATTCCTGAGCAAATACTTACACCTTGCCCAAACAAACCCTGGGTGTTGCATTTCAGTGGTGCTGAACAAATGTTCTAGCAACCAAGCGTGCTGTTCCTCAGAGAGGCGGTGGCGGGCAGGGCCCCCGCTTGCAGGGACACAGGTCCAGCCTCACCCCAGGTGACACATTTGAGGAGCTTGCGACAGAGGAAGCCAGCAGGCCTCTGAGCAGCAGCTTTGCACTGTGTCATAGGCTATCACACATGAGGTAAATCCAACTCACCAGGCAGGCATGGAAAAACCCAAGTCAGAGTCTGTGATTTTTCCTATGGTGCTTTTGTTTTACTTCACTTTGGTTGTCGTGTGTGTCACGAAGAACCAAAGTTTAAAACTCAGTGATATCTTTTCAGTTGTCAGTTAAATAAGAAATAAATTAAATAAGAAAAAGGCTGTCAGCTTCTGCTTAGTGAAGATCAGTTATGCAGTACTTACAAAGGCAGCATATATATACATTTTCCAAGACCGATTAAGATATATTATTAGGATTGACAGTAGATACGACTGTACATGTGTTTCTATGGTGTCAGCATTGTGCTACTAATAATACACAAATATGAAGGTAATACTGATCTTTGTTAGTCTGTTAGGAAGTATCTAACAGCTGAACCTAATATTTTTCTGAGCTGAAGGCACTTTGTTTTAAGGGCTGGTCTGTCTTTATCCTGCCCTAATATTTCAGACTGACTGAAGATCATGTTCAGCCCATGATATCAATACAATTATATACTTCATATGTGTATTTTTAAAATATTCAAAATTCCTGTGTTCACATCTTCAATAACTGTAGCTACATTCCATTTTAATAGCTCTGTTTTTTGTTTTGTTTTGTTTTTTTAAAAAACTGGTGTAATTAAGAGTAGGGAAATACAAGGGCAAAGCTAATCCAAAGGCAGGTTTTTGAAAATCTGCATGCTAATGTCAAGCTGATAGTGACAGAAGGATTCACCGTGGTATAAACAGTGATCTTAATGAAATTCCCCTCAACTTGCTGAAACAGAAAGTACAATGGGATGGGAAAACTAGTATTCTGAATACACTAAGGTATGAAGATCCTGGGCTTTTCTTGTAACCAGCTGTTGTAGGCCATTCCAGCCATCAGGGTTACTAGCATATATTTTATATTTAAGAATATCTTACTTTTAGGAAAAAATACAGATCTATATTGGCTTATAAAATGTATTCTATGCACAGAAAAAATATATTATCTCATCAGGCTCAATTAGAAATACCTAAACCATTTAGCTCCACTATAATTGTAAGTGCAGATAACTGCTTTGGGTTCATTGATAGTCTCTCAACTGGCTGTGCAATACTTGGTCACATAGCAAGAGGAGAGGGAGGCATCTCTGTCCATAATTTCTGCTCATTGGTGTTTAGTGTTTATGTCCCTGAAAATTATCTTGTTCTGCTTCTAATGCTTAGTTCATACTCTTCATTTCTGTTCTTAACCATTACTTAGATATATTTTTATTAGTCTGTATTAATGGAGAATGTAATTTTCCAGAGTGATTGTCCATCAAGGATTTGGGAACGGAGCATGGGACAATCTCACATAAGCAGTTCTCTTTAGGAAATGGTGTTACTTTGAGTGATGGAATTACGTCTGGCTGCTTAAAACAGCAGGCTTGTTTAGCTCATCTATACTGTTTTGTGTATCATCTTTAAGAAAACAGAGAAAAATGGATCTTAACCAAAGTAATGGACTTTTCTTCTGTTTTACACAAAGCTCTCCTAAATACAACCCATAGAGGGATGTATATACATGTACATGCAGTGATTTTAAAATAAATGAAACTTTGACTTCCAAGCTCTGGAAAACAAAGTGCTTTTTAGTATATACACTATTTATATAAAAGGGACTGTGTGTTTCCTAAGTTATTAATTAATGATTCAGTCTTTCAGTAAATGCTAGCAGGTCTACCACAGCAAATTATACACACCATAACCTTAGGAAGAACAATTCATATTTTTCTCTCTATAAAACTATTTTTCTTTGTTAATATTACATGTGTAAAATATTTAACTATTATGACTTTTTCTTCCTGCATTTTGACTTGCTCTGGGCCCTGTCTTGGAGTAGCAGGAGTTTCTGTGGATACGAATGCAGCCTGGGAGAGTTTACCGTCGTCTCCAAACAAAGCACTAGCTTGACAATATACTACATATGACTGGGTCATTTGTATGTACAGTTTGAACTGATGTACATTGTGTATAAAAGAGAAGAAAGAGATTAAATCAGTGTATTGAAATGGCTAAGGTTTGTCAAGTCACTTAACACAGAAGCTGTTTTGTACTTTCTTTTTGGAACTGCAATTCAAGTTAACAGGGGTAAATACTGTGATTGCTTCAAGTTTTGTTGTCAAAACCTACAGTGCCTTTTGGCACACAGAAAAACACAATAAGGTGATTAACTTAAAGTAAGACAGCACATGTGATGAGAAATAGCAGATTCTAGATCTTTTGTGAATTAAGTTTGTTATTGCTGTTGTGATCATAGTAATTTATACAACACCTGACATACATGTGGTACTCTTTGGACAAGTAGGCAAAGTATTTTAGCTTTATTTTAGATTAAACTTAATGATACTTGAAGCAAAGGCCAGCAAATAACTGATAATAAGATTTTCATAGACTTTTGCGACATTAGGAAATTCTGAGCTGTAAGTGCTTGAAAGAGGGAAAATGGAGGACTTGTAAATGTCTGCAATCAGCTGTTTGAACAGTACCCTCAAACATTTCCCATTAGTAGAACAGACTATAGAACACTTTAGAATGAGAATATGAACTCAGGCTGCTATACTTTGAAGATCTATGCAATAATGAGGATATGAAAAGTCACATGAAATATCATAACAGCTATTGTCCTATATTGCTTCAGTTTGGATGCATAACATAGATTAATGTACGTTAGCAGATCAGTTCTACCAGCTGAAGCTGTTGTGTGTTGATTTAAGTAACTTTAAAGAGCAGTGTAGGGGAAAGGGACCTGGGGTTCCTGGTGGACAGCAGGATGACCATGAGCCAGCACTGGGCCCTTTTGGCCAGGAAGGCCAATGGCATCCTGTGCATTAGAAGGGAGGTGGTTGGTAGATCGAGAGAGGTCCTCCTTCCCCTCTACTCTGCCCTGGTGAGACCACATCTGGAATATTGTGTCCAGTTCTGGACCCCTCAGTTCAAGAAGGACAGGGAACTGCTGGAGAGAGTCCAGTGCAGGGCAACGAAGATGATGAAGGGAGCGGAGCATCTCCCTTATGAGGAAAGGCTGAGGGAGCTGGGTCTCTTTAGCTTGGAGAAGAGGAGATTGAGGGGTGACCTCATTAATGTTTACAGATATATAAAAGGTGAGTGTCACGAGGATGGAGCCAGGTTCTTCTCCGTGACAACCAATGATAGGACAAGGAGTAATGAGTAAAAACTGGAGCACAAAAGGTTCCACTTAAATTTGGGAGAAACTTCTTCATGGTGAGGGTGACAGAACACTTGAACAGGCTGCCCAGGGAGGTTGTGGAGTCTCCTACTCTGGAGGCATTCAAGACCTGCCTGGACACCCTCCTGTGTAATCTCATCTAGGTGTTCCTGCTCCGGCAGCAGGATTGGACTAGGTGATCTTCCGAGGTCCCTCACATTCTGTGATTCTGTGATTCTATGAACTTATTTAAAATAATTTTGACAACTGTTCAGGAATTTTTATGGTACTCCTTGAGGTGAATTAAACTTATGTGTGCTTAAAAGATAAAAGAAAAACTTAATGAACACCGCATTGGGCAGAGTCATGGTTCTACATGGAGTCTGCAAAGATGCATCACAAGCAGATTTGTCACACAAACTTGCACCAGCACCAGCCTCTTGAGCAGTTGCACAGGGCACCTCAGCCTGTCCTTGGTTCATCCTCCAGCTCTGCTGCACAAAAGTGGCCCGTGAGCCAGGATGGGACATTCTCATTTTTGTTCCCATTCCAAGACAATACTGAAGCTGTTTCTTACCACCAAGGGAAACTTTACTTCTTTGCAAGCAATCATTCTGTCTCTGGTATTCCTGCTTCCAGCCAGTTTAAACCCTTCTTGCAGCCGGGCTTCCACAAATTACCACTGCTGAGCAATTACAATTAGGAATTTCACTTTCACAGTTAAAATATGACTTCTTCTTGACATGCTATATCTAGTTTCTTCTGCATCCTCTTGTGCACTGACCCTATCAAAGTGCAATCATTTAATCCTTCATTTATCTGTCCATAAGATTTAGCTTTCTTTTCTTTCTTGCTATGCATTGCATATATCTCCTGATATTAAGCACCTAATTCAAAGGCTATTTCATGTATTTATATAGAGGACTTCCTACTGTTGGATCATCAGTCAAAATAACAACATTTAAAGCAGAGAAGAATGGGAGGTAGTTGGGGTGACCTTTAGTAGTGCCTTAACACACCCATTCCTTGGGCAGGGCTGTGTGAAAGTTTGTCCTAGAGCAGCTTTCATTATGAGGTTGCTATGGGCTCTGGTATACAATGTGTTGTGAATACAGGCAAGGACTGAAATTTCCAGGGGGTCCTTTTTAGAGATAAGTTTCAAATACCTGGGAGATGTTGAACCTTTAAGGTTGATTTTTTTTCAGTGGTAACAGTCAAATTAACCTTTACTATAATAAATCATTAGCATATGAGCATGTATTACAATTATGTTAGTTACTTTATTTAGAAATATGCTAGAAGTTAACTAGGGTTCCTTTTGGCTCAGATTTTGCCTTGGTGATGTCCCATGTGTTCCTCGTAAATCAGTCATGTGCAGAGTCAGATGGCGGTAGCACACTTTCACACAGTGAGTGGCCCAAGTAAAGAGTCACAGCTGTAAAGAAAGGAAGTAAAACCCTAGGAGTTAGGATCCTTTCAAGACTAAGATTGAGAAAAGACCTTTCAAGCCAAGAAAGGCCTTGCCTAGATGAAAATGTTTGACAGATCAAGACCACATTGAGAGGCTAGTTCACAATATAAATATGGAATTTGGAATCCATTCTTGGGTATGACCTCAGAAGCGTGCTTTAGATTGTGAGTTTCCTTGAAAGGTTTTATTATGCTTCTTGCATTAGCTCAGATACACAGAGCCTTGTTGAACAGGCTTAAGCAGTGCATAACTAATTAACTAACATCAAAGACATTGCTTATTTGGAAGTGGATGAAGTTGACATGAACTACCTGAGCAACATGATCGTTTTCTGGGAAATAAACAGAGCGTGACTGAGGTTGAGCTGTTCTTTATGCGAAGCCTGATATATATCCTAGAGGAAATTGGTAGTGTGCTTTTAGTTTCTAGCAAGCACAAGGTAGTCTAAGCTTTATCATAACATTTTGAAACAAATAAATAAATTTGCCAGCACCAGAAAGTATTTTATTTTCTCATATAGCTAAAAATTAGGAGTAAAACTTTTAAGAAAATGATAGCATAAAACCAAATGAGCAAGAAAATTGTCTGGTGGTTATATTCAAGTGGTATTAAGGGAAACAGAGCTTTGTGAACACCCCATGTGAAAGAATAAAATTGCATCAACGAAATTACTGCCTTTTCATAGATTCCCTTTCTATAAGAAATAGCCTGACAAGAATCCAAGGGATGTTAAAATCTGCTGTAGCAGCTAATCATAGTGCAGAATAACCAGTATTCATCAGAGACATATGCTTGAAATCATTGAAATATTTTTTTTAATAGTCTCAATTGTGCCTCATACTAAAAATATCTGTTCTGGAAAGTGAGAACTGTTTTTTAAAGTTTCATAAATACTTAAAGAGTGGATGGAATTACAGGTGTTTTCACCTCTGGATATACCCAAATGATACCTCCTTTTTGGTGTATACCATGTAGTGTAGTGCTGTGATTAGTAGTTCAGGAGCTAGAATTAGTATAGCCACATCACCATAGCTCAGTCTTGTGTTAATTAGACTGATTGGCAGCACTAATTAGCCTGCATGCAACATTGTGCTGATGCAATTATACAGATTTTTGGAACCTAAGCTAATATTGTTGTATGGTAATATGATGTTTCAGTTCATTAACAGCTAGCAGAGCTCTTTCCCTAGCATGGTATTGCAGTCCCTTGTGTAGATGCACTCACAATGACTTTGCACAAGGGACAATTTCTGAGAAATTTCCATAAGCATTAATATGAGGATGGAAACTTAGAGAGTTAAGGTAAACCAGGTTATTTTTTCTGCACCTGATCTTCAACTCTGCATTAACAAGACTTGCAGTAAACGAGTAGATTGGTGAAAGAAGTCATATTAATTGAAGCTAAACCTTAAAGGAAGAGTGGATAGAGTTTTTAGACAGTGATGCCAAAATATACAGCCCATCAGTAGTTTCTTTGTTTCACAGAGTCACAGAATGGCTGAAGTGGGAGGGAACTCCGAAAATTTCATAGTTCAATGCCCCAGCATAAAGTAGGTCAGCCAGAGCAGGTTGCTTAGGGCTATCTCCAGCCAGGTGTTCAATATCTCCAAAGATGGAAACTCCACAGCCTATGTGGGCAGCGTGTTCCAGTGTTTTATAATCCTAGAGTAAGAAGTTTTTCCTATGTTTAAATGTAATTTCTTCCATTTCAATTTGTGCCCATTGCCTTTTGTCCTGTCACTGAATACCTCTGAGGGTAGTTTGGCTGTGTCTTCTTTACACTCTCCCATCAGGTAATTATATACACTGATAAGACGGCCAACAAACATTCACTTCTTCCAGCTCTCTCAGCCTTTCCTTCTGTGACAGATGCTCAGGTTCCTTACACATGGGACATCAGTTCCTTTCATGGCTACTTGCAAGAATTAGTCCAATATGACCATGTCTCTCTTCTACTGAACATTATTGAACATGAGCCAACAGTATTCCTTGGCAGCCAAGGGGACCACCCATGTCCTAGGGTGCAACCAGCACAACATTGACAGCCTGGAGAGGGAGGTGATTGTCCCACTCTGCTCTGCACTGGTGCGGCCTCACCTGGAGCACTGTGTGCAGTTCTGGACAACGCAGGATAAAAAGAATATAAAGCTACCATAGAGTGTCCAGAAGAGGCTACAAAGTTAGTGAAGGATTTGGAGAGGAAGCCATATGAGGAGTGGCTAAAGTCACTAGGTTTGTTCAGCCTGGAGGAGAAGAGACGCAGGTGAGACCTCATGGTGGCTACAGCTTCCTCACTAGGGGAGGAGGAGGGGCAGGCGCTGATCTCTTCTCTCTGGTGACCAATGACAGAACCCAAGGGAATGGCAGGAAGATGTGCCAGGGGAAGTTTAGGTTGGACATTAGGAAAAGGTTCTTCACCCAGAGGGTGGTGGAGCACTGGAACAGGCTCCCCAGGGAGGTATCACAGTCCCAAGCCTGACAGTGCTCAAGAAGTGATTGGACACTGTGAAGCCCAGCAGAGCACCTCTTCTTTTTGACTCCTCTATAGTCTGTCAGAAGTTTGTCATCAGTGCAGTCCAGAAATCTCCTGACTGTTTGTGCCCTGATGGATTGCACTGCCTGAAGAGGTATTGGGGTGGTTGAAGTCCACTGTGAGAATCAGACTCTGTGATTGTGAGGCTTTTGCCAGTTGTCTGAAGAACAGACAACTGTTTGCTGTAAGTCTTATCTTGTTTCTTATGTTTTAAACTTATTTGCTTTATAAACAATAGTTATAAAAGTTATTTTATTTTATTATTTTATTTTATTTTATTTTGTTTTATTTTATTTTATTTTATTATTCCCCAACCAATATTTTTCTCCTGCTTTCCATCTCAAGAGTTTGTGATGATTCATTAGCTATGATGATAGCTTATGTGTGATTTGGTTGTGGTTCTATTAATTCTGGCATTTACATAACCTAAATTACTTTAACTTCAAATGGAAGAAATTTAACATAATTACAGCAGATTAACTGTAAATTTATGCTGTGCTTCCTGAAGTTCCCCTGCAGTGTCGGTGTCAGTTGCAGATTCTGTTGTTGCTAGCTGTCTTCTGTATGCTGTTCTGCTGGTGGTAGAAACAGGAGGATGTTGGGTTTGAACTCCTAGTGCTAGTGTTTCAGGATTCACTGTGTCACTCTATAATAAAATAAAGACCTGAAGGGATTTTGCCTGCAATTTCTTCTTTACGACAGAGAATTTTCATCTCAAGTTAAAACAAGAGGAATAGAAGTAAATGGAAATAGAGATATATGGTTTGTCTTGGTACCGGCCTATATAATATGCCAGAAAGGAAAATTATTAAATTGTTCACTTGTTTCCCCTTGATAATTATGTATTATTTTGTTATTTACTCTCATTTGCTTGCTGCACTGGCAGGCCATGAGAACTGCCCTTATTTTCAGGCATTTGCTGTCAGGTGAAACAGGTGTTCTTAATTTCTATGCACATCTTAGTCTCACCTTTCCTTGACATCTCTCCTGTGCAGATCCATGAAAGCATGTTGTTTTCCAGTTTTGTGATTGTAAATCAGAAAGTCTGTGGCAAAACTCAAGATGGAATCCAGAGTACTTCTTACAAACCAATAATTATTTGATTTCAAGTTTTACAGCTTTTATTAACTTAATAACGTGGTTATGTTGCCTTTATTTTGAATATAACTCTTATCTGTCTACCTGTTGTACTATTACCTCGTCTACCCGTATGCTCTTTCTTACAACATTTTCTCAAAAATTCAAGATTTTTAAAAACTGATTGCATTCTGCCATGTAGCTGTGTATTCTGCTATGTAGTAAAGTCCTTTAGGGTGGAAGTCCTAGGTTTGGTGATTTTAAAAGCATTATATTTAGTAAGTGTTCAAATATAACCCTTAGTACTTAATGACCTGGAAATCTTCTGTTGGATTTTTTTCAAATACAGAAAAGAAATATGCATTGATCAGTTTTGCCTTTCAGCCAATTTTACTTTGTTTACAGCCTCTTTCTGGAAGTGGTGTTATACCATTGGTGTTATTTCTTTTGTTGATAATTTATGTCAAACATACATGTTTGTCTTTCTGGCTTTACATCTGACAATACAGATTTATTTCTGTAGTCTTTAGCTTCCCTTATGCTTTCCCTGCACTTTATAATTTCAGTTTCATAATAATCTCTTTATTCTTTTTTTTTAAAAAAATTTTTATTTTTTTATTTTGGGTTGCTACCTCTAAATGCAGTTCTCCATTGTTTAAACAAAGATGACTGCAATTAAGTTCTACCAAATGCAACACTTGTTATGACTTCTGATTTTAGTTATATAGCTTTGTCTCAACATTTTTGTTCCCAGTATTTTTTTCTGATGACTTTTTGCATTGGGAAATTTAGCACAATTGAATAACAAATTATGTATAATCACTTGTTGAGACTGTACTCTGTACTCCCATGTTGAATACAAGTATCACAGTAACTGATCTCCGAACAACCACTGGTTTAGAGCCTAGTAATCCATTAATTTTTATTCATTATAGTAAGATAAAAAGTAGAGGTATTTACTGTTTTGTGCAATATCTTTGCCTTAGTCGATTAACTTCTATAATACTAACAAATGTGACGATTCAGTGCTCATTGCATGAAAAGTTCTATATATCAACTAATTAGAAGTCAACTCAAAGTACTCAGCTATAATTTTTACCCATTACAAAGGCTTTGAAGAATGAGTGACTTCATTTTCCAGTTTGATCTGGAGCTAATATGTGGGGGGTTTGTTTGTTTGTTTGTTTTTTGTTTTTGTTTTGTTTTGTTTTTTCCTCACTTAATGCATATTGTTGCATTCTGCAAAGGAGAATGTAGAGAATTCTGCACATCTGATAATGAATTTGAATTTTAGTTGCATTGCTTGCTGGTATTAGTACCCTGTGTTTCTAGTTTTGGCATATCAAAAATTCATCCTTTTTAAGTGGAGTGAAATCAAGATTGAGAACTTAGACTAAATTAAAGGAATTTACATATGTTGTCAGAGAAGAAAATGAGCAGTCCTGCTAGAGGAATCAGCAGGCATAGCTTCTGCAATTGTAGGTCAACATGTAGATCAGAATTATTGATCTTCACTAATTATTGTGTATTTCTTGATATAAGTCGCTACAGTTCCTACACCTTGCAATATGAATTATTGAAAGCTAAAAATAGCTGACTGGAGACTGGGATTCTGTTTTGACTTGCATGTTCTGATTTTCATTCTAAACAACAAGTAAAACCTAATGATATCCTCAGAAATTGCTTCTGTTTTTCTGTTCACAGTGGATGGGTCATGACACTTAAGGTAAAGCAATGTGGCTTGAATTAGTGTCTGAAACTTTTGAGTATGACAATAGCAGTGTTATGTCAGGTCTATATCAATTATTTGAGTTTTTCTTGGGAAAAGTGAACATCAGAATGGAATAAATATGCGGAGACAAAAAATGTTCTTTCATTAAAAATAGTTTCTAAAGGTTATTTCCAAATGTCACTGTGTAACTATGGAGTAATGATTCTTGTCAAGTGATAGTACCATACCAATTAACATACCATTTATTCATAGGAAGACACACTGAGCACATATATTCTGGATAAAATTCTTTAAATGTAATCTTTAAATCAATTATTTTACCCTGTTATGTCATCCAAATAATGGAAAAGAAATATGTGCTTGTACTTCTTTGTGTATCATGAGAACATGAGTTTCTTTTTGCAGG
The DNA here is from genome assembly GCF_963082525.1 of Nesoenas mayeri. Taxonomy (NCBI): domain Eukaryota; kingdom Metazoa; phylum Chordata; class Aves; order Columbiformes; family Columbidae; genus Nesoenas; species Nesoenas mayeri. Next base: position 24,962,405 of record NC_137542.1, on the reverse strand, counting down.
AAGGCAGATTCAGATTGCAGATTACCATTACTTGAATGATGAGTGGCCAATTAGTTTCGGGATCTGTTAATCTCACTGTTTCACTCTTTAGTTTTGCCATCATGAAAAACAGTATCTTAATGATAAGGGCTTAGTTCTTTCATCATTGCAAAGAACCTCTTAAAGTAATGCAAAACTGAAACAAAGGCTTTTTTTCAGAAAAGTAGTATGGCTTATATGCTGAAGTAAAGAAGTTCTAGCTTTGTCAAGCTTGTGTGAGTAAAGGTAAGGACTTATATTACGCATTTGTTCTATTAATTTCTTGTACTTCACATCTAAATATTTTGCCAGTATACGATGCATTTTAACTTACATCATAAAAAATGACGTATTTAATACAGACACACTTTCTAATTGCATTTTGATTTTGTCAGTAACTACACTTCCCAGTTCATGGAGGCCTAAGGAGTGAATTTACTATAGTCCTTCACATAAACATGTGAAAATTCACATAAGTTTTAAAAGACATAATACTTTTAAAAACTGAGGATCTGTGGCAAGAAGAGTTTTTACTAGTTGAGTATCTCAAATCACCCTTTCTTAGCAACAAAAAGATCGCAGAAAGAACCTATTGGTTTATTAAAGCTCTGTTTTACTGAACTGAAGTAGTGACATCTCCCTGTGTTTATATCATGTCAGGCTTTCACAGAAAAATGCAGATATTGATTAACTAACTCTGCAGCTCTCCCATTAAGGTACATAATTTCTGTCTTGGTTTTACAGCTGAAGCAAAAAGCAATTAACTTTGATGCGTGAGAATAACCAGTGGGACAGCTTTTTCTCTTACTTGCACGTTTTATATAGCAAAGTAACTGAGAGTGTTCTTGGTTCATACCAGTATAAATGTGAGAAGATGTAGTTCCAAATGATTAATGATAATGCAGTAATTTTAATGCTAATAAAATCCATCTCCTCATTTAAAGAACATTCAAAGAGCCCAGAGTCAGGGAGTGGGACTGATAAATCTTTCTCACTAATGCATGGGAAAGTGGGCTGAAGAACCTGTAATAAATCTTTGAGGTGTGGTTTTAAAAACCCATTATCCCTCCAGCAAATGCATCCAGTGTCAGTGCAATTAACTTGGGTGCCTTTAACATGACACAGATGTATAACTACATGATCTATCAGTATGCTCAGTCAACTATGCATCCTAAAGAGAAGTCTGCATGAGACTGTCAGTGCAGTAGGATGCACTCATCTAAACTCCTTTTTGCCACTGTTCATCTGTATGTGAACTTTTTTAAATAATAGGGTTATTTGCATGTTATAACTCTCTGATTTCAGTGCATAACATGTGTTTACAATTGATTGGACTCACAAAGTGTGAGAGGATTAATATTTCTTTTAAAGTTGTACATTCAGTTTTACAAGTTTTGTTAAACAATAATGCCTGCATCGCTTTTCACCTGTCTCCTTGGCCATGTGTAAAAGGAGAACATCTCTACTGGAGTTCCGCTACTCTGAAAAGGTTAGAAAAACAAAAATCCCCACAACCCGGAGCTAAAATTGGTGAGATAAATAGTAAGCAAAGTCCTACTTTATGCTGTGTTTTACTAGAATTATTTCATTTAGCAACTGGACAGATCTTAGAGTTTCTCCTTATAGAGTTTCTATTTGTTTTTCTTGATTGCTTGTTACTTACACCAGGACTTTATCTTTTTTTCTTCTGTGAAACAAAGTATACTGCTTTATATTTAATTCCTCTTCATTTTCTACATGAATTGTGACAATTCTGACAGTTTTCTCCTTGCTTTTCTTATACAGGCAGTTGAGATTACAAATCCAGGATATTTTAATGAAAGCTGTGCAAAATGTGTGTCTATGTATACATGATGTTGCACTGTGGAAGAAATCCTTAACTTTGAACAAGGTGGTAGTCTCTGGAATAACTGATGCATGCTGTTACAGGCAGAAAGAAGCAGGCAACAGCCTTCACTGTGACAAAGCCCAGTTTACAGCCAGGAAGGGTTCAAACTGGGTGGTATGTGTGTGCATTTGCAATGCCAACCTGTGCAGTGCAGCAAGGGAAGGACCGGGCATTAATTTGACATGAACTGTTATGCCTCTAGGATTACACATCTATATCACACATCTACCACCAATCACAGAAGATGCCACTGTTATTTACAGAACACTGGATGTGGAGGGGGAACTACAGGAGTCTTTGAATCCACATTGTGAGTTAGGTGCTTTAATTGATGCCTTTGCGCATGATTTCAGCCTTGTTTGCACCACTTTGAACACAGCTTTGGTGTGCTTTAGTGCATACTGCATAGCTACAGTATAGAGACAAGGAAAATTTGCACCTACAAGGGCCTTGCCAGGGCACTAGTTTGCTAAAGTATGTTCACTCAGTGAGTCACTCAATAGCGTGATGCTGTAATTGCAGACTGTAAATTCTTATCTTCTCTATATCTCCATTTCTCATATGTAAAATGGGAATAATATAAACTATCATCTGTTCCATATGTTGAGGACAATTTCTCTTTGTGAAATGTTCTGTTGCTGTAGTGAAGATCTGGTCTTAGACCTGGCTTTGAATAGTGGGCAGCAGGTGGTACATGGAACTAGGTGTTAAACTGTTAAGATAGAACAAACCATTCTGCAGCTGCCCATGAGGTAAACACCGCTGCACCAAGTAAAGCAATTTCTGTTGAAAAAGATAGTATGTGATGATATCAGTGACAGCACTTGAATTATATTTCCAGAAACACACATTTCTGACAGCTTACTAGAAACTCCCTGACCTTAACAGCAGTTAAAAATATACCTGTTCCTTTCTGTCTTTAACTTTCATTTAGTGTACACAAATGATATTGGTATAAAAATCTTATAAGATATGAAAAGTATAGATGGAATTACTTGATTCTGGGTTGCTTTTGATCAGGATTAAATGATGATTCAAGAACTCATTCATTTCGATCTTTTACAGGTGACTGAGAAAAATGTATTTACACAAAACACATTTAATTTCAAAGGATTCCATTGCTTGGATTTCTGTCTGTTATTAGTCCTAGCAAATTTAAGTTTTTTTGTGTGAAAAATTAAAATATTTCATCACAAATAACCACAAGGGGGAGCCCATGTCACCACGTTTTTTTTTTTTTTAAATATACTCAGCAGGCGATCCTGTGTTTAAAGAGTTAAACACGAGCATTTTCCTTTAGTAGTTAACAATATTCAGGCTTCTGTTCAGCCGGGCCTAGTGAAAAGTTATCTTATGCAGTATATTTCTAAATGTTACCTTTATATTGGGGAAGGATTAAATAGGTAAAATTCTTATTTTGGATAAAAACAGAATAAAGAAGGTATTAAAACTCATTTGACTCAGTTGTTCTCTACTGAATTCAGAAGTTTTGCTATCAACTTTATTGACATCAGAGTTTCATCTTCATCCTCTTAAGGAAAATACACACAAACTTACACAATCTTTAGATTCTGTTGATTTTATTCATTCATTTAAGAATTTTTAAGGATTAACGTAGATTAACATGGTGGTCATAGCTACTATATAGTTTTCATCAACCATTCATTACAAAAAACTGCTTGAAGCCCTTTGTGCAGTGATAAAATTGATACAGTGCTCATCAATATGTCAAGATGTTTCAATGGAAAAGTATAGAAAAGTATAGAAAAGTAGAAGAAATACATTGCCAAGTCTTCATATCACTGAGAAAATACATTTCAGTGGCTGCTTTCTTGAAATCTGTTAATTAAATGTGGACATAATGTATAACTGGGGGCCTTAGATCTACAGTGCCTTCCCAGAGAGCTGTCTCAGAACTAGAACAGCGTATGGTAAAATAGACTGTTTCAGTTGGAAGAGACCTACAACAATAATCTTGTCCAATGATGACTAATTGGTCCATCCTAACCAATTAAGGGATGACCAAAAGTAAAAGTATGTTGTTAAGGACATTGTCCAGATGCCCTGACAGGCATGGAGCACCAATAGGATTGGGGCATCAACCACCTCTTTAGGAAGCATGTTCCAGTGTTTGACTACCCCTCGGTTAAAAAAAAAAAAAAAAAGAAAAAAAAATTAAAAAAACTTCCTTATGTCCAGTCTAAGCCTCCACTGGCACAGCTTTGAACCCTTCCCACACATCCCATCACTGGATCCCAGAGAGAAGAGCTCAGCACCTCCCTCTCCGTGTCTCCTACTCAGGAAGCTGTAGAGAACAATGAGGTCCCAGAGTCCTCAGCTGCTACTCAGAGTTCATGCATGATGGCCCTTCCAAACAGCTTTGTTCTTCTCCTCTGGATGCATTCAAGGACCTTCACATCTTCTTAAGATGTGGTGCCCAGAACTGCATACAGCACTCAGGCTGAAACTGCACCAACACTAAATACAGCGGGATAATCCCCTCTTTTGAGCAGCTGGTTACACTGTGTTTGGTGCACCTCAGGATACAGTTTGTCCTCTTGGCTGCCAGGGCACATGTTGCTGACTGGTACTGAGCTGCTGCCAACCAGCACCCCCAGGTCTCTTTCTGCAGGGCTGCTCTCCAGCCACTCCCCTCTCAATTTATACTTGTGCCAAGCGTTACTCTGTCCTAGGTACAGAATCCAGCATTTGAACTTGTTAAGTTTCATCCCATTAATCATTGTCCAATGCTCCAGTCTGTCTAGATCCCTCTGCAAGGCCTCTTCTCCTTCAAGAGAATCAACAGCACCTGCAAGTTTGGTATCATCAGTGAACTTGCTAATGGTGCATTTAACTCCTGCATCCAGATCATTGATAAAAATATTGAGCAGAACTGGTCCTAGAATTGAACCCTGAGGAACAGAGATGGTGACTGATAACCAGCCAGATGTAGCCGCATTCACTAGAACCGTTTGAACTCTACCCTTCAGCCAGTTCTTCACCCAGTGCACTGTGAAACCACTCATCCCACAGCTGGAAAACTTGTCCAGAAGGATGCTGTGACGGACAGTATCAAAAGCCTTAATAAAGTCCAGAAAAAAATACATCCACCACCTACCCTTCATCTACTAGGGGAGTGAGATTATCATATCAATAGTAGGACATAAAATTAGTTCAACAGGGTGTTCCCCTTGTGAACCCATGTTGACTGTGCCTGATGATTACATTATTTTTAAAATGTTTTTCTATTGTACCAAGTATAATCCTCTCCACAATTTTTCCAACTACTGAGGTTATACCAACAGGTCTGTATTTCCCTGTGTCTTCCCTCACGCCCTTTTTGTAGACTCCAATGACATTGGCTAGCTTCTGGTCAGCAGGGATCTCCCAAGACTCTCAGGACTAGGTAGAGGATTGAAAGGGATCCTGCCATAACAACCACTAGCTCCTTCAAAACTCTGGGGTGAATCCCATCAGGCCCCATTGACTTGTGAACATTCAGCTGATACAGCTGGTCCCTTACAATTTTAGTGTCCACAAATGAAAAGTCATTGTTCCCTCACTTGTGGTCCTTTGCCTAAGGGGACAAGGTAACCCAAGGTCTATCAGTATTATTAAAGACTGAGGCAAAAAAATGCATTGAATGCCTCCACTTTTTCTTCATCCTTATTAGTCAGATGACCATCTTAACAATGATCAGTACAATGCTTTCTTTAACCTCCTCTTGTTAGTAACACACGTAAAAAATCCCTTATTATCTGACACAACACTGTGCAGTTTGAACTCTAATTGAACTTTAGCTTTTCATTTCTTCTCCCTGCATATATGAACCACAGCTCTGTGATCTTCCTGCAAAGCCTGATCTCGCTTCCAGAGGTCATACTATTTGTTTTTCCTCCTGAGGTCCACAAGGAGTTCCCTGTTCAGCCAAGCTGGTTTCCTGCCACGCTTGCTTGACTTACAACACAAGGGAACTGCCTGCTTCTGCTTCTGAAAGGTGATTCTTAATGGCTGACCCACACTCATGGACTCCTAAACTCTCAAAATTAAATTCCCAGGGTACTCTGCTAAATAGCTCCCTGAATAGCTTAAAGTTTTCTCTCCTGAAGTAGGGTAGTAATTCCACTGTCCTTTATTCTCATTAAACTGAAAATTTAAAACTCAGCCACTTCATGATCACTGTGGCCAAGACAGCCACCTATCATCACACCTCCCACAAATACTTCTCTATTGACAAACATCAAGTCTAGGAGGGCATCGTTCCTACCTGGCTCACTGAGTACTTGTGACAAGAAGTGTATCTCCTACAAACTTCAAGAATTTCCCAGACCTGCTCATCACAGCAGTATGCCATTCCCAGCTGATGTCTGGGAAGTTGAAATCTTCCATAAGGACAAGGGCTACTAATCCAGAAATTTCTCCCAATTGCCTACAGAATAACTCATCAGTGCTTACATCCTGACTGGGTGGTTAGTAGTAGACACCCTCTACCACATCTCCTTCATTTTCCATCCCTCTAACTCTCACCTGCTGGTGGCCATCCTGAGTTGACTTCTATGCATCACAGGTGGCAGAGTCTTATCAATAGTTACAAGAAGTCGTTCTACATAAGAAGTTACAAGGAAAATTAAGGAAAAATGCTGCTAGGTGGACCAGGGAAGTAACTGATGTGGGAAAAATGTTTACATCCATTTTTTCATAAGGCAACTACAGTCAACTGGATAAATAACTGATAACAGAGATAATTGGGTAAGTGGTCTGCATCGTATAGGGAAAAAATGGGTTATATAATACTTGGATAACTTAGATATTTGCAACTGATTGGGCCTTCTGTGATTCTTCCTGGGCTACTGTGCTTGAAGAACAGACAGATGAAACCTCAGCCATAAATGTAAGCATTTGTCATTGTGGTGGAAAAGGTACTGGCAAACTCTAAAAGCCCTTAAGTAATGCTTGTCTTTGAAAGGAGGAAAAAGAAGGAAGCCATGAATTTTACTGTGCTAACAACAACAAATTCCTGGAGAAATTTGCAGACAAAAAAATCAGATTTCACTATTAATGGTGAAGAATAAAAATGAAAAACAGCTACCCTTTTCCAATCAATCTATCCCCTTTCTGCAATATGCTAACAGGCCTTATGGAGAGACTAAGAACAGAAGATATGAAATAGGCTTTTGACACTGTTCTCTGTGTTGTTCTCATGAGCCATCAAGGGAAACCAGCTAGGTGTAAATATCTTCAAATAAATGAAAAAGTGTTTGGAATCTGTTTCAAGAGCATACAGATGTTGTTTGTTTTCAGTACAGGGAGAAAGCTTCAAGCTCTTTACAGTCTTTGTTCTTTGGCCTGTACTGTTGTGAGTTTTCAGGGATGACCTTTACAATGCTGTAGGCAGCTTCTTTCTTACATTTGCAGCTGACACCAATATGAGGGGCTGTGCCACAGCTTTTCCAGTCAGGATTAGGTAATAAATTTGAATATGTATCAACATTATGGTGCTGCACGAAAGACAAAGAGCGGAGAAACTGTGTAACTTCTGACATCTTGACTGTTGAAATCTCAAGCCTGCTACTCTTTATCATTGTGGTGGAAGATGTATCAAAACCAGGACAAAAGTAGAGTTATAGACTGATACTTCATATGCAAAAGTGTAAATACACAGTCATACATACGCTGGTATAGAGAAATGATTTAACGTGCTTCATATATGTACTATACCCCAAATAGGCAGTCTGTCCTAGGTACCAGCCAAGTAAAGCGAACAAATCTTTTATCAGTAAATACAAAGTGTCCAGTAAAAGCACGTGTCCTGTAAATAGATTGTCAGTTACATGAATTAATTAGTTTTTTTTCCTGAACATTAGCTGTGGCTGAATACTCCTTAATGAAGGCATTGGGTTGAATAGTAAAACTATTTTAAGACATAAAGGATTACTAGGAATAATTCAATTAGTTTCTCTAGCAGTTCATAATCATTTAATTATATGTCCTTTTCTGTAAGTTTCAGATCAGTGAACTGAAAAAAAAAATATCTATTCTGCTAAAGCAATTGCATGATATATTTACTGGTATATAGTACGTTTTTATTTAATAGTAATATTAATTCTTAACTCTGATGCTGCAAAATTGATGTTTTATGAAATTCAGACTATATACTCTTTCAGGTTTTTCTACTCACTGACCATTTATTACAACTACATTTCAGACCAAACACAGCTTCCATTACTGGCAATAGGAAAGAACTTAGTGGCTTCTGTGAGAGACAGAGTCTTCCTTTCATCTTCACTCAGAGATTTTGAGGTTCATCCAAAGTTTATAGGTGATCTTCTTCCCACTGTTTTACAGCAAACCTGAAAAAATCTGACTAGTTCCTGCATGTGCAGCAGAAGCTGTGACCTGTCTGTAAGGCCCCTTCTGAACTGACTCCAGGCCTGGGCTATTTGGATCTCTTTCTTTCAACATTGCCCTTTCGGCATTGCATATTCAATGGCTTCTCATTTTCTTAGGGGACAGTAATAAGAAGGGAGAAGAATATTTATGGAGGAAGACAGAAAGTATTGATCAGCAACAGTCAGTCTGTGTCTGTTTTTAGTCCATTTTCAGGGGCAAAGGCTACCAAGCATGAGAGGATCTGCAGCTAAAACTAACCAAGAGATGAGAGGAAATGGTATAAGAAGGGAATTTTCAGTCAAGGCAATGAAACTGTGATGTAAGAACTCCTGAGTCTGTCACAAACTCCTTGTGCTATCTTCATCAAACTTCTCAAAGAGAAGTGAAGACTCAGGAATTCAGATATTAATCTATTTGGTTCAGATTTTATTTATTGACTGATAATTACACTTTTACTCTCAGAAGATATGTTCCTTAGCTGTCAAGTATTCTAATAACACGGTCATCATAGAAAACGCAGAATTATCTTGGTAGAAGGGTACAGGAAGAATGTTAGTTAAAAATTATATATAATTTTACATCTTGTTAGGAAATCTATCATGTGAAATGTGAAAGCAAGAGAAAGAAAGAAGCCTAAATTATTTAACAGAAGTCCAATGAGCCAATTTAATAGAAACATTTCAATTGTAGTACCTAGTATGTCAAGATTGCGTAGGTGAACCATTATCGGAAATTGATTTTAAAATTATACAAAATGCAATAGAAATCTGTTTCTGTGCTTTCTTCCATAGGAGAATAGCAACAAATCTTCTATTGATCATCGTGACAGGAGTTTCCTGCCAAAATGGAAGTTTTCTTCTTCTCTTTGAAAATTCATGTTTGTATCCTGTCTTGTAGAGAAATGATTTGCGGCACCATGGTAAAGCTCTTGGCATTTACAATTGCTTTCATGCTATGGGAGCAAAGAGGCTTCAGAGAGAGGACAGAGATAAATCAGTTGCCAAGGGGACAGAATGTCAAGTGGAGAAAAACCACAGGGGGTATTTGAGTGGAGGAGGCACACAATACCTGGCTGCCGCTCTCAGATGCTAGGATTCAGTAGGCTGTAACTAGGCAAAAAAAATTGACTTACAAAGGACTTCAGATTGCTTTGTGAGAAGTGATTAGACGCAGTCTCATAATATGATTATCAGCTGTGAACCTGCCTTGTCTTCAGAGCACACAGCACAGCCCAGAGGATTCACGACACCAAAGGCATTTGGGACAGGAGTTTAACAGGCTGAACAGGAGGCAAATAAGTCACTGGCTGTCTTCACATACACTCAGTGCACACTAGTTGTCCATAAGACTGAGTGTGATGAAGGCTGTCAAAGTGAGAACTAACTGAAGATAAACAGCCAGCGGACTGAGAGAGTAATTGCTCACCATTGTTAGCCCACCATTCATGCTTGATAACTCCTGGGTAGCAGGAAATGGCAGTGTGGAAGCCACACAGTTCAATTTACTGTCTGTGAACTGACTTCTGTAGCTACCATAATACTCACCTCTCACCCTGCAGAACAGCAATTCTGCAGGCTCAGGAGAAGAAATAAAAGGAATGTAGAAATAATTAATTTATTTGAAGTTGAATTAAAGCAATTTTAAAATTATCTCCAGATTTTTGAAATCTTAAAATTGATAGAACCAAATACGGATTTGAAAGCTTCTTTCCATTTATAATTTTATTTGTAACAGCAGACCAAGGAAACAAATGTGATATTTACTGTCCATTATTTTCTTGTCAACAACAGTGACTACAACTAATGAACAAGTTCTTCTGCCCTTGAATGTAGAGAACAAGGACATTGCAATAGTATTACACGGGAGTGTGACAACTTCAACTCATACTGAAGTGAAACTCATCTGCAGCTAACCACATGAATAAACAGCTTATGGATTGTCAAGGTGCACCCCATTCACATCTACAAAACACTTTTTTAGTTTCGCACCATATAAAAAGATGTACCTAAATGCACATGAGGTCGTGCAAACACAGATGTTTTTTCACATCTAAATGTGCAAAGTCTACACTGTATATGTGGAAGACATGTAGTACATTAAGTAAGTAGGATTAGATGTATATATATACCTATATATTATTTTGTAAATGTGCTGCTAGAATTCCATGAAAAGGAACAATCTTCAGTGTCATAAGGGGACAAAATCCTGCTGCATGCAAGCATCTTTTGTAAACAGCTCACATTTGTGGGTAGTAGCTGAACAGGAACTACTCATTTAGGCATCATTTCGCTAGAAGAAGCGTCATTAAGGTAAAATGTTTTAGGAAAAAGTGAAAATTAAGTCACACCATCATGTATTATTGAAGGCCACATGTACATCTTACTTGTTTTGTTCACTTATATAAGTTTTCAGAAGTCTGCTGTATTCACTCAATTCTTTGTTCTCAGCTGCACTAGAGCTCTGCACATTGTGCACAGAAGGAGAGTTTGGTGGCAGAGAACAAATCTTGACTCTCAGTTGTCCAGCTCTAAAATCCGTATACATCCTTGAGAATAGGAGCTTTCTGTGTGTAGCTCTCACTTCAGGGATGCAAGTTCCTTCTGTTTGTTGTTTCTCATAGTGCCACTACAGGCTTCCTGCTTAGAGGAAGCAAGAGGCACAAATATTTACTTCAGCTGAAAGTTTTTAATGACTTTCCTGGTTGGTTGTATCCAGTTCCCATGCCCTATATGCCTCCTAAGAAGTGGGAACGAGCTAGAGTGAATTAGTCTTATCCTTTGAAGTCAGTGAAATTGTCAGGTATTTTTTGTTTTGTTTTGTTTTGTTTTACATTTTCTTCCAAGTCTGGAGAAGTAGCCATTACTTTTTACTTTTCAGTTTTCAGGGCATTTCTGTTAACCGATGTCAGATTACTGATGATGCTTTAAATATTCTGGCTGAAAAGTATAGTAAAAAGTAACTGCCATTCAAATAACCTTGTGCAATGATATTAACAGTTTATTGTGACAATGCAGTTCTTTCAGCTTAATGGCAGCTAAGTTTTATCATCAATGTTGATCTAGCTCAATAAAGGTGTGCATGTGGACCATGTTTACATGAGAAGGTCGATTTTACTATAACTTCCAAGGAAAAGTTTTCTTAACTGTTCCCCAGCTGGGAATGTAGCTGCTGTAACACTATGCTTGCTTAGCAGAACTATAAAGCAGTATCCCATGCAGAATAACACCTGGGGATAACCTAGTGGTTTTGTCAGCAGGCTTATGTCTACCTGAGGGCATTAATCATTACAGTTAATCAGAGGTGTGTTTTTCACACTCTAGAGACACACAGCTATGCCAGAACTTTTAAGTGTAGATTGAGCATTGAGATTACAAGTGACTTGTCCTAGGGTTTGAGATAAGTTAAGAGAAAAGTCAAAACCCCATTCATTACCCTTCTCTCTGTTGTCTCTGGTAGGCCATTTACCTCGTTTGTGCTGTCCTTATGTCCATTGATGAGAAACCAGTTTTCATTCCAGCTGTGTTTATGTATTACACATTAAAACTACACAAACATCACCAATAGCATGAATCAGTTCTGATTGGGTGTGTCACTGTGAAGCTGTTGAAGTGTAAGACTGCACACATTTTTCTCTAAGATAATTTTGTGCTGTAACAGAGCTAATAAAAACTGTAAGAGTAGAGCTGAATGTATGAATGGCTTGTTTTCTGTCATTATACAATTTCAATTGTTTGATATGCCGTGTAACAACCTCAATATCAACCTAATTGAATTTTGTGTTTGAGATTATACAACAGGCATTAAATATGTATGATTAGCTAGAAGAAAGGTCAAATCCTGTGGAACATAAAGACTTTGATAACAGTAGGAGTTCTGTTAACATGATATTTGGGGAAATAAAGCAAGATAATGTACAAAACTGAGAATATGAGCTATTTTTGCAATAATTTGGTGCTTTTTCTTCTATTATAAGACACACATCTAGGAAGTGGAAGGAGTATACTGTGAATCTGTGTGTTACGTATATATTGCTAATCAAAAATCAAAATAATTATTTACATAAGGTATTTGGAATGTAAAGCATAAGAATGCATGTGTCACCCTGTGATAAAAGGAAATCTTGGCTTTGTAGTAGCTAAACAATAAACAGAAAAGTCAAGGGTGTGTATTGTGGCATTTTTTAACTACCCAGACAAAAGAATACTCTAAAGACGTCATGGTGGCTTGTCATTAAACTTCCTTCTATTACATGGAATCATAAAACTTGTAAACCTGTTGTTTCTTCTTCTGTGTGTGTGTTTCTGACATTCCATTTGTTAATGCTAACAACTGTGATGCAGGAAGATGGAGAAGCTCAGCCAGATGAGACCTATTTTTCTTTTGTTTATAGTCAGTGGTCCATTCTTTTCCTCAGATGTTTGCTTGGGGTGGGGGTAGGACAAAAAATTAAATGTGAATAAAGTTAAGGGTTATATAGAAGTTGATGTAGGTTACTTCTGAAATGTAGTGGAACTGTGTTTTAGGCAGAAACCTTTTTTGATTGGAGACGAGGCAGGTGGTCTAATAGCTCAAACAGCCACTTAATAATTTCCATCCAGCAGCAAAGTTCTTACTGTGATTTGTTGGAAATCAGAAGGACTATCAGAAATGCTGCTCTCTGACCTTCTTCCTAATGTGGAGTTTATTCACCTACCTTAGAATGTCCTCAGTGTACAATGAGGTGCTTGGATAAATTAAAATTTGGTAATGAACCCAGTCTTGGCTCCAGCACCTGCCTAATGGTATGTCAATGAATAGGATGAGACTGTAAGTCACTTGTATTTCAGTTGAGAAATACCAGACATGTGTGCATAGACTCTCCATAGTGATCAGCACATGGGTAGTAACCGCAAAAAGGCTTGGACTGTGTGTGTTAGCTGTACTGAATAAATGCAACCCATGCAAAGGGTCCCGTGCATGTAAGATGTACTGACTCAGTGTGTGTCACCTCTGTGTTTGCAGAAGCCTGAGAAGTTCAGAAGTCTGGTAGACATACAGAGCAGTAGCTTTGATCAGGCTGCTGGGAATGTGGCAATCCTGTACAAGTCGCCAAATATATCTGTTCGGGGAAGATGGTACATATGGATTACATGTGGTAGTCTCCTACTATGCAGCGTGTCATATCCTTCTTTGTTTTAAGACCTTATGCTTTGAAACACACAGTTTAATGGTGTCTTATGCGTCTGAAAAGCAGCTATCTATGTAAAAAGAGGAAACTATCTTTTTTTTTTTTCCCTAGGGGAAATTCATAGTTCCTGACGGTTGCTTTTTGCAAAAACTTATGGAAATTTTAATGATATTGTCAGTTGTCTTCAGTTAAACAAATTGCTGGAGTTGAACACTCTGAATCAGTTTCAATCTGAAGCACCTTGTTAACTGTTCATACTTGAGAACTCAGCTTATGTGTCATTTATTGGTAAGGGTGACATACATCAGATATTGCAGTAATATTATTCAATGAAAACTATAACCACTTGTGCTGCTTTTTCCAGAAAAGAATGTTGTTTTTTTTTTTTTTTTCAGAATTCAAAAACTTTGTGGTATGGTGCGTTCATTCAAATAAATTACACTAGCAAGAAAAAAGTAAAGTAACAATAGTCAACTGCACTGTCTTCAAAGCAGTTCTTTAACATTCTGTGCAAAGAAGATTTAGGATTATGGGAAACAAAATCTTGCCCATCTATCTGATTTTCTTCAGCAGATAAATCATATATGTGTGAAAGCTCTGAGGATTCTTAAATATTTTCTATTAGCTTGGCATCTGAATCTTTTCTTTAGAATGACATAAAATGTCTCTGTATGATGAATTGCTGATTCTTCATCTGTCCTTCTGTTTCATAGAATACAGTACCATGTACCACCATAAATTAATTTATATTAAAGCTCATGACAGGGCTTTGCTCTTTGCAGTGAATTGGAATTGTGTGTGATGCATAAGATCCCTGGCTAGTGTAAAAAAAAATCAGGAGCATCTAGCTCTCCATACCACCTCTCAGGAGTTGATCCGGTTTGCTTGTGTGTATGGTTTTATATTTCTTCTGTGGCAGGTGGGAAGAAAGGATGTTCTTATTTGCTGTAAAAGTCAGAGAAAAATACAATCCACGAGTGAAAGCGAACTCTTCATTATAGCTTCAAAAGTAGGAAACATGCTTATTGGTGAAATACTACTATTTTAATAAGAGCTTTCTAACTCACATAGTGGTATCAGGATCTTCTGTAGTAATTTTGACACAATCTCTAGTCTGTTTTTCCTCTTTCAAGGTTAGACACCCCAAATTAGGTATATATTGAACCACTTTAAGATTGGCCATATCATCATAGCTGATGAACAGAATCTATGTAGTTGCCCTATAACCCACGTGCCAACCTGGATGTCACAGTTAAAAAAAAAAAGAAAAAAAAGAAAACAACACACAAACCCCCAACAACAACAACCAACCCAAACAACCAAACAATCAAACAAATAACCAAAAGCAACAACAGCAACAAGCACCAACCAAAAAACCAAAAAAAACCCCACAAACAAAAAAGTCCACCTAACACTTAATTGATTTAAGACATGTCTGCAGTGATGTCAGCAGGTGCATGAAGTGTGAGCACATGGGCCACAGATAAAGCATTGCAGAGCAGAGCTCTGCCTGCCTGGCAGCAGGTCAGCCCAGAGGAAGCTCTTGTGTTTCTCCTGCTCTGGGTGGCTCAGTCACAGTAACCCCAGGAACCTCTTTACCATGATTGGTAGCATGTCCTTTAGACATATCTGTACTGGCTTTAAACTAGGTTGATTAAGCCCTGGGATCACCACAAAGAGAAATACAGCTCAGACTAACTGCATAACTATATATTTAGCTGCTTTGGGTGTTCATAGTGACAGCAGTTATGCTCCATGGTGCTTCAGTAATACACTTGTGCTGGTTTGACTGAAAAAGAATTTTCTTCATGCAGTTAGAAACCTCTCTTTTTCATAGCTAGCACGGTCATTATTTGGACTTTGAGAACAAGAGATAACATCCCAGCACAGAGCTAATGTTTTTAATTGCTCTGGTCTGAGAGCCAAGGACACTCTGAACACTCTGCCCACAGATGTGAGGCAGCATGGAAGAGGGGCATGGATGGGGCAGAACTTGACTGACATCCAGACTGATCAATGAGAGTATTCCATACTATTAGCATCATTCTTCATATTTAAGGAGTCAGGGCCTTCTGGTTTCTGTCTCTTGAATATTCTCACTCTTGCTTGCTCTAGGGCACAGCTGGGGGAGTTTGGTGAGGGACGTTTAGTTCAGCTTTTTGCCATTTGCAGAGGCCTCTGTCATTTCTGTCTTTTTCCTGTCTGGGATTGGCTGTTGGGACCAGGTGTGGCTTCCTGGGACTGGCTGCTCAGTTGCGGATGGAGTTCATTTAGAATTGCCTTGAGTACCTTTTATTTTTATTTTATATATATATATTTACTAGTAGTATATTAGTATTTTGTTATTTTATTAAACTGTGTTTATCTCACTCCAAGTTTCTCCCTTCCCTTTTGATTCTCTCCCCTTTTTGTGGGAGGAGAGGGTGAGTAAGCAGCTATCATGATTTTCTAGCTTGGGTTAAACCACAACAACACTAGAGTTCACTCAGCACTAGTTGAGGCATGTTGTAGAAGCTGTGGTCAAAGCAGCTGCAGACATTTGCTGAGTTCTTGACTGTTTAATTCTGCTTCCATTTCCTATGTGACTATGTATAGCTGCATGACAGAGTGAGAGCAGGTGGCTGCCCAATACAAAAACCCCTCTAGTTATAAACAAGCCAGTCAGGATCTATATCCTGTAATTAAAGTTTCACTCCTGTTCCTAACAGTTCTTCTCTGACTTCTCTTTTACCACTTTCAAAAGAACACCTGTTCCTCTGCTTATATGTAGGTCGTGTATTAAATATTAATCCCCTCTTACCTCTGTCCCCCACATTTTGTAAGATAGGAGTGACCACTATGCAAAATGTGAAAACATATGGAACAGGTTATGCAGTACATGGAGAGGGAAATTCCTCTCATGCTGAGAAATAGCAGAAATGTCATCAGAGGCAGAAAATAAAAAGTGCGGCACACTCTTTTCTTCCTAAGGTGGAATGAAAAGATTTCATAGAATCATAGAATGTCCTGAGTTGGAAGGGACTCATAAGAATCATCAAGTTCATCTCCTGTCTCTGTATATGACAATGTCACAGTTCACACCTTTTGTCTGAGGGTATTCTCCAGTCACTTCTTGAACATTGTCAGACTTGGGGCCATGACACCTCTCTGGGGAGCTTTTTCCTCATACTGTGTGCATTAGTGTAGAAGCACTTCAAATGTGGTTGATTTTGCCATTCACCTCATGGTGAGGTCTGAGGAATCTCATTGTCATGTACCTCCTTGAGCTTTGGTGTGCCAACCCACTGCTCATCACTGACTGCCCCCTTCCAATCTAGTTTAAAGCCCTGTCAATCAGCCTCGTTAGCCCCTGAGCAAACCCCCTTTTCCCCTTCTGTGAGAGATGCATCCCATCAGATGTCAGAAGACCTGGTTAAGAACAGATCATCCCACAGTTGAAAAACCCAAAGTTCTGCTGATAACACCAGCCTTGGAGGCATATGTTCGTAACTTGGCCTTACTTTTTCCATTCTGTATTCCTGCCTGTTACTGAAAGGATGGAGAAAAAATAACACCTGAGCACCTGTTCAATTGAGCAACTGCGCCAAGGCTCTGAAATAATTTTTGATTGACTTTAGACTTCTTTTTCCTACCTCGTCCCTGCCATAATGAAGGACCAATAATGGGTAATAGTCTGAGGACCTTACCAGCTTAGGGAGTCATTGAGAAATATCTCTTACCCTGGTCCCAGGGAGGCAACAGACTTCTCTGTGGATTGCGTCAGGTTGGCATATTGGAGCTGTGTTATCTTCAGAAGGGAGTTGCCTATGACAACTACCCTTCTTTTTGTCTTTACATGTGAGGTTTTGATGGGTTTGATGAGTTTTATGTGGGGTGTAGGTTGACTAGATGACCCCTCCATCTCAGAAGGGTCTTCATCATCAGCATCAGCTGTCTGACCATCCAGTTCCAGGGCCTTAGGTGTTGTGTACATGCACCTGGGAAGCTGCAGCAGGCTGAGAGTGTAACCCGTTTCCATTCTCCCCAGTCTACTGGGTCTACCCTTTCAGCCTGGTGAGAAGAAAATGTGGCACACTGCAGCCCATGACTTGGACTGCTGCATCTTCCCTCCCAGGCTCCGTTTGGGTGGCTGCATCAAGTCTTGTAGCTGGAGGCACCCTGAGGGACGCCAAAGGCACAGCTCTTTGCTGGGTGGATTCCATGGCTTCTACTGTTCTTAGTTCCCTGGTTTTGGGTTGTAGTCTCTGCTTGAAATGGCAGGGTCCTCCCTACTTGAGCTGCTGTGCTGCCTCACCCGTGGTCACCACTCCTGGTCACCTGCGCTCCCCAGGGGCAGATTAAATCTCCCATGATTGGTCCTGGCAATGCCTTCTCTGTGTCAGCTGCTCTCACGAGATCTGTCAGTTCTTGGGAGGCCTCTCTGCCTGTCCACTGGTGTCCCTGGCTCTGGGATTTCCCCCTTGCTTCCTCAACCCGCACTCTGCAGCAGAGCTCACCATAGCTGCTGCTGTGCTCTTTACTAATCACCGGATGAGAAGAGGCAAAAAAGAGTAATCATGATCACATGGGGTAAATGGGTTTCTAAAAAGAGATTTTTAAGTATCAGAGTGAAGGAAAGATGTCAAAGGAAAATGTTAATAAGAACAAAGTATAAACTTCAAAACACTGTAAGAAGTTTAAGTAAGATATCATTCTGCTTGGGAGGAATGCTCTTCTCTTTTGTATCCTACTAGATTCAGGAAATGTGCACATCATAAAGTTTCCAGCATACTGCAGATTTAAACTTATGATAAGAAATGTAAACAGGGACTTTGTTATCTAAGTGTATATTTGTCATGTTAAAGCGGCTATAAAACCTACTAGCTTCTCCTGTGAGGGTACTTTGGGACAAATGAAGAATAGTTTTAAGCTCCAGTCTGGTTTGTTGCAAAATACAGGTGTCTAGTGAATAATTCTAGTTAGTCACTAACCATACTGCTTAATTTTCAAGTCAGTTTGATCCCTGTGAGCTTTGAGTTGCAAGTTCAGTTGCAAGTGAGGCCTTTAGTCGCTGCTGCTCAGCAATAGCTTTATTAGTATAACACTAGAGAAGCAAGTAAAGAGTTGACAGTGAAGCAATGTGTTTGGTCTTCTGTTATAGATACTCTGACTTTTGGCAAGTCACCTCTTCTTAAATAAAATTAAACTAAAATAAGATGATATTATTTACTTGTCTCTTAAGAGGAATTACAAAGAGAATTTAACTTGCATTTCAAAGGATTCATATATTTTATTGATGCAATCCTCCAAAGCACCTAAGGAGAAGGAAAAAAAAAAGTGCTCAGTGCAATGTTATTTTATAACAATATAGTGCAGAAACAGAGAAAGAAGTTTTCCTTATTCTCTAACTCTGAGCAATGTTTAACTCTGATTGATGTTTATATTATCATACCGCTAAAGGTACCTTATAATGCATTGAGGAAAGATGGTGAAATAAAATTGCACATCTGCCTAAGTAGAAAATTTAAAAGGTTCTGTAAGTTTCATTTTGGAAACTGGATAGATTTTACTCAATAGATTTATGTTTATGTGTTATTAGTATGCTAACAAAGTCTTTAAATGACCATATATGTCAACATCTGCTGCTTTCAAGGCTAACCATGTAACTTCCTTCTTTAATTGTTTTTTTCATTTCATGCACTTCGTTCCTCTTTTCTAATGGATTGTGTGTAGCTCTAAGTCCTGGGAGAGAGGCTGAGTCCTTCCAGGTTCTGAATTATGGTCTACTGGACACTGTCCAAAGAGACTGTTAAGGACAGAGACAGGGAGCGTTGATACGTAAGAAATTAGGTGCTGTCCTGAAAGATTTGTATTCACATTTTCATCCACCAAAATCTTCAGTTTATACGTCTAGGTTTAAGGACTGAGGATGAAAATTTTATACGATTAGATATCCTGAAGACGTTTCCATCACTCTTATCCCCAGAGAAGGAGATTCAGATAGAGGGATTAGTACTTGATTACCCACTTCTTTCCATGGGATTGTTTAGAAGTTTCTGTTTTGCTTGTTTCTTCCCACATTATACCAGAACTGGACAATAGGAAATCATCTGTCCTTCTCTATGAGTTTTTGCAACTTCTTTGATGTGTCAAGTCCTGCCTATTTAAGAAAAAGAAAACTGAAACAATTTAGAAAAAAACTTTGAAATATTTTACTTTTTGCGTCTTGGACTTACTTTTCGTCTTTTTTCGTTTTGCATCTTGGATTTGATGTTTCTGTTATTTCATCCTTTTCTCCTCAGACTTAGAAAACTAGAAGTATTTGATTGTCATTCTCTAACTGCCAGATGCATAAGCTCCATGGCCAGGGACTGTCTGGATCTGCACATACTGAACATTGGCAGAGTGCTGAGCATTATCCATGCATATTCATCACATATTTTGAAGCTAACTGCACTCAATGTAACTGGGCTCATATAGCAAGGAAGTTTTATTTTTGCTTTTGCATCAATTAGTTTTAAAACAACTAGGGGCAGTTTGATTTGTATCTACATTATTTCCAATTATATGCACATGCTAATGTTGGTGATGCTATGTGTTGGTATTTGTTATGCACTTGCGGAACTCTGTGTAGTCCATAGGATTTCTAGTGCCTGTACTTCTTACTTCTCCATAGGCTTGTGGGCATGGTGTTACACAAATGGCATAATATAGTGCATAAGAATGTCTCCTACATGTTTCACAACACAGAGAATGCTAAAAATATTGTGAAGGTGGCCCCCCATTCAGGTACTAAAAGCTACACTTTATTGCAGAGTGTTTTCTGCAGACTGAATTTCATATGTAGAAAAGACAGTAAGTTGCCAGGTCTCATTGAACATGAGTTGAACTCATTACACACAGCTTTAGAAAAAAAAAAACATGGCTGGGTTAGAAACTGTTTCCTCAGTGAGAGGATATGCGTACTTCTTATGATAGTGAACACAACACAGACACAAAACCCAAAAATTGTAATTGGAAGCACTTTTGCTATTAAGAAATTAATTTCTTGCTATGAAGTCTTTTGTTGCAATTAACCATCATTTCCTCTATTTATTTTGGTAGCTTAAATCAATGTATAGTCCTGCATTTGGCCAAACAGTTGAGGAAACCGATATGGCTCTAGATATAGCAGCAGAGAATACATTGTTAGAGCTGTTTGCTCAAGAAGCATGTCATGGCTAGGGAAGATCTGCCCTGTGAGTCAGGATGGTCATCATGCCATGGCAGGCAAATCTTGTGAGGGAAGGATCCAGCCATGTTATGTATGTGCGGTAATGGAATCAATATGTGTTGTAAACTTCAATCCTAACTGTTACTACTATGTACTTAATTTTCTTATAATATAATTTGTTTTTTGAAAAAATGCCGTTTTTTTCAAGGAGCAGAGACTGTGTAACCCTAAGGGGTTGCAAAGCCAAGCATGTTTTGATGATGAAGCTGGATATCATGATAACTGTATACTGTATATCTACAGACAAGTTGTGCAAGTATGAATGGCCACTGAGTTTTATTGTTTTCAGCTATCATTCAATGTTCTGACAGGGACATTTTAGGCAGGTATGTTTAGGCACATACCTAAAAAAGATGTTTGTTATTTGCTTTCACCTTTATGTGCTGCATTTTAGCTGAGAGAAACTGTTGTTCACTTTGTAGTGACTCAGTGTCCTAAATTGGAGTATTTCATTTTCAGCTCATCCTCATAAGTCATGGATAAAAGCCTACTGGAGTTCAGTACCTAGTTCTGAACAATCTGGTACAAATTTGAATGCTGAAAGGAAAATGTTTGCCCATCTGTAAGTCTCATAAGTTTGAATATTTCAGCCATTCAAAAAATCATACAGGTCTTGCTTGTATTTCAGAGACTGTGGTTTCTTTAGTGGAGGTGTCACTGTGATAGTATATGAGTCTTGAAACAACAGTTAGTCTTTCTCGCTCTAGTAACTGCAACACTTTGAATTACTAAATTGCTGGAGAAGTAATTAACTTTTTTCTATATAAATACTGACAAACATTTCACTGCTTACAATAGAACGCTATTTTTTCTTGCCTTTTAAACACATGTAAATGAAAAAAACAGTTACAGTGTTTATTTAAGGAGTGAGATACTGTGACAGCATCTACTTCAGTTAAGCTTTCTTTTTCTTCTACAAAATCCTGAGTTCGCTGAAGCGAACTCCTCATAATTCCTTCTAACTGTGTGGTTCTAGGTAACTGGAGCCACAGAAAAAACTGAGGTAGCAGAGACTACTTCTGTCCATCTGTCATGGGTATTTTGATGGTGCCTGATGATAATAATTGAACTGCTCCTTCCTTATGCTTGTTAACCACATTGGTGCATGTTTTAGCTAAGCCTGCTAGTTACTCATGAAAACTGGTATCGAAGCAAAAATATAGCATTTCTTCCCTAACAGTCCTCTAGCATGCTCACACCTACAGAATTCTTGGGTAAACAAATGCTGCTCAGATTTATATACTCCAAATGAGAACATGATAGTAGACTCCAGCAGAAAGCGTCTTTGTAGTCTCTTCAGAATAGTAAGATTTCATGGTGTTATCTCATATGGTGATTCGGCATAAATTTTATTCTAGCATATTTTATATGTTTATATATATATGTGTGTGTGTGTGTGTGTTCTGATGCCAGGCATACCTTAGTAGCTATTCTGCCATTTTAGCTCAATTAGTGCTCTAAAAGCCCATGCTTTTGTGACATAGTTGTAAACTCCCCAAGTTTATTATCCAGCTTTGGTGAGATAATTCATGAACAAACATGCAGCAGTGGGTTTTTGTCTTGATATAAGATTGACATTCATGAGCTGCTTAGGCATGATAACTGCAAGCAAAGCTAGTGGATCTCACATTTAGAATTCAAATGAAGTAACCTGTTTATAGAACATTAACTGTAACTCTTGGTTGCATATAACTCATTTATATTCTGGGAATCATAAAATTCTCATTGTTATAAGTAAGCATGTACATATAAAAGCCTGAGGACAAGGTGGAGGAGGCCTCTTAGTATGAGAAACAATTTTCAACAAAGATTATCTTGTTGATCTAGTAAAAATCCTTCTCACTGACAGTTTTTGTACAAATTTCTTTTAAACTGAAGCCATAATATAAGCAGGAGCAGTGAGTGCATACATTTTAGAGTAATTAACTTAAACTACTTCTATCATGGTCTTCCTAGTATGCTTATTTGAAATGTACCTTGAAAAAAATCATTCTTTCTTAATTTCGTGCTGTTGTGCTTGTAGCAGATATACTTTGGAAGTAATACCTTGATACTGGTATGTTGATATTTGTGGCTGTAGAAGGTGACTGATACAGGAATTTGGGCTTTAATAGGCAGTTGTCACCAGGTTCATTATCTTGCTCTGAGCCCTACACCAACAAGCAAAAGAGGGTAAGACACTTGTCTGAGGTTTAATATGCTGAAAGTAACTAGTATTCCTTTTCATTGTCGATCTTTTCTGCCGTAAGAAATATTCTATAATTTTGTTTCTTTTGTAGCATTTTCATTGGCAGTTATGGGAATTCAAACATGGCCCATGTGGCATAACCTTCTGTGTGAAAATATAGAGTGGACTACACTAAAGAATAGATGTACGCTAATCACACAATGTGAATGGCATCCTTCTTTAAGTAAGAGCTATGACAGAAATCCTTGGTTAAGGTAAATATTATATCACAGTGTTTCAGATATTAAGGTTGTAATGGTGCTTACTGTGCAGAGATCTGCAGATATTTGAATGGTTCATTCTTCTAATTACCTTTCTCTGGAATAAACCATTGGCATAGCAAAACTTCATGCATGAATGGGGTGCTGTCTTGGGAATTAGACTTCTTGTTCCTCAAATGCGCAGATTCATTCTTTGAAGGAAAAATTGTCAGTGAGTCAGATTTCCTCTGTGGTCTTCTTCCTTTTATTCTGCTCAGTTTGAAAATCCTGCATGCAAATCCTGATAAAAACCTTCTTCCTTCTAGTAAAGCTTTACAGTTCAAGAAGAAACATTTTAAATGTTTCATGGTTTGAAGTTTATTGCAATTGCTATCCTTACAGTTATCACTGCATTAATTTCCTATGTAAAAATCAAAGTTAAAGCTTCAACTGTCACATACTGTCCCTGTAAAATCTTCATATACAGGAAATATCTCTTAGTTTATAATGTCTTGAGTTGAATCAAAATACATTATTATTCATCTGTATGTTTTATGCTTTTTCATAAGACTGATGACCTATTGTATGTAGAAATTAAACACAAATGTAATTTTAGAACTTTTCTTTAGATATGTAATCCCTCTTAGAAAAAAGTGATTGAATATTTATGTATGTGTGTTAGGGAATAGAGAATAGGAAAAATGTCCATAATAATTTCTAGATATATATTTTACATGTATTTAAGTGTTCTACATTTGTAAAGAGTATTAGCAAATGTCTGTGACATTTATTTGTGATAGCCTGTGATAAGGTGCAAATATTTCACCTCAGAAATGAAAATAGAGTTCAATAAACTTTTCTTATCTGGGAAAGAAATACTTTTCTCAGTTTAAACAAGCTGTTACTCTTGGCTAAAATGACTGGTAGGAATTTCTTGTTAAGAACATAGATGATTACAGAGGACAGGTTTTATTCTTGACAATCATTTGCTTACAGGACAGGATGAACACTGGCTGCCCTGGAGGACTCAGGCAGAGCATGCGGCAGTCTCGGTGTTCAGTAGTTTTTTTTCTTTAAATACAAGTCAGTAACAAGCATTTAACACATGCACTGACTGTCTCATTTCTTTTCCAATAGTTATAGGCCGTACTTCCACTATTGTTTTTCACAGTGCTTTGATCTATATATATATAACAGGAAAATATATATTTTGTCTATTTGAAGTATTTTCTCCCAGAAATCTTAAAAGCATTTTGCCCTTTTTTTGTCTTCATATTAGAGCTATAATGTAGTTACTTCTTTCTTTTTATTTCTTTTTTTAATAGTGACATTTAAAATAAAATTTTAATTGCAAAAAATATTCAAAGGTGTTGAAAAAGCAAACATCTTATAATTTTCTTCTTGAAAAAAATGACACATCTTAATTATGAAATCAGAAGAAATAGCTATTGTATGATCCATATAACAGATGTGATAATTTTCCTTTAAAAATGTTTTTCAGAACAATGTTTTGTGCATTTGTTGTTTTTGTGTTACCTAAATGTACATGAAGTTTCAATTAATCAGATCTGTGAGCATAATATGCATTCTCATTTAGGCACAATGTTCTCGGATTTTATTCAGAATTCATTACCTACATGCACTTGTGATGACTGGAACACTATTAGTTCAAATTTCAATGAATATCAGGATAGTGTGTATGGAATGTATATAGCCATGTGTTTTCTTATTCTAAGCTGCAATTTCTCTGATCTCATCTGAGCCCATTCTGTATGTTTACGTATATGTATATGCAGGTGTTTACATGTGGGTACGTATGTGAACATGTGAACATGAACATGAACAATGAATGAATTAGAAATAGAATAGAATAGAATAGAATAGAATAGAATAGAATAGAATAGAATAGAATAGAATAGAATAGAATAGAATAGAATAGAATAGAATAGAATAGAATAGAATATTTCAGTTGCAAGGTATCTTCAGCAATCGTCTATTCCAACTGCCAGTTGTTGGTTTATTTGTTGCTTGACCAGAAACATTTGTAATGAAGACAAATGCCATCTTCAGCATGTGCTTGTGTCTGTGTATATGTATGAAGATTCAGGTAACTACAAAACCAAGAAGAGCCACATTGCTCTAGATGACTAGCATGTATGGTCTGTAATGTGCTGGCATAGGCAGACTCTGTTTATGAGATCTCTTCAGATTAGCAGTACTGTTTTATTTGTGGCTCAGCCTCTACAAAGAAGGTACACAAGCAAAATTCTGTGATATGTGCCACAACAGATACTGGAGTTGTGACACAGCTCTATTGAAACACAGTGTAAAGCCTGATTATAATTCCTAGTTTGGAAAGCTGGAGGCTGTCAGGCATGCTTTGTTTTGGAGGAACCTGTAAACATGGCTGTTATTCCGTCCCTGTCCCTTCTTTTTTCTTTTCTTTTTTTTCTTTTCTTTTCTTTTCTTTTCTTTTCTTTTCTTTTCTTTTCTTTTCTTTTCTTTTCTTTTCTTCTCTTCTCTTCTCTTCTCTTCTCTTCTCTTCTCTTCTCTTCTCTTCTCTTCTCTTCTCTTCTCTTCTCTTCTCTTCCCTTCCCTTCCCTTCCCGCGCCTTCCCTTCCCTTCCCTTCCCTTCCCTTCCCTTCCCTTCCCTTCCCTTCCCTTCCCTTCCCTTCCCTTCCCTTCCCTTCCCTTCCCTTCCCTTCCCTTCCCTTCCCTTCCCTTCCCGCGCCTTCCCTTCCCTTCCCTTCCCTTCCCTTCCCTTCCCTTCCCTTCCCTTCCCTTCCCTTCCCTTCCCTTCCCTTCCCTTCCCTTCCCTTCCCTTCCCTTCCCTTCCCTTCCCTTCCCTTCCCTTCCCTTCCCTTCCCGCGCCTTCCCTTCCCTTCCCGCGCCTTCCCTTCCCGTGCCTTCCCTTCCCGCGCCTTCCCGCGCCTTCCCTTCCCTTCCCTTCCCTTCCCTTCCCTTCCCTTCCCTTCCCTTCCCTTCCCTTCCCTTCCCTTCCCTTCCCTTCCCTTCCCTTCCCTTCCCTTCCCTTCCCTTCCCTTCCCGCGCCTTCCCTTCCCGCGCCTTCCCTTCCCGCGCCTTCCCTTCGCTTCCCTTCCTTTCCCTTCCCTTCCCGCGCCTTCCCTTCCCGCGCCTTCCCTTCCCGCGCCTTCCCTTCCCTTCCCACGCCTTCCCTTCCCTTCCCTTCCCTTCCCTTCCCTTCCCTTCCCTTCCCTTCCCTTCCCTTCCCTTCCCTTCCCTTCCCTTCCCTTCCCTTCCCTTCCCTTCCCTTCCCTTCCCTTCCCTTCCCTTCCCTTCCCTTCCCGCGCCTTCCCTTCCCTTCCCCTGAAATTCTGAATCCCTTTTGGGTACTCTTTACCCACTTCAGCCACCTCTGTGATTTCTCTGTCATGTTGCTGGTGCTTTTCCTTTTCCATTTTGTAGAATCACATAAAATAGGTATTGAAGGAACTTCTGCCCCAGGCAGAATATCACACCTAGATTATCCTTTAAGGAAGTGTGTCTTAATGCTTTCTTAAAACTCCTCAGTGTTGGAGTCAAAGCATGCTTAGGGCTGGAAATGCTTGGAGGCTGGTAGAGTATTAAGGGTGAAATATCATCTGTGTATGACCTGTTCTCACACTCTGTCCTGCTCATCTGCTGTTGGCCAGTCAGATGTGGGATACTGGGGTAGATGGTCCCAACATAGCCCTTCCAGCTTTCTTGTTTTACATTCTAATGTTCAGCAGCACTATACAATTTACTGCTAGAAAGATTTTCCTTGTGATTAACAGGTTATTCCCTACATGTGCACAGTGGCTTCATACTGAGTATTGTTATATCATTGCTCAGTGTTCCCTTCTTCCCAACCACCTTAACTTTTTCAGAGTTTTGAAACACGGTCACATTTCCCAGGCTATGATCCTTGTTATTCTCCTCAGGATTCCCTCCAACTAACCCATGTAACAAAAACTGAGCATCGTTCTCCAATTGAGACCTTATTAGTGCTGAGCATAGTGAAAGTTTGTCAGATGTCTCTGGGGTTGTGCTCCTCTGTATAGAACCCAGAACAATACCAGGGGTTTTTTTGCTGATTGATGCCCAGGGGATGATCCACACAACTTCAGTTCCTTCCCTGAAAAATTACTATGTAGCCAGTTATTTCTCAACCAGTTGGAGAAGTTAATCATACCTGCCTAAGTGTGGTACTTACTTAATGAAGATTTTGTTCTTACTATTTTTTTTGCCCAAGTATTTTTTAGCTCTAAGCATGCTATTTCACTTGCTTGTATTTCTTTTAATCTAGGTTTCAGCTACAAGTTTAGTAACAATATTCCTAACTCCATCAGGGCTACCAGTGAAAATCTGACTAGTTGTGTACCTATGACAGATCTTGAGTTGGACTTTGTACCATAAGAAAATACTCTCCAGGTATGATTTTTCAAGGTATTTTTCACCTACATAACAATAGTTTCATTACTATTACTTCATCACAGGCTGGTCCACAGCTTGTTCCTTCAATCATTACAAGGCAAATATCTTTCCCATATGACTTTTGATTAAATTTCTTGCAAGTGTATTCTGATTTAGAAAGTCTAGAAACAGAATGGTTTGCATGTGATTATTTATACCATCAAGGCAGTTCATTCTTTTTTTTTAACTACTGAAAACATGGATCTCATACTGGACTTTACATTTCCGTTTGTTTATAGATTTGAACAGAAAAAGGGAGTGCCATTCACTTATTATCGGTCCATTTGTTTACAATTTTAGATCTAAGTATTCTGAATGTAACAAATTGAATCTATTTCTCATGAGAGAATAATTTAAATTTTAAAAGATCATCTCCTCTGATGGAGTTGATGTGCGTCACAGGCTTCAGAGCTTCGTGTTGAGAGAATAGTTACTGGCAGGTATAATGAATATACTCTCTTTTCATCATTATTTCATCTTGTAAGAGGCTAAGTGCCTGCTAATTAAAATATAGAGAGCAAAATAGGTAAAAGAGAAAAGGGGATTTTTAGTACATTTTCAATTTCCTATCCTGAATCATAATTTATTAAGATTCTAGACTGTGTTTCACAGGTAGCTATAGTAACTTATTTTTGTTACCTTTTATATTTCTTTAATAGATTTCAACACTGTAAGAACAACCATTTTATTTGTGTTTGTTGTTTTCCAGTTATATGTAAGCTAATGATAACTTTTCAGTTGATCCTGAACTTAGTAGGCTTTTTCTCAGACAAAAATGAATTAAAGTACCTTTCTGTTGATTTTTTTTTTCCTAATTATACTTTTCTTGCTGTGCATAATAAATTATCAACATTATTTTAAGGGACGTTCATGTCTGTGACTTACCTTCTACTTTGCTGACTCTGAGGAAGGCTCTCTGTTTTCGAGAGGATCAGACCAAGAGTGTTTCCATTTATGCTGTATCATTTATAAATTAGTTAGATTGTGTGAATACTCTAAAACAATGACACCAATTTGTTTTGCAAGGATAGACTGCTCTATTTTGACATTTAAAGAGAAGGAAAGAAAATGTTATTATTTATTTTAAATATATGAGAACAGTGGTTTCCCCATATTTTATCAAGCAATAATTCTAACCATTCAAGTGACTTAAAAAAGAGATGCCTATCTTTAATCTTCTTATGCAGGTAGCATATAATTTTGAGAGCTGGATTTTGACATGAGCATATGCCTAGAACGGAATATGGAATGTACTTGCATTGCAACTGACAAAGGCTCAAATAATGGAAATCGGTAGTGTTCTCTTTGTTTTCCTTTCTGTTTCAGCTTTCTATGCCACCACTTCATCAGGTACTGGAGAAACTCAACTCTCTCCTTATACGTGTGGAGGAGTGTGTCTTCCCTTCCACTTTCTCCTTCCCCACAGCCGTCTTACTCTCCTGTGGAAGTCATTAAGGCATAAGTTTTCAGCTTCAAAATGCTGAGGTGTTCAGGGTACTTTTGAATGGAGACATTTCAAAATGCTTTTATTGCAACTGGCCCTCGAATAATTCATATTTGGACTTACGGACCTCAATAAAAATGTTTTCTGGGGGTTATACTAATATATATGTACTTTTCTTTTTTTTTTTCTAATTGCTTTATGTGGCCCTGCTTATTCAGCACATACACTATAGGGATTTTTCATGGCCTCACCTTAGTGTTCAGCTTTGCAGTCTCTACCCGTATCTCACTATCTGCTGTTATTTGTTCTTGTTCTCAGTTGTACGGAATTACTGTGAACAAGTAGCTGGATCACATTTCTGTAAATCAAATTCTTAGACACATCACACTTTTTGGTAAGATTTCTGTCACTATTTGGAAAATTACTTTTATTAGCTCACTAAGGAATGTTAAGTGCCACACACTGCCAGCTGTATGTTCACAGTTTGTTCTGAACTTAGCATTTATAAAGGTGAACCCTGTGGAGTGGAACCACAAGGCAAAGAACTGCAACATTCCCTGTTATTATTACTTCTCATGGGTAGTTCTCTTGTGTGATGGTGGCGTTATCATTGCGGAAATTGTAGTCCTGCAGCCTTGAAAATGTGTAGCTTTTTGACTACAAAGGACTGCCTTATGTTTTTCACACTTCCTCTTTAATTTCAGGTTTTTAGGCATGAAAAATAGCAATTCCAAATAACAAATGTCTTTTCTGTCTTTTTTTTTTTTTTAAAATGATTATTTTTCTTTTTTGAATTAAATAGCACGATGTGGAAAGTGTCTTGTTTCTCTGCAGTCTAACCAATACAGTGAAAGGTTTATATCCTTCAACAGAATAATACACAAAGTGTCTTTTTAAAATATACACTTTTAAATCTTCCGATTTTCCACAGACAAAAGAGAAAATAGTAGTCTTGAGCTAGCCATTAGCAACTCACATGTAGCCAGAGCCAAATATTACCCCTGCTGCTTCCTTTGGCAGCCAATCAAACCACCTCTTCCTGATTTTGTCAGAGGAGTGAGATTCATGGATTTGAAAAATGTAACATATAGGTGTCCTTATTGATCTGAAAACCACAACATTTTCTTCAGCAAATACTGCTGCTGTCAGTGAACATCTTTCAGAAATAATTCAATCACAAGAGCATTTACATTGGTTCACCCAATTAATAGTCAGATTCTGTCAGCTGAAAGAATTTAAGTGAATGTAGCAATCAGAATTGATTTTATTTTCTCAGTTTTTACTGTTTACAATTTTATATTTATATTTTCTATGGAATTCTTTAAGTTATTGCTTTCCAATTCGATTTTGATTGAAAAATAGACAAGTTTTCTTTTAAATGTGTTAGTAATTGACATGTTGTCTTTTGCTAAACTTATTTCTTGAGTTGCAATAGGTGAACAGAATTGAGTACCTGTACATAATTATGTATTTGAAAATGAGCACTAATTATAAAATTCTTAATTGAAAACAAGCTCTTACAGCTTACTGCATGATACATAGTCTTTTTTCAATAGTACTGTATGTATTCATGCTAAAATAGCAACTACAGTTATACCATCACCACCTCCCCCTTAAAAATAAGAATGGTAACCATACTCCAAGCTCCAAGTTACACCTGAGACAGATTCGCAAATTCCTCATTGCCAGTTATGTTTCCTAAGTTCTTAGATACTGTGTTTTGAATTACAATAATTGCTCTTATTTTTTAATTCTTGTATAAAACCCAAATCTTCTTCAGAAAGCAAAATAATGTTACAGTTCTGTTTCTGTCTTTATTTAAATATCAAATGTAATTTTTAAA
The DNA here is from genome assembly GCF_963082525.1 of Nesoenas mayeri. Classification (NCBI taxonomy): domain Eukaryota; kingdom Metazoa; phylum Chordata; class Aves; order Columbiformes; family Columbidae; genus Nesoenas; species Nesoenas mayeri. The sequence continues at coordinate 24,931,521 of NC_137542.1, read as the reverse complement.
TTTATCAGTTACAGCTGTTCCATTTTGCATTTGATTAGTTTGAAATAAAATCTAAAATAATGTGCCTCTTTATATTAATTAGTTTGGATCTGTACTTTTTTTTCTTTTTTTTTTTTTTTTTTTTTTCTTGCTGCTTAAGTTGTCTGGGCAGACACCTGACCCTCCTGAAGTCATGGCAAGATTCTTGATGGACCTGCGAATCATCTTGCTTTATGGACTGGGGCAAGGTCAATTACAGAACCCATACAATTTCCATGGAGCACGTGTTAAAAATACTTACCACTGCTTGCCATTAGGAAATAGGAACTGTAAAGAAAGAGGGACTTCCTTTCCTTTATCCTAGCCATTGAAATAATTATGTATTTTGAGATCACTTTCCAGAAATGTGTCACTTGACAATTCTCCTTCAGAATTAATTGGCACCTTAGTGTCCTGTGAGAAAAGCAGCAGCTCTTGCATCTGTACTAGTAAATTAATGAGTGTACCTGGGAGTATTCCTGGGTACTGAAACACATCCACGTGGCATGGCACGTGTCTGTGAGTCTGACTGCATGCACGCCCTGTTTTGCGAGCAGTTTCTGAACCATTCTAGCTGCCTGGGAATTGTTCAGAGAGACCGAGTTAAAATGGGCCAAATTTGTGCCAAGAAACTATTTAATAACTTACTAGCAGAGGCAGCTGAATTACAGTTTCTAGAAAGCAGCAGTGACATGCTGAATAAAAGGAAAACTAGCTATTTAAGTTAGACATGTGAACAAAGTGCCTTTTCCTAACCTTGCAAATTATACATTAAAATTCAACTTTAGTTAAAAATGTTTACAAACCCTGCTTTTATTTCCAGACATTTTTCCTTTCCTAGCTTATACATTATTTCCTTTTCTTTCCTGCAACATTTCTAGAGTATGGAAAATGAAATTCAAACTTTGTCAACCTTATTAGGATTTGATATTTACTACTTATTTCTAGTTTTTCAAAAGTAAACCTGACCTAGTCTTTACAATTATATGATGTAGGTATTTGTGTCTGTAGAACCTGTGAAGGTATTTTTAAAGATATTTGGAATAATTTAGGGTTATCTTATTTTTTGTTTGTGAGTCACAAGGTGTACTCATTGACCATTTTTTGCTAGGTCAGTACAGAATGTGTGAAAGTCGGTTTCTGGCAGTCACTTTGGATGCAATTGGACTCTGTGGTAACTGTAGAAGGTAAGTGTCCAGTTTTCCAGAAAAAATATCCTGTAGTTCTTGGCTACAGCTGCAGCATTTCATGTCAGATACTGATAACTGATTGCAAATATGAAAGCATTATTATTCTCCTCATTAAGTGCAAAATGCACTTTAAGAGCTTTTCACAAATAACTTCGAAATGCAAGCAGTTCCTGTTGCTCTTAAAGGAATTTGTCTTCACTACAGTGTCTTATAATCAAATTGTTAAGAGGAAAACTTTTTCTGTTGCTCTGGATTGCCTTTAACAATTTTTCCTTTTTTTTTTTTTTTTTGGTTTTTTTGGTTGTGGCTTTTTTGTTTTTTTTGTTTTGTTTTAAATTTTTATTTTTTCCTCTCAAACTCATTTATTCAAAATCATGCATGGGATATCATCCTTAGTTTTAGCTTGAAAGTTGTCAGTTCATGATGACTATTTGAAACTAGAACTGCCCTCATTTCTGCTGAAGACAAAGTCAAATGACATGCTTTCCCTCTCTGATCAGGTGAGTGAATGTGATGGCCCACTTGTGCTAAAAAAGCCCCAGCAGTCAGCAGAGCATGTTATGTTAACTAGCATATAGTTATAAATTGGTATGAAATACAATATGAATATATCCAACAGCTTTTAGCCCTGTAATGTAGTCAACTAAAGCACTTAGACCTCTTCACAGCTATAGCCTTACTTAATTTCATCCAGTGAGTGGCAGTTGTTATCTTTGGGTTTCAGAAGTCTGGAGCTTCACGAGGAGGATCAGCCTGCCACTAAGAGCACATACTTTGCATACAAAGAATGAAGTATCTATATATGTTTGTGAATATTTATTTGAAGTTACTAGTACATGAACATCAGTATACTCACTTGGTAAAAGATTTGTGAGCAAAGATTGATATAGTACAATCTGTGGAAGTAGTTTCACCTGTAGAAAAATAACACTTTTGAAATAGTTATTTTTGTACTCTTCTCCAGTTGTGTAAATCTTGAAGATCTGCAAGATAATACACATATCTAAAGGGTATGTTGTCTGTTAATGGATTTGGGCTTCTGAGAACATTATGTTTTTCTTCATGCCTTGGAAGCAGATGAGAAGGAACCTAGTTTTAGTGACGTTTTAGAGGAGGAAACAGCCAATAGAGCTTTCTTTTTCCTTTCTGATTTTATAAAATGTTGCTGAGATGCATTGTCTTTTCTGTAATTTGTACAATGAGAAAAGTGGATCTCTTATATTGGTAGAAACTCTGGCAGATTTGTTTTCAAGTCTTTTGTCTAAGGTTATGACAAAATCTCACTTCTCTTCAAGATGAACAAGCACAGTATTTTATCTTACATGCCAAAAGAATTAGTGTGTCTTTATAACTCTCTGATTCTTTTATTGTTTGTTTTACTTTCAGCTCTGAGTCATGTAACCTTTAATCTCATTTGTTTTTAAAACTCCATGAATTTCCTTTAACATTTTCCTATTTATAAGAACCTCGAGCGGCGCTTTACTACACCTTCGTATTCAGCTCTCCAGTCTTTTACTGCAATATTTTTGGTCATACATTGTCACAAATAACAATTTAGTGTTTTTGAATGCACTTACTCTATTTCTCGTATGATACAGATTTCTCACATTTATTCAGCATTTAAATTCTAACTGTTTTCAAAGTACTATGTATTCAGGAAGTAAGTTCTAATAAGACTATAACCTCAAATGTTACTCTGACCTTTTACAAATATAAAGACCTGCATTAGGTATTTTTCTACCCTAGTAAATAAAACAACCAGAACTGTTCTCTAGCACTGAGCCCAATGAGCATGGCATTGTCCACTTCATTATTGTTACACTGGACTTACCTTCCAAAACAGGGTGGTCACATTAAAACTTTCTTATCCTGTCTCCTGAACAGTATTCATTGGGAAAGAGAAATAATTTAGGAGATGCTAATTGTCCTGCAACCAGAGCCAGGTGATTGTTCTAAACAAATTAACAGCGTAGGTGGTTGAGTTTCACTGCCTTCGCCTGAGATTTTGTACTTTGGGAATTACTAGTTGCAGTCAAAGGAGATGAAAGACACCACCCAAAACTGCTTTCATAAAGGCATTGAGCAGTTGTGTTTTCTGAGGAAAATTGCCCAGAAGCCTGAAGTTGTGGACATGTCCTATAGTCCTCTAGGCACTGAGCAGCTTAACAGCCAAGATTCTATCGAGATCCAGAAATGGGACACTCTTCCCTCATTCTTAAGGCCTACTATGATGACAACACACAGAGTTTGCCTAATAAGAACAGGAGAAGGTTTCACAGAAGGAAAGAGTGGCCTCCACCTTAGCCCAAGATAAAGTAAAAAGAACTGCTTGGGTTTGTCTTCTTTATAGAGCAACATGAAACTAAGAGCGTGGGAGATGGATTCAGTCTTCCTCTCTGTCTGAAAAGATTCAGATATTTCTTGCAGCATGTAAGAAACCTTGTCCTTCAGGCTGTCTTATAGTTGCTCAAGTAATTGAATAGATACCATTTATCCAGAATCTGTGAAAATAATGAAATATTTTTGGGGACAGATAGAGAGGAATGAAGGATGGATTGATGATCCACTGACACAGGGAAAACTGGCATCCAGCATCTGCTCCAAAAACTTTTAAATCTAGTTACAATGCACTGTAAACCCCAGAAATTACTCCTGGAGCAGTGGCTTTGAGCAGCTGGCTCCTCCTCAACTCCATCACTGTCCCAAATAGATTTGTGTTTAGGACACTTCACTGAGGAAAAAAGAAGGGAACTTTAATTTGTGTCAGGCAGTGCAGTGAATTAGACTTAGTCCTTTTGCTTCAGGGGAAATGTTCCAACACACTGAGCAAGAAAAGAAGGGAGGAAGAGGATGAAACAGTGATCTTTCCATTTGCAAGGAAAACCTGGACCTTGCCGAGTGTTTGAAAGAGACTTGGCATAATTTTGCAGAAAAAAGTCAAAGCTAATCCTAACTCAAAAGACACAGTCTATTTGACTTGTGTTCATTGTTCATCTCTGTCCTGAAATACACATCTATCCTCTGTCTTCAGCACTGGTCATCATCAACTAGATTTGCACATGAAGAATTGCCTCTTGAGATGCCCATTTCTTCAAGAAAGATGCATGAATAGATTTAATTTGGTTTTGACTATTGGAATTGGAAAGTGTGTGTAGACTTCCAAACACAAGGAGGGCTTTCATACCTGATAGCTTGTATATATTTCAGTTAAAAAAAAAGCCCAAACAAAAACAACCAAAAACTATCTTAACCTAGAAGACTTGTTTTGCTTATCTCTGTCCATTACAGCGCAACCAGTGACTCTCTTCATGGCTTCTGTAGGAAACTTAGGAGAGACATAAACATGAATTTCATCATCTGTGATCATGCATGAAGGAATATTTAATCCATAGTGAAATTCAAACTTTTAACAATTAGTAGCATGTAATAATCTAATATAATAAATGAATTTTCCATTTACATGTTATGTCTCACTGCAGAGAATAACTTTTTCTTTTGAGTTATTTTCATGGATAGACTCAGAGAGTTTTGCTTTGGATTAGTTTCATTTGAAGTTACAGAGAAAGAAATAGCAAGAAATTAAGCAGTGGTCAGGTTTTCTCTCCACAGAGCAATGTAATTAGTGCCTTTTGTAGCAAGCCAGCCTTACCAAAAGAAAACGAGGGAAAGGATCTATCACCTGTGATTTCTTTGAGCCTAGTGGGGCTGAAAAGACAAGGGAGGAAAAGCCTCTATTTTCCTAGGATGACTGTGGATCTTTCCATGTTAAACAGTCTCATTTGCCCCTTTGTCTCTGAGGAAGTGTTACTTCCATATCTGAAGGTGGAATTTAGGATTCAGAGACTTCTATTTGCATGTCACTCAGCCAACTCTGCATTTCTGTTCTCATTCGTTAAAAAGTAAGGTATTTTTCAAGATTTCTAACACCTTAAAAATGGAACAGAATAAAAAAAAGATAACGAAGATTATGATGAAAATCATAATTAAAGCATTCCTGTAAAAGATGAAATTCATAAGCATTTATTGTTAACAGCTTATGCTATTCAAAACCATTACAGATTTTGAGAACTGGCAACACAACGGAGTGTCTTTAGAAGGGGATTTTTTTCTGTTATTTCTGGGTTTGGAGTACTCCTGTTAGAACAGCATGAGGATGACTGCTCACACTTCCAAACTAGGCCTAACAGTCATTATTGGTCTTTTCAGCATCTCCCTGGCTATTCAGTTGATCAATACAGACAAGCTTTTAAAAAGCCTGTCAGATGCTCATACCTCCTTTGCTGCCAATACTTAATAATTTGTGTAAATGCACTTTGGGTACTTCACTATTGGTTTATAAACTGGTCAGTTTTCCCTCTTGCAGGATGAAGATGCTTCATCTGTATGGCTTCCACTTCAGTCATGGTCTGGAGTACATGAAAGAAATCAACAAAACTGTGGGAGTCTTTTGTGAGCTCACTGTCTCAACTGCTAACATTTCCACTGAATGAAAAATTCTGTGTATCTCAGGAGATATCTTTGTCTTTAAAATGTACCTCTGCTTTGATAAAGAGCTTTCATGTCACTTTGTGCCTCATTTTTTGAGAACGCCAAAGCATAAAATTGTGTTGTTTTAAAATATATTGCAAGTTTCTTGATTTCTTTGTCTTGGACTAAGTTTTTAAAAATATAGATTACACTTTTCCACTTCAGAGGTTATAATGATAAAATATATCTGAGAAGCACAGTCTACATGATGCTTGTTACTAAGTTCATTACCTGTAGTTTTTAATTTACAAGAATAAGAGTGAATGACATTCAGTGGCACTAAAAATTTTACCACGAGGAAAAAGAGTATGTAACAATGGTCTATAATTTGCCCAGACTTGGCACTTGACTATGTGTACCTGTGGCAGGTATGTCTCCCCCTCCCTCCACCTTTTCTCTCCCTCCAAAAGCACCAGAAACTTCTATACTGATGGACTAGACCACTGTGGTCATGTACACATCTCTTAGTTGGGTGACCTTATACAGTCCTTGGTGGCCTTATATGACCACAGCTCAGATTCGGCTAGGGTATCAGTGGAGCCCACTAGAGACCCCATTTTGAGTTGGTCTCCTTGGAGCTACAGTTCAGCGGTTGGAGAATCTCACCTTAGATCAGGGATGCTGCCTAAGGCAACTTCTTGAGGTTGAGGAGCCTCATTTTATATAGGTGAGTGACTGGACATTTTTAATCATCATTCTAAATTTTTGGGGATCCCCTGAGTCTGAGTTGGCTGTGTAGTAATTGGATTCCCCTTGGTATCTTGAACCTGAGGCTTACTGAATGTTTGTTGGAGTGTAAAGTAATTTTTATTAAGAGTACATTTTATTCTCAGTTCATCACCAGTTAAATGATTTTGTTTGGAAGAGGAAAAATTAATTCCCCTTTGAGTCTGCCATGTGCCTGGGTTTATTTTTTGTGTGCCTCTGTGACATCAGTTATCCTATACACTTCACATGAAGTGTATGCCTGCACATATAACTGGGTAAACAGCTGAAAATACCATCAAAGTCATAAAAAGTGCAAATGAAGGCACAGTAGAGAAAGGCAGAGCAGGAAAAGAGCTGGGGGGGAAGAATCACTACCACAGTCCATCTGCTGGAGGCCTCTCAGAGCCACTCCTCTCTGCATGCCACTATGCATCATGTCCTTTACCTGCCTGCACACTCTATGCTTCCCTTCCTGATGGCAGGGACATGGCGAGGTTCATGAACAGGTACAGGTACAAAAGGAAGACATGAAGTGCCAAGCTGTGACTGTGATTCTTTGAGCTGTATGGTGGCTTGCAGAGGTGGTGAAGTTTGTTGTCAGTGAGTGGAGAAATTTACGTAGGTTTAATTAACTGATTTTCATGGTGATGTGTTCAGTATGATACTTGTGTATTACACTGTTTTCAATGAGATGCTTCTATATTACTTGTTGATTCTATTTTACTCTACTCTACTTTCTCTCTTTTTACTCTACTCTACTCTACTCTACTCTACTCTACTCTACTCTACTCTACTCTACTCTACTCTACTCTACTCTACTTTCTAGCTCTACTTTCCAAGTAAACTGCACAGTTTGTGCTAAGTTGCTTAAACTGTCCAAATGTAAAACAGACAAAGGTGAATATGACTGCTAATGGAGCCATAGAGGATGTCATTCATTCCCTTAACCGGCCATAATATTGAGAAGATTTGTTAATATGTGGAAGAACTACAGAAAATAAATACTCTGTCTTCAGAGTAAGGTCTGAATAGTGTGCATTGAAGAGTAAATAATACCCGAGGCCACATACAATAATGAGCAAATTGTTAGAATTGTTAGAATGATTGTTCCAGTTTATGTTCTATTTCCTAACTTTTAAATGCTTGATATTCCAAGAAAAATTCTTCCTTTAATAGGTATGTAAGATTCCTAAAACAATAGAGAGAGATGGGAAAAGTGTTGCAATTTCAGATATGGGATCTGCCTGGAAAACAGCACTCCAGGGTTTCTGGGCTTCTGGACAGTTCTGCAAAGTTGCTTTCAGAGACCATATGTGTTCAAATAGCATTTAAGAGCTCTCTAGCTTATCCCACTGCCCAGTTCAGCTTCTCTGCTCTTTTGCTTCCTGGGGAAACACTAGGTCTTGATGTCGTGTGGCACCACACCTCTCGTTTCTGGTTTCCCTGTCTTTTCTAATCTGCTTCATTTAACCTCTGCATCTAGGAGTCCAAGGGGTGACCTCATTAATGTTTATAAATGTGTAAAGGATGAGTGTCTGGAGGATGGAGCCAGGGTCTTCTTGGTGACAACCAATGATAGGACAAGGAGCAGTGGGTACAAACCGGAGCACAGAAGGTTCCACTTAAATTTGAGAAGAAACTTCTTCACAGTGAGGGTGACAGAGCACTGGAACAGGCTGCCCAGGGAGATTGTGGAGTCTCCTTCTCTGAAGACATTCAAAACCTGCCTGGAAACATTCCTGCGTAACCTCATCTAGGTATTCCCGCTCTGGTGGAAGATTGGACTAGATGATCTTTCGTGGTCCCTTCCAATCCCTAACATTCTGTGATTCTGTGATCTGTTATTTGTTATCTTTGTGCTGTTGTGTTAGGAGCATTTGACTGAACCATGACCTGGTTGTCTAACGCTGCAGACATAGTCTGTTTTGCAGGCCATACCTGTGCCATGGCAGTGTTACACACTGTACTTCATGCCAGTGCCTGAGATTTGTGTGACAGAACTTCTTTAACAGCGGAAATGAGGTAGAAGCCAAAGACAATAACACTCACTGAATACACAAAGGATTGCCTGCACATGAAGGCAGAAATCTGGCCTTTGTAGGCATCACATTGGCAAATATTACAAGACTTTTATATGGCTTGATTCAAAACTGAATGCTAATGTGAAAATTTCAATTTATTTTCAATGTTACTTATTACCTACTTGTATCACATCACTAGAAACATGAAGATTTCAAAGAAAATGAAGATGCAGACCTTTGCAGCAGACTAGTCAAATCCCAAGTCATGTAAAAAAAAAAAAAAAAAAAGGAGCCATATGTCCAAAATATATGCTGTACTTAGCAGGCCAAGGTAGTCACTACCACAAGACATACACACAAGAGAGTGAATAAGAGAGTGGGCAGGATAAGGATTACTGACAAACGTCAGTGCATAAACCTGCAGCCACAAAAGCAAACAAAACGGTGAGCACACTGATCTGAACGGGAACTCCCTGTCTGTCTAGTGAGACATATTCAGACTATTCCAGTTCAGCTCAGGAGCCTGTCAACACTGAAAACCAAATATCCTGACTCCTATGAACAGAGACCTGGTGTGTGTAAGCAAGATAAGTTGATCTCTTTCAATGGCTGAACAACATTTCATCAGCCCCATAAGGGCTTCATGATACTCTGGGTACAAATATTTGATGAGCAGATGACAAACCATGGAAAAGAAAGAACACTTTTGTTAAATTAATTCTGCTTTACTAAAACACTAGATTTTGCTAGACTCAATATGAAGATGATACCATTTTGCTACTCTAAGTAGTTTTACAATTGTGTAATGTAAATGTAGTGACAAAAATGTATAAAATCATAAATCGAAGTATTTCAGTTATCTGACTTTTTAAGCTAAAACTTTTATTCCAAATTACTTTACAGCTACATTTCTACAGAGTGCAGGGAGCACTTCACAAAATGTTTCATTGACTAGAGATAGACTGTTGGCAGGGCTTTACGCTGAGTCTGTCTAAGCCTGAAAAATAGTAATAAAAAACTGTAAAATAACAATAATTTCTTTTGAGGGCATTCCACACCTCCTAGATGTGATTTATTCTAATGAGAGGTCAGCTGGACTATTTGTTCGTTGCTGGACCATGTACTTAGCCTTGAGCTATGTTTTGGTCAATAAGGAAACAGTGTTTCAATACTTGAATTCGTATTCTCTTTAACTCTATCACAACTTTGGTATACACAATTTACATTCCCAGATAGACATAAATAAGAATAAGTGCAGGGAAACTGAAAACAAACAAACAAAACCACTTCAGTTAAAATTTAACTGCTTCCAATTAAATCGGAGTTTTGAGTCTGACTTCAGGAAAGTGAGAAGCCTTAACCTCTGTCAAGAAAGACAGACAACAGTTCTACAGGGAGCACTGAAAATCTGTCTCCTTTGGTTTGTTGATTTGAAGTTAGCTTCTGCCTTTTGAGTTTATGCTGATATTTTAACAATTGCTAAATTACTGTTGATAGGATAGCAGTGAGCATGCACCTAACAATGTGTAACTCCAAGATTACTCATGGTCAGCAAGAATTTACCTAGTGAAACTTTGGGTCACCCTGCATTCCTTGTCTTCCATGAACATAAGGAGTATTTTTATTCTGCCGTAGAACAGAAGTGAGATTTAACACTTTACGGGGACCGTATGGTATTGGGACTCACATTTTACTGCTGCAGGGTGTTGGGACCTGTTTGTAACGTGTGGTGCTCGTATACAGTTACCTGTGCTGTTAGCAAAATGCGGCGCAGAGAGGTGGCGAAGGGAACACCTTGTCCTTGTGCCTCCGGCTGTGGGCGGGAGCCCAGGGATGGCGGCGGCCGGCACTTGCTGGCCGTTCGCTGGGGACCAGCCCGCTTTCTCCCGGGTCTGCCGGGAGCCCCGCCCGGGTTCCGCGGGGCCGCCCCGGCACTGCTGGGCTTCGGCCACAGACGAAAGCTGCTACCTGCGGCCCGCCCCCCGCCTCCCGGCCGCGCCCGGCCCTGCGGGGCGCCGGGGCGGAGCGGGGCCGGACCGCCCCGCCGAGCCGACGGCAAAGTAGTGCCGCCAGGTCGGGCCGCTGCCGCTCGCCCCGTCCCGTCGCGTCCCGGCCGCGGGCAGAGGATCCCCGCCCCATGGATCCCGAGGCGGCGGAGGACGAACTGTCCCGCCTGCGCGCTCTCTTCCTGGCCTGCGACGCCAGCGGCTCGGGCCGCATCGAGCGGGAGGACTTCGCGGCGCTCTGCGCCGAGCTGCGGGTGCAGCCGGCCGAGGCCGAGGCCATCTTCCAGCGCCTCGACAGCGACCGCGACGGGGCCATCACCTTCCCGGAGTTCGCCCGCGGCTTCCGCGGCGCCACCCGGCGGCGGCCCAGCAGCGGCCAGCCGGAGGGAGTGGAGGAGGCAGCGGCAACCTGGACCGCCGCAGGGCTGGAGCAGCCCTGGAGGGACTTCGAGGTGCGACTCGGGGACGAGGCGAGGTACATTCCCAGGTGAGGCCCGCGCCCGCCGTCGCTCTCACCCCCTGGCCCCGGGGCGGACGGAGGGGCGGCCGCCCCAGCGGGAGCTGCGCTGTGGCCAGGGGGGTGCGGGGGCTGAGCCCTCCCGCGGGGAGCCCCGCGGCGACAAACGGCCCCTGCCACTCTCCGGAGAGGAACGCCCCCCGCCCCAGAGTAGCGTGTGCTGGTGCTGACGCAATACTCTGACGGGGAACGGCCGTACCGGAGTTTAGCGTCACCCCTCGTCCGCCGGACTTGCAGGTGTATAGAGCCCTCCTCACTCACATCTGCTTCCCGGTTTTGAGGGTTTTCAGCTCTGTTTTTCCAACGTGCAGCCGCTTGCTTGCTTCCTATTCGCTGCTCTGCCTGGGACCCACGTGTGAAAACCAGCCCGGTGAAACGAGATGCAAATGAAACTTCGCGCGCCCGCCCCAAATCCCCTGAACAGCCCCCAGCATCGTTCTTGCACCCCCTTTTTCCTGGTAATTGCAGACCAACACTGCTTTCGCCTCCAGGTTAACGATGTTCATAAATGCGGCGCTCGGACTGAGAAGCTCACTGAGGTCCGTGAGAGCCTTTGCCTTCAATGTCAATTAAATGACGACAATTGATGGTAGTTTGGTTTGGGATTTAACCCGATTACCAGGGGTAACCGAGCTGTTTCCAGTTTACGGAGACACATTTTGATGATTTGCAGTAATCTGCCTGAAACCTGAGATGCTCAAATTTATTTGAAAATGTTGGCCATAAACGCTACAGAGTGATTCTGCTTCATTTAAAAATTGTAATTAAAGCTAGAAAACAAGTAATGTTAGTTTAAGGGTTTTGCAAATAGTTAAAATGCAATTAAAAATAATACCTACGTGAATAAATACAGACTGTGTCAAGTTTCAGTGGGTCCTGGCTGTGAGGTGCACAGAAGCCAATAAAAGGCACATTAGTTTCTGTGTAACTTTTGTAACAATCGAATGTGCAGTTTGTTGTTTTACAGGAGCATGTATCAAATCATTGGGAACTTTCTACCCTACCAGTCTCTATATAGTGCACCCTTAATTCTTATCTACCCCAATTATTTTGTTCTAGACAGTAGTAAAAATGTTTGCATTGTGAAATGAAAAGTTTCTTCAGATAAATTTTCAGTTACTTAACCTGCAATTCTTGTGCATGACTGGAGTTAATTGTTCTCTTCTTTCTGGACTGGAAGGGTAAAAAACATCAGTTAGTTGTCTTAGACTGCTCTATTCCAGACAGATCAGTAAGGTCATACACATCTTTCTTACCTAGTTCGTGATGCCTTCCTTGATACATACTTGCTTTCTACAGAAAGAAAAGAACAACAACAAAGTTTCTGTTTGAGAATTTTCTGGTAAAGTAATATCTTAACCTAAAACCAGACAGAAACTCGATAGGAGATGGCAAAAATCTGATTCATGAACAGTGGTGGCTTGTGGAAGCATCTGTCTCCTCTAGGTAATAAGCTTATCTCAGTATTTTGGTTACTATGGTTTGCAACATCAGTTTGAATGTAGTTCAGTTGTTTGTCTAAGAGGATATTAGGAGGGAAGGGGAATAGCATTTGTTGGCTGAGTGTGCAGACAGGTCCTTTAGTTCTGTTAAATTTATCATGAGACAATTAATGTAATTTGTGTTATGATTCTTATACATCAAAACAGCAAACAGAACTAAATTTTAATAGTTAAATACATATGTATCATGTGGGCAGTAATTTTATTGAAATGCTTCCTATTCATGTTCAGCTTTATAAGTAGCTTTGAACCTCCTTCATAGTTGGCTGTATTTATTAGGTGTGTGCCAATGTCAGCTGAAGAACAGTGTACCCTTTGTTTTCTTGTTCTTTCTCTTTATTGTCCTGAAGTTCTAGAAGCAGGTCTGTGTTACAGCTCAAGATTTTTTTTTCTTGCATTTATGGCCCACAGTTTGTTTTTTTTTTTTTTTTCCTGAAACATAGGTGTAAGTTTTTTCTTTGTTTTGTTTTGTTTTTATGCGAGCAGTACCACTAAAATCATTAGGACTGCTTGTGTAAATAAAGAATATATTGAAATTATTTGATGAGTTTGGGCATAGGAGAGATTTTAAGCAACAGAATATAACAAAAATGTGTAAAGTGCAAGCTGTTACTTTAAAAAAAAGTTATTTATCTTTTAATTTTTTAAAAATTGTTTTAGCAGTTCAATCTTTATTAGGGAAAGGCAGTACTTTGAAAAACAGACTTAACTTGGAGCATACTTGCATCTTCAATGCTGTAAAACAGTTAGTGCCCTCCCATGGTGGTTTATTGCTCTTCATATGTTTTCTGTAACATTGGTATTGAAAAATGTGAGTAAAGTAAATACAAAGAAGAAACTTCTCAAACCCAGATGAGTGGAGTCTGTTGTCCATATTTTTTATCTCAATTGTGTGTTTTTCTTCTGATCATTTTTGGGTTCAGCCCCTCAAAATGCTGTTCATTCTGGCCCTACTTTAGCAAAACAGTGGCACACATGCTTTGATACTGTTGTGGTTTATAAAGCAAGAAACAGGGCATAGCAGATGGACATTGTGAGAAAAAAAAACAGGGCTGCAGTTGGGAGAAACTTGCGCAGTAAACACCTGTGTCGTTCCTCAGCTTGATTGAGTGCCCATGGAAATAAAGGGGAAATTTTTCACTGATATCAGTACAGGTGGCTCAGCTTCTTTGTCTGTGACTGGGCTTTTTAATGCCATAAACAAGCCTCCATAATGAGGTGTGAAACTCAGTAACAGATCAACATCATAACCCAGTCCTCAGTGTAGTAGCAGACATTAGATGCAGCATTGTTCACTGTCAGGTACTGCCTCATTCCACATACTAAAATAAGTAAACTTTGAATTTAGTCAGTTTCTAAAAAGATATTTTTATTATGGGATTAATCCTACCTCTATGTAGTTTGGTGTATTGGTTGTGCAGTTCTGTTAGCTTACACTTCGAATCATCCAAGTCTGTTCTGGAGATGTGATTGTATCAGTTGCAGTTAAACAGAAGTAGTAACACTAAAGAGTTTATTTTCAGCCTTGCTCCCTCTCTCCCCATCTGAACAGATCTTTGAGAATTAATTCAGCTGAATTTCTTGGTAAGGTCGTCACTGTGAGTCAAAGCATTGTTTGCTGTAGTATTTACATGTACTCCATGGGCAATTGTGCCTCTAGCAAAAAAAAAAGTGGTAAGTCTTTCCGGGCTGATGACCTAATATAATGTCTGAAGTCAGATTTTAGTAGAATTGTGTAGAGGGTATTTCTTTGGGGGCATTAATTTCCTTTAAAGTGCAACTACCCATCTGTGTTTTTGTATTCAATTTGGTATAATGAGTAATTAAACACAAAAGATTTCAATGCCTTTGGTTTATATGTAATGAATTGTCAACTGGAATATACCTGTGTGAGCCATAGTAGATCTGTTTTGTTGAGAACTCAAGCATGTTTGTTAGTTTGTGCCTCTAAGAAGAATTTGCAATGATACAGGAGTAGACAAAAAGGGAATTTACCTATCTGGTGCTCCAGGTAGTGAGTGCTCCAGTGTACTCTCCACGCTGGGAGGTTTTAGCCCTTGATCATGTTACAAGGTATTGCATTCTTTTTTAATATGTGGCCAACCTCAGATCTGTTTGGATTTCAGTGTTAAGATTGAAGGTTCCCCCCACGGTCCTAATAGGCACATGCTGCTTCAAGCATGTGGGAAAGTCTCCTAATGGCAATGCTTTTCGATTCCTCAGCTTGAGCAAAGAATGATCCAACATCCACTGACACTTCAGGAGACAACCTGTGTTTATGTATGTTATGATAGTTATTCATATCTGTAAATTACAGGCAAAAATCTCCCCAGAAAACACATTTTGAAGTTTTTATGTCAAAGACTTTCAATCAGAAAGAAAAGACTTGGGACTTGGTGGGCTGTGTGCATTCTTGTATATTGTAGGATTGTTCTGGGATAAACTGAAACCCTTTAAGCCCTACCAGGAAATTTTTGCGTGATATTTGGCAAGTTGGATAATCTAACTGGAAAATGAACTAAATTAATGTGAGCACAAATGGGTGGATGAATCTCAAGAAGACAGCTAGTATCCGTATTTCAAGTTAAATTCTTTTGCTTTCGAGGATACTCATACTTCATTGCTTTGCTTTTTAGTCTTAGGGTCTGTTTTACTTGTGTGCCTTGGGCCAAGCTGACTGTTCATCAGACTTTGATTTAACTGCTGACAGACTGTGAGATTTTATGCATCATACAATTCCAGAGTCCTAATGTGATTATTAAAACAGCTTGCCCCAATCATGGCATCTGGAGCTGTATAGGAAATGTGGATCTGTGGGGTGTGACAAAATGAGAAAAGAGTGCTTTTTTTAACATGAGCTACTAAACTATGAAGACAGGTGATGCTCATGGGATATACTGCTGTATTACAGCAAAGGAAAGGGGCTTTGCTACATAAAAAAAAAAAAGTCTAAAACTTGCCGTGGTCTTGCCATCATGAGCCAGGATGGATTTTTGACAAAGCCAATACAGAACACAGCATCAGCTCTCGTCAGTGGTTAGTGTTTGGTTCCAAGAGATGATGAGCTATGATATCAGAACTGGAAATATTTATTTGGAAGTTGAAGTGTGGTCCCTGGAGAGGAGTTGAAGGCAAATCCCAAGAGAAACCTAATGCTTGGTCCTCAATGCTTGGAGAAAGGACCTCTGCTGTAAGAATGATGTCTTATCTTTTAATACTTCTCAGGATGCGGGTTTGACAAATGTGCTCTGCACGTTGCATCTGTGCATCTGTGTATGATGGATGTCTTTCTGTGAGCTAGAAACCTTGTCGAGCCACCTCTCGAAACCCCTGTCGAGCCTCTTCTGTTTTTTGCTTTAATCAGAACAACATCTGTGCCAAATGACTTAAGCGCTGTAGCATTAGTTTTCCTGGTATTTTCATGTCACAAAATCATTTGTTATAACCATGTCATTTGGAGCATTCTCCTCTCCACAGACTTCATCTTCCCTTCCCTGTCCCACAGTCTTTTCCACTCATGCCCCACCGGCTCCAAATCACACTGCTGTCTTTAGGCAAGGAACAGTATTCCTTGGAAACATCAAAAATCGCTTCCCTGGAAATCATCCCTTGGATAGGCTTTCTCATCTGGTGTTGCAGATTTGTTAATTTTCTTTAAATGCAGCCTGTTTCTGAAAGGGCAGACACAGAAAAAGAAAACATTGTATTAAAAAACCCCATAGTCATTCAGGTTGAGAAATACCTTAAATTTTACACTATGTTAACATTTCATGTGATCTGTTTTTCCATAAGGCCCTTAATCTAGGAGAAATATTAGGCACTCAGCTGTGACAAAGCAGATTCTTTCCAGTTTGAAATGGATTTGGTTGATCTTTTCTGGTGGCTGATATGATGGCATATCCATTATGTCTGGTTTTCAGAAAAAAGGTATTTCTCTGTTTCTTGCTTGCACACATAGGCTACTGGTCTCCAGTGTAAAGCGATCATTAGATGTGTAATGCTTGTTCTTTCTCTTGCTACACAGTTCAAACCACCTTATGTTTCATCCGTTTGTGCCCATTCCAGAAGAAAGCTGCTACAAGTGATGAGATTAATTTTACAAGTTCACCTACACTGGGAAGAGGCCACTTGAATAGCGTTATAAAACTTAGGAACGGGAACATATTATCAGCATGAAAACAAGTTTTCTGTGTATGCTGATTATCTTTGCTTTCCCCTGCCCCTACAAAATTAAAAACTCTTATTTTTCTAGTGCATGAAAGATGTCAGGGTCAAGGAAACAAAGAGAAAGTGTTTGGAGACATTAGGTTTACAGGTAAGAACGTGGATAAGAAAGAAGATAGAAGTAAAGACAGGAGTCTACTAGTTGGCAAGAGATGGTGTTAAGAAAGATACGGATGTACACAGAAGGACCTACAAAATAAATCCTGCTGGGGAACGCTTTGGTTTAGTTTTCTTGCCTCTCAGTACAATCCTTGCCCAGCTAAGCCTGACAGCCCACACACAACTCCCGCCTACATGAGCTTTTACCTTGTTTTGCTGCTTTGGACTCCCCAGAGTGCTCTGCATGGGCTGAAATTCTGCTGGCCACCTTGTTAGTCTCCAGCTTGCTAGAGCAGAGCCAGGTAAACATGCAAAATAGCGATGCAAGGAACACAGAATCTCTACCATGTGAATGAAGGAAGGTGGTATTATAATATCACCAGCACTTCTTTGATTTTCTCCAGTTTTCCACTAGCTTATTGCACTTCATACATCTTTGGTGGAAAACTATACTGAAAATACCCACCTTGTAGTCAGACTAAGGGGCCTATGTAATATAGTGTCCCCTATCTGACAACTACATAGGGAACACATGCGAGATACTGAGAAACTGTGAAATTATTCTTCTTTGATAAATTCTATCAAGTCCTTCTGAGCTGCATTCAGAGTGTGGATTCTTAGGCAAGCAGTCACTGTATGTTCAGCAAACCAAAATAATGCCATGAATTGACAGAAATTAGCATATCTCTGTGGGCTATATGAAATTATGCCACTTAATATAATCTCGGTATCTGGTATCTCTAATCCCAGTGTGGTGTGTGTTTTTTGTTGCTGTTGTTGTTGTTGTTTTTTCTTTCCCTCTTCTGCTCCTGCTTTATTCTACCATGGTAGGGGAGTGACTGAAAATACGGAATGAGACAATTCAGAACAATTCCTCTCATAATCATCAAATAATTACTGCATGTTGATATACAATGTATGTAGCTTCATCCTTCTAAAATTCCATGAATCTAAAATATATTGCAGTGCGCTTGCTGCTAATTCATCGGGGATACTTTGAGTGATTAAATCAGTAGGAGTCTTTCCAAATCATGAAAATGTATTATTTCTTGTTGAAGGCAGAAGTAATTAAACAGAGTCCCACCAATTTTGTTGCATGATTTTAATTTCTTCTCTTTCCTTTTTTTGTTGCTGCAGTAGTTGTTGAGTCATGTTTTTTAGTTAGATTTCCCATAAAGTTGCCGTAGAAGAACTCAGGTAAGTATCACTGAGAATTTCAGTGGCCAATTTTAATCTAAAAAGCCTTCCAGACCCTTCTGATATCCTACATAATTGTGGTTATGTGGGTATTATTTTGCTTCTTAAACCTAAGTACCACTTCATAAAACTGCGTCACTGAGATCCTTTGAATTCGTCTGGGTATTAGCTAGTCACTGGGCTAAGAAAGAAGAGTAAATATACAGAGGGTTTTGTATCACAGAGGGAGAATAAACTCTCACAATGATTACTTGTGCTTCTGACTAGTATCTTAAAGCAGACTTGCCTGTATGGCAGAGGCTCAGCAGCATGGAGGTACTGATTTCTATCTTCAGTTCTCATATGTGTATTTGCATACACTTCAGAAAAAAGCTGCAAGAGACAGTGGCTGTGGCATTATTGTGAAGCGAATGTAAATTGCAGAAATACACTGCAATTTTCCACTACAAATGTTGTCTGACACAAAATACAGTAAGCAAAGACCAGATTGATTGTTTAATTCTCTACTCCTTCAGCATAAGACACTGTACCTTCCATTTTGCTACTCCATTAATAGTCTGTATGATAGGAAGCCTCCAGTGTTAACATCATACATATGGTATTTTTGAACACAGGATTTTTAGTACAGTTTGAGGTAGGCGGTAGTTTTAGGGATGTAGTTTAATTTGATTTAAAGGCAGCAGCTGGTTAATCCTGCAAAAGATGGGGCCAGAAGAGAGTAACAATGTAATCCTACAACCTTGTGAAAGAAGGTATGTAAATTCTTAAAGATCCAATCCTAATTCACTGACCTGTGATTTAGGAGAGAATCAGGAAAACATTTGTTCAAGTAACAAATATTTTATGTTAGCATCAATTAACGAGTAAATGTCCCACTGTTTGTTTACTTTCTAGGAAACAATGGTACCAGTAGGCATCTTGTTGGTGACATTCAAAGGAAATTTTTTAGGAATATATGTTGACTGTCCTGGTTTAGCCTGAGCTGACAACTAAGTATCATGTGGCTGCTGTCTTACTCTTCCCTCATCCTGGGTGGGATAGAGAGGAGAATTGTGGGGGTAAAAAAAAAAAAAAAAAGGTAAAATTTGTGGGTTAGGATAAAAACACTTTAACAGGACTGCAAAGGAAGATATAAAGAGCAACAATAATAACAATAAAAGGATATACAAAGTGAGGGTTACACAATGCAATTGCTCACCACCCAGAAAACTGTTGCCCAAGCCCACTCATCAATAATTCCCTCCTGCAGTCAGCTCCCCTAGTGTGTATGCTGAGCATGTCCTGGCTGTGTCCCCTCCCAGCTACCTGTGAAAATTAACTCTGTGCAAGCCAAACGCAGGATATTAACCTAGGTTGTGCTGAATTTATCTGCCTGGGAAGACTGATAAACTCGGTTCATCTTGCTATGGCTAGTGCTATTTCTGTTTTACATGTCATTAATTTAAAGGGCTATATATATTCACACTGTTTGAAGAAGTGGCATTCTTCAGCAGCTAATTCTGAATACGCATAATATCTGCTTCTATCTAAAATTCAAAACTATTCTGGAATATTTTATTATTTGCTTTGGTTAGCAATTTGCAGCTCTGAAAAACAAATACTGAAGTGCTAGGAATTTATGAAATGCAGCGTATGTTACCACGTCTTAGTTCAAGTGTCAAAAATAAATGGGATTTCAAGTGAAGAGACACTGGAGAGGATACATTTTGTAATGTTTGAAGTACAGCCAGGCTCCAGCTTCAAGCCCACCCAGCATTAATGGAGGTGTAGTAGGCATTCTGTAAATGGTAGTACTTGGAAACACTGCACTTATTATTTATCTGGCTGTGTGAACCTGTAAATCAGTGTCTTAATGCTACAAATCTGCTGTACACTTGAAATTTAGTTGAAATCTGATGAACTCAAAACTCAGACTTATTTTGTGATACACTCTTATCATCAGAACAAAACTCTGTTGTATAGTAAACTGTTTAGTTTAGAAATCTTACTTTTGTCTGTATGTTTTAATAGTACAGAGTGAAAAAAGGGCGGATTTCAAGCCTACTTTTTTTTTTTAATGCAAATTATTGAATGAATAAAGATACTTTTGGGGTTTTCTTTAATGATATGTTATTTATACATAGTTTGTAGCATGATAGGACAATGGGCAATGGGTGCAAATTGGAACACAAGAGGTTCCACTTAAATTTGAGAAGAAACTTCTCAGTGAGGGTATCAGAACACTGGAACAGGCTGCCCAGGGCGGGTTGTGGAGTCTCCTTCTCTGGAGACATTCAAACCTGCCTGCCCTGCACACATTCCTGTGTAACCTCATCTAGGTGTCCCTGCTCCGGCAAGGGGATTGGACTAGATGATCTTTCGAGGTCTCTTACAATCCCTAACATTCTGTGATTCTGTGATCTGATGATCAGATAAATCTGCATATTATTGTGAGTATTTGTGAACCTTGACATTACTCTGTTTAAAATATATTTTGGAAAAAAAATCTTATACATACATTGGAAGATATTCAGAGCACTACATTATGTTTAATGTAACTTCTGGAAATGCTGAATACAGCTAAAGCTTTAGCTTTTGTAAAGGAAACTCTCTGCAAGACAGAAACATGTCTGAACATAGAAATGCCTCTGGCATCAGTAAATCTATATTTCTTTGTGTTACAGTTATGTTTCTGTGTATTGAAATGAACACTTTATTATATCCTGGAATACTTCAGTTGTTTAAATGGGAATCTGAGGTACAGCAACAATTATGGTACTGTTGTAATAAAATAAATTATACTTTGAGTGGGGAAATCACATAGAAGAAGTATAGTGCTGCACTGTTGATGATCTAAGCTGTGGAATTACTTCAAGTGGGGAAAAAATGCAGAGACTTTACACTGATTGTTGATATCATGCATATGGTGAAGGTATTAGATAGCACTACCTTCACAGAAGAGAGGAAAATATCATCTGTCTAATGGGGCGGATTATTGAAGCAGAGTTTAAGCTTTTCTCTAACAACAAAAATAGCTCATGTATCTGTTATATGTTAGGTATGGTGTTAGACTAAAACTTGCAAAACATTATTTTTGTTTGCCTTTCCATCCACCACCGATACACTGTATTTCTGCATTACTGGCCTGCTTCCTCCACCTTTCTAGGCCTGATCTTCCTTTTTTTTTTTTTTTTTTAGTTTAATTTTTGAGTTCTTTAATACCTTTCATGTCCTGGCATATAGTCTGTGTTGCAATCAGCTTCATTTTCCTTGGGACGGCTAAATTCTGTTACAGAATTTTGTCTGGTATTTTGCTTTATGGTAATCCAGATATGAGAACGTAGCTGGCATGTAATGCAAGGGGCTACCTGGTGTCACTCAAGGTATGACCAGAAATCAGTGCTTTTTATGTAGTAACATGGGTAATAATGTTCTGGTGGTCATACTGTTAATTGTTTTTGTATACTGTCAAGATTCTTTGTTTTGACAATTTAAACTGTATACAAGCCATGTAAATAAGTCTAGATCAAATGGGAATCAAAATATCTTATTCTTGTATTAGGGCAGCTTTTAAGAAGCAGTATAAACTTTAGGAGGGCTTTTAATAGCTAAAGGATCTACAGAAACTATTTTCTTTCTTCTATGTGAGGTATATCTGTTGTCTTTCACATCATAATCATATACAAAATTAACTTCTTATAACAATGAATTTTTTTCAGGTTATAAGCAGGGCTGGCATTAGGAGGAGTATGGTCATCTGGACAAGAATAATATGTTTTAAACCAGAGCCCTGGATTTTCATTTCCACTACAGCTCCCTTCCATACTCCAGCGCCCTGTCCTGATACAAGGGATTTAAATACTAGAAGTCCAGCAGCTGAGGGAACATCAAACTTTATTTATTCCTTGAACAAGATGTGATCACCTCCCTCTACTCCCTTTAAACATCTATTTTAACTTAGGTAGCTGGCATTCACACCCATTTTCGTTTCTTATGCAGTCATAAATTTCTTCATGAATTATGATTAACAGTAGAGCCACCAACAAACTTGATATACATTATGGACTGATCCAGTGGCATGCTCTTCAATACACCATAAACAGAAGTACAGAAAATTTACGTGAGCTGAAAAGTTTTTTCTACAGTAGCTACATGAAGCAGGAAGAGTATACATCGTATAGAAGAATTCAGACATACTATGCTGAATGTTCAAAGTCTGTATCTAACTTGCTAAATTTAAAAAATATACAAGAAGGGGAACATCTTCATTTATAATACATTTAACAAACATTGTTCCAAGTTAGTGTGTTAAAATGGTGTCTCTCTTTTTCAGACAAGAACAGGTCAGTGTTCTGTATCAGAACATACATATAGCGGAACCCAGATTAATCCAGCCGTATGAACATGTCATTAAGAACTTCATCCGAGAGATCAAACTTCAAAGCACAGAGATGGAAACTTTGGCCATCGCAGTAAAAAGGTATAGTGAGTTGTATTTCTACTTCAGTTTTGCAATTACTTTTATCTCTATCATACTTTGTTGGGTTAAACTACTGGGAGTTAATGACAAAATATATCATGCAGAGTATTTCCATAAACTGAGTTCAAAGGTTAGTTTGTATGCCCACACATGTGTGTAAGCACATGTAGCAGCTTGCAGATGATTCCCTGTTCATAGTTGGGATGAGTCCTGGACCAAATTTTTGCAGGCTCTATTCTTATTTTTAATATCTTAAAACATTTTGACTCCTCTTCCTTTGCTGTAACTTTGAGTTTTAGCATAAAAGCTCATTACGCTTTCAATTCAGAAACCATATTTTTGCTTCTTCAGCTTCAAGGGGTGGGTTTACCTATCGTAACTACTCAGCATTTGCAATCTCACACCATTACTGCCAAAACCAAACAGATTAACTCAGGACAGAAATCTTGTATACATGTGTGGTGCAAGTTGCTGTTGTCCTTTTGAAGTCTCTTCATAGGATAACCAGAGGGGCCTTTTATCTCTGTAACTTAACTTTTCAATATGTATGTATTTCATACTAATAATCAGCTGTCAGCTATTATTCAGAATCTAATTTGCTTGTATTTTCAAACAAATTTGTGATTTTGGTTCCAAACCATACAGGTTTCAAGGTCCGTGCAATGTTAGACTGTTTCCATGTCTGTCTGCCTAATTTTTTTTCAGCTGAGGTACGCATATGTTTTTCACACAACTTCTCTGTCAAGCCGGAGGCCTACTCCTAAGAGAGTATTTACTTTTAAATTTTAGAGCTCAGGATAAAGCGGCAGTTCAGCTCAGTGAGCTGGAGGAAGAGATGGAACAACGCATACAGGCTGCAGAGCATAAAGTTAAAAAGGAAGTGAGTATTTCATATTTACAGAATTTCATAACTACCAAACTCTCAGTGTTCTTAAGCAGGATTGATGGTCAGCTGTGTTTTTGATCCTGATGGGCTGGCTCAAAGGCACTGAAGGCAGGGCGTGGATGAAAAGAAGCTATCCATGACATTGAAAATGTATTCTCTCAATGCTTTCCCAAAGAGAAGTGGCTGCTCAAATGTAATAAACCAATAAAAAGAAGTCTTTCACTTTTATGAGAATATGCTGGCCTATAGGAATTTATTTCCAAGACCAGTATTGGAAACGGATTGGAGAAAATGACCCTTTACCATAAAATAGGGGAATCTAGTTCTCCTAGTAGATGAATTTATATGGAAATTAATAGTTAGGTCATTTGTTCCTAATATGTGTATCTGCCTGGAGCGGTGATCTTTCTTTTTCCCCATTCTCATCCTGCAACTATATATTTATGCCTCAAACTATATTTTAGAGAGCTGGAGGCATGAGAGAGGGTAATTATGATGACAATGTGTGAGGGCCTGGAACTCCCAAAGTTGATGGGAAATACTGTTTCAATGTGCTCAATTTTTAGCCACTGTTTTAACCAGCTTGCAGTCTTGCTGGAAAAATACAAGAATCCTCCTTACCCACTGAAAGATATAATAGAGCCACATGTGGTTGTGTAATTATAAGTGGAAAGCAGTACAGTAAAACCACCCTACCTGTGTTGTCTGCTTCATGTTGAACAATTATTAAATTCAGGAAAGACAAACCTAACTTTATATTGTACTTAACAGTTTATGAAAGTCGTCTGATATGGATGTAGGAAATTCATTAATTAAATAATGCACTATAGGCACAATTATTGCTTTGTGGGACATATACTAAATGTCTCTATATTTGGTATGGTTTCTTTCACCAAGGCATTTGCAGAATCAGAAGCAACAAAGTGCAGTCTGCTGACTTGCTCATATTAAAATAGTTCACAGTCCAACTCAGTGATGGACCGGACTCAATGGTTCAACTCAATGGTTGGACTCAATGGTCCCCGTGGATATCTTCCAACCAGAGACATTCTGTTATTCTATTATTCTAATTGATCTGTGAAGGTAAATGGTATTCTGATAGATTTGCCTCAAACTGTCTTTTTCTATACAAAGGGAAACACTCCTACCAAACCGTAAAAGTCAGTTGTTTTCCTATAAACAAAATATAATGATAGAAAAATGTTGAAGATGTCGGCCCAGAAAAGAAGTGTCATAATCTGTTTAACTAATGATAATGCAACTCTCAGTACAGATAAACTTTCCAGAGAGACTAAGCATTTACGAATAGGAAATGGATAAATTTTCTTTAGAAAATTTCTGTTCTGTAAGAAGTGGTAAGTCACTGACAAAAGCTGTAAAAAGATGACTGGGATGTATGTATTCAGTCATTCTGAGAACATCCACAGCTTTATGTACTAGCATTATGTAAAAACACATCTGCTATGTATTATCTATTTCTAGTTGTCTGTGTTTCATGTTCTAAAAAGTCCTGAAATTGTCACCAAATTGCATGGATTGTGATTTCACTGTTCACACCTAGCTATAGTTATGGGCTGTAACTTGTTCCTCACAGCGCTCTTTCCATTTTCACCTAAATTGTTCCCTTTAGCTCATAGCTCCACATACTCCACCTACTAAAACGCCCTGAGAGTAAATGTAAGATATTTACTTTGTGGGATTGTACTAAGCCACTAATCTTAATGCCTGTACACAAAGCTTTTGTTTGTCAGATGATGTCACTCATGCCACTGGGACTGCCTCTGCGTGATAGTATCTGTGGGTTTAGCCTATCCTATATTTTGTTTCTTTGAGGGAAGCAAATAGTTACCAAATAGTATTTACGAGTATATAGGTGCCAACAGTGAGAGAATCCAGTTTAAGCTGATTACTTTGATTATCATTATCACACATGGATTATAATTTTAAGACACGGATGTCAGCATCACCTACAGGAAAGCACTGAATTCTGAGCAAAGTCCGTGTCTGTCTTCTCTGTGTGAAAACTCAGCCTGTCTCATTGGTACCGTGTTTCCCTGCTGCATTCTGGTTTCTCTTGTGAAACTGTGCACTGAAGTCCCTGGGAGTGACTGGAGTGAATTAAACACAAATGCTCATCTGAGGCATGTGGAACATACTATTCTTCTCATGGTGCTCAGTGTAACTTCCTTTCAAAATCTCTTTGTTTTCATTGAAATAAAACTCAGAATAGTGTACTTGGTTTG
The DNA here is from genome assembly GCF_963082525.1 of Nesoenas mayeri. Classification (NCBI taxonomy): domain Eukaryota; kingdom Metazoa; phylum Chordata; class Aves; order Columbiformes; family Columbidae; genus Nesoenas; species Nesoenas mayeri. Next base: position 24,905,924 of record NC_137542.1, on the reverse strand, counting down.
ATATTGAAACTAAAGGTGCTGTCATCAGCCTGCCTTTTGCTGAGCAAGATCCTGTAATAATCCAACACTTGCAAGCAAAAAAATTGAAAAGAAAAACAAACAAACAAAAAGTAGTTGATGGTGGCACAGCAATGCTGTTACTAGTATATTGTATGCCAAGCCATAGAAGGCTCGTTTAAATAAAAGGAAGTAATGGCCTGATATGTGGGTGTGTATGTATAGATCTATATATGCAATGCACACCTAAATTTATATATGAATAAAATTTGAACAATTCTCTTGCTCTTTGTTTTTGCTTTTTTTTTTGGTAAGATATTGAGAGTGTTAAGCAGAGGAGGCTATGACATGAATAGCAGATGCTGAATTGATCCATATCTTTACTTCCACTTTACCATTTTATTTCTAGAAATGTTTTATAAGTGGACTGCAATTAAGAGATCAGTATCTGTTGATCTAAAGGAAAGGGCAGGTTGACATAATGGAAAGACAAAATCACATGCATTAGTCTAAGGGGAAAGTGTATCGTTTCCAAAATGATGAATGCATTTTCTAAGGAACATCTGAAGCCTGTCTCAGATTTTAATGAGATGAAAAATATTTCAGGAGAAGCAAAAAGCTGAAGAAGCTCTAAATGAACTGAAGCGCCAGTATGATACTGAAGTTGGGGATCTTCAGGTGACAATAAAAAAACTTAAAAAGGTGAGTTGAAATCGTGGCAAGAGTTTTTAAAGTGCTTTAAAAGATGCTGACCTTATGAAGGGCCTTCCCCAAGATGGATAATCATAGCTATAGATTTTTAATTTAATTTTTATTAGTAAAGGGCAACTGCAAATAGTTTTTTAGTTTATGTTGTCATTCTGTTCTATTGTACTCATTCTGTGTAATTTGCTGAAATACTTAGGAAAGGGACCAACTGCTAATCAGGTTCTGTTGTTGAATAATTTTCTAGGTCCATCAAGTTGTTAACACTGCAGTTACCTAGTGTTGTATTTGATACATTAGAAATAGTCTAATACATTGCCTCTAAGTATTTGTAATTCCTAGATTTAGATTAAATTAGCAACCCAAACACAGTAATTTACTATAGTACAGTGATGTAGTGCCTTTTAGCAGCTAGGGCATTTTTCTCAAATATTAATGTTAGAAGTGGGCTTATGCTGAAATTTTAAACTGAAATTACTAGTGAAATTAGTTATTTGTAGTCTGAACTTACCTCTAATCTGATGTTTTAATTTGATACTTAAGCGTGAAATAAACTGAAATCTCAGATATGAATATTGTTTTGGGTTATTTTGTAATTTGTGTTAATTTTGTCATTAGTTTTTGGGCAAAGTTTTACCAGAATTATACTGACCAATGAGAATATATTTGTTGTTTATTCATACTGAATTGCACTTAAAAGAGCATTGAAAGGAATGGAAATTCCTCACAAGGAACATGAGAGCTCGTAATACAAATACTACACAGATGAGGTAACATGTATTTTTTTTAATGTTCATGGGGATACACCTGTTTGTATCTTCTCAGTAGCTGGCTTCTGTGTCACTATTTATGCATATTCAACACCCACAGAATGCAAAATGCTTGTTAAACACTTTTAAAATATTAATTTATATATTACATAGAAACCCAGAAAATTTTGGAGTAATGCTGCCTACTAACGCAGTTGGGAAAACTAAGGGTTTTTAAAACTTTAATATCTGTGACATGTTTTAGGGGCTATTTAATATAATTTCCATTACCTTTTATGTACTTTGATTAATAAAACACAATAACATATATTAATGGTGATCTTTTTCATCTTTATAGCTGGAGGAACAATCTAAAAATGTAAATCACAGGGAAGATGTGATTGAATTGAAAAAAAGAATTCATGATATGTTGCTGGTAAGAGATGATTATCATTAATACATTAATTTAGCCTCAGTTTTATACTTGTTACAATACAGATATTGATACATATATTTTCTACATATAATACTGATAAGCTAAGAAATAAACTTTTAAAGTTGTTAATAAGTATATGAAGATCTTTAACTGGGAAAAAAACTGTTCTGTATAAATACATACACATTCTAGGTATAGCATTTATAAATGGCTTGAGATGATAGAGTTCCTTTTTTTTGTAACTGGAATGGAAGAATAAAATTCAGTGGTTCATGCATGCTGATTTACTGACTTCTCTATGCTCACATATTCTAGTTTTTTTTTTTTTTAATTTTGATGATTTTTATTTTGCAGTTACAATATGTCAATGTTTTATGCAGGTGTCTACGACAGCTAACATCTAATGTCTTCCTTTTTTTAAGGAAAATCAGAAACTTAAGAAAGACCTTTTAGAAGCACAGACAAATATAGCTTTTCTGCAGAGCGAATTAGATAGCTTGAAAAGCGAGTATGCAGATCAGACTTTGAACAGTGAGAGGTAAGTTCCTTCTATGTTATATTTTCACAAGGGGAAAAAAATCTGTTGTCTGATGTAGTTATTATGTATGCAGTTGGTAACTGTTATTTTCTAAATTTGCCATAAATGACAAGCACACATTTGACACCATGCGAAGTATGCCATGATTACTGTTCACTTATTTTGTCACATTTCTGGAAGATCAAGTTCTGGATATGATGTGAACTCTCATAATCTTGCAAGGAATACCATTGATTTTACTGTGACTTCAGTTTTTTTCCTTCATGATTTTCACTCAGATGAATATCTGTATGAGTATCAGGTAGAATTGTTTAGGAAGCCTCCCACATTAGTCTCAACCAGATTTTTCTAAAGTGAATGAAAGCTGCTTCTAAGTATTAATTTAAAGGACCATAAATGACAGTTTCATTATGTGATTATCTTCAGGTAACACAAATGATATTTCAAGGAGAAAGAAGACAGTCCATATGGTTATTTTGTTGATCTATTAATAGTTTTTGTTCAGGTATAATGGCAGAGATCACTGAAGTCACCAAGTGTTTTTACTCTGCATGAACTGGCTTTTAACATATTTCAGCAGAAATATAAACATATTTTAAAATATATTTTTTGAACTATATACTTATAACCTCTTATAAATGATTTTTGCAGAGACCTAGAAATGATCCGAGAGTATACTGAAGACAGAGATAATCTGGAAAGACAAATTGAAATACTTCAGTAAGTTTTTAGTGATTCAAATTTTTATTAACAACTTAGCCCCAAGATACTTGGGGGTCGATGTTTTTGTATGCAAAAGACTGGAATGGAATTTGGGAAAAAATACCTAGTAAAAATACTGAAATGGCCTCAATTCTCATAGAAGATATGATGTTGATCTTTATAATTTCATCATAAGTTTGTCTTCCCGTGTACTCCAGTGAGATACTCGACTGCAGCTGTTGCTGTGGCTTCTAAGTTTTGTGTTTTTCACTGATGTTTTTGTTTGATCTCCAGCTTTTCCCAAAGAAAAATAGTCATATCAGATTGTGTTTCTTCAAATTTTCAATTTCCGAAGGCTGGATCTATTTGAAATGGCATTAGTTACCTTCCTGATTCTTGTCTTTACCTCCATGTAATTGTACACCAGGTGATTTCTATACACATACGTTTTTGGCAGCCTATCCATGCTCAGTTTATACCTTCTAAAACTATTTTTACCTCAATGCTTGTTATACAGAGACTTGGAGAGCCAACCTACACCATTTATTGTTAGGCAGAGCACTCCACTGACTTAAAGAGCCTGAAGGTATTAAATATTTATCCAGCAGACATGGCAACTTTTTGAATTCGGTATTTGATAATGTGTGACTACTGAGCTGCTAACTCTTCACGTTTTTTTCTCCTTTAGCTTCACTGACTTTCATTGTTTTCTATGGTAAGGTGAATGAGATTTGAGTCTGTCCATGTCTGTCCAAAATTATTAATTGGCTTATTTTTTAATTCACTTTACTTCTCCCTGTCTTATCGTTATCTTGAAAGTACTACGTGTGTGCAGCATTATACAAGGGGTGCACAATTTTTTGCTCTCAAGGAGGATCACAATAAACAGGGTTTTTATATCCCTAGTTAATTTCTTTATCCTAAATATGTTATATCTTTTAAGCAGCTCAATCACATCTGTTGGTAGAGTCACCTCATCAATACATATAGGGTAGTCACTTTGTATTTCAGAAATGGTTGTACCAGTTTACTGCTCTGCAACTGGTTTTTTTTGTGGTTGTTCCTACAGTGTCTTTTTCACCTCAGCCGACCACAGACCACGTCACAGGAGTGAAACCAGTTTTCCTAGGGTGTTAATGGAGGCTAAACTTCACAGTGCTTGATTCACATGCAATCATTTGTTTGAGTATATGACAACACATTTTTAGTCTCACATCACTCTTTCATGTTCATATAAAGAAAAAGAAAATGGTTTTTGGATATGTATTTTTTCAATTTTTCTTTGTGATAAGTTATATAATTTTTAATGTTTTCTTTACTCCTACAAGTTAAACTATGTTTCCTTGTTAGATCAGCTAATAGAAAGCTACATGACAGCAATGATGGTTTAAGGAGTGCACTTGAAAACAGTTTCAGCAAGTACAACAGATCATTGGTATGTATGTTTTTATAATTCTCTTATGTTATACTAAAAGGCTTAAGAGTTAACACACCAGATACATATTTGTTTATACTTCAGTGGGTACTCATAAAATTGAGTTTTATTCAGCGGACTCACTCCAGGAACACACTTGTGTAGTTGAATTTTGTTATATTTTAATTGTGAGTTTTGTTAGAGCACTACTATGTTCTGAGGTGCTTTGGGAAATAGAGATTTTTTAATATGCTGTGGCCAAATATATCTGATGAGGTGAATAAATCAGCAGTTTATCTTGCACTGACGGGAAAATGTTTGTATTTTCTATATGGTAGTGCCCTACTACTCAAAACACATTTTTCCAAATAACTGCTTTCTTTTAGCAGAAAGGTCTTAACCTAATTTGAACTTCTGTCCAGGCAAGTCCCTGGGAGAATGAATAGCAGGGACTGCTGATAATAGGGACCTCAGTCAGCCCTGTTTGGGCTATCACAACTGTACCTGGATCTGTTGTAACAAATGTGACCTGGTATCCTCTGAACCAGAAAAAAGGTGGTTTGAAAGTTAAAAAAATCTGCTCTACACTGCTGTTTTGCAATATTGAGAAACCTGTTAAACTCCAAAACTGATGATCAGGAAGCCCTTCTATCATCAGGAAAGTAACTAACTGTTTTAGAAGAACAGGACCAGAGTAAAGGGCCTGTAAAGAGAACAATGGCCAGGAAGGGGGAAAATATGCCTGTTTCCAGCATGCCATACCAATGAATATGAGTCCCTTTTGCTGATGTTGGATATCAGAGTTTCACTGCAGATGCAACAATAGATACCATTTCCTTCTGCCATGCCCTGAAACATAAGCAAGGGAAGCAGAGTATGGAGAAGACAGAGGAAGCTGTTCTCAGTGAATACATGTTTTGAGGGACAGCAGAACACGCAAAATCCTCTGTTACATGCTATAAGCTGAAATCTCTTCTTTTCTCCACTATCTCACTTCGAGAACCAGGATATAGCTTTACTGAAACTAGCTCAGCTAGTGACATTTCCACTCTAGTAGTCAACATGCCATTTTTGTAAATATTACTTTTAAAAGTTTAACATTACGAAGTCTTCAGGTGTAGTCAATGAAATAATTCTCTTGGTATTTCTGTTGTCTATTGTGGTTGAGGGTGGCTAGAAAGTTCAGTATTAAAGCAACGGTGGAGCCTAAATGCTATACGTAATGGGCCTTTTGACATCCAGTCCTATATAAAGCATGAGATTTAATTAAAAATAAGTAGTTGAATATATATGAAAATACACAGTAGTAATTTTGATGATTTATGCTTTTTTCATGACAAATATAGATGGTTAAACTGTATTCAACAAACTTATTATGCATTCATTATGTATCTGTCGCAGCGGTTAGCAAACACATCACCAGGAAGTACCATTTCTAGAAGCAGTCCTAAATTTAATGGTGGACAGTCTCCTCTAAACCCACGGTATGACAGGTAAGCCAGGTTTGGTTTTATTAAGTTGAAAAATGCTAGGGCATCACACTTGTCTTAGAAGAGCAAATATTTTCAAATAGCAGAGAAAGCAGTTCTACCTGATTCAGAAGGAATGTGTGAGCATAGCATGATCTGAAGTATGCTGAAGTCAATAGGAACTTCTTCAATGACTCCAGGAAGCTCAAAAAAAACTCTTCCCAGTGCAAATACTGAACTTCCAGGGAGTTCAGAGAGCCTCTTGTTGGGTCTTGAACTGTTTTGATTCTAGTCTGACTCTCAGTCTCTCCTCCTTGTCTCCAATAAAGTGAAAAAATGTACTGAGGACCTCTGTTAGCTGGCTTACTCAGTGCTTAGGAAAGAAAACATTTTTGGTCATATCTTTGACCTGTATGTCTGGTATGTGGGCCTAATTCTTCAAAAGAATAAACATCCTCATCTCACACTGACATGCAAGAATAGTGAATACACTTGAGTATTAACAGGATAAAAGCCACAGACATCATTAAGTTACCTAAGTATAAACATCAGATGGTCAGAGCTACTTTGGTTTTGCACTTACGGGGTGCAGGTCATTGATCAGAGCTCCCTCAGATGATTGCAGAGAGTCTCAGTGAAGTCATTAGCCATTAGATCCAACCTCAAGTACTGTAGATCATGCTATGTTTTCACACTTTTTTAAACACAGTTGGAACTACCAGCAAAAGTATTGTGTCCTTACCAAATTGATTGATTGTTTTGTCTTATTTTTCTTGCAGTGATACCTCAAACTCTAGAGAGATCTCTGCTACAAGTTCTTAGTAGCCTGTGTTTTACATTTTGCTAGGGAGATTAATATCTTTGTTAGGGATCAAGTTGGATTCTGCTTCACACCAGTCCTGTCTGTATTCATTCAGCAGTGTACCTTTATTCTTTTGTCTCCATGTGAGATGTGTTTGCTGGCTGTAAAGTTTTGCTTGTAAAAAACTTATTTTTATGTTGAATATAGATAAAACCAGTTCCTTTCTGTTGGACACTGAAGATTTTGGGAGGCATCCATTACTAAGTTGCATATTACATTGAGTAATTTTCTGAAGAGACAACTAAAACCTCTCTGGAGGCTTAGTGATCCTTCTCTGTGAATATTTATTAGTGCATGGCATATGGTGCAAACCTTGCATTCCTGCAAAAGTGGAAATGCAGACTATTTTAAAAAAAACTTTAGGTGGTAGGAATAAAACTTAACAGGCATGATTTAGTGTTGAAAGACAGAAAGAGATATGAGTATCACAAAAGCTGTTCATTTTCAGTACTTTGTCAGTCTCCTGACATCAGATCAGTGTTAAGAGATACTGATTTGCATTCAAACATGTTTTAAATGATTTACATTAGTAGGTATACTTTTTCTGTTATTAGCTGTATCATACATCCTGGTCTGGCTTGCTTTCAGCACATATGAAATTCTCAGCACTGAATTCATGCTTCAGTGAGGCTGAGAATTGACTAATGAAGATCTTTATTTCAGTGGATGCCTGACAAGGTTAACTTTGCTATAACATGCACCCTCCCTCTGTTTTTCAGTGATTTGGTATAGGCTAGTAGTTGCATGAATAGAAATAGCATGGATGCTGTGATATTCCACAGTGAAGATCATGCTTATGAGTGTGCTTGTTCATAGCCTTAGAGGATGTAAATTAGATGTTTGTGGATGGTGTTACATGGGGCAATGATGTGTCCATCACCCCTATTTGGCCACTTGTTGGAAGGAGTTATATTTGACTGCGTAGCAGCTTCATAAATTGGTGATTCTCCCCAGTGGAATGGCATGCCATTGTTTTGGGAGCTCCCAGCCTCAGCAAGCTGTCTTTGCAAGGACTGATGCTAACCTTGTCTGTTCCAGAAGTTTAGCGCTTCACATCCATTCCCAATAGAACTGAGGCAAACCAGTACTTTCTTCCCCGCTCTGCCTTGGAGATATTTTCTACCTTGCTATAATTGGTGCCTGTCCCTGTTTTGCTACAAGAGTTGGATAATGATTGTAGCCATAATAAATGTTTTCAAAAGATTGTTTCTTTTAAGATTCACTCTAATATCTTTTTTTTCATTTACATAAATAAAAACTTTTTTTTTTTTTTTTTTCTGTAAGCTATACTGTCATTGCTGCATCCATTTAAGTATTTTTATATATTACAGCATCCAGAATGACCTTCCTTAGGAAGGAGGGGTTAGGGGAAAGAAACGACTTTTGTGTAAAACCTTAGGTTTTGTGTAGCATAGCAAACTGAAGGCAAACCCGTTTCAGTGACTTCTTCTGCCATTACTGATCTCTTGAACTCTCTTTCTCCCTTTTCTATGTTTATAGCTGTTACTTATTGAACTGTGTGCCTCTGTGAGCAAACCTATCATTTAAATTAGAGACAGTATTTCATGGTAACTTTATTCATCTTCGAATAGGCCCAAATTAGCTAAACCATCAGCTATCCTTTTCTGCTGTTGATGTCTTCATAGTACATAATTTTCTGAATATGTTTTAAACAATTATTTCTTCTGTGTATGAATAAACAGGCATTCTTACTGAGACTTGGGAAGTCATAATGAATAACATAACTTATAATTTAATCTGAGCATACTAGAAGATATGGCTGAAAACCAAATTGTTTAGAAATGCAAAATAGGCATTGACGTATCTCTAAAACTGTACAGTTAGCATTTTTAAGTACTGACTGTTCCAGAATGTCTCAAATTTTGTTGGGAAAAACAGTTGTGGAATAATTTTATTTTTTTTCCCCCCCAAAAATTTCTTATTAGATCACCTCATTCTTCTTGTGTGGATGAAGATTATGATTCTTTAGCCCTTTGTGATCCTATGCAAAGGATAAACTGTGAAGTTGACAGCTTACCTGAGAGCTGTTTTGACAGTGGCTTGTCTACCCTGAGAGATTCAAATGAGTATGATTCGGAAGTGGAATACAGGCATCAAAGGATTTTTCAAAGGTCACAGTGTATGCAAGAAAGCTTTGGTGGTGATGCTTCTGATACAGATGTAAGTGCCAGACTTACTCCTTCCCTGAGAAAGAACAGTTTCCTGTTTTTAAAATTAAATGGATCTTTGCCCATAGGCCAGTTAAAACGAAGTATTTGGGTTGTATGCATTTAAATGAGATTAGTGACTTTTTTTGAGAATGCAAAAATAGTTACTCCTTTTTAAAATAAAATGTTTATTTTGACATTTTGATAGATTTTTGAGGCAATAATTTTTTACGTACGTGGAGGTTCTGAAGGTTGTTAAAAAGCATGCAGGCAGGAACCTGTTTTCGAGTAATTAGAAAGCAGATACTATAGAAGTAAAATATATTTCAATTCATTTCCTCCTACTATGAAAAACTGACATATATAAGAAAAAGAATACTGTTAGTACATACATTGACTTACACAGTAAGTCTCAGAAAACTTAGAAAGGTAGGAATGTGTTACTGTGTCTGTTTTATTGTTAGTAAAATGGAGAGCTTTAGTGATGACTGTATAGGAAGACTAGTATCAAGCACAACAGAACACAGGGTTTTCCTTTAGAGTAGGCCCTTTACTGTGGATTTAGTAGAGACATTTAGTCTTTCTTTGCAGTTGAAAATGCAACGAATAGTGCTCATTACAGTTGTGCTGTATTTAATTTAGCTTGAGAAGTAATAGCATAGAGAGTGAAGTCTTGTAGAGAAATGCTTGATCTTTGTAAAATAAGATTTGAAATAAAGTATTTGCTTATTGTAATTATTTTTTAATCTGAAATTTTCTAGGTGGAAATTAATTTGCTGTACATGGAAAATGTACTGAAAACACAAGTGCCAAATAGGAAATGTGTTTGAGGACCAAATGTAGGCATTGTGGTTTAAGCCCAACTGGCAAATGAGCCCCATGCCACCTCTTTCTCACCCTCCCCAGCAGTGGGATGGGAGAGAGAATCAGAAAAATAAAAAAGAGAAAACTCTTTGATTGAGATAAAGACAGTTTAATAAGTAAAGCAAAAGCCACATACACAAACAAAGCAAAAGAAGGAATTAATTCAATACTTCGCACCAGCAGACAGGTGTTAAGCCATGTTCAGGACAGCAGGGCCGTAACGGTTACTTGGGAAGACAAACGCCATCATTCTGAATGTCCCCCCTTCCTTCTTCTTCCCTCAGCTTGTATGCTGAGAATGATGTCACAGGAATGGAATATCCCTTTGGACAGTTGGGGTCAGCTGTCCCAGCTGTTTCTCCTACCAACTTTTTGTTCAATCCCCACCTTTTTGTTGGCAGACCAATATGAGATGCTGAAAAGTCCTTGACTACTACCTAGCAACAACTGAAATATCAATGTCTTATCAACATTATTTTAATTTTAAATCCAAAACACAGCACTATACCAGCTACTAGGAAGAAAATTAACTCTGACCCAATTGAAACCAGGGCAATAGGCTACAGTGAACAGTAAATGTGAGTAAGAACAGAATAGTCACAGTATTTCTACAAGAATTGCACAATTCTACTTGGTCCTTTAACTCTTTAATACAAACTGATAAAATTAATATTTTAATCAGTTTTAGCCATGTCCTTTCAAAAAAACTCATACTTTCTTCAGAGGACCTAACACACTATCTTGTACTTTCAGGTTCCAGAGATCAGGGATGAGGAAGCATACAGTCCTGATAACAGCAGTACAATATCAGAATGGAAGCCCTCACAACCAGCAAGTCGAAGCAGCTCAATTGCTTCAACAAGGAAATACATATCTGCTCTCGCACCTCAGGTAACCAGTTTTTAGAAAAAAAAAAAGTATTTGATATAGAGAGTATTTTGATATGAGTTGAAAGTGATGACTTCTTTTTATTTTCAGTCAGATTCAACTGAATTTACTCCAAAATACCCCAGTTCAGAGAAGGCTTACAAAATTGTTCTTGCCGGAGATGCAGCAGTGGGAAAATCCAGTTTCCTTACCAGACTTTGCAAGAACGAATTTCGAGGCAATACCAGTGCAACCCTGGGTACAGTTATTTTACTTATTAAAATACTGAAGTGAATTTCATTGCTGTTCTGCAGAAATGGGTGAAAAGAGTACCCTCTGTTTTTGCTTGCTAGGGATTTCTGAATATACATGTGCAGTTTCTTTGGCTGTGAGGTCTAATTAAGTACCAAAGCTTAGAAGTACCTAACTGCTGTTTGGAGCGGATAATAGGGTGCTGCTCTAGTCTAGTTTCTCTTTGCAAATCACAAACCATGTTCCAGAACAACACAAAGCACCAGAAAAGGGGGTTTCAGTATAATGCACTTAGAATGTGTGTAGGATCCTTCTTGCATTTTTCATTGCTTTCTTGTCTTTTCAGCTCTTTCGTCCTTCTTTGGTATTTCATACTATCCTTTGATGTCTTTCATACTATTTTTTTGCCTCCATTTCATCAAAGTGTTATTGAAGCAGCTGAATGCTTCAATAACAGCTGAATGCTTCAATGCAGGTTTAAATGCAGCTGAAAGGATTTCTGGCTGGCTTGTGTCTATTATTATAACTGTCAGCTAATAAACTTGTCTTACTGATTCCGAAGACTGAATTTTTGTCTTCCAATCAAATCATAGTAATATATTTGTTTTATTTGGTCTAAGTCAGAAGGTTTGTTCTAATTTATCTTTTTCCTACTTGACATTTGAAATAATGTCTGTTTTATAAAACATTTTCTCTTCTTCCATAAAACTGCTCAGCAAAATAAAGCAGAGAGGGATCTTCTTCTTTGCTGGTCATAACATCAAAGTTGTATCAATGCTTCTGGGAAAATATGATGGTAAAATATTTCTTTAAATGTTTCTCTAAAGGCACATTAATACATTCAGGGGATTATTGCGGTTCAAGGCTATGTGAATGACTGAAATCTCAATCTATTAAAAGAGGTGGATTTTGAATTAACTGTTATATATGGCACAGAAGTTCATTTTCTGTGGGTTTTGTTTGTTTATTTGTGTTTTTTTAAGGTGATTTATGTTTTGGATTAGACTATACACATTATTCTTTTCAGGTGTGGATTTTCAAATGAAACGTCTAATTGTTGATGGAGAACCTACAGTGCTACAACTGTGGGACACAGCTGGGCAGGAGAGGTTGGTGTTTCTCTGCACTTACGTAATTTCAGTTGCTTTATTTCTAAAAGATGTTTGCCTTTTTTCATATAGGTGAAAAAAATTTCACTAAATATTACATAGTCCTACAGTAGGTAAGTCAATATGGCCATTTGTAAATGTCTAGAGACAGATGTGATTTTGCTCTGCTGAGACCTCAAGACAGGTGGATGATTATTTGTTAGCTTTGGTGATGCCTGAGGTAATCTTTTCTCTCTGTAGAGAGAAATAGCTGAGGTTCACCACAACATTAATTAATAAAATCCATATGTCTCTCTTGTCATACAAAAATATGCAGCAGAATATACCTTCTTTCTTCCATTTTCAGTCTTTTGCTTTCTTTGTCCTTACAGACCTGTGTTTCAGAGCAGGCTTTATCTAAGATATTCCCCTCCCTTCACCCTCCTTTCCTCTTCTTTCCTTGAAAGTCCTGATCCTGTTTTGCATTTTACTTCGTGTGTGAAAATTTCTTTCCAAAGGCTTTAAAAAGACTGATGGTAAACTTGTACAGATTGCTGAATGTATATCCAAAGTTCTTCAAATTATTGTGTAGAGTTTCCTCAAAATCTTATGACGTTCTTTATTGAGAGCCTTTACTGACAACTTTTTGAGGTTTATTAAGAAGTTAATCTAACTCCTTGAAAGTCAGTTTAATCTGTAAGGTGACCAAGATTTGTGTTGGCCTGTATGTGTTTACTTTTGCCTGAATGAGTGATTATGTTAAGTAGGTACTCAGAGGCCAAATCATTCTCCTCCATAATAATAAATTTGTGGAGAATATCATAATATGTGATATAAAAACCTAGTTACTGTACTTGGTTGGTTTATGTTAATGGAAGAGAAGACTGCAACTGATGAATGAATTCCTAGGATGTTTATTTTTTTCATATATTTTTTAAATGAAGCAGAGTAACCCATTCAATTTATGAAGTTATATGTAAGTGAAAAAGCTTTGTCACCTAATGTGGCATTACTGGTAGACTTGGCAGTGTTAGGTTTACAGCTGAACTTGGTGATCTTTAAGGTCTTTTCCAACCTAAACAATTCTGTGATTCTGTGATTCTATAATTCTAGTCACAAGTCCAGTGCACAGCAGATTATTTGTAATAGATAGACTGTAGATTGTTTTGATGCAAAAAATATTGATTGCTGTTTGGGGTAGAACCCTGTGAATCCTTACGGAGCATTTATAAACCTACATCAGCAATTTTCAATAGCTACCTATTAAAAAAGCTATAAGAAAACTCATCTTGTTATGTGGAGAAAATCTTGCTCTAAATAAATTAAGTGCAATAAAATAATGGCGAGTTATTAATGATGTTATATTGGATTATTTTTTGATAATGTGGCCTTATGCAAATCATTTCTTTCTGAAAGATTCCGCAGTATTGCTAAATCGTACTTCAGAAGAGCAGATGGTGTCTTACTGCTGTATGATGTAACCTGTGAAAAAAGCTTTCTTAATGTGCGAGAATGGGTGGATATGATTGAGGTAAGAACCTTAAGTATATAGAACTTACAGACTATGTTTCACCACATTGTTAACCTTATTATTTATGAATTTTGCATATTTGTATATTGTAATTAGCCACACTGCGACGTCTTATAGGAGTAAATGCTACATGGAAGTGAGAAATGTATCCTGAAGTGTTCAGTTAGTGTTAAAACTGATAGATCTTTTTGTGTAAAAGGGTATAATGTAATCACACTCTTCCTGTTTGCTTTCTTTTTAAATGAACATGACAACCCATTTCAGATACTGTCTTGTGGATGGCTTCAGTATTCCATGGAGTCTCTTCATTTTAAAACAATATGTGTGATTCTGTAACTGACTTATAGTTCAAGTGAAATTTTAAGTATTTCTTTCTACTATTATATCTTATTTGTTTATTTAAATATAAATTTTCATTTAACGAAAAGGGTTTTTCCCTCATACCAGAGATGTTTAATAGAAGGGAAAAAGATAAACAAAATCTTTAGATCGTCTTCTGAAATCCATTTATTTTAATAATGGTAAAGGAGTTGGTCATTTTTCCCATAGTAATTTTGTCATATAGCATTTAAATATAGTTACCATTTTCATTAGATTAATTTAACTCATAAAATTATTTGTTGGGAAATGGGGCTTATGGGAGTAGAAACATATTTTTGCAGGGTGTTTAGCTGTCTGCTTGAAGGCTGACTAGCTCATAAAAAGTTATCAGCATGACTTTCATAATTTGTTCGTTTTTTCTGATAGTCTGTAAGACATTTTGTGGGAAGAAAATCAGTGTAACATGATGATGCTAGTTACTTTTTTCTATTCTGAGTGGAATAAAATCCTCTTTGCAGGATGCAACTCATGAGAATATTCCAATTATGATGGTGGGAAACAAAGCAGATCTTCGCCAAGCTGTTACAGAACAAGGACAAAAATGTGTGTCTGTAAACTATGGAGAGAAGCTGGCTATGGTAAGCTCGAAAGTCTACCTCTTTAGTATAAAATGGTCTTAAGAACTTTAATCTGAAAACTATGTGACAAGCTAGTAAACAAAAGTAATTTTCTGGTCATTTTTTCAAATCTAGTAATTAGGATTCATGGATACTTTTCATCAAAACTTATTTTGATGGTGTTTGCTGGGCTAAATGACATTTCAGTTGCCCATTAAGCTGAACTTCATTATTGGCTGAGATAGTCTTCTCAGTCTCTATGGTGAAAAAGTGGATGGACCAGGAGGGTGAGTTTTTCTGCTGCCAGAGAGAAATTGCCAGTCCAAATATGGAGTGCACTAGCGAGTGTATAAGGCACTTTGCCTGGCTTGTGTCTGTCCAGCCTTTGAGTGGAATATTTTTGTCTTCAAGATTCTATCTGGTATTCTTGCCATGTCTGCAGAAAGAAAAAAGGAAGCTTCTGCTATAAATAGAAGTGTGGACAAGTTTATTACATGTATTTATGTGAGGGATAAGGAATACACATATTCCATATTTTGCAGAAAAAAATGTAGAATCTTTTGAGTCTTGTGTTGCTGACCACTCTTGCAATTTGTTTATTTTACTAGGGCAGATATCCTGTCTGTTACTTATGGAATTATATTTCTGGTTAAGCTACAATACCAGATGCTGTAGTTTATGAGTAGGTAACAAGCTGGATTCAGTAACCTGTCCTATCAACTTTCTTCCTATTTTGCAGTCTTGTGGACAAGAAGATTGACATTAGCATATGATGTGGTTTTTATTCAGTTTGTTAGTTCAGAATATACTGGATATAAAAAAGATACAATTAAGCAGCAATTACTATTTTTTTTTCACCATACTAAAGTGAATATATTGGAGAATGAAGAATACCAGAAAAAAATCCTGTTCATTTAAATTTGTGCCATCTTTCTTTATATTATTGAGGAAACCATTAGTAATTTAATGTACATTGTCAGATGTGAAACATTTCAGATTAGTTGGCTTAACATTTTATTTTTACTCACAGACTTATAATGCGCTATTCTGTGAAACAAGTGCTAAAGACGGATCTAATATTGTAGAAGCAGTTCTTCATCTTGCTCGGTAAGCAGTCATGTTTCTATTTTCAAATAAACACATCTGAGTATGTTTTATAAAAAGGACATTATTTGTCCTACAAAGACACATGTACATTTAAAATTGTACCAACATCAAATTCAAGAAACAAAATTTAGAAAAGAACACTGTTATATCTTTACAGATAAATGCAATATTCTCAATATAATAAAGTAAGATTTTTACTTGCAAGTGTTACAAAGCTGTCTCAATAATTAATATTTAAATTAGAGCTCAGTTATGTAGCTTACAATTATAAAACCCGTTTAGTGACTGAACTACATTTTTTAATGGTGCATGGATTTACTTTCTTGATTCTTCCTTAAATTAATTTCAAATGCATATAATTCTATGTGTAACTGATTCTTAATTCTTTCATATATATTTATATATTAGTTTTATTGCTGACCATTCTAATCGCACATATTTTCTTTGAAGTCCCTTTCTCTAAAGTATTTAAAAGACAGAAATTCTCATTATATCTATTTAGCAACCTTGTATTTCTGTGATAATGTGTGAGCCAAACATGAGACTACCTTTCCAAACCATTCTTGATTACAATATATTTTTGAACGGCTGATGGTGTGTAGTGAATCCTCAGCCTCTGATTTGTCAGTTTAATACATGGAGCTTAAGGCCAGAATTACAAACCATATTCCTGTGATGTTTGCAGCAGGCTAGTGCAATAATCAAACTTTTTGACATTTGGTCAGTATTTTTTTATTCATTGTTAAAATACTACTGGTTGCATGGCTTGCATACAAAATACTGGCTTTCTGGAGAGGATCATTGCTTCTTCACATAGGACTTTCAAGAGCACCTGCATTTCCAGGAAAATGCATCTGTCAAAGAGGCACCAAGAATGCAGACATTTATTCGTCTGTGAGTGTCAATGTGAAATTAGTTGCTTACTTGTTAAATGATGAATTTCCAAGAACCTGGCAGTGAATATAGTGGTGGGTTATGAAATTGGAGAGCATACATAGCACAGTCATACATAATATTAATCACAGTTGGAAAATCATCTCTAATGTTTAAACACAATAACTTTGTTTAACAGTTTCAAGGATAAAAATATGTTTTGGCAGTCGAAGTCTCTGTTTTTGGAACCTTTTTTTTTAAAAAAAGGTATATTTCTTCGCAAGGTTCATTGATCCTTAAATAGTCTAGACATTACCCAGAACCTTGGTCTGGAACAGTTGGCCGCAATTTCTTTACTCAAGTCTTAGTAATTTGTATTCTTTGAAAGGCAGATTTCATTTTGAAATAAAAATTTCTAAATGAACATTTCATTAGAGCAGGTAGTCTTAGAGACTTACCTGTTACCTCTTTGCAATGTTCCTTTCTGCCACTGTTATGCTGAATAACCCAGTGTTCTGAGAGGAACTTCATGAATTTATTCTACTAAAATGAGGAGGACTTAAATTATACTGATATACATATTTATATAAAAGCAAGAAATCTTAGAGTTGGCTTACGACATTCTAGGGGGCCATAGTAAGAATACAGATCAATAATCATATATAGACAGCTTTTAAGTCTGCATTTATGGTAAAAAATCCAACAATATGCTTTTTTTTCCTTTGAGAGTAAATTATACTTGAGATTGCAGTTATGTAGTTTTGTACTTTCAGCTATGAACATAGTCTGTGTCTGTGGTCATATCCTGAAGCAAAAAAATTAAAGAGCAATTATTGAAAGAAAAGGAAAAGGAAAACAGAACATTGTGGAGTTACTACATATCAGAAATTATTATATTTCTACCACTAACTATGATTTGTGTACAAATATTGATGTGGTTCCCAAAGTGGAAACTTATGAGACATGTTGATCCTGTGCACTAAACCCCATAGTATAACCACATAATAGATGATGGTGGACTCTCTAAGATATACTGAGAGAAACGGGACATGCATAGAAATATATTCATTGAGTACTTTTTTTGTTTGTTTGTTTCATTGTTTTTTTTAACAGCGAAGTGCGAAAACGAAGTGATAATCAAGATGATACAAGGTCAGTAGCCAGCCTGGCTGGGACACCTGTCAAAAAATCGGCACTCATGAAAAACTGTTGCAATGTTTAAGTGACAGATACTTTTCCTAACCTAAATAACCTGTATATTTAAAGAAAAAAATGAAGGATTTCAAGAATGTATTCTTTATACTAAGGAATTATACATTTGTGTGTTTAGAAGTTGCATATCATGTTAAAAATCCAGACTCTACTTTCTACTCATTCATATTTATGAGCTTGCTTTGCCCTATAGGCTCTGTTTTCACTTTTCATAAGTAAAAGAAGTCAATGGAGTGAGCTCAGAATCAATGTTACTGTAGTCACTGCATACGATATTGTAATATATTTGATCTACTTTACCTGCTTGATTGTGAACTCAATTATTTCTTGCATACAGAACATGATACTATCATTATCACTCATAAGAAAAGACAAAATTACAGCCTCAATTAATTTAATCTCTTTTTGCTCATGTCTACTTATCTAGTTTTTTGAACGCCTTAAATTATATGTTGATGAAACATTTATCCAGAAACCCCCAAACCATTAAAAGGTTGACTAGGTCCAGGTAAATCCTAAGTTCAGGGCATGAAGCAAATGGTCTCTGTGGGAAGAAGCTAGTGGTAGGTGCATGGGGTTCTAGTGTAGTTTTTCAGAAGTTTGTGAGTTAGATTTTATTAATTTTGGGGGCTGGGGTTCGATTAAAAACTGACAAGTAGACTTCACATCTGATCCCACACAGCTCAGAAGTGAAAGGAACATTTGTATGGACCATTTCCATTCAAAATTCCAGAGAGACTATAATACCTGTGATATGTAGAATTACTGGGTTGAATTAATGATACAATACCTGCCTGTTCAGTTATACTAGAGAATTATTAGTATTACAGAGAGATATTGTTTGCAATATTTCCCTTGTTTTTTTTTAAATGTCTTCCATTCAGAAACTGAGGGATTGCAATAGTACAGAGGAGTCCATTTTAATGGAAGTTCTTTATGCATTTTTTTAGTTTTAAACTTGCACGTGTACCAATTACTGCACATGCACAAGCATCTGTATGAACTGTTTGTTAAAAGAAGTCCCTGAAATGAACATCAACCACTCACCTTAAGGAGGATTCCTTTGCCTGATTTTTTGAAAATTCTGAGAATCTCACCAATGGGTGGTAGCTTCAGGTGTCAGCATCTCTGAAATCTGAGTATTGCTTGTAATCATTCCCAACAGTCCTATAGTGTAGTAAAAATTGTAGGTATTTCTACAGTTAAAAATCATGATCCAGTCCTTCTCAGCTTTCACTAATTTTGATGGGAATGGGATAGGACCTCTTCAGAGCCAGCAAACCCTTTCATTCTTTTCTGTGTATATTAATAAAATATCTCCAGACTGAAACCTAGCTCAGTAAATCAATCTTGGATAAAGTTTTATGGATGGATTGGAAACCCATGTGCCTAGCAGCTGTTACTGTATTTTATCAGCACTATGTTTGAACACTGTGTAGCCTGTGCTGTGTTATCAGTTTTATAAAACACGGAGTTCTCAGAAACAGGATGGTTCATAATTAAAAAAAATAGAGTTTTGAAGAGAGAAGAGCAGTGTTTTTAGGCATCCTTTCAAAGCTGCCAATCTTCAGGTAACCATCTGAAAGCCTGTTCTTAACAAGACAGAGAAATCTAATGCCAGGAGGAATAAGACATTTTATTTCACTGTATTGTACTTCAGCCCTAGAAGAGAAAACATGTTTGGTGACCTTTTTCAAGTACTAAGGGTGTCTTCACACACTGTTCCATGCAGGAGCCTCTGGAGTTGTAACATCTTCCCATCCAACAAATTAAGAGACCTCATTGTGGTCGCAAGACTTAAGGAGATGTAGGTGTACCAGGAATATGCCTGGTCACATACCTATTGTTTACTATTAATCCTCTATTATTTAAACATGAAAATTACAGCTGTAATTAGCTTCTCTGAGGAGAAAATCATGCTTAACTAAGCATATTGATTCTGTGTTCTCTGTGTGTAAAAGCTTCTCTCTCTCTAAAGGAATGAAATGGAAATAGAATTAATGTGGGTTGCACTTGCAGGTAGTTCTTCCTGCAACAGTAAGGAGAAGGAGAGATGACCCAGCACTTAGTTTCTGAAGTGTAAGCTTACAACATGCAGGCATTTGCACTTGCTCAGGATGAGAAGGTCATGATTATCAGCTGTTACTTACATTCCAAAATATTGCTCCTTCAGTGTTATTAACTTCCCTTAACTTGTAGGGCTTAGACTGAGGCTCAGTGTTCCGTGTGTGTCTCCTGAACGGAAGTGTTTGACTGGCTCTGTGGTGTTGGCCTGAAGCAGACAGGGTGAAATATATTTGCCTAAAACTTGCTGAAACATTTGCATGAGCAAAACATTTTGGCTGGATACAGATAATTGCATAAAGTTGTTTGCAAGAAGGATTTCTGGAATTGGTTTAGTCCAACCTCCCAAGCACTCAAGCAGATATGGACTGTTGCCAACCCTGGATCAGGTTAGCTGCGGGTTTGGCTAGCCAGGCTGTAAAAACCACTGAAGACAGAGTTACCACCACTAGTCTGGGCAACCTGTTCCTGCGCTTGCATTCCCCTTCTGGATAAAAATTTCTCTCCATGTCCAACCTCCTTTTCCCAAGTGGCTACAAATTTGTAGGCCTTTCCCATTGTTATATCATCTCCTGCTACGAAGAAGAGTTTGGCTATGATCTTGACAACACGCCTTTCCAGTGTCTGTAGGCTATTAGATCCGCATGGCCTTCTCCTCACCAGTTATAATAACATTGTGAGGTACCTCTTGCAAATCCGGGTTCCATATAGCAATTAGCAGAGTGCATGCATGTGCAGTAATTGCTTTCATATCTAAAATTCTTACCATACGTAGAGTGTCATGTGAATGTCCATGCCTGTAGAGAGCTTGGTTGAAGGATGTGAGTCCAGGGACCTGCCTTCACACTTATTTTTTTCTCTCTGCAGAATTGGGCCATTGATATTTTGGGTACTTTTTTACTTTTTTGTTTTTTTTCATTTATTTTAATGACCAAGATATCTCGTGTGTTGTTTGGCCAAAATATACAGCGTGTTTCAAAAAGATGGACCCAGTTTAAAATCAAAGACTGAATCCAACTGGGTCCATCTTTTTGAAACACCCTGTATAAACTGAATCACTTTTTTTTGAGCTCTGTAATTTTTATCTGTCTTGTAAAGCAACTTTAATTTGAAACAGTGTTTTGTTTGTTTGTTTGTTTTTTAAATAAGATTCAGGGTTGGAAACTGTTAACAAAGTTTTACCTTGAAGTAGTTTTATGGTTAATGTATAAATTACTAAAAAAGCACTACCAAATGGGGATATAGCTATAGCTCAGGTGCAACTAGTTGTAGGAGTCCTATGATGGTCAGCTCCGTCAAGTCTGAATATTCATATAATACCATGTAGAATTCATGTTAAACCAAAAGAACTTGGAAAAAAAAAATTTAGAAATTTAAGCATGTATTTATACATGGAAGTAATGACAATACAAAGTTTCCTGTTGTTTTGGCAAACAAACATGAGCTTTATGCTCTGACATAGTTGCACTACTGTACTTTGAATGTTTTTATGGTTTTGTTTAGTATATAAGAACTATTCATTTAATCGAACAGAGTTATTTTTTTAGTTAGTGGATGTGTTCCCTTAATACACGTGTTTATTTAAAAAGGAAAGGCCCTTCATGTTTTTCCTCATCATCTGTAAATAAATTATTTTTATTCAGCTGACACAGAAGTATTATTGTATCTTAATTTTAATTGTGGTGTAATACATGTTTCTGAGGCAATAATTTCTGTGGACACTATGGAAAAGTTTTGATCACATATATTCTTGTAACCACTTTGTGTTGCCTTAGCATACATTTGTAGCTTGATAAGACAAGCTGCAGCTACTTTTAATTGTTCTTAGAAGTACAGTTATGGCCCTACATTGTCTAAGTAT
Source organism: Nesoenas mayeri (assembly GCF_963082525.1). Lineage (NCBI taxonomy): Eukaryota > Metazoa > Chordata > Aves > Columbiformes > Columbidae > Nesoenas > Nesoenas mayeri. The sequence continues at coordinate 24,884,227 of NC_137542.1, read as the reverse complement.
TTTTCTTTGTAACTATTTTTTATTGACTACAAAATCCTCCGTTCTTTTTGGAAGAACAAATTGCAGTTTTACAGTTGTATAGCCTGTTGGATTGTGTTCCAAGGAAAATACCTGAAGGCCACTCCTGCAAGGAGCATTACGTAGATGTGCACCCATGCAGATCCTCAATTAAGTTAATAGGTTCTGTGCTAGTGCAGGCAATCTGTTCATACAGAGATCCTTTATTCCCCAATCCGCTGCTGCACAACAATGCTACGTAACTTTTTAGTGGAAGATTTCAGTGGAAGATCCCTAATTCATAAAGCAAAGGGACATATTTATTCATGTAGTCAAGGCATTTTACTATATAACGAAGAAACCTAGATGTTTCTGACTGTATCAGGTAATTTAAAAAACAGGCTAATATCTCATGTGCAGTTCAAATACCCTTTACCGCTACCCCTGTCAGATTTGATACAGCACATAATGTTATGCCTCTGACCCTGTTCAGACTACTTATGGATTGTAGAAGCTTTTTATAGTTATTTTAGTACTGTATTACTATCCAGCCTAATCCTTTCTTATTGGTGTCCTTAGGACCGGTTCATATCAATATTATTTTTTTTCCACATATCTTATTTTGTGACAAAACACTTATGGTAAAATAAAATCTGACTCAGCTATGTGGAATGTAGGTTCAAATGTGTTACTCAGTTTGTAAAAAGAAGTAATTTTTCTACAATTTCTGCTCTTCAAGTTATGGCTATACATAGCTAGGTTTATAGGAAATTAGTCATTGGGTGGATGAGTAGCAAATAAACCCAACTGTGAAGGTTTTCCACTGGATATAAAGTGAAGTATGTTAAATAGAGGTGTATTTTTATCTAGTAGGAGGAAGAAATTCAGTGCCAATTGCATGTACCAACTTGCAATAAAAGTCTGTGTATTATATAAATAAGGCTCTAAATTGTGAAAACTTTTGAAACTTTAATTTATACTGTTTACAAGTAAAACTGTGGTGTTCATGCAGTTTGTTCCTCCTCAAAACTACAGATCACTGCATTCACTGTGATTTTGTACATATATATGTTTAAAAAGAACTACACATTCTCTGTATTACAAATTATTGTATAATAAAATATGCTTCAATAGCTATTTTTCTTCAGTGTGTTTGCTTTTTGTCAGTGATCATGAGCAGTCAGTCCAGCATAGCATCTCTGACCTGTCAGCCTAATGTCATTATGGTTCTCCAATTTCTGTGGCCAAGTGCATACAAGAATGATGGAACTACTGATATCTGACTGCCTCCAACTTCTTAGCCTTAATGAACAGTCATTGATTTACATCTGAGCTGAGAGATGTCCCTCACTGTGAGTCCTGAATAAGCCTTGAAGTTATCCTACTGAGTCTGTTTACAGAGGCACTTTAGCCACTTTGTCTCTAATCACCATTATGTGATATTGGTAAAGTGAGAAAGAAAAATTAAAAATAACCCAAAGTAATCAGCCTATTGCAGTTATGCTCTATATAGTGCTCTAGACTTCAAGTAGGAAGTACTTATGAGTCCATGTGCCAAAGAAAAAACTGCCTCAAGACCCAGATTATAATCTGCCTCAGGTAAAACTCACAACTCAAAATGCTATCATAGAATCACTGAATCATTTAGGTTGGAAAAGACCTTTAAGACTGAGTCCCAGGTCCACCACTAAATCATGCCTCTAAGTGCCACATCTACACATATTTTAAATACCTCTAAGGATGGTGATTCAACCTCTTCCCTGGGCAGCCTGTTCCAGTGCCTGACAACACTTTTGCTGAATAAATTTTTCCTAATATCCAACCTAAACCTTCCTTGGTGCAACTTAAGGCTGTTTCCTCCTATCACATCACTTGTTACGTGGGAGAAGAGATCCACCTAACTATAACTTCTTTTTAGGTAGCTGTAGAGAGTGATAAGGTCTTTCCCAGCTTCCTTTTCTCCAGACCAAACAACCCCAGGTCCCTCAGCTGCTTCTCATAAGACTTGTGCTCCAAACCCTTCAACAGCTTCATTGCCTTTCTCTGAACTCTCTCCAGCACCTCAATGTCTTCCTTGTAGTGAGAGACCCAAAACTGAGATGGGGCCTCACCAGTGCCAAGTACAGGGTAATGATCGCTTCCCTAGTCCTGCTGGCCACACTAATTCTAATATAAACCAGGATGCTGTTGGCCTTTTTGGTCACCTGGGCACAGCTTTCCAGCCACTCTTCTCTGAGCCTGTAGTGCTGCCTAGGGTTGTTGTGACCCAAGTGCAGGCCCCAGCACTTGGTCTTGTTAAACCTATATACAATTTGCCTCAGCCCATTGATCTGGTCTCTCCAGATCTTCCTACCCTTGAGTAGATCAATGCTCCAAACCAGCTTGATGTCATATGCAAACTTACTGAGGGTGTACTCAGTCCCCTCATCCAAATAATTGATAAAGAGATTAAACAGAACTGCCCCCAATACTGAGCCCTGTGGAACTCCACTTATGACTGGCTGCCAACTGGATTTAATTCCATTAGCAACAACTCTTTGAGCTTGGCTATCCGTGTTGATCCAATAAGAACTTAAAACCACTTTGTTGTCTGGTATCATCTTGCAAATACAATCTTAATAAGTACGATACTAAAAATATTAAATATACTCAATTTTAATAAAAAGTAGTTGAGAACAACCTACAAGAGATAGAATAGATTTTTAAGTTAGTCCTTAGATTTACTGTCAAAACTGCTGTGGTATATGTTTCTTAGCTTCAGAACAGCTGCTGCTTTCCTGAGTACTACTGACATCCATTTTTCCTTGCAAAGTTTTGACTCCTTGAGCTCCTTGATGAGTTTAGGTTGACACTGGCTAGCAGTACACTCTGTATCTTTTTTGGTCTCTAGGCTTGAAGCAAAACTTTTACCTTCTCCTTGGCAGTTCTCAAGGAATATTAGATTTGCTTGAGTTGGTTATTGTAGCTACTCTGAAGTCCATCCCTGGAAACATTCAAGGCAAGGCTGGACGGGGCTCTGAGAAACTTGATTTAGTTGAAGATGTCCCTGTTCATTGCAGGGCGATTGGACTAGGTGACCTTTGAAGGTCCCTTACAGCCCAAAGTGTTCTATGTTTCTATGACTAGGTTCTTGTGCATATCAAACTCCCATGTAATTGGAATTAGAGCAAGAGAAAAAGTGTGGCTTGGGACAGTGGACATTCATAGAATCATAGGATGTCCTGAGTTGGAAGAGACACACAAGGATCATCGAGTCCAAGTCCCGTCCCTGCATGTGACAACCCCACAGTTCCCACCATGTGTCTGAGGGCATTGTCCAGTCTCTTCTTGAACACTGTCAGGCTTGAGGCCGTGACACCTCCCTGGGGAACCTGTTCCAGTGCTCCACCACGCTCTGGGGGAAGAACCTTCTTCTAATGTCCAACCTAAACCTCCCCTGGCACATTGTCCTGCCATTGCCTTGTGTTCTGTCACTGATCACTGAAGAGAAGAGTTCGGTGCCAACCCTTCCTCTTCCTCTTGTGAGGAAGCTGTAGCCACCATGAGGTCTCCCCTCAGTCTTCTCTTCTCCGGGCTCAACAAACCAAGTGACTTCAGCTGCTCCTCATACAGGTTCCCCTCCAAACCCTTCACCAACTTCCTATCCCTCTTCTGGACACTTTCCAGTAGTTTAATATCTTTTTTATCCTGGGACATGGGTGGCCCTCTTGACTGCCAAGGCACACTGTTGGCTCATGTTCAACTTGCTGTCAACCAGAATCTTCAGATCCCTCTCTGCAGAGCTGTTTTCTAGCATCTCATCCCCCAGTCTGCATGTACAGCCAAGGTTGCTGTGTCCCAGGTGCAAAATCCGACACTTGCTCTTATTGAACATAATGTGGTTGGTGGTTGACCAGTTCTCTAATTTGTCCAGATCTCTCTGCAGGATCTCTCTGCCCTTGAGAGTGTTGACAGCTCCCCCAATTTTGTGTCATCAGCAAACTTACTAAGCAATCCCTCACGTCCTGAGTCTAAGTCATTTATAAAGACAATAAAGAGTACTGGCCCTAAGATGGATCTCTGCAGAACCCCACTAGTGACTGGTCACCAGCCCAACATAACCCCATTTGCTAGAACCATTTGAGCCTGGCCCATCAGCCAATTGCTCATCCACTGCATTGCGTGTTTATCCAGCTGTGCGCTGGACATCTTGTCCAGGAGGATACTGCGAGAGACAGTATCAGGGGTTTTACTGAAATCCAAACAGATCACATCAACAGGCTTCCCTTGGTCAACTAGATGGATAACCTTGTTGTAGAACAAAATTAAGTTTGACAAGCAAGACTTTCCCCTCATGAACCTGTGCTAGTTGGGAACAATGAGTACGTTGTCATTCAGATGTGTTTCAACAACTCCCAGAACAATCTTCTCCATGATTTTGCCAGGAACAGAAGTGAGGCTGGTGGTCCAGTAGTTCCTGGGGTCACCCCTGTTGCCCTTCTTGCAGACTGGCACAACATTTGCAAGCTTGCAGTTAATTGGGACCTCTCCGGATTCCCAAGAGTGTTGAAAAATCATGGAGAGAGGTCTCTCTATGGCATCTGCCAGGTCTTTAAGCACCCTGGGGTGAATCCTATCAGGTCGCATTGACTTGTAGGGTTTTAGCTGGAGTAGCAAATCCTGTACAAGTTCCAGATCGATTGGGAGTTTATTGTTCTCACAGCCATAGTTTTCTAGCCCAGGGTTGTGGGGGCCCCCAAGTCCATCATTGGTGTTGAACTGAGGTGAAGAAAGCATTAAACATCTCAACTTTGTCTATGTCCCTGTTGATAAGGTGACCATGCTCATCAAGTAATGGGCCAATGTTATTTCTAGATTGCCTTTTGCTCTTAATGTATTTTAAAAACCTTTTTTTATTGTCCTTTGGAGTACTGGCCAGCTTCAATTCTAACTGAGCTTTGGCATTGTGAATTTCCTCCCTACAACAGCCAGCATCATTGTCTGAGAGGTAGTCCTAGTCTTCTAAGCTCACATGTGGCTTTACTAGTGATTGGATCTGGAGCTAAAGTGTGTGTGCTCCTTTCTGCCACAGAGCAATAAGACCTGGAAGGATGGAGTGGGGATGAGGTCTGTGTCACCACCAAAATGCTCTTTTCAAAGCCTGAATTCCCTTATTTTAGAACACAAAGCTAATAAGTAAGACAAAAGATTTAATTTTCATATTATTTTTCCTCTTTAGGTATTTCTCCCCCTTATTTCTGTAACTTATTTTTCCCATGGCTGTAGAAGTAGTAAGAATTAAAATGTAGTTTTGCTTTCTTTATAATTTGCACAATTTAAAAATTATTGTTGAAACCAAAACACTTATCCATATTGAATACTGCTACTATCAGCATATAATCATAAACAATTTTATAGTCTGAACTTCTTACTGGTACTATTGTCTGTGATGAATTCTAGTTCGTAAGTTAGTGCTGTAATCTAAGGAAAATGAGATGTGCAACAACAGAAGTTGTTCTTACTGCAACTAAAAATACTCGCCTGGTAGTTTTCTGTTTACACTTTTCTGTTACCATGTGCAAATAATCACTGACTTTGCTAAGAACTTGCAACTGTTCTGTTTTTGCAAACTTTTTTTTTTTTTTTTAAATCTTGTTTAACAGTAGGAAAAAATCAAAGACAAAATCAAAGATAGAATCCTTAAAAGAATGGAGAAGATTCTCCTATGACTTGCTTATTTTTTCTGCTCCTCAGTTCCAGCTGTTCATTTCCAGGAGGAAATATATTAAAGTATTTGCACCAGAATAAAAGAACCATGGAAGCACTTAAGATACAGAAAAACAGAAAAAAGCACCAAAGCTGCTATCTTCAGAGCAGAATACTGACTGCCTCATGGCGCTTTTTAATCTTTTTTTTTCCTCTGAAAGTAGCTTTCAGCTTTAGTCTTTATAATTTCCTGTAGAGTGTTTCCTTTTGTAGTTCTTAGGAAGTTGTTCTGTTCATGTCACAAACATATATTTACAGAAGTAACTGTTACTGGAGTTGTCAGAGAAAATCTAGGCATTTTGCAGTAAATTGATGAGAAAAATTCCCTCTATCAATTGAGTAAGTGAAAGTGCCTGAGATTTTGATTGATATCACTGAACAAACTCACTTAACCTCTATATACCAAATAGATGCACATTCGAAGATAAAAAAATGGAGCAAATTAACTGTGTGAAAGATGTCAAACTAAAACCAGGCCTGTGAGAGCAGATGATGCTATATTTAAAACCATGTGTGTAAGTGATGCAAACAAAAATGGAAGTATCTATTCACTGAAATGTTTTAGCTAAATATAATCTAAACCCTGAACTGTGAATTATAGTAACAGTTTGTGAAGTATTTGGTGTTTTCTAGAATATTTCTGCTACTCTTTATTTTACCGAAAAAATAAGACATTGTTGTGGCACTATCAGATTTATAACACTATACTTGCCTGTAACTAGAGTTGCAGGCCACAAACAACTGAAACATACATGATCCTTGTCAGTTCTGTAACTTCCCATTCTTAACCATTATCCTTGATCAAACTGGTGGAAAAAGAATAAAGCTGTATAGGTGAAATAAATTCTAGTCTAAGAGATTTCAGCAAACACATGAAAATACATACACTTTTTCCATATTTATTTGCAAGTTATTGGAAATAACCAAACGTGGAGACATCTGTTTAGTATTTAGTTCATAACAGAGAGAAAAGGTCGCTAATGACAGGAGAGAGTTTTGCTGCACTCATCTGGAGCACTGTAATCCTGAGTCAAACAAACACTGGAACATGTTCTTCTAGTCAGAATACAATTGCATGAGAAGCCAAATCGCACTGACAAACTGAAAGGTTGTAAAGGTGGCATGAACAAGCTGGGATTTATTTTTCAGTATTAATCTGATTCAAAAGAAAATTTTATTGAAGCTAGCTACAGAAGACAAGTTTGCATTATGAAAAAAACACATTATGCATCCAAGACTGCCTTCAATCTGTTAAGCCTGGGCATGTGCTGTGATCATGTTCCCCATTCACATCATGTTTATTTCCTTTCCTCCTTGCTTTGCACATTCATCTTGTTTTTCAACAGAAAGGAAATGGGAGGGAGGTCCAGAAGAATCTCCCCTGGAGTATCCAAAGGGCATCTGAGGTGCATGCTGTTTAGATACAGTCTGAGAATCTGGAAAAGGAAATGGTCTGGTTTACATAAATGCTCCATCTAGTAATTTCATAATCTCCTTGGTTCAGAGACCGACTTTTCCTGATAGTGCCAAACATCAGCCTAGATAATGCCTTAATACACACACTGACCCTGTAAATATTAATTTTTGAACAGACTACTCCTTTTCCTAATTTGTAGCTGTCCTTGAGTGGCAATAGCTTTCTTTATCGGGAGGAAATGCTAGTTTAAGGAAGTTAAATCTGAGAAATGAGCAGTAATTTCATAAAGCAACCATCTCATACTCCAGAACTTACATTTGAAAAGCAATGGTTAAGTTCCTCAAGAATTATTACACTAGGAAACATTAAGGTTGCATTAAGCCTTTCCAAACCCCTGTACCACTGATAAACCTGCTCTAGTTAGACATTTATGTTGTTAGCCTCAGTACTTTGATTACAGTGTTACAACTGACTGTGAAGTTTAACTGGACGTTTATGTCTGTAGGATTCAGATGTTCTCCACCAGCTTGCTTCACATAGAGATGAAAACCAGGGTTTTCACTGAAGTGGTTTACTATGATGTTTCAGTTTGTTATAATATTACTCCACTTAGCTGGTATTTATGTTGCTGAAAAAAAAAGAGGTTTAAAGTTTTGCATCAAGAAACTACATCAAAGGGTATAATTTACACTTTTCGTAATATGGACAAAGTCCCATTAGAGTTAACAACTATAAGTTAAACAAAAAAACATGGTCACAAAATACTGGAAATTCAAAACTATAGTATTAAGGTCTATCAAACAACTTGTCTACCACAAAATACATATTTTGAAAAAAAAATGGAATTTTTAATTTTTTGAATTTTTAACAAATCTAATAGTACTCATTTGCTCCTACTGGAATGACAGGCAATTCTGCATATGTGCAATTTATGGAATTATGGCAATGATGTACATTTATGATTTATGCTGTTTTTTTAAATTAAAATGTCTGACACTGTTTATCGTGAAAATCCCCAGTAGTGTAAACACTGGCACATACATAAAACATTTCCTAGATAAATTAGACCAATTTGTTCATTGAACTACTTGTCATGTAATATAGATTTCTTGTTCACAGTTATTACTTTTCTGAGTTATTTGTCATGCGGTATTTGAATGCAACACAAAAGTATTGCTGATTTTTTTTTTATTTATTCTATTTCTTTATATTTATCACATTTATTATTTATTTATAATATTTTTACATTCAAGTACTTTGTTTATTCACATGATATTTTAAGGCTACAATCAACTAAGATGTCACTCTCATGAAATTCTACCATAGTTCAATGATGCCTTCCTGTGTAACCTCATCTAGGTGTCCCTGCTCCGGCAGGGGGATTGGACTAGATGATCTTTCGAGGTGCCTTCCAATCCCTGACATTCTATTCATTCTGCGATTCTGTGAATGATACCCACCTCATCACTGTGTACCTTGAAAGCAAAGAAACCTTTTGCCGGAAATACCCTTTCTTCCAATTGCGTGTTCTCTGTAGTCACTAGAGGGCAGCAATGTCCAATGTAAAACTCATTATTCTGACTACTAATCACTCAGGTTAGGCTCCTCTTGCAAAAATAAAACCCCCACATTAGAAATACTTACTGTCAAAAAGTAGGTTAGTATAGCAGAACATTCGTGGTATATTAATTAAATTCAGTACTGTACTCAGTAAAACAGCCTCTCTCTTGTGGTTTATTGCTTGCTTGTGAACATTTCCCCAAGGCAAATCTCCATGTTCAAAAAACTTACCTCCCCAGCCTACTCCTGTAGCACATTTCTTTTGCTGTACATTGATTTAGCTGCTCTCATGATGCAGTTAGTGGTGCAGCAGAAATGTCTGTGGCTATGGGTGCCAGCTGCTGTCTTGCAAAAATGCTTGGATGATTTTCATTCTTTGATTGCTTTCATTTGTCTTTTAGGTTATTATTATTATGAAAACAAATTGCTGTAGGATAGTTTTCTGTAATGAAATGTAATGTATGGTCTTTGAATGGCAGAAAAAACAAAACAAAACAAACCCCCAAACATTCCAGCTCCTCTGACTGACAGTGTCGCACAGAATGATGAATGTCCGCTATGTCTTGTACCATAGAGTACCTTGTGGGCTGAAGAGGTTATTTCTTTTAAGAGTCCATTTACACAGGTTTCTTGGTAGAAATTTATTAATTTTGAGTAAGTAAATAAGTAAAATATAAGAAATAGAAGGCCTTCACTTTGGGAGTATCCTGCTCAGAATTTTTGGTTGTAGAGTGGCATGCATTAATTGGTAATTAACTCGACTTAACTAAAACAATTGCAAATGTTAGCACTGGCTAGTCCCAAGGTATTTATTCATTGCCCCATTTGATCAACGCAGCAAATGTTTGTTCTTTACCCTGCTGATCAGCCTAGGGTAATGAACAAATGTTTGTAGTTGGAAACAAATCATCTCCATGCTAATGTTACTGTGTGCCACGGAAAACACTTGCAAACATGGGAACAACTACTCATTAAGTGAGGAAATTCATGTTCATGAGAGGGACTTGACTCAGGTGGCTGGGGAGAGATAGGAAGAGAAAGCATGAAGTAGGTAAATGGAGGACTTGAGAGAGTGCTTTATGTGGGCAGCCTGCAACAGCACCTATTTTTGAGAGGATGTCAGGGTAGGCTGCTAAGTGTGCTTTTCTGCATCACCGGGTGAATTGCATAAAGAGTAAAATGTCATGCTCAGCCAGCCTCTCTGCAGTGTTCAGCCTTGCCCTGCTCTGGGTTTTGGTGCTGCCTCGCACTCCCACATGCCATGCAGGAAGCAGGGCACAGTCCATGAGACTTGTCTGCACTGCTTTATATAAACTCATAGGGTTTTACATAAGCTTTTTTTTTTTTTAACAGAAGATTTCAATATCAGTTGGTCACATCTGCTGCCTGGAAGTGCCCCAGCCCTGGCATCATCCATCTCCTTGATGGACTGTTGGCGGCTGTGGCTGCTGAGGGGTTAGTACCTAGTAATCCTTTCCAGTTGCCCTGGGGAGCAAATGCCCCAACGCCCTATATACACAGGCATAAGTTTCACTGCCTAAAAGGTAATCCAGGAAGTAGGGTCTAGTCCCAACTGGTAGCTGAGTATGAGTTGTGTTAAAGCCTGAGCAAAGCCTCCTTGGAGCCCTGAATGAGTCTGTAAGACGGTAGGTGCTGAAGCTACTGTGAGAGACTGGTGTTTCCAGAGACAAAAGCGGCTGAGAACTGTTATTTCTCCTTTGTCTGAATGTGTGAAAAGAAAAATAAACTGTAAGCAACTAAAGACTTTAAAAAAGTCTCATACATAGATAGTTTTGATTTCTGGCTGATTTTCTGTTGGTTTTTTTTGGAGGAGGTTGTAGGAAATAATGAATTCTTTTTAGTTCATACCATGTTTATCTGTTCTGGAGTTCTGACGTTATATGGCTTTTTTTTTCTTTTCTTTTTTTTTTTTTTTTTGGCACGTGTATTCATATATATGTATATGTATCTATACACACACAAACATTCTTCCAAAATGAGTTGCTTAGGAGGTTTCAAAAGCCGTGTTTCTATGATTGTTTTTGTGTTGCTTCAGTAACTCTGGAGCATTTATCCATGTAATAGCATGGTATTCTGCTTCGCTGGTTATATAGACCTCATGCTTCAATAACTTCATTTGATAGGATTCAGATGAAATGTTGCTTAGTATATTTTGTGTTTAAAAGCTTACTTATAGCAAATAAGAAAAGCAAACATTTAAAAAGACATAATCAGTTTGACTTCAGTGGCTAATTAGGTTTCAACATACACGTTAAAATATATGACTGAACAACTTGTTTGTAATTGAAGTAAATGTTGCTATGTGTTGCAGAACTGAAATATGAATTATTGGCAAATACAGTTTTTAAATGAAGAGATCTTAATTCCTTGTGTAAATAAAAAATCCTAATTGGCAGTGTCTTTTAGGGATTGATTATGAAAGCTGTTTCAGGTAGGCAATTATCTATGTGACCTTAACAGAGTCTTCACAAGATGATAGTGGAACAAGCATTACAGGGCATGCACAATGCTGATCAAGATTAACATAAAAGAGCAGGCTTAATCATTATATTACCAGTTCTGCAAAATAATTAATCTCACTGAGTTGAATTGGCTGTCGTAGCAGATGAGTGAAACTCCATCAGATAAAAGTTAATCCAGGAGTGGTAGATATAGAACATTAGTCTTCACATCTCAGCAAACTCAGTAGTCATATAGATCTCCAGTCACTTTCTTGCAGCTGTAGTTCAACAGTTACTTTCAGCGTGCCCCAGGGACAGATAAAGGTTGTTCTGGAACAGATAAGAAAAAAAGATTTTTGCAACTGAAACTCTTACCATCTGTGCCTTCTCATATGTCGCTGACATTCCAGCTCAAGACGCTGGTATTAGTAATTCCATGAGTATGACAAAGGAGAAGGGTTGCCTTTCAAATGAGTTCCAAACATATGAAGCCTAACAGCTTAAACTGCTGTCCTGGAGTTCAATCCAAGCTTGAAAGCAACTGACTGCACCTGGGGAAGGCATTTGGGCCACTCACTTCTCATGGACTATTTGTGACTGCTGGAGTCAGTAAGATCTATTAGAAAATGTCCACAGGCTTGTTACGATCACTTATCTTACCCCTTCAAAAGTTAGCAAATAAGAGGCTAGTATTATCTAGGAGGGTCTCTCCCTGGCAAGGAAGTGACTGTCAGTTAGAGAGGCTACCAAGAGAAACATGACAAAACAAGGTTATTATACTGTCTTCAGAATACTCTCCAGAGTCCAGCCTGTAAGATGTAGGCCATCTGTCAAAGATGGCTCTAAATCTAGATTGAAGATTTGCTTCAACCTTTTTTAAGTAGCAGGAAACATTGACATCAGATGCCTGCTATTCCATTTTTACTGGTTATCTTTGGACCACGGTTTCAAGGGTACTTCTTTTTGTGGTTCAGGAACTTCTCCACAAGACAGGCAGAATCCACTTGAGCTATGGATATAAATCTGTTGCCTATTTAGCATGACAGGTAAACCACCTCTGACCTCAGAGGAAGAACTTTAAACACTTGGAAAAGAGAACTTCCAGTTCTGTCACGTAACTCCAGAGACAGATGGTTTTTCCTCATTCGGTCTTGCAGATTTTATTTTTAAGTGTGTGCAACAAGGTGAAGCTACTCTGACCCTCTGAAAGTTGCTGCAAGACAGCTTTAAGTGGAATGTTGACAGACTAGACTCCACACATAATTTACTTTTATCTTTTGGTTCCCCTCTCCTCCCTTGTCCTGTACAGTTTCAGTACAGAACTACACTTCTGAATGCAGAATGGAGTGTGACCACTTGCTGTATTGTAAAACTAAAGTTTATTCTGAGAAATCCTTAGGCTGCGCACTTGAGATAATCCTTGTCCAAGCTGTTTTACCTGTTGTCTGGGTAAATCAGGTGTTGATGAGGCCAAGTTCACAACAACCAAATTCATCAAACAGCTCCTCAAGCTAGGACTTTCTTAATTACAGAACGATCACCTTCACTGAGAGACAGCTGAATCCCCAGCAGTGAGGAGAAAGAAGCATGTGTGTTCTGGAGCTGTTTTCTACTATCTACTGGTGTCACAGATGAGTGATTTAGGGTCCTGCTTGCCACAGAGCAGTGTTTAGATCACTTAAAGACATGTGTGACTTAACAGAGTTTTTGATGGCAAGGTTCACTCTATTACTTACTGCATTGAGGAAATCTGCCAGGCAGAACAGGATGAAAGTTGTTTTAGAGTGATTTCTATGGGAATAGGAGATGTGAAAAGGTAGAGGGAAGCCCTCCTGCTGAGTCATAAGGTTCAGAATGGATGCCATTGCTTTCTAGACTCCTCAGAGGGAAGCCTAGGTGTGGCTGGATCCAAAGTTAGCCCCAGACTTGATCAATGGTTTAAGTTTAAAGAGACATAGAAGCGGAAAGAGGTAAATAATTATGTGCATTCATGGTCAAAGGGTTATATTTGCACACCCAATTTTTTATATTGCTTGGCTAGGTTTTCAAAGTTTCATTATTTTGCATCTCAACCTGCTTACCACCCCTCCAGGGGTCTGTTGTTATGTCGCTCTGAAATCTGGATCCCACATCTCTCAAAGCAAGCTCTCAGGCATCGAAATTCATGGGTGGCGAGTATGGATCCTAGGTCTCTCGAAGCAAACTCTCAAGCATCAGAGTTCATAGAAGTAAATAATTTAATAGAGTAGTACAGCAGCAGGGTTGGCTTGGGCTGGGTGCCTTCGCAGAGGTCCCAGCCAAGCATAGAAATCCCTGGGTCTTTATACCCTTACAGGCTATTTACCCACCCCTCACATCATGATTCAGTCCAGTAGTAATATTTGATTCTGGGGTCTTCTCACTTCTCATTGGATCCTTTTCACTGATCTCAGATGGGCCTTTGTTTTGTTGAGCCACATGTATTTTTTACAGTTCATAACCCTGAAGGTGTGGTTTTGTCTGAATGAATCCCATTTCTTCCCAGCAAAGTGCAGAACAGGCCTCATCTTGCAGATGTCCAGAATCACTTCATGTTAGCCTTGAAGACATAATGTTCTCCCCAGTCAACTCAATTCTACTCAGAAAAGTGCAAGCCAGGCCCTGTCTCACAGATATTCACTGTAGCCACTTTTGCTTTAGGTGCAAGTTTGGTAAATATGAGCAGAACTTTACAGTATACAGCTTAAGATTTCGGGAAATACAGTTTACTAAGTAACATGAAGCAAACAGTATGTTAAAAATGACACAACCTTCTAATTCTAAACGATTCATTCTATTTAGTACACATTTACTAAATTATTAATATGAAACTTAAATTGGGCTCATCAGTGATCTGTGAGTAGTAAAAATATCGTTGCCATACAGCCAGATTATCCAGCAGAGAGAGCTCAAAGTATGTTCACTCTGGCTGTCAAATTTAGAGAATGAAGTGTTTGGCTCGTAGTCAAATTGCATACAGTGGGAAAGGTCTGCATAAGACTCCTTGCACCCATCTTTTATTGGTGTTTGGAGTGCTGTTCTGCTTCCCTGTGGGTTTCCTAAAAGGAGCTCTTGGCCTGGCTACAGCTCCGGCCTTTACCTCCTTTGGGCCCTGGGCCAAACTGTTGCTGGTTTGGCTGGTGGGGAGGGGTTGGGTGCATCCACCGTGATGGAAAGTATGTAAAATGTAAAATGGAGGATAATGAGGTCTAAAAAAATTTCCCCCAAATAAATTCTTCAGAATAGTAACCCCTCCTCAATGGTGAACACCGTCTGTCTAGAAAAAAAAAAATAATTGGTTAAGACTTGACAGAATGCAAGGATATATTGTGGTCCATTTAGGCTAACCAGAGCAGTGGTTTGGGTTTTGTAGTTTGAATAATTTGGCTAATCATTTATCTTCCCTTGTTTCAGGGGATCAAGGCAATACAAAAGGGACAAAGCACATGCAACACTAATCTGTTCACTTTTCAGCCTTGGATTTATGTTATGCGAGACGATATTCTTACATTCTATTGCTTGTGTTCTTAACATAAGTAACTAGAGATATGGTGTTACTTGAATCGCTAGTGCGTTTAAGTTGGGAACCAGGAACATGCTGGTATCTGAAGTTCCTGTGATTGACCTTGGACTCTTGCATTAGAATATAATATTTCTGGGAAAACTCTCACAGAAGATAGAATAGTTGAGTGTACACTTGGTCCGCTCATCCTAGGTGGTATAGCTCCCTGTGACAGAAGACTTAGTGCTGTTTTGGTTCTACTGAAAGATACTGCAAAATTGATGGTATTATCCCTGGTAAATAAAAGTGTATTTTTCATTATAGTCTCATGCCAATAAGTAACAGTCTGCCAAGGTGCCTGTTTGAGATGATTTGGAAATGTCAAGGAAAGCTAGATGTTTCAAAAAATCAATATACAAATCTCACTTAAAGTTTGAACAAAATGAAATAAATTTCTCTGTTTTTGAAATGTTTTTATAGAAATCTATATATGTTTATCAAGATAGCAAATATAACTTTTTGTTTGCAAGTCATGAAGTGGCTAGTAGTGCTACATAAATCATCTGACTTAAACAAGTGGTTTCACAAAATTTTTTCTCCATTGACCTCTTTCTAGGAAATGGTTGATCTGTTTCTGCTGGTACATTTAAATAAATTTAATATAGCCTTAAGCAGAGAGAAGCATGAAAATTTCACTCTTGACTAGCAAAATTTGCAAAAGTTATAAGCAATGGGTAGAATTATAACAAACCTAATGCAACATTCATTTTTCTTGCAATACAAATGAAAGTAAATGTCAGTAGAACTGAAGTGCAAGTTGTTGTAGAGGGAAAGAAGAACATATATCAAAATAATTGCTTCTATAAATGGTGAAAAATATGTAAAATCATAATTGTGTGACCTGTTACTGCATTGATATCCAACATGAAGTACACAAATGGCTTTTACACAACTATTTGATAGTTTTCTGCAAACATTTTCATTCAAATTGCTGTGGATACAGATCTTATAATTTGATGGGAAGGACTGTTCTGCATGTTGATTTTTTGAGGACTACCCAAAGTCATGTAGGCTCTGATGATATGAGTATGTGCTCTCATGCTGAGTGTGCGAGAGTCAGAGTACATAGACTTTGTTAAACTAGTAAGATATGTGAGGACAGTTGAAACAGTGAGAATTATGGTACAACAAATCAAGGCAGAAAAGATGAACTTCCAAAAATATAGTAAAAGTTCAAAGGGCAAAGAAATATCTGGTCATGCAAATATTTAATCAGGAAATGGAAGTGTGTAGGCAGAGAAGACCTAGAAGCTGTGGTTCTGATTGTCACATATTTGGGAAAATCTGGATGCTAGGCCATTTTGTTTTGTTTTGTTTGTCTGTTTGTTTTTGTTTGTTTCTTTTTTGAGTCCTCCTTGAACTCTTCTGTGCAGAATATGAGGACTCCAACCACTCCTCCATGTTTTCCAAGGGTCTGATAAGGTCTGATAACCTGGGTTGTGATAACGTGCTTCAACGACCTTAACTTAGTGGCACACATGCAGGCTATCTGTACAGCAAACTTTTTTTATTTTTGTTTTCCTGGGCATGCACTATGTGGCACAAAATTTTATTTCCCTCTGTAATTCCCTGGAAAGAACCATTCCAGTAGAGATGAAACATGTTTTTCTCTTGTGGATTGAAGATACATTAACACATACATTGTCGTATAGAATGTGTATGTCAGTATTTGACATATATTCATAAAAGATTGTGTGGGGGACTATGGTGGGTCCATGGATTCCCTGATGGAGGGCATGGGAAAATAAATTAGCCTTGAAGATATTAAGGTCTACCTGTGAGAAAGATGGGAGTAAAGGAATATCCAGAGATATTAAGGTGTACCTGTGAGAGAGAAGGGAGTAGAGGAGTAACACCGATGGTAACAAAATTAGCCAATGAGATGTTACTACTGCAACTTGTAACCAATAGTAAAAAGACACTTGAGCTGGCAAAGACTATACAAATATGTGTTTGTGGCAATAAATGGAGACTGCTGTTTGTACTTAAGAACTTGGTCTATATTGTTTGTCCATCTCAGCTGTGACAAGATTACGTTTTTATTTGATGAATTTTCTAAATTCTGGATAAAAATCTAGTAACAGCACAAGCTATCCAATCACATGCTTAGTGCCAGCAGGTCAGGAAGTCCCTAAGCTGCAGGCTACTGAAAGTTAAGAAAGTTCACTGGAGAAGTATCACTATCCTTTATTCACCAGTCTTTTATTCTCCACTGTACTCGGTGTGTTTGGGGTGTTTTGTTTTGTTTTTTATTTTTTTTTTTTTTTTTTTTTTAATAGCAGGCTGTATGGTGCTCTGCTTTGAATTTGTAACTGAAAGAGTGTTTACAACACACCAACGTTTTCACTGTTGCTGAGTAGTGCTTGCCCAGTGTTAAGGCTTTCTCTTTTTCCCACCCTCTTTACTTTCGTTTCTCTCTCAGCACTAGGCTGTAGATGGGAAAGAAGCTGTGACAGGACACAGCCAGGACAGCTGACCCAAACTGACCAAAGGCATATTACTTGCCATATAACATCAGGGCCAGTAAGAAAAGCTGAAGGAAAAAAGGAGAGAGTAAGGACATTTGTGGTTATGGTTTGTGTCTTCCCAAGTACTCATTATGTGTGTGAAGGCCCTGCTTTCCAGGAAGTGGCTAAACATATACTGGCTCATGGGAAGTAGTAAATAAATTCCTCCTTTGTATTGCTGGCACACGGAGCTTTTGCTTCACCTATTCTTCACCTATTCTCACCTGTCCAAACCCATGAGTCCTCTTGCCTCCCTTCTTTTTTCTCCCATTGTCAAGGGACAGGGGAGTGACCAAGTGTCTGTGCAGATATTTAACTATTGGCCTGGTTCAATTCAGCATAGGTCTTTTTGCACAACATGAGGTTTAAGGGGCCCAACATAACATCAGATTTGATTGTAGTGTGCTAGACTGAATTTATAGCTATTATAACTGCTTAGCCACTAATCGACAGTCTCTTGTGCTGGCCTGTTTTATGTACTGCTTATAGTCTTACTTTGCTGTGCTTTGCTGGTAACATCTTCACAACAATATGTGCCCATGTGTCTGGGCTGATGTATGTCCCTGGCATTGCTGCCTTTCCTGTACTACTGTATCAGACATGAGGGAAGTAAAATATCAACTGGAGCAGGAACTTCCCTGAAGGACTGTGGCTTGTGAATAAGCCTCGTACATGAGCAGGTGCACCCTCAGAGGGACTGCAACCCATGGAGGATCCATGCTGGTACAGGTGCAATGGGTGGGTGTTGCTGAAGTAATAACTCTATAGCCTAGTCCAAAAGGATGAGAGGTGGATACTGTAATAGATATACATTTAACCTGTTGTAACCCATGGTTTGAAGTGCTATAGTAAGAACCACTCAAACTAATGGAGGAGGAACCTCACAGGAAACTGCACAAGTGTAGTGATGACAGCTTGATCTGGCTTTGTTTCTTAGCAATGCAACAAACTAGGGTTTTCTGTTCTAAGCAACCACTGTAGCAGGTGGATCCCAAGTTATGGACTGAATAAAATCAATGGTCTTTTCACCTTTCTCCTATTTTCTCCGCTTTCTATGAGAGAGGTGAGTATCACGCAGTTATCTGGGTGTTTGGCTAATGGCTAGGTTCAGTGCAAACACCTACTCATCTGTTGCAAGTTCCATTAAAAAAAATATTTCTCCCTGGATATGGGTGTCACTTCTCCTTTTCAAAAACCTTAGATTTCTCCCTGATCAGCAGGGACTGAAGAAAAGGAAGCTGGGAAGATACTGACTACTAGGTGCTATTTGAGACAGGAACTTAGCCTAGAGGGAATTTGCATGTGATTGAGTAGAGTTCTTTATGTAGTGAAATGGTCTTTCTCGGCCTCCCTTATACTTAGATTTAATTATATCATTTGGGTTTTGTATCTTAGCAGAAAGACAAATTGCATTAAAACCTAAATTAATACTTGAGATTTATACTACGTGAGGAAACACTCAAACTTCTAAATATATAGTGTATGCTTATGTGAAGACTGCAATTTTGGCTTGAGATGCATGAATTTGGCAAGATAAAAACACTGTTAAACAGAGATTATTCGATTATTCGTTTGCAAGTGGGCTTTATTATGAGTGTGGATCGAGACTTTAAAAATAATTGTTGAGAACACTGCAAAGCTGTAGCATTTTATGGAACATCTGATTAAAATTAGACTTCCTTTTCTGCTTTATAAAGGACCAAAACTGAACAGGATAACTAACGTATTTAAAATTAAGCTAGACATATTGCTAAGGAATGTATAGAAATGGATGAGTAGTTAATGAATGTTAAATCAGCTTATCCTTTCCACTTATGTTTACTCTGAGTAAATTACTCTTTAGTTTACTGTACATATGGTAAGGACCTTATCCACTCTTGAAGTATGCTTGTAACTGATGCACAGAGTATCCTTCAGATGAGAGAAGTATATGATGCAAATGATGCGAGAGAAGGATTTGATGCAAATGATGGCAAATATTTTTTTTTTTCCTTGGAAGACTATGGCAATGTCATTTAATCCCAGTGTCTGATTCTGCTCACTATCCCTACCCCCCTTTTTTTTTCTTTTTATTTCTCCAAAAAGTGATATACAAGTGTCTACCCAAAGAACTATATAAATACTGAACTGCAATAATATTTTTCTTTATTTTTCTGCCCTATTTTTTTGTCTATTTTCATCAAAGATTATTTTGTGGCATAGGCTGAAACATCTCTGGCATTCAAGCCTTTTGACAGAAAAAGCTCAGGCTGATGAGTGCAATTTTTTTCTGCTAAGGTATGGAAGTAGTGGGCTTGAGGGTTGAGGGTCTGAGTTGATTTTTTCTTTTTTTTGGAAAAGGAGTTAGCTAACTGGTAGGGCTTTTACGTAGTTGTATTCTACCACAGAAACCAAAAGAGCAAGCTTTATGTACTCTTGCCAAGATAATCCTTCTTTGTAGCTTTTTGCTTGGATCTGTTGGTTGAAGAGAGGGAATTTAGCCTTTTGGATCAAGTGTAAATATGTCTGTTGACCTGGATTTACAAATACCTGATAACTAAGGCCTAGAGTGTCATACCTTAAACTCACGCATAAAATGGTGTCAGTATTCAGCAGTTCAGATTTGTGTTAAAAGACAAAATCCAATAGATAAATGAATGAAAGCAAGAGGAAAGGTCCTGTAGTCCCTGCTGGGCATGATGTAAATCTTCTGATTCATGCTTTAGCATATAGGGTAGTGCTGCTACCAGTGGCAGCAGAACACATGCTGGGACAGTCACTGGAGCAGAAAGTCTGTGTTGGTGGATTATCTCCTGCAAATATGTAAGAAGTATTTAAGTAATGTTTGAAAATATTGTTCTACTTTTTGAAAAACTGATTGCATGTCAAAGCATTGATTCACTTACAACTATGAACTATGTCTCTGGTAAGCTAAATAATGCTAGACCGTGGACTCCATTGCATAGATGTACATTTAATTGAGATCAGCTCATTACTGTCTCTCTCATTACTCTCAGTTTTCTCATTACAGAGAAGAGTAATATTTCAGAGAATGTGTGATGTGGTGATAGCTGATGACAGCTACAGGAAAATAACAGAATATGTAACCAGTCAGGTCAGCAAATGATCTGTGGTCGTAATTTGGGAAATACGGATTGTTTGCAACACCATCCTCCTTGTTAGATTGCAAACTAAATATATAAATACTTGCTTGGTCAAAATTACAACTGCTGGCCCTCCATAACTTTTGTGTCTTTTCATATTTAACACAGCAAGAGATCAGTAATTTTCTTCTATTTGACCCAGTTTTTAGATTTGTACTGGTACACTTGCAGACTGCTCCGTATAGGATTTTTTTGCGCATGTATGCACAAGTGTGCCCAAAATCCACTCATCTCACACTAGACTGCTGTTTTTTTCATAATGGCTTTGCTGTGGCCTTCTTATTTGAACATAAGAGCTATTACACAGCTTTGGCATTTGAACTTCATGTCCCTAGTAGCCAATACGTTTACAAGCCCTTCAGGTCAAAGACGTGCTGAAGATACTACATCCTTCCACCACATGTAGGGAAATCTTTCAGAGTAACAGTCTGTTTGAAGAAGGAAAATCAACTTAAATTGTTTAATGATGGTACTTATAAATTACAAAGTACTTTTCCTCTTCAAGATCATTAATTAATTTTTCAACACCTTACCATCCTCCCCATCTGCTCCACCATTTGCCTCTCCACCCATTATGGTTATTTTCTACCATCCTCTAATTTTCAACTTTAGGTAATAGAGCCTCAGTGTTTTTTCATACTTTAATTTGCTGTTTAAGTATCATGTGATTCTTCAGTACATGTTTTAATGCAGTCTCATCACTGAGCATGAACCATAAACGTATAGAACATTTAATTTACTGCATCTGACTGTGCATCAGATTGTAGCAAACTGACCATAAATTTCTAAGGAACATTTTCAGTGAGTACTAGATTTAGCACTACTGATTCATTGAGAGGTTGCCATATATAAAAATTAGTACTAAATAAACTAAACTATTATGATAGCTTCAGCAGTGTAAATACATACATACAATAAATTCTTCCTTCAACTTTACAACTTTGGAGTGTGGAGATATTATTAAAATTATTATGAAGATTCCTGTTTGCATTATAAATCTGGCTTTTAATTACCTAGAATATTAGAGAGAAATAAAAGTAATTAGTTTTAACATTCAGTAAGTCAAGTGCCATAGATCTATTGCTGGCCCAAATGATGGGACATATGAAGATTATGTGATTTCTTGGGGACCCACAGACTATAGAAATGGGATTTTCCCCCGTTGAGGTAAGGACTGTTTGGTGCCCTTCAGGACAAGAAAGCCTTTCATATAACTGACAGCTGTCACAACTTGTAATCTTTTACTAATGTTTTAGATCTACATGAGAATCACTGTCCCTGCTCAGCTACAATATTATGAATACTGTTAAAAGTGAACAGGTGTTTTTCATTCTCCAATGACTTCACTTCTTATAGAAGCTGTGTTATTTCCAAGACTAGAAGTAGTCTGGTTGCTGTTTGTTCGTACTTGGTATTCTCCCGTTCGTGACGTGCAGAATTGCAGCAGTCTGCCTAAAACAAGAGCTTTGTGGCATATACACGTCTCCCTCTCCCCCCACACTTTTTCTTCGATGTGGAAGGTTTATGCACATTCCCCTCTTCCCCAACACATCCCCCCTTTCCTGCAATGGGGCAGTTAATATCTTCTTTTGTTTAACCCTCTGTCAGTTAGCTAGAAGAGGGGAAGAGGCACTGAGGAGTCGGGAAGCTTCGAGGCCCCCATAGCCAGAGTGGGGGTGCAGAGAAGCCAAGAAGCTTCTGGAATGCCCACAGCCAGATCTGACACAACTGTAAAAATGGGGTTCCCGCTGAGGATTTCCTTCGTGTGTTTCCTCTTGGAGACATGGGCCAAATGCAGACGAGACACCCTCCCCTTAGATCGGAACACCGCCTAAGGCAACCTCCTGGGACTGGGACTGCCTCACCTCCGCTTGTGGGTGAGTGATAGCTTAATAATTTCTCGCTGGACTAGCGAGTGTATTTTCCTTAATAATTCCTTGCCGCTCGGGCAAGTGTTTTCCTCATTAGACAAGTGACTGTATTTTCCTGGAGTCGGGGATGGCTCTGGCACTGTTTTTCGTGAGCCACGTGTATGCACACAGTGGATCTCCATTATTCTTATTTGCTGTATCCCAATAATTTCCTCAACTGATATCTAAACCTGTATTTTATGTTGCTGGAGTGCTAACTAATTTTATAAACCCCGTTTCTCATTGGTTGTTTTGCTGGACTTTCCCAGATAGAATAAAAGTCTGTTTTGGACCTGATTGTCCGCCTAAAACTAATTTCGGGGTCCCTCCATGATGAGCTTGTACTTAAGGTACAAGTAAAAGACACTTTACTAACTCAGTGAACTAATATGGAGAAAACAAATGATTGTACTGGATGTTTGTGTAAACATGCCTGACATTGTTTTGCAGGCACATCTGTTATATACTGCATGTAGAGAACTTGTGTTCCTTTAAGTTTTCTGAGGCTGTTCCACATGGGTATATTGGCACAGAATTCTTGATCACTAGATAAGTTGATTGCTTAACTTTGGTCGTGAGTTCAAAGAGTTTTGTATAAAAATTCCTATCTAGCTGTATTTACCTAATCTAGATTAAGTTAGATCCATTATATTTCATCTGCTTTGCAAGGTGTTGCTCTATAAAATATTGTTTACACTGATGATGAGAAATGATAATTGACTGGTCTTTTAATCTTTGGGGTTTTTCCTTTCTTCCTCAGCAGTGTGGGAAGAGTTCATTTTCTTTTTTCTGTTTTATTTTCTTTCACGTATTTCATTACTTTGTAGCAGCTAGTTTTCTTTAATGAACCTGTAGACTTGAAGTGTGTGATGGGGCCAGTCCTTTTGCATTTTTGAAAAACATAGGAAGGTTTGCTTACTGGTCACATGTAACTCTGAGCTTTTTTGAAGTGAAAACCAGTGCTTTATAGCTTTATACGTCATCGGAACCGAAATAGTTGTTAATCCTGGAGATTTCTATACCAAAAGCTTTTAATTAAGCTATCAAAGAACAAACACCTGTGAGCAATGGGAAGCTAACCCAAATCTTTCAAGTAAAAGATTAGCTTGCTTTTATTTCAGCTATAAAACTCTCAGTTGCTGAAGTTCTTTTACAGAATCAATCCTGATGATTCTCCTGAATGTTTTGCCTACTGAGCTGAATGAGAAGCTTTCTTTTACCTGAGGCCTTTACATTAATGACCAATTGTTTTGCATCACCAACTAGATGTTCTTTTAAATGCTTGCTACTACCTTGTTTTGTGCTTCACGTTCTTTTCTATGAAATAAGTAAGCATTTTCAAAATACTGGTATTTCTCATCAACATATCCAGGTTTATGTTAATGTTAAAAACTTTGCCAGTTCGTGAATTTATGTACTCAGAAATTCTTAACCTATGAAAAAAGCTTACTATCAAGGTAGCAGGCAAGTTGTTGGAGAATTTTTGCATGGGCTAAATAGGGCATTTTTTTAACAATGAAATATGATGAATGGATATTTGCCACAGATTTCTAGTGTGATAATAAAGGCCTTTCTTTGTTGCTCTTTAAAAAAAAAAAAAAAAAAAAAAAGGAAAGATAGTGCTCTAACATTTTATTTCCTAGGCCCTAGAATGCTGTCCAATGTGCATAAAAATTGTTTAAAATTGTTCTACTGGAAGAAAATTATGATTAAGATATAATTAAGAATATCTTAATTATAAAATTTTATGGGAAAATTATGTGAGAAGGTAGTAGACTGAATACTGCTGATCTAAAGTTAGTTGATGGATGAGATGGGAAATTACATACATGGAAACCAGAAAAGATGATTATAGCAGAATCATTGTCCTGGAATTGATGGGGTAAGATACAGATAAAATGGTTTTCTGCCTGAACTCTGTTTAACTGAGAAAAAGAACTGAAAGGACCTGATGGATGCAATTTCAGTAAACAGATAAAGTAATTACCCACAGGGCTGTGCTGTTCTGAAAGACTTAGTGATAAGCAGTATTCTTATTAAATTAAATGTAAGGAAGGACTGTTTTGGAGTATGTATTTATAAAGAAATTGCTAATTAACATAAAACATTTTGCTTTTACTGCACAGGTTTGTACAACTCGGAGGCTAATTAACCTATTTATATTCTGTGGTGATTTTAAGAAAAATGCACCATGCCTGAATTCTGGCCTATGCTGTGTAATTAAGTGAAGCTGATGTTTGGGACAGTGACTGTAGACTCCTCACTGTCATAATTACAGCAGTTTTTAGCTCTGTCAAGCCCATGGGTAGTGTCTGAATGGGCAGGTTTCACTGAGCTTCTCTGTATAATTTGAAAGCAGCTTAAGTGGAAGGAGAAAATGGGGTCCCAGCAAAACAACAATAGCTTGACTGTTTAGGTAGTGGGATAGAGCTCCCAAAAATCTTGATTTTTATCACAGTTTGTGAAGGGGGCAAGTATGAAACATGCTCGTTGGCAGGGGAGAAGCAATTGTTTAGCTGTGGGACCACTTCCATTGCAGAGTTAACTGGCCTATAACAGGAGTGGGAGAGAGAAACGTCCTCATTTTGAAAAGAATCCAAGAAGTTCTGTCTTTAACCTTCTGACCTTCTAGAAGGGAACAGTTGCAGGTGCCAGCTGCGGGCAATATATGCTGTCATAGTTAGTGTCACTGGGTAAAAAACTGCTCAACCCATGTTGTTTAAATCAGATGATAATTGTTTATTGACTTATTAACAACATGTAATTTTCTGGCAATCTATGAACTGCGCATTCAAGGTCATTATCAGCAATACAACAGAAACCACAACTCTAGGCCCTTATAAAATGTTCATAAGCACCTACCGATTTCTAAACATGCTTCTTTAATCCTCAAAACCAATGATTCTCTGGAGTCCTAATCCCATCGTCACAAGCCTAGTGGATCACAAGCTCATCCTCACGTGTTCTGAGAGATGTGCAGGTGCTACAGCTCTGTCTGCATCCATGTAAACCACCGTAACTTGCCAATGACATGCTGGTGAGATGTCCCTTCTGCCCCTGGCCCTGTCCAAGGTCACAGAGGCCAATTTGAGGTCAGGGGGCTCTTCTTACTGCATCCTGCACCACCACCCCATTAAATGGTGCAGGCTACATCTCTGACAGGGAGGATGCTTTGTCAGGTCTATGCAGAAGTCACAACACTGGTGGGGCAACTCCAGTTTATGTCAAGCCCAGTTTGGCTGCTGCTCTGTTGCCAACATATTTTCACTCAATCACAATTAAAAAAAAAATCACTTCAAACTGATTTTTCTTTCTTAAAATTAGTTTGGTAGTCTCTTGTTACTGTTTGATCTGGCTGATGGTAGACTCGCCCAAGCTTTGTCTTCATCAAATGCCTTATATTGTTATCAGGTTTTCAGTGAATGCTTTGTGTAAGTTTTGGGTAGGACATTTATATGAGCTCTTCACATTCATGTAAGCCTTTATTATCCAGATCATGTTACCAAGAGGGGGCTTGTGAATTCCCCACACTTAGTTTGCAAAGTCCTGCATGAATTTAAAAGACTGTAGGTAGAAGTAATACGTATCCTTCCTGTTTTGGTTTGTTTTGTTTTGTTTCTTTTTTTTTTAATTTCCTTTAACATGATTCTGCATCCTATAAAAAGGTTGGTTTTTTTTCCCCCTGGGTGTTTTATGCGAGGGCTACAAAGTACACCAAACTCTAGTTTAAATCCAGGACACAGATAAATGGAATATTTAGGGAAGGGATTTTTTTGACTTCAAGACAGGTGTGGGATTGATCAGAATTGATGCATATTGTGTCTAGCTGAATGGTTGCATCTTCACAAAGGCATAATGAACTGCCTGGTTTGCCTCAGAGACCAAAGAGGAATGCTGCAGCCTGCTTAAACTGGAGTTAGAAATGGGCTAACAAAATTAAGATTTTCTAGAAGCTTATGTAGCTTCATTGAGACTAATACTTTTATTTTTATACATGTGAAGACAGTGGATGTTGAGAAATCTATTATAATTTAAGTCTTTCCTTGCCTTACCATATTCTTGCAATTTAATCTTCTGTTTACTAATGGATACATACTTTATAAAAGGACCTCTTATACCTTAAGTACATGTGAGGAACAAATTATTATAATCTTATATATTTCCCTTGTGCTGTTTTTTTGTTTGTTGTTTGTTTGCTTTATTTGAAAATCACTATGACTATTCAAACAAATTCACTTCTTGATAAGGATAGGCATGTGGATATTGATGATTTTCTTGTTTTCCATTGTGTTTGAATTCTAACTGAACTTTAGGTTTGGTGATATGATTGAATATTACTGTGGTGGGGTCAATAATAATAAGGTCAGATGGTCTCTGATTCAACATCCATTAATGATGGATAAAAGGGTAAAGATAGAATGCATTTTGTTAAAGTTCGAGTGTTATTTGTTTATTCTTTTCCACTACCACGAGCAAAGATGGTGATTTGTATTGACTCAGATTGCACCTATCTGAATAACAGTTGTGTTCTCATACCTCTATGCAGCAGCATATTGTCATAGTCCAAAAAATGTGAATTGCAGCAGCTCCAGAATCTGTGCAAAATCTAAATGCAAGAATTTCTCCAATCAAAAACCACTGGTCTTAACTAGAGAATGTTTTATTAATTGTGATGTTCACTCATAACTTTTTAATAGTTCTTCTCAAAATCTGATGTTATGTAATTACAATATTTAGAAATACAGTGTATGAAATTCTTGGTTATTGTTCACTACGTACTTGTATTGTTTGCTTTCCCAGGCAGTGTAGTATGATTCCTGATTGTATGACTTTGGGGCTTCTGGGGCAGATGATTCCAATGAAACTGGAAGCCCTAGTCTTAGGATCAGAATCTTATTCAATACAAACAGTTGCAGAAAGGGAAAGATCAACACAACTGAATGAAATGAATTATTTTATTCACAAAAAGATTTCGTTGATGTATTTCTGGACAGATTAAACCAGCCTAGACAGTTGTTCCTGAAGTTATTTTCAGTAGTGCAAAGTACTTTACATTTCTAGTTATATCAGAGAACCAGTGTAGAATTTATGTATGAGTCATCAGAGAGACGACATCGATGAAGGTTTTTAATGTATTTTGGAAAGTAAGTTATTAATTCTGTTTTCTTGCGTTAATGATATTAGATTGGATAAGGGACTTCCTGTGAAACATTTATCAACATTCTCAAAATATGAAGCTCTTTAGATGATATCCTACAATTGATACTTATTTCTGAAAGTTTTCAAGCAACTTCTGTTTTTAGAAGTATTGTGTAAATCTGATTGTTGGTCCTTGAAAACAGCAAGCTGTGCTTTCATGTGCAAGAGCTGTATCATCCTTGCCTATATAGTATTTGATATCACCCACAAATACTGCCTGTAGAGACAGTAGAGATTTAAAACATTGAGTACTAACATTGTAAAGGATAAACTTACCCTGTGTTCTTAGCAATACATCTCTTTAATACCTCTATGTATTCTGGAGAGCTGAAATGGGAGAGGTAATGAAAACACATTAAAAACTCTGAAATCATATGGATAGTCCAACTTCAAAAGAAAAATCCTCACCTTCTAGCAGTTAAAAAGTTCAATGGCCTCACTTCTTGGGATGAAACCGTAATCTAGATCATATCATCTGTGACTTGTTTCCTATTGGGCTTCTGTGTTACATCCCAGACATCTTGTCAGCCTGGCACATTTTCAGCAATGTAACCTGGTTTAGGGATGAGAGAAAAACAGGAAAGTGTGGATTCTATAGCAGTGTGGGTCTTGCTTAGATGTTCATGAGAAGAGTAAACCTGCTTACCATCCATGGTTGCTCTGAGATCTCTGTCTGCTGTCCTCCCTTGTTGTCACCTTTTGCTTTCTGTGCTTCCTCCTGTTTCCATCCCTATCCTTCCCAGCAAAATTACTCAATGAAATAAAGTAACGCAACTCACTGTGTTTTAGTATATCACATAAATAGAAGCCAAACTCTTGAGGTATCTGCTCACCACTAAAGTTACACATGTGTAGGTTTTCTCTCTGTTGCTGGCGACCATTTACATTGTGACATTAAGACTGAACTTGCTGCTCATACATAAAATAAGCCTGCAAACATGGCCCAGAGTATAGCCAGAGGGCATCCTATGAAGTGCATGAAGGTGTGTGTGCGTTTGGTGGTGTACTGTTCAGGGAGACACTTGAGAGCAGGCTGCCATGTGGACAGGAGGCATGCTGTGATCACAGCTGCTCTGAGGACTGCTCCCTAGAAGAAATGCAGGCATGACCAGCACGAGTTGGCATTGCTCTGCTCTGTAGCAAGTGGTTTCCTCCTCCTATAGCCTAGGTTTCCCTCCCCCTGTCTTATCCCATTACCTATAGCTATGAAGAACCATAGACATCTACGAACATTTAAAAATTTGATCTTAAGATATAATGGGGGAGGGTTTCAAAACAACCTACAGGAGGCCCAGCTGGCACTAAATCTTTAAACATCTGAACCCCTCTAAATTCTGGCCCATGGGCACTTTTAATAGAAAGTTGGCTACTTTTCTGCAGGTATAGATAAATACATATCTATATCTATATCTATATCTATATCTATATCTATATCTATATCTATATCTATATCTATATCTATATCTATATCTATATCTATATCTATATATCTATATCTATATCTATATCTATATCTATATCTATATCTATCTATCTATCTATCTATCTATCTATATTTATATATACACACATAGTTATTGGGTAATAATCCCTAATGCTTATTTACAAAAGGTAGTTTCCTGAATTAATGTAGCATATCTTGTTGTTGTTCCAGTGAAAATGTTGGCTAGATGCTTCTCTGGCTAAATATTCAGAGAACAAATAGCTTTAGGCAGGCATTACCAACTGGCTAGAGCTTCTCTTCAGCCTGAGGAGATGCTTTGTGCATGCTTTGGAGGGGAAGGAAGGCAGGCATAAAAGCAGCAACTGATCCCCAGGTTGTAGAAAGAAAATACTAAACAAAGAGAAAAGATAGCTATTTATTAAACAAATTTTAGGTTTACTTCCACATATGAATGACAATGTCCAAATTTTATACGTTGCACTAGATTTCATTTTCACCAAAGTGGCACTAAGAAAATGTTTATAAAGATAAACAAAAGAATATGGCAGCAACTGTGATTGAGTCACATTTTTACCAAAGCTGGAGTTAATTTGCAATTTTTTTCAGACACTTGAATGCAAATTTTAAAAAAATTGCTTTCAAAATACACCTCCACAAACTGAGGGGTCTACCTTTGCAAGACCTTTCTCAGTATTTGTTGAGCAGGCTTAGTTGCTGCTCTTCGGACTCTTTCCCTGGGAAAAGCAGCAAGGAAGAATTGGTAGGAGTAAAACAGACAAAGAAAAATAGCTTCTCAGTGCTCAGCTTTTCAAGAACTTAATTTCTGTATACCTTAGAGAATGAGTTAGCTTTGAACTACGCGTATGTTGGGAATGCTCAGGCCTGGGTTGTGTACTAAGCTGAAGTAGCACCCTTTCCTGTTGTATGCAATGGAGAGGTCTCCATGAAGGACCCCAGCAGAGGTTCTTTAAATGCAGAGATCCATTCTAAATGCATTGATTGATTGTTAATGTTGACATAGGTAGGTACTTTCTCGTCCATTTGGTATGCCAAGTAGCACACTAGTGTCTGAATATAACATAACATTTCATCTATTAATTTTCCTGTACACAAGTGTGGAGAGATTAAATACAAAACCTGTAACAACTTAATCTGGAAATGTATGTGTGTGTATACATATAATTGTATATATATCATTGCATATATATCTGCAGTGATATTAAAGTCTGTAATCTACCCTAGTAGGCTGAAAGAGGTTAGAACCTTCCTGATACTGCAGCTACCGGGCACCGTGTCCAAATTCTTTTAAACTGCTGACATCTGAAACACAAAGTTTGCTCCTAAACTGGCAATTAGCATGGACAAGGGGCCATTCTCAGCTCCTGAGCTGTCCCTGAAAGTTGTTTAGGACAACAATAAGGGGCCATTATGAAAACATAACACTAGAAATGACTGGATTTCAGTATCTAGGAACATCCACTGTCGCTTTAATTTACTGTGCACCCGTTGCCAAAGAAATGTTTAGTTGCTCAACTTGAAAGTATGCATAGCCATGGGGGAGACGTGACCATATACTGAACACTATGCCGTATGGCATCTCCAAATAGCAGGCAATTCATCCCTTCCATTAGTTGATGACTGACATTTCTGGTGCTAGAACACACCTCTCTTCTCTGTATATATGAATACATATTTTAAAAAGGAGGGGGAAGTCATTAAGAAATCTTTGCTGGCTGTCGCGCATGCTTTATTTTAGCTTGTTCAGCAGCAAATGGGGTAAAAATTCTTCAGTCCTGCATAAGCCTCCCCATTAGCAAATTAAGAGGAAGAAATGGTTAGGTAATGAAAAATACTTGGTTGGAAATGTTCACAAATGAAGTTCAGTAACACATGTAATAGCATTAGGTGGTCATAGGTTTATGAAACATATTGATTAGCTAATGGCAATAAAGAGAAAATATTAGAATGTTGCAGACAGTCCCTGATTTCTGAGCCAGAGACACTGTGATCTATCACTGATTTGTGAGATCCTGAGAAGGAGGACGTGGAACACTAACAAATCCACAGGGAGGAAAAAGCTTGCATGTGCTGATACTGATTTTACCACTCTCTCTTTATGGAAACATATGCTGGAGAAAATAAAATGTTTTGCACAAGAAGACTGGCTGTGTGAACAAGGGGATGATTCTCAGAAATAGTTCTGCATTGTAAACATTAGAATTTCTGAAAGAGCGTTTCCACTTGAATAAATTTTAGAAACAAGATACAGCAACTATTCCTGGGTACCCCAGGCAGAGTGAAACATCTCATGGAAATCCACTTTATCCTGTAGATGACAACTGTACGTTCATGGCACTGGAAGTTTCTGTTTTCCTGGGCTAGTTTGTTAATTTTGATTACAAGACTCATTCTCCTCGTTTATGTTTTATTTCTGTGGGACTTATTTGGCACAATCTCCATAATGTGTGTGGGACTTGTACCATATCATCTTGAGGCCAGCCAGGGACTTGTTTTCCGAGGTTAATAGGCAATAAACTGAAATAGGGGTGACTGACCTTCCGGACCTTGCAGGCTGCTCATCAGAACCTTCCTATGGTTGAGAGCTCTGAGATTCATATCATGTCTTGGACCGATGAGGAAAAATGAGGCTTTCAGGATAGTTCACAGAAGCGGGGTGTCACAGCTCCTAGAATAAGCCGGGAACGACCTTTGCAGGACTTGCTGACTTGTTTTCTCTACAGCTAGAGGTCTCTATGGCCTTTTCCCACCATGGCTTCACTAACAGCCATGACTGTAGCCATCATACAAGAGTGTCACTGCTTGAGAATAAAATGTGAGCCAAAGGATGAATGCCATACAAGAGAACCTTCTTATTTCATACCTGAAACACTAGGTGAAATTCACTTATTTTGCTGTACGTTTCCTGTTCAGAATTTTACACAGTAATATATATCACACTCTGTAGAAAATTCAAAGTAACCAGGTACTCTGCATTCTGATTTTTAAGACTAACCATACATTTACTTTGTGAAATATAAACTTAAAATGCAGGCACAGTGGCTGATTCCTATAGTAGATGTGAACGCAGGGAAAAGCTCGATTTGTGTTCTACTTTGACCTATAGAAAAGGTAATGACATTATTTTTGGTGTAAAAAAGTTACTGCCCTCTTTCTGCTGCCAAAATATTCTTGCAAGCACAACCTAACAGAAGACAAGCAGCCTTATTTAGCTAACCTGTATGCAAAAGCCACATAACTTGCTATGACCATTTCACAAGTCCATTTGAAATAATTCTTAAAGATACAGAAAGTGATTTTAAATATGGACTGCATAAGGAACCTTTATTGCGTTTTATATTCAACATCTCTATCAGGAAACTAAACTGATTGTGTTTCTGTCCTCTAGAAAACCAATCCTTTCTTCATTATGCAAGCCATCAGTCCACTGACAAAGGGGAGAAACAAGAAACAAATGACTACATCGACACCTAGATCTTTCCTATTTTATCTTGACAGGGTTTCATTTATTATGGTGGTGTATTTTTCCCTCACAGCTATTGCTTCCTGTTTCTCTTTATGGTAATTGAAGCTGGACCCAAAAGACCTAGAGGCTTGTATCTTCTCCTCACATGAGTGACACTTCAGTGATAAACTTGAACTTAAAGTTACTGAGGCGTAACTGAGGGTTCATTTGATAGCTAGTGGTTTTCAGCAGCACTGCAGGGCTTCAGGGGCTCAGCGTGAGAGAGATTGTTAATGTCCTGTGAGGGAAAACAATAACACATTTCATTAATGCGTTCATGTGTGAAGCATCCATTAGTGCACTGGAGGTATTAATGACGTTATACTTTAAACTGACATGTGGGGCATGACAGGAATTGCAAGGTCTGATGAGAACAGATGACAAGATAAGCAAATATTTGAATGGCTTCATTTGCCTGCAGGTCAAACCATGGTACAGGGGAACTGAGAAACTAAAACCTGGGAGAGATTAGTGTTTTCCTAAAATAGACTGAACCACAGGAAAGCTGAAGAAAGATTGTATACTAAGTAAAGAGAGTGGTCAGTAAGGGCAATAAATATGTAAAATGCAAAAGCTTGATTATTATTGAGCTTCAGTCAGTAATTCTAATTTAATTTAAGTTAAATTGTTAATTCCACAGCAGAATTCAAGGTATAGATATGCAAAAAACCCGTTTTGCTTGTATGAATATTCGTTTTTACTTTCAGTTGATTTCTCTCTTTCTGCCTGCTGCGAGAGTTTAAAATTTATAGCCAAATAAGCTACTGACTAAATCAACAAAATTATTGCACTTTGTGCCAAAATTGAATTTTGCCATGGGATTTTAATGAACTAGTATGTCCACAGGTCAGCAGAAGCCGTTAGAGTTGATTAGATTGTTTGTCTTCTCTGATTTTCAGACACGTTGTTTATTTTGTAAGGTTTGAAATAGCTGTAAATTAGCAGATAAAGGCCTCTTCCCCTGTTTTGGACTACTGTTGGATTGCTACAGGAGGCTCGCAGTGCAAAGGATTTGACAGCTGCAACTCAGCCGTGAGATGACAGTAGTGCACATCTCAATGCCATCTGGCATAATTTAACATGAATGATCTGACATGCTTGACAGCTCCTTGAAGAAGGGGGAGGAAAAGGCCACTCTTTTGCTAGCTCTGATTCATAATGATTTTGTACAACCAGACTTTTCCTTTTCAGAAGTAGTGACACTCACTATCTGGCTAATGCAATGAGATTGCACATTATGAATATTGTGTTAGTGCTGCTGTGCAAAACCACAGCCAACAACTGCTGCATTGTCAGTCCTTTAGGATTCATGAATAAAAACCTGCATGTTTCACTTAAATATCTTCAACTCACCTTCATTAAATACATGAACACCTCTCCACACTTCATTATCCTCTGATTTTCATCTTCTAGTCACATGTGGTGATTTCCTGTCCAGGTCTTTGTCTGGGTACATTAATCAGTCTTGTAAAAATTAATAAATAAAGCAAACACCTCTGATACATTTTCAGACTGAAATTCTGGGAAGGTTGCTTAGAAGTTTCCATTACAACTGTTGTCACAATTATTCCTTATTTGAGCAAAATTTTTCCATCTATAGATTTACCTTGAAGATATATTTTCAGGAAGTGAGTCGAAACCCAATCCCTTCCATCAATTGGAGTCATCAGAAGAAGGGAAAACATAGTTTTTGATGGTGTACTTCCCAATATACAGGTATTATTAAGGACAGTGTGTGTTTTCTTTTTTAATAAGCTGCAGGTTCATGTGTACAGTTTGCTCATTTTTATGCTTGTCTTCACAGCAAGCTGTCTGTGAGAGAGCATGCCGAAGGACTGCGTGTTGATTCTCTCCAACTGGCTAGTCAAATTTGTACGCTTTGGTGTTTCTTGGACATCCATCTTTTGAATTAAATTAGCTTATGTCTTCTCCTCAAAATGCAGACTTCTTAGACTAGGAGGAATGTGAAATGGCTGACTGGTATAGTAGATTGGGAAGAGAGTCAGGTTGAGCTACAGGGAGCTGATATTAGTCTATTCTTACTCAGGTACTCCTATAACAGGACTGGTGATAGGGAGCTGTGTGAGAATGACCCTGCAGACTGATCCCTGCTAAACTAGTTGTCAGTGTTCTCCTATGTGATCCATCAGTTTGCACTTTGAGTTCTGCCTGCCCTTAATTCTTCTGTTCCCAGTTTCACATCTAAATATCAACATTTTTCTTTTTAAGACAGGCACTACTGATTGGAAATTGTCAACTAAAACAAAAAAAACAAACAAAAAACATGTTCTGTATCTACTAATATTTGCTTAATGTATTAATATCTTCTTTCAGGGTCCTCTGCACATCATGAGCTAAATTCACCACACAGTTTATTTTTATCATTTCCAGTCTGCTTTAGAAATGGAAATTATTTTGATAAACAGTTCAGCTTTTGAATGCATATTTGAACTGAGTCTCCAAGCCTTTCATGACTCTCCTGTTACTAATGTCTCTGATGTTGATGATGAGGAGGGGTGGTGCATGAGTTTGATGCTGAACATTAAATAGCGAAGACAAGAGCCCAAGATAAAAGGAGGCCTTTGAGCATGAAGTATCCCATGGCAACAATGTGACACTACAGTATTTTTAATAGAAGATTTGACCTTTTTGGTAAGGACATGTCTAGAGGTAAACGACTAAATGACAGGTCTGCCCTTTGCCTTTCATGTCAAAAATGACTGACCAATATTTCTTCCCATAGCATGGCTTGTCTGACAGAAGATTAAGATGGGACAGCAGAAGATCTGAGGAGCTATAAGCCCATAAGAAATGTAAGCCTAACAAGTTGGAGTTATTACAGGCATGCAGATTGTACTCTACACTTTATATACAGAGGGACCTAACTTACAGAATACAAATCTGAGGGCTTTTTTGCATAATTGTGATAAGACAGATGAACAGAATTTTTTAAAGGGTGTCCAATTTCAGATCAATGAGTCTAGCCTCATGGATATAAGCCTGTAATTTAAGACAATAACAATGTAAAACTTGGCCTTTTAATGAGATAGTACCCATCATGAATGTCACGGTTTCAACCTCTTACTATGCTAGTATTCCTCTGCTTAAAATACTCCTTCAGAGGTGAAATATGATTTGGGAAAAAGTTCTACAGGGGCAAAAGTAGGTGAGAAGTTTGAGTCTTGGCACTCTACTTGTGAGAAATGCATTAATAAGGTAAGTTTCCTGCTTAATAATTTTCAAAACTTTTTTCCAGTGGTCATCATGAACACTCAGGAAGGACCTTCTTTAAACTGTGATAATATGTGATATTTACTTTCCAGCCTTTCTTTTCACAACTTCTAGAGTCAAATCTTCCCAGAATGGATCTCAGCTTTTTTTTTTTTTTGTATCGTGAAAAGCTGTGGTTTCCTAGAGTGGGAGGCTCATGTCACACTGGATACTTCAAACTGGAGGTGCTTAACATGAGCAACTATTCAGCTGGGTCTCCAAGATCACTTGCTTTTCTTGGTCCTTTAAGTCAACTGCTAAGAAGCACAATGATATAATTTTCCCTCCACCTTACGTTTATTAATGTTACAAGCTGAGAGTTTCCAAGTTACACCACAGGTTTGGCAAACACTGTATTTGGCCTTGCTATTTGTTTTAGAATAAAAGCTTTCACCTGAAAAGCAAACCAGATTGACAACTAAGTGTTGGTCTTTGCAAAGATAGCCCTCAAAACATGTGTCATTAGGCTTGTAGAGTAATTCTGTCATACTAGTTCAACAACTCTCACCTCTGGCTTGCTTCCAAGATTTCCTCACAGTCTTAGTGTTTCTATTCCATGGCAAGCAGCTTTCTGTCCCTCTGTTTCAGGGGCTGAGGTCCATGAAGGTGGAATTCAGGATAGGGGAAGCTCTTCAAGGGATTGTATTGAGAAAAAGTAGATGACAAACAACTATGAATGCCCTGCCTGGCTGACAGATAGTTATGGTGAGAAAGTCCTTGTTCCTTCTACAGTGATTTTAATGTATGACAAGTTCGATCTCCCATCACACAATGGGATTTCTTGGCAAGGAAGTGTGAGATACTGTACAAATCTAAGGTTTTTTGTTGTTGTTTTTTTTTTTTTTTTGGTGTGTGTGTGTGTGTGTTTGTATGCCTTGGTAGATTTTTTTTTTTTTAAATTGTAAATGGAAGGTAGGATTTAGGATTTTTTTTTATTCCTTATGGTGGACTACAGTGTCCACCCTATGTCTTGAGACATTTTGACTTCATTTGGGAAACTGGTCACAGGGAGACTTTGGAAATAAATTGTAACTCCAAACATGTGACTCTTCCACATAACCGTTTTTATGGCCTTTTTGTTTGTTGTTCATCTTTTGAGTGTCACTTTTATTGGCACAAGCAAGTTTGTGATGTCTTCTGTGGCTGTTAGAGTTCATAAGCTGCTGCAGTCGTCTTTGCAGAGAACTCCTGGAAACTGCTAAAGGAATACTGGAAGAAATCTGACTAGTGGCCAGTCTGCAGGGTAAATTTCTTCCACATAGCTGAGCACCAGGAATCACGCTGTTTTAATGTCTGATACAAACTTCTATGTGAAGAACTGCTGTTTTGCAATTAGTGACAGGAGAGTTTGTCACAATTTGGTGCTTTGTATTTCACTGATTATCATTCACAGACAATGGCCTTTCTTTGCCAACAAAAAGATTTAAGCAAAGTGATCTTTCCCATTGTTATAACATCACATTTTAATCAATGGGTGTACTTTGAAATTCTTATAAAAAATGAAAAGTAAACTAACAATAAAGTTTGGGATTTTTTTCCTGTTGACAGTCCACATGTAATACTGGGACTCTGGGCTATTTCATACATATGTAAGTGCCTAAGAGAGTCATAAAATGCCTACCCCTATATAAGACTGAAGTGAGCTGTTTATATCCTAAAGCAAGTAGGACAGAAGATTAATTCTGAGAAGAGAGGATTTGTTCAATCTCATGCTGGAGTAACCAATGACAAGCTCTTTAAACAAAAAAATAAGATCAGCTTGTCTCTTCCTGACACAGTGAAATGTTTGAGAAGTTTGAATGGTAGAAGTGGTATTTTTATTAGCTGGGATTACAAAGACTTTTTAGGCACTACAAGCAGCACCTCTTTATGAGATCAGTATTTCAATGACTTCATTAGGAAATACATGAATGATGTTTTATGATCACACTTGGCTTTAGGACTTTGCCACAGACTTCGGAAAATAAGCACAAGACAAAGGAGAAGAATGGGGTGGTTAAGCAGTGTGGGTGTTTTTGTTTAGGACAGATTAATGTGACAAAATGTCTGAAATTTAGTCCAAGAAGAGTATGAGGACACAAAGTTTAAAGCTGCTGAAGGTAGAAACATCTGAGGAAGAAGATAAATGGGTCAGATGAGCAAGCAAGCAAATATTTGTTTAACAGACAGGATTTAAGAGTTTGCAGTTTAAAAAAAAATGTAGGATTT
This sequence comes from Nesoenas mayeri, assembly GCF_963082525.1. Taxonomy (NCBI): domain Eukaryota; kingdom Metazoa; phylum Chordata; class Aves; order Columbiformes; family Columbidae; genus Nesoenas; species Nesoenas mayeri. The sequence goes on along the minus strand of NC_137542.1, from coordinate 24,846,262 downwards.
TCCTATTGTATTATGTACTGTGTCTTTCAAACAACTGTTGGGCAATAAAATGCCAGTATTTCTGAATATTGTTCTCAGATACTTTCTAGGAAAAAAACAGCAGTTTTGAAGTATTTGGAATTATATAATTTCTGTGCTTACCCTGCTGTGCCATAGTATATTTTCACTGGCAAACATAATAATAAATCAGTAATTCGTGGCATATTTCATTTAGATACTAATTGCAGTTCTATCTCATTATTGATATTAATGATCCAGCAACTCTAACTGTTAAGGGATGAACAATGCTGAAATCATGGTCCATAAGCTTGCTACTCTTTTAATAGATTTGAATGAGGATTAGAATATATATGCAAATTGGGGGCTAAAAGGAGTGGCAGTCTTTCAGGCCTGTTGAATCAGTTCAGTTTATTGGAAATCAATGTGATCTTAATTTGGATGTGTGTTTTGACCAGAAGCTGAGTAGTATCATTGGCCTGGGCACTAGGTGTCAGTCTCGGAGCTGACAGAGAGATGGGAGCTTTGAAAAGCTCCTGCATGGTTGGACTTTGCAATATTCTGTTTTTCTTGAGCATCTGCAAACTACACTGGTTCTTAATGCGAGCACAAACAAGAAATAAGAAATGAATAATGTGTCTAAAGTGGACCAGTACTTCTTTCCCAAAGAGTTCTTGTTGTGTTTGGTGCTAAATGGGGGGGAGAGGAGGTGAAGAAGGTAAAAAAAAAAAGAGAAGCAGTTCCTTACATATCAGTAAAAATTTCATGAAGGAGAAAGTAGAACCAAGACATTAATTCAGGAGTGTTGCAGAATTACTGTGGTGTCCTTCTGCACTTCTGGTCCCCTGGATGGGGCTGAGTGGGAAGGGCAGGGCATGAATTTCTGGACAGCTTGTGTCTCTTTACAAGTAGAGTTGACATTTGAATTCACTTGATTTTTTTTTCTTGAAAAATTTTATGTACCTACATCTGTCAAATGCTTAAGAAAATATCATTTCTGACAATGCAAAAGAAACCTGAAGGGTATCATAAAAAAGGCAACATCTATCACAACCCTTTGCAAAGAATGTGACTTTACCTTTAGTTGTGATGGCACCTGACATCCTTGGTCAAATGCAAGTATGTTGATGGGTAGCTAGGAAAAGTAACATTTTAGGAGATTACTGAATGATAATTGTTAATTGACCAAGCAAAATAATTTGTTTGCAGGTCAGTTTCTTATTGGTGAATGTGAATAGAACCATCTTCATCAATCATGAAAATAATAGATTCTGTACTTTTAAAGTGTAAAATTTATTAGCTAAATGATATAATTCCAGCATTAATGAAGTTTTCCAATAGATGTAAGTTTGTATTATAAAATGTAGATCAGGATTCTGGTTTGAAATTGCTCAATATTTCAAAGTGATAGCTCAAAGAAACTCAGTTAAAGTTATCTCTTATTTTCAAAAAGGAAATGTCTTTTTTTGCTAGGTCTGGCAATGATTATACCTGTCATCTGGCTGATGTGTGTTTATGAACATTCTTCACTTTGCTGTGATCCATAAATGTAGTTCAGACACACACTTAAGTTGGGTTTATTCAGTGGCAAAATTCGTACATGACTAAATTGTATATGATGGTCAAAAGTCTAAAGAGAGGCTATTCTTCTTACTAAATCTTGTAGGTTGTTATAAATTTATAAAGAATTCCAGTACCTATCAATGAAGACTTTATTTTATCCTTGTTTAATTTATATAGAATTTTTATTGTTCTTGAGTCAAATGCTAACCTATCTGTATGACAGAAAAGCATGCAAAAGTTTGAGTACATGCTGATATCCACAATAAGCCTGAAGTACATTCATTGCAAACCCTAGCATTTGAACTGTAAATACTACAGATGTAGCTTTATAGCTTATCAACCTGAAAGCTGTTGTTAAATAAGAACTGTTTCTAGATAGTGTTGTAACAAATTCACATTCAAACAGTCAAGATGATAAAGATACTTTTCATAGCATTTTAGAATCTAGTTGTGCAACTAATGTGTTATTTACGTAGAGCTACCAATGTTCTGACCGGATTCCAAATAGAGAGAGAGTTGGTTTGCCATCATGACTGATTCAAATTGCTCGGCTGAAAGTTTTTCGGGGTGGAGAAGGAGATGTACAATGAAGCTTGTGAAAACTTGTACAAAGTTTTAAAATAGATGTCACTAAAGGAAGACTCTTTAACTACTGCTTAAGAACCGAGGGCAATTGTCTGCAAATTTCTTGATAGCCCAAAGCACAAACATCCTCCATAACTTCTCTTGCCTTTAAAGGCGACATACAGAGAATCATTACCAATTCTGGAACTCTTGCCTCTTAGAGGAGAGCCTTGCTCTCTTCATGCAAGAGAAACACTCCCTGTCAATACTGTTTAAATAGATTTTTAAAAAGTTTTCGTGTCTTTATGTATCGTATGCACATACTGTTTTTAAAATTAACTTTGATATTTGCATGAGGAGAGCTTAGCTTATGGGCATAAATTCCTCTTCTTGTGAAGACCTGACTGACAGTTGGATACAGTGCTCCTGAAACAGTTGCAAATAAAAGCATTGTACTGCTTTACACATGACTCAAATCTTATAGTTTAATAATACAGTTGGGAAAAAAAGATGGAAGGCCAGTCAGATGTTTCCAAATCTCATACTTCCTCTGGACTTCCTATATCTCAATGCTCAAATTTCATGTTACATAGACAGAATAACAACAATTTAGTAAGTCTGTCATTTATCAACCTGATAGCTTCCTTAAGACCTCTGCTTCTTTGTTCCAGCATTTGAATTCTGTTAGATGAGTTTGTTTCTTCAAAATAGCAATAAAGTCAGCTGAGAAGATAGCAACCATCTTAAAAACATTTAAGTACACATATTTTTTGAAAACGTGGGTCACTGTTGTATGTAGGATTTCCTGCTGAAGTTGCAGTGCCTTGGATAGAAGCACTTTAAAACCAAATTTGATTTAAAAATAATTGAAATCTTAGCAAACTTTCTCCTATTAGTATATAAATCCTATTGTAAACAACATTTTTTTTTTCTTGTTAGTGTGCATTGCATATTGCTTTCTCAACTTAAGCACCAACTGGAGGGGGAAAAGTGCAAAACCTTAGTATTGCATATTAAAGTTTTACTTGTGAAACTTCAGGCATAAACTCAGTTTTATGGATAAGATTTGGTAGGTTTAAATCAGCTTGAACTGACAACAGTATGAATTTTTCTTACATGAGACTTTTTTTTTTTTTTTAAACCATCATTGTTGTAGTCTGGTAAACATGCTATGAAATTTGATAAGCATCTTGAGTATCTCAGGTTTGGTGATGTCCTGGGAAGAAGCAGAATATGTGATTTCATTCACATAGCAACAGTGCACCTTCCTGAAACTGGCTGACACCAGAAACTCTTCAGAAGTCTTCTGAATAGAGTGGAAAAGGAGATCTTAGACTTATTCATGTTATTGTCTTCATTCTGGTCAGTGTTTATGCTGAAGTAAATGCAACACTAAACTTTGATTCTGGTAACCTGTGGATATTTACAATATAAGGAAAAACAACTCCTTTGACGTGTCTAGTATTAAAGGTTGACTCACCTCTTTCCTGATGATCATGTACAATGTCCCAGTGAAATCAAAAGTAAGAAACAACTTTGCATTGGAAAGGAGATTTGGAAGTAAGGTTATTTGTCACTAGTAAGCCTTGGATTCAGTTTTGTTCTCTACCACTGACTTTCTGTAATATTTCCGTAAGGTTATTTTAACCAGTTTCTTGATAATATTAATATATGTAATTCCTTTGAAAATAGAGACCTTCTACCTTTTTTCTCTTCACTAGCCTGTTGAGAAGAGTATGTACAGCGTAAACATACATGAGAAGGTCAATGTGAGTACAAAGACACAGAGGTTTTAGACATCATTGGCTGCTTCTCTAATGAGTATCACATAATTACTCCTCAGATGAGAAACAGGATGAACAGCAGCTAACGTGCTGCGTTTTGAGGATTCAGTGAAATACGTTGGTTTTAGTACTGTTGGAATGCACTGCTTGTGAAAATCTCTTTTGCTTACCTCTAAAATGTGCTTCTGAACCTCTTCAGGAAGATCACTGTTGTTGGATCCATGTTTTCATGGATCCAGCAAGTGAGGTTTATTGCTTGTACATATCACACTTTCCACATATAACCACAAAGGACTGCTCCTTCAGCAGTTGCTTAGTCCAGTTCCCTTCCATTGTCGTCCACTTAATGCTTATTCCAAACCAAAACCTGAAAAAATTGTACCTGTTAAGTCTGGAAATATTTTGGTACTATCTGGGATGTCATTGTTTATTAAGCACCTCAGAAAAATATTCAAGGGATTATTGCCTTTCAGAGATTCCAAAAAGTACCAGTTTGTAAATCTGTCAAACATATTAAGGTGTTTACATGAACCTGGAATGATTTAAACTAATTTTCTGAGAAACAGAAAGCTCTGCCCTTAAAAAAAAAAAAAAGAAAACCACAACAAAAAACTAGACAAAACCAAACCAACCAACCAAAAAACAAACAAACCTCCCTCCACTCCACCAACAAACCAAACCCAAAACAAAACACCAAAATCTATTCGGGAAAAAACCAGTGATGCTGTCAATGAAACTGGTATTGTTCTTGGGGTGATGGGAGGCTCAAGTTTCTACCTAAAAGCTAGGGAGAGCCACAGAAATAATTATTTTCCACAGTACTAAAAAAATGTGTGACAACACTCAATGGACTTTAAATAATAGAAGAAAATGGGCTTGTCTGATTTTCAAGACAAGTAAGCTGTGACTATGCCTAGTCACCAAGGTGAAAATATTGCCATTAAGTATAGGTCTTTGTCTTGCTGAAGGTCTCCTGCCCGATGTGCAGCAACTTTAACTGTGCAAAAAAAAATATACCCTGTATTGTAAGTGGTGGCTGAAAACATAAGTCCTTTGTTTGAGACTTACCTTTCCCATTTTAAAAAGGCAAAACTTAGCCTTTTTGCAGGCACCGAGCCACCTATTTTCGTCAGCAAACAAGAACGGTAAAACCATACGTGACAGTGACTAAGCAGCAGTTAATTTTTCTATCTGTGTTCTTTTTCTCCCGTTATGTGAGAAGTAGGTGTTTGGGTGGTGGGGTTTTTTTTGTTGTTTTGTTGTTGTTGTTGTTGTTTGTTTGTTTGTTTGTTTTTGTTTTGTTTTGTGAGTTTGTTTTGTTTTGTTTTGTTTTATTTTTAATAGAATCTTAAGGACAGAGCTTTTATTCTGAGGAAAGACACAAGAAAGGAAACTAGGCATATATGGGAGATAAAATTACTCCAGTGGCATCAGGAGATGAACAACTGTATGAAAAGGGCAGGCAAATATGAGAAAGTTGAAATTATATAACTGATATCAGCAGATGAGCAGACATCAGGAAGTATAGGATAGAAGGATATAAATTGCATGAGGCAGAACAAGAATTGTGCAATTTGCTATCTTAATGATGACAGAAGAAACTGAAATGAGGTACTATTTTTTTTTTTCTTTTATTCCACTACAATGAGAAGATGACTGGTGAAGAAGATTTTAAAACATTATAGCTGGACATGGCAAAATTTGCCATTGTTACAGATGTACAGGAAAAAGAAAAGGTGAAGGAATCCATGATGACCGCCACGTTTTCACCCCTGTATAATTAGTATGGGTGAAAATGTTGCCATCTGTTCTTATGTATTTAAATGTGCATCACTCTCCATGGTGACACTTGACCTAATAATTGTGAGAAAATTTGTCATTTCTGTGTTTTAACAAAAATGCTGTCCCTGTTCAGTTCCCATATTTGCCCATCATGCTTAAATACACATATATCTAGGAAGATCTGCATAAACACTGCCACCTAAAAGAAGTTAATCTAGCTAACTTAAACAAGACTTAGTATTGCTTTTAAAACAAAATGTTATTTGGACTGAGTTTTCATTATTCCACCACATCTTTTTTAGAGGCTTCTTTTTACATTGCCTTGTAGGCTCATGCTAAGCAATGACTGAGTACTATTCTAATTATTAAATGGTCCATCAGTACGCATCAATTCTTTTTATTTGGGAACCATAAGAAGAGATGCACCAGCCAGACACGTGAGTTGATAAGAAATGTGACGCTGAACAGAAGGGCCAGAGACCACCCTTCTCCCTCAGACTGAGCTGGACCCCAGCTGAGCTTGGCAAGTGTGGGGAGAGGGCACCCATGGAGAGGAGCGGGAGTGAACATGGATTTAGAGACCAGAAGGCATGCACAGTGTGGAAGCAGGAGAGCCAAGACAGATTCCATGTGGGTTAGTCTGGTTAGAGCTTCGTTTGTTGGTGTGAACCAATGCAGTAGCATTGGTACTACTTGGCTACATTCACATGCCTGTTGCACTGTACATTTGTATTCCGAGAAAGTAAGAGAAGGCATGAAGAGAGTTTTTTCACTGACAAGATCCTGATGAGGTAAGATTTTTGCCCATTTCAAGAAAAGTACTTGATATTTGCTACCTTCTATTCAGAGCTGTCACAACTTACATTTTGGGGAAAATGTGCCTACGCAAAAAGATTGTAAGCAATCAATAAGCTTTGAAATTTGTAAGATTCTGAAAAGATTTCTTTTAAACTAGTAGTTTTTATAAATGGTTTGGTATAGTGAGACATTTGAAATCTCACTGAAAAAAACAATTACTTAATTCTGTCAAGGTTTACAATGAAATCAATGAAAGTTGCTGAACCTAGACACAAGTTTAATTTACCATTTAATTTAATCTTGGAAGGCTTCCTGTGGTGGGGAACCATTTATGGTGGAAATATTGTGATATAGCTAGAAGTGGATGAAGGCAGCCATTCCAGCTTCAATGACACTAAGATGCAGGCAGATGCATGTAGCAGTAGCACTGTATACTCCTTGTGAAAAATGTGGCTATCTTGTTTTTGTAGCATGAACTGTGGTAGAAATGAAATAATCATGTGGTCAGGGAAGACATTAAACTCCTTTAAGAGAAGGACCTGGACTTATTCTCATCTATCTCTGTTTTCCAAGGTCCCAAGAGGTTTCTAGACACCTGGAACTCTACAAATGAATTGAGCATGTGTTTTGATTTGAGGGCTGAAAGCTCTCAGACTGAAAAGGTTAAAATTAGCAACAGTAGGGGCAGGCAGATCCTGATGCAGCCATGAAACTGATATCCTTTCTCTAATAGATGAAAACATTCATTTATAGAACCAATACATGCAGAGAATAACATTCACTCCTTTCTGTCCTGCCTGGTCCATTTTAGCTCTGTAGGTTGTCTGTAGAAACAGTGTAGAATGCTGTCTGGGATATAAAGAAAATGGAAAATAATTTGCAGGAATTCTTTATTCCAGATGGCTGCCTTTCAATGATAATTATTTATCTGTTAATTATTGAAAGAATAAATACATGTTCAACAGGCTGGATAGGGTTCTGATAAACCTGATCAAGAAGAAGCTAGAAGCAGCTCATTGCAGGGGGGTTGGACTTTAAAGGTTCCTTTGAAGCCAAGCTATTTTGTGATTCCATGATCCTACAACACTGTTATGGTTCTTGTTTTTAAACTATATGATCATAAAATTAGCTCTAAGGGTTTCTTACTTTTAGATCAGGGGAACAGATCCAATGAATGCTGCTGCAAAGACTTCATAGTTCTTCTGTGAAGGGCTCCATTTCACATTCAGTGACAAACTGCTATGGAGCATTGACCTTTCGAACCCAGGTGGTGTTTATGGTGCTTCATTTTGTGTTGATGGACTCTTCCTTGGGGAGGTTGTCATGGTTTTGGCTGGGATGAAGTTAATTATCTTCCTAGTAGCTGTTATAGTCCTGTATTTTGGATTTAAGATCAGAATAATATTGATAATACAGTAATGTTTCAGTTATTGCTAAGTAGTAGTCAAAGACTTTTCAGCTTCTTGTGCTGTGCCAACTGCAGAAGCTGAGAGGAGGCGCAGCCAGGACAGCTGACCCCAACTGACCAAAGGTATATTCCATACCCTGTGACATCATCCTTAGCATATACATCTGGGGGAAGAAGGAGAAAGGGAGGGAATGTTCAGAATCAAGTGACTGTTATATATGATGGAGCCCTGCTGTCCTGGAGATTGCCTACTGATTGGAAATAGTGAATAAATTCCTTGTTTTTCTTTGCTTGTGCATGTGGCTTTTGCTTTGCCTATTAAACTGTGTCTATCTCAACCTACAGGTTTTCTCACTTTTATTCTTCTGATTCTCTCCCCTATCACACTGGGGTGAATTGAGCAAGTGGTTGTGTGGAGCTTAACTGCTGACTGGTGTTAAACCATGACAGAGGTTTATTCTGTTTTATAAAATAACTATAATGAGCAGTGCTATAATAAGTTATGGAGTGGCCAAAAAAATGGAGGTTGGGACAACTATTCTGATAAAATGTTAGCAGTTTCTAAATCTAGATTTGTTTGTTTGTTTTTGCTTTTGTTTTGTGTTTTGTTTGTTTGTTTGTTTTGTGTGTGTGTGGTTTGTTTGTTTTTTTTTTTTTTTTTTAGTGTGTGTGTGGGTTTTTTTTTAATTGTTTTTTTTTGTTTTCCTGAATGTGGGACAACAAAGGAGGAAAAGGATAGAGCTTTAAGACTTTCATTTATCTTATTTTTCTGTTTAGGTTAGAGTTCTTGAAGAGTTCAGGTGTAATCACAGCCTTCTGTTCCAACAGGAAGCACCATCTGCTGAGGCATTCTGTAAGCAATATAATGTCTCTCCAGAGACAGTTTAGCATTCAATTCACAGAGAAAGATGGCAGGGACTTGTAAACAAAAGAAGACAACTGAAGCAGTGAAGAATAGGCTGTGCTCTAAAGATTCAATATGTTTCTTTATAGCTGAAAAATCCTGTAATGCTATAAAAGCCTGGCAGAGCTCTCTGATGTATTAATTGTGGCTTTTTTTTTTTCCACTCAACCTGGCTATTTGAAAGCCAAAAAGTAATGGCAAAACATTGCTTGCTTTTTTTTTTCTTCTTCTTAATAAACCCTCAAGTTTGTATGAATTTGGCCCAAATTATGTAACAAATAACAATCATTTAGGAAAAGGGAGACAGAACTTATAATTGCAGCTTAATAATAATTAAATAGGCAAGGTATGTTTACAGAAGAATAGTTATTGACTGTCAATGCATATCCACTTATGAAGTCACTTGAAATGAACAATAGCTTTGCTAGATGATAAAAGGCTAATGTAAACAAGTTTTTTATATTCTCATAAAATATTTTAAAGCAGACCAGGACTGTCGTTGTGGAAGTCGGGAGATGAGGTTGAATGGAAACTATTTCATGTTTTGAATGAAACCGAAGTATTAGAATTATAGAAGACAGATCTTTAGAGAATCTTAAAGTGTAAGTCTCTATTGGTCTTATATTTAAATGAAACTTATGCCAAAAATAAGGTACTGCAAGTTTACAACATGACATTGGAGAGTTTATGGGTTCTTGTGGACAAAACAGAAGGGCTAGGCCTTCAGTGGTCTAGGATCTATTCTATCAAACATTTCAAAATTACAAAACCTTAATTAATCACCACCTCAGGTAAAACTGTCATTTACTATTCAGGAAATTTGAGCATCTTCCATTACCTGGCAGCTTTGCTTAATTTTATCCATCAGGAGAATACAATTGAGACTGTTGTTTCTCTTTGGTGACAAAACCATATATGAACTATATGCTTTTTCATGTGCTTTTCTACCTTAAACTTTCAGAATATGTTAGATTTGTATGATGGGAGCTGGAGGGAGGGGAAGAGGAATTAAAGGAATATATTTGTTAATTTATTTCCATTTCATGGTAGTAATATTGTATTACATGAGTCAATATCTTCATAGTTCTGGTGCAAAGTAATAGGCATTAAGCAGTCCAATATTTGCTTTCTTGAGTTTGAAACTAGCATTGAGGCTGATTTGTCACTGGGATAAGTGAGAGTCCAATCAGGGCAAGTTATATGTCATATAGGTGGCTTTCAACTAAACTGAATACTTAAATATGCCATAAAATACATGGTTGTTAGCACAAACTCTCTAATAATCTCAGGCTTATTTTCAAATGGCACAATTTACCATGAGTGCCTGAAGGTCCAAGAGGATTGTGTTGGCCCTGTACTTGTGGATGAAATTCTCTCATTAGGTGTGTATATTTTATCAAAACTAAAAGAGAACAAGTACCTTGGTTTTGGGCACTGTGTTAACTATGATTCATGCAATATGTCATCATTTGTGTTATATGAGCTGTAGAGTTCTCTGAACTGCAAAAAGTCTCACCCAGTCTCAACCATGTGTCCTCACTCACAAAATGACAGCAGTAGTGAATTTTACTAAAAGGTGTTTGAGAGGGAAACTAAGAGGAGGAAATAATAAGTTCTAACTCTTCACAGAAATCAGAACCCTGGGTTGAGGGCACAAAAAAAGTCTAAATTAAAAAGTGTGATATGATGGACACAATTATCAGCTTCAAATAAATCTAAAAAATGAGAAGAAAGCAAAACATTCAAACCGATCTCCCCTTCCATTAGACCTACTGATTTTTAGTGATTAGTGTGTTTCCGTTAATTACTGAGGTCATGTGTAAAGAGCAATAAACAATCCTGTGGAAACTGGAGAGCTGCAGATGGAAGGTAGAGCTTCTTGGGTCCAAATCATAGAAGAATGCGTCAATTAAAAAAAAGTGTTAGAAGAATTAAGACATGGTGGGCCTCCTGTGATTTGATAATCCTTTCCAGGAGAACTTAGAAATGTTCTTCTGTTTTGATGCATGGGAATAGGTTTCTGTTTAAATCTTTTTTTTTTTTCTTTTCCTGATGTTTCTGTGATATATCAGTGATTTTTGTAAGTTCTGGGAGCTATAACTGGAAAAAAAATATAAACAATATAATGATTTCATATTTAGAAATGAGTAATGACTGCAGGACTTCCCCTAGCAACTAATAGTTTCTGAAGAGCTGTTTGGCACTACCTGTAATGCCTGCTGTCAGGCTTACTTCCTTCCTCTGAGAATGGGTGACTAATTTGTGAAAGAGACAGAAATCTCCTGTCCAGATTTATTCTGAAGTGTATTTTTCCCCTCTAAAACACACTTCATGATGGATAATAAGAGATAAAGATAATGGGATCTTTGCCTAGCTTTCCTTGACTTGCTGTAGGCTGACTTGCAAAAAAGGAAAAAAAAAAATCTTTGAATAATTGTAGAAAGGCTTATTTCATAAATCTGAGTCTCAGACTTCTAAAACCCTGCAGGAGTTGTTTACCATTGCTTGGGATCAGTTCTCCTGTCATAAGTTAACCCTGTTAACTACTTAAGTATCCTGAATCCTACTGTGATGTGTAGTAAACTGGTTAAGGCTAAAATGCCTTTAGCGACTTGCATATTGCATGCTTTTAATCCCCTTCTTACTTGGTTTAGTGATATCTGTGCTTGCTCTCTATCTAGACATTGTCCTGTTGATGGGTTTAGGAATTACACTGATTTAGGCTTTTTAGGCTTGAGATTTGTAATGTTCATTCTACCCTGCTCTCATTAATCCAGCAATGTGTCTGGCCTGCCATCTGGAATGACATCCTGGCACATCTTAATAAGAGGAATTTGCCCTTTGTTTGATTTTAAACTCTAGGTCTGTACAACCAAGGAGTGATTTCTGGTAAAATGCCCTTTCCCTCTGGTTGCATGGCTCTTGCTTTCATAGCTCTGAACCTTTATCCTGTTGAGGAGTGACTTTTATATGAAAAGGACACTTTGTCTATCCCAATATTACCTGAAATTGTCACCCACTATTGTTTCAATAACACCCTGGATTGCTATTGCTTAAGGAGATTTGAGACCAATAATGATTTTTCCTCAGCTTGTCTACTATGTGTATGTTCTTTCAACAGGAATCTCTGCAGCCTGAGGCATTTTCTCTGTCATGAGGTTATTTAAGTGAAGGGGATTTACAGTTAATAATTCCATTTATGTCCTTTGTCTGGAAGAAAGAGACTGAATTAGTTTATGTCTTTTAAATTAAAAGCTCTAAAATAAGCAATAAACCAAAAAAGGGCAAAACAAACCATAATAAAAGCCTGAGCGGGAGTGGTTTCCTTGATGGAGGTGAGTTGCTGATCCCTGCTAAAGCACTCTCCATGTTCTTACTTCCCATCATCTCTGCTGTGGGTTTCTTGCTTATCTTCCTATCACTAAAATTAATAAAATGAGAGCATTTCAGATGAGTTTCATTAGGTGGTTTTAGAACAAGGAGGACCTGAAAGCAGATCAAGATTCAACTGCATTAACAGGGTCTAGCCCTATGATTTCCCATGTTTGTGCTAGCCTAAGAGGGACTTTTCAGGAAAGCACCACACCACTTGGAGAAGTCATAGATTTCTTAATCTCAGGCATCAAGAGGGGCCAGTAAAAAGGACATCCTGATAAGAAGGAGGTCAGACTACCCATAACAGGCTTTGCTGGTATGCTTGCACAGTCGTATGTGCCTGTAAAGTCTAATCTCTGGAGAAAGGAAGTGCAAAGCACTGAAGATTCTGCTGGCAGTAGATGTGACTTCAGATGCTCTCGTTTTTTTTTTTCCTGACTTTGCCTTCTGAAAAATTACACGTATCAGAGAGTCCTCCTGCCCATAATACTGCGTAATGACACACAACCATACCATGAATGGTAGAAGTATAGCACATAAAACAGAATAAGCATTCCTATAGCTGGATCCATAAAAGTATCAGGACATGAAGTGGTGGCTGTAGCACTTGCAAATTTCCTCATCCAAGGGAACAGAACAAAAACCCTCTTGAATCATGGAGGTGTTGCACATTTAAAGTGAATCACAAGTCCTAGAAGACTTCTGCATGTCTCTTCTGTTTCGTTTACAGTTTTAGCCTGCCTGTAAAGGTAGATCCTCTCATACATATGTCCTTTTTACCATGCTTGTTTCATTTATGTTAGTACTGAAAATTTCAAAGCTTACTGTGAATTGTATATTTTTTAACAGTTTGCAACCAGAAGACCAGAAATATGACTTTGCAAATACTGAACAGAAATCCCTAGCGTACAAACAATTGGAAGTGCATGTTAGTTTTTCTATTACTTGATCAATGCTGTCGCTAATGCAAATCTATTCCCACAATGCATGGAGTGTCATTAATTTTATGTTGTTTACGTACTCTTGCCATAAGGTTAAGCAATTCCTACTATTAAGCTAGATGAAATTGCATTACCTTAATGAAATGCACTTTACTGATAAAGAAGAATGTCACTTTCACAAGTGGAAGTGCTGTTAGCAAATTTTTACAAGAGAATTCCCAAAATCATATCTTAATTGCTTGGACAGCTGTGTAGTTTACATAACGAGCAAACAATGCCAAGGTTTTTTATTTTCTTTGTCAGCTGTATTGGATGTTAGTATGCATGGTGGACCTTTTTTAGGCCTTTTATTACTTGATTGCAAATCATTCTTCATTGCTGCCCAAATTTATGGAAGGACATTGCTCCCTGAGGTGCCATATCCTTTCAGGTCTGTAACTGAACATGACTGATGGCTCCAGTGTAACAGTTGCTTATTATGGCGCTCACTGAGCTATGATTGCTCCAATACTTTATGTTGGCAGATGTGTTTCCCTTGGAACAGCATCTCTGAGACAGAGGTCATTGATCAAACCCCCCTCTGGCTGTTCCATTATGTGCAAATTATTGCTAAAAGCAGAGAGACTGAGAATGGCGGGGGGGGGGGAGGTGGGGGAGGGTGCGGGGGGATGGAGTGTGCATGTGTGTGTGCATGCAGTCTGCTCACTGCAGAACTGAGGGAGAGGAAGAAGCCAATGTAATGAAGCAAAAAAAAATAAATCTGTCTAAATTGGAAAAATGTTTTTATAATGTGATCAAATGGAGGAGAAAGAAAGAAATTAAGATTATTTCAGTGGGGGAACAACTGCATAATATCGTAACATTTTCTTTTTAACTGAGCAATGCACAATATTTTTGTCTGTGCTGTGTATTTTTAGAGCTGAAGTTAATGGAAAAAATGTCATTCAATACCTAAGACACCTCTATTCACACTCATTAAATAAATGAAAACACTTTTATTTATTGTAAGAGAGCCTTGCTGTATAATAGTGGATAGTGACTGAGATGTGCACCAGTTCAAAAAAATCAAGACAGAAAAAAGGCTGTTGAATTAAGCAAATGACTGTCTTGAGTACTTCCCAAAGGCTGTCTGAGTGAGACTGTGGACACCCACTACAACAGCCAGTCTTTAACATAAAGAGTCCTTGATGTGACAGGAATGGTGTTGCACAGAAAAAGAATAATACTAGGATCCTATGAACAACTTATACTCTGTATGAGATTTCAAAACTTTGGGAAATTTTAATGTAACCTTTGACTATGAGGTTTGTTTGTCCCTAGTGGGGATGTTTATTTTATTTGGTTTTGTTCTGATATTTTGTCAGTTGAAACAGACAACATCTCCATAAACTGAAGTCATTAGATTGTCGTGGAGGAGGGGGAACTTAATGAAAACAGTAGGTTAGAGGGGACATAAAACAAAACAAAACAAAAACAAACCCACAAAAAACTCTGAAAATTATTTTATCTGATTCTTCTTTCTTCATGGATTAAAATGAAGAAAATCAATCTATCCAGAGACTCATGACTTGAATCAAATTATAAATTAAATATAAACTTTTTTGGACAATTTCCTGAAATTAAAATAACATGTTGACTTGGACCTCTTGTTTTCCCAAGATCTGATTACAACAAATGTATATGTATATTCAAAAAGGTGGACCTAATTTGAAATCACCACTGCTTTGAGGTTGCATCCATCTTTAAAAAAAACCCTATATATAAAATACAAGGGACTTGGTGGTCCTGGTGGACAGCAGGATGGCCATGAGCCAGCACTGTGCTCTTGTGGCCAGGAAGGCCAATGGCATCCTGAGGTGTATTAGAAGGGGGTTGGTTAGTAGGCCGAGAGAGGTTCTCCTCCCCCTATACTCTGCCCTGGTGAGACCACATCTGGAATATTGTGTCCAGTTCTGGGCCCCTCAGTTCAAGAAGGACAGGGAACTGCTGGAGAGAGTCCAGCACAGGGCAACAGAGATACTGAAAGGAGTGGAGCATCTCCCTTGTGAGGAAAGGCTGAGGGAGCTGGGTCTCTTTAGCCTGGAGAAGAGGAGACTGAGGGGTGACCTCATTAATGTTTACAGATATATAAAGGGCAAGTGTCACAAGGATGGAGCCAGGCTCTTCTCGGTGACAACCAATGATAAGACAAGGGGCAATGGGTACAAACTGGAACACAGGAGGTTCTACTTAAATATGAGAAGAAACTTCCTCATGGTGAGGGTGACAGAACACAGGAACAGGCTGCCCAGGGAGGTTGTGGAGTCTCCTTCTCTGGAGACATTCAAAACTCGCCTGGACATATTCCTATGTAGCCTCATCTAGGTGTTCATGCTCCGGCAGGGGGATTGGACTAGATGATCTTTCGAGGTCCCTTCCAATCCCCAACAGTCTGTGATTCTGTGAAGTGAGCCCTCAGTGAGATCCCATACAAAACCAATCTGTTTCTGACAAAAGTGAATCACTGGGTTCCTTTCCATTTTGTAGCTCTACATCTGTTAGCACTGTGGTTAACAAGGAGGGAAAATTGCTGTTTAAGAAAAAAATCAGTTAACTGCACCACTTGCAACCTTTAGTTTAATCATCAGATCTGTACCATGAATATCCAGTCATGCAGTCAATCAAAATTTAGCTGAACAAGCTCACAAGAAAACTGCTTTGAGTTGCCCTTTTTTTGAATAAGGGTTCAAACCAAGTTGGACTACATGACATCCAGATGTCCTTTCCATCTAAACTATACCATGGTTCAACAGTTTATCCAGTAACTAATTGTGTCACTGAACTTTACACCTCGTCAAAGCATAGCGTGATTTTGTAACCATTACTGGTGTAATGACAATTACTGGTACTTTCCCTGTCATGCAGTAAAAACAAATCCAATTGGCTTTTGAGTCTGGAATTCTCATGACAAACATAGCCAATTATCATGGTTCACTCCCACCCAGCACCTAAGCTGCATGCAACCACTCGTTTACTCCCTTCCATGGGATGGAGGAAAGAATCAGAAGAGCAAAAGTGAGAAAACTCATGGGGTAGAGACAATTTACAGATAAAACAAAAACTGCACATACAAGCAAAGCAAAACAAGGAATTCATTTGTAGCCTCCCACTGGCAAGCATGTGTTCAGCCATCCCCAGGACAGCAGGGCTCCAGCATGTGTAACAGTTCCTTGAGGAGACAAAAATCATCACTCTGGATGTGCCTCCCTTCCTCCTTCTTCCCTCAGCTTTATAGGCTGAGCATGACATCACAGGGTATGGAATATCCCTTCGGTCAGTTGGGGTCAGCTGTCCCAGCTGTGTCCGCTCCTAACTTCTTGCACCTCCCCCACCCACTCACTGGTGGGGTGGTGTGAGGAGCAGAAAAGGCCTTGACCCTGTGTCAGCACTGCTCAGCAATAAAGAAGACACCTGTGTTATCAACACTGTTTTCAGCACAAATCTAAAACGTAGCCCCATACGAGCTACTAAAAAGAAAATTAACGCTATCTGATCCACGACTAGTACACCAATCTATTGCTTTCCAGTTGTTTCCATGTACATTTCTAAAGTACTTTTTCCCCCGCTTCCTAGCAGACACTGGAAACAAATTTTCTATAAATGTTCTGCTGATTTCAAAAGCAAGCTTTTTTAAACTGTTTCTCTTCTTCAACTTTTAACCCAATATTTATCCTATTACTCCCCTAGGCATCCTCTATCTAACTGCATTAAAACTTTCCCATTCAATAAAAAAGCTTGCTATAGCTAGCCTGGTTTAACTTGCATCCTACCTCTTTAAAGAGAAAATGGCTGGATCAAAACAATATTTTTTGCAAACTGAGGTAAGTACACTTAATATGACTTTTGCAAGGATTTGGCCCAGTATAACTAGACAACGATCTTAGACTATTCCAAAAGAGCAAGACCATGGACTGCTTCTCATTATAAGCTGCTTTATTGTGTTCCTTGGTAAATGGAAAGGTCCAAAAAAAAGTTCAGGAATAGCATTCTCTCTAGGCAGTCCTACTTTTCTTCACAAATAGTTTGGTAGTGATCACACTGGATACTAAACAATTACCATGTAAAGACTGTCAGTTATTTTAGCCACATGCTTTATAACTACTTTAGCTTCCTTTTCTACTACTATAAAAACTTCTCTCCTTTGACTAAAGAAATTAATCAAAATCAGGTCTTTTGGAGAAAATAAATATACACATGACTAATAGATAACTTCTGTTCTTTGTATTTTCTCTTGCCTTCTGAAAAAGGATTCAATTTTTAATTTAAAAGAAAATGTATAAGATTATAGCAGTCATTCAGGTTTTTAAATTGACAATCAGTAATAAGATATTTCCTTACCACAGTGAATATACTTCCCTGGTCTATTGCTTTTGCATACTCTCCCTTGTGTGTTGTAGTGGAATTTAGGAACCTTCAATTATCATTAATGGTCTCATCTTTTAAAGGAACTAAAAATGGAAGTGTGATTTTTTTTTTTTCCCCACATTTTGACCTACGCAGAGAAGAAAATGTCTTTGCTCATTTTGTTCTTGACGAAATACTAAGACTAATATCTGATTGGGATGAGATATTTTTGAAAGATTTGGCCTATAACAAAGTTTCATATCCATATCAGGCCCTTTTAACAGAAAAAAAAGCAATTAATTAGGTAATATTTGGAAAAACAAGAGGCGAGAGAGAATTACAGACACCCTTCACTCACATCACACTTGCTCTGGTTATGATGCCTGCTCAGTGTGAAGACCTGGCTTGTCTTCTGTCATGCAGGAAAGGCTGCTGAACCATCACATCAGGCCAGCCAGGTTATTTTTCTCTGGAGGGTATGGTCATCTGATTGTTCTGGAATCTTTGCATTTTTTCCTTTGGAGTAATTCTACTGACAGTTACTTTTCCCTCATCACAGAATATGATACAAAGAAGGTTTGATCTCTGTAATAGCTGCTTGCTGGAAGAAATAATGAAACTGACGCATGTTCATTTCTCTGAGTAAAAATGACCGCAAATCTGTCAGTTCTGAGACGAAAAGTCTGAGGAGAAACTGCTGTAATTTAAAACTAAGTTATTTACATGGAGACCAAATCGTGTTTCTTCTCACTTCTTTCACCTCAAATAAGAGAAAATTACTGCTTCAGAATCTGCATGAGATGTATATGGTCCTGTTACATGATGCTCTGACACTGTTTTTATTGTATCTCATACATTTCCTTGTGCCCTTGACAGTGTTTTCTTCGGATCAAAACAAACATACAGACTGTGATATTGAAGTTATATCATGAGGCAACCTTCCCTGCCTGAAGGCAATTAATGCTGTTTATATATTAACACAATTAATTCAGTTTAAATATCTTAAATATGCAGGAACTGGCTGTGAAAAAAATGATTTTTAGTCCTTTCTGATGTGGTATGGGCACTCACAACTGAAAACTGGAACTACAGGGTGCATGTAGGACTTGTGTGCTCTCTATCATTCTGAATAGTTATTTTCAACACAGTTTATGTTCTAAAAAAATTTTAGTAGAAACTGTTGCTTACGTCATGGTGGAATCAGGATTTTTTGTAGTTTTGGGGAATAGAGTATCTAGAATAATCAATAGACTTAAAGTCAAGTATGATCAATGTATTTTTTTCTCTAGGCCACAATCTTGCATAATTTCCCATTGTACTAACTCTTTTAACTTTAAGAAAGTCACAGGTTTCTTAAGAGGTTACTTAAACCTCTTACCCTGTAGGAATAAGTTACATCTACTCTTGAACATAAGTTCATTTTAAACAGGGAGCACCTTAGATAGCAAGGCATATATGACTTGCAAAGATAGGTTTTTCTAAAATAAAATACATATATGGGTAATTTCCTATAAAATCACAACAAATAAGGCACAAGCCCAGGTTTTTCAGCAGCAGTACTGTAATTGTCCTCTGATTCTTTTCTGCCATGGTATTGTCATCTCTCTAGTGAATTACTGCTTAGAAGTCCTCTAACGATGGGAATTTAAGGAAAAGCAAGCTAGATGCTTAAAACCTGTTTGGTGACTAGTGCTCAGTTAATTGCCCTGATATTTTCATCTCATAAATAATGTCTTAGGTCGCAACCTATGAACTCAAGTCTTTTCATCCAGGAAAAAACATTAGGTATCTCTTCCTCTATAAACAGTGTACTGAAAGACAGGAAACAAAAATATGCACAATCAATGTAAAATATTAAAAAACGCTTTGAGGTTCTTTACATGAGGTCATTCACTTATGATATTAAAAACAGTTTCCCAAACTCTGATCTCTTGCTACAGCTGGGTTCAGAAATACCATTTAAAATCAAGAAACCTTCCTTGACAATGGCTTTGTCATACGTTCCCCCCCAAATTTTTGTTTTGCTGAACTGGTCTTTTCTGAATAAGACTATGTAATTCCTTGAAAAGTCCTAGCGTTAAAAAGTGGTCTCAGATAACAGATTGTGTTTCAGTAACAGAGACTGAACAAAACTGTGTTAAAGAGCTAGAAGTATTCTGTGCCAAGTAGCTCACCAAATAGAAGTTGAGCATGCATTGTACCATTCTCCTAATTAATGAATGATCCTTTAAAGTTCTTTTAGAAAATAAGGCAATGTGGGTAACAACCACATTGTTCAGTAAAATAGAGTATCTGCTAGTAAAAGCAAAGTTGCTAAAACTCCTTTACAATCATTCCATAGCAAGCAAGGTTGAAATAGCACTCTTTCCAGGTCAGTGAGTATGATGTCTAAGCCCTGCTGACTCTTTCTAGCTTAGAAAAAATAAAATCCAGACCTTTTCCAGGTCAATAAAAGATATTTCAAGTCTCTGAGTTTCCTCAAAATGTTGGAGAGTCAGTTAGGGACATTTTAAACCAAATACAGTCATTATCTATTCACTGTAGTTGAACTATTCAAAGCTGTGTAAGATATTTTCAGTTTTTCAAAGGCACAAACCAGGACTGGTAAAATAACATCTCTACTGACATGGGGGTGGAGGGGAAGGGGAGGGAAAAAACAACCCCAGACAAAACCTTAAAAAGAAAAACTTCAAATATTGGAAAGTTGTATCTTTAGAATAAATTTTAATATTTTTTTGATATTTATAATCAGATTGGCACATTTCTTTTATGATGTCTACAAATAAGTGCATTACTGATCTTTTGCATAGTCCTCAAAGCTGGTATTACTTTCAGGAAGTCTCTAAGCTGTGAAAATGAGAGAGGACAGTTTTAACCAGCATTCATTGCTTTAGCAACCAAAGACAGGGTGGTCATGTGCATATTCATTGCAAAAATCTTTCCCCCACAGTGTAACATCACTAATTAAAGGTTCATTATTATTAAAATTGCAGTTTGCACAGACTGATTCATTTAAGTAACTGGACTTTAATTCAAATGTATGAAGTGACATTTCACTTTATTAGAGCTCACTCAAACACGATTTTTTGAGTTCAGTGCAACTTGTATAATTTCCAACCGTACAAAAAGAACACTTTATAGTAGATTACTATGTGTGATTGTATGGAATCAATAATTATCATGACATTTCAGTGTATATTTATCACCTTCTGGTCATCCGAGTCTATGTTTCTTTGGGACTCATAGTATACCACTGTGCTTATATTTCATCAATAAACTGTTGGCATAGGCTGGTTGACATTGAGAAATATGGTCTTATTATATTTTTCAATAACTAGAACACAGAAGGCAAACACAGCTACATATCTCATTTCCCTATAATGTCATTAGCCTTCTTCAGGCTGTGTAGTATAGAATGGGGGAAAAAAGTTTGACATCGATCTGGAGTCTAGGGCAGAAAAGTGATATATCAGATAACACAATGAAATTTGCGAGTTACAGGTGCAGCTGGAGATCTTCACTTTGTTCTTTAACAGTTACCTCAATTTAACCACTGCCTCATTCCCTCTTTCAAAATCAAAACATCTTCCTATTCCATTAGAGCCATATGAGGCAAAGTTATTTTAAAACAGTTTTGGGACATGTGACTACTACTGGAATATCTCATGACTGCGTCCAGACAAGTAAGTAGCTTATTTAAATAGACAAATGTTAAAATGACGTGTTGAAAAAAAATTGAAAAAAAAAAAAATAACAAGACTTTCCTCTTCAGCATAGAACTCTGTAGTATCATTAACTCCTGGAAAAGCAGGTCTAAGTTATACCAACAGAGTAAATATCATCAGCCCTGTGTGAACACGAGCATATGAAGCCACAATCAGTTGGACCATTCAAATCAGAATAGAGTTTAATTGGCAGGGTATAATGATATTTGGGTTGGCAGATGTAGGAAAAAAGGAGAAAGTGCATATTGATAGAAACATAAAATCTCTAGAAGTTTGAAACTAAAAATTGTACTTTATCTGCCTTAGAATAAAATATGTGCCTACATGGACAAAACTGTTTATGCTCCTAGTTCTAGGCTAGTTCATGTTTGTTATTTCTCCTCTCTTTTCTCAATCTGTTTTGCTGTATTTAGTATCATCATCTGAAGTTAGTTATATGCCTATTAAGATCCTTGGGAGAGCCAATATGAGATCTTGTAACACAAGGTGTTAATAATGTGGATACAAAGGTAGGTAGTATAAAAAAATCTATTCTAAAACTTGCAATAGATTTTTTTGTGTGTGTGTGAAAAGCAATAGAAATATTACCTAGACAGACCTGCTACTGTACAAGTAAAGCTTATTCTGTTTGAGAGCCAGCAGGGGAAGCTTGAAGAGGGTGTGAACCTTGACAGCCACCAAAATTTTCAAGTAGACCCAGAAACAGTTATGCTTTTTTCTCCCAACTTGGACTGCACTGCATGAGTGCAAGTACTTTGGACATGTAATGCAAAGCACTCCTGAAACATAAACTCATTCTGATGGTTCAAATTTGTTAAAAAAAATATTTATGTTTTAACAGATTAAGCCTTGAACCTTGTTCTGTGTGTACTTTCTGGTTTCTTCACTTTCCATGAAGCTGTTGTGAAGGAATAAACCTAGTGTGAACTCTGAGTAATTTGACAGAAAACAAGTAGTGGGTATTTTCAGCATTAGCCAATGTGGAACTGTTCCAACAAAGAGGAAGTTGGAAAAAACTGCAGGAGGCCCGCATGGATGGATAAGGAGCTCCTCAACAATCTCAAACACAGAAAGGAAGCCTACAGAGGGTGGAAGCAAGGACAAGTAGCCTGGGGAGAATACTCAGGGATTGTCCAGGAAGTCAGGGATCAGGTTAGGAGAGTTAAAGCCCTGATAGAATTAATCTGGGCAGGGACATCAAGGGATAACAAGAAAAGCTTCTGTAGGTACATTGATGATGAAAGGAAGACTAGTGAAAATGTAGGCTGTCTCAAGGAAGAGATGGGAGATTGGTTACCCCAGTTATAGAGAGGGCTGAGGTAGTCACTGACTTTTTTGACTGACTTCTCACTGGCAAGTGCACTAGCCACACCACCCAAGTCACAAAAGTCAAAGGCAGGGACTGGTAGAATGAAACACCTACCGCAGGAGAAGATCAGGTTTGAGACCACCTAAAGAAGTCCATGGGATGTGATGAGATGCATCTACAGGTCCTGAGGGAACTGGCAGATGAATTTGCTAAGGCACTATCCATCATATTTCAGAAGTCATGACAGTCCAGTGAAGTTCCCACTGAGTGGAAAAGGGGAAACATAACCTCCATTTTTAAAAATGGAAAAAAAGGAAGACGCAGGGAACTATAAGCCAGTCAGTCTCACATCTGTGACCAGCAAGGTCATGGAACCTCCTGTTGCCCTCCTGGGAAATATGCACATGGAGGAGGTGATTTGTGACAGCCAGCATGGCTAAACTAAGGGCAAATTGTGCCTGACTAATCTAGTGGCCAGAAGATTATAGTGACGGTGGATAATGGAAGAGCAACCGACATAGTCTACCTGGACTTGTGCAAAAGCATTTGGCACTGTCCTGCACATCATCCTTGTCTCTAAATTGAAGAGATATGGATATGATGAATGGATTACTTGATGGATAAAGAATTGGTTTGATGGTTGCACTCAAAGAATTGTGGTCAACAGCTTTATGTAAAAGGGATGACCAGTGACAAGTGGTGTTCCTCAGCAGTTGGTACTCAGACTGACGCTGTTTGACATCTTTTGTTGGCAACATCAATGGTGGGATTGAATGCACCCTTAGTGAATTTTCCAGTGACACCAAGCTGTGTGATATGGTCAACACACCAGAGGGAAAGGATGCCATCCAGAGGGACTTTGACAGGCTTGAGAGGTGAGCCCTTGCAAACCTCATGAAGTTCGACAAGGCTAAGTGCAAAATCCTGCATGTGGGTCAAACAATACCAAACATAAATACAGGATGGGCAGAGAATGCATCAAGAGCAGCCCTGAGGAGAAGGACTTAGGGGTGTTTGTTTATGAGAAGCTCAACACCATGTAGTAATGTGCACTTGCAGCCCAGAAGGCCAACTGTATCTTGGGATGCACCAAAAGAAACGTGATCAGCAGATAAGGGGAGGTGATTCTGCCCCTCTGCTCTGCTCACGTGAGACGCCACCTAGAGTAAGTACTGTGTTCAATTCTGGGGCGCCCAGCATAGGAAGGACATGAACCTGTTGGAGCAAGTCCAGAGAAGGGCCATGAAGATGATCAGAGGGCTGGAGTACCACGAAGACAGGCTGAAAGGGTGGCATTGTTCAGGCTGGAGAAGGCTCTGGGGAGACAAAATAGCAGGCTTTCAGTACCTAAAGGGAGCCTACCAGAAAGCCGAAGTGGGACTTTTTATAGGGGCATGTAATGATAGAACAAAGTGTTATGGCTTTAAACTGAGAGTAGATTTACATTAGATATTAGGAAGAAATTCTTTGCCATGATGTTAGTGAGGCACTGCAACAGGCTGTCCAGAGGAGTCGTAGATGTCCCATACCTGGAAGTGTTCAAGACCAGGTTGGATGGGGTTTTGAGCAACCTGGTCTAGTGGAAGGTGTCCCTGCCAGTGGCAGGGGGGTTGGAACTAGGTGATCTTTACAGTGCCTTCCACCTCAAACCATTCTATGATTCTATGAACTATTAGGAACCTGAGTATGCAGAAGGACAATATATGCATGTAGCTGTTAAATATGTGTAGAGGTTGTCTACAATTTTCAGATGCAAAAAATAGATTCTGAAAGACTGACTGGACAGGATCACAAAGTTAAGGGAGGCTTACAGTTATGACAACGTAGTTGTCTGCATTGGTCTTGTCTAGCCTATCTCAGAACTACTATGTAGAAAAAACATCAAGAACAACTTGCTGCTGAGGTGATTTTGAGTGGCCATATTGTACTTCCAGGAAAAAAAAAAAAACAAATCAAAACAGCTTGTTGTATCTATAGTGTAATCAAGCAAAACTGTCAGAACCCACCAAGCAGAAGAAAACACATGGAAGATAATATCCAAAAAGAACATCTATCAATCTAGGAAAATATGTGTCCAGTACTGTAATGTACCTATATCTGATGGTGTGCACACAACTGAAAATCTTGGTATTCCTTCATAATCACTGAAACAGGAAATTGGTTTATCTGTATGTATTTGTTGCCAGGTCACATTAATTTTTATTCAAGGAAGAGTGTTGTTGTAAGAATGCCTGAATGCATCTTTCTAAAATTTTAGTGCTAGGGCTGAAAATGCTGTGCAGCAAAGAAAAAAGTGATTCTCTTATAAGGAAGGATGAAATTATTGGAGTACATAACATTACTGGCCCTTCTAGGAAGTACCCAACATAATCTTCGAGACACATGAACTCCATCTGCAAAAGGAGCTTTGGCTCGTGTGTGTCTGAAATGCTTATTCTTGTTGCAGCATGTTTCTTGACTTATACCATAAGTTGCATGGCTGGAGAAGTGAACAATAATTTCTGTATCTCTGTATCTCTATTGCTCTCTATTATGACTCTATTGCTCTCATATATGTCCCACCGAGCTACAAAAATGCAGCGCAAATTTAAAGCCACCTTCTAGATGTTAGTCTCTACTGGGTAGTACTAGAGCTGATGTGGATGATATCCAAGTGCTTGCAACACAGCTTTCAGGATGCATTCCTTATGGCACAGCTTTTAAACTGCAGCTGATCATCAAACAATTGTCCTCAAGAGTGTTTTGGCAGGCTTTTTGAAGTTTTTTTTGGTGTCAACAATGTTAGGCTTAGAGTTTGGACAATGCCATTATCCCATCACAACCCAAGCTATGCTTTCTTTACCTTAATTCTTTAGATTATTATGAATTAAAAGCTACCTCTTTTGTTTTAAATGATGAAAATTGCATGATGTAATACAATCTTCAACAAGTGTGGATCAACAGGCTTTATAGAGAAATCAGAAATGGAGTTCTAGTTGTTTTGGTGGTATGCCTTTTGAACCTCGTCTACAGGTCTAACCTGTCTAAACAAGTTTGTGTTAAAATCCTCATGATGACACACACTAATTTATTTAACATAATAGAAATAAGGGCTTTAAGTTTTCTATATGCAAGGGATTTCATGAGAACTTTCTGTACAGATTTTACGCTAATAGTTAAAAACTTACATCCAAAAGCCAGCAACCAACAAGAAATTATTACTTTTTTCATGCTTCAAAATCAAATACAAATCTGTTAGTGTAAGTATGAATATAAAGGACAATAGCATTGCAGAACGTCTTTCAAACATAAACAAGGTCACATGATCATGAAAAAAGAAGAGTAATGGAGAGGTTTTGAAGAGATACCCTAAAAGCCTTAAGTAGGAAGAATAAGATCATTTTGTTATTTATCTAATTGTAAGCGATATAGATTAGAAAGCATCCATAGACATAAAAATAAACAGCCAAAACCATAATAAAACAAAAAGTCAAGAGTCAATAGCTTTTTATATCCATTTCTAAATTGCAGGCAAAAAAAACCACACCTTTTTCCTATGAGGGAATGCAACTGCCAGAATGGTTAATAGAACAGCTGCACATGCCAGAGGAGCACCAGTGAATGGACTTCAAAGTGACCAGATCTGTGCACTGTCCATAAATCACATTTCTTTTTGTCAGTACCTCTGCTGGGCAAGTTGAACCTTTCATCTGGCCCTGTGTGGTTTTTATCTGTTTTTGAGGAGATGCAAATGACAAGCAAAATTTATAAAAATGAGCATTTGAGTATCAAAGGGAATTCTTGCAACAGTATTTACGTGCACTAGTATATGAAAATGGTGAAACGTTTCTGATATACATTTGAGAAAAAACCCAGAAAATGTATTTGCATGATGTGAAGTTCATGATCAAATGCTTTCAGAAAACCTTTGGACAGTAAATTCAAACATTTTTTTCAAATTTTGGAATTTTAGCATCTGAATTTATATAATCCAAGTCAGCTGCTATACTTTCTGGACTGTCTATGTGTTGTAGAATGCTGGGACCGTTCTGAGGGACCAAAAGAAAATTAATGCTGTGACAATACTGAAAGAGAGGAAATACGGTGGCTTGAATAATTATAAACTTGTCTGTTTTGTGTAGATTGTGGACAACTAGAATGGTAGGTAGCAGATGTGACTTTTTTTTTAAGAGTTAAGAAAAGTTAATTAATGTCAATAAGTGTAGATTTATTGAAAATTGATCTTGTTAAGCAAACTTAGAAAAAGTCACTGTAAAATTGGTTGTTAAATTTTTGATGTAATAAAATTAGGGATCTGTAAGGTATTTTAACTTGGTATTGCAAACCATTTTGACTAAGGAGAAAAACCAATACCAAATCAAGTGAAAACATTACGTAAATTGTGTTCTGTGAGAAACAACTGCTGGGCAAGCATTCCTGACAGGATATTTTTCTGGAGTCAGTTCTGTGGACCTTGAGTTTTTTAACAATTTATGACATAGGATCATTACTGATCAATTCACTAATGATGTGAAAGCTGGATGATCAATAAAAAAGAAGTCAGAGCACTGATACCAAACAGTCTAGAGCCCTCTGGAAACTGTGTGTAACCAGTGATACAGGGAGAAACAAATACTGCAGGCTGCTTTTGCATGCCTTGTGTTCTGGCATCAGTATCGTCCTGAACTAATACAGCCCAGTCACCTCCTGTATGTCAGAACTTCCTGTGACAGAAAGCAGCAGCTGTGAGAAAGACTTGCAACTCACTGTGGATCATCAGTTGAGTCTGATGGTATCTTCTTTTGTGATTCCAGTAAGGTGGAATTATTTATTGCCATTTCCACTGCAGTGCAGGCCCGTCCTCCTCATTGCTCTGGTGTTAAAGTCAGTGATAGGACAGTACTCTGTAGATTCCTGATCCAGACCCATAACAAGACGGAGATACAGCAGAACAACCAGTAAGTTGTTCAGTGAATGCGATAGCTGCAATGGGATTTCATTTTCTTATGTGGAAAGGAGCCTTATGCTGTGTGAAAAAGGGAGTTCTAGACAGCATCATCATCAAACTCTGCACTGTTGACCTGGAATCTTTGGATACAATGTCTCTTTTCTGTGTCTATGCAGACATATATTTTATTTATAATTTATATGATGTCTCATAGCTTCTTGTGGTGGTAGAACCTTTGAAAATGAAATCTCTAGTCCTTGTAAATGGATCCTTACATAAAAAATGTAGAAGAAAAAACCTGACCATTGAAGTGTGTTTCTTGGAAATAGTTTCAGGTCTGGGAGGTTTTGAGTGAAATTCACATAGAAAATAAGAAGCTGATACTTTCAAAAGTTAATCAAGTGGATTGTGACATATCTAAAAATACATTTTTCAGGCCTGTTTGGTTTTTGTCATAGTTAAATGGCTTGAAAGTCATCAGAGGCCATTAGTGACCAAACTGAATCAACTAAGCTGTATTATTTACAATGTCAGAATCAGAGAATCACAGGATCACAGAATGGTTGAGATTGGATGTCTGGAGGTCATCTGGTCCAACCTCCCTGCTCAAGCAGGATACCCTAGAACAGGTTGCCCAGGACCACGTCTGTATGACCTTTTAATATCTCCAAGGATGGACACTTCGCAGCATCCCTGGGCAACTTGTGCCAGTGCTTAGTCATAAAAGAGTATTTCCCTATGTTTAAGAGGGACCCCACATATTTTAGTGTGTGCCTACTGACTTTGGTCATGTCACTGGTCAGCACTGGAAAGAGCCTGACTCTGTCCCACTCTACACTCTCCCTTCAGGTACTTATAGACATTAATAAGATCCCCACTGAGCCTGCTCTTCTCTAGGCTGATCAGTTCCAGCTCTCTCATCCCTTTGTCATGTGAGATGTTCCAGTCCCTTAACCATATTCATGTCCCTTTACTGTAAAATATAATGTCAAATATGCAGTAAAATTTTTATGTGAGATGACACATGGAACCTGTAAAGCAGATTATGAGATTATAAGTACATAAAAATGAAGCTCTTTCTCTTGAAAGGCAACAGAAATTTACTTATATATGCACGCATATGTATGCAAGCACTTAACACAAGTGTAATGGAAAAAATACCACTTAGCTTGAGTTAATTGCAAGATTTTATGAATCTGCAAATTAATAGATGATTAAACATATGATTTAAACTCAAACCCATACGTTATAATAAAATCACTTTGCTGATCTGTAATCAGACTACTAAACTGCTTACATATACAGCTTTAAATTTTGATTAATCTTGTGTGAAAGAAGAACTAATGAACTGAGAGCTAGCTAGTTTGCCTCATACTTCAGCTAACCATAACAAATTATAATTTGTAGTCTAGCATTTTGGAACAAATGTGTAGCAGAAGAACACAGGTTTTTTCATCTGTAATATCACTAATTTTTATGAAACTTCTATAAATCCCATATTCCTCACTTTCTCGTTCATTATTGCATTAGTAACACATTAACGTGATATAAAATTTGATAATGAAACAATATGGCATTTTGGGAAACATAATAGCATTTGAATTCATCGTGTTATTACCTGTCATGTTCCGCTAACACAGAATTCTTGGACAGAAAGGAGGTCAATCGGTTTCCTTACTTTTATTTATAGCAGTATAAAATGGAAATTATCTGTTTTTGTGTAAATGAACTGTGGAAAAGTTACAGAAATAAAATTAAATTTGAGTTTGTAAATGCTGCTATCTTCTGGTCACTCTTCCACATATTTTGAGCATTGGATCCTGGGATCATACAATGAACTTAATATGAAGAAAACTAGTTTGAAAGTAGACTTGGATTTTGGTTTAGGGGATGTTATTGTCATTATGTGAACCTTCCACATCATTATGAATTTTGTCCTTTCACGTTTTGCTTGAAGGTGTGCAGTGACTGTGGATTTTAGCTGTCCTGCAATGTGTGCCTGTTTAGTTGAGATTTTATTTATTTTGATTCGTGTGTATTTTTTGAGGTGTCACTGGGTAAGCCACCTTTAAAATTGGAGTAATTTATTTTCACTATTGCTTACTTTCACAAAACAACAAACAAACAAACAAACAAACCAACCCTTATTTGGGTTCAGGGTTATGTTTTCTGCTTTTACTGTGCAAGGAAGCTGTGAGTAACATAATAAAAGGAAATACCTTTTACTGTCATTTTAGGAATAAGTGCAAGTGCTTGTTTGTATACATTTAAAATATCCTTGATGGCAAATAAAGACAAAACCATGTTGAAACATGGTTTAGAGACTAGAAGCTAAGATAATTCTAGACAGCACTGATAATCTTAAAATCTACAGAAAACAAAACTACATATAAGAGCATGAGAAGACAATGGTGAGCAAAAAGAAGGTACTGAGGTTTTCAAAATATCTGTTAATATTCTCCATAAGATTAAGAGAAAATGAAGAGGCTATGTAGCCAGATAATACTATACATACTTAATGATTATGGGCTTATTTGGGCAAAGATGCAGGTGCTCATCTCTGTTGAAAATAAGGCCAGTAAATAATACAATATCTGCTGGGTGGAGATGGCAATACTAGAGAACATATGGCTATGAGAAACTAAATCCTCTGTGTAATCATTCTGAGCCAGAGGCAACAATATTAAGAGTAGAAACTAAACAATACTGCTGATTTTACTATCCAGTGGTTTGGTGTACGAGAGGTGAAGAAGCCTAACAAATAATGTTGATAGGAATAGTTCTCAAAAAGAGATTCAACTAAAGTTTTCAAAAGACCTAAACCTGTAGCTAAAATCAGTACGCTTAGTTTCTATATGGTAGGAATGGAGAAATTAGAGAAGAAAAATCAACTTGTTCCAAGAAGATGCTTTTTTCACTTGGGAAATGGCAACTACTTGAGAAAGTTGCGTAAGATCAAAATTGCTGGTGCAAAGAATCAAACGCCATTTTGGAAGGAACCAAAGCTGGCTGTCAGGAAAGCGAAGTGATTAAATAGATGCTCATCACGGGTGTTTACAAATCACAATGTGCAACTTGTGCAACTGTGATATAACAGCTCTGTTTTATCTCTGCAGGCCACTAAAACACAACGTGACCAAGAAAGAATGTTGTTAAGAATTAGAATTTGTGCAGGTCGGGGGCTCCTGGAGCTAAAGCATGATACATTTCTTGTTGGTGTAATTCAAACAGATCAATGAGCATAGCAGTAAGGGCAACAGAGGCTGTCATGCTCCACCAGGTTTCTGTGATCTCTGGTGGAAAATGCAATCATTGTCTCAGTAAGGATCAGTATTCTGAGTTGGTATTTCAAGAAAAGATGAACAGTCTCTTCTTAAATAATCTGTATTTCTGCCTGTTGTGGTTACTAACTGTCATACAATTAAAGTGTAAAGAGAATTCAATTGCTAATCAGTACACAGCTGCTGCTGCTGCTGCTGAAGTCTAATCAGACTCTCTAGGTGGACAAACTTTGAAGAAACATCTAGTAGTCAATTTTAGTAGTGAGGTGATCTGAAACAAGGGCAGCTGCTTGAATTACCTTGAGTAAAAGCAGTGGAGGGTAAGTAAAATGAACTCCAAATATCACTTGATGGAACACAATGAAAGAAAATAGAAATCAGGTAGGTTGGATAATCAAAAAAAACTTGCATGTTCCTCTGCACAAGACTCTGCTACTCCAGAAAAAATAATTGGTTTTACTTCCAAACATCACCTGTTGCAAATTTATCTTCTTTTAGGGAGCTTAATGATTTTCTTGTTTCTGAATTTGTACTGCTCTTGAATTCAACCAACACAACAGAAAAAAGCTTAGTAAGAGTATTTCAGACATCTTGGTTGTTTCTAAATTACTTTCAGTAATTTCTGAAAATAAATAAAAACTGTAAGAGATTAGAAAGAAGGGATATATTTAATGAATTATAAAGACAAATCTGAAGTTTGAAGGGCCAGTTCTGGCCTTATTATTTGATAGGCAATTCTGCTTTCCAAAGAAGGACCTGGCTTCTGATGGAAAATCTTTCAGGGAAACTTTAGATAGTGCTGACTTCCATGTTAAAGGGGTAATTCAAGAGAGGAGGGAAAGGAAGGAGGCAAAGAGAGGAAATCTGAAAAAATTGCATGGGACGTATCTCTGTGACACTGTGACTTGGTGTTCTTTGCCTTTCTTTTGAAGCCTGTCTTTGGACATTTTCTACAGTTACTAATACTACTCAATTTAGAAAAAAACACAAAGTAATAATTTTAAAAATAAGGAAGTGTAATGGTCTTCATAACGGAGTTCTCAGCTCTTCAGTAGAACTCTATAAATGACTTTACTTCCAAATATAATGGAAAGAAGGACTTGGGGGGACACACATGAACAGACAAGGTGATTATTTCTCTCCATGTGCTTAACTCTTTGCTATCAGGAAGTTGGTTTTTTTTTAGTTTTTCCCAGTATTTTTGCCTATAGTCCTCCACACATTTCAACACTTAATTGGAAAGAGCTGTATATATTTAGAAGAACTGATTTTAACAGTGTTAAATAGTGGATACATATAAACTTATTCTCATCATTGCTAGTATGGCCTAAATGTTGTCTTAGCAAAGTATTTTTAAAACGTACAACACATTTTTTCTAAGCTACAGGAGTTCAAATTGCACTGATAAGTACTTGCAGGTAATTAGCTGCATGTTTTACTACAGTATTTTAAAACAAGGATTAAACACTTTATTAATGTTTGTTACACATTTATTTTTCCTGGTACTGGAATATCATTGAATATGAATAAATTAGTTCATTTTCTTAATAAAAGACCAACAAAACAACAAAATCCCCGACCTTTTCTAGTCTTTTCTGGAAAAAAACCCAATAAAATATTATTGACATATTTGGCAGTATTGAAGAGGAACAAAGCCCAAATTATGTCAGACTTCTAGTGATGCACAAAAAGTTGTTAAATATTACTAAAATGAAAAGTTATTAGAGATGACGTGATATTTAACGTTTTCTGGTTTTGATGTGTCTTCAGAATTTGTGGAGAGTTGAGGGTTTCCTGAAATTCTCTACTAAGCTGGCAAGTAAAGCCTTTGGGACTTCCAGGTGGTAGAATCACTGAGTATTAGTGCGAGAAATGTATTTCCTGCAAAAGCAGTGAATCTTTGATTTCTGGTTGTAATTCCATTGTTTTCAAACGAATTGTGAAGACATAATTGTCTGCAAAATGAAACACAAATTTGACCTCTTTGCCACCAGCTATAAAGGAGACACTGAATTGCAGACACTGAATTGCAGCCAGCTGCAATCAGCTCTGCACACATAACTGTGTGGATACTAGTTCGTAGATCTAAAATAGAAGAATATTTTGAGGTAAGTATTCATACTGGCAAAGGTAAGGATATTTAATCTTGAATCTGTAACACTTGTCATGCAGTATGATTTAAAGTGATTTGACCATTTTGAACATACATCAAAACTTGTATTAGTTTTCCAGCTCGTAAGATTATATACGATTCGTACTGAATTCTTACATCTATGCTTTGAAAATGTCCATTTCTGTGGAGGAGAAACAAATCTTAGATTCCTGGCGGACCAACTACACAACTTAAGCCTAGAGGTCAGCTGGCTGAAAAATCTTTGAATTTCCAGATCTCTCTGCATGGGAACCCAGAGTTCTTCTACAAAAAGTTAATATGCAAGCAGTCATAAAAACACAATGATGCCAATTGTATGAGGGAAACAAAAGAATTCACTAAGTAATTTAACTTACTGTCAAGGATGGCATGTGAACATCTTACCCCAGCTTTTTACTAACGTGGTGTGTTGTGATGTAGTCCTTCTGAACTTGTCTTTTTCTTGCATAATTAAAAAAGAATGATAGCAAAAGGTACCTTTGAAAGCTTCCAAGTTGTGGCGAAGCATTTTATGTTTTTCCAGATGATGCGACCACAGCACATGTAGTCACAGCACAGCAAATATGCATTTTTTGGCAAAAGAACAAAGATGGGAGCAGGAATGGCAAATATTTTCCAGCAAGATTTTTACAGTTGCTCCTTTTCTGCTTTTGCCTTGTGAACATTAAAAGAGGGATTTTTTTTTTTTCTTTTTTTTTCTTGAAATGCTAAACCTTTTTCAAAGAACACAATGCAAACAGTTTGTTTTGGGGAAAAATTTCTAATGCAGATTTAGAATTATTATTATTTTTTTTTTTAAATCTGTTATGACCTCAGAGTTGAGGTCCTTTTCTGCTCAAAATATTTTTTCTTTAGAACAATATCTTTAGTGCATCATATTATATTTGTTGCCATTTGGGAGACTCTGAGGCAACCTGCTACCTCTTCAAGTACTTAAATTTAGAGAGGAAATTAATCCATGGCTCGTACTAGCCGTGGGAAGACATTCTTTCAAGATTCCCCTGGGACAGCTTGCTTTCTCTATTACAAAGTGTGTAACACAATACTACATAAAATTGGTGCAAGATTTCTAATTCAGTGTTGAATAATTTCACCAAAAAGTCCCATTTTTATAAAATTATTGCTCAGCTGACTTTCTTGGTGATATCTTTTCTATGTAGCATGTTAAGGATGCACTTAGGATTAAGTTCATTTAATAAAAAAAGTCTCACCAGAGGTTTTTGACATGATTTTAGAAATGCCTGCATTCTGCCCAGTGCTAATGTTTTGCATACAAGTGCAGATAGATAATGAACGCATTCTAAATAATCAATATTTTGGATATCTGACAGTATATGTTTTATCTTCATGTATTTTTCAAACCATCTTAGCTTTGGGTGATACATGTATTGGTCATAAAAACAGTGAGACAGAATTTAACATAACTCTCACCCCCACTGCTTTGGAATTTTGGATGTCTAAATGGAATGAGTTAGGTAAAATTTAACCTTTCTGCACTAGAAGCTAAAACTTTCCATGATTTTCCTTAAACTTACTGGTTATTGGATAGAATTTGAGAAGGGGTAATGGGTGCAAACTGGAACACAAGAGGTTCCACTTAAATTTGAGAAGAAACTTCTTCTCAGTAAGGGTAGCAGAACACTGGAACAGGATGCCCACGGAGGTTGTGGAGACTCCTACTCTGGAGTCGTTCAAATCCCACCTGGACGCCTTCCTGTGTAACCTCATCTGGGTGTTCTTGCAGGGGGATTGGACTAGATGATCTTTTGAGGTCCCTTCCAATTCCTGACACTCTGTGATTCTGTGTATTTTCAAGTTTCTTTTCTGGGAGTATAAAAAAAGATCTTATAATTTTTCAAATAGCAGAGCAATAAGTCAAGTAATATGTTTAATTCAGACAAAAAATTACAAGCTTTCAGTAGAAGATTATATATTAGGAATAGACAGACTGTAAAGAGAACTAGTTACTGCCTGAATCAGAATTCGAAAGTTATAAGACTAAAAGGCTACCATAGAATATTTCAGCGTTGATTAAATAAATCCTGATTTTCATTTGTTATTAAATGTTTTATTGCATTTATTGTAAAGGAGCTAATTTGAACAATATACCTTGCCCTGTGATTATAGTTACTCCTTCACAGTGCTTGACCATAAGTTTTTTATGCAACTTAGAGATCACAAGCAGACGATGCATACACCCAGCTGGGTAATTTAGGCGTCTGGCAGTGTTTTTTTAACTGATGTTGTGTATGGTATTGAGGTATACAAATATTTTTTTGCCGTGACTTATTCCCATATGAAAGCCACTCTAAATGGCTAGCAAATCACAGTTACCTTTCATCTGTGCCTGACAGGGAGTACAATACTTCAAATAACAGTAGAGGAAAACTTGTATTGTTTGAAGGAAAACTAGTGTTATCATGATGGGATTTTGTAAAGGGTTTTGGTGGAATAAAAGGCCTAAAATTACTGAGACAAAGCTTAACAAATGAAGAAAAAATCTTGTCTCCCACTTCTTCAGTATGGCCAAACCCGGGGACTGTGCAGAGTTTTCTGGGTACTGGCATTAGTCTAACAGTCAACAAGCTTTTAGTTGTACTTCATGTACAAAAGATTTCTAAATATCCATAATTGTTCTTGTATGAAATTGCAATACAAAAACCTGTACTGTATGACCTGTAGCTAATGTGACATCGTCTGTATAAATACAGTGTCATCAGCAATGCTGCTAAGCTCTGCTGTTTCCTCTGGATGTAGGATATTAGATTCTAGTAACAAGTTGTAAGAAGGGTATTAGCGTTTACTTCTGAAAGCTGGGGTGGCAACACCAAGACAGATCAGAATGGAAATCCAGTGCAACACTGTCATTGGTTTAGCATTTTATTGTGTCAGAACACAGTGCAATATGTCAAGCCAGAATACAAGTTCTGTTGCTTATATAGAAGGAAAAATGAAATCCCTACTGTAAGCATACGGGGTTTTTTTATTCTGTTTCATTCACTGAATTCTTATTTTTGAGGTGAAGGAAAAATTTTTGAACCCTACAAATGTGAGAACTGTACTCACATCCTTTCAACTTTTACTTTTCATTTTATCTGGTTTATAGACTCTTTCTATAAATACCAGAAATCGGAGTCTGTAGTTCAGAGGTAGCCTTTTGTATTCTCCTGGACACCCGATGCAGGACTTTATCAATACTTCTAAGGAGCTTTAATATGAATTGCATATATTGTGTGGTGGGAGAAGAATCCATTCCCTCCCTTTCTCTTATTCTGTTAGCTCATATGAGATTTCATCAGCTTTTGCAGAACATTTTTGAGTTATGGCTAATAAAAAATATTGGCATAAAATAACACACGTTGTGGATATTAGTACATTTCAAAATTTTTACCGAAAAGGTTCTATGATGTATTCCATTTTAATTAAATCTACAGTTGTGGGATGTTTAAAGTTAAAATACACAACTCTACTCTGGGTAATGATGTGAGCATAAAAGCCTATGTTAACCATATGAGTGTAGGTAACATAAACATTGAAAAAAAAAGTGATATTATAAAATATTACAGTAACTATAGTAAAAATGTAAAATGGTGTAAAAGGGAAAAAAACAACAACCAATAGTATCAGCATTACTGGCAGATCTCCTTCATTAAGGAAAAAAATTCACCTATTTGACTTGTAATTTTGACCTTGATTGTTCAGGGAGCATGGGATTAGAACAGAACTACAATCAACAGATGAAGAAAATAATCAACCGATTGAGAAATTACAAATTTTATTGAAAAGTTTATGTAGGCTCTTTTTTGGAAGGAGTTTTATTTAAACTGGAACATGGAGGTGCTCTGCCATTGGTACCATCAAATCAAACCGTAGACCTTTTAAAAAAGAAATGCTACATTTGCAATCAACAGCCTGACTTGAAATCTGGAAATAATATGGTGCCTGTTCAGCACCAACTGTTCAGGAAGCATTCAGTATCACTGTAACTCATCTCTTGGAAAGAATTCTGAAGCATAAGATATTTGTCAGGTGCGATCTACTCAAGACAAACTCAGCGTACACACAGAGTTGAACAATAACTGGATTTTTGTCAAGCATTTCAAAGGAATAAGTGTATCTAATGAGACTGGATTACTCTCAATGATAAATAATTTACAAACCATCTGATAAGATGGACATTGGCCTAAAAGAAGCCTTCTATGACTTTATATTTCACCTTAAGCTACTACTTGAAGCTTTTAAAACACTCAAATATTCTCTCTGGAAAATATGAGCGGAGAAATATTAGCCATTATTTTGTTGCTAGCACTAATACAAAGTATTGAACTATGGTTCATAATTGAAATAAACTTTTTTAAGTTAAGTGATAAAAGTGTATCTGCATGCCCACAAAGGAGAACAGAGAGACGAAGCCAGTATTATTTGAGAGACCAAATAATACACCACTTCAGCTACCCCCAGGCCCATCCCAGGAGCCATCAGCCCATCAAACGTCCATCGCCACAAGCCCAGAGAAGCATGAGGGCATGCAATTATGCATCGGAACTCAAGCAACAGAATTCTGAGAAGCAAACACCTTGTCTGGTTCCTTCCAGATCTGACCCAGGAGACCTTTACCTGCTGTGTCCAGGTGTGAGACCCACCAAGATGTGTCATCAGGAGCAGCCCTCTCAATCACCTTTTGGCCTAAGCATGGTTGCTGTCCAGTGGTGTGCAACACATGATAGCATGAGGGGGAAAGGCATTTCAGGATTGCACCAAGCTTATAATGAGATATTTAGAGGAGGAAGTGAAGGTGGAAAAAGAGAGGAACTGGGGTGATCTGGGGAGGAAAAAGTGTGGGAAAATAGAGGTGTAAGGGGATAAGAAATGATGGTCATATGTAGGTGTTTGGCCTTGCCCTGTGCTTGATCAGCACAGTCTGTCCTATCTTCTTACTAATTTTAAAACCTTTTCCTAGGCCAGGTACTCTGTTTAGTGTGTGTGCGTGTGTGTAATGCCAGCAACTGGAGTCAGACCAGGGATAGAAAGGCCTTGTGTCCATGGTGCCAGTGACTGGAGCAAGTGTGGGTGTGTGATGACCAACAATGACCAAACTGAACCAGCTGGAGAGTAGGTAAAGGGACCTGGGAGCAAGGAGCGAATGAGTCTCTTAGGAGCCAGCTCTGGGTGGGAGCGTGCCTGTGTGTTGTGAAGGGTGAGAGCACATGGGGGTCTGCTACAGACCAGGGGGAGTCCTGGCTTGCATGTGTGTCTGTCTTCAGGTCAATGGCAAGTTGAACATGAGTCAACAGTGTGCCTTGGCAGCCAAGAGGGCCACCAATTTCATGAGGTGCATCAAGCACAGCATTGCCAGCCAGGCAAGGGAGGTGATTGTCCCGCTCTGCTCTGCACTGGTGCGGCCTCACCTGGAGCACTGTGTGCAGTTCTGGGCAACACACGATAAAAAGGACATAAAGCTACTGGAGAGTGTCCAGAAGAGGGCACGAAGTTGGTGAAGTGTTTGGTGGAGAAGCTGTATGTGGAGCAGCTAAAGCCATTGGGTGTGTTGATGCTGGAGAAGAGGAGACTGAGGGGGGACCTCATTGTGGCTACAGTCTCCTCACATGGGGAGGAGGAAGGGTGGACACTAATCTCTTCTCTCTGGTGACCAACGACAGAACCTGAGGGAATGGCAGGAAAATGTGACAGAGCAGGTTTAGGTTGGATATTAGGAAAAGGTTCTTCACCCAGAGGATGGTGGAGCACTGGAGCACAGACTCTGCAGGGGGGCAGTCATGGCCCCAAGCCTGACAGGGTTCCAGAAGAGACCAGACAATGCCCTCAGACACATGGTGTGAACTATGGGGTTGTCATATGCAGGGACAGGAGCTGGACTCGATGATCCTTGTGTGGGTTCCTTCCAGCTCAGGAGATTCTATGACTCTGCGGTTCGGAGCTGGCAACTAGGGAGACTGGAATCCAGGGGCCATTACTGGGAAGAGTGAGTGTCTGATCAACACTGTAAATGAGGCTGTCTAGCACAAGTCACTTGTACACAGCATAAAAATGAATGCACTATTAGCAGCTATTCTTCCCATTTTTAGCAGCTAATTTCAAATACAATGCTAACTCTACATTTTTTACACCATTTAATTAATAAGTTTTTACCAAATAGTTTTATTTCCTTGTTTCAAGTTCTCAGCATACTTAGGCATATTTGAACTAGCAAATACAAGTTTGTTGTTTAAAATTAAAATTAGATTTTGTTCTATAAACTTCAGCAGAATTGCTGATCTGGAAATAATCTTCCAAACAAGCAGTTTTAGACTCAGTGTTTGTTTGGTAGACAGCTGTTTGGTGTCCAGCTGTACTGAATGCCCTTCAGGGAATTACTCCAAAACTGCTAGTGCTTGTAAGAGTTGCTGACTTGGGTTAATAGATGTAGCTTTATGATGCAGCGCTATAGAAAAGCATGATTTTGGTTTTTTTCCTGACTTACCTGCTAGTGGTTTTGTGCTCTATGTCTCTGAAAATCCCACCCATTCCTCTGAGCTCAGAGTCTTTCCCAAACTGTTTCTTTCACATTGCTGGATTCTGGCTGGAGGACTCCTCAGCCTGTCCCCACCTTATTGAGACTCCTCTGTTCCTCTCACTCCCAACTCTAACTTCTCTCCCCCTCTTAATTCTGATTTTTAGCATATTGTTCATTCCTGTGTACTCCATTAATTTTTGTTGTTGAGCAACCATTTTTGGTCCTGTGTGTTCAAATCAGGCAATTTCCATTTCAGAGGCAATGAGGTGCCAGAAAAAGGAATGTTTTGAAGGTACTTAGTTGAGAAGAAGTTCTTTGGTACTAGTTCCAGTCTTCATCTCAGACTTGGCTTGGAACAGCAAGAAAAACCCGATTTTGTTTCTGACCTGGAAGACATGAAAATGGTACGGGGAGACATTGTTTGTAGTTTCATATCAAAATCTGAAAAGCAGTAGAATGCGTTCAGTCAGTTTAAACCTGAGCTAGACTCTACCAAGTCTTTCCTGAGTGTGAGGATTTATTCCCTAATTCCATCAAATTCAAGAAGATTTTGACTGACAACAAAAGGCAAGTTCCTGACAAGAAACCTCTAAGTAATTTTAAGATCATCCTCTGAAGTTTTTAGGCTACTAAGCAAAATATCAGAGATTTGGCTCTCAGAAGATAACTTTTGCATTATTTTGGAGAGTTGGGTTTTTGGTTTGGGGCTTTTTTTTTTTTTTTTTTTGTGGTGGTGATTTTAGGTGAGCTTTTGAGGAAGTGTATCGAGACTCCTCAGTGAAACACTGACGGGGGCATGTGAACAAGCAGATTATATTGCCCTTAAGAAACATGAGTAATATTTGTTTTTCCTTTTTCTAAGTGAACAATGATCCAAACCTACTTGTAGATGCAGAAATTCAGAACAATCACTTAGAGAGCTCAGGAAGCTTTTTGTTTGTTTGTTTTTGAAAGGCATTCATTTATTCATGCTACACACTTCTACCTAAAGTCTGGTACTTCTGAGTAGAATCATTGGACTGCAGTTCAAGTCATTTTTGAGCCAAAACTGATTCACGTTTCTGTTCTGTTAAAAGCTGAGCTCTTTGTGAGCTCTGAAATACTTCATCATGGCACACATGGAGCTAGGCAGGTAGTTACTAGTTCTCATTAATAATAAAAGACAACACATGAATTCTCAATGCACTATACTAAATTAATTTCTTTGTATATGTCTTTTGGAAACCAAGCTCACCACTGCTCTTTGGTATGTTGCCTTTAAGCTTAAAGTGTTTGTCACCATATAACTTAAAATAGGTTAGGTTTATATATATATAAAAAAAAAAAGATAATTATTAAACAACTTGCAAACCAGCTGAGCTGCTCTAATAGCTTTCCACACAGACTATGCAAACGTGTTTACTGAAAACTGTAACAATGCATTTGGGGATCATGAGTACATGTCTTGTTGCTCACTGCCATTAAAAAAAACCCAGAACACTGGTCATGAGCCTAGTCTAATGTGTTTGCTTTTGATAAAGCTGATTTAGTAATTTACAGACCAATTTTTCTCCAATCTTATAGTCTAGAGGTGGAAACTTCACACCTCCCCTAGGCTGCCCTAGGAGCTTATAATACTGACAGTCATAAATTTGCTGTTTATGGAGTATTTGGGATCATGTTTGTTCCATCATCATTGACTAATGAGTATAATTGATTGCCCTTTATTTTAGAAAATTCATTTATGCACTGGTAGTTACTGCATCCTCCACTGTCACCTTCTGTGGACTTAAAGTTCTCATTATTTTATCCTATTTTCCGAACAATTTACACAGTTTCTTACTGTCCTTTGAATTACTTAAATTTCTTATATTTGCTTGAGCATTTGGCAATAAAAAGTGAACCATCCACCATTGAATCTAATGCTCTAGCTGAGGTCTAACCTGTTCAAAATTAAATAGTTATCTTATTTGTTTATTACACAACTCCTAGAACTATACAGCACTGTCGGATTTAATATTTTTGCAATGGCATATTAATACAAATTTATTTTTAATCCATTTATACTGCTCCATACCGCTCTGTGATGACACCAACTAGCTTTAGTACCCCAATTTATCTTCTTTTGGCTCTCCTTTCCTTGATGAACTTCTTGTTATCTTTATCCAAATTTACATTATCATTTTACTGAAGTTCTATAATTTAGTATCTGCAGTACTGACTTTTACAGTATTTGCTGTCTTTCTCAACCTCAGATCTTTTTTTCAGGAATATGATTAACGTTATTTATACAATCTATCTGTGGCAGATGCACTTGATCACGGCCCCCCACCCCGCCAAACCAGCAGCAGTTTGTTCCAGGCTCCAGAGGAGGTAAGGGCCCGAGCCATAGCCAGGCCAAGAACTCCTTCCAGGAGACCCACAAGGAAGCAGAACAGCACACTGAACACTGGTGATGTGTGGGTGCAGGGAGTCTCATGCATACTTTACTTACTGTATGCAATTTGACTATGAGTCAACCACTTCATTCTATAAATATGACAGCCTGGATGAGCTCACTTTGAGCTCTCCCTGCTAAATAAGTGAGCTGTATGGCAATGGTTTTACTACTCACAGGTCAGTAGATGAGCCCAATTCAACTTCAAGATTAATCATTTAGCTTACGTAGATGCACATTAAATGTAATTATATATTTAGAGATATAAGATTGTATGATTTTCAATATACTCTTTTCTTCATGTTACCTGGTAAACTGGATTTGCTAAAATTTTAAGCTGTAAAATTCTGCTCATATTTACCAAAAGCAACTACAAACTACACTGAACACTTGTAAGATAAGGTCTAGTTTGCACTTTGCTGGGAAAAATGGAACTGACTGGGAAAAAAAAAAACAATCCAAGGCTAACATGGAGACATTAAAAACATCTGCAAAATGGGGCCTATTTTGCACTTTGATGAGAGGAAAGGATTTTATTCTGACAAAACAGCACCTGCAAAGCTATGGACCATAGACAATGTCTACAGCTGAACAAAATAAAGGCCCACGTGGAATCAGTGAAAAAGATCCAATGAGAAGCAGGAAGATCCCAAAGTGAAATACTGCTATTGGACTGAATCATGGCATGAACGGTCTGTAAAAATATAAAAGTTTGTAGTTTTCTATGCTTGGGTGGACCTCTGTGCAGCTCGAGCCAGCCCTCTTGCTATTCTACTCCATTAAATGTTTTTTTTCCTGAAAATTTTATCTCCTGAAAGTCTGCTCTGCATACAGTTATCACGCCTCACCTGAAAGTTTGCTGCTGGTGTTCTGAAATATAGAGTCCAGAGTGAATGGCTATCAGGGAGGGAATGCCTGAAAGTTTGCTTTTGTGAATGGGTACAGGCCTCCTCTGAAAGTTTGTCTTTGGAGCTCTAAATACAGACTCTGGAGCTAACAGTTATCAGGGAGAGAAGAATCCTGAAAGTTTGCACCTCAAAGGATACGGGGCTCACCCCAGAGTTTGCCTCCAGAGGTCCAGGACAGACTCTAGAGTGAATGGGTATCAGGGAGGGAACACGCACTAAAGTTTGCTTTGTGAATGGATATGGGCACCTGGAGAGAAGGTAAGCAGTATTTGGCTTGGCATATTTCCCCTATGCAGTAAAAGACAGAGTGAACCTGCCACAGAACTCTTCAAAGTTGTGCTTCTCTTTGAGAAATCTAAACATTGTTCTGCAGTAAGCAGAACCCTAAATTACTCCCCTATGACACCAACCTATTAGTAATGAAAACACTGAAGTGAAGCTGGACACCTCGTTCTTT
The DNA here is from genome assembly GCF_963082525.1 of Nesoenas mayeri. Lineage (NCBI taxonomy): Eukaryota > Metazoa > Chordata > Aves > Columbiformes > Columbidae > Nesoenas > Nesoenas mayeri. Next base: position 24,803,074 of record NC_137542.1, on the reverse strand, counting down.
CAACACTACTCTGCTCCTATCACCACATTTGAGTTTCTTTGTTAATCGTGCAATATTTCTCAGTCAAAAGTACTTTTTAGCTATCCTGACATAAGTGTCTCCTGCTACATATGCTGATTATCTTGCAAATAATATTTTATGCAGCTTTCTCATAGCTATGTCCTTTGGATGCTTGTCAAGTTTATAATGCTGCTTCTCTATGGGCATGGGATGGACGTCCAAACAGAATATGAAGTGAGTTGGCCAAAATATCAAAATATACTGATTGATTGAACAGATGTTTGAAAGACTGTAATTTTCTCTTACTCAAATCTAATTTGTTTATAGTTATACAGGTCTATTGGTGAGTATACCTTCTTCCCCTGTGCGATGTCTATTGTGTAATTTATGTGCAAAATTGTGTGAAGATTTGCTTCAATTCTGAAAGTGTAATTTATGCTACTGAACTGCTCAAAATTCAAAGTCCAGAATTCCACTGAACTATTTATAGAACTGTAGAATCATTTAGGTTCAAAGAGACCCTGAAGGTCACAGAGTCCAATCATAACCTAACTCTGGCACTAAACCATGTCCCTGGGAACCTCATCTGTATTGCTTTTAAACATGTCCAGGGATGGTTACTCAAGCAGTGCCTGGGCAGCCTGTTCCAATGCCTGACAACCCTTTTAATGAAGAAATTTTTCCTAATAGCCAATCTGAACCTTCCCTGACACAACTTGAGGCCATTTCCTCTCATCCTGTCACTTCACAGAATAACAGAATCACAGAATGGTTAGGGTTGGAACAGACCTCTGGATTTCATCTAGTCCAACCCACCTGCTAAAGCAGGTTCATCTAGAGCATATTGCACAGGAATGTGTCCAGTTGGTTCTTGAATGTCTTCAGAGAAGGAGACTCCACAACCTCTCTGGGCAGCCTGTTCCAGTGCTCTGTTACCCTCAAAGTAAAGATGTTTTTCCTCATATTCAGATGGAACCTCCTTTGTTTCAACCTGTTACCATTGTCTTTCATCCTATCACGGGTCACCACTGAAAGGAGTTTGGTCCCATCCTCTTGATATCCACCCTTAAGATATTTATAAACCTTGATGAGATCCCCTCTCAGACTTCTCCTCTCCAGGCTGAACAGACCCAGCTCCCTCACTCTCTCCTCATAAGAAAGGCGCTCCAGATGCCTAATCATCTTCATAGCCTGCTGCTGGACTCCTTCCAGTAATTTCTTGTCCTTCTTAAACTAGGTAGCCCAGAACTGGATGCAGTACTCCAGATGTGGCCCCGCCAATGCAGAGTAGAGGGGGAGAATAACTTCCCTCGACCTGTTGGTCACACTTTTCCTAATGTCCCCCAGGATACCGTTGGCCTTCTTGGCCATAAGGGCACATTGTTGACTCATGGTCACCCTGTTGTCAACCAGAACTCCCAGGTCCTTCTCTGCAGTGCTGCTTACCTGCAGATCCACCCCTAACCCATACTGGTGCCTGGGTTTATTGCTCCCCAGGTGCAGGACCCTGCACTTGCCCTTCTTGAATTTCATTAGGTTCTTCTCTGCTCAGTCCTACAGCCTGACCAGCTGAATGGCAGCTCAGCCTTCTGGTGTGTCAGCCCTTCCTCCCAGTTTGGTATTATCAGCAGACTTGCTCAGGGTGCACTCAGTGTCTTCATTCAGGTCATTGATGAACAAGTTGAATAGGACTGGACCTAATACTGACCCCTCAGGTAACCCCACTAACTACAGGCCACCAACGAGACTTTACATTGTTGATCACAACTCTCTGAGCTTTGCCATTCACCCAGCTCATGATCCATCTCACCATGCACTCATCCAGTCCACAGTTGTTGAGCTGGCTTATGAGAGATGGTGTCAAAACTGAACACAATATTCAAGATGGGGCCTCACTACCTCCAGGTACAGTGGGGATGATCACTGCCCTGGGATGATCACTGCCTTGGTCCTATTGGCTACACTGCTCTTCATACAAGCCAGCATGCTGTTGGCCTTCTTGTCCACCTGGACACACTGCTGGTTCATGTTCAGCTGGCTGTTGACAAATAGCCCCAGATCCCTTTCTGTCAGGCAGCTTTCCAGCCACTCTTCCCCAAGCTTGTAGCATTGCCTGAAGTTGCCATGACACAAATGCAGGACTCAGCACTAGGCCTTGTTGAACCTCAAACAACTGTCCTCAACCCACTGATCCAGTCAGTCCAGATGCCCCTGTAGAGCCTTCCTACCCTTAAACAGATCACCACACCTACCCAACTTGATGTTGTCTGCAAACTTACTGAGGGTGCACTCAATGCCCTCGTCCAGATCATTGATAAAGATATTAAACAGAACTGGCCACAATATTGAGCCCTGGGGAACACCACTCATGACTGGCTGCCAACTGGATTTGACTCCATTCACCACAATTCTTTGAGCCTGGCCATCTAGCCAGCTCTTTACCCAGAGAAGAGTATGGATGTCCAAGCCATGATCTGCCATTTTCTCTGGGAGAATGCTGTGGGAAACAGTGTCAAAGGCTTTACTGAAGACTAGGTACACAACATCCACAGCCCTTCCCTCATCCACTAAGTGAGTCACCTTGTCATAGGAGGAGATCAGGTTGGTCAAGCAGGACCTGCCTTCCATAAACCCACAATGAATGGGTCTGATCGCTTGTTTATCTTGCATGTGCTGCATGATGGCACTCAGTATGATCTGTTCCAAGACCTTCTCCAGCACTGAGGTCAGACTGACAGGCCTGTAAGTCCCCAGATCCTCCTTCTGGTTGTTCTTGTAGATGGGCATCACATTTGCCAACTTCCAGTCACCTGGGACCTCCCCAGTTAGACAGGACTGCTGATAGATAATTGAAAGTGGCTTGGTGAGCACCTCTGCCAGCTCCCTCAGAACATTTGGATGGATCCCATCTGGCCCCATAGACTTGTGACTGTCTAAGTGATGTAGCAGATCACTAAGCATTTCTTCTTGGATTGTTGGCACTTCATTCTGTTCCCCATCCCTGTCTTCCAGCTCAGGAATCTGGACTACAACTGATCTTATTATTAAAGGCTGAGGCCAGGAAGGCAGTTAGTACCTCAGCCTTTCCCTCATCCTCTTTCATTGTTTCCCCCTGCATCTACCAGAGGCTGGACAATGTTCTTAGCACTCCTTTTGTTTGCTCCTGTATTTATAGAAGCACTTTTTGTTCTCTATTACAGCAGTAGCCAGACTCAGCTCTAGTTGAGCTTTGGCCATTCTAATTTTTGCGCTGCATAACTTTACAGCATTTTTGTAGTCCTCTTGAGTAGCCTGACCCTTCTTCCAAAGCTTATGATTTCTCATTTTATTCCCCAATTCCAGCAAAATGTCTCTACTCAGCTGGTCCTGTCTTCTTTCCCCCAGGCTCATCTTTGGGCGCATGGGAACAGCCTGCTCCTGCACCTCTAAGATTTCCTTCTTGAAGAGTTACCAGCCTTCCTGGACTATTTTGTCCTTCAGGATTGCCTTCCAAGGGACTTCACCAACCAGTCTTCTAAACAAGTCACATCTGCCCTTAGGAAGTCTAAGGTAACAGTGCTGCTGATCACCCCTCCTTTACTTATCCAGGAACAGAAAACTCAATCATTTCATGAACTTTGTGCAAGGTGACTGCCTACCAACACATGACCCATGGGTCCTTCTCTATTCACAAACAACAGGTCCAGTGAGGTGCCTTCCCTAGTTGGCTCACTGACCAGTGACACCACTCCCACAAACAGGTATTGATCAGCTTGGTTGTCCTGTATCTTTCCTCATTGTACACTGCAATTCAGGGGACAGAGGAGAACACTACTTGTGCTCCTGATCCCTTAACCATTTGTCCAAAGGCCCTGAAGTCCTTCTTGATTGCCTTTGGAATTCCCATTTCAGTCTCATCACTGCCTACCTGAAAAATTGGTAGAGGATAATAATCTGAGGGCCTTACTAGGGCAGGAAGTTTTTTCTTCATGTCTTTAACCCTGGCCCTAGGGAGGCAGCAGACTGCCCTAAGAAGTGGGTCAGGTCTGCATATTGAGACTTTTGTTCCCTTTAGAAGGCAGTCTCCTGTGACCACGACCCACCTTGTTTTCTTTATAGCAGCTGTTTTGATGGGGTAGAGGGGGGTGCAGGTTGACCTATCCTCTGTGGCATCTCCAACTTAGTTGAACCACCTTCCTCAATATTGTTTTGTGGTTCCACTTGCAGAGCCTCATACCTGATTTTCAAGGGAACTTGGGAAGATGGGGTAGTCACAGCAGAGATCCTTCTCCTGTGCTGGGCAGGAACATAATGCCATAGCCCCCTATCCCGTGAGGCACTACTTGCCATCATGCAGAGAGAGGGTAGAGAGTCTCTGTACCATGAGCCCTGCCTACCTGCTGGGCCCGCTCCAGGGAAATCAGGGTGTGACTCCACTGGTCTATATCCCTCTCACACTCCCTGACACTCCTTAGCCTACTCACCTCCTCCTGGAGCTCCATCACTAAGCAGAGGACTTCCTCTACTGGGGCACACCTCCCACAACTGTAGTCACTGCTGCCATCCAGTACTGGCATAAGAGCAGGGCACACCCTGCAGTGTCCTCCCACCAGATCTCAGCCTGGATAGCTGCACCACTTGTGATGGGGGCTGAGCTTATGGCATGGCTTTCTGCCAAATGGATACCATTACTCTCTGGTTGATCAGGCAGAGCTTCTTCGCCCTTCCTGTGTGCCCATTCTGTTCACTACTCTCAGGTCGCTAGCGCTCCCCAGGCTGCTTTTTATAGGCACGGTCACCATGGCCTCAGGAATTCCCAGGTCTCATCAGGGACTCTCACTGGTGCTGCCAAGGTGATCCCCTGCCTCGGGAAAACCCTTCCTGCTCTGAAATCTGCACTGCTGCTTTGCTGCTGCTTCACTGCAGACCCGGTCAGCTCCGGAGAAGCTCCCCTCAGCAGTTTGCCCTGTGCAAAGATAGAAAAAAAGATAGAACAAAAAGAGGTCTGGCAACAAAGAACAAAAGTGCAAATATAAAACGTGTTAGATCCAGGGTTATAACAAAATTAAATTGGTCATGAAGGAAACCACTAGTTTTAACAGACGAGAAGCCTAACATTTATCAGGTTGCTTATAGGCAAGGAGCTGTAGGTTCCAATTGATAGAAAGCAATGTGTTAATGTTATGGATCAGATCTATTTTGATCTCTGGATATGTCCTAAGCTGGTGAGGACCTCCCTGTGATGTAGGAGAAAGGAACAACCCTGTTCATAGGATGTTTGAGAGATGGAGGCAAGGCCAGGTAGCTATCCACAAGGAAAAGATGTACTAAAGAAAAGTCATCTTGAGTACTCAAAGTTTCTGAGATTTTCAGAATGAATTTGAGAGCCAATCTTTCAAACTAGAGCATAGTTCAATGATTTTATTCCAAAGCTGTTTCTGTCTGTTCGTGTATTGCCTTTAGCCTTACAGGGAAACCCACCTGATACATGGAAAATGCTCTATAGGAATTGAACTATGACTGTTTCAATATTTACTTTTAAAGGGATGATCCTATGGTAGTGCTCTAAGACACTGTTGCTTTGCAAACTTTTTTTACCCTCCACAGTTTTCTTCACTGTCTGACAATGATTCCCCAAAGAATAATAAAGCCCTGACTGTACAATGGTCACAAACAAGCTTCTGTGAAAGTGGAGATAAGAGGTGTGATATTTTGAAGGCTGCTTTTCAGGCCACATGTGTGTCTTCTGGTTATTGGAGCAGAATTCAGTTTCTGAGTATCTGTTTCTTGAGATGCACTGGGAGGTGGGCTCTACCATAATCCTTTGAAGAGATGCATCTTCCAGTCCTATCAGGTAAATAGCACTTAAATATCAAAATATGTGGGAAATGTTGTAAAATTTTAAATTTTGTAGACTCTATTTCTGCAGGCAACTGTCTGCTCTGGGCTAAGGCAGTTTGTTGATGGATCAGCCACAGTCAATACTATCTCTAGCATCTTTTAAAATGGGATATCGTGCAGCACACACAAAAAAGGACCTCAGTGTTTCTCTCTCCTCCTTAAATTAATAGTTTAAAACTTTTGTATAAAGTTGTAGAGCTTACTCAGACTGGTTGCAGTATAACTGTGAGTGTTTTTCTTGTATTATATTTTCTATTTTCTGACATAGAAACTGCAGTACTTATTAGTTCCTTTGCATTTTTTTAAGCAAAGAGACCAAAGCTGAGTAAGTAATGGGAAAGGCAGTTTGTTCATAGCTGAAAATTCTCATTGGTTTTGGCCTGGCCAAAATGTAAGGTCCTTTTTACCCATTTGTTTTTTGTTGCAAAGACTTGCTCTGAAGAGACTTTTGTTTGTATGAATTGTGAGATGTTGTTCTCCAGAAGAATATTCATATACATACAAAACTAATGAAATATGTTTGTGAATATGCTATTCATGCTGAAATGATCAGCTCCTAGTTTACAAAAGTTTTCTTTGGTCGAGTAATCAGCAAGAAGAAACAATACCATGTAACTTGTGATTTAGTCACACAGTAGAAATAATAAATAAGAAATAGTCAAAGAAATACAGTAACCAAAGTGAATGGTTTTCAGTAGACCCTTGGGCAGACATGTTCACACAAAACATTTATGGTGAAATAATGAATATACTCAGAAAACAGACTGTTCACAGATCACTTAGCAGAAAAAAAATCCCTGAGTTCTTTAACTAATTTTTTACTATATATATTTTATAATGGAAAAAGAAATAAAGGGATTCCATAGGGAGTATAATCACATTTATGTAGAAAAACTGAGGTAGAAAACTCATGGTGTGGCCATTGATTTAAATCATGTAGGCCTTATAAATTTTTTTTTTTCCCCTGGTGCTGATGAGCCTGATGAGTCAAGTCATGAGAATACACAAATTCTGAAGTCTTTGGCACATGAGGAATTATTTTTGCTGGGTGTTTATATGTCTAGAAGTGTAAGTTATTCCTAAAGAAACTTGTTACAATTTCAGTACAAACATGTAGTAATGGTACAGTTCCAAATCCAGACATAATAATTTTCAACAGATCTGGTTCTTATTCATGTTCAGTGTGACAGGAAGCATAATCTACAGACAGATAATCAGTAAAATGACAAGGTTTTTACAACTTTATTCTATCCTGGCTGTAGATGTGAAAGAATTGAAACAAAAACAGATTTTATTTTTTACTCTTTGTTTGATCTCCTACCTCCTAAAAGCAGCATCTGGGCTTCCAACTCAAAAGGACAGTATAAGACCTGATGGCTGAAGTAAGCAGTGACAGATTAATGATTCTTTCGCTATTGAAAGCATTGACACTGGCACTTGGATAAGAAATTACAGGAAGTAAAGACTTTCATAGGAATGATGCATATTTTATGTGTTTGTTACCTGATTTCTTTTCAAGATTCTAAAATATTTTTGCCATTCCCACCCCCCTCTCCCCCGCTTTTGGTGTATTTGCACCATGTTCCTGCCCAATTTGAAAGGGAAATAAAATTTATTCTCTCCTTAATATCCAAATCTTGTCCACAAATTTTGTGCAGATTTAATTTGTTTCCTAGGATGAATTTTCAGCCAAGTTGAGAGATGTTAAAATATCTTCTTCCCACATGAGGGCAACAGAGTTATTCCAACACGATATACATAAGACAACTTGTGATGCTATTCAGATTCCTCTTTTCAGAACATTGTACACACAAAAGTACACATAGAAATCCTTTACAGTTATCTTCAGTTTTATAGTGCAAAAGAAGTATTTAGCTATTTCTAAATTACTTCTGTTTTATCACAAAATGGTGTGAACAACATCTTGGTTCAAGTTCCATTGACAGAACTCACAGGAGTAGATCATAAGAGTATAATAATTAGATGGTAAGCTACACTATTACTTACGCAAGATACAATAATAACAACAGACTGTAAGCAGAATACGGATGTCATAAAATAATTACATATTTAAGTGCCTGCAACTTACTGTTTTAGTCTCACAGCTAATGGTAGGGGATGGCAGTGGAGGCATCCAAAACCAGACAATGTGTCTTTTTGCTGTATTGCTCCTGTCAGCTGTCTCACTGAAGATGTGTGAAGTTAGCTGTACCTCAGTGGGATGTAACAGAGGAGAGAGGGGGAATAGCTCTGTTTTCAGGGTGTTTTTTTAAAGTATTTATTTAGAGCTACTAATAGCAATGAGTGTTTCTGTGCACATACTGCATTACCTGCTGTGAGAATGCTAGAAAATAAATGTAAAGGGCCAGATGCAGTGCATCCTTGTGAGAGTGTGATAATCTTTCTGCTATCTTTCATCTCAACTCTGCTTCACAATCTCAGTTTTCATGGTTCTCTTAGCTTTAAAATTTTTCATATGCTTGTTCCACTTAATCTTGCTGACTTTCTATCCAGCACAGGTAGTACTTTAATTGATCAAGCTGCTCCTCCTTGATATATCTTACTTTTTTTTTTTTTTTTTTTTTTCCAGTTTAGTGTTGTTATCAGCAGTGGTTATACATGTGCCCTAAAGAAAAGTCATTACTGTACAAACACGTGGCCCAATTGGTGTTTGTCATTATCAGGACCATGTTTAATTCTATTATTATTTTTTAGAAAAGTTGAGGAATATCTTATGTTACTTTTAAAATGATATAGCTTGCTATCTGTGAATAAACAGTGAAATACGATCCAGAAGATCCCTTCCAGATGAGTGTTTGTGTCTTCCTATAGCAAGTTAGTGCATTATTTCATCTTTTTCATGTAGTTACTCTTTTACACCTTAAAATTATTTAAAAAAACTGAGACTAAATGAGAATGCATATTATCAACCCAAGCTACACTTCCCAGAGAGAATATAAAGAATCCCTTCCATAGTATTTGGTAACAGCAAATAACTGGAACATGATGTTTACTCAGATGAAGTTTGATTCTGGATATGTGTATCCTGTGGCCTTGGACCTATTCAGATCTCAAACCTGAGCTCATTTCTAATACAAGTTTACAGAAGGTTTATAAAATTGTATTTGAAGTAAGTTACCCTCTCATTAATTGTGTTTTCCTATAGAAGCAGATAATTGAACTTCTGTTTAAAACCTAGGAGTGCTAGTTGTTTGCTATAGTAAATCAAAGAAACTGAAATAGGTGACATTGTCCATTTTCTCTACTGGCTTTAGGCTATTAGTTTATAGGAAAGCATAGTTATGCTGAAAAACTTACACTCAGTGGAAGGCAGCATTTTCATCTTAAAGATCCACATGTGTAACAAATTCTTCTGAGATGCACAGTACTTACAAAAAAAAAAAAAAAAAAAAAAAAAGGTAAAAAAAATTTTAATCAGAAGTGATGTGTGCCAAGAGTGAAAACTGGAAAAGTGATGAATAGTTTGTTAGAGTCTTTATTTTACCCAAGGTTTCCTTCATTTTCTTTCCCAGTCCCTTCATAACTTTAACATATCCAGCTTATTGTATAAATTATTGTATAAATAAGCTTTATTTGTAAGCATCCTTGAGGCTGTGTGTGGGTGTGGAAAGTATTTGGGTAGATGAATATGAATCAATTCTCACTAAGGAGAAATGGTTTAGTAGATTAACAGTATATTCTCTCTGCTCTAAGTGAGTTTAGTTTGTTTTATTCTATTTTTTACTGATTTTTTAATCAGAATCAGCAGATAATTTGTGACAAGCTCAGTAAAATTAAGGGAGAATGTATAGCAGCTCCTTAGATAGCACAACTGGCAGCTCCCGCTGACACGCTTACAAATCCCCTTAGGTTCCCACGGGGGCAGACACCTATTGATTTCTTTGTGTTCCACTTTCACAAGTCATAGATTTCCCTGTCTATCTCCAAGGAAATAATATAGTCAAACTAATTATATACTTAATTTGAAAAAGCAAAAGGGTAACAGGTAGTGAAAAATGTTTGCAATGTGTTAGATGAATAGAAACTTGCTTCCGTATTTTTCATTTTTATCCAGCTTATCAAACGTATTCTGGGAAAAAGTAAATGCACCTTCCACCCAGCTTAATCAATTTTAAATTATAGAGCTAGGAGAATGAATATACAAACTTTGCACTTTAACTTGTTGAAGACAGAATGGGATATCACTATTTCCATTTTTCTTCATTTCATTTTCAAAAGGAAGCCAGGGATTTTGATCTAATGAAAAGCTTAGGAAAGAGACTGAGAAGAGTCTTACTTTCAGGTTGTTAGAATTCCCAGGCCTGATAAAATTTCCTCCTCCCAGAGTTTCCAAGCACCAGGAAAAAAAAATAATCGATCTGTAAATGACATTGGTTGCAGTGTGCTGTCCATTTAACGATGAAAAAAGTCATCTTGGGAAAATAGAAGGAGGATGGAGAGCCATTCCTTTAACATGCATCATTTCACACCATGCCTAAAATAATGATAATAATAATAAAAAGAATATAATTAAGGTAAATGGGAGAAAGGAGACGTATGAGAGGCAGAGAAATGGCAAATGACAGACAAGTGTTAAGTTGAAGGGGTCGACATTTACATTGGAGATTATAAGCCTGCACTCTGAGAACTGGCAGATATTATAGAAACCAACCAACCAACCAAACACTTCCTGTAATTTAGCATACCCTTAAAAAGGATATTTAACATGTCCAAAAAATCAAATTACACTTACTACACTACAACTTCTCAGTATTTTTTTAATTAATAACCTACAGTTGGGTTTCGAAAGTGGGGAAATTGAGAAAATGCACAATGCAACTTCTAGAAAGAAGCCAAGATTGACTATAAAAAAAGGGTGCTTATTCCTTACAAGTAATTACACACATGACATGCATGCTTATATTTTAATATTTTGTAACTAAAATAAATTAAGAATTCTTATATTCTTGTTTTTGGAACTTTTCCTATTTTGTTGTATTCTTGGACTGGTCTGTATTCCAGTGTGGCTCTCCCAGTGAGCCTTTAAGAGTGGCAGAAGGACAGAAAAATATTACAGTATTTGTTAGCACAGGAACAGGCAGATAAAACACTTCCTCTGTTTCTGAATTATGTTTGCAGTTTCTACTTCAACATCTCTGAAATATTTGATACTTCAAAAGTGGTGTGTGGGATGTAAAAGGGATAAACTGAAATACAGTGAATGCTGTCACTCAAAAAAACTGGTTTTGATTTGACTGGGATGTGAGCCTCTGAAAACCCTGACTGTGTGCGGTAGAGGTTTTGTTTATTGTGTACCATTTAAAAATGAGTTTATTGGGCATGTAAGGTTACACTAGCTGTATAAACTTCCATTCTAGCCATATACATTCAAGACAGTTTTGCAGCTGGGCAAAAGACTGACAAAACATGTTCTAGACACCTCAGCAGTATAAGAATAAAAACCAGCCCCGTTCTTCTCCTGTGCTACTAAGGAGAACATGCTAATGCCAACTTGCTGCTATTTTCTGCAATTAGCTTTGTATCCTAGAGGTATTCTTCTGTCTGTTTTGCTGTCACTTTCTACTCTGTTCTAAGACAAAATATCCCAGCTGTAATTATCTGGAGAGCTGTCCACAATGGCAATTTGAAATTACAGGCAGTGTTCACACATTTTATTTTGCTTTCCAGAAAGACAGCTTCGAAGCTTAGAGAGCTAATATCTACTTCAGACCGTTCTTTCTTAAACTCTCAATCCTCAAATAACTAGTGGCATGTATTTTTGCAATACCTATAATATATGTGTTAAATGCCCAGGTCAAAAGTGTACCTACAATTTTTTCATATTTCTGTTTTGCTCCTTTGTGAATTTACCAAAACTAATATTCCATATTTTTTTTTTATACTTTGTGTATTCTGTTGCTGTTGTAAAATGCTTCTCAGTTGCTAAAGAAATTAATAGTAACCAAATATGTAACAGGTAAACATCCCTAGACACAGTATATTTTGCATAAACCCTAAAGAGTCAGATGTTATATTTTTTTCCTTGCCAATCCTTTTCTTTTCCTCAGCACAGGAAATCAATAAGAAACAGATTTTGTGATCCATGGAAGATCACTAGGCCTATTTCCTTGAGAGAGCATTATGTTCATTTAATCATCTCAAAACTCATTTCAGAAAGAAGTGCCTATAACATGAGAGGCTAGTGGCTGATGAGCTGCTCAGCCAATTTTCTTCATTCCTGAGAACATGCTTATCATGCAAACAGCTTCACTTAATGGCACTGACATCACGTATCGCTACTTGGAACCTCTCAAACACAGGAAGTATGGCTTAGCACCTCACAATAAGAAACACAACTACCTCTTCAAGTTATTTCTAATAAAAAACTCTGTAATGGATTCTGATCATTTGAAAGTGGTTAGATTTATCTGCTTAGTGTAATTTACCTTGGCTGCTTACAGCTAAAGCAAACTAAACTTTGCTGTAGCTTCGTTCTCTACACAGTGGCCAAATTTTCATTGACTCCACTATTCCAGGAGTGACAGGTTATCATGTTTTCTGCCAGATCATCCTCTGTTAGACCAGAGTGAGTAAAAAAGGGAGAAAACTGGTATATGTATATTTAAATATGGCCTTCTCTTTTCCTAAAGCACAAGGTCCAACACTTCTCTTGGCAGTGTTTACCTTGTCAAGGCTGGCCCAAAGCCACAATTTGTCTGCCAGCTTGCTTCCATACATACACCTTTCCAAAGGAGCGGTTCTTTCCTGTCACACTCAAAATGGAATATTAAGCAGGACTTGCATCAGTGGGCAGAAAAGCAGAGATGCATACAAGGGACAGGGGATCTTTACTATTTGAGGTTGTTCTCAACTGACCTGAGAAACCTCAGAAAATGCTTGAATGTAGGGTGGCCATGGGGCAAATAGCTCCTTGGTGATCTTTATACAAGTTGTATTGTATGAATTCGTTGAAAAGTGGCTCTGCCTTCCCTCCCCAACCAGACAACATCTTAATCAAGATGCCATGAAGAGACTTTCTGAGTGTAGATTCTTCCTCCCGCTGCATACATCTCTGCTCTGGAAAGTAAGCTTTTCTGGTCCAGTTAAGTTCAGTTAAGTCAATTCATATTTCAACTGTTTTCCTCCCAAATTTGGATATCCTGTTCCTATACAAAGCTCAGCACAAAGGAAGTTTGTTTCTTTTGGGCTTGAATGTTTTGAAATGATGGCAACAACTTTGTGTGTGCTCACAATCCACTCAAATTACAGTTACTTTCAGTAATCTTCCCTTTAGTAGTATATGACTCAGAATTGCTGTATCTTTTGTGTGTGTGTGTGTGTGTGTGTAAATAATTAGCTGAAAAGGCTCCCACGATGTTTCTCTTTTTACCTAGTTGTACAAGGGTCCTTGTAGTCCTCTTCCTTTCTAGCAGTTTCTCTCTTCCCCCTCTCCTTCTTTTCCTTTCTTTCTGCTTAAAATATGAACCCATGAAGGTGGTGTGCAAATTACAACAAAATCTACAATCTGAGCAAACAAAGAAAATACCCTTGTTCAGTTTTGTTTCTGCTATTTTGCAAATAAAATGGACTGTGTGTATCCATCAGTTAAATAAACAGCATTCATGGGAAATCTTAATTTGTGATCCCACACTACCACTGGCTTCTTCCCTAGCTCTGAGCCACAGAATGTTAAAAGGCCAGCTTATGCCAAAATACACTCATCTGCTCATTTTATTTGAAGCTTTCACCTTTTTGCTGTTGCCTTTCGTAGAAAGTGACTAAACCTAATACTGACTGGGTAACTCTGCCTTCTTTTACGTCAAATGATCATAATGTTTTCCCTATTTTATTACAGTTTCTTGAGATTGTGACTGATTTGCATATTCTCCATCACTTAATTAACAATGTCACTTTCCCAGTGCCTTGGAAACAGTTCTGATTTTTTTCCTCGGCAGGTCTCCAGCAATTACCTCCCACATTTTCTGCTGCAGTCCTTTTTATTTCTTTAATGACAAATAATTGGACAGATTCTGAGTAATGAGGGTGAGAGCCAAAGAACTGTTGCATAGGAGACGGCTGCTTGTTACAAGACACTTTTAGTGGTCTCTAAATCAGATAGACAAGTAGAGTAATGATCATCTTGCAGTAATGAGACACAATTAAGAATCACTGTAGCAAATGACAGAGCAGTTCATTGAACAATAACCTCCCTCTTCCTTTTTCCCAAAGAAGATCGAAGCTTAATTATAGCATCGCCATTTGCAATACTATAGTTAAAGTTGTGTCAGCATTTCCATTATAAACCTGCTACTTTCAAGGGTTTATAACTCACATGGAAAAAAATTCCGCTTTGAGCTGGAAATTTCATTGCAAAGCCTTTCCGTTTGCTATTTAATTTTTATGATTTATTCATTTATCTTACGAAGTGGACCACATCCATGTCTGTTCTAAATAGGCATAGCTTCATTGGTGTGACTGAAGCTACAATAATTTGCATTTGCTGAGGATACTGCTCAGATACTGTATGAGACCACGTATACCAATTCACAGAAACCTGGCATTTAAGATGAGGAGCAGCAAATGCTGTTTTTGAGAAAAAGACTCCTCTGTGCTGCTTTTGTGGTGGGGAGGAAAGAAGGGCACTCAAGTGTCTTGCAGAGATAGGCGTATACAGCCAGGTTCTCCAGAGATCTCAGCTCCCATTTAAATATCTAAGTAAGTGGCCAGCTTTTCTGTATAATAACAATTATGTTTCTGAGTGCTCATGTAACTTCAACTGCTTCTGTGAGATTCATCCTTGAGGTGATTCTGATGTCATATTCTGTCATTCAATGCATGTATCACCGGGTTATTGTCATCACTGAATAGACCAGGCAGGAAGGAGAAGATGATTGGAAAGCAGGCACTGACTTACACATAAATATCCTCTGTAATGAACATAGATTAAAAGAGAGTGTGAGAAAGAAGTAAATGGCAGCATAATGAGCTTTTGCGAAAATATGCTGCACTTGACTGTTTTCCTGAGTATGAGTGGCTATTTAAGTTGCAAGGGTGACAAAAGTAGCACAATCTAGTGAATTTCAAATAATGGCTAATTCTTCATATCTGCCTTGAACTCTTCCACCTTATCTCCACAATGAGTTAGAAATTGATGCTTCTGTCTTGCTAGTGAATTCACTGGTTGTTGGTCTTTGCTATAAACTTGAATTCATGTAAACAAGAGGAATTTGCATTTTATTATCTGTGTGCTTCAAAATTGATTATAGTTCTCTACAAACTCTAACAGGGTGATAGACTTTACTTTTCTGTGTAATCAGAAGAGGTAATTTGGACATATTATTTACCAATAAAACAATTTTATGAAAAGTCCATAATTAGAGGTCATCAGTTAATGTAACATACAGTAACTACTGTTCACTATACAAGCAAAATAAATTTTTTACATTATTGGCCAGATCCTGAGCCTGATACCTCTGCTTTGATCTTTTGAAGAATAACTGTCAAAGTAAGTTAGTAATCTCTGTTCAGCTGTTTTGTGACATAGAAGAATAATCCACTAACCAACAAGACTGGAATAGCTTACCCCTGTTCTGACTCTTTCCTCTGAAAATGAAGTTCACTGACAGGAAGTCCTTGAGTTTTCTGGCCGCTATTGCATGCCATTGCTCATTACCTTTGGGAATAATTGCAGCCTGGTGCAAACAGAAATGATATGGTGTTATTTGGATTCTGTTATACCTGCATTGAGCTGGAGGATGCCAAAGCAGGCCTTCAGGAGAAGGCAATGATTATGGAGAAAGGGCAGCTGTGCATTCCTGCTGTAATTGCATGGTTCTGTCAGTGCAGATAGACTGAAAATCCAGTTTAATTGCTTAATATACCACATAAGTCCTGTATTAATTTTAGCCCTTAGAATTAAAATGAAGAAAGGTTAAAACAGCTACTTCATATCTTCAAATCATTAAAATGTCACACACCAGCATTTTTGGGGGTTTCTCAACTTCCCCAACATCAACTGAGAATAACATACTACTGTGAAAAACAGGACTGGGAAATTACTGAAGTATGTTGAAGATAATTTCATGTCACAACTACTCAGTGAACCAATTAGGAAGGGTGCTTTCCTCAACTTATTTGTGAATAGAAAAGGATTCATGAGAGATGTAAGGGGCTGTCTTGGCCACACTGATCATGAAATGGTTGAGTTTACAGTATTTGGTGTAATGAGAAAAAAGTTCAGCACAGTTACTACCTGGTATTTTGAGAGAGCCAGCTTCAAGCTCCTCAGGGAATTATTTAACAGTGTCTCCTGGGAATCTGCTTTTGAGGGCTTAGGGGTCCATGAGTGCTGGTCAGTCTTTAAGAATGACCTTTCAGAAGCATAGGAGCAGACAATTCCACTGTTAGGCACGCAGGGCAGAAGATGAGCTTTGTTGAGCAGGGAACTCCTCATGGAGCTCAGGAGAAAGAGGAAATTGCATGATCTCTGGAAGTGAAGTCAGGCTTTAAGGGAAGTGTACAGATTTGTGGTTCTTTTATGCAGGGCCAAAGCTTGACTAGAGGTGAAACTTGCCAGTGTTGTTTTAGATAACAAAAAAAGGCTTTTTTAAAGTATAGAATCATAGAATAGTTTTGGTTGGAAAAGACATTTAAGATCATTGAGTGAAACCATTAACTGTCAAGTCCACCTCTAAACCATGTTCCTGAGAACCTGAAATATGTGTCTTTTAAACACTTTCAGGGATGGTGACACAACCACTTCCCTGGACAGCCTGTCCCAATACTTGACAACCTTTCCAGTGAATAAGTTTTTCCTAATATCCAATGTTGACTTCATCTGGTGCAACTTGAGGCATTTCCTGTCTTCCTTTCACTTGCTACTTGGGAGAAGAGATTGACGCCCTCCTTGCTACAACTTCCTTTCAGTAAGTCAATAGCAAGAGGAGGACTAAAGAAATATTGGACCAATACTTGTTTGAGATGAACACTTGGCAAGTAGAGATGAAGAGAAAGTGAAGGCATTCAAGACATGTGTTTTGTTGTTGTTGTTGTTTTGTTGTTGTTGTTGTTGTTGTTGTTTTTTACTAATAGCAGGTCTTAGTCTGCCCACTCCACCTAGTTGGAGAATCGTGACTATGGGAGCAGTGACTTTCCATTTGTTGACACTGAAATTGTAAAGGATGAGTTATACCAGTTGAATGTTCATAAGTCTATGGGGGTCTGTTGGGACTCATCCCAGAGTGCTGAGGAGTTTGTGGATGTTACAATGTGATCTTTCTTAATCATCTGTCAAAGGTCTTGGGAGTCTGGGAAGGTCCCTACTAACTGGAAGCTGGCCAACATTATTGTAATTTACAAGATGGGTATGAGACAAGACCCAGGGAACTACAGACCTGTTAGTCTAACCTCAGTATCTGGAAAAATATGAAGACTTTACTGGATGCTGTTGCAAGGCATTTAAAAGACAGTCAAGATGGATTCACAAAGGGAAAATCCTGCCTAACTAATTTTATATCCTACTACAATACCCTTACCTGTCTAGTGGAAAGGAAGGTGGTAGATGTAGTTTTTCTGGATTTCAGTAAGGCTTTTGATACTGTGCCTTCCAGCATCCTTCTGGACAAGGTGTCCAGGTGTGGGATGAATGTGTTTACAATGTGCTGGATGAAGAAATGGCTGGAGGGCAGAGGTCAAAGGGTTCTAGTGAATGGGACTACATCTGGCTGATGGCCAGTCACCATCTGTATTCCTTAGGGCTCAATTCTAGGGCCAGTTCTGTTCAATATTTTCGTCAATGATCTGGATGCAGGAATTTAGTGTACCATTAACAATTTTGCTGATGATACCAAACTAGAAGGTGCTCTTGTCTCTTTTGAGGGACAAGAAGCCTTGCAGAGGGATCTAGATTGAAGTATTGGGCAATCATCAATGGCATGAAATTTAACAATAAAAAATGCCAGGTTCTGCATCTGGGATGGAGTAACATTGAGCACAAGTATAGACTGAAAGACAAAAGTCTGAAGAGCAGCCCTGCAAAAAGGTATCTGGGGGTGCCAGCTGGCAGCAGCTCAATATGAGTCAGCAGTGTGTGCCCTGGCAGCCTGGAGAAAAAAACGCATCCTGAGGTGCATCAAACAGAGCATAACCAGCTGGTAAAAAGAGGTGATTATCCCAATGTATTTAGCATTGGTGCAGCCTTGTGTTGAGTGCTGTGTGCAGTTCTGGCCCACAAAATTTAAGAAGCCTATGAGGGTCCTTGAGTGCATCCAGAGGAGGGCAATAAAGCTGGTGAAAGTGCTGGAAGGAATGTCCTGTGAGGAGTGGCTGAGGACTCTTGGTTTGTCTACTTTGAAGAAAAGGAAGCTGAGGGCTGACCTCATGTCTCTCTACAGCTTCCTGAGGAAGGGAAGTGGACAGGCAGGTGCTGAGCTCTTCTCCCTGAGATCCAGGGACAGGGTGTATGGGGGCAACAGTTCAAAAATGTGTCAGGAGAAGTTCATACTGGACATTAGGAATAATTTTTCTACCAACAGAGTCAAACACTGAAACAGGTTTCCTGGAGAGATGGTTGCTGCCCCAAGCCTGTCAGTGTTTAGGAGGTGTTTAGACAATGCCCCTCCTACTATGCTTTAACTTTTGGTGAGATGTGAATTGGTTGGGCAGTTGGATTAGATGATTGTCACAGGTCTCATCCAACTGGAACTATCCTATCCTATCCTATCCTATCCTATCCTATCCTATCCTATCCTATTCCATTCTCATCGCTACATTCCCAGGAAGACTTTTCCTTGATTAAGAGTAAGCCTCAGATAAAGATTTTTAGAACTGTGGCAACTGTTATAAAATTACTATGCCCCTTATAACTTGTTTGCGTATCTTGTATTTATCACGCAAATTGTGCTGTAGGGCATTGGTCTATCACCGGGCTTGTAGCATGTATGAAAAGCTTCAATAGAGTTAACATTTAATGTTGAATATGTTTTGTAAAATATGTAACAGTTATATCACAGAATCTTACCTGTATATCCAGAATGAAGGTAAACCTTAAGATAAATGTAAAGATATCAGAGATCAGACATATATATATTCTTCCTTTTTTTTTTTTTTTTTTTTTTGAACACAGGAAAGTTATCAGGTGTTTCCAGCAACAAGATTATGTGAATCTGAATATGTGAAAATTGTGATGAAGACTGTCATATATTTTACATTTTGGAGATGATGTAGAACTTTTATTTACAAGGTGAGAGGGAATAATAAACATATTCCAGTTATTTACTTTTTTTTTTTTTTTCTCCCCAGCTACCACGTAGAGCCTTTTTTTACTTACACAGCTGTCCTGGTTTTGTTAAAAACAAGACCAGTTTCTCTTTTAGTGAATTTTCCTTTCAGCTAAGTTCTTCTAAGTAACAGCACTTTTCTGAAGCTGGCTAGATGTTTTTCTAAACAGAAGCAATGGTATGCAAGGTCACTGATAAATTTTGCATGTCCCATAAGCAAGAGGGGTGTATTTGCAAGGAGGGGCAGACACAACAGGTGACTAAAACTGACCAACTAAGTATTCCATCCCATTCATGTCATACACCCTATAAAAGTGGGAGATCACGAGGGTTTCGCTCTCTTCAACTATGGCCGACATCTGAAGAGGACCCTGCCTGCTGTTACTGCAATCCAAGACCTGGTTCCAATGAATCCTGAATTCAGTCCCAGTTTGCTGCAGAGTCCAACCCAGTACTTTCGGGTGCCTGCCCTGCAACTACAGGAGCAGTGCAGAGCTGGAAAATTCGAGATTGGCCTTGTATATTTTGTATTATTTTCTCTATTTTATTAGTAGCATTAGTAAAGCATTTTTTTTTTTTTTCGAACTTGCAAGTTTTCTCTCTCTTTTCTTCCTATTGCCTTTCTTTGGTGGGGAGGGCTGGGGAAAGGGGAGGTGGTTGTCAGAGAGCATCTGCCATGGTTTATTGTCGCCCTGCAATTAAGTGGTGGCAACAGCTAAATGTCAACTTTTATGACAAAGGAAAAAATTAAAAGGAAGATCCATGTGAATACTGCAAGGCTAACAGCACTTAAATATATGAACTTATATTGTCCATGAGAACAGCATTATTGGGAAAATACTGGCAATTTTGTTAGTTTCACAAATGAATCTGGAATATAATGCTTTTTTCAATGAACCAATCTATGTTAACATGTAAGAGAGAGCTGAAGAATATATATCTTTATTTTAGTATTTCACACTTGTAAAGACAAACAGCTTTTGACTACTGATTTTAATGAATCATGGAATAATTTTAGCTCACTTACTTTGTTTGCACAATATCACACTTGGAGTGGGAAAAATATGAGTTTGTCTCATTTGCTTGTTTGAACTTCACATTCAGAGTTCTGTAAAAAGACCTTGTAGCTCTATTGATTTTCTCTTACTCAGGCCTCTAAGGTACGATATGTATACCCAGTAAAACCTAAGAATAAGCCGTTTCAAAGAGTCCATAAACTGGGAATCCAAAAACTGAAGATCCTTCAGTAGTTAATTTTTAAATTTGTGTTTTGCAAGTGATTACAACTGTCAATCCAGTTGTACATAAGAACACTCAAAAAATATTAAGGTTTTTATATGATGCCCCATTCACAGAATCAAAGAATGGTTGAAACTGTAAGAGACCTCTGTCAGTCATCTTGTACAACCCGTCCACTCAAAAGAGGAGCACTGGAAGGTGCTACCTTTGCTCAGTGCCCACAGCTGCTGCTCTCCCCCACAGCAAAACTCAAAGAGCAAGCCAAAGGTCCTGCTGGAGCCTGCACACCTTGCGTGTTCATGCAGAGGAGCCCTGGACAAAGTGAGGGGGAAGAAAAGCTGCAGCTGCTGAAGAGCAGAGAGGTCCTGGGCAGTTACAGCTGCTCCTTGGTGACTTTGTACAGCTGTCAGGGGCTGTTCTCCAACAGCCACCCAGCTAGGAAAGCTGATGCCATTTCAGTGGGGGAAAGCCTGCTCCGCAGGACACTTGCCACCTTCTTGTGGCCTTGCGAGTGGGTTTTCAACTCAGACTTGTCAGGTCCTGTAAGGAGAGGCTGGTACCTGCAGCACAAAGACCCAGTAATGGACAGCCCAGCAATGCAGCGGGGGAGCTCTGCTGAGCTCCTTGGTGTCAATGGAATGCCCCAATTTGACTCCTCCAAGGGCTTCTCTCATGGGAGAAGGAACTGCCCCTTGTCACTGGAGGGAAAGCCTCAGATAGAGATCATGGAATATTTAAGGCTGGAAGGGACCTCTGAAGGTCCCCATGTTCAAGGTTGCAAGTTGGGGTAAGCATGTTCACATAATGCAGGTTGTCCAGGACCCTGTCCAGACAGCTTTTGTAGGTCTCCAAGGACAGAGATTCCACCAGCTCTCTGGGCAATCTCTTGCTGTGCTCTGTCACTTTCACATTAAAAGAGTATCTCCTCATATTAAGGAGAAACCTCCCTTGTTTCAGTTTGTGGTCATTGCCTCTTGCCCTTTTTTATGGAAGCGCCCCAAAAAATCAATTTAGGCAGGCGATAACCTCCAAAAAGACTTTATTCTGAGGAGAACTGTCTAGCAAAGAACCAACAAGAAACACGGTTCATCCAAAGTTGTTCAGCACTCTGACAACATTACATCACACAGGTTTGGATACCAGTTAGGAATTCAGTTACTACACAGCTGATTCAGACTCAAGGGTTCTCAAAACTTTAGAATGATGATTCAAAATGTACATCTACCCCTTCACAAAGAGGCACAAGTCTCAAGAGTACCCAGAAAATAGAAATGCTTACCAAGAAGGGAAGGTGAGGAAATTTTTTTAGATGGTGTCCCAGTTTAAGGAGGAGAATGTTCCACTGCAGATCCACTGCTCTGAGGAAGACGAACTGTCCTGGTTTTGTTAAAAACAAGACCAGCTCTCTTTTAGTGATTTTTCCTTTCAGCTAAGTTCTTCTAAATGCCTTCTAAGTAACTACACTTTTCTGAATTTTTGCCTGCATGTTTTTCAGACACTGTGCTCAAAACTGATAAGAGTGACCAATTGAATGCTGAAGAAGCTCATGTTTAGATTTATTGCTATGGCAGCTAAGAATTCTAGTAACATCCAATAATTAAGAGGGGCATGTTTGCCAGGAGGGGTGGACAGAAAGGTGACTAAAACTGACCAGCTGAGTATTCCATCCCATAATCATCACACCCCCTATATAATATGGGACCACAAGGGTCTCGTCCCTCTTCAGCCATGGCTGGCATCTTAAGAGGACCCTGTTTGTCTGCCTGTGATCTACAGGCCTCAGGCCCTGCATCCCTGAAATCCAGTTTCTGGTTTGCTGTGAAGTCCCGCCCATGACTTCTGGGTACCAGCCCTGCGGCTGCTGGAGCAGCCAGGTCCCAGCTCCACCACCACTGGAGTGACGCCAACTCCATATCAGGCATTCAAGATTGGTTTTGTGTATTTTGTATATATTCTCTATTAGTAGTATTAGTAAAGCCGTTAAAGCCCTTCCAACTTGAAGTCTAAGTCTCCCTACCTTCTTATCTTCATTATTGTCTTTCCAATCTAAGGAAAGGGAGGTTAAGGGGGTAACAGGAAGCATCTGCTATGGTTTATTGTGACCTTGCTTTAAAACTTGACACCAACTCAAAGGAGGTCTCTGGCAAGCTTCATTTACACCCCAGTTGAATATGACCTGTGGTCATTTATGGGAGTGTTCTAGAAACATCTCTCGCCAAGGTTTTTCATTGGTCAGGGGCCCTATCTGTCAACCAAGGGGCATAGTGGTCTATCAGTCTAGAAATTTATAGTGCTTTTGAGGTGGTGGAGTGGGGAAGTGCACCTGCCACACCATCACTGGGTGCCTCAGCAAAGAGCCTGTCTCTGTCTTCTGTACAGGCTTCCTTCAGGTATTTGGAAACCTTGATATTTGGAAGCCTTGATGAGATCCCTCCCTGAGACTTCTCTTCTCCAGGCTAGACAGTTGCTGCTTTCCCAGTCTTTCCTCCTGTAGGAGATGATCCAGTCCCTTCATCATCTGAATGGTCCTTTGTTAGACTCTCTCTGGAAGCTCCTTGTCTCTCCTGAAGTAGGGAGCCCTGAACTGAACACAGTAAGTACTCCAGCAGTGGTTTCACCAGGGCTGAGGAGATGGAAAGGATCACCTCCCTCAACAGCCTAGCAAGACTTCATATGCAGCTCAGCATATCTCTGGCACTCTGCCATATGGGCACAGTGCTGACTCTTGTTCAACCTGCTGTCTGCCACCCCTCCACGTTCATTTCTGCAGAGGTGTTTTCCAACTGTTTGCCTGCCAGCCTACACTACCGAAGGGGTTTGTTCCTCTCTAGTGGGAGGACTTTGCACTTTTCTTTGTTAAACTTGATGAGCTTTCTGTCAGTCTGTTTCTCCAGCCTGTTGACATCCTGCTGGATGGCAGCATGACCTCTATCAAGACTTCGTGCCATTGATCACCACCTTCTGGACCTGACTGTTCAGCCAATTTCCAATCCAATTTCCAATCACTGTCTGCTCATCCAACCAATACTTCAACAGCTCCTCTGTGAGGATTGTATGGGAGACACTGTCACAAGCCTCACTGAAGTCTAGGTGGAAAATACCTACTTCCCTCCCTTTCTCTACCAAGCCAATCATTTAATCATAAAAGATTATGACACAATTATGCAATGGTCGAGGTTGGAAGGGACCTCAGGAGGTCATCTGGTCCAAACCTCCTGATGGGGGAGGAGGTGATATCAGGCTTGCCCACAACATGCTGTGGAAGATGACACCAAGCATAGAGGGGCAGGGTGAAGTGGGCTTTAAACTGATGAACTAGAGCAGTGGAGTCCAAAGTGGCATTATTCACACCATCACATCCAGCTGGGGAATAAGCCAGGCCTAAGAGAGCAGCAACAAATGTATATTCCTTAGCTGCCTCCCAAGATGAGAACCAGAAGGCCAAGCACCTCAAGAGTACATATGGCTGTGGTGGATACTTCTGCACCCTTTATGAGAAACCCACATGCTTGATAACTTCTCTGAAGTGTCTATACACCAATGCACATAGCATGGAGAATAAACAGGAAGAATTAGAGATCTATGAGTGTTCACAGGGCCGTGATCTCATCACTATTATGGAGACATGGTGGGACAGCTCACATGACTGGAATGTTGTCATGGAAGGCTATGTACTGTTTAGGAAAGGAGTGAATTAGCTTTCCTAATTTCATCCTTGGATGAAGCTTCCAGATGCCTCCCAGGCTACCTGTCATTGTTTCCACCCTCTGTATGCTTTTTGTGTCTGAGTTTGTCCAGGAGCTCCTTGTTCATTCGTGCAGTCCTCCTAGCATTTTTGCCTGACTTCATATTCATTGGGATGGATTGCTTTTGAGCTTGTGAGTTTTGAATATTAACTAGCTTTCTTGGAACCCTCTTCCATCCATGACCTCATTCTAGGAGACTCTACCAAGCAGATCCCCAAAGAGATCAAAGTCTGTTCTACTCAAGTTAAGTGTTGTGAGTTTGCTTTTCACCCTCCTCCCTGTCCTCAGGTCCTGAACTCCACCATTTTGTGGTTCCTGCAGCCAAGGCTGCCTTTGACCTTCACATTCCCAATGAGCCCATTCTGTTTTGTGAGCATGAGGTCCAGCAGAACACCTGTCCTTGTTAGGTCTTCTATCATTTGGAGAAGGAATCACCGGCGCAATCGAGGAGCCTCCTGGTTTATAATATTGCCCTGTTATCTTGTTCCCTCAGCAGTGAAGCAGTGGTTGAAGTCCTGTGACAGATGCACCTGCCCCAATAAGGACCAAGGCTTTCAACATGGCAACTACTGGCTCTTTCGTGCCCTTATTTTCATGCCCCACCCTGGCAGCTGTCATGTATGCACCTTAGTCAGGTGCTGACCATCATATACACACTGGGATACAGTGACCTCAGTCATGCAAACCTTGGTCAGGGAAGTAAGACAGGTTCAACCCCTTGGTCAACAGACAGTGTTCCCAGCCAACAGGGCACCTCAGCTCAGAGAAGCTTCTTGACAGTGCCCAAATGTGACCAGAGCTCAGATCTGAGCAGTGTATAAATGGGGCCTCTGCTGGAGACTCCCTTTGAGTGTTTTTACTTGGTGCAGCAGGACTGTGATCAGAACGTCCCCCCTTAGATAAGGACATCATCTAAATAAAGCTCCCAGGACTGAGTGTCCTCATCTCGCCATGTGGTGTGATTGTATGTTCTGAGTATATTCTTGAATGAGCCCTCACCCTCTCTCACCACACCCAAGTGAGTGACTATTTCTTCTGGGTACTTTGGAGAGTGTTTCCCCTTTGTGAATGAGTGTGTGCACTCTTTGTGTAATAATTCATTTGTGTCATTGTGTAGTAATAATACACTGACTGGTACTATGAACTTGTAGTGGTGTGTTAAATGTTAGAGGGGTGATCATTGGTTACAGATTGTCCCTGTTTTTCATTGGTGTCTGTTGTTTGCTGTGTCATTGGGAAATAAAATTGTTTTTGATTTTACCCTTGGTTTGGATTAGTTCTGGTGTACCTCCATGACAATTCCCTAGGAGAACTAGGGCCTGTGAATATGAGGCTACTCCAGTGTGCCTGCAGAGGGCCTGATTCACTTGTTCTTCCTGGTCAGAAGACCTATAGCAGACACCTGCTATAATGTCACCTGTCCTCTCTTTAATGCTAACCCGTAAGCTCTCATTTGATTTTTCGTACATCCCCAGGCAGACCTTTATGTACTCTAGCTGCTCTCTCACATAAATGGCAACTCCTGCTTGTCTTCCCATCCTGTCCTTCCTAACAAGCTTGTATCGCTCCATTGCAAGACTCTAGTCATGGGAGCCATTCCAGTACATCTTTGTGACCCTAATAAGACTGTTGCCCAGAAACTGCAGGTAGTCTTTAATTTGTCATGTTTATTCTCCATACTGCATGCATTAGTATACTGATACTTTAGAGAGGCACCCCAGAATATTAAGTGCCCGGAGAAGGTTTGGGGGATTTCTCCATAATGGTGCCTTGTAGGCACTTCCTTGTTAACATGCAAAAAGTTCCATTTTGTTTATTTTGTGATCCTTTTTTGTCACATCACCCCATGCCCTTTGCTTAGCAATCCTGCTGGTTGCTCCCTCACAGGACTGCTGATTACTCTTTCTCTCCCCCACCATTCTCTAGTTTAAAGTCATTTACCTTGCTCAGTGAGGTGAATCCCATTTCTCCCAAGCAGACACTGCTCTGCAAACAAGGTTCCATGGCCATACAATCCCAAGTCCTGTCACCAACACCAATTCTGTGTCCAGTTATTGATTTGTTCCACTAGTGCCCTTCTTCTCAGGACAGTCAAGCATGATCGTGGTTATAACATTGATAAATAAAGAGTTTGGACTTCTTCAGAGTACTAGGTGGTACACTAAAATTGCCATTTGTTGTCATATGAGATTCATGTATTTTGTGTACTATGGAAGATACTTTATTTGGAAGTGCCTTTAAGACTTGGGGCTGGAAGAGGTAATCCTTAGGTATGCTTTCTGCCTTGTTATGGACAGTTCTGGTGCTGTTGCATCTTTTGTGCCCTCTTGAGAGTTCTGTGTATATTTTAAAATAGCACTCTACGTGTCAAATATAAATCTTACAATAAAACTTTTTAAACATCGGTCAGCTCTCTGAGGAGAAAGGGAAATCACATGAAATGTTTTCCTTTTTTCCCAACAGTAGATTTGAAGGCAATAGGGAATATTTCTTCTTTCTGCTATAATCTGTGTAAGAAAAATGGTTGCCCACTCTGCTCTTCATGGTCCTTTTGTTGCTAAAGCATCAAATTCTGAATCATTCTAAGCATGATGTGGTGTGAACGGTTTTGGAAAGAAGCTATGGGCTGTGTTTGGTCTGTGTGGACTGTGTTCATTGACTTTAAATGCACCATTGTAAAAATCGAATTTGCCTCAGCAGCTGTGTAGTGTTAGCTCTTCAGCACTTGGTGAATAGCTTAATTTGATCAATAAAGCCTGAAAATGAAAGGGACTTATTCAGCATATACTGCCACATTTAAAGTTAAATAAAGACTGAGTTCATCTTTAACTGCTACTGTGTAGGGAAAAGGGTGATTACATTAAAAGTAAGATAAATACATACCATAACTTTGACTTATTTGATGGCTTCTACAGTATTAGATATATAGCTAAGACTATGCTGAGAAGACTTTCCTTAAAACTTGTTCTATCCTTGTCCTGCCTTTTTCATAAATAGTACATACCTGTATGCATGCATGCATGTATAAATGCACATACTTGTTAAAAAAAGCTAGGAAAGAAGGTGGGCCCTTCTTTCCTCATTGTAATTCTCCAGTTCCTTTTTAGTCCCAGTTTTCACTGGTAAGGTTTATCCACCTGCCTTCTGGGCCCCTAGGCCTACTAACAGAATCTGTGTGAGTGAAGCAAGTTAGGGATTGCTAAAGTCAATTAGAGATAGGGAACTCCATGGGATAAGATGGGAAACATCCAAATGTGATGAAGGAGCTAGCTGATGTTGTTGTGAGATGGCTTTCTGTCACTTTTAAAAGGATCAAACACTTTGAAGGGAAGTTCCTGATGACTGGAAGAAGGCACATGTTGCAACCACCTTCAAGACAGGCAAGAGGTAGGATCCAGGCAACTACAGGCAACCTGGAAAGGTTAAAGAGCAGATTCTCTTGTATGATATTTCTGAATACTTGAGAATCAAGAAGGCTGTTGTCATATGCCAGCATGGGTTTACCAATGGTAAATAATGGCTGAACAATCTGACTGTGTTCTGTGGTGATGTTACTGACACTGGGAACAAAGCAATAAGTGTTGTATACTTCGACTTTATTAAGACTTTTGACAGTTTCCCATTCTCATTATCACCAACTTGGTAACATACGATTGGATTAAGTGAATGATAGGTGATCAGAAAATTGTTTGGACTGCTGAACTCAAAGAGTCAATACCGGTGGCACAAAGTCCAGTTGGCAGCCAGTAACTAGTGGCATCCCTCAAGGATCAGTATTGTGAACAAAGCTGTTTAATGTCTTCATTTACATCTTGGATGATAAGATAGAGTACATCCTCAGCAAGTTTGTGGACAAAACCAAATTGACTTCATTGGTCAGTACACTGGAGAGCAGGGTCCATACTCAAAGAAAACTGGACCAGGCCGGAGAGATGGACTGGCAGGCATTTCATGGAGTTGAACAAATGCCAAATCCTGCATCTGGGATGCAATCATGCCATGCAACAACACAGGCTGAGGACCCGTTGGTGGGGAAACAGCTCTACAGAGAGGACCTGGAGGTCCTACGGGGCAATAAGTTGAACATTAGTCAGAGAGGCCACTTGCATGCTCAGCTATATTAGAAAAGTGCAGCCAACAGGTCTGGGGAAGTGATCTTCTATTTGGCACTCGTGAGACTATGTCTACAATACTGTATCTAGTTTTGAACCCCCAGTACAAGAAGAATATTGACATACTCAAATGAGTCCAGTAGAGACCACAAAGATGGTCAGGGTGTTCAAGCAGACAACATAGGAAAAGAGGCTTAGGGAATGGAGTCGGTTCAGCTCAGAGAAGAGAAAGCAAAGGGGAGACCTTATTGCTGTCTCACAGGTATGTAATGTAAGGATAGAGAGAAGATGTGGCCAGACTCTTCTTGGAGGTGCATGCTGGTAGGAGGAGAGGTAACAGACAGCAGTTGGACTGTGGATATTTTTTTTTTTTTCCCATAAGGATGACCAAATCTGGAACAGACAGATAGGGACGGTGTGGAATATCTGTCCCTGGGGGTGTTCAGGACTCCCCTAGACATGCCCTTGAGCAGCCTGATCCAATTAGATTTCCTTTGTGAGAGACCACCTCTGGAGGTCTCTTCCAGACTAAATTATTATGTGATTCTACAGATATCACTGAAATTCATATTTTCAAGTGTTTAGCTGGGCAAAAATTGGTCTCTGCTAAAAAATTCCAAACCAATATGTATATCCATAGCATACATCTGAAAACACTCGTGTTAAAGAACATACAACCCATCATTTAAAAAAATGGAAGACTCAGTGGTAAGTATACAAATTGAAAACATCCAGAAGGATTTAATGTACTATACTAGCACTAGCTCAGCTCCATTATATAATTTCTGTTCCTTACATTTCCCCTAAATTGATTTTTTTTTTTTTTTTAGATAAACAACACATGCCTGCTGCCAATGTTCTAAGTAGATATGTGGAACACTTATTAACCGTTTGAGACTAAATAATTTTTCTATTAATTACTAGACCATTTTCTCTACAACACTTCTCAAAAGTGTTCCCTGTCCTATGTATACATGTATAATCACATGTATCTTCTAAAGACCAGCAATTATCCCCATTTCATAACTTCTTGGTACTTTTGAATTTGGATTATAATAAGACAATATACTTTATTCAGCAGATTTGTTTTAATCTAATTACATAGGTGAATAAAAATTGCTGCATGCTGTTGCATCTAATGTAAGTTATCTATTATTCACACCACATTTACTTTTAATATTCATGCAGATTCCCTTTGACATAACCTACTGTGTCACAGTTAATCCAATAAAGATAAAATATAGCTCAGCAAAACACCAGTCGATTCCAGCATTCTGGTAATTATTAAAGACTGTTTCACACTGGTTCCTTCAATCAATGCATTTCCCCTTGGATGTGATAGTGTTCCTCTTTGAAGCTTTCAATCCTCCCAGTGGATTCAGGGGAACATTCAGGCATTTTTTAAAGTCTCTGGGTCTCTGAGGCAGTTCAAAGAGCACAACAAGCCATCACTGGTTTATCCTCAAAGGCTGACACTGTCTGTTTGATGTATGGTGACTTAAAAAGTCATCTCTAGCAAAGCATGTGTTTGCTACCAGTCTATTGAATCAGCCATTTATCAGCTAATCTGTATGCACCCAGCATGCCTGCTAAGAGATCCAAGGACAGAACATAGTCTCCTCCTGGACCTACTGTTGATTTGATTTCCCTCTCTTAATTTTGTAGTGGTTTTGGTGTCCAGGTATTGAAGAAAGCTTTTACCTTATAATGGAAACGTGTATGCAGTATTCTTGTGGTTGTGAGTTTTTGTGTGAGAGCTGAGATTTTTCAGTGATGTAGTTCCAGCAGGACTTGCCATTTGCTTGATCCTCAGTAGTATGCCACCCTTGCCTGCCAGGGTTCATAAGACACATATGGTGCTGTAAATATTTTCTTTATACATTTTAACTGTAGAGCTGCCAAGGTTGAGGCAGTAACATCCAAGTATGAGTGATTTTATAATTAAGATCATCAGCAGTGTTTCACTTTTTTGTTGGTCAGTTATTGATCATTACTGGCTTTTGCCACTTCATGAGGGAGTATTTTAAATGCATTCTATATTCTACTATGTACCACAATCTGGAAGAGATAAACTAGTAACAGTTATAATATGGTGCATGTTCCTCATGGTAATGTTCCTAGGTAGTTGTTGCTAGAGCTGAGAGGGAACTCAAGATTTGTCCTATCACACAAACCCAAACATATTAAAAAATTCTCTACCTAAGGAAGAACTTGATTTATTTGTTGATAAGTGGCTATTTCCCTCTTGAAACAGTGGTGGTGGTGGTGATTCTGTCCTCCACCATAGCTTCTAACATTCCTTGCAGGTACAAGAAAGACGAACATCTGTGAACCCTGTCAGCTTGTCACAGACCAGCAGTCTAATTCTTGATGATGATATGTATTGGCCATTTCTGTGATCACATAAGGGCAGAAACAGTTTCCTTGTAGCTTTTTCTGCAAGCTTTCTTTTGGAAGAAGTGTGTCTGAAGTCAGTGAACCATATTATGATACCGACTTAGACTATATTTCCTTTCACTTTTGCCCTGCAGCAGAGCCAGTGACACATAATGTATATGATGGCCAGACTGGATATGAAGGACAACATGGTGTGATCTTCTGATATACATTCAGCTTAATGTTTTTTGGAAATGCTATCTGCATGGCTGCCAGGTAAAAACTCGCCTTTACACTTGTCCAGATACTGAGGAGGATGGGAAAGTGGTGTCTCTATCTCTGTTATTCCACTCCTGGTGGTGCCACTGGAACATTTATGACATTTTTAAACCTGTTTGGACTTTCATTGTAGACATACTTTGCAACTCTTAATATGTTATAAATGTGAGCTTTGGTCTGACTTTACTGTAGGACATGCCTCTCAGTTACAATTATCTCCCTAAAACAAATAAGATTCTGAATTACATTGCAAAATATGGTAAGGTGTCTGAACATCAGTCTCTTTCCTTGCTTGCTTTTAACATCACCTGGTTTGCCTCAAAATTTTGTTCATATGAACTAAAAAACTTTGCTCTCAAGTTATTAGTGTTGCCAAATCTATTACTGCTTCTACTATTAATCTATCTGGTGATAAAATGCCTGAAAGCACTTTTCTGAATTATGCTATTAATATTACTTGCACACAAGGTGGGGAAAGTCTACCTGGAACAACACAAAATGCTATTGGATGGTTCCACTGTAAAAGACTGTACAGGTTCATGAAGAAAATACCTGAACAGTCAAGAAGACATCATGCGCCATATGCTTCATGGAGAATGCAAAACTGGTGTATGTGACAAAAGAAAAGTATATTAAACAGTTTCATGAAACTTTTTTTTAAAAAAATGTTGAGCTTTTTTTCCTATGAATTTCTGCTTTTTAATTTTTTTTTTTTTCCTTTCTTAATTTCCTTTCTAATTTTACTGACTTTCCACTTTCCACAGATACAAAGATATAAGGCTACTCAGTAGTATTCAGGAGATTTGGGCTTCTGAAATCAGCAGTTCTAGGCAAGTGGGGCTACCAGGATAAATTTTGTAATTCCTTGAAAAATGTAAACTTTGCTGCTCAGTAGGACTGAATCACCAACATCACTGCAAGCACACATGCCATTTACAAACCTCCCATGTGGACTGCCTTGACTAAATTAAAGAAAACAAATGAGCTTGCTGAACTGCCACTCTGGGGCTAGGGAATCGTAAAGCTGAGTATTTATACTATCTCATGCCCTCTGTGGAGTGACACAGAGAAGATTTGTAATGTATATTCATATATAGAGTGCACTTCAAAGCTTTTGAGTATCTAGCTAAAACCACTCTCTGGACTTAAAAATTTCACTCTCCTATCTATTATTTCTGAGGAAAAAATTCAGAATTCTGTAGAAGTGTTTCTTTTTTCTTCCTCTCCCACCATCTCGACATTTAATCTCCTTAGTTGAGGGACAAGCAACCTTAAAATTCATCACCTGCTGATACCTCTCTCAAGTCTGATCCAGAGTTACTGCTCTGGTCTGCTGCCTGTTTCTAGAGCCCATCCTCTGCAGCATTTGTCTGTCAGTCTAGAAGATGTACCTTAGAAAGCTGGGTTTGCATAGGGAGATAAAGCAAATTTGTAGTAAAGCAGGAAAGAACTGAGAGTTAAGTCAGCAGTAGAGCCTAAAGGGATGCTGATTTAGCTAGCTGGCTGTCAGGGACTTGATCATGGAATGGTTGGGGGAACTGCATGAGCACCAAGAAAAACCCAGCCAGGTGACAAAATCCCACAACTCTGTTTTCGTATAGCTTAGGTACAACCACCACATGCCACAGATGGATTTCAAAGCACCTTGTCTACCATTTTTGCATAATTTAAGCCCACTTTATGAATATTAACTGTTGAGTCAATCCATGTCTTCCTTATATTTTACTGTACTACTGTTTCTGTTTACACAAACAGAAAAATGTTTTCACGCATACTAACTCGATCTTAAACTTCTGCTTAATACAGTAAATATTTATGGACATTTAGTTTATACTAGTTTTGTTTCTTCCTTTCTTCCTAAGTTTACATAACTTTTAGAATTAAATGTAGAGTAAGGTAGCAGAAAATCTTTCAAATCCCTCCTTCCTAAGGGACTAAAGATAAAAGTACATATGCTGGCTTTATAGAGATTTTTTTATCAGCTCCTGAAGTTTCTACAAAGGCTTGTTGCTGACCAGGAAACTAGGTCATGCAATTGTTCTTCAATAAAGATGATCTTTTGATGTGTCTCAGTAGCAGCCTTTCTTTAACAGGAGTCCTGCGGTTTGAGCTCTTCACAAATCAAGCTTCATGCTATAGGTATTTTTTTTTTTTTGCTTTAATGAAATCCTTCCATCTGACTTAGGTTTTGTGATTGATGTGTTCTGTTCATGCCATGAGGTTATTCTATGTTGCATTTGTTTAATTATTGAAATACATCTCCTAAGGTTCAGATGTTTACAATGACTTCAGCCTAGTTAACACCTGAGATATATTATAGATAGCCAGGGAGAGGACACTAAACACTAACATTAACAGGCAATGAGTGGTGACAAATAGCCATAAAATTTAGTTCAGAAGCATTTTTAGGAACCTAATTTCTCAAGAGGCCATGATTTTTAAACTTTCTAATACTAAGAAGAAATGAGATACTGTTCTGTTTTGGTAACTGTTTAAACTGACTATTTAGCAAATACACAGTGAAATATGTATAACGCATTTTATCAGGTACTCCTTAGTATAGATATGAACTATGAATCAATGACAGGAACTGTCACTGACTAAGTTACCCTGATATCAAGAGGAGAGGAAGGTAAAGTTGGAAGCCTCTAAGATAAATTTAATTATAAAATCCTTGCGCTTTTAAGAATAATACATGCATGCCACACACACAAATACAAATAAATTATTTACAAATAAGTCTTTTGACTTCATTTCAAATAATCTAATCACTTTGAGGACTCCAATCAAATAAAGGTCCCACTCAAATCCTTCAACCTGGGCAAAAATACATCAATACACAGCTAACCCTGTCTACATCAACATCTTTGAATACATAAGCTTTTATAAAACTCCAGTTATTTATTTTGTTAAAGGAAAAGGCTTTTTCTGTTTGCTATACTGAGC
Source organism: Nesoenas mayeri (assembly GCF_963082525.1). Taxonomy (NCBI): domain Eukaryota; kingdom Metazoa; phylum Chordata; class Aves; order Columbiformes; family Columbidae; genus Nesoenas; species Nesoenas mayeri. Next base: position 24,769,219 of record NC_137542.1, on the reverse strand, counting down.
CTAGAAATTTAAGCATTGTATAGCAACTATCTTGTCATGCTTTTAGCATGTCTACATAAAACACTGTTGAATACATTTATACATCAACAGAAATATTTTATTAAGGTGTATGTCTGCTTTCCTCAAGTTTAAGCTGTTGAATGTCTTGCAAGAACCATAATATATTTGTGGTTGACTATGAATGTGTATAAGATCCACTTCATATTGTCATTGAAGCAAGGACTTAAACTCTTTATCTTTCCACTGGTTTTGTTTAAACTAAATATCAAGGCTTACTTATGTAAATCTAGGGGCAATCCAAGTACAGTCACCTCCTGTTTTGTGTGTTCAGATGGAAAATATCTCCCCCCTTTCAGAAACACCATGGTCCTTGTATAATACATATTGAAGAGAGAATATATTTCTGTATTCCTCTTGATTTGCAAAAATACATGAATTCTTTTTTCTTACCGCAGTTTATTGATTAAGAGCAGTTCTGGGCTCCATTTTGTGCTCTAACTCAGAGTAGGGCAAACTCCAGTCATGAAGAACCCCTGCAACTACTCTGTGCCCCAACGGTCTGATGGGGTCTTGGTTGCCTTGAACTGTCCTGCTCAAGACTGTTCTTGTTCTGCAACCTCAAGCTCTGAGATAGGGAGAGGCCTTCTCAGAGCTAGGAAAAGGTCAGGATGTTGCTGCAGTCAAACAGTGGACATAGAGAGTTGGATCCTAACATGGGGAGAAGCTGTGTGTAAAAAGAGTCATTCCAAGCTACATTGTAAGCACTTGTTTCTGAATCAAGCATACCAAGTGTGATAGTTTTGGCTGGGATAGAGTTAATTTTCTGCACCGTAACTAACATGTTTTGGATTTGTGCTGAAAACAGTGTTGATAATACTGGGATGTTTTAGTTTTTGCTGAGCAGTGCTTACACAGCGTTCAGGCCTTTTCTGCTTCTCACACCACCCCACCAATAAGTGGGCTGGGGGTGCACAAGAAGTTGGGAGGGGACGCAACTTGGACAGCTGACACCAACTGACCAAAGGGATATTCCATACCCTGTGACATAATCCTCACTATATAAAGCTTGGAGAAAAAGAAGGAAGCAGGGAACATTCAGAATGATGGTGTTTGTCTTCCCAAGTCACCATTACACATGATGCAGCCCTGCTGTCCTGGAGATGGCTGAACCTGCCTGCTGCTGAGAAGTAGTGAATGAATTCCTTGTTTTGCTTTGCTTGTGTGCATCACTGTCTTTATCTCAACTCATGAGTTTTCCCACTTTTATTCTTCTGATTCTCACCCCCATTCCACTGGGGAAGGGTGAGTGAATGGCTGTGTGGTGCTGAGCTCCCAGCTCAGGTTAAACCATTACACTAAGGAAACATGCTTTACTGAGGGCCAGATCCAGGTCTATGACTACTTGCAGAGTTAAAAAGATAACTCCTGTATTTTCATGGTTCTGCAAATTCACAAGCTTACTGCTAATAACATTTGGTTAATAGAAAGGAGTCTGGGCCTCTTTAAGACTCCAAAATAATGAGGAAATATTTATAGACAATGAAAAACACACACACACACACAAACAAGCAAAGAAACAAAAAACCTCAAGAGAATAAGTGGGGCAGACCTTCCTTAATTTCTGTTTGTATGACAAATATGGGGTCTCATTAAGTGATAGTCACAGAATCACAGAATCGTAGAATGTTATGGATTGGAAGGGACTGCAAGAGATCATCCAATCCAATCCCCCTGCCAGAGCAGGAGCACTTAGATGAGGCTACACAGGAATGTGTCCTGGTGGATCTTGCATGTCTCCAGAGTAGGAGACTCCATAACCTCTCTCAGCAGCCTGTTCCAGTGCTCTGTCACCCTTACTGAGAAGAAGTTTCTTCTCAAATTTCAGTGGAACCTCCTGTGTTCCAGTTTGCATCCATTACCCCTTGTCCTACTGTTGGCTCCATCCTCGTGACACTCACCCTTTATGTATTTATAAACATTAATAAGGTCACCCCTCGGTCTCCTCTTCTCCAAGCTAAAGAGACTCAGCTCCCTCAGCCTTTCCTCATAAGGGAGGTGCTCCACTCCCTTAGTCATAATTGTTGCCCTGCGCTGGACTCTCTCCAGCAGTTTGCTGTCCTTCTGGAACTGAGGGGCCCAGAACTGGACACAATATTCCAGGTGTGGTCTCACCAGAGCAGAGTAGAGGGGAAGGAGAACCTCTCTTGACCTACTAACCACCCCCCTTCTATTACACCCCAGGATGCCATTGGCCTTCTTGGCCACAAGGGCAAAGTGCTGGCTCACGGTCATCCTATTGTCCACCAGGACCCTCAGGTCCCTTTCCCCTATGCTGCACTCTAATAAGTCATTCCCCAGTCAATAATGGAAGCTGGGGTTGTTACTACCCAGATGCAAGACTCTACACTTTCCCTTGTTATATTTCATTTAATTTTTCCCTGCCCAACTCTCCAGCCTGTCCAGGTCTCGCTGGATGGCAGCACAGCCTTCTGGCATGTCAGCCACTCCTCCTAGCTTGGTGTCATCAGCAAACTTGCTGATAGTACACTCTATTGCCTCGTCCAAATCACAGAATCATTGATGAATATATTGAATAATACTGGCCCCAGTACCCTTGAGGTACTCTACTAGATACAGGTCTCCAATGAGACTCTGCCCCATTGACCACAGCTCTCTGGCTTCTTCCCTTCAGCCAGTTCGCAGTCCACCTCACTAGCCAATTGTTCAGAGTGCACTGCCTCAGTTTAACTGTAAGGATGATGTGGAAGACTGTGTTAAATGCATTCCTGAAGTCAAGGTAGACCACATCCACCGCCCTGCCATCATCTATCCAGCTCATTGTGTCCTCATGAAGGTCAATGAGGTTGGTCAAGCATGACTTCCCCCTGGTGAAGCCATGTTGACTGCCCCTAATGACCCTCTTATACTTGATATGCCTTGAGATGGCACCAAGGATAAGTTGTTCCATCAGTTTCCCAGAGATGGAGGTGAGGCTGACTGGCCTATAGTCACCCGGGTCCTCCTTCTTGCCCTTTTTGAAGACTGGAGTGACATTTGCTTTCCTCCAGTCCTGAGGCACCATTTCCCAAGACTTGGCAAAGAAGATGGAGAGTGGTCCAGGAATGACCTCAGCCAGCTCTCTCAGCACCCACGGGTGCTGTTATTGAGAGCTTGGGCACTAGAAAATGTCACCATCCCTCCTAGATAATAAAAGGAAAAGGGAATCTCCTCAAATATATCTGCAGAAGTGTCACCAGTGCTGTATGATTCCTTTTTTAAGAAGTCCAAGTGGGAACTGCATTAGTCTGATCCCAGCTGGCAAGTAAACCTCCACCCAGTTCCTCATCCATTCCCCACAGTGAGACTGGGAGAGAATAGGAAGGGCAAAACCAAGAAGTGTGGTTCAAGATAGACAATTTAACAAGTGAAGCCAAGTTGTGAATTCAAGCAGAGCAAAATACGGAATTCACTACTTCACACAACTTTTGTGCACCCTCAGTCTAATCACTGCAGACCAGGAAAAAGACCTTGATACTGTGAAAAAAATGTTCAACAATACCTAAAATACTGGTATGTTATCAACCACATGTGTGAGGAAAAGCACATGCTGAAATTATAGTTATGATAATATTGCAGGCTGTGAACATAGCAGAACATAGCAATTTCAGATACAGTTAGGTAAAATATTACATGGGCTCAATGGTGTACAGGAAATGAAACATACAAATTCACTTTGATGGGAGGGAAGACTTCTGGCATTTGACTTCCATCTGCTTTGAAAATTAAGGCTGATAGGAAAGGAAGGAGAAGGAAAAGGTATTGGTCTATTAGAGGGAAGGTCAACAACTAGCAGATTCTGTATCTTAATGGTAAAGTCATGAAAACCTTGTTCACTTGAAGTGATGGCAAGCACATAAGTGTGCTAATAATAGAGGAGAACTAACTTGCACGATGTACTGTAGCTCCTTAGTAAGGTTAACAAACTACATTAACCACTCACTCATCTGTAGCTCATAATTAATCACTCCTTGAAAATTACATTGTATAATAAATGAGGACAGACATGATTCATTAAAACTTCTAATTAATTCTATTTAATACTATTTCATAGTTCATTGGTAAATGCTGAGAGAAGGATTATGTTATAGGATATTTGATGCATTACTGCCAAAGAGGTAAATAGGGCAAACATAATCTAGACTGCAGCATGAATATTTGCAAATGTAAATACCAATTGTTTATTGCTAGTAGTGCTGGATCTATACTTTGTGTCTGTTAACATCTTCATTGCCAATTTAGATTTTCATTGATCTATAAAGCAGCTGTAGAAAAGAATTGTAGGCTCAACACTTTATTCTCTTTAGGCAAGTATACTGCCTTCTCTCCCGTCAAATCTACTAGGAAAATAAGTATAAGAATACCATTTTTGCTTCTGGTAGGACCAAGATTTTTATTAATACCATGGAAATCTGAATATGATATTTTCAACTGAGTGATAAAAATCAAGTGATTAATCCACAGGAATGAAAAAAATCTCCATTTAAGTGCTTTAGAAGGTCAAAATAATGATGAAGACCAATTAGGTAGCACAGCTGTCTGAAAATCGATTTTTGTAGGAAGTCAAAAACCTCAGTTTGGTTTATATGTTTACGTTTCACTTATTTAATGAATCTGAAGTTCCATCATGGTAAAGCTGTATGAATGTGTAACAAAGGTCTGTGATGGATAAACCTGATTCCTAGACACATTTTGGTTTGGGCTGACTGAGGAGCAACAGCTTGAGGTGAATTTGTGAGCTGGAAAGCCGCTGGCTCATGTACAAGGTAGTGAAGGCGTCTTGAAAAATATTGGAAAGAGTGATCTGGAAACCCAAAACTGCAAGATAACCAAAGTACAGAACAAGATACCTGAGCTGAAACAAAGACATCTGTCTTGCCCGTACTGTTTACTAGCAGCCAACTACTTCACTCTGTAAATATTATCATCAGATTGGGCCTAATTGGAACTCTCTCTGAATTGCAGCTGGACTGCATGCCAGGTGACTCTTCCCTTGAGCAGGGATGCCTCTCAAGGTTAGAGATTCTGTACCTGAGACTAAGAGAACCTTACTTACCCAAGATGAAGAAATCTCTTACTCACAGCAGCTCCTCAGTGCAGCATGCTGAATTAATACTGTGGCACATTACTAATCCATGTAGCTACTCAATATTATTATAAACATTATATGGATATTCCATTAGACATAAACCATTTATCAAGGCTGAGACTAAGATTGAATCCAGCTGTACATAGGGTCCAAAAGGAGTTTTGGAAGCAAGGGTCATTTGCTTTGTTTGGATGTTTCTTTAGGCTGCTAAACCCTAAACTTCTCAGAATTGGAAAAAACAGCAGTAAGCTTCCACTCTGGGTTTGCTCTGACATTTTCAAGGAACACAGTACTCTGCTACCATTTCACAAAAATGGACCCCTGGGATCAGTGCTGACCCCAAAAATACAGTGGCAGCATCCTTTGACTATGAGAATTCCAATTATACTGTCACTTTTTGCCTGTTGTTGCACAGAAGAGATGTACTGGATGTAAACACAGATGCCAACGGGCTTCCAACAGATTTTCTGAGAAAGTGTAAATATGTAGATATAACTTATAAGAAAACACCCAACAAAATGTGTGTGAAGGTTACTGCATGAAATCTTTCCATCTCAGCTTACTTGACAGTGCCTTATTTCACCTTGGTTGGTCCTGGTGTAAAATATCCATAGCTTTGCTATCGAGTAAAGATGCAGCTTAACTCTTTATGCAAAGCATCTCTGGTAAACTTCTTGTTAGTCATTTTACATAATTTACAATAAGTTTTTGAGACTTATTTAAATTTCTTTAAGCTTTTATAATTTTCCAGAGATTTAAGCAATTCATAAACTTAAACTACTCAGACTAGTGACCTTAAAATGTCAAAATACCTAATTTCCTCATTAAGGCTTTATTTCACAGTTGCTACGAAGTTTCATTTGTGTGGCAAAAATTCTTAAAATGGTGTTTTTCTCATAAAATTAAATCTATAGAGTATGACAAAAATTGAAAAATATTACTGGCAACTGGTTAAGAAAAAAGTGTTGGTTGATTTGAACAAAATATCTGTTTAGCAAAAAGTCAACCAAGTGAAGAAAATCTCAGTAAAGCAGAAAATAAATGTCATTGTATCCAAGACAATTAAAGTATTTTTATCAATTTTTTATTTAGAGAACAAATAAACAAACAATAATAAAGAAACAGAACCATCTCTACAAACAAAAACCCAACAAAACAAAACAAAACAAAACAAACAAAAAACTCAAACCAATCAAGCCTGACAGCTTAGTCCCCTGTCACCAGAAACCAGTTTTGCATCTTACAAGAGGGTCCATCTTAAATTGATCCAGTAGCAAATTAACTACAAAAGTTTTCCATTCTTTTAACAAAGAGATTGGGCTGGCTGGCACTGGCTCAAGAGCAAGCTTACTGCAATTAATTGTTAAATGCCTGCTATATACTTTGAGTCTAGACCAATGAAAAATGCTCAGGAAAATAATAGAGGAAATCTTAGAAATTAATTCATTAAGGTCAAATAATTTATAATTACAATGATTTATTGCAAGGGAGCTATTAACATGACATATTTATGATGTGTTTTACATTCTTTATTGCTTAATCTCCAGAAATGCAAACATTTTACAAACTTCAGAAAATGTTCTTCTGTAGAGACCTCGTGCACAACATGAAAGTCTAAAATCTCTCCTTTTTGGAGGACTGTGTTAGCTGATAACTCTGCAAAAATAGAAGGGGTCCCAGCTAACACTGCTGGTAGTGAGATGAACCATGATGGCACAATATTATTTCTATAGTTGCCTTCATGCTATTTGTAAATTTGACTTTGGTTTATATGGTAGGATTAAAATGAAACTAAGGCACATGAGGCTGTGAATTCACAGGGCTCCTGCTTTATGGCTAATATTTTTTTTTCTCTGTTTAAATGTGTGAAAATTGCAGTGGTCCATAGAAAAACAGCAAAAGTAAGAAGTTTGATTTTAGTTACTGAATATCTTGTAAACGGTTTTATGCGGTGTAATTTACCCTATTGCATCTGACTGAATGCACCTCACTGCATCTAATTACACCTGACTGCTCTCAGCAGAGTACAAATTTAGTTTAGTACAGATGAACCCTATGGATAAAAAATGACAAGCTAACAAAACAAAGAAGCACCTGTTCTGCAAGAACTTGTGTATATTTGATTTGACTTCCAGATTCCCTATAAACAAGGAAAGGTGTTTATTCTTCAAGACTTCTTTCCACATATGTCTTTCTCACTTGCAATAAAAGCCTGTTCAAATTTATTACTGAAAAAGGAGACCTGAAATATAAACAATGAAATCACTGAATTAGAGAATTAATGGGATGAAGGGTACATTAATGAAACACATTGCTGGGCAGTGTCTTTCATGCTATGCATTTATATAACATGAAAATGAACCACAAGAAATAAAATAAGCCACACATTTTTATTGATTTCATGTGTTTATTAATTTAAAGTGAGGAACTACAGAATATGTCTGTGTATTGAAGACATGGATTCTGCAAAGTTCAAATAGTGTACGTGTTCTTTTTTCATCAATTAATTCAGCTGTAACTTCTAATGGTAATATTTATTTTTGCTTGTATTATTTCGTGTTCTCAAAGTGATATAGATGGATATTGAGTTTCTCTGTCTATTCCTTAATTAGCAAAAATAGCTTATTCACCTTAAAGGGGGATGCATAGCTCTTCAGTTTCATTAGCAGTTTAGTCTTGTATAACTCATTGCTGTGAGCAAAATAAATTATTCCATTCTGCGCAGCATCTCTAGATATTCATTAGTGGCTTGAGTGCAGCGACACAGTGCATTAGATCAGAAAACAGCTCCAGATGAAAATTAAGTCTAGGAAAAAGAGTCTTTGTTGTCAGACAGATCATCTTTCTGATATGGTCTGTCATGCAGCTGCCCAATTGCTAGTGAAGGCATAAGAAAGAAATGGAAAAGAAGGGCCTTTTGGAAGTGTGTGCATACTGTTTCTACTGCTTTCAGTGACACTTGTGTTATATTAAGTGAGAATATAGACCACAGATGAAAGCTAAAATCTTCAAAGGGTTTTAGTTCTTGGCTATCAGTGATTCAGCTTTCCACGTACTTGACTTTCTGAATTAGGATCTCAGGAACTTTGCGATGATCTATTGCAAAATAAGCTCAGTGTAAAACACTCTGGTGGGAGATCTAAATTCCAAGACTTACATCTGCTTAATCTACCAAACAGCACAATGTCTTCAAAATGTCAGTTTTTTTCACCCATGAACAGTATCTGTGTCCTGTTCAGCCACTTATGTTCTTTATAGATTATAAATGGGCACTGGTAAGTTTTTCTCCCAAATGGAGGTTAACAATCTTCATACTGAAAATTTTTTACACTAAGTAACTTAATAGAAACTTGACAATGTTTAGCAATGGGAGGTTCCTTGTTTTTCTCTCTGATTCCTTTCACTTCAATTCCCATGCTCAATTCAGTTCCCATGACACTGCTGGTGGGCCCTTGGTGAACAGGGAAGAGCATGACATGTTACAGTGTTAAGGTCTTAGAGAAAAAAACACTCCTCCAAACATACCTTTTTGTGAGAAAAATCCCTCTAAAATAGCAAATAAGTGGAATAAATTTCACTGAACAATGTCTTGAAGAATTTGTATGACTATCATACAGCTGCTGTATGATATACTTCTTTGATAAGGATTCTGAGGCAGATGAGCATCTTGCTGCCAAAGAGTTCCCTTACAGATTATGTATTTGTCCACATGACGACTGTACTGTGTGGCCACTGGTACACTGAAGACAACTTCAGAAACTCATCCTTCTATATTGAATCTAAGTGACTGGATTTGAGTTGCTCACAGTAATCCGACAAATAATGCACAAGTTTTGTTGTCCTGACATTGACAACATAATCTGCTTGTAAAGCTAAGTGAGTTTCAAAACACATAATACCTTGAAAATAGAACTCTGGGGAACGTAGACATCAGTATAGTTGGCTTGGGATCACATTTTTTATCAGGAAGGAAAATAACACAATAAGCACCCTGTAGGAGGAAGCAAACATTAGATTTATAGACCACATTATGCTTTTCTTTAAGAAAACAGATATAAACAAGGAGTCATTCAATGTTGATGTTGAATAGAACTCTCTTTTCTCCCTGCTCATTGAAGAAATTATTCATTGCTTTAGATAGAATGAGTACAATTCAAAGGATAGTATGAGAGGAAGGACACCATGAACTGTCAGCTGCCTTTTATAGATGACACTTCTGATAAAATAAAGGCACATCAGGTTTACTCAGCAAAACTTAAACTTCTTAGAAAATAATTTATTTTTTGTGTGCGTTTATTAGTCATCCTTCCTGTTACATTGATCTTATTTTAATCAGGTATGAGTGCTGCACTCTGTACTTTGTCCATTCACATGAGTAGAAACAGACATATCACTGAGTTTTAAGACCCTAGACAAAACGTACGAAAAAACCTGGGATGTCTATTTCAAAATCCAGAATAAAGTCCACTTGCTCATTTAAATTATGCAAATGTTTATAAAACACATTTCAAGAGTAGCTTTTGACCAGTGTTCTATGCCTTGAAAATGAAGAATGAGGAATGCAAATAGAAATTGTCTGCATATAATATTAAGGATTAGACTTCTAAAGTCAGTTCAAGGTAAAGAAGTGTACAATTGCCTTTCCTTAAAAATTCTGTAGCCTTTTTTATACTATATCTGATAACAACAGAAACAGAATCATTCACCTGTTAAAGGTAAAACTTATTGCTAAGCAATGCTAGGAAAGTCTGATAAAAGAGTTTTGTCTGTACATAGCAGATATTTTTGAGGATATTGCTGATGATATCACAGGCTTTCTGTAGGATAGCCTCACCAGTTAGCCACCTAATTAAGCAAAATGACTTGTCTGATAAATTAAATCCTGTTAACAACGACCAGATGCTGACAAAGATCACAAGGGATTATACTGAGTAATGATTAGTTAAAAATCGTATTAGTGTTTCCAGAGCTGGCTTTGTCTGCAGCCACAGTCTGAGGAGAACCACGCCTTGTCCCTCCTTGCTTCCAGCTTTGCCTCTATGCCAGTATCTCAGGGCTTACATCCCTTGCTGGTGGTTCAGAAGAGAGATTCAAATTTTGAGAGTTTGCAGATCTATTCTTTCTTAAACTGATGGAAGCATTTTTGCTCAGGGCCACTCAGTAGCTCTGCAGATGTGCATGACTTCTGGCAAGGGCATGATAGGCCACAGTAGTTTACTGGCAATTTGCCAGTGTCTCCTGTTTGGAAAGAGGCTGTTCAGGCTTCCCCTTCAACATATGATAGGTTCTCAGGTGCTGCTCCTGAATCCTTATTTCTCCAGGGCTTCCACCTGTGTCCAAACTGTGCTGTGCTTGCATAGCAGTCTTGCTTTGGGGCTGCACCTGTAGAAACTCACAAGGCTTGAGATCTGGAGCTTTGCTTGCATGGCAGAGATCAAACCAAGTGGTGTGCATTGGCAGGAGGGCCTCGCTCCCTGGGATGAGTGCTCTCACCCAGCCAGTGCATCCCCAGAAGAGCAGAGCAAGGCCTGCCTGCCTGTGAGGCACAGCCATGGGTACTTGTGTTGGAAGCGTCAGGCTGCTGTTGGAGAGGAGGGAAAATGGAGACTGTTGTAACTGGAGAACAAACAGGAACATCTGGGTGTGAAGGCACCAACAGGGACACCTTTCAGGGATGGGGCTGTCAGCATGGGATGTGTCCATGGCAGCTGGGCGATGCTAAAGGCTTTGGGATCCACAGGCTGGTGGCTGCTCAAAGGGCTTGGAAAGCCCCACACTAGTGCTTGGAAAGGGGGAGACTGGGAGAGCATGTGGGAAAGATCTCCTCTAGCAGAAAACCAACAAAAGTTGCTGCTCTCACTGCAGCAAACCATCAGCTATTACTGGTCTGGTTGCAGCAAACCAGCAAGTTAATCAACAATGTTAAACTTATGTTAAGCAAACTCATTGTACACCACAAGAAATTCTCCCCTTCGCTTCCCTGCACTGCTGAGACGGTGTTGGAAAGCATCCACTACAGTGGATAGCTTTTTGGTTTTGTTAAAAAAAAAAAACCAAACCAACCCACCCACTGGAAAGCATCTGGGTGTTTACTGATTGGATGCAAAAGCAGGCAAAATTCTGAGTTTGCAGCACCACTCCACTGATCCACTGATGCATTCATAGCCTGTAGTTGCAAGGCCGGCCAGGCGTTCCCCTGCCCTCAGCCAGGTTCACTCCCGAGAAGTGCTGAGTGTGGGACCCTGCAGGGAAGAGAGACCCCGAGCTGAGCTGGGCCTCTGTGCTCGGTGGCTCCCCACAGGACTTCTGCCAGTGGAGAGGGTGTTGCTGTGGCCAAGCTGTGCGGGTTGTTGTGTCGCTGCAGGGATCTGCTCCAGACCATCTTTCTGACCATGTCCCTCTGGTGGTGGCTGGACAAGGGGACCACATACTCCTTGAATGAGGTTGTCCTCTTGCACCGTGTGGGAGCAGGTCAAAAGGCTGTGTGAAAAATGGGCACCTACCTCTACTTCTGGTCCACTCCTCAATGCAGGCAAAGCAGAACTGGTACATACAAAAGGCCACATGGGCCACATCCTCATTATGTCCCTGGCATTCTGCTTCCTCCTCTGGCTCTGCTTGTGGCAGCTGGTTTGTGCTACCATTCCTCACAGCAGACCTGCTCTCCCCCAGGTCTTCCTCAGTGCCTGACACCATGTCCTGCCAAGAGAGACATGCAAAATGCTGGAGCTTTCTGGCATTGGGAGGTGAAAAGTAAAGAAAAACCCAGAAAGCTGTGGGAGAAGGGAGACAGGGGCCTCCTGAAGGGTCTCCTTGTGGGCTGGAAACCAGGAGCAGCAGCCATACTGTGGGCCTGCGGGCCCCAGGGCCTGCCCTGCATCCCTGTCTTCTCCAGGCAGGCTGTCCATGCTGGACAGAGAGATGCTGGGGTCAGAGAACCATCCTGCCTGGGCACCAGGGCAAAGCAGCATTTGGGTAAGGGTCTTTGGGCAGGGAGAATGTGTGCAGTTCTGGGTGAGAAGAGCTCCTGCTGGGGCTTCGTGGGAGCTGGGAAAGAGCAGAGATGTGGGGCCAGGCCAGGATGTGCCTGTATCTCTGTGCCCCAGTGGAAGTGGGCTGCAGAGACGGAGGGATGGACAGCAAGAGGGGAATCCTGCCTGGATCTCCTTGGCACCTCCCCAGTGCTCAAGACACCTGGGGCAAGACACCTGGGGCGGGCTCTGGTGAGCTGTTGGGGGGCCCTAGGGGAAGAGCTGGAGCACCCAAGCCCTCAAAGTCCCCCAGACACCACCAGGTTAGCACAGTGTACCTGCAGGAAGTGGTCAGGGAAGGTGGAGGAAGTCTCAAGGATCTTCCCCACTGCTGACATCCCTTGACTCTCATCACGCCCATGGACCATGCAGGCACTGACAGGCTCTCCAGCACCAAACAGGCAGGCAGAAGAGGAGCACTGGAAGGTGCTGCCTTTGCTCAGTGCTCACAGCTGCCGCTCTCCCCCACACAAAAGCTCAAAGAGCAAGCCAAAGGTCCTGCTGGAGCCTGCACACCTTGCGTGTTCACCCAAAGGAGCCCTGGACAAAGTGAGGGGGAAGAGAAGCTGCAGCTGCTGAAGAGCAGAGAGGTCCTGGGCAGTTACAGCTGCTCCTTGGTGACTTTGCACAGCTGTCGGGGCTGTTCCCCAATAGCCACCCAGCTAGGAAAGCTGATGCCATTTCCAGTGATGTTGGTGTGGGATTACAATAATTCCACACTGTCAGTAAACAGATTTTTAAGACAGTGACTTAAAAAGATCAGGAAGTGTGTTCTCATGTGGCTAAGTGTGGCAGATACTTGTATTGTTTTCTAGAAGACCACTGATGATTACATGTGTAAGTTTCAAATGTTTCATATAGGAAGAGACTTTATCATTTATAATAATTCCCTGTTGCCTGAAAAATATAATTTATCTCCTAAAAGTTACATTTTTTTCCCAATGTACAATAGAAATGTAGAGAAATGGTCTCTAATCTCACTGAGAAATAAGATGTCTGGTGAAACATCATCAAAACATTCTAAATTTTCCTTTTTCGGTATTGATGGGACACAGGTATTATGATGGATATGTTTTATCTATATGTATAATAGTATTATGATATATTCTGCCTGGAAACTCAGTCCTAGCTAGAGGACGTATGTGTGACGTAGTAACAGAGAGGGTCAGGCTCATTGGTACTGGGTATTCCTCTCATTTGTATGGCATTTGATGGCTGCTCTGGCTTGAATTAAACCATCTGTCTTGTCAGACTGATGAGCCCTGTCAGTCTTGGACATAGCTTTTCACCAAGTCTTTTCTCGTGCTTCTACAGGGTCTGGGGATAAAAGGAAATAGTTTAAGCAATAATAAATATGTATGTGAATTCCTAATAATTTTTTATTAGTTTGAGCAACTGTGGAGGGAAAGTATAGGACCAGATTGCAGAAATAGTGCAGGATTGAATGCAAATCTTAAACATATTTTCCAACTTAAATGATTCTATGATTTTATTAGCAAGCATTGGAACAGGCTGTCCAGGAAAGTGGTTGAGTCACCAACCCTGCAGATACTTAAAGAGGTGTACATCTGACACTTAGGGATATGGTTTAGTGATGGACTTGGCTGTGTTAATTTTATAGAACTCAATGATCTCAAAGGTCTTTTCCAACCTAAATGATTCAGTGACTCCATGAATTCTTTAATTAAGTGTATTAATATATTTTATGAAATGATATCGTAATTCTATTTTTCCATACCATCTCCACATACTAGATGGCAGAAATACTGTCTCCTGGGAATATTTCCATGCTTTGGCTGTGGCACGATTTGGGTCTGACCCCTGTGTCATTTATTTGCTATGACACAAAGCATTTTTATAGCTCTGAACTCCTAAATCAATAACTATGATTTTGATTTCTTTATGTTGTGCATAACCCACTCTTCTTAGTCTGATCAGTAGTGCTTGTGAGAATTCAGTGTGCCCCAAAAATATATTGGTAGAGGTATTTCTTGTCATGCATATATATTCTGCCATTGTAACAAGGATATACTAGCCCAGATGGCAAGTTATCTAAATAGTCATTCTCCCCCTACAAACACTAGTTTGTTGAACATATAGAAGTAGTGGAGAATGACAGTCCCACTCAGTGGTGTCCCTAACCAAACAGCCTGGCAATGTGTCCTGTTAGAAGGCTCAGTCCCCAGTGAAAACTTAGTGAGGATTGACTCCCAGAATGAGCAATGGGAAGAAAGCTGTGTGCATGTTCTTCCTCCTTCCACATCTTGGAGTAAGAGGAAAGCCTTGGAGGACAGGGCTTGGGCTGCTGGGAGGGAGGGGAATGAATATATAAGTAGCAGGGGATCCACAAATATTCAGCTTTTAGAAGCCTCAGTTCCAAGTTATATGAAAACCTAGAGCCCACACTGTTGTAGTTTTTCACAAGATTTTCAGAGAAATAAACATGAATTCCACTTCCTTCTCTCACAGGAACAATGGACTTCTGTGAATAACATCAGTAAGGTGTTTTTGGGGCTTTCTGACCCCTTTCCCATCTGTCATCGCTGGATCTTATAATGGGCTACAAACTTCTGACTTTCAATGTAGGCTGCTGGGCACCTTCTGAAAATACAGAAAGTTCCTGTCAGGTTGAACATCAAAAATTTGAGCATGTAAAAGCAACAGTTACTATAAAAATATTGGACTTCCTATCTAAGATGACTAAGTTTACTGCACATTTCCTGGCAAGCTAGCCATCTTGTTTAAATTGAGGATTAATGGAGCCGTGGTTCTTTTATATTGTTGTCAAACTCTTCTCCTACAGATCACTAATGCTTGAATGTTTTTGTGCTGGTACAAAACAGAACACTCAGAAAAAACTTTGGCACAAATATGTCACCTACATATTATGTATGTGGGTATTTTCTTTAAGATTCTTTTTTCTGCCTTATCAGAACCCCTTTTACACCTACTATAAACTGAACATTTAAACTCACAATGCAGGAAGGAATTTAAATTAGAAAAAAATCAAGATTGTCATATTTTATTTTAAATAGTGTTCCCTATGTAGAGACCAGAGTTAACATAGTAGAAAAAATATTTTTTCTCCTTTTTCCATGCTCTATCCCCCTTCTCTCCCCACCCCTTTATCTATCTATCTATCTATCTATCTATCTGTCTCTCTGTCTGTTTGTTTATTCACTCACTATACCTTCTACTGATGCTCCAAGGAGAGTGAGATGAATGAATCAGGTCACAGAAGATAGTTTTCACAGTTTCTCTGGGAGAGCAAATATGTATAACAGTGGAAATAGTCTTGATTGCTTTCCATTTATTCTTGCAGATAGTAGTTTCTCCCATTGCTTGTTGTAAAGTTTAAAACAACATCAATTTTTAAGGACTTGAAAGTGCTTTTCTATTTAAATTCAAACAAGACAAGCATAATTTTCATTCCACTACTGTATATATTCTTCTTGAGGTACGCTGCATATATAGATACCTACCAAAAATAATAAAATAAAAAAGTGGGGGAGAGAAAAGCTAAGTGATGGAAATGAGTAATTGCTTGGCAGCAAGTCTGCAGGGAGAGGGCTGACACTGTACAGCACATATTTCATGAATAATGAGAGGAGTCTCAGTGCTATGCAATCACTGCCTATTGGGTCAGAAATTTCACATTAGTGGATTCATCAGAGCAGATCGGTGTCTTAGAGACACTCTTTCCTGAGGTAAACATACCTTTTCCTTCACTAATGTGTCATCTCTTAGTTTGGATAGTGGGTATAGAGTAAAGTCTTATGAGACATATTAGAGGGGAATCTGGAATTGGGAGCACTTGAGCTATGATTTTACTAGTTTGTTTATTTATACAAGAAGGAAACTACATAAACAGACATATCTTAAGGTATGTGTAAAGCTCTCAGCTATAATTCAACTTAGTCTAGACAAAAGTATGTGCATTTGTAGTTGAAGAAACTTCTGGTACAGTCTCTGTCCCAGCCTTATTCTCAAAATGAACTTGAGATAGGCCACCTGCTATTAGCACTTTTCCAATTCCACTAAGTTCCTGTTAAGATTTTTTGCATGGCTTGGGTAGTTTTGAGGTTTTTTTTTCCATTTCGGAAAGTTACTGGAAAAGAACCTGTGAGAGATATATCTCCTAGGTGATTCTCTTCAGAAATGTGAACTTACAATCCACTCTAGGCAAGGCTGATAAAAGCTCAGACATGGCAAAATTGTGTGCAATATTAAAAAAAAAAAAAAAAAAAAAGGATCTGTTTAAACACATGGTAATTCATAGCAAAGCTTTTGCTTTATCCTCAAAGAAATGATTTAAAGGGAAAAAAATATAATTCTGCAGGGGAACCCTGTAATTGGAATCACCCTGTTCCTTTTACTTCTAATCTTGGCATATGAAACATGTTGTTCTCAACTGTATGGAAATAATTGATGGGAAGAACCATTTCTGAAAATTTAGGCAGACAATCTGTGGTGCAGTGCTTTGATTATATTAAAAGTCTGTCTTGAAAAAGAGTTTCGGTTATCAGCAATAGTGAAATATTGTTATGTTTTACAGAAGAATGTTTAATAAGAACTAGAATTTCTTGGAAATTTCACTGTTGAAGAGAGTCAACACTGCAATACTGTATTTGTTGTAGCATCCTACAACAAATGCATTATTGTCATAATGAGAACAGCAACAAAACTCAAGGTGTAAGAGCTATTATTTCAATTTCTTCTCCATAAAAAATAGGCATAAAAAGTAAAATTCATGCTCTAAGGATGCTCATTCTTTTTGTTTATTGGGAAGATAATATTATGGAGGGCCAGCCTCCTCTCTTTCAGTTTGCACTCTGTGCAGAAGAGAACTACCTTTTGTGTCTCATGGTAGAAATTAATGTGTCGAGAGAGCACAAACCTATGCAGTACCATAAATAGTGGAGAAGTTCAGGAGGATAACAGCTCAGTCAGAGTTCACTGTAGGGAGCAAGAATGAAACATCAGGGCATATGCTTTCCAGGGGCAATAGGAGCCTATGCTTTACAGCTGTGGAAAAATAATTAAAAAGCAGTCTACAGAGAAAAACTGGAAACAAAATATAACCCTCTATAGAAGGAGGGCCAAAAGCAGCCTCTACATGGGAGGCCTGTTTCTGAAGAGTAGGTCTTGCCCCTAGCATCTCTGAGACTTAAGCTTGTTGATGAGCATAATCTGATGCATATGTATTTATTGTGCCTAGCAATACAGTCTTATAAGTGGGCTTAGCAAGGCCTTGATTGAAGCTAGCAATCAGTTTCCTTCTGCTTACTTTCTCCGTGTAACACAGCCCATCCTAAAATCCTTATGTTCTGATGGAAAGGTCTGAATTATTCATCAGACAGTTAATGGCAAGCGATGAGATCTTTTCATGCTCTAGCCCTGTCAGTAGGTGTTTATTGCTCTGTTTCACCAGCAGTTCTGCTATTACTGTGGTGCCAGAAGAATCCCACATAGAGGCATGACATGTATCAGTAGAGATAGATCTTTAAAGACTCTCTTTTGCCTGGGAGGTCATATGAAGGTTATTATGAACAAATTATTTCTTCATTTCCGCTGACTGAGTAGATAGCCTTAATGATCTGTCACCTAGCAATAGGCTGCCTGTTCAAACATAAAGAATGGCATACTGATGGCTTATAACTAGAATCAGTTCATTTTAGCTATTCTCTTGTCAAGCATGTTTCCAAGATACATATAGTATTCACATATTCATGAGCCTTTGCAGACATTGATGCCATGAGGGGGCCTGTCTGATAATGTGATACAAGTTTGTACTGTGTCCTGAGGCACTTAAAGTCTATTAAGTGAATCAAATCTGTTCAGTTCTGTTCTTCCTAGGTGGTGTTCTTGGCCTAAAGGAGCAGGGCTGCAATCAACATTTGTGTACAGTACCTTTTTCCTGTCCACCTACCTCTTTTCCTTGTTGAAAGTTAATTCCATTTTACAGAAAGGCATTATGCTGAGCCAAATTACCTCTTAGAAAGCCAGAGCATCACTTTCTTATGCTACTGCTGTTCAGAGATACATTTGTGATTGTTTGGCTGCAGGCAGGGAAGGTGACCTGCCCAAGCAAAAGTGCCTTTTAAAAAATTATTTTTTTAAACTCTACTGAGATATTGATCTCTGACCCTATTTCTGGTGTGCAAAGATGAGGAAAAATAAGAATTAGAAATAACAAAATAAGTGGAGTGTGAGATGTGGAGTGGGGAAATGGAAAAGAGAAAAAAAGAGTGACTCTTCCCCACTGAAACAGCAAAAGACCATACATTTCCCTTCCCAATCTCAACCTTGTCTGTTGACATGCTATTATCTCCAAAGAGGTGAAGTTAAAACATTCCAGCGAATAGAAAGGAAAGCATGAGCAACTGTAAAAACTGGAATGTGGCTTAGCTGTTTTCTGAGTTTAAAAGACCTCGGTAAAAAAATATTATCTGCTAGAGATGGTATTTGCTTTTTTATTTGGAAGTGTATGTCGTTTCCTATGCCCTTCTTTGCTTAAGAAAGCGAAAAGTGGAGTTACCCCAGATTATAGGAAAGTAAAGAAAGGGTAAAAGAAACAAACTGCCATTTCCCTCTATCCTTCAAAAGATGGAAGATCTAAGAGGCAAAAAGTGTTCTCACCAAGTACTGGTGTGTGAGACTGAATTCAGGACAGATCAGAGGAAGAGACAGAAGGCTAAAGAGCAAGTGATAGCACATTCTTTTGGTAAATTTTAGTGGTAATTCAGTAAAATTTTGGTTAGCAGTACAGAGCAATTATTCTGTAAGGACTAAACTGCAGCCTAGGAAGTGATGTTAACAGCAAGAGAAATAACAAGCTGTTATGACATATGTTTGAGGTTGCAGGGTCTAAACAGGCAAGGCTTACAAAGGGGTAAGGAAGCATATTGAGAAGCCATATAGGAGCTACTACTGTAGATTAAAAGATTGCTAACCCCGCGTGGCCCCCAAACAGAAATGAACTCTTACACAAATGCGATCACATTCACTAAGGAAATTTCACATTTGCTTATGAAAGAGGATTTTAAGTGGGGAGGTTGATGTGTCTTGGCTATCTTTGAAATGATGATTTTAAGGGCTAAAGTGAAAGTCATTTTCGGACTTTTATATTGTAACAAATCAAAATATGGCAAATATTTTTTCCAAATAAAAGTTTTCTTTTGGATTTTTGCCTTTTTTTTTTTTTTTGTCTCCAGAAATCAATAAAAAATCTCAATCAGAGGATGTTTTTAAGATCCCAAATGAAAGAAAAAAAAGCCCCAGCACTCTCTATTTTTTTTTTTATTTTATTTTACTTTTTTTTTTCTCCAGTTGCTGTTAAATAGATCTTGCCTTTCAAAAATATTTGGTTTGGCTGACAAATTTATTTTTTCAAAAAAAATTACAGAAAAATATTTAAATTACTTTTGTAAAAATGTCTTATTTTTTCAAAGGAAAATAAGGCCACAGACCATGAACGAGGAACTGCTTAGAAATTCATCAAATTAAAGGCGAGTCTATAATTGCATCTTGATGAAGTTGACATAATGTTGCAGCTGGAAGGTGTGAAAATTATGTCAATTTAAATACTTATTACCATGTGGAGAAGTAAAGTGTATGCTGGATCAAGGGGCATCTTAGCCTATGAAGATAAATACAAACAGGAACCTTAACTAGCCAGTTGAGCTCATGCTTTGATTTAGCCCAGTACCTTCCTCTCCAATGCCAACTACTTGGCATCCTGAAAAAGCAAAAAAAAGAAGTAGTAAAAAAAAGGTTGTTGTTTGTAACAGTGTCAGATAGTGATAATTAATACCCACTTCAAATTACTGTACCAAGCTAGAGGCATAGCTAGGATTAGAATTTAGCTCAGTGTGTTTAGTTTATTCCTTTGCCCACTCACTCTCTTTCACCTTTTGCTAACTTGCATCATAAATATGTATTACTCAGGGCACCACTTTTTGCGTCTTTAAAATTCTTAAAGACAAAGTTCTGTGCATTCAGTATGCCTGTTTTTCTTGTGATTAAAAAAAAATCCTGTTACTTGTGAAGAAATTTGATTCAATTTTCCTATTTCTGCTTTAATAAAAAGGTGTCAAAGAGTAAGGTGCTCTCAGTTTACTCAGTAGCAGAGGGCTGTATATAGTTACTTGAAGTTTAATGGAGTATGTACTGTTGGATGGAGAGGAGACAGAATTTTTTTAAAATGTCATCTTTCTTCTCTGAATATGGTACAGACTGGAATCCATTATGGACCTGATTACATATACTTCAAATTATGTGGAAGATGTGATGTACTTTCACCACCTGCTGAAGTGAGGATTTGTACAAAGCTTTCCATGGATGTAATGAACTCAAACAGCTTTAGCAAAATGTGGTCTTAGTCACAGCCTCTGTAGTTAAAGGATGATGTTGCCCAAAAGAATGCCATAAAGGAAATATTGACAACAAATCATTGAAAGAGAACTTGTCTTTATTTCTTATCAGAAGTGTAGAGGCTCAACACTGGATGTCTCCAGTGATGTGAATGGTTCAGTACCAACTGTGCCTAGTAAAACTTCTCTGGTTTCTTGGGAAGCCAACATTCTTTTGTCATTTTTAAATTATCTTTTTAAAATTTTGTAAAATACTATATGTCTTTTATTTTCCTGGATTAAATGCAGATTGCATACAGATTTTATGTAGCCATCCTGAACATATCAGACCTTTTCAAGGAGGCTTTGATCTATTTTGAAGCCTTTGAAACCTGACTTGGATGAAATGTCAATATATTCCTGGTGTAATGCAGTGAGGAGCACAGAAGCTTCTATAACTATCTTTGAGAGTTTATTAGAGAAATGAAGCCTGACAAGAACTACACATTATAGAAGAATTGTTAATTTTGAAATTAGCTCTGGTGGATCTGCTTAAAGAAGTTTATAGGAGGGAAAAGTGCTCTCAAAAATCATCTGAAATGAAGCCTGCAGTGAAGATATGGCAGAAAGACTGACGGGGGAATATGTTAGTTCTACCTGCTTTAATCCATTTGTTAGCAGGAGGGAACTTAAACTCTACGCAGATTAATGAAGCATTTGACTCAGATATATACTGATGAACTTGTGCCTGCTTCCCTACCCTTTCCTACTACGGAACCAGAGAGATGTGAAATTGCCAAAGAACCTGCACGCTGCTCAGAGCTCCTCTGATAGTCAATTAGAAAATAAAATGGAACATTTAGGAAATGAGACCCCAGCTTTTTGATCACATGCAATGCATGAAAGGCTGCTTTTTCTGGTGTGTACTTTGCTAATGTCTGTGGTATTGGTACATTAAGTTAACTGCTGAGCATGACTGAACGTATGGAGTGAAAGTCACTCTCCTTCATGAAGCCTGACTAATCAGATATTGGGCAGGGACATTTTCAGGTATTTGTCACCTCCCAGGCTGCAATCAGGACATATCCAGAGCTTTCACCACAGCTATTGTATTTCAGATTGTAGAAACAGGAATGGTATGTGCACCAAAGCTATTTCACACTAGTGTATGTGGTCCTAAGGCCCAGGTCCTCACTGAACATTTAGAATCAGCATCCTTTAAAATCAGCTCTATAACTCCATATTCATGAACAATTTTCCCCATTTGCCTCTTCCTCCACAGCTCGCAGGAGAGACAGGACAGCCTTTCAGCTGCGCCACCTGTGAGAGGGACAGTTTGAGTCTCTGTGGCAGTAGGTCGAGAGAGGTTCTCCTTCCCCTCTACTCTGCCCTGGTGAGACCACATCTGGAATATTGTATCCAGTTCTGGGCCCCTCAGTTCAAGAAGGACAGGGAACTGCTGGAGAGAGTCCAGCGCAGGGCAACAAAGATGATGAAGGGAGTGGAGCATCTCCCTTATGAGGAAAGGCTGAGGGAGCTGGGTCTCTTTAGCTTGGAGGAGACTGAGGGGTGACCTCATTAATGTTTACAAATATATAAAGGGTGAGTGTCACGAGGATGGAGCCAGGCTCTTCTTGGTGACAAACAATCATAGGACAAGGGGTAATGGGATCAAGCTGGAACACAAGAGGTTCCGCTTAAATTTGAGAATAAACTTCTTCTCAGTGAGGGTGACAGAACACTGGAACAGGCTGCCCAGGGAGGTTGTGGAGTCTCCTACTCTGGAGGCATTCAAGACCTGCCTGGACACATTCCTGTGTAACCTCATCTAGGTGTTCCTGCTCCGGCAGGGGGATTGAACTAGATGATCTTTCGAGGTCCCTTCCAACCCCTGACATTCTGTGATTCTGTAGAGCCTTTCTCTAAAGCCCTGAGTGGCTAAGCAGTGAGTGAATAACAAAGCATCGTTAAGCTAGGAATAATGTTTGGAAAGAAAGAGAACTTTCCAAATGCAGCACAAATTCAGGATATAGTGAAAAGGTGATGTATATTTCACTATAGATGTACCTTCTAAAGCACATATCATGAATTATGTTCATATAGAAAGGCACAGGCCATATAAAAAAACCCATTATTATGTTTTAATTACTGGTTCTGTAAGGTGTAATGCATCCTAATTTTCCTGTTGACTGGTGAGAAAATGTAATGTGTGCTTATGTTAGGATATCTGAGAGTCTTACCCACTGCTAGATCTAAAAAGTCGACTTTCATCTGCTTTTCCTGTGTACTGTAATTTTACCTAAAATTGCCTTATTACTTAAAAAACAAGAAAGTTTAAAAATGCAAACTTTCTTTTTGTCCTCTGAAAGCTGTAAAAAGGTTTTTCTACCTTCTTTTGCATTCAGTGATATTTTGAAATTTATTGTATTTAACGACGATCAGTGTTTCATTGTTATAGTGTTGTTAAATCATTATTTTAATTTTTTTTACATTTCAATTTTTTAGATGCTATTATGACATCTTTTTAATGCTGTCTGTTTCTGATAGAAAACAACAATAGAATAGAATAGAATAGAATAGAATAGAATAGAATAGAATAGAATAGAAAAAGTAACTGAAAAAAATGTTAGCCACTGTTTTCTTTCTACAGCTGACTGTAAAATAGAGACAACAGCTTGCAAATGGTACACTTTGGGAGGTAGTTTCTGCTGTAATGAAGATTGCGAGCAGCAGATGGAATTCCTAGAAAAACTCTTTGAGTCTCTTGGGAGAATTTTTGTCTTGAAAATCACAGGTCTTTTTCAGTTCAGCTGTGTCTACAAAGCTCTACACTGATCTAATCTGGCTATTGAGGGTAGAAGGAGCTGTATGTCACTGTTGTTCAGTCAACTGATTACACCTCTGAAATACAAAATGAGATTCTGGAGTAGAAGAAAATGTGGCGCTTTTTTTTTGTGGCTTTTTTTTTTTTTTTTTTTTCTGGTAACTAGTCCTTTACATGTACTGTGACCTAGGTAACAGTCAGCATAATTGAATTTCAGACAACAGATGCACCAAAACCCAGTGACACTAAGGGAGGCAAAGCAGGTTGATGGAGGAAAGGATACTCAGAGGATCTCATATCAGTACTGAACACCTTCCTGAGGTGGAGGTTCTGGTGGTAATGTAAATAGTGGTCAGAAGAAGAGAAAACTTTAGACTGATGATTCAAAACGTGCATCTACCCAGTCACAAAAAGTGAGGACTCCCAGGTGTACCCAGAGGATATAATAATTTACCAAAAAGCCCTCAAAGAATTTTCCTTAGAAGGCATCCCACATCTAAGGAGGAGACTCTTCAACTGCAGACCTGCTACTCCAAGGAAGACCAACTCAAAGGGAGCCTCTCATGGGCTCCATTTTTATCTTAAGTTGATTCTGAGCCGTGGTCATTTATGGTAGTGGTCTAGAAACTTCTCTCAGCCAAGGTATTTCATTGGTCAAAGGCTCTGTCTGTCAGATGTGTATGATCATTATGGTCTGTTGGACTAGAAGGCTCTGGTGCTTTCAGGGGGGGTGAGGGTAAGAAGCTGCACCTGGCACCCTGTGACCACCATCATGATTCAGCTGTTTCTTTGGAGTGGTGCTGAAATCAGCTCTTGCCTTCAAAGTTAAAAGGGAATGCAGTTTCAGTGAGTCTTTCTGCTCACTGTGAGTCATCGTTCCTCAGTTACCTTCCAACAGTTACAAATATCAATCAGTAATCAATAATACAATATCAATCAATAGTTAATCAACAACAGAATTATAACAACAATCAGCAACAGCAACAGGAAGCAGTATCCTGAGGTTGTAGAAGGCTGTTTAGCCGTCCTGACAAAGAAAAATCAAACGTATCAAAACTTTTCCCAACCAATTAGTCCCCAATGCAGCATTTGAGTCCTTTGCTTCTGTCTTCATCTTGTTGATTTGGTCCTGAAGTGACACTGATAGATTTGGGATGTGGATGCAACACGTGTTTATTGACTTGTCCAAGACTCTACATACACACATAATCACATCTGGCTACTACTGGTTCCTGTACAACACTTATACTATTCTTCTACATTATCTCTCGCAGGATACTAAATAGCTCCTCAGCACAGGTACATTTAAAGACAAAGATTCCTTGTCCAGTTTGAAGTATTCAAGCATGTTCAAAATAGAAAAGGGTTGGGTCATAGCCGTAGTAACAGAAAGACAGCTAGTGCCATTTTACAGAGTTCCCGTTACAGTGTACAAAATAAGTTCTGTATCTGTAAGTTCCATTATGTGAGAACTCAGTTCATTACCATCATCATCCACATTAATAACCTTAAACTTCTTTTGAGTGTTATCTGAGAAAAAGAGGTGCACCTCCCATGGAGAGTTTAACTGACTTATTCTGTGAAAAATTCTTTAGTATGCAAGCAATACATGTTTTCTCTGTTTAGAAGGTGAGTTAGCTTTCAGTCAGCCACCCCCTTCAGAGATACCCATGGCTATACTGTTCTAAGGCAGAATTTTTCGGTTTTGAGTCAAGCGGATATGTGAATACACAGAAGTCAAGTGGAAATGACAGTAGCAATTGTCCTCTGCAATGGAAAAAAGCATTCATTGCCTGTCTTTTTTGTAGTATATCAAGTACTGTCATCAGAAAATATTTCAAACGTATTGATTTTATTTTATTTTTACTTTTTTTTTTTTCTTGGAAAGGCTTATCAGTACATCTGAAATCTTCCATCTACAAGCAGTGCTAAAAGGGTAAAAAAATCCAATTATTAGGAATTATTTACCTTGACTAAATTTGTATTAGTCTTATGTGCTTAAGATCACATACATGTCCTTCCTATTATAATGTACCTGAGACAAGGACTGGGGACAAAAGCTCTTTTATTCTTTCAGTATGCTAGCATCATGTCAACCAATTTACTTAGTAATGATGACTGAGATCATCTTGTCTTGCAGAATTTGTTTGCAAATGGAGATAGGTATTAATCAGAAATTGCTATCCATTATTTTAATATTCCTTTTATTTAAAAAATGTTATGTAAGCATGGATATTCTTTGAACTGACTAATGAATTGTACATCTCATTCTCACTGCCTCACTGAAATAAATTATAATGCTTACCAGACTGATAAAGACTGTTTGGTATCTTAAAAACTGAGTTTAGATACCTAAAAAAGTGTTATGAAACATACTTTCTCAGGATACTTTTTACGTTGCCTTTCTGAAGTACATTAGTTTTTTTCTTGATTGGTATCATGTAACAGGCTAAAGTGATAAAACAAAATAAACTTCAGAGGAAGAAGTGAAGAAATAAGGAGCATGATCAATATTTTATGTAAATGAGTTTGGCATGTACTTAAAAATGGTGCTTCACAACAATCTGGAAGTTGTTCCTAAATTAATATAACACGTAACCTAATTATGAATGTTGTTGCTTTCTGTTTATATTGAAAACTGATGTCTAGTGAGATCCCTGATATAAAATGGTGCAAGAAGGTTATCAGTGAATGAGCACTACTTCAAGCATATATTTTGGCTCAGGCCTTAAAAATGAGCAACTGCTCTTGCGAAGAGACATGTTGTATCAAAACGTCGTTAAAACTAGATGCTGGATTAGCGGTTTAGGTATGGAATATTTTTGACTTTTACAGTCCAATATTTTAACCACTTATATTCCTTTGCTGAAATGTTGTGATTAGCTTTTAAAATGAAACACAGTTGCTTAAGAAGGATTTTAAGCAGAAGCTGGAAACATTCTGGATCAAAATTGTTCTCTGTTTTTTAAACATGGGTGGGACCAACTTTGTGGCAGCATCCCTGGAGTAATGTTGAGCTGAGTTTTCTTTTACTGCTATTTGTAAAGTTCAGGTATCTCTGTGTCAGGTGAATGTCATGGCTATGTCTATACTTTTTACAAGCTGCTGATTCTACACAACTTCCTATTTATAAACATGGTATTTAAATGGGTTCTTTTCAGTCTTGATTGTATAAGAATTTGGAATTGCAAGACTGTAGGGACAAAAATAATTTATTTTTTCCTGTCAGCATTTGTCATGGAGGCACCCCGAGGTTAGTTTAAGGGACAACAGGGTCCAAAACAACTTTTATTAAACCAGTGAGAAACAGGGTTTTAGCACTCCAAAAATGACTTAAATACAGGTTCGGATATCAGTTGAGGAAAATTATTAAGGAGCAGCAACTAATACAACAGGCAGTCCACAGCGTGCATGCACATGTCTTCACCTAAAACAATGCTGGAGCCGTCCCTGAGTCCCGGAGAAGTACACACTTGCCTAAACACGGTGTGGGATTATTTTAAAGAGATATACATACTCGTAGTGAGTACGGAAAGTGTACACTTGCGATTGTGCGAGGGTAATTTATAATACACTTGCAATCCTGCGAGAGTTAATTTACTTACACCTGCAAATGTGCACGGAATATTACACGTGCTTATGTGGAAGCACAGGAGGAAAATACACTTGCGATTGTGTGAGGAAATGATTTATACATGTGCTCGTATTGAGCATGGAAAGTTACGCATGCAAATGTGCACGGAAAGTACACGTGCTTGTATTAAGCACGGAAAGTACGCGTGCAAATGTGCATGGAAAGTTACACGTGCAAATGTGCACAGAGAGTATAAATATACTCGCAATTCTGCGAGAAGTTTTACTCACACCTGTGGCGGCGAGGCAAGCGGAGTCTCCATCCTGGGGAGCGGGGTTCTCGGCGACAGCATCTTGCTCATGCTCCAAGAGACCCACGACAATGGGTGGAGTCTCGACGAGAATCCCGTTTTTATATTGGCTGATCAGATCTGACTGTAGGCATTCCAGAAGCTTCTCTGCACCCCCACACTGGCTGTGGGTGCCCCTGAAGCCTCCAAACATCCCCCACACTGGCCGCAGATGCCCAGAGGCTCAGTGGCGCCTCGGCACTCCCTTCTCCTAATGGCCCTGGCCAGCGTGCTCTGGGGCCAAACAAAAGAAGCTGTTAGCCTCAAGTAGCAGAGAGAAAGGGAGATGTGCCTACTCCTTCCATACTGAAGGAGGGAGGGGGAGAGAGGGGAGTTTGCATTCTGCCACAGCATTGTGTAGACCATTGCAGGCTGGAGAGCATTACTACTACCAGTCAAACAAGCCAAAATGCAGCATGAAGGAAGACAAATTTGTATCTGCACTCGTATGGGCTTACTGTGGTTAAAGCATGGTTAAATCAGAAAGGCATAGCCTGTCTGTGTATGCTGGAGACATGTGATGCTAACTGTCTGTGATCCACCTTTTCTCTCTCTGGCCCTTGCTGTCTTACTTCTAAGTACAGCTTGTCTAGTCAGCCATCATGATCATTTCAAGCTATTATTACCATGTCTCCACAGCTTGTCCATAAAAGAGCATTGCTGTCCAACATTGGGTTAAAAGTGTAATGAGACTGAAGTCGTATTTCAGGTTATTTTTCGACAACAAGAAGTTACTTAAGACAAGGACACTGATTTCATTTCATTGTATTTTTCTCTTTACCACCATAACCAGATGATTCAGAATTCAGATCTCTGAATTTTGTGATCATGAATTATTAAATGGATCATGTATTGCCAGAGGCAGAGATTTTAATTTTGATTTTGGCATTATGGACAGGAATATCTCTTTTGTTTTGAAATACCTAACATTCTTCCAAACTATTAGTATACTCTTAACAGAGAATGCTAATGAAACTGAGATGCTCTTCATGACCTACATCTGTGCTGATTGTTTCATTATTGTTTACCCTCAAGCAAAGGAAATAAAATACGTATCAGCAGTAATGAAAAATGATAGTAGGTCAGGCTACAAACCCACTGCATCAAAACCAGAACAGAATACACATTTTCTAGAGAAAAATAAAAAATATGTAAATGAAAGGCAATTAGAAGTTTTGTAGTATTAGCCAGAATGATTAATAGAGAATTATTAAATTATCTCTTCCTTCAGCACTGTGTAGCTTACACTGTGGGAAACAAGAGACACTATAAAAAAATCACTTTTATCTTATTTAAAAGAATTTGAACAAGGTATCAGAATTTACTTAGCTGATTTCAAAATTCTCCTTTTCTTTCAGTAGGCTTGGCAAGTAACTGTGAGCAATCAAAACAGGAACTGCAAATGTTTCAACAAAATCTGAATGCACTTTCTTACCTACGGAGGAATAACTCTGTATTTGGCTAGGCAAATATTTTGCTTCCTATGTGAAGGCTTTAGTCCTAGCTCAAAGACTGATAAATTTATGTGATGACATCTTATCATAATTGGATGTTTGCTGTAATTTATGCAAATGAAAATTGTTATGTTCCACTGATATGTACTTCCAAGAGAATGGATTCTGATAGCAGAACATGTACTTTATACATCTAAGGTCCCAGTTTCATTTCCACTTAGCAGCTCCCTTTTCTGTGATTGTGGTCTGTAAATGTCTGAAACATTTGGACTCAAATAAATGAGTTAAGATTGTAATGTGAATTTAACATGTAGTATCACTTTAGTCTTGAACCTCACAGGAGCTATACAAGGACAGTGGCTTTTCAGCGAACAGATTTATGTTTGAATCAACACCTGTTAAAGGGTTTGTCCATCTACATTGTTGTGCCCCCCAAAAGGCTTCTCTGTCTCTTTATGCCCCTGCAGAATAGTAGTCACCTGAATTCCCTCACATGGGGAACTTTACTGTAAAGCGTGCTGACATAAACTCTGATTATTTCAGCCCTATATTTTCAGAGCTCCATTTTCAAGTACAAGTTTTCTGTATGAAAATTGAAGGGGAAATACAAATCCTTGCAAAAAAGGTGCTTTCTCTAGACAAATAAATGAACAAAAAATACACGAGAAGGCCACTATTGCCTGTAGAACTGGGTCTGGCTGTGATGAAGTTATCAGATTGACTGTCTTCATAGCGGTCCATCTGGAGCTCTGCTTTGTATTTGTGGTTAAAACAGTGTTGATAACACACCAGTCTTTTGGCTACTGCTGAACAACAAGGTTTTCTCTGTCTCCACCCCCGTCTCCCACAAAGGTCGGTAGGTTGGAGATGGGAAAGAGTTTAAAAGGGAACACAGCTGGAACAGCTGACCCCAGCTGCCCAAAAGGATTTTCCAGGACACCTGGAACAAGTTGGCCAGGGAAGTGGTTGAGTCACCATCCCTGGAGGTATTTAAAAGACAGAGTTTATGGTTGGACTTGATGATCTTAAAGGTCTTTTCTAACTTTAGTAATTCTGTAATTCTATTATGTCATGGTCAGCAATAAAAGCACCAGGAAAGGAAGAAGAAAGAGGAACATTCATGGTTATGGCATTTGCCTTCTCACGTAACTGTTAAGTGTGCTGAGACCCTCCTTTCCAGGGAGTAGCTAGACATCTGCCTGCCCATGGGAAGTAGCAAATTAATTCATTTTTGTTTTGTTTACGTGTGCTGCTCTTCTTTTTCATATTAAACCATCTTCATCTTGATCCACGAGTCTTTTCACCTTTCTATTTTTATTGACACCCCAAAGAGAGGGGAAATTGTGAAGGGTACGGTGGGTGTTTGGCTCCTGGCTGAGGATGACCCACCATTGTTCTTCTTGGTACCCAACATGGGGCTCGAGAAATTCTAGATAAGGATGCCAACTGGGACAGTTAGTGGGCAAAACTTGGACTGGATGTTTCTGGAAAATGGAATAATTGTAGGAGGCTGCCTGGGTCATAGCGACCATGAAATAATAGAATTTTCAATACTCAGAGATGCAGGGAGAACCATTAACAAAACCTCTACACTGGACTTCCGGAGGGCAGATTTTTGCCTATTCAGAAGCCTAGTTCAGAGCATACCCTGGGAAACAATGCTTAAAAACAAGGGGGCCCAGGAGGGTTGGACATGCTTCAAGCAGGAGGTTTTGAGTGCACAGGAACAGGCTATACCAGTGTGCTGAAAGGCTAGCCGGCGGGGAAGACAACTGGCTTGGCTAAACAGGGAGATTCTGAATGAAATCAGAAATAAAAAGAGACTTTACTGACTGTGGAAAAAAGGGCTGGCTACTTATGAAGAATTTATGGAAATAGCTAGATCATGCAGTAAAAAAAATCAGGGAAACAAAAGTGCAATTTGAGGTTAATTTGGCCAATTCTGTCAGGGATA
Source organism: Nesoenas mayeri (assembly GCF_963082525.1). Classification (NCBI taxonomy): domain Eukaryota; kingdom Metazoa; phylum Chordata; class Aves; order Columbiformes; family Columbidae; genus Nesoenas; species Nesoenas mayeri. The sequence continues at coordinate 24,738,536 of NC_137542.1, read as the reverse complement.
ATAAAAAGTCCTTCTTTAAATATGTTAATAACAAAAGAAGGGGCAAGGAAAACCTCCATTCTCTGTTGGACTTTGAGGGAAATATAGTTAACAAAGATGAGGAGAAAGCTGAAGTACTTAATATCTACTTTGCCTCAGTTTTCACCAGAAAGACAGGTGGCCCTCAGGACAACTGGCCTCTGGAGGTGGTTGACAGAGATAGGAAGCCAAATAGGCCCCTTGTATTTCAGGAGGAAATAGTTGGTGATTTACTGAGCCATCTGGATCCTCACAAGTCCATGGGACCAGATGGGATCCATCCTAGGGTGATGAGGGAGCTAGCAGAAGAACTTGCCAAGCCACTCTCCATCATCTTCCAACAGTCCTGGCTCACTGGGGAGGTCCCATATGATTGGAAATTGGCCAATGTTACCCCAGTCCACAAAAAGGGCTGCAAAGCTGACCCTGGTAACTACAGGCCTGTCAGCCTGACCTTGGTGCCTGGCAGGGTTATGGAGCAGATCATCCTGAATGGAATCACACAGCACCTTCAGGATGGACAAGGGATCAGACCCAGCCAGCATGGGTTTAGGAGGGGCAGGTCCTGTCTGACCAACCTGATCTCCTTTTGTGATCAGGTGACTCACCTGGTGGATGAGAGGAAAGCCGTGGATGTGGTCTATCTGGACTTCAGCAAGGCCTTTGACACTCTCTCCCATAATATACTCCTGCAAAAGCTGGTAGCCCGTGGCTTGGACAAGTGCACTCTACGCTGGGTTAAGAACTGGCTGGAGGGCCGGGCCCAGAGAGTGCTGGTGAATGGGGCTGCATCCAGCTGGCGGCCAGTCACTAGTGGTGTTCCCCAGGGGTCAGTGTTGGGTCCAGTCCTGTTTAACATCTTTATTGACGATTTAGATGAGGGGATTGAGACCATCATCAGCAAATTTGCTGATGACACCAAGTTGGGAGGGAGTGTCAACCTGCTGGAAGGCAGGAGGGCTCTGCAGAGGGATCTGGATAGACTGGAAAAGTGGGCTGATTCCAATGGGATGAAATTCAATAAGGCCAAGTGCCGGGTGCTGCACTTTGGTCACAACAACCCCCTGCAGCGCTACAGGCTGGGCGCAGAGTGGCTGGAGAGCAGTCAGACAGAAAGGGACTTGGGGGTACTAATTGACAGGAAGCTCAACATGAGCCATCAGTGTGCCCAGGTGGCCAAGAAGGCCAATGGTATCCTGTCCTGTATCAAAAATAGTGTGGTCAGCAGGACAAGGGGAGTGATCCTTCCCCTGTTCTCTGCATTGGTGAGGCCACACCTGGAGTACTGTGTTCAGTTCTGGGCCCCTCAGTTCAGGAAAGACATTGAAGTGCTGGAGTGAGTCCAGAGAAGAGCAACAAGACTGGTGAAGGGACTTGAGCACAAGACCTATGGGGAGAGGCTGAGGGAGCTGGGGTTGTTTAGTCTGGAGAAGAGGAGGCTTAGAGATGACCTCATCACTCTATATAACTACCTGAAGGGAAGTTACAGCCAGGTGGGGATTGGTCTCTTCTCCCAGGCAGTCAGCAATAGGACAAGGGGGCATGGGCTTAAACTCTGCCAGGGGAAATTTAGGCTGGATATTAGAAAGAAATTCTTTACCGAGAGAGTGATCAGGCATTGGAACGGCCTGCCCAGGGAGGTGGTGGACTCGCCGTCCCTGGAGGTTTTTAAAGTGAGGTTGGACATGGCACTTAGTGCCATGATCTAGTAAACAGACTAGAGTTGGACCAAGGGTTGGACTCGATGATCTCTGAGGTCTTTTCCAACCCAGTCGATTCTGTGATTCTGTGTGATTCTGTTGGTGTCAAGTGGTGAAGGGAGGAGGGGTGGAGTTTCCCTGTGTGTGTAAATTACCCACTTTGCCAGTGTTGAGATGATATTACTTCGATTTTTTTATGTGGAATTTTTTTGTTGTTGTTGATGTAACTGTAGTTTATGAAGAGTGTGTGGTAAATGTATATTTTAACACTGGTTCTTAAATATGTTTCATAGGGGAGAGGGGTGGAATGTATGGGGTTTATGTGGCAAGATATGGGCACTGCTGGGCTGCAGGAGTGGCCCCTGTGCAGAGAGGTTGGGCTGTCCTGTGCAGGACACGGCCACTTCCAGCCACCTCCAACCAACCACCTGGAGGGCATGGCTGGGCTTCTCAGCCAAGATGGTGGCACCTCTGTGAAAATCTATTTAAAAAAGGCAAAACACTCTTCTCGGTAGGGAAGAGTGATGCAAAATGTGACAGAAACAGCCCTTCAAACACCAAGGTCAGAGAAGAAGGAGGCAGAGGAGGTGCTCCAGGCACTGGATCAGAGATTTATATGCAGGCCATGATGAAGACCATGGTGATGCAGGTTTTTCCTCTGCAGTGCATGGTGGAGCAGATGCACATGCTGCAGCCTGTGAAGGACTGCAGCTGCAGCAGGTGGACATGTTCTGAAGGAAGCTGCAGCTCATGGAGACCCTATGCAGGAGGAGGCTCCTGGCAGCAAAGCTGAGCTGTACCACAGAAGCATGTTAAGTAAAGGGAAGAGGGAGAATGCATATAGCATGATTTAGACAAAAATAAAGGTCCTTTACATCTTAAGATACCATTGACATAAAAGGGTTTAAACCAGATAGTCTAAATCTCAAACTACCATTGTCAGCAAAACAGACAAGGGAGTACAGTTCTAAATAACATAAAGTAGAAAAATTCATAGCATTACATTAATTGGTAGAATTATTTTCTTGGTAGTAAATGTCATAAGTCATTTTTATGTTGCTTTGTCGTGGCCTTGTGCTAGCATAAATAGTTATTGAATTGGGGCATGGATTAGTGTATTAAAATAGATTATAATTGCTGGCACACAGAATACATTCATGTTTAACAGACTCTAGAGATCATAGGTTCCACTGACTGTGTTTCATGAAGGCCTGTATTGTGACTGCATCAGGAACCAGATTTTTTTTTGCAATGGATAATAATTTAGAATCTTCATTGTTCCAACATCATAAGAACTTTTTAGAAATAAGCCTTTACTATTTCTTAAGCACAGTAAATAAAGTTTTAGGTTAATTATTATGAATCTTGCAAAGACCATCTTCCTTGATAAGGCTGCTTAGAAGCTGCTAAAGGGTTGTTATTTTCTTTAGGCTCCTGTTTTTCCTTTCATTGATGTTTTTACTTTTCTAGAAGTCCACTTATAAAGGTCCTTCCTGTTTTGCTTTTTTGAATCAAGGAGGGAAGATCTGAAGTAGAAGACTAGTGTTAAATTTATGAATGAATTAAAATTACACCCTTTTGGTCAGCAGTAAGATGACTGGTAGAACAATTTAAGATGCACCCTATGAGAAGTAGATAGTTTTAGGAGTATTTTTACAAACACCGATGAAAGAAGAACAAAAAAATTATAGTACAAGTCTAACAGAAAAGTGATCTTTGTCTTCTAATAAAAATATTTTAGATCAACTCCACTTGCCTGTTGTTTATAATCATATATTTCTGAGCTTTGTATTTTCATGGGACACAAATGCAATGCATATGCAATTTAAGTGTTGAGTTAGAGAAAAAAAAGCCAAAGCAATCTTTCAAGAGAATGTGAAAAGGATAGTGGATGGTCTGCCATTGAATCAGGAACTTTGCAGTTATTCCTTTCTTGACATCAGTAACGAAACCATCTGCCATCGTTAAGATGAGACCTAGACAGTACGTTTCAGCTTTCTGGAGCAAAGAGTTTGGTCTTTGTTTAACTTTGTGAGTGTAGGTACAGAGACACTTAGAAGTGTTTTATTTCTCATAAGTAATCCAAATTACTATAATATGTGGTTGGAATGTCAGTCTGACTAATGACTCAAATCCATCGCGTAAGGCATTCAGGAGAGAGTACGAGAAAGATTGCTCATGCAGCTAATGAAGGGGTAGACTGGATAAACGTTTCACTAATACTTGTTAGCTTTTTTTTTTTTTTCCCAATCAGTGCCTGAATGAGTAGTCAATTCACAAAATTTGGAGAGGGTGTATTAACTACAAGTGGCAGGTAGTGCAATGTTTTGCACTAAATACAAGCCGTTAAGGATATATTATAAGATTAATGCCAAAGAGTAGCATCAAATTAAAACTGTAATGCTGATATTAAATGAATAAATAATGTGAAACAGAATTTTATCATGAGTATAGAATAGGCAGGTAATGAAGAAAAGTACTATGGTGTTGACTAAACTTGATCGAACTGCTTTGTAATAAAGTGAGGCACGTGGCTATTCATTCACTACACTACACTACAAATACATGCTGGTATTAACAAATTCTACAGAGAACCTCTTTATGCAGTCCATGGGGCCTTCTGAATTATAAGATTTCTATGCTGATATTAGATCTATCTTCCCAGCCATTGTGGGCATGAAGGTTTTTGTTTGAAAGTCTGAAACCCATGGTAAAACTCTCTGATTTCATTTGGGATTGTTATTTCCAGTCAGGGCATTATAGAATCAGAATCATAGAATCATTTCGGTTGGAAGAGACCCTCAATATCATGGAGTCCAGCAATTAACCTGACACTGGCACTAAACCATATCCCTAAGAATCTCATCTATACATCTTTTATACGCTGCCAGGGATGGTGACTCAACCACTTTCCCGGGCAGCCTGTTCCAGTGCCTCATTAACTTTTCAGTGAAGAAATTTTTCATAATATCCAATCTATACCTCCCCTGGCACAACTTGTGCCCATTTCCTCTTGTCCTGTCTCTTGTTACTTGGGTGAAGAGACCAACACCCTCCATGATACAACCGCCTTTCAGGTTGTTGTGAGAGCAAGAAAGTGTCCCCTCAGCCGCCTTTCTTCAGGCTGAACAGCCCTATTTTTAAAGTGTTTGTTTTGAATTTGACTTCCACCTTTGAACATCTGCCAGTAAGTCACTTCTTAAAAGTCTGAATAAGCAGGAGACACAGATATATTTAAGGGTGTTTTGTTTTGTTTTGCTTTTTAATGAGGGACGACATTTCTGCAGCTGGCTGTAAATTGATGGACATGAGCAGACATTTTGGGCACTCTGTCTCACTGTTAAACCCATGTTTTCTAATATACTTAACAGTGTGTTCATGAAGACACAGTCTACCTTATGAAAGTTCTAAATTACTGAGTTTTAGAAAAATGTCTGAATTGCGTTTTCTTTTAAAGTCTGAAAGTTATTTGAGTAGTGGGTTGTCATTACGAACTTTTTTGGATTGGATTGTCTGCAGTTATGTAAGTATATATTGCATCCAATCGTCTCCCCCATGACTTTCCTGCTGTAATGTAATATAAGGTTTTAAAATTACTTTAAATTGATTAACCTTTGAAGTCTTGTCTTTCCCATTCTCTCCTCCTTGCTTCTCCCCACCTCTGCCCCCCTCTTTTTTTTTTCTTAAATCAGACAGCTAATAAAAACTGCCTTTCTAGAAGCCTTCAACTGTAAGACATATATATACCTTCAGTAGGTATACTTCCTTATACCCAAGGAAGTATTTTTTTAAAGCCGGTTTTCATGCATTCTTCAGCAAATTAATTTACCTATAATCACTGTATTTATTGTATTCCTTCCATTCTGGATACAAGAACCCATACTAATATAGATGTCTGTCAGTAATCAAAAAACATGATTGGGGCAACTCAGATCTGTAGATCTCTAGACGCATACCAGAGGAGTAACTGTCTTTCAGATTCACCAGTCAAAACCTGTTTCCAGTTGCTCTTGGGAGGAAATAATCTAACCTGTTCTTCTCTGACTTTGAGGGTCAGCAAGTGATGAGGAAGAAACTAAAACTTTGTACAGCATTTCATCTTCTACACAATGATGGAATGGGAAGAATGCTCTTAGAGCCCCTGTCTTTTACTAAGATATACAGTCCACAAGCAGGCTGTATCAGGTCAAGTGTAAGGGATGTACAACAGTGCAGCATTAGTCTTGGCCCCCTCATTTTTACGTGTTTCCAAAGAGGTCTGAACACATATTCTCCAAATAGATTTTTTGTTGTTGTTTTAGAAACTGCTGCTTTTTAGAATGTGTAAGTATTGAAAATCTCATAGTACTTTGAGTATTGTGAAAGTTTTTAGTTTTAAACCAATTATATGTGATTGTTCTTTATTTTAGAGGGTTTAATGAAAATAAATCCACCTTTTTAATATAAAAATCTAATTGGAAGTCCATGTAGAGAGATTGTTTTTGGATGCTTATTGGCACTTCTTTTCATTATGAAATTTTTCATGGTGCACTCCAGTTTCTTCTTTCAGATTGTTATATACTCCTTAATTTTCTCTTCTCTGTCTTCCATTTTCACAGTTTTTCCATTGGATTCCTTTTTGTGGCCATTCTTTATTCTTCCCTTAACAATCTCTTCTAAGTTTAATTTAAACCAAATATAATTTTGATACTGTAGAAACGCTCAGACCTCTGGGGTTGGAGGTCAGCTTGCCCCAGCAACCGAATCAGGAAATTATTGGCTAAATGTTAATGCAAGACACATGTCAGAAATTTAGAAAACATAGGACCTGAAGTCTGTTCTGGTTGGACTACTTTGTGAAGAGAGGAAGACTTCAAATATTTGACATTCTCTTTTGTCTAAAAAAAAAGGTTATAGTGACAGATATTTTTTTAATTGAAGGTAAAGTCAGATGGCAGACTAAAGAATAAACAGATACCTGTGGTGCTAACAAATCAAATGTACATCACCAATATAAAATTGTGATATAGGCCTCTTAAATAATTTCTCAAGTGAAGATAGAATGTGAATTTTGAAGCTATGCAGTATAGGTTGGGAAATTACATATTAGAGAGCAGTGTAGGGGAAAGGAACCTGAGGGTCCTGGTGAACAACAGGATGACCATGAGCCAGCACTGTGCCCTTGTGGCCAAGAAGGCCAATGGCATCCTGGGGTGTACTACAAAGGGGGTGGTTAGTAGATCTAGAGAGGTCCTCCTTCCCCTCTACTGTGCCCTGGTGAGACCACATCTGGAATATTGTGTCCAGTTCTGGGCCCCTCGGTTCAAGAAGGACAGGGAACTGCTGGAGAGGGTCCAGTGTAGGGCAACAAAGATGATTAAGGGAGTGGAGCACCTCCCTTATGAGGAAAGGCTGAGAGAGCTGGGTCTCTTTAGTTTGGAGAAGAGGAGACTGAGAGGTGACCTTATTAATGTTTATAAATATATAAAGGGTGAGTGCCACAAGGATGGAGCCAGACTCTTCTTGGTGACAAACAATCATAGGACAAGGGGTAATGGGATCAAGCTGGAACACAAGAGGTTCCACTTAAATTTGAGAAGAAACTTCTTCTCAGTGAGGGTGGCAGAGCACTGGAACAGGCTGCCCAGGGATGTTGTGGAGTTTCCTTCTCTGGAGACATTCAAAACCCGCCTGGACATGTTGCTGTGTGACCTCACCTAGGCGTTCCTGCTCCAGCAGGGGGATTGGACTGGATGACCTTTTGAGGTCCCTTCCAATTCCAAACATACTGTGATACTGTGCATTGAAATTTTCTTTGTTTGGATCTTTACCAGCCTGATTCTCTTATAAGCACTGTCCTTGAAAATTAATGCCCTTTCCTACTCCACTGAAACATCAAAAGGAACTTAATACACTGTGTTGGATTGACCCTGGCTGGATGCTAGGTACCCACCAAGTTGCTCTGTCACTCCCTATCCTCAGCAGGACTGGGAGGACAAAACAAGGTGGAAAAAAACTCATAGGTCAAGATCATGAGAGTTTAATGAAGAAAAAGCAAAGACCGGCCACAGAAGCAAAGGAAAAGCAGAAGTTTTATTCTCTACTTTTCATCAACAGGTGATGTCCAGCCACTTCCAGGGAAGCAGGGCTTCAGTAGATGTAGTGGTTGCTCTGGAAGACAAATATCACAATAAAAAATGCCACCCTTCTCCTCCTTTCTCTTAGCTGTTACTGCTATTATAGCTGTTATAACAGACATTATATGGTATGAAATATCTCTTTGGTCAGTTTGGGTCAGCTGTCCTGACTATGTCACCTGCCAAGCTCTTGCTCACTTCAAGTGTACTGAGCTTTGGGAGTGAGAGGAGGGATGGTGGAGAGACAGCCTCGGCTCTGTGTGAACACTGCTCAACAGTAGCCAGAACATTGGTGTACTATCAACGACTTTCTAGCTACAAATACAAAGCACAGCACTATGAGGGCTGCTATGGGGAAAATTAACTCCATCCCAGGAGGCCCAATACATTCACAGATACTAAAATACTGTAACCTGTTTTATGCCCACCCTTTCTGTGAAACTTGCTTAAACCTACTCAATCAAGAAAGACTGAGGAAACACTTGTGTCCTGCTTAATATCTGCCTCATCCTTTGGTCTTCCACTAATGTTAATGTAGCTGAGGCATCCTTTCGTTGTTCAACCTGATGGATTATTTTAGAATCTGGGTTTGTATTTTGAAGGAAATTCTCTGCTTCTGTCAAGAAAGATGAGGACTCTTGCACTGGGTGGTCTTCTTGTTAGCCAGTTTTACTTGCAGTTTTCTGTTAACTAAAATGAGCAGAAATTGTACAAACAGAAGCCTAGGCTGTCTCAGAGTATGGGATGTCACCAATTACATCTTTAGGCTTGTTTAAGGTTCTTACATCTGAAAGATTTGTCAGAAAAGCTTGACAGGGTTTCCTTGTGGAATCTCTTGACATGTAAATTTCAAATGTAAGAAGCAGTATCTTGGTTGAAACTTTTTAGAGCCTTTAACATGGTAGATTTGGCATTGGTCAAAAGGAGTGCAGCAGTCCTGACTGCACCTGTATCACTGCCTTATGGATACTCTGATCGTTCTGCTGTGAGGAGTTTTCTGATCTTAGTTGTAACTATGTATGAGTCTGGATTTATATCTGTCTAGTTTATCAATCAAGTCAGCAATCTGCTGTGACAAAGAGGTGAAGCTGTTCTCTCCTTTAGCAACGCTTCCTGTTCAGAGTAAGACACATTTTTTTTTGTGTGTATTTGATTTTATGATCCTGATAGTTTTAATTATTAAGCAGTTGTTCAATAAGTCAGGCAATTTTAAAGTAGTAGACAGTGATTGGTTGCTCAAGCAAAGGCATAGAAGTTTTTCCAAATGAGCTAAAGTAGCCTTGTTGTTACCCCTGACCTGAATTACCACTACAATTAATGTGCACACAATAAATTAATTAAGACACCCACAGGTCAGTGAATGGCTCACTTTCATATCTGTTCAATTCTTATTGTACATCTGTGTTGTAATAATGATGATTATTTTAAAAGATTTAAAATGCCTTGGATGGAAACACAAATACAGGGAAAACAACACAATAGCTAGCAGAGATTCACCACATCTATTTCCCAAACCCACTTAAAAATAGAGATGAATTTGGAAAAACCTCTTATATCAGAGCTTGAGCTCTGGCTCTATAATATTACTTTGCAACAATATAAGGTGCATAAGTGCCTTTTCATTGTATGAAGAAAGCATGCCTGCTGGCAAATGAATCTTATTATAAAAATTGATTGTATCCCAAAAGGGAAAAACGTTATTGAAGATCCAATGGCCTGGGATGATACATCATTGATCATTGTAAGAAATACTTCCAGAAACTGTTTTTAATCTTTCCGCCAGAGCATTAGCAATTATTCTTTAGCCCATGGTGAGTAATGACTTGAGTTTCCCAGTTTCCCAATCGATAAAACATTTACCCTACCGCTACAAATGTGCTCTTCGCTTAGACAAGCAGAATTTTTCTTCCAATTACTCTTTTTTTACTGTGACCTCATAAAATGTTTTTGAACGTATTTCAAGGCTTTTTAAAGAAAAGGAACAATACTTTTCCTCCCATGTCCTTTTCTTCTTTTTCTTCATTCTGTTTTGAGAAAGAAGTCATTAAGCTTTCATAGGACTCAGGCTCTTGTTGGATTGCATATTGTATGCTCTGCACTATTTCCTCAAAATTTGAAGTAATTGATGCAACTAAACTGCCACTTACATTAACTTAGAAAAGAAAAATGTTACAAAAAGATACTAACTTACTTCCAAAAGTGTTTTATATTTCTTAAACAAATGTGAATGCTGCCTTTGCATCATCCTAATTCTATACACACACAAAATAAAAAACTTAAATGTCCTTGCATCTATGCTGTAATCCTGTGGCTAATGAGGAACAATCACAAAGCACAATGTTAGCGGGCTAATGAATAACTTTGCAGCAAATCAAATATGTTGAGATATAAAGATAGATGCTCATAAATGCTCTTTTATGTTTGGAAAGTTAATGTTCATTCAAGTTTTTCCTCCCCAGAGATTGCAAATTATCTCTCTCTGTATGAAATATGCACACACATCTCATGTAAAAAGTTCATAGCCATTATTTTGTATTCTACATGCCCTCTGCTTGGTATAAGGTGCATTTTACTGCATTTATTAGAAGCTTCAACTCTTACATTTGTACAGTGAAGTCAGAGATCTTAAAACTAGCTAGTTACTTATGTGCTTCAGTGGATTTAATAGAGAGACAAAATTTCAGACCATAAACTTTCCCGTGAACAGGGAAGTAAATAAAATGAAGTACTTTTTAATCTAGACTGTGAATACTCTGGAACTTGTGTTTGTTCTTGACCAGAGCAAATAGCAAGAGGAGAATTAAGGGAAGAGGTGGACAATGAAAGATAAAGAGGTTGTAAAGGTGTATTGGAAATTCCAAATAGTAATCCAAATGTTTAGCTATAGTGCAACAGAGTCAAGTTTATAGACTTCATAGATCTAAATCATCTGGAGATTCACCCCTAGAAATTATGGTGACACTTATTCTGTTCCTTGTACAAAAGGTAGACTATGGACGTATGTTTTTATATGTAGGGGTGGAAAAAGTATAACAAACACTTAACAAAACTGTTGGTTAAAATGAAACTCTTGAATCAAGTGACCTTCGAGAGTAGGAAAGATGAACTGGAGTTCCAAATGCTTTGTCCTCTCACCAGTCCTTACTTTTCTTGTGGTAAACTACAACTGGGTGATTTTTATTAAAAGTATGTGAAAACCACACCTGGCTTCTGGAAAGCAGTCAATCAACCACTTCAGAAATGTTCCTTCTATAAATTACGTACATCATATTAGGCATTCAGTTATGCAAAACTACATGAAGAAACAGAAACCTGGTAAGTGCTTAGCACAAATAGGTCAACATGTAGGTTTTTTCAGTCTATTGTACTGTTTTTATTAACACTGAAGGTGAAAGTCTTATGCTTTCCACTATGGAATCAATATATTTTGTTAGAACACGTAATGGAATACATGACTAAAAGCCAAATAGTCTAAACCACATTGTTATCCCAAATATCACACAGAAAGTTAAGCATCATATAATTCCTTTTCTATGTCAACCATTTGATACCGTGGCACATGTTAACTTCATATGTTTTGTACTAATCCAATGAACAGTAATCTGACCAAGCTCCATAAGCATCAGGATACAAGGGTTAAAGACAATATAAATTTAGGTTTTCTTGTAGCTTGTACTGAATGATTGGGTGCTTATCCTCATTGCTGTCAATCCCAGAAGAGGACAGGATTGCTTAGCGAGCCATGTTCTATGTGCTTTGATCAGTCTGGGACTGAATACACAGTTTGCATGCCTGCTCTGCTGATCAAGATATTGTGTACTGTTCTAAAGATGTTTCCTCTGGTCATCTCTTTATCTACCTTGCTGAATCTCAGATTCCAGACTCCGAAGCTGTGACTCTGAAACTGATACACTAGGCTCAGCATCAGGAATCTATTTTTAAAATGCTAATACCTGTAGTCACTAGTGTTCTCACAGCCAGTGTGCAATCTATCTTTAGGGACATTCCAGCAGAGGAATTTTATTTATTGGATTCATTGTACAGATTACTTCGGTTCAGTGAGGTTCCCATGTAACAATGTAAGTTTTTTTAAGTCTTCTGTGCTGTTTTTTTTTTTGTATTTCTTAATTGCTACAGAGGTAGTAGTAAAAGTGAAGCTCTCAGGTCCTAGTGAGATATTTTTTTGTCTGACATAACCAAAGATTTGTTTTGTTTGTTTGTGGGGTGTTTTAGTTAGTTAGTTTGTTTTGTTTTGTTTTATTTTGTTTTGCTTTCCCCCAAGAAGCTTCCTATCAGAGAAAAATATAGCAGTCTATAGTTAAAGAAAGTTATTTCAATCTCTATTTCCCTTGTGTATTGAGCTGTACCAATATAATTATTTGCATTCACATCATGTTGGGTCATTTAGCTCAGGCTGGAGGATGTGGTGTTATTTAAAGTTTCTGGATTAAAAATGCAGAGAAAGCTTACATTTAATGCTTATAACTTCCCTTTCAAATCATACCAGCGGGAAGTGTTACCTGGTAGGCCTTGATCAAATGCTGCTTTTAAAAGGCCCTTGACTTTTACTTATATTGCCTCAGAATGTGAAATAGTAAAGAATGTGTGTCAGCACTGTTCTCATGTCTTGTCTCTCTAAGGAATAAATATAGATTTAGAAAGTCCCAAGGGATCTTCAGGATGATGGGAATGTACTGAGCCACCGGTTCCCCAGGGAATGAATAGAGAGTCAAAATAATCCATTTTCATGGAAGAATACCTTACTATGATATGAAATTTTCACAGAGGTATAAATGACCAGCTAAAAACAGAGCTCCTGAGAACAATGTATCCAGTCTAAATTATTTTATTTACAATTTATAAAGGAAATAATATACTTAGAGAGGCAAAATAATCCATTTTCATGGAAGAATACCTTACTGTTTTCTGCAAGTGATATGTAAAGTTGCAATATTTTATTCTGATTTGTGAAATGTGATTCTGACCCCCATTTAGTTTTTGCTGCCATGGTAACAGCCTTGCTTAGGCTAAGGTCTGGCTTCCACATTTCAGTAAAGTCTCAATGAGGTATCTGACCAGAAAAATTCCGTCTAAATAGGTGGCCATCAGGCATAGCAGGACACAACTGCTGGGCTGGTACTCATGTCAAGTCTCTCAATACTCAGGACAACTGTCATTGACAGGTCTGCAGAGCTTCACTCACTATCATCTTTCTATTTGAATCTTAGCTTCCTTGTATTTTCTTCCAAAATTTAGTCTTTCAATTTTTGCAAATTTGGGGTTTTGACTTGGTGAGGAGCATTAATGGAGAGCTCAGAACCCAAATGGTCTAGAAAAGTCCAAACACTGGCCTTTAGATGGCAGTATGTACCTGTTGAATAGGATTCTTACATCACAGGGTAAATCTGTGAAGCAGAAAAAATTTTGTAAGGTGGAACTGAGATGAGGTTGTTATCAAACTAAAATGGAGATCCTACCTGAGATCCCACCTTGTCAAAATTTCATTGATAGCTGGCTTCATCTGACTAAAATTTAGTAAAGAAACAGGAGAAAATAATGAAGTTGGCATACTTGTTTTTTCTTTTAAGTTTTGAAGAACATATATTGAAACCTTTGGTTTGGCTTTGCCAGAGCAAACTTGGAGGGGTAATTGTCTGTGATACTTTTTGCCCTCTCCCTACTTCTTTATGCAAAGATGCTACAAGGACTTCAAAGAAATTAATACAATAGTTACATGAGATGTGATAACCAGACATCATACACCAAATTCTGCCTTTGGACAGACAGACTGAGCCATCGGGGAAGGAGGTCCACACGTAAAAACAGAGACTAATACGTGCACTTAGCAGCAAACCAGTAGTCTAATATATGGTCTCCTTGTACTTTTGGGTGGGAAGGGAAGAAATGCTATTTTTTTATGTGTCTTTAAGGAATCATTGTGCCTGTCACTTTTAATATACACTCTATTTGTACTGTACATAAACAGATGTAGTATTTTATTTATCCCGCAATTATATTATATTAATATCATAAAGGCTTTTGTTTTTCTGAACTACTGAGGTTTTGTTACGTCCTCTAATGCCATTACAAAGGGACTGAATGGAGATAAAATTTGTCCAGAAATAAAATTACTCAGTAAATTCTACTTCACATTTCATGTACATTTTGCTTAGAGAGTTTCTATTTAAACTTTGGGGTAATTCTTGTGTACTTGGGAGAACTTTCTCATCTGTCTGTAAAGGAAAATTAGCAGATATTTAGCATTCTATTTGGAACATTCCAATTTTTACAAGTTAAGCTTTAAAAATGTAGTCATCGATATGTATTTTCAACTCTAAAACCACATTAGATTCTCAGGGTTAAAGAGTATAGTTTATTTCTAAAGAATCTCTGGAATGCATGTATCCCAGGTAGGAACTTTTATTCCTGCCTATCAAAGAATATTCCAAAGACAACAGATGTTTCCCGAAGAAGTAATTTTCTTCAAATCAGTGATGAGTAAGTGAGTATCAATGATTGTGCAAATGTTTATCAATGGTGTGTGTGGGTAATCTTAAAATTCAGCGACATCTAGCAGATAACTTCATCAGACAGAGGCTCATATGACCCTATTTTTTCTCTCTGAACTTTATCTTTGTTCAAATAAAAAGACACTAATGTTGTCCATGTGTACTTCGTGCCTTATGTCCTTTAGCTGTAATGATTGAACGATTACTAATACCATGTAACATACGTATGGACTAGTCTGCATGACCCACTCAATGCCAATTTTTATGCAATCATTTTATCTAACTCAAGAAAATGTGTTGGCAAATGCATTTACTTTAAAGTTAATGTGATTTCCTACAGAAAGAAAATATTTTCTATTCCTGTTTTTGTTCACTTGAGTAGTGAAATTCTCATTGATTACAGTGGTAAAGGATTAATCATTAAACTACCTATGTATTTATCTTACTGCTATAGACATTACTGAAAAAAACTTCACTGAATTTAAGGAAATCTGATGTGTTCTTAGAATTTTTTAGAATTAGGCAATTTATTTAGATTTATTCATAATAATGAATTCAGATAGAAAACATTAGGAAATGTCTATTTAAAGGTCCAGGGGCCTGCAGTGTGATTTAATGCAGACCAAAATTTCCAGCCCTTTACCCTTTTCATTTTATCACTTCATCTCTCTCTAGACTTCTCTTTGCTGCCTGACAGTCTGTCTCAGATATTATCTATTACGCAGATCTTTAGGAGTGAAATTTCTTTATGTGTTTTTATAAGGCCTACCATCATAGCTACCTTCACATTGATTGTGGAGAAATAGCAGTAATTATAATGTTCTTTCCACATAGCAAATTGCAGAACTATTGAGAACTTTGGAAAGTGCGTATCTGTTCTAATAGGAGTAGATGAGTGAGAATCAGCAGATGTGTTCATTTTTCTAGCATTACACCTCAGTTAAGGAGCTCTTGCTGTCAACATCTGTCCTGCTGCACTGCAGGTCAAATAAAAGAATTACTAATGTATCTGTTCAAAAGTCATACCCTTCAGGTTTATTTAGAACACCTACAGAATTGCAGTCATACAGTGACACAAAATACTCCATGGTAGTCTGCTCTTCCTCTGAATTCAGTTTTCAGGTGCAAGTAGTGTTTCTTTTGAAAAGCTGTATTTAGCTCTTGTCAGCATCTTTCTGCAAATGTTAAAGTCTGTGGTGTGTGTTTGCTTGTTTGTTTGTTTGTTTTAAAGTACTGATTAAATACTATTAGTTTACCATTGCCATAATCTGATCTAATTTGATGTAGAAATTGTATGAGTGATTACTGCTTCCTCTTGGTTGAATCTGAAATTGAACCTTTCAGCAACTCTCTTCTAATAGAGTAAATGCAAAATTACAAACTATTTAATTTTGGCTATAGTTGTGTTTTTCAGTAGTGTCTTTGATATAGCATTTAAAATATCTCAGTAATAAGGTGAACTATAAAAATATAGACTTTAAAAATTTAGATCATAAAAATACTTTAAAAATCCCAAACCCCTTAACATCCAAACACCAACATGTCATTGACATTATCTTAAACTATATCTGTGTGCATATTGCAGTTTTCTATAAGTCTGCCCAACAACATGTGAAAACCAAACACCTGCTATAAATCTTACTGAGTTCTGGCTGAGGAGAAAGTCAAAGCAAAAAAAAAGGCTGTGGAGAGTGGTCCAAAATCTAGAAGCGGTCTAACTTGTTTATTCTAGTAAGAGCTAAACAATAACTAATTATTAGTTTTTGTAGGAGTTGATCTTTTCTTGTTCCTGTGATACTGTTCTCATGTGCCATGAAATTAAATACCTGTCTTTGCTCGTTGCCATGCAAACACACCCTCTTGGTTTAGGGACACAGAGTATTTGGACAGACTCTGTAAAAAGAAGAAAAATGTGTAATTTGAATCCAACTAGTCTGCTACCTTTCATTTACGGAGATTATTCCTCATGGAGTGCCTCCTGTTTAGGTAAGAATCCAGACACAACAAGAGCAACAAAGGGAACTAGGATAAGAAGGCAATTAGCTATAATTTACTGGCACCTAGTGCGGTATTAGTGCCTAGTCTTTGTTTTTTTTTTCAGTGTGTGATCCAAGTGGTAGCTGGAGAGCCACATTTGGCACCTAAGATACTTACACCTGGCCTGCTGCTGTTTCAGGAAATGGAACTTAACACCTCTCACCATGGCTACGTGCCGTGTTACACAGGGCTTTTGCTACTAGTGCATCAACTAGGCAGAAAGAAGGTAGAAAAGGGCTGTGCTGGTGTGAGGAGTATTTTCTTCTGCATATTTATGCACTTCAGCCCAGAGGAGCGCCAGACAACATCTGTGGGAGAAAATATCCAAAACCCTGCTGATGAAGATCTTGAATCTCCCTGTTTTCCAGATATATCCTGATCAAGTGCATATGGAACAGACCAATGCTTTGTTTCTCTAAGAATAAACATGCCTAGACCCATATTTTATCCAGAATCTTTACATTAATGTTATTGCATCTGCAAATGCATGTCATGGCATGTAATACTTCACAAGAAATTTGTTACACAGTCTGTGAAGGAGTCAGAAGCAATTAAAGGTATTGTTAAAATACATCTGTGAATTTGTTGTCAAGCATAGTGCCTGTCCCCTGACGTAAGTGCTAGTAGTTCTGACCCCTACAGCAGCCATCTCAAATACATAAAAGACTGTTTTGGAGTGACGTAGTGACGAATTCAATCACCAATAGTTTAGAGCTCAAAACAGAATTAATCCTTCTTGAAAAGGTTAGCTTCCTCCAGGTGGATTTCACTACATCCTTTGAGGACATGAAGAGTCCCAGACTAGCCAACTGTATATACATTTGCATTTAGACACCATAACTTTTATTGAAGTCCTGCTGAATTGCAGGTTTATCTTGCCTTTGATGATTACAACCATCTGGTGCTGACCCGAAGTAACTAGCACCTGAAGGCAGTGTTATTTTGGAAAACAGACATATGAGTGACCTCAACATGCTCATTTGTGGTCTAACAGCAAAATAATTTGTGCTGAGTGCTTCATGCAAGGAGCAGAATGACCCTAGTTCATGTCTTCTTGAAATAGGTTTGCTTCTGCCTGTTTGATTCTTGCTTTTCTAATACTTTACATTTGTTTACAGAACTTGTGTCATATTTTAATATCAATCTGTACTCTTTAAAAGTAATATAAAGGCATTCTGTCCAGTTCTGTGTTTCTGTCTCTGTACAATTAGGCAAGCATTTGATGAGAGAAATCTTTTCCATAGCTCCTAATGCTTTTTGTTCACAAAATACACTTGAGTAGAGAAGAGAGGTTCAAAACTTATAATGTGTGCTGAGCTGTGAGGTCAATGAGAACAAAAGCCCCTCTGGCACTACATAGTCATTTAAAAAAATTCCTTCTGATACAATTCACTCCAAGAAAAGACAACATATACAAACTGTATGAAAATATACGGAGCCAAGGTGAAGCACATGTATGTGTTTTTAAGAGATTACCTCTAAAAAAATGTGTTTTCTGCCAGCATTGTACTGTATTTACACAGAAACTATTCAAGCATATGTCTTTTCAAAGAAGTTGCAATTTCCTGACAGATTTTTTACAAATCCTTTCTAACAGCTGTAGACGGAAATCCAGCTACTCTTGCAATGAATGACCTTCAGTGTTTGAATGGCAGAGAGTAAACAAACATTTACTCTACGGAGAAAGCCCTGCTGTGAATGTAACATTAACATTACTGTGCATTATACTCCTCAGTTGGTTTATTAAAAACTAATCCTATTTCTGCACAGCAATTATGACTTCTTGAAAACCAAAGCATTTTCTTTAGTAAACCAGTCCTGCTAACACTTCAGCATTAAAGACTGAGTGTCATTTATGAAGATTACATTAGGTAGAGGTTGACAAGATATGACTTCTGTTTTTATGTGCAAGTTTTGTTTAGACAGTGTTTGTTCTACCTTTCAGAGCCTTAGTTTGCATAAATTCCCTACGTCTTAACTGCATAAGCGATATTTTTTAAACATAGCTCTTACACTGGAGTGTACATTAAATATTTGTTCAGCTGATTAAAACAGTTCTACATTTATTTAATGTTTGAAGAGTAAACAGCTTGTTGAGGACTGAAATATCTTCTTACACATACACATGCACACACTCAGGTCTCATTAGAAGGGCTTTTGTTGTGAGGGTACTTCAGGTAGGTGATATACGCATTTTAGAGCCTCAGATAAACCGTCCTTTTGTAAGTGATTCAACTCCAATACTTACTGCTAGTAGATGGCACTGGCAGTAACAGGCAGCAGAGGTGATGGGGGGCCTTTGGTAAGGATAACACAGAACTTGTTTCACATCAGTGAAAACACTTATTGAGCATGTACAAGAAAAGAATCTTACATCTTAATGATATTTCACATGTAGTTCAACTCTAACAGTCATGTCCTTCGCACTGTACCCTTAGTACACAGCGTTGAAGCAAGAAAACTGAAATACCATCTAGATTATTTGGAGGAATACTAAGTCTGAGGTTGATACTGGTTGTACACAGAAATTAGCAGTTTAGGAGCAAAATGTTTCCTCTTAAAGATGTTTGCTAAAGTGATGAAGGAAAACAGAATAAAAGCTTTCTGTTATTTCCAGTATCTTAAAGAGGCAGAGGGTGTACAGAACACAATAAAACAGCTAACATACTTAAATGCAATAGGTGGTTTGTGCATTTAAAACCAGACTAATTTATGTTCCTGATAATATGCATTGTATGTCCTGTTTCATGTGTATTCAAAGCTGATTTTGGGAATGAAACGAAACTACCTGCAAATCAAGTCCAGGCTCTGTTTTTTGTTTAGGCTGTAGGATACTTATATTTCAAGTAACATAGGGAACTCCCTTTCCTATGTCTTAAGCATCCATCTATCTACGAAGACAAAAGTATTTGCCCATAAAAGATCACAGGATAAAGATGTAATTGCAAACAAAGAAAAAAGTATTTTCTATTACAAGACAGAAAGCCAAGACATGGATTTTCAAATTGTGTCCACAGATTCACAAGAAATGTGTGATGGAGGTAGATGCCCAGTCAATGTTTCCTGATACACAGGCCTTTTCCTAATGTGTATAAATTAAGTTTTTTCCCTGGCACAATTTATGAGCAAATGTTCAGAACTTTTCTCACTTGAGTTCAGTTTGCTTTATTTGAGCTGGAAGTCCAGTAACAGCCTTTTTTTTTTAGGGTTGTGGGGCCATCAGTGTCTTATGAACTCTCTAATGCAGTCATCTGAGAAGTGCGGTAACTTTTCACAAACTACAACAAATTGTAGCATGTGCTGGATTCCGTTAGAACACTGATTGGTGACAATATTTTTCTAGGGAGTATTTAAAAAATTCTCCTGATGAATGATGCCAGATCATGAGGGATACTGTACTTAGGCATATTTCAGTAATTGAAAACTGTGAGATATAGGAGTACAAAAGTAATTGCTATAGGATCTATGCATGCTAGATGACTGATTACTAGTAGGTCTGATCACAGGAAAGTTTTAGGGAGCTTACAGAACTATTATCTAAATTTTCCGAAAAGCTAATTCATGAGGTTCTTACAGAAAATGGTAAAAGTTAGCAGTTTTCTTAGGTTATTCTGGTATATTCAGTTGCATCAAATAACAAATAGGGTTATTGGGGAGGTGAACTGTGAAAGAAGACAAAGACACAAATAATGCTCCAGAAGTGTGAATAAAACAAAGGTGATCAAAGACATGTTTTTCAAAATAAATCCAGCTATCTAAATTGTACTGAGCACTTGCTGATCAGCTGCACTCTGTGACTGGTATAATGGTACAATTGGTAGTGATTTCAGCTTCTTAGCAATGCTGAATCTAAGTTATAAGATAACAGGTGAATTGGCTCAAAGCTTTCTCTTTTGCAGTCAGTAGGCACTATCATAGAATAATCTAGGTTGGATGGGACCTCTAAACATCATCTAGTTCAACCTCCTGCTTGGAGCAGGTCCAGTTAGAGTAGGTTGCTCATGGTTGTGTTCAGATGAAGTTTAACTGTCTCCAAGGATGGAGATAATACAACTTCTTTGATGACACAGTCCAGTGTTTGACTGTTCTCATGCTGCAAAAAATGTTGCTTATGTGAAAATTTACTATTTTCCTACTTCTGGCTGCTGGCTTTCATTTTTTTGACTATGCACCTTCTATTAACTTCTCATTATGCTCCAATTAGGTAGTTGCAAACAGCAATTAGATGCCTTCCCAGACTTCTTCTCCCAAGGCTGAATAAAACCTCACTCTCTGAAGCTCTCCTCTTGTTTCACCACCTAATCACCTTGGTAACTGGACTTCTTTCTGGATGTCTACTCTTGTCTTGTCCTGGTGAGCCCAAAATTGAGCACAGTGCTCAGACAGAGTCTCACAAGTGCTGAAGAGAGGAGAATAGTCACTTCCATTGGCATGCTGGCTATGGTGTTGGTAATACAGCCCACTTTGCTTTTTGTGGGCCTCTAGCTTGCTTATTCTGAGCTACCATCCACAACTGTAGTAAATAAACCTAGATGTTTCTTTGACACACACTGAAAAGAAGACAGTTTTGAAAAGTTCCTGAAGCAAGGTAATGGCTGATCCTTTGACAGTTGTGTGTTGGCACCATGAGGTTTATCTCTCTGCTACTATTTTTGATATGATGTTTAAAAAAAAGTTGAGCTTTGTTTGCATGTTTGTTTTAATGAATTTAATATTTATCCATTACCTTCTCCAAGAACTCCTGAAGATACAAGCAGGGCCTGTGGATCACAGAATCATAGAACGCTTTGGGTTGGAAGGGACCCTTAAAGGCCATCCAGTCTAACTTCCCCTGCAATGATAAGGGACATCTTCACCTAAATCTGGTTGCTCAGAGCCACATCCAGCCTGGCCTTAAATGTCTCCAGGGATGGAACATCTATCACTTCTCTGGGAAACCTGTTACACTAGTTTACCACCCTCATTGTAAAAAAATGTCTTCCTTATGTCTAGCTTCAATCTCCCCTCCTTTAGTTTAAAACCATTACCCCTTGTCCTATCACAACAGACCCTGCTAAAAAATCTGTGCCCATCTATTTTATAAGCCCCTTCTAAGTACTGCAATAATGTGTTCCTGGAGCCTTCTCTTCTCCAGGCTGAAAAACCCAACTGTGTTGGCCTGTCCTCACAAAGAGGCATTCACTCCCTCTGATCATCTTGGTGGCCCCCATCTGGACCCTATCCAACAGGTCCATGTCCTTCCTGTACTGAGAACTCCAGAGGTGCATAGAGTTCTCCAGGCGGGGCCTCACCAGAGCAGAGTAGAACAGAATGTTCCTCTCTCAGCCTGCTGGCCACACTTCTTTTGATGCAGCCTAAGACATGTTTTGCTTTCTGAGCTGCGAGTACACATTGCCAGCTCATGTCAAGTTTTTCATCTACCAATACCCCCGCAGCTTTCTCTGCAGGGCTGTTTTCAATCTCTTCAACTATCAACCTGTATTTATACAGGGGGTTGCCCAGACCTGTGAGAAGGATCTTGTACTTGGCCTTGTGGAACCTCATGAGGTTCCCAGGGGCCAACTTTTTTGAGCTCATCCAAGTCCCTCTGGATGGCATCCCATCCTGCAGTTGTGACAACAGCAGTGTAACATAGGGAACATAGGGAACACCACTCAGTTTGATGTCATCCACAAACTTGCTGAGGGTTCACTCGATCCCCACTGTCCATGACATTGAGGAAGATGTTAAACAGTACTGGTCCCAATACGGACCCCTGGGGGACATTGCTTGTCACTGGTGTCCATCCAGACATTGACCCATTGACCAGTACTCTCTGGGTATGGCCATTCAGCCAGTTCCTCATCCACTAAACAGTCCACCCTCCAAATCTGTATCTCCCCAATTTAGAGAGAAGGATGTTGTGGGGAACTGTGTCAAAGGCTTTACAGAAGTCCACATAGACAGATGTTTGTTGCCTGTGCTGCATGCATTGATGTAGAGGCACTTCAGCTGGGCTGTCAGGTTTATTACCTTCTTAGAGGAACACCTCTTAATTCCTTCAAAGTATTTCACTTGTGTTTTCTTGTTGGCTACTACTACTTCAGGAGCTCCTGGCTTATCTCCATTAGACTTCAAGTGTGCTCCATTGTGGCCAACACATCTTGAGGTCACCAGCTGAGTGTCCTCACTAGCACCCTGCCCCTCTGTCCGTAGTGTCTCATCCCACAGCTTGTCACTGGCAAGCCTGATGTTGTCCCCCTCCTCTATCACGTCTAGTTTAAAGCTCTGTCAATGACCCCTGCTAGCTCATGAGAAAAGACCCTCCTCCCGCTTTGAGAAAGGTGAATCTTATCCAGCAAACCTCATTCTGCGTAAGCCATCCCATTATCAAAAAACCCAGAACTGTGATGGTGACGCCAGCTCTGGAGCCATGTATTAGTAGACTGTGTCCATCTATTTCTTTTAAGGTCACTGCCCACAACTGAAAGAAGAGAGGAGGAGGTAACCTGTGCTCCCAGTTCCCTCACCAACCATCCCAAGGCCCTGAAGACTCTTTTAGTGCCCTTGGACGATGTGTTGCTGCTTCATCACCACCCGTATGGAAGACCAGTAATGCGTAGTAGTCCAAGGGCTGTACCAGGCTAGAAAGTTTCCTAGTGATGTCCTTAACCCAGCTCCCAGAGGCAGCAGACCTCCCTAAGAGGAGTGTCTGTTCAGCATAATGGACACTGTTAAATCATAGCTAGAATGAGAGGACTGACCATCACTGATTGCTGTTTAAATTATTTTTATGGGTAGTACAAATGCCCAACAGTGCAGAGATTTTTTCACTGGTAGTTTCCACTTGTGATCTTTTTTTTCTGATTTAAATATATCCATTACTCAGATCTAATACAATATATTTTCTTTCACTAAAGCACTGTCTATGGTAATTTTCCCTTGTGCTACTTACTATCAGCATTACAATAGTGTATTTTCTACTTGACCATGAATATAAAACCACTATAATCAGTATTTATAAACTGGTGAAGGACAAATTACTTAACACCATGTAATGTATCCTTAAAATATAATTAGTGATGCCATGACAATTGCCCCCTGCTCTTTTACTAATTTAGGCTGACAACTTGGAATATATTGCTGGTGATTGCAGGCATCCAGGAATACCTGACAATGGTTGGTTCTTGATCTAGGAGTGCCAGAATTACAAGCAATATTGTAAGGAGAACTTTTTCAGAGTATTTTATTCATGATAGTTACTGCAGAGTGGGCATGTACACACAGTCATTATAGTGGAGTGAAAGATGAACACAATATAAATAGTTCCTCTTCTGAGCTAGCAGTATTCTGTGCCCATTTTTGAAAGGTATAGGATAATAAATGGCAGGTGCAACTACAGAACTATTTGTTCATTATCTGTGCCAGATTTAGTAATTTATTGTTTTAAGTTGTAAACAACAACAACAACAAAGAATCCAAATTGTTAACTTTATGTGGAGCTAGTATAAAAGGGGAGAATTGCCCTCTCAATATGGTGTGAGTGCATCTCTGAGACAGCACTTGCAATCTTCAATGTATGTGCAAAGACAATGCAATAATTTAAAATAATTTATAGCAAATTATAAACCAGTATTTTTTTTTTTAAGTAAACTTCATTAATCCAATACTCGTCATGGCAGAATCCACTTTTTTCTGTATTTGTATGATGGCAAGACCTCAATAGTGTAAAAGGCCTCTCTGCATATATGAAAAGTAAAATGAGCCATTTTGATATAAAATTGATGATGGCATCTAATATGATGTGTCCAGCTCTCATACTGATTTCTAAGACTGTTAGGACCATCTGTCAAAAGACAGAAAAAGAAGTCATGGAGGAGAGTAGTTGTGTGAGGTATAGGTATGATTCTGGTGGTGACAATTACAAACAAGAGAATGAGTGAAGGTGGGCACTGACATAAAATTGTAGTGCCGTTAATAGTATTGCTTATACAAAGAAGTTCTTAAATTTAAAATATTTGTGTACTAGATTATTTTCCAATGTTTAGGGTGTATGGAGCTAGTATTTTTGAAGTTTGAAAGCCTAGAGAAGAGCTTTGACTTTGGACCTAAAATGTCTGTCTGTCTGTCTGTCTATCTATCTATCTATCTAATCTGTCATCACCTTAAATTACCTCTTTGCCTTCTGAATGGATGAGCTAACAAGGTAGTATGTGCAAAGTCTGAGCTTTCTGGAAGAGCACTGCAAAAATTACTTGCTTATGGTTTACAGGTGGACAAAAGTAATTTGCATCAGTTCATGAGAAAAATTTTGCTCCAGGAAACAGATCCTGAATAGCAGTTCTTAATGCATTTTTAGCATCTCTAGATAAAACATCCTGCCCTATTTTCAATAGCAAAAATACAGGCTTTTAAACATAGCGTTGCTGTCAGTCACTGGAATCATGCTTAAGTAGGAATAAAATTAAGCTGCATGCAGACTTACAGGCCTTCCTCTCCACCCAAAAAAAACCCCACAAAAAAACAACAAAAAAACTCCACCAAAAATCAAACAAAAAAATGTATCCTCTCCAACAAATAAAATCTGAAGCTGGAATATATTTGGCTTCCTCTTGCATATCAGCAAATACGTAGTTGCTTCATTAATCTAGTTTAGCTTTATATAAGCCTCTAAGTGCGAAAATCTATTAATATGTTTGAAATGTCAACTATAGGAATAATTCACCAACTGTCTAATACAATTATAAAAAGGGGTTGGACATTATCTTCCACTTGCTCTTTCAGTTCAGTAAAATTATTGTAGAATGGGTTTCATACCTTGCCAGTCTCACTGCAGGCATCCTGATTTCTGCTTCTTTCACTATAGGCCTAAGGGCAAGCCAATGTTTGCTGCAATTTTCTACAATAATAGCAAGACAATTTAGCAGTAATGGATAAGTAGGGAGAAAATTAAGCAGTTTGCCGAGATACAGAAATGAAGCCAGAAAATATTTGGCCTCATGTTAGGCTTCAAATTCATAGTCAATTCATTAGTGTAATTTAGTCCTTGCATAAGGCTTTGAGTGATAAATTTTACTAATACTTTTGCAATACCAGCTGTAAGAATAATTCACAGATTGGTGAGTAAAATTAAAAGACAGGGTAGAATAAATCCTTCATTTTCATCTGGTACATGAAGATTTATAAAGACCCTTGCAAAAATGCGTCCTTCTACTTATGGTAAATGGATAATATTAAAGAAATACATTATAATATTGTACTTACATTTGTGAACTGAATGTTTTATTGGGTCAGAATATTTACTGAGCCTTAATTTTACTTTTGACTGATTTGCTGGGGAATGACTTATAGGCAGATTGGGGTTTTTGTTTTTTGTTTTTGTTTTTTGGGTTTTTTTTTGTTTTGTTTGTTTGTTTGTTTGTTTTTGTGTTTGTGTTTTTTTTTTTTTTTTTCATCTAGAGAACCCACTTGGAAAACTGGCAATATGGTAGGGTTCTTCTTGGCTCAAACATAATTGTTTGAATTCCGTTTTAAATAATTGGTTTTGAACTGTTTTTTTTTTTTTTTCCTTCTCTTTTAACTAAATCACAGTCTCAAAACAAATCTGGTTCAACTGAACAAACCAGCAGGACAGTACTAAATCACCAAACTCCAGCTCTTTAGTTCACTAACTGAAGCTTAAAGGCCACTTAAGCTTAAAGTGAAGTAGCTCACTTTTTATAAATCCTATAGACTACAGTCATAATGAGCTAAAAAAATTTTAGTTGCTTTGAAAGCCAGCTTTATCAAATTATATTTAGGTGCAAGAATATTGCTTCTTTACTGAGGATTTTATGGATATAGGGAGCTTTGTTGTGGCCTTGTACCCACTTTGATGCACAGACTGAAATCATATGTACATGCCAGAGTCCTACAACAATAATCAAATTGTTGTGATTTATGCTTTATTGTATAGAAGTATACTTTGGTTCAAGATATGTAAAAGATGTGGTTTCTGTGATGCAAAGTGTGGTAGTGGGATTTGCATTCATGATTGGTTTTGTTTGGAAGATACTGGGCATTTGGAAGCCAAGCCACCACAGAAAGATATACAATACTACACATAAGAGGCTGGAAACTCAGTAAAAAGACTCTACTAACCTTTCTTCATAGCAATCCCTGACAGAATTGGAAGTCAGTAGATTGTAAAAAACCCGAAACAAATAGAAGGATAAAATAGCTAAAACCATAACCAACCTAACATTTTCTTGAGATATCTTGAAAGAAATACAACATTTCTCTTTGCATCTTTAAGAAGGGTATACCATAGAAAAGAAAGTTGATGTAAAAGTTAATTTTTCTCACAGTTTATGTCCTGACATGCTCAACAAACTAAAACTTAAGTTGACTAGCCAAAAAAAACCAAATCAACACAACAAATTATGAGATCATTAGCAGAATCTGAGCAATTCAGCACTTCCTGACTTCCTGTAACAATTAAATTTGTGAGAAGATGGTTGGCACTTTAATTCAGTAATTAGAGAATGGGCTTTTATTGGCTTACGCATCCTGACCCGAGTTTGGGATAAGCTAACTGAGTTCGTATCTGTCTAATGATCTGCTCTTTGATCAAGCACAGAAAACTAAAGGAGAGACTGCTGTAACAGTCAGAGCAAAGCCTTCAAATTTTCTAGTCATCCCATGAGTCACCCCCATCAGATTTACTTCATGTGGAACGTGCATTGTTGGAAACATTCAGACCCAGGAGGTCCAAGGCAATAAAATACTTGGATCTTAAAATCAAGCTAAATCTGCATTTGGAGAGCTCTTTGATAATCATTGGAAGGCAACACGGTCCTGGGAAAATGGAAGAAGATTGCAGAATGTATTATATTACTACTAACCTTCTTCAATTCTGAGGAAATCAGTCTTACAAATACAAAGAGAATGACAGCGCTCAGAGGAACTTTTCTTCCTTTCTTTGAAGAAGAAAATGATGGTTAAAGGTAACTAGAACCAATTAATTTTGACAGAATAAAATGTTATTTTAGAAGTAAAGCCATGGATAAATAAAAGGGAAGAAATCTAGGGGTTACTATAGTAAGATTACTTTAACAGAAAAGAAAAATTAAAAGTTGAAGAGCACATGGGAAAGATTTAATATGCTTAGGGAAAATAGTACCTTCGGTGACTTCACATGGCAGCAGCAGTGCTGCTGTCTCATGGAAAATTTGGGAACCCAAGTACTGTTGAAAGGCACAGAGGAATTGATTGAATATCATTCACAAACTTACCTTCTTGGTAAAAACACTCTACATATTTTAGAATTGTTTTTCAAATATTGTGGTTAATTTTAGTCTCATAAAAGAAGTTGTGGTATTAAGATTCCATGGTTTTGATTCCCAGACTGAGAATGTGTACGGATGTGCAGTTCAGGGGCACTTTCCTCCATTTCAGTAAGCTTGTCTCCTAAGCTGCACCAAGGCCACATATGTACTAGCTTGGACTATTAGGCAGAATACTGGATACTGAAGCAAGCCTAGTTTTACCTCCCCCTCCCCCACGCCTACTCCCCTAAGTCTTTAGGATTTATGCATAACAAATATGACTGTGATTTTTAATTTTTGAGGTCTTTTATGAGAAGATCTTGCTCACTAAATGGCAGAGAGCTAAATCCACACTAGGAGGACAAAATACAGTACTGTCCTCTGGGGAATTGAGCCTTCACTTTAAGGCAATCAAAATGTTGGGCTTCAATTGCTGAGTATTTCCCTATAGTGCAAATCAAGAAGAGAGAATAAAATGAAGATGGGAGGTGGAGAGGGGCCAAAGATAGACAGAATGACGTGTGTGAGCTCTAAGAATAGGGAAATGATGTACTTACGCTTGTGATAATGGTATGTGTGAAGCTAATAGATAAAGCTGTCTCTTTAGATAATGCTGCCAAACAAGCCCAGCTGAATCACCCCAGCAGGCCTGAAAATTCAACCTGCCTCCCTCCCATTATTTTGTCTTTCAGCCTGATGCATGCTGAAGTGGCATGCTAGAAATGGCTCTCCTTGTTTGATTCTGCTGATCCTCCTCTGCATGCCTCCCCTCCTGCCCACTGTGCAGCCCTGCCAGCTGGTATGCCTCCTCCTCCTCCTCCTCTTTGTCCTCCTGTTCTTCCTCCAGCTGGTGCCACCTGGTACAGCTGCTGGCTGCACCATGCGGGGGGAGCTGGCACTTGGGCTTCTCCTGTCCTTCTGCCTCCTCTTGCTGCTGGGGCTGCACAGGCAGCTGCTTCCTTTTCTGGAGAGACTCCTCCCCATAGGGGAGCCTTCTCAGTGCTTGTTGCGTGATAGAAATACACCCTGCAGAGAGTAGCGAGGATATGTACATGTGCAGCAGTGCAAGAGGAAGCTCAGGTGCTTATTTTTCCTTTCGCCAGACAGTGAGGGTCTGGTAGATATGGAGTTGTATTCCAGGCAAAGGGACATTTTGCATAGGGACATCAGTAGAAAGGTACAGAGGAGGTCATAAGTCATAGTAATAGACACTTGTTCTATTGGACTCAAAAGAACAATTAAAAAAAAAAAATTAGATTTTATTTCTCATTGATTAACCGCGTGCATTCAAGTTCTTAATCTACTGTGGGTGAATTTTTACCTTCATATTAAAAATGCTGATGGTTTCGTAATCTGTCATACAGTAGATCTAAATACTTGCAAGTGTCAGAATATTCTTAGGAAATTAATACTAAAATTACAAAAGATAGGAAATTGATTTGGGGATCCTTAAATACACAGGATATAACCTTCACTGCTTGATCTCTCCTGCCTTCTTTCGCTTTACAATTTAGTCCATGAATATATCTATAGTTCTATCACATGAGAGACCTTGTCCTCTTATTGAACTTTTTTTTCCAAATTTTTTAAAGCACAGAAGAGTAAATAAGTCTGTTGAAAGCTAGAAAGAATGTTTTACCGAAACAACATAACATCCACTTTTTGACTATAAATTTGCACTCAATTACAATTTTTATCATTTCACATTCTTGTTTTATTTAGGAACTTATCTTGTCTTTTCTACAAAGAGCTCATTTGCCAAATAATAATTTTATTGTATTATACAGACTACCCACCATTTCTATTCACATATGAATATAAATGTAACAGACCTCATTCATCAAATGTAGTTTATAATGTATGTACTTTTTTTTGTCATGCCAGTCTTCAGGACAAGAATGGCTTGAGATGACAGGCACAGAAAATTAAGAGCTCTTGGGAAGTAGGGAGTAATGGGTTTTGAAGAGAGTGAAACTTTTGATGAGTTGACATTGTCACACCAGTGAAATAAATGCAATTTTACTTTAACAGAGTCAGAAAATGAATGTTTATGTCTCTTATGACTTAAAAATACAAAGATAGTATATAAAAGTGTGTGATATTATTTGACCTAGACAAATGGCTTTGGAGACAGAGATAGTTAGTAGAAGAACAATGCCTGTCCAGTACATAGTATGATAATGACTTTCATTCTCTGTGTGACAGTGATATTTCCTGACTGAAACCTCAAGACTTTGAAGTATTTTGTTTAAGTTTCTCTTAAAGGTATCAGATGCTGCTTTGAAATGTACCAATAAATACTTTGCTGGGCTGAGGCCTTTTCTCAGTGATTGTGTTAATAATGCATACACACTTATAATTTTTAAATATAGAAGAAGAATGTAAAGGATAACTGTAAAATAAAAAAATTGTGAACAGAAGTTTTCAAATAAAAATAAATAGCTTCTGTACATCAAGACGGGAGGTTTCAATACTGTGATTTTCAAGTTTATTATTGTAACTTTTACAGTATTATTAGAATATCAACAATCAGCTTATTTTACAGTGAGTCCTATGAACACATAACCATGTCACAGTTTTTACGGAGAATGCTACTCTTGTATTTTACTTAAGGAATCTAATTTTTTATTTTTATTTTTTTTTTTTTTAAATAATAGAATCTACATTTAAGAGTTGCTTTAGAAAAATTCAAAAATTAAAGGCTCTAAGAGATGGAAACTTTGGTGTATCTATATGCAGAAACATAAACTGATCTTATGAATGATTTGTGTTTTAATGGCTGCCTGTTTGGCTGTTGACAAATCGGTGGTCAACTACTAAACAGAAGGATTTGGCTGTTGCTGTTTGAGGAAATGGAGCTATGCATAAATAAACAACACAATGTCTTCCCGGGGCTTATGCTATGTTTTTATTGTGAGTCCTCCCCCTTCTCCTTCTGTGGAGGGTTAGCATACTTTTCCAAATTTTTCACCACTTTTGCTTAACACTAGCTCCTTTTCTGTATATATGTTAGCAAGCTCTAATGTATGCTACACGAAATATCATGAGGAGCTTTCAACTACTGTTATAGAAATACCTATATTATGACTAATATCTAGGAATTAAATAATGAGCACTGTTGGTTTGTGTTTTTATCTCATTTGAAAGCATGAGCTTGTAGAAATAGTTAGGCATCTTTATTTAGCCCCTTCCATCACTCACATTTAACCGATTGTATGTGGTCCAGTAATTAAAAAACAATAGTTCTCCACTCCCAATTTCTTCCCCTTTAGAGATATGAATAATTGAATAAAACCATTGCAAAGCAATAAAAAAAACAATGCAAATACATCTGTATAGATGAAGAAATTGAGGCTAACTTTTCAGCTGTCACACATTGTAGCCTGGACACCATGTCTGAGTTGAAAACAACATATGTGGGCCTCTGCCCTTCTCAGGAATGTGATTGTGTCATCAAACACCAAAAGCCTCCTCAAATTTTGTACAATGCATGAATCTGTGTTTTCTGTCACAGGTTGCTCTAAATAAGAATAGTCTGTTTCTATTTAACTTGCCATTGGAACATTCAAGTGAACCAAGCCACTATTTATCGATGAAACTCAGTGTTCATGTTATCTATCCTCAGTGAAAATGGAAGGCAATGACTGTTTATGGCAGCACAGGATTAACCTTCCATTGAGGAGCATGAAACTATACATTGAGCCTGAATGATGGGTTTTATACATAATACTTGGAGGTAGTAGTTCCATGCTACCTGAGCAGTTGAAACTCTGGAGCTTTTCATCCAGTTAACATATGAAATATGTTGATAATATCATACAATTCTGAAACCCTTTTCTTTCCTATATTACATGTTAAGCACCTTAAAAATAATAAGTTTTGACAAACTTATGATTTTTGTTACATGTCTGCTAATACCACAATATCCTTAAGAAAACCACTTGCACTCTTAGATTGGTCTGGGCTCTGTTCTAGCTCAGGACTAAAAGAAGGACCAATCATCACCTGGTCCATATCAAAGTTATAGAATGTATTTATTGAAATAAAAGAAGGATTGGATTAAGAGATGACTTCATTTGGCAGCACTTCCATAGGCAAAAAGGACATTTCCTTGTATTGATTTTTAGATGCAGTTCCTTATTCACCACAATTTAGTTCCTGTAGTAATTGGTATGAAATCAATATTTTTTAATGTACCTGACAGCCCACATTCCAAATGAACTTGTTTAAACAGACAGACCCTTTAGTCCAAAGGATACCTAAACTCTTGGAAGGGTTTTCCATGAGAAGGAATCAGAAATGTTTGATTCTTGGAAATGTGAGCTAGAATAAACCATCTCAAAGCAAGAGTAGGAAACCTCAAGTTTATTATAAAATCATTCAGGTTTCTATTCCAGAATGGATTTTGATGGAAAACTAAATGAATCATCTTATCTTTTGTTTGTGAGGAGAAGCTTGGAGCAGCTGCTGAGCTTTCCCCAGACACGACGTGTGTTCTGAATGGTTGGACACTTACGACGGTTGGCCTGCCGTTGTTATGCTGCCTACAAAGATGTGTTTGCTCAAGGGGTCCAGTCATCACGCTAAATAAAATCGTTCACTTTGCCTGACAAATATTGACTCAAGCTGTTACGTTTTTATGTATTTCAGAGACTCACAATGTTTGAGAGCTCAGCAAGCAAACAAGAACAGGTACAGGAAGTTATTGTGATGTTTTGGACTCATGTTTGTTTTTCTACTGCTGATGTATGTTCTCTATTGTATATGGCTTGTTACTAATGACCTTGTTATATAGTGCACTGTGGCTGATAAGGCCAAAATCTTTAACAGAATACAAATACGTTTAACATTTCCACTTGAAGAGTTTATTTTAATTGTATTTTGAAAAGTACTGTACCCTAAAGGTGCTCTCTCCTCCGTAATGTACTTTTTAGAAATAAAAGAAGAAGAATGGAAAGTATAATGGGATGAGGTGTAACGGACAGTTCTGTATTCAATTGGAGCTCTATCTGATAGTACCATTGTGCACAAATCTAAATAATGCTGAGCCATGGAAGAAAATTAAACAGAGGGTCAGAAGTAATGTTTTTTCTCCATGTCTGGTTTATTCTCTTCTCTGAGGGGAGGAGGAGAAACAAAGCATACTGAAAAACCACCTAAAGTTTCTGAGCTTTTACTGGTGTGTTTTTTTGTTGTTTCTGGATTTTTTTTTGTTGTTGTTTTTTATTAGTATTGTCTGTTTGTTTCTCCTTTTGTACAACAGCAGAACCATAAGCATTCAATATTTGTTTTTCAACTGAGGGATTTTTTTTCCAAATTACTGGCTTACAGAGTGTTTTGTTTATCACTTACATTACCCCAGAGGTAATATGACTGCAATATGAGTCAAGATTCATCTTTGGAACTCATTGCTAGAGTCAGCATTGTGCAGTAGCTATGTGAAAGAACTGTTGACAAAACAGCATTACTTAAAAAAAAATTGAGGAGGGAATTTGTCAAGAAGTTTAGAACATGCTGGATTTGATTATGTTGTTTACTTTAACAAAAATCAAGCCATGATTTCACTTCTGTTTCAGTTTTTTTGCAAGTAAATTAAGGTGGACTGCTGACCTTGAGAGAGCTGGCCAGAGATGGCAGGAGATGGAAGAGATGGTATATTCTGAAAAAATTCTGGCCAGTCCTGGCTGCAAGCTCCTGGTCCTGAAACAGGATAATTTATCTCACTGAGGGTTTAACTTATTTGTTTATTTTCAATTAAAACAAATTACTGTGCGAAATAATGACATGTATCAGGCTTGTATTATTATTGCTAACTTTTTCCTGCATCCATGTGGGGATTAAAATCTCATCTTTTTGGAAAATCTAAGCAAATATTTAGATACAAGTGAAAGAGTTTATGTATGTTCAAAGGCAGAGTGGGCAAGAACTTGAACAAGAGATCACTTGAGGACTACAAAATGTGTGGCTCACATCAAATTCAGGAAATCCTGCAACCTGAAATACTTGGAGACTACAGGAGAAATATTTCATATGCTTTTCTTGTTATTACTCTTCTCTGAGCATCTATTTTGGCTGCTGTTCAAGAGATTACACAGGCCTATGTGATCCCTTGCTTGAAACCAGGGAACTGAGTCTTTATGCTCATGCATGTTGTCTTCAAACCACAAAGGATGATAGGGTCTGCCTGCAACAACCCCCGAGTTGTAAGAAGAGCATGAGAAGGATTTTGTTTTAATGCTGTGCTGGGTATAGCTCAGTAAAACAAAACTTTGCAGGTGTCATAACCACAGAAATATCTAAAGAAAAATCCATGAGTGTGTTCGAGTTACTGAGTCCCACAAAAATGTCCATACCTTCCTGAAGACAGTCCTCAGAATATTAAAGTAACAGGCAACAGGATCCTCTTGCACATTCTAAACTATGAAGAACATAAGAGAGACATCACCTGTCTTGACCTTTTAATCATAGCAAGACATCTTCTAGTATAGCATTAAAAAAGTAGACAGATCTACCTGAGATTATAGACAGGAGAAGCATTTAGTTTCTTCAGAGAAGATCTTCTAGTTTCTTTAATAGAGTTACTTGGGTCATATTTGGGTGTGAAAAAGTGAACAATCCAGGAAGAACCCATTTATTAAAGACCTGACTGCAGAAAGATTGTCATTGTTTTTCAATGTATTTGCTCGTCTTATAGCCAAATAAAGAATGGAAGCAGGGTGATATACTGAGTGTGTATTCTCCAGTAATAAAGTTGCTGTGTGATATTCAAACAGACCATATGTATTTTAATTTATATGATATGGGCTGATATGTGTGCAGCACAGAGCTGAGACATATGCCTGCTTCCATAATTTTGGGACACCACAAAAAGGAAGTAGCCTAATTATTGGGGTGAATGTGCCTAGGTAAATTTTACCTGTTGTAAAGATGGTCGAAGTGGGCATCTTGCCAATAAAATGGAATTGAGAAGTTCAGAGAGAAATAATCTGAATATTGTTTCTAAAATTATACCAACTTGTATTTCTAATAGATCTTGTAAAAAATTCAGAATTGTGGAACAGTTATAAGAATCACATGTTGACATTCTATAATCAGTGTACACAGGTTGTCAACAAGAAAGATCACAGTGACTTAAAATTGTTCTTTTGATGAAGCTGGAACCATAGGAGGAGGATAAGCTCTGTTGTGAAGTGTAGTGTTTATTCAAAACTTTACTAGCCTGTTTGGGCTGTGAACATGTTAATGGTTGTCAGTTAATAATACGTTTTTAAGTTAAGAACTAAATCTCTGAAAATCAGATACAATCTATTGTTTATTTCAGCATTTTTAAAATGGCAAGGCTCATAATTCTATTAGAAACCAAAGAGCTGAACACATATTTTAAAACTCATATTTCAAATTCTGGGGACAAAATAAGAATTTATTTGCTGATCTCTAGTCAAGTAATTCTTTGGAATCATTGCATGTGAGTTTTTGTTTTCTAACTACAACAGTTTATATTGCTAAATCTCTGTTTACTATACAGATCAGGAGAGTACATAATTGCCTAAAGTTCAGTGGCAGAGGTTAGGTCACTCAGTGCTTGCTTTCTTCAAACATGCTGGTCTATTCAAAAACATTGTTAAAGCAACTGTTTTTTACTTTGTATTTTCCATTTACTAAGCTGAAAACTTCTGATTTTCTCTGAAATAAAACAAAAGACTGTGGGTACAACTTTGACCCCAAACTGTAAAAATTTAGAGTATAGCACAATTGAAAATGGCATGATTTTCTGAAATTAAATGCATGCAGTACAAAGGAGAAAATTTCCTGGGATAAGTACAGTGATATAACTTGTATAAATATTTAAGCATACAAACCACTCAGACTCTACAGCCAGGTGTGGCTGAAAAAAAGAAGAAGAATCTTACACAGGTTGATTATCTGCACTTCTTTGTCTGTTCTTGCCAATTGTGTCCTTTTCTGTTATGTAATGAGATATCCATTGATGTAACTAGAATTCTAGGATTTATTTACAATGTACATATCAAAGCTGCTTGAGGCTTGAGGCAAAGGATTAAATGTAACCATTAAGACAAGACCTTTACATGGTAGCAATACTGAGACAGTATTTGGGCTGTTACATTTTTCTTTCTTGCTGAAGGATGAAGAACATTACGAAGATAGATTGTGTTGGGAAGTATGGCTGAATCCTTACTAGTACTCAAGTCTTTCCCAATCCTTAGTGGTGCTTTGTGTGTCTGCGAGAGCAACTGTATTGAGGCTGTGAATGAAAGACTGGCATCATTCTCTACCAGAAAACATCTGATTTCACCCACCTCCTCTATTACAGCACATGGTAGAAAGGAGGCCACGTGAAGGGCAGACTGCTCCTCTGCCACATGCCTTCCTGTCCACAGGTTTTCTGTCTATCACCTCCTTCTGGGTGGGTGTGGGTTATTGTTCCTGGTTTTGCACTGATTCTACAGCTTTTGTGTCAGGGCAATGGCAGTCCTTGAACCTGTTTATACTGATGCCTTAACATTTTACATGCAGTTTGTGTTTGCATAAGATTTTTTACAATTCAAATTCTAAGAGAAACAGACTGTCTAGCTGCCTGGAGAATGAAAGCTTCACTAGCCTCAGCCTCACTTCAGCTAAAAGGCCAAGTCCAGGAAACAGAAGTATTTGGAGAAAGTAAAACATTGATTAATGGTATGGCACCCACTCTTCCTCCTTTCTTCCTTGCACAAATCCTGATAGATTTATTTCAAAAGGGATAATTAGACTTCTACTTAGCAGGATGCAAAGTCAAGATGGCGGGTAATTTGAGGTTGTGAAGGTAATTATTGGTTTAGGCTGACAGGACTGAGGAAGAAAAAATGCAGGCAGTGTAAAAAGCAAAATGAAGGTTTTTGAACTGATTGGGCAGAAACAGTAATGAAAAATAAGCAAAAAGATTTAATGTAACTTGTGTAACTTCTCATAGCTTGTAATCACACAGTGTTTGGCTGTAGTGAAGCTAATGTTGATAAGATAAAAGGGGACTCAGTTATGTGGGTAATTCTTAGATACTCATTAGGAAGCTGGTTCAACATTCATCATATGATGATGCTGCTGAATTACAGCCAGAGGCTATAAACTGCTACTAAAGATACCTTCTGTATTTACAAGGAACTAGGTCTGCATGGATGTAACTAAGACAGAAAACTCTGTTTCCTCTTTGTTGCAGGAAGCAGTAGTGTTCATGAGTACTAAAAAAAATTTTGTGAGTCCATGGCCAGCATTAGTTGATGCTTTGCTAATGATGCGCAAAGTTGGGACTGTGCTTGTACAGTGGCCGTTCAGGCTGAGAAAATGAGGTACTTCATAGCACTCTTTTGTACTCTTTCACCATATAGTTTAGAAGTTTGGAATCTCTGTTGTGTGACAGCAGAAATAACAGCAGCAATGTAATATGTATGTGTTCCAGTTCACTCTATTTTTGTATAAAGAATAAGAAGATGGGAAAAAGCTTATTACTGGAATTTTGAAATGGGGTGCATAAAAATTCTGGATTATACATCTTCAAAATAACTTGATGGAAAGAAAAGACAGCTCTCAGTAATAAGGAATACAAAGAAAACATCTGGATGAATTGGCTTTCCCTGTACCATAGAACATAACAGCTACAAGACTGGTAAGCATTTTTTATCTGTCTGCCTATTGAGAACTTTATAATGTTGTTTTTTCCAGACAGGACTTGCCCTTTTTTGAAGTCTAATCATTCTTTACAGTTGGTTAACTCCCTCATTAAAGAGTAGCTAGATATGGATTTTCCTTGAACTACTGCCATACTGTGTTGTCTTCTGTGTTTTATATGAGTCATGAGAGATATTATTAGGTTATACAAATGATACAGAACTCAGTTGCAGTGTATGGAGTAACTGCCAGATCCTTTTCTCTAAAAAGCAGGCATTTATTTTATGCTCTCTCTTCCCCCCTTCCCCCCGCCCCCCCCCAAAGATATCACCTTTTTTAGGCACCTGAGATTGCATGGATTTCAAAGAAGAATCCAAAGAAATTTCTTTAGGGGAAATGAATTTTATCTTTTTTTCCAACATCTGCATTGTCTTCTGTAAAAGAGCACATCAGTTCTGTTTCCAGCCATGATAACACCCAGGACAGATTTCTCCAAGTGAGCTGAGCGTTGGTCTTGTTAAATTGTTTAGCTGACTGTGAGTAATAGATCTGTGCACTTCCCCAGGGAATGGTAATTACTGTGTGCAATGTGCACCTCTCCCGGAAATAACAAAGTGCTCTACAGTAAGGAGTATGGAATCAGTCAAGTCAGGAATACATGCAAACTTTGAAGAGAATATAAACTATGTTTTCTTGTTGACAAAATACTGACAGGCTTTTGTTTATGCTTTTTTTTTCTAAACAAGGCTTAGCCAGACATAAATCAATATGGCAGCATTTGAATCTCAAGAACTAACAAGAACACAAACAGTTTTCAGTGCTTCATAACTACTCATTATGTTTATTTCCTAGTTTTCTTTGTTATTTGTTTCCTGTCTCTGTTCAGAGCCAACACATTTTTGGCTTTCAATTTGAAGCATGAGGCACTGCCAATCAGCAGGAAATATAACACTGATAAGATTCATATGAAGTCTTTTGAACTGTTAAAATCTCTGGATGGGAAATGGATGTTAAATTGTTTACATTTGGCACAAGAAGAAAACGTTCCATTTTTAAATTCAAAGCCTCTCCACCTTTGTAAATGAAAACAAATCACATGGGTCATATAGAGTTCCACTTCTGTAAAATCCATCATAAGTCTGATAAAAGCTTTTGTAAGTCAGCAACTTTATCTG
This sequence comes from Nesoenas mayeri, assembly GCF_963082525.1. Lineage (NCBI taxonomy): Eukaryota > Metazoa > Chordata > Aves > Columbiformes > Columbidae > Nesoenas > Nesoenas mayeri. Next base: position 24,700,036 of record NC_137542.1, on the reverse strand, counting down.
TAGCATGTTTGAAAGTCATTCTGCAGCTTAAAATGAAGTGGCCCTTTGCCCTGTGTCCTTTAGTAAAGTACTGTATCTGTAACATGTTCACAACACAATAAAAACAGTAAAATGTTAAGAACAGTTTTATTAGTGTTTTAATCATTTTAAAGAGATACACAATATTTCTGCATAATTTTAAATTTTGCATGTTAGTCCTGCACTCTAAGTTTATTGAGCATATATATTTAGACCAAATCACTCCAGGATCTCTTTTGACTTTTCTTTGTTTAGTTTATAAACAAGAATCTTCGGGGATGACACTCTCCACTGAATTCTGTGACTCTATGAATTTACAGGGAGTGGGTAAGGAAAACAGCCTATCCCAGTTTTATGAACACTAGGAGCATTGCAACTCAAAGCTAATGTTCACATTAGTGGGGCGGTTTTATATCAGTTCTTACATGTGTGCAAGATGTAGCTCAGGCAGATTCTGGATGGCAGCAAATCTCAAAGGTGAAGCTGAGAACAGCATTACCTTTGGAACAGTTAAGCATTGCTAATGAGTACTAATCATATAGTAAATCAGAGAGTGAGAAGCAGTCTTTGGCATAGCTGCAGGCTATGGAACATCTTATATTTCAAAGCCAGCAGAAGCTGTAATAGCTGAAAAGAAGTTTGGGACAGACTTGCCAAGAGAAAAGCACTTCAGCAATTGAAATATTTTCCAAGATCTGCAGGAAAGGAAACCTGTTTGGAGAAGCTTAACCTTGAAGCCTTGTGACATTTTGAGGCTGGATGGAACATCCTGTTGATGACAGATATGGTTGAATAGACACTAATCTAATTCAGGGAAAAAAATATCTTGAAATTATAACTAAAGGTTATGCAATGTTGGCAGAAGCATGATTCCAGGTGTAAGACTTAAGCTACTGCTTATGCTCTTATCTTCTTTTTTTTGACTTAATGCAGGAATTTTCATATGAAACATATTTCTTTTCAATGTTTTCCCAAGCAGAGATCACAGAGCTACAAACATTGTTGAATACTGAAGATTCCTACACCAGCTTTGCTGCATATCCTCAAGGATATTTTAAACCAAGTGATTGAGGATACATAAAATTAATAATTTTTGTTTCAAGGGACTTTTAGGCCAAATGATTGAGTATTGAGAAGTTTAATGGATACAGAGATCACAAAAATTCATGTTTCAATTATTTTTAATTTTTTCCATGGAAGATTAGAGAAGACGAGTACAATATTATAAGCTTCTGTTCAGTAACTAAGTAACATCAACAACTCTTTTGTTGTCATTGAGGATTCTCACAGAATACAATAATTTATAAAAGAGTGTACTTGAAAATAGAATTAATTCATTAATGAAATTTGACATTGGATTTGATGAAGGTGACTGTATAACAGATGCTTTACTAGCGAGATGCCTGACTGTATAAACACAGTAAAGTGCTATAAAAACTAACATTAAAATATTTATTCAGACAATTAAAAAGAAAAAAAAAATAGTTTGTAATTTCATTGTGTGAAAAGGTACTGACCCTTCATACCAAATGTATAATTCTCAACAGGAGGACAACTAACCACTTTTTCTGAGTTTATGCTACAGTGTCTGATTTATTTGCCTTAATAAAATGACTAAGTTACACTGGATAATGAAATTTGTCCTCTGTTTGAAGAATGCTTTCCCACACCCTGATGATGATTCAGGAAAGCTGCAGCAATATTCTGTCAAGGCGAGCTGTTTGTTAATTGGGACAACAAAGCATTAGAAGATACCGGGCAGAGTAGATCATGCAAGTGTTCTTAGTTTTCTTGTTTTACTCAGTATTGTGAAAACTTTTGATACCATTATGATGAAATAAATAGTCCGCTAAGTTGGGAGAATATGAAAGGGACACTTTTAAAGCACAAAACTGATGTCACTTCAGTTCTTTTGGATAACATCTTTGATTTGTAAAGATATTATTGAACTGAGGAAATGATTTCACCCCTTAGCATAAGCACCACTTGCTCTGAGGAAAAAAGTTGGATATGAAATCATAAGGAAAATCACAAGTCAGCTTAGAAAAGAAAAGTTTTTTTGCCTAGTTTTATGAGAATAGCTGAAATTTCTCCAAATAGAATGTACATTATAATTAGACTTTCATGTGTCTTCACTAACAGCTACAACATCATTGAATTCTGTAACAGTTTAGTGCTCACTGGGGCTGAATTTAACTATCTTTTTAAGAATACTGGTGAATACAACAGCAATACTGATATTATATAAATGACCAGTTATTCTTCCAGATTATGGCTTGAAAACACTTGCTAAAGATGCAAAGCTATATATTTCTGTCAAAAGTTTCTGAATAGTTGCTATTTGGATTTCTAACAGAGCCTTCAATTAGCATTGTGAGCTCTTTGTACCAAGTTTTGTGTAATCTTGTCTTTAACTTCTGGATGACTTTAACTTTCTTAATTGTGTATGCAGAACTTGGAGATTTCTTAAAAGTATAGTTATTTGAAGCTGCTGTTGATGTGCCTGTAGCTTTCAAGGCAAGCTTCCTGGAGGAAGTCTTGGGAAAACATCAGCTCACTGCTCAATGTGGTAAGGAACTTGACAAAGAATGACACAGAAAAGACCAAGGTACTCAATGACTTTTTTGTCTCATTCATCACTACTGAGACAGGCTTTCAGGATGCCCAGGCCCCTGACAGAAAAGGGAAGGTCTGGAACAAGGAAGACTTACCATCAGTGGAGAAGGACCAGCCTAGAGAACATTTGAACAAGCTGAACACATATAACTCTGTGAGGCCTAACAGGTTCCACCCACAAGTACTGAGGGAGCTGGCTGACACCATTGCAAAGGTATTCTTGACTATCTTTGAAAGGTTAGAGCAATTAGTAGAGGTTTCTGAAACCTGGAAGAGAATAAATGTGATTCCTATCATAAAATAGGAAGATCTGGGGAGCTACAGGCCACTTGACATCACCTCAGCACCTGGGAAAGTGGTAGGGGATATACTCTTGAAATACATTTCCAAACATACAAAGAACAAAAAAGTGATTTGGAGTAGTCAGCATATATTTATGAAGGGGAAGTCATGCTTAGCAAATCCAATCTATATTGAGGTGACTCACTTGGTGGATGAAGAGAAAAAAAGTGGATGTTGTTTCCCTTGACTTTGGTAAGGCCTTTGACACTGTCTTCTGTAACAACCCTGTAGACAAGCTAACAAGGTACAGGTTAGATAAATGGACAGGCAGGTAGATTGAAAACTGGCTCAGTGGCTGTTCTGAAGCCTCTGTGATTAGAGGCACATAGTTCAGCTTGGAGGCCAGTCATTGGTGTTTTACTTCAGGGGATGATACAAAAGTCATTACTTTTTAACATCTTCATTAATTAACTCTGCACTGAGACCCAGAGGAGTAGTAACTGATGTGTCAGAGGGTTGTGCAGGGACTTTGACAGGCTGGAGAACTGAGCAGAGAGGAATCTTAGGTCATTCATCAAAGGAAAATACAAGGTCTGCCTTTGAGGTGCAACAGCCCCAGGCACCTGTGTGCAGTGGGAGGTGACCTGATGGAGGAAAGCTCTGCAGAGAAGGACCCAGACATCCTATTGAACAACAAGCTGACCATGAGCTGCATCATCTCAGCGAAAAGGCCTGACAGTCTGCTGAGCTGCATAAGGCAGAACATTTCCAGTAGGTCAAAGAAGGTGATCTTTCCTTCTACATAGTACTAGTTAAGCCACATTTGGAGTTCTGGGTCCAGGTGTAGGCTCTCCATTACCAGATAAGGATTTAGTGGTGTGACGCCAATAGAGGACTGGAATCAACAAAGTTGATTAAGGAACTGGTGCATCTCTAATATGGGAATAGTCTGAGAGAGGTGGGATGGTTCACCCTAGAGAAGAGAAGGCTCAGGAGGATCATCAAAATGTGCATAACTGATGGTAGGAAATGGAGAAGAGCAAGCCAGGCTTTTGCCAGTAATGCTGACAGACAAGGTAAGAGGCACTGAGTAGAAACTGAAACACACAAAATTCTATCTGAACACAAGAAAACTCTTTTTTATTGTAAATGTGATCAAATATTATCACAGGTTGCCAGAGATGTTATGGACTTTCTTTCCATGGAGATATTCAAAACCAGACTGGACATGATCCTGTTACAAGTGATCCTGCTTGAGCAAGTAGGTTGGAGTAGGATCTCAAAAAGTCTCTTCCAACCTCAGTCATTCTGTGATTCTGTCAATTGTGAGGATAGTTTTTGTTTTGTTTTGATTTGTTTTTTTCTTTTTAGCCATTCTCTACCTCCTCCAGGCTCAGTGTGAAAAAGCTCAGAGGAAGAAATTTTAACTTTTCATTTAACTTGACAAGGTAACCAGTCAAGGTCCTCCTATATAATGACTATGGGAAAGCTGAGTAAGACCTGTGCTCACAAAAAATTAGGCGTATTTGGAGAATTTAATAGTGGGTAAATTATTGATATTCACTATGGACAACAGTTTTAAAAACATATTAATGAGGATATCTTTGGCTAGTGATTTGTCTAAGTGAAATTGGAGCTGCTGAGACAGACTTTCAAGATCATGCCGTTCTCAGTCCCTTGTTACAGTCCCATGGCAGTATAAAAGCAAGAGGCAAAGGAGCTCTAATATTAAAAGCAGTAATAGTTTGAATGACATTCATACTGCTATTTCTGAGTTCAGCCTGGAATTGTCCATTTTGTGCAGCCAGGAAGGCCTGGGCATGTAGCAGAGCACTCTGGTTTTAGATTTATATAACATTGTGGTTTGGGATTAGTTTAATTCCAGATATGGATGATAAAGATTATCACATAATTAGTTCAGGAAGTTAATGATGATTGATAATTTAACATGCTGGGAGGTATCTGCTCTTGACCAGTATTTGCCTACAAATCGTTTGAAAGTTTTTTACTAAAAAACAGTCATCATGAAAAGTGACATGCTACAACATTAACTATTTTGCTAGATTCAGGCCTTTAAAAAATAGGTCTTTCGCAGACAACCCATGCCTAGAGTTTCGTCTCACCAATACTGTAGGCTGGAGAGATGAGACCACGGAAGACCCTGTGCCAGGGTACCTGTGCCTGTATCTCCTCTCTGAGTCCAGGTTTAAGCTGTGGTACACACCTGCACCACTCAGACAGCATTCCTGTCTGGTGGTCTGCAGAATGCAGCGGTTTGAGGATGAAGCAATACTGTGTGGTGGGAAGTGAGAAAGTGTTGAAAAATATTTTTCAGTTATGTTCAAAGCACTAACACCCGTCCTATTGCATTTCATGAGTGATGCTGAAGACATAAAGTATCGTCCATTTAAAACCACAATATTTTCGGTGTTATGATATTAAGAAATGGAATTATGGTGTTTTACTTTTACAGATAGTATACAAGATTATCTTGTTAAATCTATGTTCATTCTTAAAGGGCTTATAACAGTGATTCAAGGGGCGTATCTGTCTTTGGGATTGTTTGTAATAGTTAAAATTTATTTATTACACCTAACTGACCTCATTTTGAGTCTGTTATGAATGTGAGTCCCAGGCTAATTTAAATAATACCAGAGTTTTGGAAACAGAATCAAGTTCCATGAGATTTTCTTTATCTGTGTTTCCCATCTGGCTTGCGTTTAATCCTGTGTTTGCTGCTGGTGTTTCTCAGAAAGTCTTATAATTGCTTGGAATTTGTATGAACAGTTCCAGTCTGGTGCACAATTAGAGATGCACTATAAAATTTTCATTGCTCGATTTAGTTGAAATTATAAGATGGATGATAAACAATAATGACCATAGTTGTTCCATGTAAGAATGACTATTGGAAATTTGAAAGAGGGAAAATTTAATGGTAACTATTTCTTTTAATGCAGAGATGAGGGTAAGAGGAAATACAGTAATAAAATTTAAAATAAGTGCTTGATGTTCAATCATACTTTCCTTCTTTCCCCTATAGCTGCATATCTGAAACTAGTAACCTGTGATTCAGAGTATGGTTATTGCCCCTTTTAGAGGTTGATGTGGGTTTTTGGATGATATACAAATATAGCATGTGCTTTCCCTTCTCCAGAAAAATAAATGCAAACATATTGCTTATTTTTATATATAAAAAAAAAAGCTTCACTTGTTGACTTTTTTTTTTTTTTTCCAGACTTGCTGACAATACAGGGAGGCATATGTCCAGTAATGACTGGCAGCTGGCATCAACAAGCCATGGAAAAACCTGGCGGATTACTCAGTAGGAAATAATTTATGCTGAATGGTACTGATATGGGGTGCTTTTGAAAAGAACTTCATGTTTATAGCTTGTCACAGTAAGACCTAAAACACCTGATCATTTTTGTATTTGTTTGGCTAACTGCTATGGTTTCAAAAAGTTGTTATGTCTTTAGCCATGTTTGCTATGAAGTCAGAAGGAGCTGTGAAAGGAAATGTTGTGCAGCTCTGAGAATTCACAGTGTAACAATGAAAACACTTGTTGCCAAGGTATGAACAGGAGATCCCGTGTGGTTGTGTAGTACTGTGCCCTGTGATATTTGACCTAGCTCAGGTACTGGGTGCCTTCTTAATGTGGTTATGCACATCAGTGAGGTTGCCTCATTGTGAAACAGGTTGAATAACTCTGTTTCAAGTCTCTGCTTTGAGCAGAAGGACATCTTGGCATACATTTTGGGGTATGTTTTTGTTGGTTTTGATCGTGTTGCTATAATAATATTCTTACCCAGCACCTTGTGGTAAATAATAATCAAGGGAAAGCTGCTATGGATTTTATGGGTTTCTACACCACTGACCTTGAGGAATGAGGGAAGAAGGTAAAATAACCCCTGTATCTCCTTGTTCGGTTGTTTTTTTTTTTCCCCCTTTTTCCAAAGTCCAGCCAGAAATGGCCACTGCAAGAACAGGCAGAAATGTAATCTGGTTTTCTGACACTACTCAAACATTTTGCAGAATTGGAAAAAAAGTTTAAGGACAGGAATCTGATACGTGACCTGGTTCCAAAAAAGTGTCTGTAACTAAGTGTCATGTTGAAACAGTAAAGAGGTATGACAGTCTTCCTACACCTTATGTTCCTATTGAGAATTCCAGGTTTATTGCTTTGTCATGAGGAGACCTGTCAGTGTGGTGGGGGGCAAAATATTGATGTGACAGGTGTAACATAAATTACTTGAGTATTGATTTACACCAGTGAAGATCTGTGTTTCCTGCAATAAACAGCATATTCCATGTTTGGTTGGGTGCCAAATGAAGGTATAATTTGTGCCTATGGAATTTTTTAAACCAGTATTGCCAAATAAAACTGTTATCTTTTTGCAGCCACCAAAACCTGGAGTATATTATCTAACAGATACAGGATACATCATGATGATTGCGTTCTCTTGCAAAGTAGGTAATAACATCAGCAGATCTCTCCCTTTTGTATTTATTCCAATTATTTTGAAAGTTTCTATCTATTACATGGAAAACTTCCTTCAGAAGTATGCAAAGTGTATCAATTCCTCCTCTGAACATATGCATTTTCACTACTTTGAATAAATTGTCTGATAACAACATTCAGTTTGGTAGAGTAAGGTATCTTTTGAGGCCAAAAAAATTAGACAGTGCCTTGCAATGGGCTTAATGCAGAATCTGAAGAAAAAAAAAATCATAGTATTGTTCATTCACATTATAAGTTCTGGTCACTCTGTGTTCTAGTGCATGTTTTTGCATAAGAGAAATGATTGCATAGGTCAAGACAGATCATGGCACTTCACTGGTATGTTTTAAAATAATAGAATCATTTTGGTCAGAAGAGACTCTCAAGATCATCGAGTCCAACCATAACCTAACTCTGACACTAAACCATGTCCCTAAGAACCTCATCTACATATCTTTTAAATACTTCCAGGGGTGATGACCCAACCACTTCCCTGGACAGCTTGTTCTGGTCCTTAACTACCCTTTCTGTGAAGAAATGTTTTCCTAAAGTCTAATCTGCACCTTCCCTTGCGCAACTTGAGGCAACTTCCACTGGTCCTATCACTTGCTACTTGGGAGGAGAGACCAACACCTTCCATGCTGTAACCTCCTTTCAGGTAGCTGTAGACAGCAATAAGGTCTCCCCTCACCCTCCTTTTCTCCAGGCTAAACAGCCGTGGTTCCCTAAACCATTCCTCATAAGACTTATTATCCAGACCTCTCAGCAGCTTTGTTGCCCTTCTCTGAACTGTCTCGAGCACCTCAGTGTCTTCCCTGTAGCTAGAGGCTCAAAACTGAACACAGGATTCAAAACACAGTCTCACCAGTGCCAAGTACAGTGGGACAATTACTCCCCTAGTCCTGCTGGCCACAGTATTCTTAGTGCACGCCAGGATGCTGCTGGCCTTTTTGGCCACCTGGGCACGCTGCTGGCTCATGCTCAGCCGGCTGTTGATCAACACACCAAGTCCTTTTCCAGCAAGCAGTTTTCCAGCCACTCTTCCCCAACCCTGTAGCATTACATGGAGTTGTTGTGACCCAAGTGCAGGACCCGGTACTTGGTCTTGTTAAACCTCATACAACTGGCCTCAGCCCAATGATCCAGTCAGTCCAGATCCCCCTGTAGAGCCTTTCTACCCTCCAGCAGATCAACACTCCCACCCAAAATGGTGTCATCTGCAAACTTACTGACGGTGCACTCAATGCCCTCATCAAGATTGTTGATAATGAGATTAAGCAGAACTGGCTGCAATACTGAACCCTGGGGAACACCACTCATTACTGTCCTCCATCTGCATTTGACTCCATTCACCACATCTCTTTGGGCCCAGCCATCCAGACAGTTCTTTACCCAGTGAAGAGCACATCCATCCAGGCCATGAGCTGCCAGTTTCTCCAGGAGAATGTTGCGGGATACAGTGTCAAAGGCTTTACTGAAGTTTAAGTACACAACATACACAGCTTTTCCCTCATCCACTAAGCGGGTTGCTTTGTCATAGAAGGAAATCTGTTCACTCAAGCAGGATCTGCCTTTTAGAAACCTATGACTGGGTCTGGTTGCTTGGTTGTCCTATATGTGCCATGTCATGGCACTCAGGGTGATCTGTTGGATGACTTTCCCCAGCACTGAGGTCAGACTGACAGGCCTGAAATTCCCTTGGTCCTCCTTCCAGCCCTTCTTGTAGATTTGTGTCACATTTGCCAACTTATAGTCGTTTGGGAGCTTCCCATTTAGCCAGGACTGCTGATAAATAATTGAAACTGTCTTGGTGAACACCTACGCCAAGTCCCTCAGCATCCTTGAATGGGTCCCATCTGGCCCCATCAACTTGTGGGTATCCAAGTGGTGTAGCAGGTTGCTAACTATTTTCCCTTGGATTATTTGAGCTTCATTCTGCTCCCCATCCCTGTCTTCTGGCTTAGGGGGCTGGGTACCTGGAGCACAACTGAGGTTACTATTAAACACTGAGGTGAAGAAGGTATTTCATACCTCAGCCTTTCCCTCATCCTCTGTCACTGTCTCATCCCGCATCCACCAGAGGGTGGAGATTCTCTTTAGCCCTCCTTTTGTTGCTGATGTACTTACAGAAGCATTTTTTGTTCCCTTTTACAGCAGTAGCCAGACTCAGCTCTAGTTGAGCTTTGTCCCTTCTAATTTTCTCTCTGCATAACTTCATGGCATCCTTGTAGTCTTCTTGAGTAGCATTTTAGTGTAAGTTATAATTTGCAGCTTCAGAGTGGAAAGGCATGGGCCTATTCTTTTGATGTTGCTGTAAAGCCTTGAGATAGGAAGGAAATGGGAACATTGCACAGTTTGTTGTAATGTATTTTCATTTTCCATTGTATATAGACTCTACTACTGTGCAAAACAGGACAACATGGATGGAGTGTCCTGTACCCAGTGTGTCTTACTCAGATCATATTAAGGAAGAAGACATTTCACAAAGTGAATTTAATACTGTTTAGTTTAGCCTAGGATGCTTGTTCATATCTTTCTTCTCTCCCGGGAATCATAAAATACTAACAATGGGGCTCCATTGGAGTATCTGAGCTTTAAGTATCAGGTAGATGGATTACCTTAAGAATTCACATTTTTAAAGGTTGTTCACAAAGGCACCAAACCACTTTGGTCACTTGTGGAGAAAGTTTCCGAGCATCTTAGACCTTTGTGCAAAAAATGATTGCCCATGAGGGGCACAAAGGACATGAGCTATTTAATGGAGTGGGGTTATTTGAAGGCCCAGAACAGATTCTTCATGCTTGAACCAAAATGACAATAAATTCATCCTTATATCAGAAAACATAATATGAAATGGAATGGTTTGCCTCTTGAAGACAGTCTTTCTGATTTTACCGCAAGTTTATATTTGTGTTTATGCTGGGTTGGCTGAGATAGAGTTAATTTCTACACTGCCAGGATGGCTTATCCAGAAATAACCAAAGGGATATTCAATACCATATTAGGTCATGCTCATTCACACAGGAGAGGAGCTGGGGGGGGCGGGGCTGTCACGCTGGTTCCACCTGGCGTGGCCTGGAGCAATCAGGTAGGCAGCTTTTTGGCAGTGCAGTTTGGTGCTTTTGTATTTTGGGCATGAGTTGTGGCTCAGGGCAAGGAGAGGGGGTGGTTTCTTGGCTCAAGCTGTGACGGGAGAATGTTTTGGCATGAGCTACGATTGGGAGCCCACTCACCTTTTCAGAGGGAGGGGTCCTGTTTGGTGGGACTGCCATGTGGATTGGGTTGCGCTGTGTGAACATCACTTTTGTAGGGTTTTTTTGTAGGTTCTTTGGTTGTTTTCTTTACTACCTTGAAAACTAATATAGCCATTACCCATTCGTCACTGAAATGCAACAGGAACACAACCGATATTTGTCAATAGTATAATTATCAATTATTAGAAGCAATGTGCAGTATTTTAAGGCTCATTGTAAACACTTTTCAAAGTCAGACTAGAAAGTAGTTCAATGGAAGTTTAATCAGTATTAGAGTAGTGAGAAGATGGGCATACACCTTTACTTTTGGAAAGCTTCTTTGTGTATTTAATTCTTTTGTAGTGACCTCTTGCTGTAATTTCCTTTTTGAAGACAATAAACAGAATGGAAACTCAGTGGAATTAGGGTTTTTTTGATCAGAAGCATGAACTGTTTTTGGGATTTGAACTTCTGTTTCCATGGAGTCCAGATTTCAGTTATGATATTTGTTGATTTAATTAATAATAAGTATAATTTTATGAAAGCTACATCACCTGGTAGACTTAACAATTTTTATCTAACTACTTTGGAAAAGAAATGCTGGCGGTTACAGCCATAGCATTTGCCAAAACAAATATAGTTATGATCCTGAGCTTATCAGGTGCAAGAGTTCTCAAGGGTTCATATTTCTTTACAGCTTAGCATCTGCTTTCTCTCTTCAGGTCTACACTGTCACAGAGCACCTCCAAAAAATGTGTGGTGGCATCTCTGCAGCAAGTTCTGCTTTATACTAGATCCATCTTTCTGGTTTGATCTGTGACTTTCTGAAGTAGCATGTAGGGTCACAAAGACTTAGGAGCACAATGTTGATCTTTTTCACAAGGACACTGTCAGTCAGTGCCTGTACACACACACACAAAACCTCCTAGAAAGCAGTGCCCCAGCTTTGGACTTCCCATGTGTGTCAGGTCACATAATAGTGCAAGGGTCACAGTGCATGTTTTTTCTCACATTTCCTGCATGCCATTGGCAGTGGTCAGGAGACATCTTCATGTAAACAGTGTCTGCAATGTCTGCAAAGGGAAGTTATGTGGGTGCAGGCCATACCAGGAGATGGACCATCCTCCCAGTTGCGAAGGAAAGGAGAGACATCCAAATTTATTGTAACATAGGAAATGTTTCCCTTTGACCTCAGAGCTAACTCTGTGGTACAAACAGAATGGATGTTTGGATATCTCAGAATATGAAGTATCTTTTCTACCCTCTCACAGATGCTGCTCGCTCCATTTATCATAAGATCGCCTGCAGCTGCAGGGTTACATGACTGAGGAAAATGTAGAGAAAAAAACCCAGCGCAGAATATTGTAAGCCTGTGGTGCTACAGGTGACCTCTTGAAGTCTGATAAAAACAATTGTTTAGTATCGATCAGAGAGTGTTGTGGCAGTGGCTTTCACTGTGGGTTGTTTCTGGAGACTCTGAATAGGGTGGTGAGGAAAATTTTTCTAGGTCACATAAGCTGTGCAGCAACCTACCAATGTGATTTGCTCTTTAACTGGGAAACTGTTAGAGATCCAGGACTTTAAACAATTGAAAAAGATCATGATATAATGAGGACAGTTTAAGAAAAACTATTTTTCACAAGAATGTGAAGGATTTACTCTGACTCATTGGTTCCTGGGTTAGTAAAGCAGCTGGACAGACATAAAATCCAACTATTACACTTTTTTTGATTTATACTTTCTAAATGTAAAAATTCTTCCAGAGTTAAATTAAAGTGTTTTTTAGAAGCTATTTAATTTTATCTCAAAACATTCCAAGTCATATTGACTTTTCATAGTTAGCTGTTTCTCTGTTCCATTCGCCTCACAGTTAGAAAATTATGCATTATTTCAAAATTGGATTTATCTAACTTCACTATCCAGCCACTGATTCTTATTACATCATAGGCAGGAAGGTTAAAAAGCTTCCAAACACCAATTATCTTTTTCTTTTGTGAGTTCCTACACAGAGCGATCAAGACAGTTCTCATTCCATACTCTGAATAAACTGAGATCTTCCAAGCTTCACATTGTAACGTTTGTCTTCCTTTTGTCCTTCTTCAAATTTCGTAATATTTTTCCCATCTTTTTTTTGGCACTGTGAATAGTGGAATATGACAAAGAAAAGGACCAGGTGTGGAGCTTGACCCAAAAAATGCAGTTGCAGTCATAGTCTTAACTGTATGTGTTAACAACAGGTTATTCTTCTGAACAGTGAGGTTATCATGGCTGCCAAAGAAAGGTGAAAGAGTGGTACAGCTGAATTAGCTGGCGAACGTGCAGCAGAATGGTGTCCATCTGATCTCTTCATACTGTGTTGACAATGTAATTTTTGCACCAAGAATTGAACATCTGAACTTTGGATCAGGAGTCCGCTTCTCCAAAGACTTTTTTCTTGTTGTTACAGAGTAAATAATTCTTTGGAGAAGCAAAAAAAATTTGTTTTTTCCTTTCAAATATGCAGAATCTGTGAAAAAATAAAAACTCCTGATTATTTCCTGAGTGCTATCTTACAGTGCCTACTTTTGTGTGTCTTTGGTCTTCTAGAAGTACAGTATCCTTACAAGCCAGATATTAGAGAAGACAAACTTCTTGGATGTATGTTGCAGTGAATGGAGAGGATCTGTGGTGTGTGACCTAACTTTCTGTCTTCTCCAACATGTGACAGGGAATGGCTGTTTAGTTAGTACTGAGAGTGAGTGAGTGATGACACCTTCTTGTCTCTCCTTTTCCCAGCAGTAGCTTTAGCCTAGAGCAGAACTGTTGCTGATAGGAGGAAGGACAAGTGGAGAGGTTGGCCACTTAAGCTGTGACATGACCTTTGGTGCCTCATGTACTGGTGCCTCATTTGCCTAAACGGACAATGGCAGCTTTTAAGGTGCATCGGTGGCTGTCTATTCAGGGATGCTGGAAATTAAGAGGCAGTTGGTGTTGCAGCGCTGAGTTGAGTAGACTGCTGCTGTAATGATGGGGAGTGCAAGGGAGCCTGCTCTTCAGACACTATTGTTAGTGTATCTATTTCCAGATATTCAAATGTGGGGCTAGTACTTCACATGCACAAAGTTTTAAAGCCTTCCCTTGCCAGCTAGCCCAGAAATGCCTTTATAAGTAATAGCCATGGCTATTAAAGGTTAATCAGGTTGACATGTAAATAGTACCTTGGCATGTTTTTGTATACTTAACATATTACAAAATACATTAAGTACACAGAACAGGTAATGTATGCAGAAAGAACATCTCTTGATGTGCTTGACTGATTACTTAATATTGATAAGTGTGTTGCACCATGTTCACCATTGCGTTATTTCATATTATGTCAATAAAGCATCATCTAAATTGATGCTTTTATGCTGGGGTAAGGGAATGATAAAGCAGCAATTACTTACATCACAATATTAAACAAATTAGAGTGATTTTATAACTGGAAATTCTTAGGCATTTTGAAAAGACAGTTCTACATGTAAATTATTTTTAACCTCATTATTTGTATGCTGAAAACAGCCAGAGTAAAAAAAAAAAAAAAAAAAAACAACCACAAAACAAAACCAATCAAACAAAAAAACCAAACTCAAGCAAAAATCTACCTATCAAGCGTGGCATATTGTATGGCATTTCTTTTTTCCCTTGGTTATTAAAAATTAAGAATACAAATGGACTTACGTACAGGCATATTTTATGTTACTTTATATGTAAACTCCTTAATATGTAGGAGGAAAATCGAAAAGATTAAAGAGTATTAGAGGTCAGTATTATTTAACCTACTTAAAATTAGTTGGATCCTGTGGAGAAATGTTGACGACAAGCATCAAATCAACTTAGGCATTTCTTTTGATGTTGAAGCCTCCTTATGGGCTTTTAGGATAAAGGCAAATTCACTGGTTTCCTACTTTAGTGTAATCCTGAGCTAGTCTTACTTAAACTTGTGTGTTACAAGAAACGTAATCGTGAATTTAAAGCAAGAGCTCTGAAATTAGTGGGTGTTGAAAATACGCTGCATGAATATTTCATTGTTATGATGAAAGTCACATTCCACTTAGACTAAAAATTTATTCCTAAGATTTGGATATATAAGATGAGCAGTAAGGAAATTAGGTTTTACTGAAATGTATAGAGCAGTCTGACTGTATAGTCTCTATATGAAATAAGATTTAAGATTATTTTAGGCCACAGGAACTGTTTTACCCCTTAAGAATTGTAGCTGATAGAATAGGGAAGATTAAGACTACACAACCGTGGGATTTTCTTTTCTTCTTTTTTTCTTTCTTTTCTTTTCTTTTTTTTTTTTTTTCCTTTTTTCCTTTTTTTCTTTTCTCTCAATATTTCACTATCAATAGAAGTTCAAGCATGGAAATAGTTGCTGAGTCATGAAAGTGCTGTTGCTAGTTTAGTTTTTTTTCTAGTTCCTCGAACTGCCATAGGCTCTCTGCTGCTTATCGGTGTTATGGTGGGTTTAGGAACAAAATATGCCTGGAGAACCTCTTGCGTATAGTAAGCCTTAGTAATGTTCTTTGTTGCATATTTTATCTATAACACTGCTTCTTGTTAGCTTTTTCTCTTCCTTAATCTGTCTCTTTAAATGCTTTCAGTAAGATAAAAAAATGAGGAGTAGGGAAAGGAAAGGTTGATCATAAAAGGTAAAATTCGAACTTACCTTTAGATCCAGCCTAGATGTTCTGCTACATACTCCTGTTAACTTTAACAGAAAAGACTAGGAGTAATAAGACATATTTTTCAATCACAGCAGTTTCAGCCAGCCCTAGGATGGGAACTAAATATACCTAGATATAACAGACTTTTGGGAAAGGAACACTGAATATGAAAAGTAGTTGGCTGAAAAATATCTCTATAGTGCAGCAGTATCCTCTTCTTCCATCCCTGAGCTTCTAACCCTCAGGTATGATGCTTTCTGTTGCCTCAGTGTCCTGTCCCTGTCTTTGCATTCCTAAATTTTGAGCACTCTATCTGGGAGGTCACTGAAATGACATGACTGTATAATGATTAGGACCACTTGGTGATACACATGATGTCAAAAGATAATATAAATAAAAGTGTCTTTGCCAATATTACTCCTGTTATTTTGATAAATAAGTGTTGTATTAACTGTATTAAAGTATGCTGTTTCAAAGTGAATGTGACATGAGACCAAGATCTTAGTCTATTGAAATGAAACAAATTGCTTGCACTTCTTTTCAGATTTTCTGTGTTTCCCATTTATGAGTCAGGAGTCCAGTCTGCTCAGTTTCTTACCCTCCTGTCCCTCTATACCTGGAGCTCCCAGTATGTATCTATGCACTGTGTACAGTACTGTATCTGTAAAGAAAAAACTAGATAAAATAAAACATCTTCGTTACTGTAAGAAGACTGTCTTCTTATATGACCATGTGTCAAAAGCAGAATTTCTCTCTTTCTCACTAAGCAGTCTTTCATGAATTCTCAATTTTGTAATTTACTCCAAGTATGAAAAGAGGAAATGAAAATTAGGAAATACTAGTTGGCCAAATGAATAATTCTCCCTTTCTAATTTCCTTCAAATTTAAGGACACTGTAATTTATTCTTACCCAACACTTAGTAAAAAGCAGCTCCTATTTAATCTTTGTAATCCTGGCTTTGAAGCTGCTGCTACTTCATAATTTTCTATATGAGTAGAAATCACAGCAGTGGTTTTGATTAAATGATTACTCATAGCCCTGCTCTTGAATGAAATGACAAATCTGCTCTGCGAAGATGCTGTGAACTTGGTAACTTCCTCCAGGGTGAGCAAGTTCTGAATATCTTTATGCACTATAACTATGAATTACTTGTGACACAAAATCAACATATTACTTTCTTTGACTAGATTCCTTTGAATAAGGGGCAGGGGGAGGGTGGCAAATCCTGACAAAGGTCAAACCTCTCTTTAGCAGTTGTGGTAGGAATTTGTGTACAGATGGAAAGGGAGCACCTGCGTCAGCAAGTGCTACCTCAGAAAGAGCTTGAAGAGTCTGAAGATCTTTCTGCCTTTCTCTGTTGAGCTTTGAAGGGTTTTTCAGAATGGTTTGAATCATGTCAAATCTTCTAATAAGAGGCTGACAGCCTGTTGTCTGAAAGGAAATTCTGCAACATACCAGCATGGAGATATTTAGCACGATGTTTGTTGTTAGGTTTTCTCCATTTGTCTGCAAGCAATTTTGTGGGCCGAGGCATTATGTTCAGTGGCACCCACAAAGATAGCAACATAAGGTGAAACATTTGCAGCTCCAGGAAAATGACTGTGAAAAGTTAACAGATTGATTGACTTCATGTCCTATGTAATTTCTTGCAACTTTGTTTGGAATTCTGTGTTTTTCTTGATTTCTGAAAGCACTTTTTTTTTTTTTTTTTTTTTCCCATGTTAAAAGCCAAAGTCATACTTGAACAGCATAGTTGTTCTTTATGGTTTGTGGAAAGAGGCAAAGGTAAATGGTTTCCCACAGCAACATCTTATACCCAGTGATACTGATGTAACTCTTCTTGATATTGTGCTATATGAGAAAATTTCAGTTTCATTAAAATTTGCTGTTAATCAGACAGCCCAGAGCTTGCATCTGGATTTATGGAAATACAATTTGTCTAGACGTGTTTCTTCATCTGTTAATACTGTATAAGGTATAAGAATCATATAAATACTATATAAGGTATAAGAACTGTGCATTTTCCATGCTTGCTTGTGGCCTTTGCTACTATGCTTTTGCTTGTTGCCTACTTGCTGTAGTGTAGAAATCCACTGGCCTTTAGTAGGAGTTTAACTTCTGGAAATGTGAGAAAGCAAAAGAGCAGAAGGAGTCAGAGAGAAAGGAGTTTGTAAAGGGAAAGGTCAAAGGAGGGAAAGATAACAAGAAGCTGAGAGACAACTTCCTCTTCTGAAAAAGAAACAAACAAGAAGATTAGAGGAAAAAAAAATACTAAAAAGGAACTGATATTTCATCATTACCAACACTATTAACAATAGTGTAATGTTTACATTATGGCTTCAGTTGTGCCATGCACTTTGCATAAGGATGCTAACTCATTGTTTCTGCAGACTGATCTTCCACTTGCCCTTGTTGCCTCCTCAGACCTCCCAGTTGTCCTTTTCTCTTTCCATCCCTTTTTTCTCTCATGAAATGTTCACAGAGAATTTCTCATTTCACCCCTGGCTTGCAGAAGCAAAGCTATATTGTCTTTGAAAAGCTGACAGTCTTTGGGAACAGAAGAACCCGTGATGAAAGGAAGAATAAAGGATATAGGGCCATGTAATGTAGAAGAAGAAGGTGCAGACTGAAAGGTTAAGAGGTTGCTCCCCATGAACCTCACTACTGGACATGCTATCTGTGACGGCACTCCTTCTCCTTATTGTATCAGTATGATCTGGGTTAGTTTAAACACTTGATATAATTGTGTTTTTAAAATCTGGGTCATTTTGACAGAGACAGTCTAGAGATAAATTTTTATATGTGCTTATCCAATGCACCTCAGGGAACAGCATCCTTGATATGGCCAGTGACCTCTAACCAAGCTTTGCTGCAATGTAAACAAGATTTTTTTTTACATAGCTTAGTTTTTAGCATTTTTAGTATTTTGCTGGAAGGTTGCAAGCCTAATGTAGAATAACTGAAAATGCACTCCTGCATACTTTTGAAAATGGCTACAACTTAGTGCTTTAGACCAATGTGGTACACACAACATAGTATGGTGTTACCTAAAATGCATGTATCAGTCTTGAGCTCATTGTTGATTTATCACTTTAGAAAGTAATAGAAAGATGACATTCTTTAGTGGGCATTTGTCAAAGTCAGTTGGCATACTGTTCTTTTGGATAGTCTGCTAAATGGGAGCTCATCTTATGCTATATATGATCAAAGCTTTCTGATGTTTATGACCTTAGTGGTAATCTTATATATAGGCTAAGTCTTTTCATAAAATCTCTGTATTGGTCCTATTTTCTTGTATACCAAGGAATGCTCATCAATTAAATGCCTCTTGTAGCTGCTGTTTACTACAGAAACTCATCATGAGGAGATGCTCTTTAAGAAATTTCTTACTTAGATGGTGACACTGTTAAATGAGCATGCTATCCTTATGCAACAGAGAAAAAAAAACACCCTGAAGAAGTACAAGAATCTTTCTCAACATTTTATGCACATGACACTTGAATCTGTGTGATTCAAGCCCCATGTATAGATTGGCCATAGGCATGTATGTATTACTTGGAGAACTGTCTGTTTGCCTTGTTAGGTTGGTCCTAGTGTGGGAAAAAAGGACAAGAAAATGCTAGGATGTACGGTATGGCTGACTTAACTAAAAAATATGCTGTCAAAGGAGTGTGTCCATAGCAGAACTTCTGAAATGTTGGTTTAGTTAGGGAGAGTCACAGATTGTACTTTTTTCTCAATCACTTACTCTTCATCTGCACTGTTGACTGAAGATAATTGCAACCTATATAGTTTGTTTAAAACATTCATATTTTGAATACTAACAGTTTGGCAACACTGATTTGCTCTGGATTGGTGTGGTGAATTCAACTGTGGTTATACATGATCAGTAAAATTTCTTCTGTATTATTTAGTATGCCATTGTACTGCAAATATTTGTGCAAAGCATAGATTCCGTATTCTATTTCTCAGATTCTTAGAATTGTTTTGTAAAGCCATAAATTTAGTCTATGAAAATAAAAGTAAGCATGCTGAGCTGTAGCAAGTCAGTGTTGTGAAAGAAGGCACGCAGTGTGATGAAGTGTGTTTTCCTTTTTAAATACATAGAAAGAGATTTAAATCACTAGGAATATCTCTAGGCAGATATGTTTTTGGATTGATCTCCCTGTTCCACAGGTACCACTCCTTATCCAATAAGCCAAGTCAGAAGACTGGCAAATGCTGTCTCTGATGCATGTGTTTAAGGGTACACACATACCCACAGCTTTGTGTAAATCCCATTTGACAAATATCATTGTGTGGAAATAGCTCAGATAATTCAAGAGCCACATTGAAAGGCCAAAAATACCCAAGCAGACTCTGCTTGGTCATTATTTCCCATGTGGTTTTTAGCATTCTTCTCATATTATGTTCAGATTCATCAGCCACAACTTCAGCTCCAGCCTGTTTAAGGCCACATTACCTTGGCAGCAGTGCTCATCCAGTGGTTCTTGGTGGAAATTAGGGATGTTGTTCATACTGTTTATTTTTCAGTTGTGATTGAAAATACTCAGAAAAGAAATGGTAAGTTACTGCTTTATCTTTGCTGTTCTCCCAGTGGGTGGTAGATTGAGGAAAAGTTAAATATTAAAACAAAAAATTAAACATGGCTTTTCATTCTGTCCTAAAATAAAATATTCTTGCAGGGATTAAGAAGTCTTGTTATTGGCAGATCTCCTTTATGAAAGTCATTAATGTAAATCCTTTGTAAAATACAAAAGTAAAAGCATTTGAACAAATAGGTCTGTGCTTCTGGAATTGCAGGTTATGCAAACTGCTGTTATTCCTGATAGAAACGCTGACATCTGTATTTTTATTCATATTCCTTGATCAAGACATAGAAAGACAGAAAGACAGAGTAACCTATTGAATGGTCAGTTTGTGTTTGAATAATCTATGCCAACTTGAGACTTTTAGGCACACAAGCAGGAAGAAAGAAGCCAGTCCTCGCTGACAGTAAGCAGGTAATCTAGGAGTAGTTGTTGGGGGGGGGAAAAGGTGCTTCTTTTTTTATGTTTGTCTGGAACTGGGTTGCTGAGTGATCTACTGTAGTGAGCTTTAATAATAAAACCAAAAATAACCCACGACACAACTATCCATATACCACTGCCCAAAGTCTTAATCTTTCGTCACACTTCAGTGAAAAGATTCTTTGTTACCCAATATTAAATTGTGATCTGCAAATGAAGGAAATTACCTTGTAAGAATAAGATGCACTTTTTTACGAAAAAGCACCCCTTTACTCATGTTTTACTTTGGGAGACTAATTCCAAACATGAGGCCTCAACTAGCCTGCCTTCGAGGTGTTCAGTTTTGTCTGAGTGATTTAAAGGCAATTGCAGAATTATATTATTATAACTTTCCCTGTAGACAAGCAGGTTCTTTATGCCACTGTTTCAGACCAAGGAGCCAAATAATACCTTTTTTATTGCAGTATTTTTAGACATTGGATACATCTGGAAAAATATTCAGGCAGATAATTAGATTGCATTAGCAGTGTGTCTGTTGTGGTTTCCCTGATCCCAAAGAAGGCAGCTCTTTATGAAGCACTTGGCCACAGTCTCCGCAAAATCTGCTGTGTAAATTGGCCCACACTAAAGCATGTGGAAAACATTTTTTGGCTGTAACTTGAAACCATTCATGTGGCTTTGAGACAGGGAAGCTCAGCCTGCCAACATCAATAGAACTTTGTACTACAAACCAAAATGGTCATTTAGACATGTGTACTTTCATGCTCACAAATGCACTGAGGTCAAATATTTTTTAATCTTGGGAATTTTTCCTCTTTATACAGCCTCGTATTTCACACAGGAAATGAGGCTGAGTACAACAAACACAAATCATTCAGACTGACAGGGCATATTGGGTTCAAAACCCAAGCTCTGACTCTAATTGCTCTCCAAAGGCCTCTGGCTCAAGGTAACTGTTGATTTAGTTCAGCTGTTTCAAATCAGCACTGTAAGGTCTTGCTAAGACAAACTGGTTAGGCCACATTACATTTGTACCATTGGATCCCTCAGGTACAAGTATAACACAGTTAGCATTTTAAAAGATTGCATTTGTCTGGACACTGCAGGCGGTAATTACGAGAAGGCAAATCTTCTGTGAAAGATGGTGTGACCTTCCTTTTGGTGAAAGAGTGATGATGGCTTCTTGTGGAGGAAAAAATAATGTTTCTATTCAAGGTTCAGAGAGGCATCCCACCTTGTTTCGTATGCAAGCTAGCCTTGTCAAAAATTTGTTGCCATTGTTTTCATTTTGCTTGATTTGCTTAGCTAGATAGTGCCTATCTCTAAAACATAAAATTTATGTTACTCCCTTGCTGCAAAAATATTGTATGATCCTCTCAGGGGGGAGGGGTTACTAAAGAAAAGCTACCTTCCCCCTCCATTAATTGAACAGTTGACACTCGTTCAATTCCATGTATTAGTTTTCTGTATTGTTTACTGCTTCTGACATAAACTCGGTCTGACTTTTCAGCAAGGGCAAGTCTGGAGGATTACCCAACAGAATATAAATCTGCTTGGTGTATTATATTCTCTTACTGTTCTTAGCAATGTAAATGCTGAAGTGTGATTTACGCCAATATATCCATTTGCCTGTCTACAGTTGGAATTTGCATAGTAAAGATCTAATCCCCCAAAAGGAAAGCATGGTGAACTTATGCCAGATTTAATTCACAAAGTTCTGTTTTACAGGTTAACTCTTCCTGGCCTAGAGGTTATTCCAGAGTGTCATACTGGAGCTTAAAAATCACAGAACAAATCATCTGACCACATCAAACTGCTTTTAACATGGTAGTGGACTGTAGAAGCAGCAGGGCTCCAAGCCACCTCCCACCCTGCTAAACAATCAGCCCTGACTCCAGGTCCCACAGGACAACCTGTTGATCAGGGATTGCAGTTCACAACATGCGGAGGGCCTGCCACTTCTGCTCTGTCTGCAGCTTGTCCTTGCCAGCTGATCTGGGAAGGGATGACACAGGGCTGACCATACTGGTTTTCTGCCATCAGGGCAGCACAGATGAATATGTGATCTGGTACTAGGTCTGATTAATTTAGGCGGTACTAAGTATTTGTGTGTTTAGGTGGCAGCATTCACATTTACTATTATTAGAGCACGGGTTTATGTTTCATAGGATTTTTGTTTCTAACGAAAAACATTCTTGAGGCTCCTTTTGTCCTTTTTTTCAGGCACATCCATGTATATCGCCCAAACTAGTGCTTACTGGAACGAACCCTGACTAATACCACCTTTATGGTCTCTAGTTTCCTTTCCAAGAGCTGTGAGGTTCAGCAAGGTGATGTCAGGGATAGATGATCTTTCCATGATTAACTATAATTCCACACTTGGGCATCATGACCAGGCAGAATGACATCTGAGGATATGGGGGTGGTTTAATTTGTTGAAGGATGTGTAGCTCCCTTCAATATAAATAATGTGATAGTCATTTTGGTCCAGACAAGATTAACAAGTTGCTTTCAGCTCCTTTATTACCTTTTTCAAATAAGACAGTCTGTTCTTTGCCAATCAACTATCTCAGTTGACTGTGCTGTGCCAAAGAGGAATAAGCAGTTCTCCAGCATTAAATGTATCTTTTCTGAATCTTGAATTGCACTCAGCTGGTCATTCACAGGTAAACATGAGCTCATTTTGCCTGTACTCCAAACCAGCTAGAAACCATATTAGTGCAGACACAGGCTGGACCTGGTGAGCACCCTGGTGAAGCTGATATTTTAGGTTGGATTCTGCTGTGATATGCCTTGCAGCTTTGAGCTGACTGGGGTACAGGCAGACCAAGTTCATGTCTGCCTGTAAATTGCTGCATAGACATGCCCCTAATGGAGATGTATAGGCTGGCTGAGAAACTTGCACTGTCAATTGTTTATTGCCTTGGTCCACTGGACAAGTAGAAAGTTTTCTTCCTTTTGCTCCATGAAGCATGTTTCTGTTATCTTTTTTACATTAAATTTAATTTTATAAAATGTTCTTTATACCCACTTGCTATTCTTGCAGGAAGTCTATAATGCCATTTTCCAAAAATGTAAAGCTTCCAGAACTGGCTTCAACTCTTCTGAATTTAATCACTTTTCTAATAGAGAAGAGGGCTAGAAGTGAAGTGTAACTAAATACAGATCTATGCGACATCAGTTAGAATAGATGAAAATCCTTCCTAGCTACTCTCTCTCTCTCTGTGCAATGCCCATTATTAAGGCCTTCAAAACATTATCCAAACATTAAAGAAAATTTATTCCTTTTCTCCAGTGAGGTATTTGTGAGTGGCTATCCATACGAACTCATTAGTTTACAGCCAGATAGTAATTATTTGAAATGTTCTTCTCTTTTCCTGTTCTTTGAAAGGTGAAAGTTCTGCTGGCAAAAGTTGACTTTTAATAGTAGTAACTAGGACTACTTTTAGCACAGTTTAGCAAAAAAAGCAACCCAAAAACAGAGCTCACAAAGGGTTATTGCAGGTCTTTGGAGAGATTAGATAATGAAGTTAAAACAAATCACATGTACAGTAAGAGGATTCTGATAATGAAGACATATTCTAGACTGAGAGAAGACTTTACAGTAAGTACGTGCAGTGTTGTGTGCAAAACCATTTTGACAATCTGCTAAAAATTATTTTCATGCCTCTCTCTATATGTTGTCTTCCAGTTTATGGAAGAACAGATTTGCATTCCATGTATGGAATGGAATTACACTGATTCTGATTTGAAGAACAAAATATTTATTAAGTGAATATGTTACATTGCCATTAAATACTGAGAATTTTTCAGTCACATTGAGGAATAGGTGCCTGGGTAATATTCTGCAAATGTTGATATATCTTCTTTTCCTGAATGCTTGCCCTTGAATCTAATCTGTTCATCCTTAGTTAAATGGTTAAGGCCCTCAGTATTAACCATACTCCTAGTATGGTCCGTAAATCCACTAATTAAATATAACAAATCAGAAACTCTCAGCCTTTCTATAAGAAAATTGGCACATTTAAGAATGGTACAAATAAGTACAAACAAGTAGTCTGGTACAAATAAGAACTTGCATAAGTCAGATTTTATTTTTCCCTAACAGAATTAAATAGTTTTAATTTGTTTCAGATATAGATGCTGAATATTGTGCTGAAGTCAGTGTAGAAAAACAGGCAGAATATGTTTGTCAGCAAGAGTTTTCTATGTTAACCCAAGTAACGTGTTGATATTTTTTTAAGTGTCTGGTATTTAGTGGTCAAGTCTGGTGTGACAAGCAATGCTCTTGCTCTTTTATCTTCTCTAACTGTGGCAGCAAAAAAGTAAAGAAATACTTGAAGTGGCATGTCAGACAAACACAGTCATAGAGCTGGTGCTTAACCAAAGACCTGGAAAGTGACAGTTGACTTGCACAGCATAGACCACTTGCTGGTAAATGTTGGATTTGCAGTTTGTTTTCATCAGCTACTTTGAGAGAGACTGCGACAGTGCAACTACTGCTAGAAACAAAGTGATTCACCATGGTGCCCCTGCAAACAGCAGTTTATAAAGCTAGAGGGGTTGCTCTTGAACATTATAACTTCTGATTAAACTGATTGTCCTTCTTGTTTTTATGCTGGTTAGATTATCTTCTGCCTTTGCCAGTCTGTGACAGCAGTGTGTCTCCAACCACAAAGCATTATAAGTGAAATGATAAAACACATGCACTCCCCTCTATTGAAAGGTTATTTATCCTTCCCTTTTAAGATACAGATTTTCGCTAGTTTCCTCTTTATCTTTCAGCAATTTCTCCTTCCCTCTCTTTGGTAAGTTTCTTCTCACAATGCTTATAGGCCTTTATAGGCCCCTTTGCATAGAAAGGCTTTGTATGAAGTGCAGGGCTCTGATTTACCTGCTAGTGGTCAAATGATGAACGACATCAAAAGGGAGGGAAAAGTCAGGAAACTGGAGAAGGGGAAGGAAACGAGTATCCCTCCAAAGAATTAATGAGACAATGCCTCTAGCAAGCCCAGACACTGCTAGTCTGCAAGCCTCGAGAAATCCTGTCTTTTATGTAGTCACAGCTTTTTGCATGACAGTGGAACTGATTGCCACCTTACTGGAAGTCTTACTTTTGTGAAAACTTCTTTAATTCTGAGATTCCTGCTCAAACTGGCCAATCTGATTTTCATACGTTGCCATGGGGAATAATGCTTTTTTTCTTTTCTCAGAAAGTAAATGAATGAATGAATGAAAGAAATAATGGAAGAATGACCGAGCTACTGGACTGCTTTCTAATTACTTAAAGGACCTCACACATCCACTTGTTGGCCACACAGTGAGCCTCTTCTCCATGAGAAGAAGTATCTAATTATTAATAAAATCTAACAAAAAAATCTCACTAAACTGTGCATTTCAAATTGATAACTGTCTGCACAATGTAATGTTAAATGCACTGAAGTAAAGGCTTTATGCATTCATACTTGTGCTTGGCTGGGTGTATTCTCAGTAACATGGATTGTGGTTAGCACTCTTTGGAAGAGGAATTCTGAATTGTGAAGGCTGCCTTTTTATCATAAAGAAGGTATGTTACCTGAACCTGACTTCTGATGACTGTAAATATCAGATCTCCAAGGGACATCACTGAAAGAGAAAATTATCTGATGCTTAATAAGTGTCTACTGACAATCAAGGCATTTCCTCTTCCCTCCCTCCTTATTTTTCCACCGTGTATTTTAGAGTTATCTGAGAACCACAGTTGTGATTGTTATGTTCTTTTTTTACTCATTGCTTTGCTCTATGTAGGGTTTATGTTACAGTTTATAAGATGTAGAACATTTGCTGAGAGATCAAAGTACTTATCATAATGAGAAAAATGTATGTAACAACAGTTGTACAGCAAGGGTAAGGATTGCCTGAAGCAGAACAAATTTCTACAGGTTGCCTGACTATGTAAGAATAATATAGCAGTCCAATCATGAGAATAATATTACTTAACAAATCACTGCTTTTATATGTCTTATGGTGAAACTTATCATTTTATAAAGTACTAAACACATTTTCTGCTTGGTTAGCTATTTTATGTCCAGAAAACC
This sequence comes from Nesoenas mayeri, assembly GCF_963082525.1. Classification (NCBI taxonomy): domain Eukaryota; kingdom Metazoa; phylum Chordata; class Aves; order Columbiformes; family Columbidae; genus Nesoenas; species Nesoenas mayeri. Next base: position 24,673,614 of record NC_137542.1, on the reverse strand, counting down.
TACAATAAAATCCTCTTCCTTGACACTTGTTTGAAAGAAATATCCTAATTTTATTTTAATACTGAAGATCAATATAATGGCAGTGGCAGACTAATAACATGATTTTTACTCTGTTTAGCAACAATGTGTAGTCTTAAGCTCACCCTTCTGGCCAATGGGTGCAGGAAATCTTTGCAGTGCCTTAGCAAGTGCCCATTGAGGGCTCGTGCCTTACTGTGCTATTGAACAAGAACCTGCGAGACTCTAGTTTCATCACGTAATGAGTAAGGAATGGATTTCATAAGAATACTGACCTCTTGAGTGTCCTGAAGTCTTCAGGAGCTACACTCACACTGCACTGCTGATACACTGACCGTGTGCATTTTGTGTAGTGAGGACTTGTGGAGGAAGGATAAAAATAACTCTTCTCCATAACTCAGGCTCTTCCCTTCCCATTTCTATTCCTCATCTCACTCCATTTTGCTCTGCACCTCTCCATAGCATGCAGAAAATGAAATTTATCCTCTTCTCCTTGGCTTTTCATGGGAAAAAGAAAATAAAGTTAAAATTGTCAAATCCTGTAGCCTTTGCTTATGTGTTTTTCACTTCAGCTTTGATTATGTTTTATCTGGTGGAGAACTACAAAATTTGGCCCAGAGTTAGTGCAGCGTTGTTGGTATAATATGTGTTAACATTTACCCAGTCTGAAATCCAAGTTCATGCTTCATACACAACTGCACAATAGATGGCAGGTTAGGCTTATGTCAGGATCAGAAATCGTCTCCCTTTGAAAGTACTAACAGGTGGAGATTTCATAGCCCCAAAAAACCACACCATCCTTCCTTCCCACTTTATGTCTTCAATGTTTCAACAAGGCTAAGAAGGGAATTGGGGTTCCTTGGGCCTGAAGTGTATCTGCTCATTGCAATCTGACTTTCCTCCTCACTATAGTTTACTTTGAGTGTATTTTCCTATGACAGATGTTTATTAGAGCCTGAGTTAGGAGTATAAATTCAGTCTTTTAAAGAGAGGCCCTGGATACCAGTCTGCATCTGGTTGTTATTCATAGCTCTTTCTCATCCTGTACTGGTAAGATGATCAAGTAGATAAGCTAACAGAGTCCTTAATACCTCATAGTTTGATTACGCACTGTCAACTTGGAAGAAGTATGCAGTTCCAGAGCACTATGGTGCCTTAGTGTTCTCTGGCACTTTTAAAATTTTTAAAAATTTTTTTACTTTGCATATTTGTTTGATTTTCAAAGTGTTTTATAGAAGGCTGGGTGTAAGGGCTTGCAGGCTATGAACTCTGGGATGGAATTTTTAAAAATTAGTTTTTCCACTGACTTCAGCAGCAGCCACAGAGTTAAACCCATGGCAAGTGGTTGCATTCTTACACTACTTCTGGAAGCAGATTTCTCTGAGGGTTTCACCAGGTTTCTTAACTTTTTAATATATATATATATATCTCTGCTTATAAATTAGAGATTCATTATATTTATGCAGTTTATTGGAACAGGGTCGTTTTGTGGAACACTTTATGGACTAAAATGAACAAGAATATTGTTTAGATTATTATTGCAAATTGAAATTCAACAATGACATGTCACAGGTGGCACATTCTTAGAAATGTGGCAAAGCTTTCTGTAATGAATCAATAGCACACTGTCATTGTCTCCTTTTGATGTAATATTTTCATTTGGTTACCTTAGACTTTCACCAGCACTTTACAAAATTGTCTTTGCTGTTGTCTGTAATTTTATTGCTCCTTTGCCTTATGACATCAGGTTATGAGCAAGGTTCTTAGCTGAAATTCTGCCATTAGAAAGATTGTTCAGTACCTAATAAAGTCTTTGTCTTCCCACAGATGTAGTCTGAATACATTTGACCCAAAGAATATTCTTGTATTTGCATCCATGGAGTAGAAAAGCCGTTTCCTGAAGTTTTGCAGTTCAGAGGCAGAGGAGTGAACATGATACTGGATGATAAAGCATGTTAAATAATCTGAGCACACAAAGTTACTGTTTTCTTGCCTCCTGAATACTATGCTGTTGAAAACATTGACTTCTTTTTAATGATTTCCTGGTCAAATCCTAGCTACATGTTGGGCTAATGACAGCTTTTGATTAAGTTATATGGATTTGTAATGTCTAGTGTCTTGTTCTCCCTTCTGTGAACAAGGGCTCAGTAAGCTAACTGTGCTAGAGTGCCCTGCTACACAGACTTTCAATAAGAGACTATTTGAAATGGGCTTGTGGCCCATTTATGTAATAACAAGGGAGACATGTCTTGCCCTATCAATCTCACTTTAAAAGAGCTGTTCAAAGCAATGTGTATTGTGCAAACAGAAACCGATGGACAAACATGTTTATTATTGCAACAACTTTACACCCAATAAAAAATTCCTGAGGAGTTCAACTGGGAGATGAAGTCAAGCTCTTTAAACAAATCCCTCATAGATTCCTTATACATGACAGTCTATGTAACAGCTGATTTTTCAGTTGCAGAACATTTTTTACCCCTCTTTTCTTCCTCGGTAATCTGTTTGGTTAATAGCATGTTTGAATCTCGCGAGGTATTCATAAGTCACTGTATTGTGTGCTCTTTCTCTCTGAAATATGTATTAAAGCAATCTAGATTTATTTAAAATATTTTTTTTATTTATTTTACAGCACAAGAGTCTGTTTATCAATATTAAGTCATGAAAAACATGCAGTAAAGGAAATTAACAAGTATTGTAGTGCTTGTACACACATTTTAAAAGTAGAATTCAGGTCTCCAATACCACTGGGATTGTACCAGCAACATTTTGATGGCGGATTGGACTAATCATCTGAGAGTTTTCTCTTGGTTTATTTTTGATGTCCCATTGGAAACTGGCTGATTGCTTTATCTTGTTTGGGAGTCAAGTTGATGGTCTCAGCAGAGCAAAGAGCTGCCAGTTTGGACCAGGAGCTAAGGACTATGTCTATGCCATAAATTTCATCAATATAGCTGTGTTGATCAGGAGTGCAATAAGGTACAATTTATGACAACAAAAGCCCAGAAGGTGCAGTTATATTATCAGTATCAGTTACCAGTGTTGTTTTTTGGCCCATTGGAGAAGAGGATCTATGGCTGGAATAGGTTGCACCAACGAAGTGTGTAGTGTTGCTCATATTAGTTTAATCCATCAGAGAACCTGCTAGTGTCACTGTAGTTAACAAGCCAAACAGAGATTGTTCCTGTTAATGCTCAAGCTTTCAGAGACTCTTTCTTTAGTTTATGGCTGTGGTTAATGACTATGGGGTGACTGATGGAGATTTGTGTCTGTTGTACATCTCTATGTATTGTAACTGAACACACAAATTTTCAGAAAAACAGACCAGAAAACCTACTGGATTTTGAAAAAATCCCTTAGATTTGAAAACAACAGCAATAGCAGCTAATTTTTACCTTAAAAAATGGCTTTCTGGTTCACTTAGTGGAACTGATGGAGTTCACTCATTTTATTACAGTTGATGACATCTCTATCATTTCAAAGAAAACACTCAAAGAATATTTTTCTCCATTTTTGCCTCTGCGTTATAGGGAGGTATCATTATTGCCTGATTGTAACAATATGTCTGAGCTGGTGCTAGTGGCATAGTTAAAAGAGCCAAGAGAAAAGTACTGTGTGATGTCTTAATTAAAAAAAAAAAAAAAAAAAAAAAAAAGCCTACAATAGTTATTGTTTTAAATTTATACCAGAAATATACCAACTTCATTTTACTCAGCAGGGGTTGAACTATTAAAGACAATACAGATTTCAGGATAGCCCCAAAAAAATGACTGAGTAGAATTTGGTGAGTGTATAATAGATGTTTGTGCTGTAAAACAAGGGCACAGTACAACTAGAGTAGAAATCATGCAGTACAGGAGACATAAGAAAATGTTCTTTCTCTGTGTTTTTCCACATATCCCTTAGCAGTTAATATTTTATCTCTTAGTTAAAATACATTTTTGGCATAAGACTAGTCGGCAAAACTACTTATGAGAAATAGCCAATTTTATAAGATGCCTGAGTAGGCCCAAACAGCAGGTGCAGCCCTGTTCCCCTGGTCTCTAGCCACAAGCCATGCTCCACTGTGTGTCTGAGATTGGAGGGGCTGTTTAGAGCTTTTATTTCTGATTACTGTATGGTCCTGTGAGAACATGAATGGCATTTTAGGCTGTCACTGGTGTTAAATGTTAACATTTAGCTTTATTATACAGGGTTTCTGCTGGGATTGATTATGCATATGTGGTTGTAAGAGGCAGCTCCCTTAAAATTCTCAGGAAAGGGGAAGTAACCACTCCATGACCTCTGTTCTAGTGGGCTCATCACATTGACGTGTGGATGACTGTACACTCACTGTCAAGAGAACACTGAATTTGGGATGACTCTGACCTGGGACGCGATGAGCTACCCAGGGCTGCAGGTATAGGAGGAGACCGGAGACATGGAGAGGTTGGGAATGTTGCATAGTCACTTAGAACTAAGACTGGAATCTGGTACTCTGGCTATATATTCTTAGTGGCCTTCTACCAACTTGTGTTCTCTTTTTAAAAAAATGGATTAATTGAAATAAATTAATGTTGTTACTGTATTAGTTATAAATTGAATTTTGCAAAACATTCATTGTATTTGTGTTGTCCCTACATTTTAAGCTTTTGATTGTCCTGTGGTGGAAGTCTCAAATGGCAACACACACATCCTAAAAGGGATTTGTCAGTGGGAAGCCAGGGATTTGGTTAAGACTCTGCTTGTGCTATGGAAAAGAGGGTGGAAGTAAATTTGGGAGCACAATGTCTGGAGTAGCAGATACCTTTTGGGACTTGTATCTGAAGCCTTTCACATCACATATAACCATGGACCAAGCTACCTGCAGACTGGAGAAACCAGCCATGCAGTTTAAGTCTTACGTATAATTTCCAGAGGTTTTCTTTGCCAAGCAAAGTTAAACAAGAATGATACCACTGAATTCAATGTGACTTTGCAGTCAAATACGATGCAGACAGAAACTTACACCTATATTATAGCTGATTAACTGAAAGTGAGCAAGGCTTCTGGAGGTACCCTGCCATAAAGTAAGTGCTTGAGTTGATTTATTAAGTTTCATGGGAAATTTTCTGTTAATTTTCTGCTGGTTCTGATTTTGTAAGGATTTTTTTCCTTACCAAAGGGAAAGACTGGCAGTACTGAGAGCATTTTCACTCTATGGGTATGATTTTTTTTTTACAGCTTCAGCAAAAGCTTTGCAACTGACATCAGTGGAAATTGTAGTTAAACTTGGCTGAATATGGGTTTTATTTTTAATTTAATATGATTTTTGGCGAGGAAGTGTTTTGTTTGTTCCAGAGAAACCCGCTGTAATATCTTGGGAGGACAGAAGATTTAAAGCCAGAAGTAACTGGGACAAAGGAAAAAAAGCATTAATTTTGCCAGGTGAGGATACCTGATTTACTGAAAAGGGTGCTTTTGTATGCTAGGAAGCTTGAAAAATGCAGTAAGCTGAAAAGAATTAACCTAATTTCATAATTAAGAGCCAGGTCCTAGATTCAGTAGCAAACACATATATATAGCTTTATTTTAAAATAACATATATATTGAAAGAGACATTCCATTTAAGATTCCAGAAAAAAAGCCCCACAGTTTGTAGTAGCAAAAAGAAAAGAAGTTAGAATCCTTAGCATATGCAAAATCACTACTCTTCATATCTAATTAGAAGAGAAAAATATTTCATCCAATATAAGTTACTAGAAATTTATTCTGACAGATTTACATGTTAATTTACTTCTTCTTTCTGAATCTGTGGTTTAACCCCTTTTTTTACTCCTCTGTTTCTACAGATTCATCATTTCGATACTTGCAGTGTTGAGAAAAGAGCTGTCTTGTCATTTTTATGTTCCAATACTAACATCACTTTGATAGTCATTTTATATTAAAGCAATATTAATGATCATATCTTAGAATGAAAGAAGGGTGTTTTCAAATAAGATAACCCTCAATACTTTATTATTTAATGGAATAAGCTTTCATAAACTTTCTGTTTTTCTGTTTTATAGGATAAAGATTTATTACTATTATTAATTTGAAAAAAAAAAAAGGCACATTTTGGTCTTTTTTTTTTTTTCCCCTGTCGAGGGTTAAGATTGCGGGGTGACAATAAAACCCTGGCAGATGTATTGTTAACCCCCTCTTCCCCCCCCACTTCCCCCTTTTGCCCCTCCGTCTCCCCCCTTCCACTCAGGACAGGTGATCAGGAAAGAAAAAGAAGGACAGAGAGAAGAGAGTTGGAAAAAATTAAAGATGTTTTACTAATGCTACTAATAAGAATAGAGAAAAATAATACAAAATATACAAAACCAATCTTGAAAGTCTCAGCAACTGCAGAGCCGGCACCCGAAGTCCTGGATTAGACTCCACAGCCAACCGGAGCTGGATTCAGTCTCTCACTAGGCCTCAGTTCGCAGGGACGACTAGCAAGGTCCTCTCCTAATGTCGGCCATAAGAACAAGAGAAAAAAGGGACGAGATCCTCGTGATCTCCCATTTTATATGAAGTATTCACGTGAATGGAATGTTATACACAGTTGGTCAGTTGTTTCTCGTTGCCCCTCTCGCGAGATGTCCATCCGTGCTTATCAATAAGTTTGCATTCCATTGCTAGGTTTTACCAAAACATGTGTCTGGTTCTCCAGGAAAATGCAGTTAATATGAAGGCTGTAGCTGACAGGCAAAATTCACTGAAAGAGAAACTTGTTTTTAACAAAACCAGGACACCCCTTAATTTTATATGGATGCAAAATACATTAAATGATGTTAATAGAATAACTATGATGTAAATGAGATGTTAATTTGGAACTTTAAAAATTAGATCTGTTTTTTCAACTCTAATATTTCTACTTTAAAATCAGGAAAAATATTAGTAGAATGAAGGCTGTGTCTTGCTCTTGGAGTAGCAGGCTAGATTTTTATTCAGGAATGCAGCTACTAAATTGTCATAAGGAAGAGCTGTAATGAAAAAAATAAAATGGAGCTTACATGTCATGTTTCACTTAAATTTATGAACTGTCTTGGCACTAGGCGGCAATAGGCTCACAACAAATCCCAGTGTGTTGCAATTACCTCCAGAGAGCCTAGCCTACAACCACCAAAAAGCCCTTTAGGGTCGGGTGGACAGGAATACCATGCTAATGCTTTAATTCTATTATGCAGTAAATCTCCGTTAGACCAGACACAGAGTCTAGCAGGTTGTCACCACCCAGCAGCTGAACCAGCAAAGATAGGAATTATATAGGTCAGAGGTTTTGCCACCTGAAAGGTCATAAAGTGTATTGGAGGTGGGAACTTTACACCCTAGTTCATGTGGACATGAAGTAAAAACTAGGTCTGTGGTCTTGTTGCTGACATCAAGTGAAACCATGTTTGTCCTGAAAGGTATCCCAGCACACCTGGTACAATTAAACTTGCTGGAAATGTCATGGTTTATTACCCCACCTGTTGGATTCAACTACTGCCTTCATGGTGATGACATTTGCAGTTTAAGGCTGGCAGGCTGCAAAGGGATTAGGAAACACACACACGAACACACACGCACACACACACTCACACACACATGCTGTTCGTCCCCCACTTCTACACCATGTTTAACACATTTTCCAGTGTGCACAGGAAGCCCCTAAAAGTGGTCTAGCAAAGTAGGACTTGACCTACGGTTCCAATGGTGCTCCTGAGACCAGAGACTGAGTTTTGCCACTGCTGACTGATCTCATATAATTAGAGTAGATCACAATATAACAGAGTAAGAAAGCACTGTGCTGTTCTTCACATTAATACAGAAAAGATAAAATTAGGCCCTTATAATGTCCCTACTGGAAATACCCTGGTCTTTTAAAATTCACTGTCTCTAACTAATGTTGATTATTAGGACCATTTCCTCATAACAAATTTTGCCATATACCCTCATGCGCCAATAATGAGAATTAATGCTTCATGTCCCCAGTTGTAAGTGATGTCCTTTTAAAATAGGAGTGAAAAAAACCCAAGTGCTAATGAAGCAGTGAGAGAAACCCCCAGTTTCAAATAGGCATGCATATTGAATTTCAGCAAGCAGATGGTTCTTAAGTTGCCTTTTTACTTTGGCCTTGCTGGTGGGGGCTAATTTCTTACTGCAGGTAAGAAAAAATGTCAAGATGATGTAAAATATCTTCTGTCAAGAAGTTAGCTCGGTGTTACTGAGGCACAAGAAAACCATACTAATGTTATTTTCTTCCCATGGAGTCTTCCTAGGGTGTCAGATTTTGTAGTTTTTTTATGATTTATTTCCTTTCTGTTGTTCCTGGCAAAGCAGCATTTGTAGGGCAGGTAGGTTGCTCAAAAACCTGTTACAGAGAATTCCTTAAATCTAACTTGTAAAGAGGCCTTCAACTCTTACAAGATGTTGGCTTCTCCTTACTCCCGTCTTTCAGACTGCATGTATAATGTAGTAAAAATGAGAGACATCTTTTTGTGTTTTTAAGATATTCTCTTAAGCCTGGTTCTTTTCAGCAGTAGCCCTTCCCTTCACTAAGCGTGGGTCATACGCTGGCAGAGATATTGCTGCAAAAACATATGCAGAGAAGAGAAATACTGGAGAAATTATTCAACCTTTCCACTTTCATACTGCATTTCACAAACATCTCAAGTGCCTTGGGTAATTCTTTGATAGTTCTATTGGGAAAAAATGATAACTGCACACTGGCTCTTGCATTCTCTCCACATATGTCTGCAGTTGTGTTGTATCACTAATGAAGTGAAGACTGGAAAGTTCCCCAAATGAATTTGTGAGTGTGGATATGTTGGAGTTGGGGACAAAGGTAAAGAAAATGAAAAACCTGATCCTGTTTCAACACAGTTATAAGACTGATCAAAAATTCAGATAAATTGTAACCTTTTCTGTCATGAAGAAACTTATTGTGCAGAGCATAATATATGCCCAGGACCAGCTTGCTTTTTTTTTTTTTTTTGCTGAAGAATAGCAGGTTAAGACTGAGGACTGGAGTAACAAAATGGAAGATCAGATCATCATGACTCTCTTTGACATTGTTGTCTCTCTCACAGAAATTCTCAATTTGTTCCATTGTTGCCAAATCTCAAATGCATTGCAGAACAACAAATGCATATGTACGCAAGAGTGACAGATAACGGGAATAACCTGTACAGATCCAATTATGACTGATAGCATTCTGCTGCCTTTATGCTTATTTTGAAATCCCCTTGACACAGATTGATTAAAGGCAAGGACCCATATGAACTTAAAAAAATTTATGGATTTTTGAAAGAGCTTTAACATGTACTATTTAAGAACTAATCATTTCTTGGCTGTCACTATTTTCATTCCCTTTCTCTCCATTACAAAATCTCTCTTACATTGGGAATATATGTCTAATAATCAAAACCTTATGCTGTGGATTAAAGAATAAAGATGTCACTAGATAAAATAAAACAACAACAACAGAAAAGAAATTAGATTTGTATGATTTTAACTGTGCTTTAATCTGCTTCTGGGCAACAGAAGTGATTTGTGTCAGCCGTTATTGCATTAAACTTTAATTTTCTTCCACAAGAACAGGATTATATAAAGGAGTATTGGATTGCACTCAGCATGGATTAGCTGAGCAGTGTCTTTGCTGCCAAGGACCAAATGGATTTCCTTCCTATTGTGATTTATATTTTTATTGCTGTTTTTTCCCCTGCTTCTAATTCCCATTACCTGTCTGTTTGCCAGAACTGAGATACCCTCAAGAGCAGTAGAAAGGCAGGCAGAATTATTGGTTTATTGCATATATTTATGTTCCAAGGATCCTCACTAGCTAGCGTCAAAGGACTAAGCTAGCCCTTAGCCATAGAGGCTGATTGCTAGTTTAAAAGTGAAAAACTAAATTTTTGTTCACTGTAAAAGGGGCATAGATTTTCCTTCTTGGATTAAATATATATATGCATAATCAGCTTAACTTTTCTGTTAAAAGTTGATAAAAATGTCCAGAGCTTTGCCTGATGGTAGATCAGCAAATGTTTGTTGGACATATAAAATGATGAATGGTCAAAACAGAGATGCTGGCAGGGTGGATAGAGGAGGAAAAATATTCACTCAGTATAGGGGCAGGGACCATTCAAAATTTGCAGGGCTAAATAGGCAGAAGATAAAATATAAACCCTCTACTAACAGACCGAATGTCATAAATTACAGTTTGTATTGTGTAGTCCATTTTAGAAATGACTAATGAATTTTCTGGTCTTGACATTTTAGCCAGTAAGGGGGTGCTTGGTGGTAGATGAGACAGAAGTATTTAAGGAAAAAATATTCAAGCTATTCAGTTACAAAATATGGTTTGGGTTTGTAGGCAGTGAAGTACAGCAGCCTGAATGCTTATCAGTAGTTTCTTTTGGGCAGATTCAGCAACACCAGAGGACTTTCAAGTGCAATAAAAAAAATGGAAAAATGTAGCAAAGCATAGAAAAACTTTGTTAAAAGGTATAAATGAAAAGTCTAATTCACCACCACAAGGATGAAGCAGGACCAGAAGCAGGCCCTGCTGTCATTGCCTCACTAAAATAATGGTTATTAATAATAAGTTCCAGAACGCAATTTCCATAGATCAGTTATAAAAATATTTTGTAGGATGACAATCCAGAAGATTGAAACTGAGATGTGTAACTGCTGAAACCTGAGCTCCCTTTGATCCGATTCTTAAATACTTTTATTGGTGTTGCACATCTGTTGCATGATCCAGAACTCAATCCACAATCAAACCTAGCCCAACCATTTAGTTTCATGTTGTGAGGTAAACATGACCTTTCCATAAATTAACATGTAAAAGAAGCATACTAAAAATTCACTTAATTCCTCACCTGGGAATGCTGCCTACTGAATCTCAGCAAAGGATCGTAGAATGATAAAATCATTTAGGTTGGAAGAGAGCCTCAAGATCATGGAGTCCAACCATAACCTAACTCTAGCACTAAACCATGTTCCTAAGAACCTCATCTACACATCTTTTAAACATCTCTAGGGATGGTGAATCAACCACTTCCCTGGGCAGCCTGTTCCAATGCTTCACAACACCTTTTATGAAATTTTTCCTAATTTCTAATCTGAACCTTCCCTGGCACAACTCAAGGCCACTTCCTCTCATCCTATCACTTGCTACTCGAGAGAACCAACCATTACCCTCCATGCTACAGCCCCTCACCAACTTTGTTTCCTTCCTCTGAACTGTCTCCAGCATCTCAATATCTTTCCTGTCGTGAGGGGCCCAAAACTGAATACAGGATTTGAGATGGAGCCTCACCAGTACCAGGTACAAGGGGGACAATCAATTCCCTAGTCCTGCTGGCCATGCTATTTTTGATGCATGCCAGGATGCTGTTTGCCTTCTTGGCCACCTGGGCACACTGCTGACTCATGTTCCACCAGCTGTGGTGGATACCCCAGGTCCTTTTCTGTCAAGCAGCTTTCCCGCCACTCTTCCCCAACCCTGTAGCATTACAAGGGGTTGTTGTGACCAAGCACAGGACCTGGCACTTGGCCTTGTTGAAACTCATACGATTGGCCTCAGGCCATTGATCCAGCCAGTACAGATCCCTCTATATGGCCTTCCTATCCTCCAGCAGATCAACACTCCCACACAACATGGTGTTGTCTGCAAACTTATCAAGGGTGCACTCAATCCCCCTGTCCGGATCATTGATAAAGAGATTAAAGAGAACTGGCCCTGTGAAACGCCATTCATGATTGGTGTCGAGCTGGATTTGACTCCATTCACTACCACTCTCTGGGCCCAGCCATCCAGCCCGTTCTTTACCCAGAGAAGAGTACTGCTGTCCAAGCCGTGTGCTGTCAGTTTCTCCAAGAGAATGTTGTGGGAAACCATGTCAAAGGCTTTTCTGAAGTTGAAGTGCACAACATCCACATCCTTTTACTGATTCTTCCACATCTTTTCATGTCAGAGCTGGAGGCTTTTCTTATTCTTCAGATTAAACAGGAACAGTTGTAATTCATGGCATTTAGTTTGTTGGAACATAAAAAAGGGTTGGCTATTGTTATATTACCAAAATTAATCTTCATGATTATTGCTGTGGGATTTTTTTTTGTTCTTTGTAACTGTTAGATTTCTCATAAGTAGCTTTCTTGTCATAGGTAAACCAAACCTTTAAGTCATCATGCATTTTCCAAACAGGCATTTAGTGTCTTCAGACTACTGACAGAGATGCTAGTCAGTCAAACACTAAATCAGAGAGGATATTTCCAGCTGCTTCTATCATATCAGAAAGATATACAGCAAGACTCCTTAAGGTGGGTTTAAGACTTTGTGTTTGCCAGCTGTTTCTCTCTTATGTGAAGGAACTATTTGTGAAAGAATAAATATTGCATTATACAATAACGTAAAGGAAGCTTATTCCTTTTTACTGGAAAACAACCCAACAAACAAAAGATTCCCTCTCCAACATGTATGCATAAACCCAGAGTCTCGCCTACCATGCCCCAAATAGGGACAGAGATAAGCTTGTTTTAGCAGACTCATCAAAGTCTAAAGCAGTGGCTCTGCCTCCAGAGACCTCTTAGAAATGGAGCACAAAAAAGCACATTTATCTCCCTACTAGTCTACATACATCTCAGGCAGAAAAAATGGTGCTCTTAAAACCTAGAAATAAGCCAACCAATAGATGTTACACTTGCACTTTCTACAATTACCTGAATAAGGTAAAATTAATTTAAATATTTGTTAACCTGAGTGCTTTTGCCTTGCTTGGTCCTATCACATCCAGAAATCTGACTTGATCAACTGGAGTTGTGTCACCAAATTTGCTGGTGTACGGCTGAAATAAAAACTATTAAAAAGTTCTTTTTCTGTAATGCTTTTCCTTTTTTAAAAAAAAAAAAAAAAATAACTCCCCAGAAGACCTGCAGCCTGGTGTAATTGTTTTAGCTGTTCTTTAGCACTAACTTTAGCATGAAGTAAAATGAGTCAGGGACTAGAAATTCACTGTTATCAAACTAATTTTTCATGACTTTTGACTTATTTCTGTACAGGTTTTGCTCACATTGGAGGATTTGGAACCACACTTTTTCTTGAAACAGATCTCTATTATTTGCCATGAAAGATGCATAGCTGATTGCAGAATAGACACCTGGTGAGGAGAACAGTCTACTGAATTTGTAGTTTCTATAGGACTGTATTTCTGGGTGTTCATATCTATGCACTGTGTATAAATCAACGCTCGTCATTATTTAAATCAGTTCTCCATCTGACCTGTGTGCCATTCTCACCTCATACAAAAATACAATCAAAATTTTACTGTCCACTCTTTATGATAAAAATGAAAATATTAGATGACATTGTGACAGCAGCCAGGTAATTCTCTACCACAAATCAAGATTTAACTTTCATTTACTCTCACAGTTTTTCCAGTCTCCAATATTTCTCTTTATGAAATAGTAATAGAGTTATTGTTATATTTCTGTGATTTTATGGTGTAGTAGTATATAGGAGCAAAAGTTACCAGGAATGAAACATTTCAATTTCTCTAACATGAGATGAAACTGAACTGAAAAGTTGGATTGCATTTCAAATGCTGGGTACAGAGGTTCATTTGGTAACTCGAAGGTAATTTTGAAACTGTTCACTCTAGAATGTGCCATAAAGCCTGGTTCCTGAAAGGACTTCAGAAAAAAAAAAAAAAAAAAAGCCTGAGTAAGAAAGAAAATACCATCTACTACTCATGTAACATTCATTTGGAAGAGGAGGGATGGATAAAATGACTAAAAATCTACTGGATATGCATATGCCCCACATAGTATGACTGTATTTTAAATTGTTGGTTTTTATCATTTCGAGGTGAAAAAGAAGTTGCAGTCCATTTTGGGTTGTTTTTTTTTCAGCTTTCTCTAATTAGGCTTTTCTAGCCCAAATCAAAATCACTCAGTCTGTGGCCCAATTTAACTCAGTATCCTTCTGTGAAAGAGCTGTTTGTTTACAATGAGAATAAAAGTTATATGAAGAGATACTGGAATTCTGCCATATGTTATAACATATGGCTAGTTTACACTATGTTACATCCATGTGAAGTAGAGGTCCCTGATGGACAAATGTATTGTATTATCCTATCCTGAATCCTTAGCAAGAGTATTTAGCACTTCCACAACGCTGCAAAAGAATTAACTAATCCTCACCAAACCAGAGGTTTTTGTAAATATTAATAAAGAAAATATAGCTTACAACCAGGCACAGAGTGAGCATAGAGCTATGCAAGTCTTGGTAATGAAGACATTGCAGCCACTGCGTTTTTCTCTATTTTGCAGCATGTGGCACTAGTTTCCAATTTGCTATTTATGCAGCAGGCTTTGAAATGTGTACACATCTCTTTGTACATTATGCACGAAATTATCTTTGTTGCACATTTGTAGTGACAAAGAAATAGAACTGTCAGCAGTTTCTCAAATAGGTAGAAATATAGGGAAATATATATTTTGTATTATGAAATATGACACACAGTGGTACAAATTCAGTGGTGAGAAGACATATGTCATAGTTCCGTAAATAAGTGTAAGTTGTAAGTTAGATGTGAAAGGACAGTTTTTGCTCTTATGTCTGCAGGTTGCTACCTGAGGTAGCATTGGTGCAATTACATTTATATCGGTATAACTGCACTCATTCTGTATCTGAGGAATGAAATGAAGGAACATGACAGGAAAAATAATCAGCAACATGGGCTAAAGAAGCAATCAGCTTCTTGCTCCTCTTATTGCTTTCCATCCCACAGCTTCCTCTCCAATGTTGTGATTGTACACATGACAGCTCAGTTCCCTATCTTGAGACTTACGTTAAGTACTCTTTGAACAACATCTAGTTAGGGCCATACAATCTCTTCTAAATGGCTAGCCTACTATGGTTTCAGTATGACTTCATATGGTACTAATAGTCATGACTGTATAAATAAAACCTAGTCTTCTGGAATAATTTTTGATTGAATTATTGTCTGCTTTGTTTACCTCTCTTTTACCCTGATCATTGAACACATCAAATTAAGAATGTTTTCTTAAAAAAATGGTATGCAAGTCTTTTTATTGGATTTGATTTTGCTTTGTTTTGTTAGAAAGCAAGAAAGTTGACTTCTAAGAGTTCTCAAAATCCTGACAAGAAGCAGTTTCATAAATTTCCTTTCAGACTGTTTCCATAAAGCATGTAGAAGTTGTCATTTCCTTTCATTTCACGATAGGTTGAACTGTATTCCCACTCTATGCTGTACACTTTTGTAGCATGATTTTGTAGAGTGATTAATGATCTAAAGTAACAAAGGCAGAAGATCCATGCAGGACTGAGATCTTAGGCCCACAAAGATCTTTTTATAAACTTAACACTGGGAACATCCACAGTTTTAGTGAAGTCAGTTGAACCTTTTGAACTTTATTTTAAGCACATGTAAAGTCTTCGAGTAGTCAAGGATTGTAAATTCTTTTGGGTAGGAAAAAAATTGCCTACTATTTATAACATAAATTAAGTAATGTAATCTCCAGGCAAGAAGGAGTCTTTGGGCACAAATGGTAAATAATAATCATTTAGGCCCTTCATCCTGTCCAAAAGTCATATAAAGAGATATAGAGCGTGTTACCTGGTGTAGTTTACACCATTGAATACTATAACGTTGCTTATGTCATTAGTAAGAGTAAACAGTCTGAGTGTAAACTGAAAATGTGATACTTAAGGTTTTATGAAGAATAACAGTATTGGAAAACTTTCCTGTTTTGTTTTGTTTTGATTTGGGTTTTTTTGTTTTTTTGTTTTTTGTGTGACTGTGTGACTGCTCTTCGCTTAAAATTCAGTTTGGGATTTATCATGGTATGTTTAAATTTGAAAGCCTGATGTTGACACAAATTTATTGCAATGCATGTGTTGATTGTTATTGTACATATGTTATAGCATATGGCAGAATTTCATCCCTCATCTTTTTCTTATGCACTTTCCTCAAAGTCACTAAAAGGCTGTCCCATGAGAGGACTCTGTTAAATTAGGTCAGCAATGGGAGGAGGCCATGTGTCAACTGCATTGCTGAATAATATGGTAGGGTTAACACTTGAAAGTTATCTTTTCTTCAACCTTTTCTGGGAAGAAAGGAAAAATCTACCAAGAGATCTTAGTCTGACTGTAGAGGTCTCTAAGATACCTCTTGTCAGATATTTATGAGATATTTTAAAATTTATTTTCTACAACTATGTTAACTATACTTTTGTTTCCAGACATTTGAAATATACTATACAGATGTCAGTGGGAAAAATTAATTTCATCTCCCTGAAGCTCTTCTCATGGCCTGTATTTATGATCAGGAAGAAGAGGCTGATCTTGCAGCCTGGGCCTTCGCTGTTGGTGTCATTTGTAGTAAAATAACGCTTTGGCATAAATTTGCCTCTGCAGGCTATGGATTGCTTTGCTGTGTCATGCTTCCCTTTAGACATAGCTACACATATGCTTGCTCCATCCTTCCATAGAGAAGGATATTTTACCTCTATTGCTTTACCAGTGGTTCCATTTCCACTGTCTTTCTGCCACCCACGATGCTATAATATAAAACTTTACCACAGCTACTCTCATTTACATCTTGTCCAGGCTGATGGGTACAAACCTACTTAATTGTTCTTTAGTGCTGTAGGCTTTGGTTAGCTTTGCTACTGCCTTTGAATATTTTTCAGCTCTTCTGTTCACTTTTTGAGATGGGAAGTTTAGTACCCCATGGTATTCAAGAGGCAGACATGCCATGGATTTATACAGTGGCTTAATTTTGTTATCTTTTTGTTCGTTTGTTTTGTTATTTCTTCACTACATTTTCAATAGTTCCTAACATTTTATTTATTTTTCCTCCTACTGAGGACTGAACTAAACTTTTCATGACAGTATTGATTTTTCTCCTAGATCTCATTCCTGAATAGTTGCAGTCAGCTCAAATCAAACTCATACTTTAGGAATTTTTGGGGTTTAAGTTACAAAATTTAATTTATTCTTAGACACATAGTTAAGAGTTGGATCTATGAATCAGCAATGAACAGAAGTTTCCAGGCTGTTCTAATATTTTTTTCTTTCTCTCCTTATCCCAGTGCAGAATTTCTGACCATATAGTCTGGAACACAGGAGTGACAATTTTAGCTGGTTGTCTTCCAGAAAGAAGACTTGTACAGAAATGGGTATGTAGGAAGACTTCTAGAATATAGTGCCTCTTAGACATGAATGTGGAATGCTCTGACCTGTTCAGCCTAAACCAAGCATGGTTGCTATCCATAGCAACATGTTGGGGGTGAACACCTAGGAGGAAACTCCCACCAAGCCAAAGGTCTAGATTAGCATAAAAACAAATCTATGGAAGCTGTCCATGAACAAATTTTATGTGAGGAATTAGGGAGTTGCTTATTTTAATGCTAGTGAGTTTCCAGTGGTAATGGTGAGGACAAAAGAAAAAATAATCTGTTTCCACTATGTATTTTAGAAGCTGAATAAAGGTATTATTCTGGTACGTTTCCTGTAGATGCAGGAAACCAGACCTTATACAGGATCCCTCTAGGCTTGTCTTCTATGTATATAAGTGGAAAAATGATATTTCTCATCATTTTAACAGCAAAAGGAGGATGAAAAAGAAGCAACTTTGCCCAAAACTACCAAGAGGCTTTGGGTCTGATATTGGAACATACATGGCCAAACATATTTTCAGTCTATGTGGATCCAAATAATACAGTTATGACCAAATCTTTATTAATCACAGAATCACATAATAGTTAGGGTTGGAAGGAGCCCGTGGAGATAACCTTGTCCAACCCACCTGCTAAAGGAGGGTCACCTAGAGCAGATCACACAAAAACATGTCCCGGTGGGTTTTGAATGTCACCAGAGAAGGTGATTCCACAACCTCTCTGGGCAGCCTGTTTTGGTGTTCTGTCACCCCCAAAGTAAAGAAGTTTCTTCTCATATTTAGATGGAACCTTCTGTGTTCCAGTCTGTGCCCATTGCCCCTCATCCTGTCATCGGGCACCATTGAAAGGAGTCTGGTCCCATTCTCTTGACATCCACCCTTGATATATTTTTAAGCATTGATGAAATTCCCTCTCAGCCTTCTTTTGTCCAGGCTGAACGGACCCAGCTCTCTCAATCTTTCCTCATAAGAAAGATGCTCCAGACACCCAATCCTCTTTGTAGCCCTCTGCTGGACTTCCTCCAGCAATTATTTGTTCTTCTTAAAATGGGGAGCCCAAAACTGGACACAGTACTCCAGGTGCAGCCTCAACAGGGCAGAGAGGGAAGATAACCTCCCTTGACCTGCTGGTCACGCTTTTCCTAAAGCATCCAAGGATACCATTGGGCTTCTTGGCCACAAGGGCACTTTGCTGACTCATGGTCAACCTGTTGTGGACCAGAACTCCCAAGTCCTTCTCTGCAGTACTGTTTTCCAGGAGGTTCTCCCCTAACCTGCACTCGTGCCTGAGCTTGATCCTCCCCAGGTGCAGGACCCTACACTTGCCTTTCTTGAACTTCATCAGGTTCTTCTCTGCCCAGTTCTCCAGTCTGTCCAGGTCTCACTGAATGGCAGCACCACCTTCTGATGTGTCAGCTCTTCCTCCCACTTTGATATCATCAGCAAACTTGCTGAGGGTGCACTAAGTCACTTCATCCAGGTCATTGATGAACAGGTTGTACAAGACTGGACCCAGTACTGACCACTGGGGAACCCCACTAACTACAGGCCTCCAACTAGACTCTGCACCATCGATCGTAACCCTTTGAGCTATGCCACCCAGCCAGTCCCCAATCCATCTCACAGTGTACTCATCTAATGCTCATTCCTGAGCCTTGTCAAAATCTTTGCTGAAGTCAAGGTAGACAAGATCCACTGCTCTTCCCTCATCTATGCATCCAGTCATACACTCATAGAAGGCTATTAGTTGATCAAACATGATTTCCCTTTTGTGAATCCATGTTGACTAGTCCTGAGAACCTTCTTTTCCTCCATATACTTTGAGATGTCATCCAGAATGAGCTGTTCTGTCACCTTTCCAGGGATGGAAGAGAGGCTGACTGGCCTGCAGTTACCTCAGTCATCCTTCTTGCCCTTTTTGAAGACCTGAGTGACGTTGGCTTTCTTCCAGTCCTCAGGCACCTCTCCGGTTCTCCATGACCTTTCAAAGATGTTGGAGAGCAGCTTAACAATAACATCTGCCAGCTCTCTCAGCACTCATGGGTGCATCCCATCAGGGCCCATGGATTTGTGAATGTCCAGTTTACCTAAACAATCTCTAATCTGACCCTCCTCAACTGAGGGAAAGTCTTCCTTTGGCCAGACTTTCTCTCCTACCTCCAGGGTTTAAAATTCCTGAGGGCCAGTCCTAGTGGCAAAGACAGAAGCAAAGAAGGCATTCGGTAACTCTGCCTTCTCTGTATCATCCATCACAAGGGCACCCACCTCATTCAGCAGTTGACCTACATTTTCTCTAAGCTCCTTTTTGCTGCTGATATACTTGAAGAAGCCCTTCTTGTTGTCCTTGACATCCCTGGCCAGATTTAATTCCAAGTGGAGCTTGGCCTTCCTCACCACATCCATGAATTCTCTATCAGCCACCTTATATTCCTCCAGGTGGTCTGTCCCTTTTTCCACATTACATAATCATCCTTATTCCACCTGAGTTTTGACTGGAGCTCCCTCCTCATTCATTTTGGCCTCCTATTCCCTTTACATGATTTCTTGCTTGTAGGGATGCATTGGTCTTGATCTTGGAGGAAGTGATGTTTGAATATTAGCCAGCTCTCTTGGACCTCTCTACCCTCTGGAGTCCTAACCCATGGGATCCTTCCAAGCAGCACCTTGAAAAGGCCAAAGTTTACCCTGCTGAAGTCCATGGTTTTAGTCCTATTAATTGCCCTGCTTCCTCCATGCAGGATCTGGAACTCTACCATCTCATGGTTGCTGCAGCTGAGGCTGCCCCTAAGCCTCACATCCCCAACCAGTTCTTCTTGATGTGTTAGAACAAGGTCCAGCAGCACACCTCTCCTCATTAATGTGTTTCTCCTTGCTGCTGTATTTTTTAACTTAAGAAAAAAATACTACATGCTCTGCAGGTGCAATATTTATCAAATGGGTTTTCTAATTAGTAACGTTCCTTGAATGAGTGGAATGGATATTTGTCCTGGTTTTGTTAAAAACAAGTTTCTCTTTCAGTGAATTTTGCCTGTCAGCTAAAGCCTTCATATTAACTGCATTTTCCTGGAGAACCAGACACATGTTTTGGTAAAACCTAGCAATGGAATGCAAACTTATTGATAAGCATGGATGGACATCTCGCGAGAGAGGCGACGAGGAACAACTGACCAACTGTGTATAACATTCCATTCACGTGAATACTTCATATAAAATGGGAGATCACAAGGATCTCGGCCCTTCTTTTCCCTTTTTTCCCTATGGCCGACATTAGGAGAGGACCTTGCTAGTCGTCCCTGCGAACTGAGGCCTAGTGAGAGACTGAATCCAGCTCTGGTTGGCTGTGGAGTCTAATCCAGGACTTTGGGTGCTGGCTCTGCAGTTGCTGAGACTTTCAAGATTGGTTTTGTATATTTTGTATTATTTTCTCTATTCTTACTAGTAGCATTAGTAAAACATCTTTAATTTTTCCAACTCTCTTCTCTCTGTCCTTCTTTTTTCCTCCCAATCGCCTCTCCTGAGTGGAAGGGGGAGAGGGAGGGGCAAAAAGGGGGAAGTGGGGGGGGAGAGGGGGTTAACAATACATCTGCCAGGGTTTTATTGTCACCCCGCAATCTTAACCCTCGACAATATTAAAAATATTATTTTTATTTATTATTTCTGGCATTTCCACTGCCCCTTGAGTTTGAATGTTCCTTCTCTTTATCTTTTCAAACTGATTGTGGGCCTGACCTCATCTGAAGTAAAAATACAACTTAAGAGAGGCAAAGAGGAGAGAGAAAAGTAGAATTTTTGCATTTTGTGTGTTGTTTGAATTGATGTAATGTACCCAAGTGACTGAATTGTGGAGTACAGTATGTTTCCTGAACCAAACTCTGGATGCAGAATACTGCTTATCTTCATTCTTGTCATTCATTTCTCCCATCCCACCTCCTCCACTTACCATGTTCTTTAGTGACAGTTGCATTGCTTTCAAGCACATTTTCTTATCCACATTACATGTTATTCTAGCTCTTTTATTTAGGATTTTTCACACATCCTTCACATCTCTTTTACAGTCTCCAGTCAATAAGCGCTAAGACCTAAATACTCCTTTGCACTTCATGGCTATTTCCTTATCACATGCATTTTCTGTTGCCTGAAGGCAGATCTGTACAATTTTTGTTATTGAAATCTGGTTTTTGATTCTTTCTTTTTTTTTTTTTTTTTTTTTTTCCTTCTTCCCAAGCAGATGGAGGATGTGTAAATGTGTCTAAAGACTGACAATACCATTAACTTGTTTTTTACAGAGCCCTGGGAGACACAATGTCTCTCTGGCTCCTTTTAAGCCAGGCTGAAAAAAATAGTAATAACGCCACAATACAAGGAAAGCAACTTTAGCACATTATTGGGTCTCTCTTAACACTCTGACTGGAGGGGAAAAAAACCCCGCATTTCTGCTGCTGTGCATCTATCTATTGCTTTTTGCAAGACAACAAAATCCCCGAGTCATACACGAGCTGAATTTACATTATTCCATTAAGTATTGATTGTAATGCTTGAAGCCCTTATTATTGCAGTTTATCAGAGCTTTTTGCACTGTGATGGGTAGAAAATAATACTGCCCAGGTACTGCTTGTTGTGTATTCCAGAGCTGATAAGACGAAAGTGATCAAGAAGTCTTGTTGCTATTATTATTATTATTATTATTATTATTATTATTATTATTATTATTATTATTATTATTATTATAATCAGTAGATTCAGTATGGAAATTTATGTTATCCCAATTTACTCAATACCTGGTGTAAAATAAAGAACATCAAGTCTCTAATTTGGCATAGAGATCTGAATTAGAATTCTTTTACAAAAGGTGGATGGCCTTCTTTTACTGCAGATCTTTGAGACTAAATTCATTAAATGCAAAAGATTAGAAACCCCTTCTTTTGGCAGAGAGGGATGTTCAATCTTCTTATTTTTATCAGAGCTCATCTAGGCTCCCTGTTTAACTTCAGACTGGAGTTATTGCTTCAATAAAGCATAAGATTAAATTTTTTAAAAAGAAATTGAATATTATCAGCAATATTTTAAACAAATGATCATGCAACTCAATGAAAAGTACACAGTCACAAAGGAGCTAAGGCTGCTTTCTGAGACATTTCACACACATTTTCTGCTTTCTAAAGATGTTTTTCATAAATGATGGCTTGGAGGATCACAATTCTGTAAAACATCCAAGTCAACTCTTTGTCAAAATATTGCTTCTATACATGTATATTTATATATCTAAAAACAAGTCTAAGAGGTATGACAGAGAAATCCAAACCATGACTATAAGATTGTTTGGGCCAGATCCTGGTTGAAATAAATTAACATGACTATGTAAAAATTATATCATGGCTATTACAATGTTGTTTTAACTTCATATGGTATTTTTTACAATGTTGAGACTGCTGCCTGCCTCAACTTTTTACAAGATTATGACACATTTAAGTTATTTTAGTAACAACATTTATGTAATTCATACAAATAATAATTTTATCTAAACTGCAGGAGGGTAACTTGAGCATTGAGTCTACCATTGAGGAGTGACAGAGATCCTCAGCTTTCTCATCTTCAGCTATTTGGTCACTAAAGAACATGAAAATTGTTAAAACTGTCTAACACCTCATTCAGTTTCATTGCTTGTGATCTTCATGCTTGTCAGCATTTCAAGAGGATTCTCAGGTGCAGGCCTACAAGACCTGATTCAAGGGGTTGTTATAGAACATGTCCCACTGTGCAAGAGATACACATTTATCTGGAATGTGCACAATGTGGGTTCATATCCTGAAATCCTCAAGTGAAGGATTTGAATCTTAGCCGGATGGGGGGGTGGGGGAATGAGGGGGACAGGAGGTGTTAATCATTCAGTAAAATGCTTTAGAGGACACAGAACAATTTCGGGCAGCTCCACCTTATATTTTTCCAAAATTAGGAATCACAGAGAAGATTAATCACCAGCGGGTGGAAGGGAAGACACCTACTTCCCTCCATCTAATGAGAGTTGGTACCTAGCTCTGCTGTAAGAAGTAAGGACTCTGACATTGCCATACAGCTGGTTAGCTTAGGTGGCTCCATGCCAGCCTAGTGGCTGTTGTGAAGGCTATTGGTAGATATCAATAAATTGCTTTGTCATTCAGGAGAAACTTGAAAATCTAATTCAGGATTCTGTCAGATGACAGGAAACACTGTGAGCTAGCATAATGTTCACTGTTGCGGTGTAGAGGTCCTCTTGCAGACTTAGCTCTTGAACAACTGTAGAATCACACGAAGATTCCCTAAGGATTCTCATAAACACTGCTTTATGCAAAATTAAAATGTTCCCAGAGTTTAATCCTGGGATGCTCATGTAGGGCAATCCTATGTATGCAGCTCTTATGGGCTAGAACCTCAAAGTTACTCTGTCACAGACAATACCCACAAAAAGTAGTGTTCTTTTGCATCTCCATATCTTTGTTTTGCATTTAGTTAAAGTTTAATGCATATTTTTAACTGTACTAACAATAATTTAAATTACTTTGTCTGTTAAAACTGGATGGACAGTTCAGCTAAACTGCATAATTTTATTGTGTCCAACTGAAGTAGTATCAAGCCTGAGCTTTCAGACAGAAATTTCTAATTTTGTGGAGATTCATGAGAACAGAATAGAAATCCTACCTTGTTTTCCTCTGTGGGGGCCTGGCAACAGTCCACCTGACTATGCTGAGAGCACTCTTGGCTAGCACAGCCGACAATATCAGCTTGTGAAAAGCTTCTGCAGAGGGACTGATGAAATAAAATCCAAGCCCTTCACTTCACAGCTCTGTATTGGCCAAAATACCTGGCTTATTGGAAAAGTACATTCTCTGCCACGTCAAAGAGTGACAAGGCTGATACTCAGACTGGCAGAAACATTTCTGGGAAAGTGTGCTGGAATCCCTTCAAGAGTTTCTGTTAACAGCATAGCCCAGGATTCATAATGTAGAGCATGGCTAAAATTTGGAAGAGGCTTCTCCACATTGTACATTCTGTGGTATCTACACTGAGAAAAATATGCTATTAGAACCATCTGTGAACTTGTAAGAATGCGAAGAGGAATGAAAAAGTATTCTTCTTTACACCTTCTAGGAAGCATTGCATTATAGATTTATCCTCACAGTTATTCTATGTAAACATTAGTAATGTAATAAGTCTCTTAGTTCTCCTCATGCCAAAGCTGATCTCTTGCATAAGTCTCAAATTAGAAAGATGGAATTGAATTCAGATTGCCAAGAGAAAAACATCAAGGGCAATTAAACTACTCTGATTATTTTCTGGAAATGAGCAATGCATGTTTCGAAATTGTCTTGAAAGGTGGAACCTTAGGTCAATCAAATGTTTTGCACATAATTCTAATGAACAACTGCTTCTGGGAAAGGGAGGAAAAAGGGAACTAGCTGTACATCCTCTTCTTCCATATTACTACATTGCATCTTATTAGCCAGGTGTATTTCACTAGTGAGAGTTATCACTTACAGCTGGGAAGATTATTTTTTTGCACATCTATAATAAAATGCCTTTTAGTTGTATGTCTACTCCAAAACCAGGCCAACAATCATGAAACAAACAAACAAACAAACAAATGCAACAAATCCAAAACAACACCACACCAACAGAAAGTCACTTAATATTGATGTTGAATGTTTTTGCATTTTATATAACTGCTTGAGTTCCAGACCATCACTGTGGTGGAAAATGCGACAATGCCTAACTCAAAACTTATCTTCATGTCTATAATGTTCAGCATGTGGCACAGTATTTGCATTGGATTCAGTTGCAGTCTTCTGTTTGTGGGATATGTTTAAGGCATTTGCTTATGGAAGGATAATGGGATAGTCTGTAAGAATAGGAAATGGAGCTTGAATAAAAGCGGAAAGCCTTCTATAGCAGAACAAAACTGGCATTCAGCCTAGGTTTATATCAAAATTATCTGAAATAATTTATGAGATACTGTCCAGTAAACAGAGTTTATAATCTAAAAAGCCACAAAGAAAAAAAATCATTTAAGAAGACCATTGTAAGGATAAAGTGGAAAAGAGGCTATAAATTTTGACTTGATGGAGCTTTTTTCCTAAAATTTGTCTTCCCAGGCTTAATGAATGATGGTGGTTTGGGTTATTGCATGGGCCTCTATCTGCAACATAAATTCTGAAATTGTATCTTTATCAAGCAGAGACACAGACAGGTCCTCACACTTTTTTAAAAAGGAAGTCTATCATTTCTGCTGCTCTTCATGAAATTGACTCTTCATTACGAAAAAAGAAAACTACTGTCTTCCTCTCAGTAATTCTGTTTAATGTTTGACATGTTTTGTTGACCTGGTGGATCAATATGCTATTTCATGTTACAATAATTCTTACCTTAAGTGGATATCCTGTGATAACCCAAATACTTCTTTGAAAACACTATTGCACAATAAATACAATGAGGGTTACTAGGTTTTCCAGTCACCCTCAGTTTTCTCTTTACATATCTGCCTCAGACAGTT
The DNA here is from genome assembly GCF_963082525.1 of Nesoenas mayeri. Classification (NCBI taxonomy): domain Eukaryota; kingdom Metazoa; phylum Chordata; class Aves; order Columbiformes; family Columbidae; genus Nesoenas; species Nesoenas mayeri. The sequence goes on along the minus strand of NC_137542.1, from coordinate 24,647,895 downwards.
CCATTATCACAAGATGATTACAGAACCACTAAATTCTTTGATTTAGAGACCAAAGCAAAGGAAAGGAAAATGACCTCTAGGCAGCTAGTTCTCACTAATGGTCCCACCATTTTGTTCAAACAGTTTTGACATGATGCAAGAAAACAGAGTTATTCCATAGACCTGTGGGTAGTCATGTTCCAATACTTAAAGCATGCTTTGGTGTTCTTCTTAAGAGCTAGATAATTCAAAATACCATGGAGTACCTTCTTGAATAGTAGGTATGTTGAACAGTGCTGTTTTTTTCAGGTCTGTTTATAAAACTTGCTTCATACTAGTGTTTTGGAGAGGACTGAGAGTAGGAGAAAGAGCAATTATGAAGAAAGTACATAACACCATTAAGTACCTTTCCCTTTCTTCCCACAGCTTTCCTTTTAATTCCTTTCGTTCTAATGTTTCCTTAATTTACTACTTTATATTCTGGCAGCTGTACTAAATGTTAGAAAGACAATACTTGTTCTAATTTCTGTGAGTCATGTTCAGGTAATTATTTCAGGCTCCAAACATTTTGATGTGGATTTGTACAGTTAATTGCAGGGTTGACTAACTAACCTGCCATCACTACTGGGAAACAGCTGGAAGCATGCATTTCAGATTGGGTCTCACTCAGATTTATAACCAGGTTTGGCCATATGTATACACAATTAATTTTTTTAATTAATTTGTATTTATATTTTAATAATACAAGTGACAAAAAATCCTCAAATATTATTAATTCTGACATTTATTTAGCTATAAATTCACTTTATGCTTCCTGGTGTATTACTGTGGGAATTCTTTTCATATGAGGAAAGGAGGACAGGGCCATGAAGTCTGAAAGATAACTGAAGTGGGTGCAGTTCTCTTAGGTACTTAAATCAAAATTCTCAAAGGAAGTTGATATATGTCTCCAATCCTCCTTGTTACTTCACCCCACCCTTCCTCTTTCTCTTCTAAAAACAACACAACCAGTAAAAATTAGCAACCACGGTTACTATACTGTGATTTTTGAAAGACCAGAAATATTAACATGGTATGCAAGGAATCAAAGTATGGAAATCAGTTCCTCCTTGTTGCTCTTTAATATTAACATTTTTAAACTACTCTTTTCTTTTTTTTTTTTTTTACATTATTTTCATGCAACACTTTTTTGTGATCAGTCTCATGCGACATTTGACAGTATCAAAGAGACAGGTAGACTAAATAGGAGGGGTACAACAAGAGATGAGCAAGGAAGTAAATGAGGAGATTCAACATGTGAAAGCTGCATATATGAGACCGCGAGTTCTTTCAGGTAGCTGTTGCCTGATGTTAGAAATATGAGATTTCCATGCTACAGGAAGATCAACAGAGCCCTACCTTCTAAGGTGTTTGCAAGCAGGTATATATGTGTGTGTTCATGCTGGTTTGAAAGCTATAAGTAGAGATTGGTAAGTTTTTTGGTGGTTTTTGTTTGTTTGTGGGTTTTTTTCTCCTCCTCACCCCTCCCTCCCTGTTCCTGTTGTAACATTACAGCAAGAAAAATCTAAGACAGGGAAATGATCAATAGATTTGATTTCCCAGAGTCAGAAGTGGGCAAGCTAGAATGAGATTCGGAAGGTAGATTGGAAATAAAATAAATCAGTGAAGAAAACAAGTAAAAATAAATTGGAGGTTAGATTTATGCCAGATTTGCTCTATTATTAATCAACATTCTTTTTATCTAAAACTCAACCAAATATTGCCAACTATTCATCATGAGTCATGGAAGCCTTTAAATACAGGAAAATGTAGGTGTTTGCACTTTATTTGATAGGCGATGGAGAAGCCCCTTAATAGTCTTCATTTTCATACAGAAAAATGGAAATGGAAAGCTGTTAATTCTACAGCAGCACAGGCTGGGGACTTGAACAGAGTAAGCAAAGAAGGATGAAAATTGGGAAGCTATGGCTACTTGCGTGGGTTACACAGATACTCTGGAGCTTCGTTTAGACAAGGCTGAACAAAATAAAAAAACCTCACACACAAACAATAAAAAACAACCTCTTACCTATCTAGCTTTTTGTTTGTTTGTTTGTTTGTTTTTTTTTTCTGAAAGGAAAAAAAAAAAATACTCATGGTTCATTTCAGAGAATAGATATCCAGTAGGAAGATGGAAATAGATAAAACTATTAAGGAATGAAAAGTGTCAGGATCAAGGCAAAGACAAATTCTGACAATACTCCAGAGAGAGAAAGAAGCAGTCACACACTGAGACACACAAACACAGGGAAAATAGCTCTGGTTTAGGAAAAATTAAGTGTTTAAATGTGTTTGTTTCGTTGTGTTGTGAGATCATACAGTTGCTCCTTCAGGCTGACTGATTTATGTGAATATAAAAGTCAACTTCCTTCCTTCCTTCCTTCCTTCCTTCCTTCCTTCCTTCCTCCCTCCCTCCCTCCCTCCCTCCCTCCCTCCCTCCCTCCCTTCCTCCCCCCCTCCCTTCCTTCCTTCCTTCCTTCCTTCCTTCCTTCCTTCCTTCCTTCCTTCCTCCTTCTCTCCCTCCCTCCTTCCTTCCTTCCTTCCTTCCTTCCTCCTTCTCTCCCTCCCTCCTTCCTTCCTTCCTTCCCTCCTTCCTTCCTTCCTTCTCTCCTTCCTTCCTTCCTTCCTTCCTTCCTTCCTTCCTTCCTTCCTCCCTTCCTCCCTTCCTCCCTTCCTCCCTTCCTCCCTTCCTCCCTTCCTCCTTCCCTCCCTCCCTCCCTCCCTCCCTCCCTCCCTCCCTTCCTCTTTCCCTTCCTCTCTCCCTTCCTCTCTCCCTTCCTCTCTCCCTTCCTCTCTCCCTTCCTCTCTCCCTTCCATATAGCTTAAGTTAAAAGCAAAGATCTGTGCTCTATGGTTTATTCCTTAGCCAACTCTTAACTCCATCCTCTCTCCCAGATTCTACAGTTGAAATTTTATTGTGAAATTTGGGGTTTGTGAGAGAGAGATGGAATAAAATGCCAGTGTTCTTTTCCTTGTCTGTTTTCTCTCATTTTGATGATGGAGAAATTGCATATGTTAGTTCTTATGCTGGTATTAGATGGACTGGCAGAAGCTAGCATGTTTCACAGCAGAATTATTTTTTGGCTGTCATCTGGAGAATAGCAGAAGAACGACAGCGAAGTTTCCAAGCTTTCTGAACATTTCCTGTATGAGTTTTTCTAGTGGAAACTACCAGAATAAAAGCACCAAGTGGCCAAAGTTCTGAAAAATGTACTAGTAAATGGATAAATCAAAACACTTCTGATCTTCTTTTTTTTTTTAATTAGTCTTTCAAAATTATGCAAAATTGTGAGGGTGGTGAATAATTTACTTCCATGTTTATATTTCTTCTGCCATCAGGTAAGGTTAGCTTGATGGATCACATGTCATACTGTGTTACCTCTTGTAAAATGAGGATGTTCTATGTCAAATGGTTAGTAGAGTTTCTGCAAGCTCCTTGACTCATCTTTTAAAGAGACATGGATATTTCTTTCTCTTAGCCCACTGCAAAACTTTGGCCTTCATCCTGCTGTGTCTCAGTTTACTTATGATTACATTAATAGCAACTGCTTGCTGAACAACAGGGAGGATTAATTAGTTAATGTTTGTAAAGCACTCTGAGATTCTTATTAAGGATTATGTTGCAGAAGCAGCATATTATTCCCTCCTACTTCAGGATTAAGATATGCATTAGTGGCCCATAAGTAATGCCAGAGACCTCTGGGTCACTTGAGTAGGACAGAACCTCAGGGTTTTTATAATCTATAACTGTAAATATATTTACAGGTTTTATCATTGTGTAAGTCCTCAAAACAAATTGAAACTACCTTGCTGCATCAACTCTGAAGACTGCTTCAGAGCAGAGAGCCTGAAATGAGTAACACTTCAAATTCTCAGGATCTTTAATTTGACCCTGTAGTGACTCAGAAACCTTCTCTGTCCTTTCTCAAACAACATGTTGTTGTCCTTCCTTACACTGATGTCAAACACACCATTCCCTTTATATTAATGCCATGTGTACAAGTTGTGATACAAACTGTCATGTCTCTGTACAACATGTACTGGAATTTCAAATAATATCTAATAGGAACAATGTGGTAACTTGTGTGAAAACAATATTTTATGTTTAGTGTTTGCAAAAAATGTGCTGTTCATCTGTATAGTTCTAATGTGTGATGACATTGTTATGGGACAGTAAATGTAGATTTAGTTTGATAATGGATGTTAAATGTTTTAATTATTCAGAAATGAAAAAAAAAATATTACAGGAGCAGTAAATGAAAATATTGCACCATGTTAGCTATTTCTTATGTGAAAGCAGAGAGTTGGGTTGTTGATGCGGTCTACAAATAAAATATCATGCAGTTTTAAGAAAAGGAAGCTCATAGAGGAGAAGACTTAGCTGGTCTAAGGGCAAGGTCACACATGCTATCATTGCTTCTGCTGTTTTCTGGCCTTACATTCGAAGCCTTGGAGCTATACAGGTCAATCTCAGACTCTCATTGAAAGCTTGTTCATACCCTTGATTGCTAAAAAACACATCTGTCCATTGCATAAAACTCTAATATAGAAAAATAGTGTTCATCTGCATATATTTATCTCTGATAAAGTTATTGTATGTATTATACTTATGTTAGTTCCACATAGGGTTGTGATACAGATTGCATTATCTTGCCTCCAGAAAAGGTTTTATTAGTTTGATTATGTTTAGGAACAGAATTTTATTTTTGTAAAAGGAGACCATCTCTGATATTAGATGAGGAATCTGCATAATTCTTTACTCCAAGTGCAAGATACTGAGTAGAACAAGAATAAAATGTTAGTTACTTAGTGACTTTTTAGTGATATTTTCCAGGCAGTAACATTGTTTCAGCTGTTCAGAACACAGTATAAATGTATAATATAAGAATGCTCTATAGATAGAATGTAAATAAATATAAATATATGCATAATTATATATAAATACACATGAAACATTAAATATAAACATAGATAAATATATAAATAGACCTATAAATATAGCTAGAAGAAAAATAAACCCATATTTTTCTAATGTATAAATAAGTTGTAGGATGAGGGAGAGGTTTCACAAAGGGATTAGTCTCAAAAGTAGTCTCAAGGCTATTCATAAAAGAAAGCCTTCCTAATCCAGAGGATGTTTCACATATGACTTTGCTCAGATCTCACACACTCAAGTGTTTATCTGAAAATATTTGATCTGAAATTGTTGCAAGGTTAGAATTTTCCTAGTAACAAACTACAGAAGGTTACCACACTGCACTTTGATTTTCCTTCTACTTTGTGGAACTGATTTTTTTTTTTTTCCATTCTAATATTAAGTAGCAACCTGACTTGCAGCTGACCCTGTACCATGATGGGTTTTTTGACATGCTGTATTCTGAGCTTGAGGAAAACAGTACACATTTACATTAACATTATTCCCATTATTCTTAGTGACTCTTATTGAGGCCATTGATCTGAGTAAATTGATATTTAGTAACCTCTGAAGGCTGGCATGAGAGTTTTGCAGAAATGTATAGTAAACTGGAAAGGTGGGGTTTCCCATAAGGCTTAGATAGTAAAGAGTAAAATAGTGACCACATCCCTTTTTCTGGTCCTGGAGAGTAGTCTGTGGTTTTGCCTTCCAGAAACTGTCAATTTTAGACTAAAGCAGAAGCAGAAGTGTCTATCTGAGCAAAGTCTGGGTTAAAAAGGAAGGGTTTAACTAGCCAGCATATTTCATGTTCTGGAGTCCTCCCTCCTAGCAGAGATTTATCATTCTCTCTGCTAGGTTATTTCTGTGCCTTGTGTTTTCTCTTGATTTTTCTTAACCACTGTTAACTGTATCCCGACAGTAACAGTCCTATACTGTAGGGCTTTGGATGAAACAGATCTTTTGTTTGAGACATGCTTTTTTAGTAGTGGTTTCAAACTGAGCAGCTGTTCTTCAGGTTTAAAAATCTGCAAACTGTATTTTCTCTAGTGTTTTTGCATGCTTTGGAAAAGGTGAGGAAAGTAATCTCCTGCTGTCTGACCACGTAAGAACAAACCTGAAGTGTAGCGAAACACGGTCCAGAAGTCCCTCTGCAGAGGTGGGTGGTTCTAGAGGAAGAGGCACTTCCCATGTGATCCAGGAAAAAATATGTTTCTCCATTTTAAAGAACAGCAGGGATTCCCAGTTTTCACCATCACTGGGTTCATTTTGACACTTTCATCTTCTTTGACAGTTTTCTATGCTATGGTCCAGCCCCTCATGCAGTCTAGAACAAGATATACCAGAATTTTAAAAAGTCCAATCAGTATCACCTCCATCATTTCTCCCCATCTTCTGCAAATACTTTTTCATCAATTCCTGCCTGTCTAAAGCATCTGGAGTTAGCACCGGAAAGAACACTACTAGGTGGCAGTTGTTACTTGGTCAACTGATAAACTGCATACAGAAGTAACTGGGCAAAGCAGGAAAAACTTTTCCTTGCTTCTTCTCAGTAAAACAGAAGCTCAGTTTTGAAAGTTCAGGCTTGTGATCAGTGAGGACATTCTTGTCCAGTGTTTATCACAGTGAAAGTGTGATGATGTGATAAAAGACTGTTTTCTCAACAAACAAGATCCTGGTTGATGCCAAACAGCTGTAGATCATATATGCCTGCAACAGCTAAATTTTTTAAAAAATAACTACAATTTGCAATTACAGGAGCAAAATTATGTAAGATGAAGACAGATTTGCATTTGTGCTGCAGAGCTTCCTTAGATACAGTTTTCAGAAGTACTTAGGAGCTAAAAGCTTCCAAGATTTCTGTGTGGCTTAAGTCATACAGGTTCTTGGAAAGTTCACTTGCTGTCTATTTTTCAGATGTGGCAATAAAGGACAATGGGATTGGAAAAGGTAGATCTGTAAGCATGAATTATGAAGCAATTAAAAGTTAATTAAATGGGCTGTTAGGTATCTCAGATAAACTAAGTAAGCCCTCCTAATTGTAAAAGGAAAACACAAGTAAGCATCACATTCTTTGTAAATAGTAACAAAAATGCAATATATAAATATTTCCTCTGTCATAACTCTCCACCATTTAATCTGTTGTGTAGAGATATTTTTTTCTAACCTTCACTGTCACGTGAATTGCCACAGGGTTCCTCAGATAAAATAGTGGTAATGTAGTTTATGTATTAACTACTTAAGCCTGTATCTGTACAGAGGATCCTTGCATAATGAAAGCATCAGATCATCAGTACATCTTCAGGTATTTGCCAAACAACTGTTCACAGGTATGTTTATCTAATGAGGGATCCTCAGATAGAGAAATCTACAGAACTGATCTACTGTCAGGATATTATTTCCAGCATCCTTCTGAGGATCCCACATGCTTTATGTATGTTAGTTAAACAACTTACATCCTCTCTGAGAAGTAACAAAAGGTAAAACTGTTATAAGGACAGAAGCAAAGTGTACAGTCAAGCTACAACACATGGACAATTCCTGAGGCTTTCTTACAACCTTGCAAGAGTAAAAGGAGATGTCCCTTGAGGAAGGTCAGCGAGGACACAGGTCCCAGTGAGTGCTCAGCATGTAGGCATGTTTTGCTTCAGAATCTTAGAATCTGATTTGATTAAAACAGTGGTTGTATTTATGAATTTGATCTTCTGCTTATGCCCTGAGTAGCAGCAGTCTTGAATGTACAATTGAGAAGGTGTTTTTTTGGCTCAGAAACAAAATTAATTCACAGACGTTAATAAGGTGCTCAGGTTCTGAGAGCGCTGACAAGGACAGGGGCAGGTTGCAGATCAGAATGGGCTGTCAGTGTGCCATTGGAGCATGCATGCAAGGGCCTCATGCCATACATTGTTGGTAATTAGCAGCAATGTCTGAAGGGCTTGTTCAGTGCTGTTGTGGGTGCTCATTCACCCTTAAATCTCAGGGCTCCTGGGTTACCTGAGGCTGTCGTCCTTCAGCACAACCCTTGAAAACGATGTCTGAGGAAGCCTGGCCTGTCCTCACAGTTCAGTGGCCCTTCCTGAGGAGGAACGATTTGACTTCACTGATTTGAAATTTAAGACAAATATTATGAGGTAAGCAGGTTTGGTTTTTTTAAATTGCCTTGTTAGGAGGGATTTTAATTTCAGGAGAACACATTTTAAAAATCCAAAAACCAGCATGTGTCCACCATTGTATTTTTTCCTGTCAAAAAACCTGGGAATAATTCCAACATCGAATTTAAAGCCTTACTGTATTTCTATGAAATAAAATAAAACAAAACCCCACACAACCTAAAAGCCCCCAAATCCTGAAGCTTTTGACTTACTATAGAATTAAGATTTGTGCAGAGTAGTTTGGCTATGATTGAAACAAAATTCCTTCTGTTGCTTTCACATGAACAGCTTTCTCTTATCAGCATGACAAGGAAGGACTGGGGCAGAAATTGTAAAAAAGGGAAAATACTGAACACAGCTCTCTGTGGTTTCATTGTGTATAGTTATGGCTTTGCTGCTTTCCTTGTGACAACAGTCCGTACTCTTGGTCTTGTGTCCCAAAATGATCAGATGTAGCATGGACTCCTTGTTTTTAACTGTCACGTAGTGTCATTCCTGTGACCCTGCTGCCTCTAGTTATGATAATTTTAACCTTACTGTTGATTTAAGGGCCTTTGTTAAGTACCAAATCACTTTTGTGGTGTAAAAATGATAACAAAATCACATATACAGTACATGGCAAAAAATGCTGTCATCAAATGAGTGTGGTAATATTTATAATCTCTAAATGCTTCTGAATTACTTGGGTAAAGAGTTGAAATGCGCTGCAAAATCCTGAAAATGTAAAGCATCCACCTACTAATTATTATCAAAAATTCAGAGATTTTATTCAGCTTTCAAAATCCCTCATTCCTTATCTTTATGGCAAGTGTTCAGCAAGCATAAGAAGGATCAACTTGGACTGCTCTTAAGCCAAAGAGTAGTATAAGGGCCAGAAGCAAAGTAAGTTGGACATTTGATTGCTGTCTCTGCCATCACGTTCACACATGGCTATATTTATGATCCTTCAGATGCAGACATATGTTTAATGATCAACATGAGTGTGCAGTTCTTATTTTTTTTATGCATTTCTTCTAAATTCTTGTTACAAAGTACTAAAGAAAGAAAATATCTAAAGAAAGACTGTTTTGGCCTCTGCAGTGGACAATGAAAGTTAGCATTTCAATAAGTTCAATTTTCAAGCTTTGTAAAAGTGATGTCTACACTGAGAAAATAGTGTTAGAAAGGAGGTGCCATTGTATCCCATCTTCTGATCCAAACAATATTGAGAATCTGTTCACATGGAAGGTCTGAGAAGCCTGAATCAAGTGTCAGCTGGGGCCTGATTTGAACTGAAACACATCCTGTCCCTGTAGACTCTGCTGAACTTGGGATTTCCTGTAGTCAGAATGTGACCAACAATTTTTCTACACAGGTAGTGACTAAGACTACAGGACTAAGTATTTAGAAAATGTAAAGCTATTCTTATCAGATCAGGGCTCCATGAAGGAGAATTTAATATTTGTAATGTTTATATAGAGATTTATCTCAGAGCCACTTCTCTCATATATATTATTTCCCAGTCTAATCTAATATTTGCTTGGAATCTTCCTTATGTTCAATACTTTTTAGAACCATAATAAATAATCCAATTCAATTTAGAAAATAATAATGTTTTCCTCCAAATTCTAATAATCCCATGATACAATCTGTCCCAGTTATAGTAACATGTAGTAATTTCCTTTTCAATTTCTTTTCCCAGTTCTTTTTTCTTTTCAATTATTATTATTTTTTTTTTTTCATAAGAGGTTCTTTTGTTCAAAAAGATTGAAACTAGTTGGCAGGGCTTTTTTGAATTCATGGTTTCATCATATCTTTTCAATTTCTTCCTTTAATGTACTAGATATTATTTCTGAAAAAATGTATAATCACTAATGGATATTAAGTGCTGCCCAGTACAAACTCTTCATTTATACATCTAAAGATATATGTAATGGATGTCCTGGTTGTTACTTCTGTTCAGTTACCTTTTGCAGTGAATACAAAAAAAGGCTGTGTGGATTCCTCCACCCTTTCAGGTAATTGCAGTAGGAGTTGCACACTTTTTATTAACACATTGACCATAACAAACTCCCAATAAAATGTACCCATTTCATCCTTTAGTGTTTCTTTTCAAGACTAATGTTAGCATGAGATATTTCTCTGTATAATCTTGAGTTGCTCTAACTTTTGTGTAGGTTACTTTCTGTCCTAAGTACTTTTGAAACTCCCTGGGGTTGAAGTTTAAAGAACTTGGTCCAGCCACCCTCTGGTTGTTTTTAAGGTTTCATTTACTTTTCACAGAAGCTAAAAAGCCTTTATTTTCCAACATAAGTTACCAGATTCATAATGAGTGAGTATTGATTTCTAGAAATAGCTTGGTATTTTTACAAGATATTGTTTAATGACTTCAAGGTTATGGAGAAAAATGAAGAAAAATAAGTTGTGGTAGTTAACCTGAAGATTCATAAACTGTGCTACACTAACCATGTTTTCATCTGGGACAATGGTTAACCTTCCAAGCCAATCAAATATGGACTGGGAGCCATCTTGTTAGACTTGAACATTGAGGAAAGGGATTTGGTTTTGGGACATTTTTAGTATAGTTTTTGGTGGCTAGAGCTTTCTCAGGATCAGATCTTATTATGTTCCATCTTCAGATAAGGTGTTAAATTACTTAATCCTATAGGAAATGCCACTTAGATGTTTTTCCAAGAAAGGTGGGATATATTCTAACATTGGTGGTTCATGTAAGCAGCTCTTTTATAGACATCTGTTATGGCTATTTTAGCTATAAACAAACCCCCCCTCTCTATATGTTTGGTTTTCGAAAATGCCCTTATAACACTACACAGAATGCATGTTTGCTTCTCAGTTAGATCTGGACCTTGGCTGACTTTCTCCTGTTGCATATGAAGAATGCCAAACCACATGTTCCGAATTTAGCAGGTCTTCCAAAGATGTTCTCCATTTGTACCTCATCCACCCTGTCCTTCTTTCTCTGCCATGGGCATAGATATCAAACTAGCTTTTTCACTGCATGCACAATTTTGGGATTTGATTTAGAGGTGTGTGGAAATTCTAAATCAGTTTCTCCAATTTCAATCTTTTGCTTCTCTTGAATGAATTATCACTTCTGTAACATATATTTCCTTCCCAGCACAATGTGAGCAACAGGTAGACATTGGCATAGTTTTAATTAGAGTAGCCTGAGGGATTTTTTTTACTAGGACAATTGTTTTAAGAGTGCTACAGATATTTGCGTTTTTAAAGAGAAAAAAAAGCAAAAATTTCAGAATAAATTGTAAACCAATATAATACTACAGGTGCATACTAGCTACTATACATATGTACACAGATGGGATCTGATCTCTTCTGACATATTTTCTAGAAAGAAATTTTCTAGAAAAAACCCTGGCTTTGCTATGGGATAGATCTTACAAAGAGTAAGCTTCATTAGTCACTCAAAACTTAACTCCCAGGCATGATCTTATTCTACAAAGTAAAAAATATTTTTATTTTTTCTAAAACGAAGTATATTTGGAAATAATTTGGAGATCAGTGAAGTGTTCTGCTGAAAATGTTTTATTCTATTTGCTGCAGTTGTATGCCCTTAAGGTAGCAGATTCAGTACTGAACTGTAAATGGTTATTATGTCAAGGATGCTATTGTGAGTGAATCATCGGATTATTATCGCATTATTATTAAATATGGTTTGCAATAACAATTAAGTACCAAGATGAGAAAGCACATCTGTTATAATGTTATAGGAGTGTACCCATTTAGGTCATGAACCTAGGCTTCAAGCCAGAGAGTAGATGAAGCTTATGTCAGTCATCATAGAACAGTCAAGATGTGGTCGTGACACCTGGATAATTAGTGCAACAATGAGATTAGAGTTGTAATACATTTTATATGGTATGTAAATATATACACGGGTGATTGTCTCAGAACTGCCCAAAGTTTAAAACTTATTCCCAAATCTCTCCTCTTTCTCTGTAATAATGACTAACAGTAACATAGTATTTGCTTATTATTCATAGTGCATTAGTGATGTATTCATGTATGCATCAAGCTGAACTGATAAAAAAGAAGATAATAGACTGAATTTTCAAAGCACCTAAAAGCCTCAGGCCTACAAACTTGAATGCAACTTCGTTACTCAGAGTGCTTGTTGTTTCTTTGGATGATAACTCTAAGAGTGTGATTGCAGCATCCAAACAACACCAAAGCAGAAATCCTTGAGCTAGCAAAACTCTAAGTGAGAGAGAGAGGGTTCCACAAAATTGAGGAACACACATCTGCTTAAATTTGGAAGTATTTGGGTTTACTTATTTTGCATTATACCTAAGAAACCAATCAACCAAACACAAATGAACAAACAAAAACCAAACAAAATGCCCAACAACAACACTACCGACCCAAAAAGAAGCCATGCCAGAACTCTCTGGCCTGTATATACTTAATCCCAATTCAGTTGTCTGTGAGTTATTAATTAAACATATGTAAGCATTTCAAGAATTGCATTTGTGCTTTCAGGAGAGTATTTGAAGAACTCATCTAAAAATATATAAATACATCTTTAACACAGTTTTGAAAAATTTTTCTGAAAAAAACTAATGAGTTGACCGGGCCTGTATTTAAAACATCTAATGACAAGATAAGACAGCTGTCAAGAATTTATCTTCCTTTTCCTTGAAACATTCAAATTATGATCCATATTCCTCTGGGGTTAAATTAAAAGGCTCACTCTTTCTAAGACTCCCCAGTCTTTTTGCTGTGCAATAATGAGCTAAACATTCTACAGGAGTCATTCAGGTCAAACCAGGTAAATATTGTCTTTAGAGGAACTCCACTACCACCAACACAGTAATGTCAGTGCTGTTGCTTTCTCCTTCCTTCCTTCCTTCCTTCCTTCCTTCCTTCCTTCCTTCCTTCCTTCCTTCCTTCCTTCCTTCCTTCCTTCCTTCCCTCCTTCCCCGCCTCTCTCCCTCCCTTCCCTCCTCCCTCCCTCCCTCCCTCCCTCTTAATTCTAACAGAATTATACCCTGCTGCAGGTGGGCTTTGTAATATTTCTATCCTAGATATACATACACAATAAAAAAATAGTCTTTTTATGTTTACCTTCATTGTCATATTTAGAGACAATTGCAAGTTCACATGGAGTGTCCATTGTAACATGATCAGAGAAGAAAGGTAGCTAGACAGTGGACAAGATGCTGGAGAATATCTGCTTAAAGGTAGCTGCTCTGCTTCTCATAAAAGCAAAATCTATGGTCCAAAGACCATCTTAATAAACTGTTGTCCTAAAAAGTTGTAGATTTTTTTGCTGTAGCTCTTGAAGATGAGCCCAGGTGGTAGAAATCTCAGTGAGGATATGGAGGTCTGCACATGACATACATCTGTCATGTCACCCCACAATGTGCATGGTGATATGAAAGCTGAACAGGAAATCATGTCTGCAGGTCCATATGGCCACAATCTGCCAACTGTAAGGGTTGATGAAGCTAAGTAGAGGTTTTTAAAAATGTGACCGTCTCAAGAGCCTGCTGTTGCCCAGTCCTTCTGTGCTGTTTGAAGTGTAACAAAAGCATACATGTACATCCATGGCATTAAGACTAGCATCCTTCACAGGAGTGAGAATAGGTCAAGCTTAAGGTTTTCTTCTTACAGAGATATCTCTCTGGATATACATTTGAAATATTTATTATTATTGTATGAATTAAAATGAGTAATTTTACACAGAACACAACAGTTATTCATAATGATTGATATGATACTTAAAGTGGTAACCTCTTCCTAAGGTGTCTAGGTATCCTGATATCCATTCCATTAACAATATTTTCTGTATTGTATTTATGAGTAAAAATCAGTTGGATAATTCATGCTGTATATTTATGTACTAGGCTAAACTTAACTGGGTGCTGCAGTATGAAAACACAGCAGTGCTTTAATTTGGGAGTTTACAGTGCTCAATTCCAATGTTGGAAAGAAGTGATATATTCCAGCCATGATGAAAATATACCATCACTTAATACAAAGATATTTAAAGAGCTATGTCCATTTTGATGCCAGAAAATATTGTTGGATTTTGTTTTAACAAATCAGTTAAGGACTTCCATAAAAAGATTGAGATAGAACTGCAATTACAAACATGAAGAACAAAAGTCCAACTCTTACCTTGCTGCACACGGTCATTTTGAAAAATAATATCTTTTTTTAAAGAACTGATGAAACTGAGCTATTTGAATATTTAGAAATTATGGAGAAGGAAAGAAGGGACCTTCCACATTGTTAACTAGTTGGTTATTTAAGCCTGCAGAGTGACTTATCTCTTCTGCCTCTTTGCCTTCTGAGCTCTGTTTGGAAACTACTATTCCCACTGGAATTCTGCCCAACACTCTTCATCTAAGCCTATACCAAGTGATGAAAAATTTTGTATGTACTCACCACACATCAAATTCTACTCTGATAATTTCCATTCTTTTTAAAAATGCTTCTGGTTTCTGACTCCTTTACAGCACACAGAATCACAGAATCACAGAATCGCAGAATCACAGAATGTTAGGGATTGGAAGGGACCTAGAAAGATCATCTAGTCCAATTCCCTTGCCGGAGCAGGAACACCTAGATGAGGTTACACAGGAAGGTGTCCACGTGGGTTTTTAATGTCTCCAGAGGAGGAGACTCCACAGCCTCCCTGGGTAGCCTGTTCCAGTGTTCTGTCACCCTTACTGAGAAGAAGTTTCTTCTCATATATAAGTAGAACCTCTTGTGTTCCAGTTTATACCCTTTGCCCCTTGTCCTATCACTGGATGTGACCAAGAAGAGCCTGGCTCCATCCTTGTGACATTCACCGTTTAAACTCACCCTGTAAACATTAATGACGTCACCCCTCAGTCTCCTCCAAGCTTAAGAGATCCAACTCCCTCAGTCTTTCCTCATAAGGGAAATGCTCCACTCCCTTAATCATCTTTGTTGCCCTGCGCTGGACTCTCTCCAGCAGTTGCCTATTCTTCTTGAACTGAGGGGCCTAGAACTGGACACAATACTCCAGATGCGGTCTCACCAAGTCAGAGTAGAGAGGAAGGAGAATCCCTCTCGACCTAATAACCATCCCCCTTCTGACACACTCCAGGATGCCATTGGCCTTCCTGGCCACAAGGGCACAGTGCTGGCTCATGGTCATCCTGCTGTCCACCGGGAATCCCAGCTCCCTTTCCCCTATACTGCTCTCTAACAGGTTGTTTCCCAGCTTACACTGGAAACTGAGGTTGTTCCTGCCCAGATGTAAGACTCTGCACTTGCCCTTGTTATATTTCATTAAATTTCTCCCCACCCAACTCTCCAGCCTGTCCAGGTTTCGCTGGATGGCAGCACAGCCTTTTGGTGTGTCAGTCACTCCTCCCAGTTTGGTGTCATCAGCAAACTTGCTGACAGTGCATTCTATTCCTTTATCCAAGTACTATTGAGTAGTACTGGTCCCAGTACTGACCCTTGAGGCACTCCACTAGATTCAGGCCTCCAACTGGACTCCATCCCATTGATCACAACTCTCTGGCTTCTTTCCTTCAGTCAGTTCACAGTCCACCTCACTACCCGATCATCCAGTCCACACTTCTTCAGTTTAGCAGCGAAGATGGTGTGGGAGACTGTGTCAAATACTTTACTGAAATCAAGATAGACCACATCCACTGCTGTGCCATCATCTGTCCATCTGGTTATGTCCTCATAAAAGGCTATGAAATTGGTTAAGCACAGTCAAGTTTTTCTTAGAGCTGTCTTTTGGGCAAACATGTTGTTGCAGTGGAGATCTGATCTTATAGAAATGCAGAGAGCATGCTAATGATGAACTGTACTGTTATATAGTTACCTTAAATGGTGAGGCATGGGACCCATGACTTCCAATTTAGGTTCACAATAATATTTGCTGGAGAAGGAGGCTGGAAAAATTAAAGATATGTGCTGTTAACTAGGTACAAACATAATCTACATTTGGTGAGATACTGCTTGACATCAGATGATTTTGGAGATTTACATCAAAACTATAAGAATTACATCAAATTTTTCGGTCTGCCAGTAGAGGTGAAAACCAGACCCACCTGGCATATGTATAAACACTACTTTTATTTCCTGAGTTCAACTGACCTCAAATAACTTGAGGATTCCTGATTTTCTGATATTTTATTTTAAAGTCTTCCTGAAAGCCAGAAAGTGATATAACTTTTTCCATCTTGTAAGAAGTGAAATGAAAAAATGGAAGGAGAGTCCTTCAATTCTGATATATTTCCAGTCTACTGACACCAACAAGACAAATGGGGAAAAAAGTGTTCCAAAACCAAGCTGAGCACATACAAGCTGTACTAAGTCAGTTCAATGCCCTGTCTTTGGAATATAGCTGGGTCTCAGTTAGCAGGCTCCAAAAAAGTAATTTTGTTTTTCCAGTGGTACTTTTGGTTGAGACCTACTTGCTTCCTGGTTCACAAGGAAGATGAGGAACTTGCTCCAAAAGTTACTGCAATACCTGGAGGAGAAGAAAACCTAGGATCTTCCAGCTATTAGTAACCCTAGGAACTAGTCCAAACAGTTTCTTGAGTTCTGCCTTGCTTGTATGACATCTATCTGGATAGAAACTTGATAATACAATATAGGTATGTGGGTTTATATAAAGTTGTTGTTCCTTAAATAAATTATTAGAAAAAGCTACTAGGATATGATTGTTATTGGCATTTTTGTTGTTCTTTATGGAAAGCAAATTTTTTAGGATTTTACTTTCTCAGGGCAGAAAGTCTAATGTGAGTAATTACTGCCTGGTCAGTTTGAATACTAAGAAATGGCTGAAACAGCTTTGGTCCATGTGTTTGTATATTTCTTGTTGTTTTATAGCTTGCAGTGCTTTACTGTCATTTCCCCATTTCACTGAGCAACTGCTGTTTATTCTTTTCACCATTCTTCATTCATCTTTGCAAACCCAACTAGAAATCCCTAGTCATTATGAAAAATTAAGTAAATACTTAACTAATCAGCTGTTAACAATCAGTACCAGATTACACAAACACACTTTGAAAATCAAATTGGAGGAGGGGAAGGAAAAATCCTTAACAATTCATGAAATAGGTAGTAAATCTAGCTCACAGAAGATAAACTTATCTAGCACTAAGGCAATGAAAGTGGTGTTGATCTATATAGCTGCAGATGTGGCTCCAGGGTGCAATCTGTCCAGCTGCTCAATATCAGTGCTGCCACATCGACACTGCAACAGGGAAAATAAATAATATACCTCTTAGTCAAACTGATAAATACAATTGGCAATTCCTAATTTTCACACTAAAAGCCTGCTGCTTCCTATTGTTAGGGAAAGAGAATACGTCTGTGAGGTATCTGGGTTACACAAATAGAGGAAGAATGAAGACTTCCCTCATTAACTCTCTTCTATTAGGCAAGTAAGGAAAGATTTTGGAATTTCGTCTTATAGCTTGGATTTCTTTATGCAAAAGAATACTCTAAAAATTAAGGCTGTGCATGGAATTTAGATAGGATTCAAACGTTTAACTCCATTGAACCTAAAGTTAATGAAAGCAGTTTATCTTGACAGTGAAGTTTCTGCTTTTTGAGCCTGGCAGAACATCACATGCGAGTCCATCAAATCCAGGGTGCCAAAGAAGGTGAGCCATTCATCTTTTCTCCATGGTTAATCTAAGGGAAGCCTGTGCAACAATTTTGCTTACAAACCTGAAGCATGTGAGAGAATAATCAGATACAAGCAGTTTGTTTGGTAGATGTGTGCTTATTAAAGATTATGCAAGCCATTATAGGGTAACCATGGGGTGTCTTAAAAATATATATGGCCATATATATGGCCGAAATGGTTTCAGGATGTTACGTGCATTTCTGGAGACCATAGCTCCACATAGCTCCTCTACAGAAGCATAGAAATCTCAAAGCCAACCATTAAATCCTGGATTCATTAATGTACATTTTCTACACCTAGAAACCAATTACTAAAATATTTTGCTATTTTTCCCTTTATAGCACTTAACAAAAAAAAAAAATGCTTTCATATTTTGAAATAATTTCTTGCGTTTGAAAAATCTTTGCTTCCTATGATCCATAACACATCACTGGCAGTCTTGCTTTGCCAGTTAATAGGAAATCACATTTGATGGATTACTGAGGTTCAGCTAAATAATATTACAATGTTTCCCCTTTAATTTTGTCTTGGAGTAAGAGATTGAAAATCTACTGGTGTAAACTTATCAAGAAGTCTGAGTATGGTCTTTAAAAATTGAATAATAAAATTAAATCCTGTGGCAGGCAGGTGGAAGGATATTGCCTGCAGGACTGTGTTTTCTGATGCTGTCCAGTGAGATAATGAATCCATGTCTATGGAAATGAATTCATTAATATTTCATTGAGTCAGCTTCAGTACAATTCATGAACTGCCCCTAGAAATTCAATAAGTGAATTCAATGAGTTGCAGAGCTTAACAAATCTGGAGCAAAAAATAAAAATACTATGAGTTGGTAATTACCAGTGGAATTTGCTGTGTGAAGTGAGCCTTGGCAACAGTATTTCGTGGGTGTATTTTATCTTCAGAAACCCCCAACCAGAACAGCTGCAAACTTGCATACACATGTGGACCCAGAGATTGATACTAAAGTAAAGAAACTTTGAACTGGATAGGATCCTGAAACAAAAACTTTCCTCTCAATTCTTTGAGTTGTTTGAAATTAGAGCCTGGGTCAAATTTGTGTTTTTCAATGCTAGTTATCTTTATAATGGGCTCTTGCTACATAATACCTAAGCCTTGGCAGGTGCAATTGCAGAACCCAAAGCACATGTTGTGACACAAGCTTCACTTGTCTACCTCCATTGGAGAGTCTGTGGGAAAGAAAAGATTTACACAGCAGCAGACAATGAAGCTTGTTATTTTGCTATATTTTGTGCAATCAAAGGCTGGGGGACAGATGTGAATATTTAAGCAATCTTGGAAGAAAGGATGGCTGTTAAACGTGGTACATAGCTGAGGTCTTTGGTCAGAAACATACGCGTGCTGGTTGCTCAATTCATCATGTAGAATTGGCATCAAAGGGACTGATTAGGAAAAGAGATTCAAATTACCTTGTCAACTATGTAATTGGTCTTTGAATGTCCCTAAAAAGGAACCAATAAATAACTTTATTTTCATTTTGTATCAGTGTCTCCAAGACCACGTCTAACTAACCTGTATTGATGTCTTTTAATTAAACCATGCCTGATATGCTTACACTGCAGTGGTGCATACTGAGTATGCATGCTAGACATTCCAGATAAAATAATTATGCTATTTGTCACTGTCATGATTAATGTGTGACAGCTGTTATGACAGCTGTGCTACTGTTTTGTCACAACACTATGTTCATCCATAACAAAATTAGGTGTCTCACTCAAAGGTACACAGTTACTGCTATTTCCCTAAGAAGTCATCAATGAAGAAAACTGAGATGGAACTTTACATGAACTCTGTGACAAATAAGAGAAATGACATCTTTATTTTTTCTTTAAATGATTATATGGCTTGCCTGCATTGGAAATGCAGATAGCTCACCTTTAGCAAACAAGCTGTCACACAGAGCCAATCCACCACCAATCTAACTAACGAGGTCTTTCTGTGTGAAGGGATTGCTTCATAATTTGAATTTACCTTGTCAGGCAAGGCTTTAGATGTTACCTAAATTAGCACTGGCTGTAACTTTCACTTCTGTCAGGGAGTCAGGGAGGGGAGAAGTCAGAAGGAAAATCAAAGTCTGTATGTAACAGAGCTGGGGAGGTGCTTTTTCCTTTCTCTTAGTAGCCAGTCAAGAAAAGCAAAATAACCTTCTCTGTATTTTCTCCCTCTCTTCTCTTTGACACATAAATGCTTCCACTTGTTTTGTGTTGATTTAAATCTAACTCCAAATTGAATCTTAAATCATCTAATTAAATACTGTTATCAATGTTACATAATATTATTTCCTATAAGTCTCTGAAAGTGGGTGGTAACAATAATTAAAGTGATGTGAAGAGAGAGATGGCTAAAAGAAAAAGCACTGTTTCACTAGTTTTGGTCACATATGTATAGTGCATCTTGTTTAAGTACATAAGAATGTACTTCGGCTTCTGCTTGCTATCCAAAATAAGCTATTTTCGTGGTTTAACCGGAGCTAGCAATACAACCATGAAAGCCAGTAACTCACCTACCTCCCCACCCCCAAAATAGGGGAGAGAATTGAAAGGGAAGAGAGAAACTTGGGTTGGGATGAAGACAGTCTAATAAAATAACACAATGCTAATACACTACTAGCAAAAAAAAAAAAAAAAAAATTATATATATATATATATATACACATATATATATATATGTATGTATATAAAATAGAAATAGAATATAAAATAAAAGATACTTAAGGCAATTCCTCACAAACTCTGTCCACACCTAGCAGCCAGTCCCAGGAAGCAGCACCTAATCCCAAAAGCTGATCCCAGGGAGATAAAAAGGGAAAAGAGGCAGAAAGGCCCAGAGGCCTCTGAAAAACAGCAGGATGTCAAAAAGGACAAACTGAACGCCCCAAACAGAACTTCCCTGTCTCTGACAAAAAGAGTGAAGAAAGACAAGAAATAAGAGAAAGACCAAAGGATCCTGACTCTTTTTAAATATGAAGCATGACGCTAATGGGATGGAATACTCTTATGGATCAGTCTGGATGTCAGTCAAGCTCTTTCCCATCCATGCTCCCCTTCTCTGCTGCCTTACACCTGTGGGCAGAGCTCTCAGAATGTCCTTGGCTCTCAGACCAGAACAATTTAAAACACTAACTCTGTTCTGGGGTGTTATCTCTTGTTCTCAAACTAAGTCCAAATAATGAGCATGCTAGCTATGAAAAGAAAGGGTTTCTAACTACATGAAGAAAATTCAAACTTATTTTCAGTAAAACCAGCACAGCTGTGAAACACGAGGCTTAGAGTGGGAAAGCACATATCCTGGCAAACATGCAGGTTTGTACTAAAAACAACACATATAGTTAAAAGTAGGAAAGACCTTTGAAAGACCTTTTTTTTTTTTTTTTTTTTAAATAGTTTTATTCTTATAAACTCATTTGGAAATAAGTATCTGTTTTAATTGTGTTGCATTTTCTCCATGATTTACTTTAGATGATACACAGGTGGTGTATTTTACTTCCTAGCCTACTCTCACATGCAGAGTAAGAGTATCCATGGTGTTCATTTCGTTTTATCTCACATCTAGGATAATGTAAACTAATTAAATTACTATTGCTACTATACTTTTCATTTCAAATATCACAAGCACTGTATACTGCTTTTTGCAGCTCAGTACTAACATCTGAGCCAAAGTAGACTATTTGGAATTATCTGTAAAAATGCATCTTTTTTCCTAATTGTTGAAAGAAGATGCATCAGGAAATTCCTAATTCAGTTCAAGAAAATATTCAGTACAGAGTCCCTTATTTTCTTTCAAATTATCATTTCTAGACTATGCATGAATAAATTTTTGCATCTGTTGGAAATAAACAGCACAATCAGTGGATGTATGTAGCATAGGTGTTTATATTCTTGTGTTCACTGAGTGGACTGATTTAACTAAATAAATGTAAGTTAGATGAGAAAATGATCAAGTCAAAATCCATGGGTTTTTAAATACTTTTTCCACCTCCCTTTTTGGAAATGTATGTGGGATCATTCTAATGTATTTGCATCACTGGTCATACATACAGTGGAATATGATGGATACTTAGCGTAGATAAAGAAATTTATTTTCAAAATCAAAACACAAGCTGATAGATAATCCTAGATTCTTATGTATTTTATTCTAGTATTTTTCAAAGGCTACATCTGAACTCATAGAAGGAAGAGATTTCTAATTTTTAATACAGTCATTGCAGCATTAGCTTAAAAAGTATCTAACAGCTGTGCACAATTTTTGTGTGAAGACACATCTCTAGATATTGCAGAGGTAGGACCCATCTTATAGTTTTTTCTCATTAATATGAGAAAGTCCAACTCTAAGGGAAAATATACCAATTTCTCTGTTGATCCTCTCAATAGTAATTGTGGCTGTGGTAAAAAGGATGTTCTGTCAAGTATCAGTCTGGACAATCCAATATTTTAGATTAACATGATTTAAAACTAAAACTCACTCCCCTCCCCTTTTAACTATAAATATTGGTCATTCACAGTGGCAAAGAAAACTTCCTAGGCTGTTCAGTGATATTTAAAAAGATAGTAGAATCCTCCTTGGCAGGAAACACTTTTCACAACAAAAAAGTCCAGCTTTAAATACCAAACATACCCTAAATCAAGGCCAACCAAGTATCACTTTCATTGACAGCATCAACTACTTATTTTCATTTACTTAGTGAACAAATTATTTTTGAAGTTTTCATCCCATAACTCTCTAAAGGAAATGCTTTTTTATTTAATTTTCCTTTAATTTTTGTTCTTTTATCTCCCTCTAAGTCGGGCTTGGAAATTCATTTTTACACGAGATTTGCCAGTTCTGTTTTGACGGCAAAGAGTGTTTTGCACTGTTTGGAAAAAAAAAAAAAAAAAAAAAAAATCAACACTTTTCTGAATTACTCTGTACTGAAATCTCAGTGCTCTTGCATGACCGTGTCCCGATCTAGTTCAAAAGTGATACGGTTAACTGCCCTTTTCTGGAATTTTCCATCTACTGCTAACTTTTTCAGAATTTATGTGAAGTTTATGTGTGAAGAAACTAGACTATATGTAAGAGAAATAAAATATATTTCTGTGGATAGTGTTGAGTGTCATACTACTTTCTCTGCTTCAGTAATGTTTTTTAGAGTGTACATCAGTGGTAGTAAGATTTGCACCTGGCACATCTTTGTATTTCTCCAGGTCTTGGCTGCCTGTACTTTAAGAAGTACATCTGCAGCATGCACACAGCCTCTCCAGAAAGATCTACTGGAAGGATGATCTAGGGCAACCTCTTCCACAAATGCATTCAAAACCATTGCTTATCATTAGCAATATCTATAAAGATGTGCACTGGCGCATTTACAGGAACAAAAAATGTGAATCTTGATTACTGACTGTTGTAGAGCTCTCTTCTTGTGTGTAGGGACTTTGAAAGCTTCACGGCTAATTGCTGATTACTGTCAATTTACCAGTGTGATTCAAAGGCAGAATGTGCCTTTGTAGACATACTGTGTTTCAAGGAGTTAATGTATTTGTGTAAGATGACTCAACTGTCAAAGTATATTTCTATGTTATATTTAACTGATGTTGTCACAGGTATGTGCTACAAAAGCTTTGCAGATCCAGGCTTCTACTGACATTTGTGACTGATCCATTTCAAGTGTTTGGTTGTGTTCTGAATAATACCATTATTATTATGCGTGTGGAATAAATGTGGTGTCCTACTTAGTCTTAGGGTGAAAGGGACCAGAAAGTGTAGTGTTAGCAGACAGAGCTGTCTGAACACCCAGCCTGGCAGCATCAGGATTGCTGTCTGGGTCTGACAAAATCGAAGCAGATTTTACACACTGTAGGACTGACATATTGATTCCTGTGAGCTTTGGTTAAGACTCCTCTGTGACTGTTGATGATGAAGTAAGGGGTGTGGAGTGATTACTTTCTAACTTACAGTGTAGGCTGCATTTGCTGTGTCCCCTGGAAAGGAAACAAAAAGGTACCCTTCTACTTAGAGGAGCCCAGGTCTGTTGCTCGTCACTCCATCTCTTGTCATCTTCAAGGAGCACAGAACAGGGGCACCTGAACATGTTAGAGTGAGTTGATGTTCTGAAGGACGGCACGCAGCCAATGTGATCACCCATTTGGGAGAGAAAAAATAATATGTGTGTGTTTTGCTTGAGAACACCGCATCAAATGTCAAAAAGGTTTTTAACAACAGTTGAGGTTACACAACATGGTAGAACTGACCCAAATGCTCTTCTCATATACTAAAACCCTAGTGCTGTTCTTGAAATCTATACTAGTAGTTTCTATCTAATCCATGGAAGTAGCTAGAGAAATTTTAAAAAATTACAAGCATGTGATAATTGAGAGCTTGTGCTTATGTCATGAGTACTGAACAAAACATAGTATCAATCTCAAAAGTAAAAGCTTTTACTGGTACAGAATGTCTATCAGTAAACCTGTGAGGTTTGATAATCACGTCTGCTAATGACAGGGAAATTAGAGATAACAGACTGAAAATATAAGGACATTAAAAAATACTTGCAGCTGACTTTACAGACATTGAAAAAGCAATGATGCATCCTATTCAGGATCAGCTTTCTAAGAGCAATAGAATAGGATTTGAATACATTCAATAGGAGAACAATATGAGTAGATTATATTTAACTAGTGACATGCTAATTTTGGAGAGGAAATGTGAGGGAATGTGAAACTTAGACAGCGATTGGAAACACCTTCTAAATATCTTTATGTTAAGCAATTTACAGTGTAATAAAGAAACAAACAAAAAATCAGGAAACAACAGCTAAAAATATTTTGATCATTTAATATACCACAGATGGATAAATCTGTTAAGGAAGTTTCTTTTCCCTAGGTTTCCTGTAGCAAAGACTTAGGCATGGATTCCAGAAATTCTTCTAAAATAAATACTTTTTTGGCAAGGTACAACATAGAGCACCTTGAGCTGGGTAACTTCTGAAGAGGGACCCTCAGCAGGAAAAAAACTTGGACAATGACACCCCCACAATCCAAACCCCCACCCCTTGCATGTCACTCTGGGCCAATTGCAAAATTAGAGTTTGGGGTCCTCCTGTTCTTTATTGGATCTCTTAATTTTCATCAGGTGGGCTGTCAATTAAAACTCTGACATTCAGTTGTTATTTTGCACCTGCAGCTGGAGAGAATAATTTCTTGGCAACAGCCAAAGCATTCTTCTGTTAGACACCATTCTGTTTCTTGACATATCTCTAGGGATGCAACTCCCCTTATGTTCTAGCCTGAAGACTTTGAAGACTTTTTTACTTAATGAAGCAGAAAGTTCAAAGGTTCATAGCCTGGAAAAGTTATCCTGAGCAAACTTACTTATGCTAAGTTAATTCTATATGAGCAGTTTCTAACCAAGTTCTAGAAGAAGCAGTAGTATACCAAATAATTAAATAAGCTAAGGTGGCCTATTCCCTAACAAAACCCCAAACCAAAAGAATTATTTTTCCCCTATTTTTCCTTGCTTCAATTTGCAGATAGTCCTAGACATCAGGAACACTGATAACATGCAGTGCTGTTCAGATAAACTTTGAAAAAAATCCATAAACCAAAATAGAAATACTCTACTTCTTGGGTGATCAAGTAGAGTAGCTTCTATGAGTTCATTTGCTCTGGTCTGAAAATGGATTTTAACATGAAAACACCATCTCTGTTTGTTGAATAAAGATTACTAGCTTTTTTCAAATAATATATGTTACTCTGATCTTTGTGAGTAGATTGTAACTGGTAAATCCATTTTACCATCTGGCTAAATGTCAATAAAATAATAAGATCTAGTTACTTACTATGTACGACAGGCAACTACATTTGGCATAGAAAAGCATAACCCCCCAAACCAACATTTTGTATATTTGCAGGCCATAACAAATCTACAAATCTACAAATAAAAACACATTTTTTTCATCAGGTGAGTCTGTAGGTTGAGTATTGCTTCATGAGTTCAGAGAGGATGGGCTTATATCTCAAACTGCATGCCCTTCATGTTGCAGAACACTGGTGTTTTAGGTCAGCTGATAGGGGAAACCATAAGTGGTTGGCACTTCTTTGTGCGATAAACTCAAAACAGACCAAGGAGATAAAGTAGACACTGCATATTATTTTCCTGGAGGTCATGAGAAATGTCAGTGGTGGAGAGAGGCCCTTAACAAACATCTCACCGCACATTGATCATGCAGTGGAGGAAACAGGTCCTCGTGGGTGGGATTGTTAATGAGAAAATTACTAATTCCTGACCTTGCATCTGCTTGAAGCTTTGCTATATGGAAGTTCTGAAAATTCAAAATGTCTCTTGTTAAGATCAGGGGGAGGGTATGTGTATGCATGTGTCTTGTTTTGCTTTTAATTGAGGTATTTTTCCTTTAAACTTCAGAGAGACTTGAGTTAGTTTTCTAGACTATGATAAAGTCTGAGGATTCAAATACAGAGTGACCTTCCTCATAATAATATTGACTGCCTGTTCCTGATCTGGTGATTAAATGTGGAGACTTCCTGTCAATGTTGTCCTTGCCCAGGTATTAGTGTGTACAGACATACTAATTATTCTCAGCTAGTTCATTTGAGAAGAGGCAACCTTACACTGTTACCTTGAGATTTTAACTTCAAGAAGGAAGGTCAGAGATAGCGCCATTGAGTATGCCTAGTCTGTTCCCAAGGTTGATAAACATGTACTAGAAGCAAATCTAAACATTTTCTTGATTTTGTGTATGTGTGTCTCTGTGTGTGTTGTACTAAATGTTTCCTGTTTGAAGACTATAGATCTGCTAGTGTAGTTTGTTCATGCTTTTTGTTTCTCCCTTAATTTTTTTTTTTTTAATATAGTAGCTGAAGTCATACTGACTTTGTATAGTATGCTCACATTTTCTCACTTTAATCAGGGTGTTATATAAGTTAAGCTGTGATCTTGTGAATATGAATATACTAGTGTTTTATGTTATACTTAATTCTGAAAAGCAAAGCATATTTTACCCAGGCAAAATGCTTGCTTAATGCATCAGCTTTCTAGGACTTCATCTAGATCTGCTTCCATGATGTAGCATTATGCTATGTAGATGTACTGTAAATGATTGGAAAAGAAAATGTCGAAAAAGCTAAGGAATTTAATTCTGTTAATTAATTAGTTGCTTATTTTTGAAAAACTTCTCAACATTTGAGGAGGTCAGAATTCTGCCTCTGATCTTTTATTGCATGCACCTTCTGCCCCTAATTTCACTTAGGTACAGGTGGAAATTATGTACATGAAAATGTATTATTCATCTTCATTTTATTTTATCAGTATAAAATGTGTCATGATCAATGTCTTTATCTTTTCTTATATTTTGCACCATATTGAATAGACATTTGGTAAGCATTGGCTGTGAGATGACCTGACGTTTCTTAGCTGAAGAGAACACAAATAACTTTCTGCAAGGATAGAACACACTACTGGCTTTTCCCTGATAACCAGGTTTTGAAAAACAAAGTGAAGTGAAACTCAGAGCATGCACACTAGTAATTGGGATTTACTATTCCTGTAAAGCCACGCAAGTAAGTTCCTTTTAAGTGCAGTTTTCTGTTTTGAAGAAGTAGTGTGTATATAAATATATATGTATATGTATATGTGTGTATGTATCTATGCACTATTCTATCTATATACATATGCATATGTGTCTGTATCTACCTCTATCTATCCATCTATACACATAAGTATAAAATATATACAGAATAATTTTAAAGAACCTACTTGCTAAATCAATAGAGACTACCAAAGGACTGTGAATCCAGTAAGCAACATATTTTCTGTGTTTATTACAGTAAATGGTATTTGTCTGTTCTCTTCTCATTCTCTTCTCATGCAACTTACAGTCTCTAAACAGTTCAGAACAACCGGACTTATGTCAATATTTACACTCATACAAGTTTGTTTGTGATACCTCAAGGTACTAACCAAGGCCCAAGTACAACTGCTATTAATTTTATTCCAAATTGAAAAGCAGATCTGTTACTGTTATTCATACATCAATCAATCAATCACTCTCTATGAGATTCTTGGATGTGATGAGTTGTGATATCCCAATGACTGGCAATGAAGAGCAAGTGTAATGCTCTTACATGATTGCTGCTTTTCTATCCAGTTTACAGTACCCAAGTATTTTCAAGCCTATTAATCTAGCAGTTTTTTTCCTAAACACCACAGTGTAATATATCCAATGGTAAACATGCCTGATGTAAATGTGAACAAAGTGTTTTCATTATAGTTTGCAATCCCTTTTCCCTCTTCATCAAAACCATGAAGTATATTACTTCCTGTAGAATAACCTTTGTGCAACAGGAGTGCCTTTTTTCACATTGGGGTTTTTGTACTTCCTTCCAGTGGTTAGGCTATGTGGCATCATCACAGGCTGCTGGGGGATTTTGTCAAAGGCTGCCAGTCAGGAATTAGTGTCAGTCAACTCTAAGTCAATGTCAGGACTGTTATGCAACAGTTTCTTCCAAGTTTTTCTTTAATACTTGGGGTTTGTGTTACTGATATTAAATAAAATTTCTTTCCAATGAATTTTAAATGAAGGAAAAGCTCTCACCAGAGATTTGTTAAAAGCAAGCTAACAGTTGTTCTCTTTTTTTCCTCTCCTTTTTAGTAGGAGCACTTTAAATTATATATTAACCAAAAAGGTAAACAGAATAAAATGGGCAATTAAATATTAATGGAAGATGTAGTGGAATTGTCCTGTGCAGCACTTAAAATGGCCTGAATGATTGAGCTGTGAATTGCTCTCCCTTAGGTATTGAAAAATTCATCAACACTATTTAATAAATGTTCGTATTCGTAGCCACTCATGTTTACACTACAGCACTTCCAGGAGAGTGCTTACTAAAGAAAACATTTTAATGGAAGGTGAACTTTCCTGTACAATGAGTCACCTTAAATTATACAGACTATCTGGCAGAGGAGACAGAGAAATCTCTGAACTGACAAATGAGAAGTCTGAATAACTGAAGAACATCTTTTCTTAAAGAGAACTTCCCATGGATTGTAAAGGGATTTCCAAATCCAGAGCTAATTTGAAGCTTTTAAAAATTCATTTTCTTTGCATTTTAAAAACATTTAACCTTCACTGCTTGTGTGAAATCACCCCCGTGATGACTTAGGCTAAGGACGTGATTGTTACTGGAAAGCCACCTGCCTGATCTAGAGGAAGTGAAAGAGTGGCAAAACAAAAATTGCATCAGAAATCAATCAAACATTGAAGTAATTCTTTTCCAGGTGACACTCTGTAGACTTAATTTGCATATGCAGCATATTAAAGCTATTAAAATATTTATTAGCAGATTTACTGGGTTAATTAATGAATTCATACCAAAATCTTATAATCAAACAAAAAAATTCCTGAATGCTTGGTCTGTTAATTTGGAAATCAGTGAGGTCCTTAGAATGTCTGGGTTTTGTATGAGAATTTTTTGCCTAGGTGTGATTCAGTATTCTCTGTCTGTCTTGTTATTAATCCAGCAGACATCCCTTCTGACCTTTGTGGCTCTCCAATTCTGCTCATTAATTCTCCTCACAAAAAGAATGATATCCCATGACAGTCAAGTTTGGTTCACTCTGTCTGAACTAGATATGCCCTGGGGAAGTTTTGACCAAAATATTTGGCTACAAGTTGTCTTGGTTGGGCTGTGCAGGTTCACACAGTAACTAAGGACTTGTTCTGTCTTGGCAGATGGATGAAGTTTAGAATAAGTGGTGATTTCTGTCAGAAGAATTTAGATTACATCTAATGAAATGACATGGTGGCAAGTAGACTATACTTCTAACAAAGACGTATTGGACAACAGAGGTCTGCTGAATATTTTCTGAGGAGACCTGCTTTACTAGAGGTTAGCACGGTTAAAGGCATTGTTTGACTCAATTGCTATGCTGTGAAGAAACTAAAGTAGACTTCAGAAGATAATTTTCTCTCACTTTATCTAATGTTAACTCTTCTCTGGAAATTAAATCAAATTCAGCCGTTTCAAAACTGAGATTTGGTTTCCACAAAGTGTTTCTTGAGGGCTAGGAGGCTATTTGCAAAGCTGCAGTAGCAACACTTGCTTCAAAATGAGGATGTGTTAATTACGTTGTAGTACTGAAAGGATAAACTTCTCAGCTCAAAGAGCTACCCAGTGGAGCTGCATCAGACAAATCCTATCTCTCTTTATTTCTGCTATAGGGAGTGATGCATGCGCAAACAAAGAAGCAGATGATGGTTTCAGCCATGACATGAAGTAACAATCGAAGTAGAAAAAGTTTACAAATCTGAGAAAAACTTCTTTATTATTTTCCCTGACTTTGTAACATGAAGAGTGTTCAAAAACTGTATGCATAGAATATTTTCAAATATTCAAGATTATTGTGTAAGTGCTATGAAAAACTCTTCCACAAAACATCGTGTCAGAAAGGAGTAACCTAAGTACATTAATATACATTAATAATTATATATTCTGGAAAAAAAATCAAAGGTATTTAGGATTTATTCCAGTAGCTCAGAACACCACCAGGGAAGAGATTACAATAAAATATTTCTCATGGAATTAAAATTAATGTTTTTTACATTTCCTTTGGTGGGTTTGTGGAGGTGTTAAGGGAACTGTAGATCCTGTTAATGTAATACAGTGTGTAGCTGTGATGTGGGAGACAGAGAAGATGCACAATGAGACAGAACCTCCCAGCTGCTGTGGCTGCTGATTGCCTTCACCAAAAGTAAAAGAAAAAAAAAAAAAAAAAGAGCCCCCAACCTGGATTTTGTTAGTAGAGAAGTGAAGAAAAAAAAACCTTGTGTTAGCAGCCCAGGATAAAATTCCTTATTTGTTTCCCTGTGATAAGGTTTAACATGATGAAATAAGCTGGGTTTTGCTGGTTGCACTGCTGGCTGACATGGTTTAGCTGATTTCAGTAATTTCAGTTAGACAGCCTTGGTTAGGTACATAGCTCGTAATATGTTGAAGGCATATGCTCACTCATGTAATATTTAGGTGAAAAGGACTTTGTGCTCAAGCTTCCTCAAAAACTACACCACAGGTGTTAAGAAGCTTTGGTTCCAGAGCAAAATATTAAATTTTCAGATAGACAGAAAAATAAGACTATCTACAGTATTGTAATCTGTTTTCCCTGGTCAGTGGCTACAGATTTTAGATCCTATGAGCTACAGTTAAGACATCTTTCTGATTTCTTTAATGACAAGACAAGGAAATGTATATAATCTCCAGGCAGACTCAATGAGTTTGACTCCTAGTTCTGTTGATGAAGAGGACAAGACTTACCAAACCTTTTTAGTCAGTAGAGGGTCGTTCCATTACAACCATAAGGTATGGGAGACAGGCTACCCAACACTTAGCTAAATACCAAGTAAAATGAGAACAGATGATAGTAAAAGAAAGAGTGTGTAAACCAGGGCTGTGCACTGTATCAAAAGTAAGAAGTAATGGAACAAAGCAGTGATTTTGACACTTCATGAAGCAAAGCTACAGGTGAAGGATTTCAGGGCCCTTATAACCTCGTGTGTTTCCTAAAACATATTTGCATGTGTTTAATACAGCTTAGAGCATAGCTTCTTCGCAGAAGAAGAATGCTCTTGACTCCCATTAGCTAATTTGTGCTATAGGTATGCATTCTTATTTTCATCAATACCTGTTTCCTAAATGGCCATTGTGTGTATCTGTATAGACGTCCTCAGATTGTCTTAGACTAAATTTAGTTTAGGCAATGCCAATTCAATCCTTAACTGAACCAGATTTAAAGTAAAATAAGAGTTTTTAAGTGTACAAAGATAAATGTTTGGGTTTAACTTCAGTGTAATTAACCTGATGCAATATATTTCTATGAAATGGATCTATATAACCTATATGTTTATAGAGAAATATTAAAGCTGCAATTGGTTAAAAACTTCAGAATTAAACCTTCTCATGTAATAAAATCCCTACAGACTTCCCATTCACAAGGCACTTCAGCAGGAAACACAACATTCAAAATTTTGGAAATACTAGGAAGTACTGCCTTATCGTTCCCTCCACCTCACAAAACTATTAAAATGTTTGATGTTAATACAATTTGGTTAAGTAAGATGAAGTATCTGAGACAAAATTTATTTTCCAAGCTAGCCAGCTGGCACATCAAGGAACTAAGTAATTTCAAATTAAGTTTTAAGTTCATACGTGACACAGTATGGTCAATGCCTTGGTGAATGGGGGAGAGAGGGAAAGGACCCAAATTTGAAGAAAAAAAAATATTCAAAAAGACCCCTTGTTAAAAAAACAAAAAAAGAGAATTAGTATTTTTAGTTTTTGCCCTGTGCATGGGAAAAAAGGGACATCTAATTCAGGAAGTATGGCAAATCATGGCATTGCTGCATACTTACTATTTATAGCTAAAAAGAAGAGTAGAGATTTTCTTTGGCTTTCCTTTGCTGAAGTTGGGAAGGATTCTTGTTCCTGTTTTATTTGGAGGTAATTTAAACCAAACATTTAATAAGAATGCTGCTTTTTGCCTTTTTTTTTTTTTTTTTTTCCCTTTTTTTAACCCACCTGCAATACTGGAAAAGAAAAGCTGCTATCTCTAGAAGGCTGAAAATTGGAAAGATTGCTCCTACATTTTTAATGGAAAGAGATTTTAAGGAAAACTATTATTCTGGTAGGAAAAAAAAAAAAAGAAATTTGATTTTCTGGCTGGCCACCAGTACTTAGATTGATATTGGCAGGAGTTTTCCAGCCTTGTTGATGGTGAAAGACTGAATCAGATCACTGAACTTTTTACCTTTCATCTTTTCAGGAAAGGCAATTTGGTTCAGACCTAGGAGTTTTTGTGGGAGGCTCTTATAAAATTCACTTTCACTTCCACTGCCAGAGCAGTGGTTTTGGTTTTTTTCTTATGGAAAATCTCTTCAGTTTTCTCCCAGAACAGTTTTTCTATAGAAAATGTTAGTTTTCTTTGAACTTTCTGGAAAGTACTTGAGCAGTTCTTCTTTATGGTCCCTATGCTATAGAAAACAGTGTGTACCCACTCCATATTTCATTAGCCCCTCTCAGAAGCAAAATCTGAGGAGAATCATGCACATACACAGCTTTCAAATACTTGAATTAGTACTGGAAACATGGCATTTTAAATCAAGCTGCTTCAATTTGTATTGATGAAACAACAGACTACTTTTGCTGTCAATTCAAATGTGTGTGGTATCTGAGAGAAGTATTGACTTAAAAAATAGAAAGCACTCAAAGTGCATAACGATCTCTGGCTGCCTGTCTTATCCTAAGTACTATGAAACCATAACCCTTTCTTGAGGCTGCCAGTCACTCTTTATTCTTTTCAAGCTGCAGTAAAGAAAAGCCCACTTGTTTGTTTTTTTTAGAAACTTACGTAACTTTATCCTGATCCATCTCATGAACCTCTTCCCCCTCTCAGACCTTCATTTATTGAACATCAGACTTCATCTTGCTTCCCTTTATATATCACTCTTGGAATGTAAGTCTTTTCCTCTGGAGTACAGATAATAAGGAAAAAGTATTTGTATCTTTTAATCTTGTTGTGGTTCTCTGCTGTAAACTTCTCTTTTCCTGTATCTCTTAATTCCTCTCCTCCTTTCCTGTGCATTATTAACATTGCCCCTGAATTATTTACTGTAGCTCTGTAAAATGTCATTAGTGAGAGTCATTTCATTCGTGAGGAGAACTAAAAACTAGCTTGCAGAGGACTGAAGGAAAATAAGGGAAGGAGAAACAAGCTAAAGAAATATCACTGATATGAAGAGGGGTAAAGGATAGAAGCTGAAGGTGGAGGAGAGATCATTGGGAGAAAGGGCTGTAGGGCAGACAAAAGTGCCACAGAGAAGCTGGGGATGCAAGAGGAAACTAGCAGAGACATTAGGGAGGAAATATAAAGGAATTATTTTAATTTCAAAGTAGGCTCGATGACATAAAAGGCCACTACAGTGCATCCAGCGAGTGGATGGCATTGGATGAGGCAGGAGATGGAATTGTTCAACGAAGTGGAAAAATCATGAAGGCAACCTGAGAAAGAGAGAGCTGATGCAAATGAATAACATTGTTTTGGATGTAATATGTAGAGAGCTAGATCTTGGGTGGAGGAATGACATAGTTTAGAAGTATTCATAGGTGTCCCATGGAGGAAGGAAAGATGAAGATTTTTAGCAGAGCAAAGCTTTAGAAAAGAGTGATGGGAAAAAAATTCATTAAAAAAAAAGAAAAAAAAAGAAAAAAAAAAAGAAAGATGAAATACTGATTGTGAAAGCTTCTTCAGTGAAACTCAAAGCCACAGTCCCAACACCATAGACAGAAGTTATAGAAAAGCAAAAATCTATATTCATGGAGGAGGGAAATGGGAAAGGATACTGAGACAATAGAAAAGATAATAAGTTAAATATTACAAATGCAAGAAGTGAAAGTAATGGAAAGTGGGAAAATAGGTGATTAAAACAACTTTTCAAGAAGATGGAAAAAATGTCTGAAAAATGTCAGCAAAACAGGGAAACAATTTTTTTTTTCCTCTAGTAATGTGTTTTGTACAAGAATTTAAACGTCTGCCTGCCTTCATCATCTTTTAACATTATTTTGTGCTTCAGTGGTATTTTACACATAGTCTTCAGCTAAAAAAGTTTTAGCATATTCTCATCATATACTTAGATTTCCTATAAACATTGGATCATATTGTACAGGCAATGGTGATACTTAACGTCTTTTTCAGGTACTAGCAGACAGCAGCTCTGAAGCAGCCATTGGATCTTCAGGCTAAGATATGGAAAGGTACTTTTTCCAAGCTGTGCGCAAGTATAAACTGTACAAATCCATTTATTCTCTAATGGGGTTTATCCTTAGCACCCTGTGCACAGGTTAGAAATGACCATACTGTAAAATTCATTTTACTCCTGTGGGAGAACTTTTTTTTTTTTTTTCCCCCACCCCTCAGTGGGTAATTAATATTTAGAAAAGTAATATATTTAGATTGCAAGTAACTGTCAAGACCTGGCATGCTTTAAAATGACGCATTAACTGAATCTTTATGAAAGTGCAGCAGTTTAATCTTTTTTACCCTCCTCTGACAGATTTACCATGAAAATTAATACTGTGCTTGTATGGGATTATGCTTCAGAATTGCAGATTGAGAGACTGGATATGGATGCTGCATAGGGAATGGAGGATTAAAGACAGAATCTAAGTGTATGGCATGGTTTCTTGTGATTAAGAGAGACTGAGTTTAACTGATTATTTGTATTTAAAACCAAAACAGAACACAACAAAGAAATATAAAGAGTTTTATTAAAATTATTTTGAACATAGTCATGAGAAAACAGAGATACCATGTGTTTGCTGCAACATCCAGTTTGGCCCTCAGGGTGGAATTCTTCATGGGGATATCTGCATGTGTGTTTGAAAAGATTTAGTAGGAAATACTGAATTGTTTGAAAATGTTGTAGGCACCTTTTTTTAAAAAAAATATTATGGTCTTGATCTTCTTACAAATAGTAAACATGTCATGACCCATTCCCCTTGGATGTTATACATAAGTAAAACCTGAAACATTTTTAAGCAAGTATATATATATGTTTGAAATCCTTTCTGTCAGTGTGGAGATCACTTCTCTGAGCGATTAAGAGTCAAAGGAGATACATGAGAAGTATTTTCTGCATCTCTGTTTCATGGCCAAACTTGACTGACAAGATTCTTCCAGTATCACTTGTGTTCTGCTAAGATGCCCAGCTTCCAACACACAAAAGCTGAATGCCAGTAGGCTTCACATTACACTGTTCAGAAACCATCCAGAAAAACCTCAATGGAATATTTATCATCAGGGATCTGGTTTGTCATATGGGGGAGCAGTGAGTGTTTTGAGTGTAAATTGGAGAAGGACCCTTGGTGGCAAGATTTTGAATATGAATGGTCCATCATTGTAGCAATATTGTGCAATTCCATCAGGTGGGCAAACCAGCAGATTGAGGACTGAACCATTTGCCAGAAAGGATTGACTGTTTGCTATAACAGATGACATTATACTTTCATGACAGGTTTATTTCACTAAAGGAACAAGTTCCTACGAATATTTAAAGATTAACTACTTTCTTTTTTTTTGTATGTAGTTTTGCAACAATCCAAACAAAACAATGTAGTGAAACAATTAGTCTAGAGCCCTTTATTTCTTTTTCTCCATTTGATTATATATTGTAACATGTGTTGTGTTATTTCTGGAAATTTCAAAAACCCAGAAATTTAACTGAACCTAGCTATTGCTTTCATAGGTAAAAACTCAAGAAACTGAAGCTTTGACATGAAAATCAGCCTAATATCATATTTTCAATACAGCTGTCTCCACATGGCTAGGTATTTCAGGAGCTCTGTGAAAGAATGCTGTGACACATTAGTTAAGTGATAATGATCAAGGAAATGAGAATAATAAAGTTCAGTGTTGGTCTGTGTTGTGAATGTTCTCCTTCCTTCCCTCTTTCCTTCCCTCCTTTCTTCCTTCCCTCCTTCCTTTTTCATTAAGGTGAAGATCTGTCCTTGCAAAAGAAGTAAAATTTTCACAATTAACATTGCTGTTTTGTGTGTTATTTTGAGGATAAAGGAAAATGTGGATGGGTGCTTAAAACTCCATAAAGGCAGACACCATAACATTGTAATTGAAAATAGAATCACACATATGGTCCTGACACCTATATTCATAACATTTATATGTGTGTCAATTCAATCTTTACATTACAAAATGGAATGTAATCAAACATGATAGAGGTGCAATAACACAACATGATAAACTATGTTGGCTGGTGAAAAACAGGTAAATGGAACCTGTTTGAACAGCAAACTCTCCAAGATTTTAATCAACTCTCCTCTATAGAAGGTGCAAGTGTCTTCAGAGCTTATAACAGGCACAGTGTAGAATTAAATTTACATGATGTTCAGCTTTATTTTATAGTTGTTTGTTAAAATCACCGTGACAGGTCTTTACAGAGAAATGAGTGCGAGTGCCTTTTTGAAGATTTGACCCTGAAATAAATGAGAAAGACTTGGCAAATGCTGCTGTGAACTACAAAATGTGAAAAGTGAGAAAAACCTACAGTCTCCAGTTGTGACAGCTCAACAGTACTATATTTATCCAGATGGGGAGAGAATGCTAAGAATAGCAGGCTTCACTGGATGCTGAATGGCATAAGGCAGCTGTATAGATATCCTGGAGACCCACAGTGGTGGGATATTTCTAGAAGGAAACAGAATGGCATGTCTTGATTTCAGCCCCTCTGAAATGAGAATAAATCAGTGCTGTCTTTAAACACTCCATTTGTTGTTCCACAAATCATGTTTTTCATACAAGATTGAATGAGGAAAGCCTGTCTCATGGAAATGGACCTTATGTCATCTCCACATAAGCTCCTGTATGTTTTTGTGATTTTTCACTGTTATTTGAAACTTCCAGTCTGAGGGAGAAAGGGGTATTCTACTGGTGAGAACAGAGCAAATTCACTGAGCTCAATGCCTGCTTGCTGTATTAATAAAAATCAAATGAAAAAAGCAATCTGATTAAATTACGTGTGCCTTTTCCTGTGCCGTTGGAGCTTAACTGAGCAAACAGAAGCAATGAAGTAAATCAGTGTTGGTTTATTAAAGATCAGAATTCAATATCTCAATAGTTGAAGGGCTTATGCACCAGTGTTCTCACTGTTTAGCTTTTCTGTGCAAAGAAAGTAAACACAATGGCACTGTGGGGACTCTTGTTAAGAAAGTGACACTTAGAGAAGCCTAGTTTTCTTTCAAGGAAGATGCCGCCCTATCTATTACTTCTTGTCTCTTGCCAAAAGATTATCATGAAAACAAAAATCTTAATATTTTTTGCTGATGGTGATGTCACCACCTGTATCAGAGGCATTGTCCTTGAAATAACCTTAGGGCTTGCAGACAGAAATACCCTTACCTTGGCTAATTTTCTTTTAATACTCTTATCTGCACAAATACAGGTTCTCCCTCACATTGATCTTAGATCACCATCAAGATAGCAACTTTTGTCAGGGGGAAAAAGCTAAGAGTTTAATCTAATCTTTGGGACTCTCAAAGTTTATACATTGCAAGATTGCACTCTGAGTATTAGGGGGCTTGCAGAAGATCACCAGAAGAATTTATTGTAGTCTGTGGGGTGGAAAAGCTGTTAGTTAACTCTGTCTCAGTGGCGTAAGTAAGACTTGGCTTCTGCAAATTTGGAAAACCAAAATACCTACTCCTCATGACTGGAGGTGGCTGATGGCTTTGTTATGAACAGACCAAGTACAGACTGAGGATTTCAAACATTCCTTTTACATCTACTTCA
Source organism: Nesoenas mayeri (assembly GCF_963082525.1). Taxonomy (NCBI): domain Eukaryota; kingdom Metazoa; phylum Chordata; class Aves; order Columbiformes; family Columbidae; genus Nesoenas; species Nesoenas mayeri. The sequence continues at coordinate 24,609,803 of NC_137542.1, read as the reverse complement.
TACTAATGATGATCAGTCTGTGTGCCTAATAAAGGACATCATGCTGTGTAGAACTATGCTAGCTGGTGCACTTGTAGGAGCTACTCAAATCTCCCTCAGAAAACATTTTTACAGGCAGGCAGTTATCCAAGTATCATTAGACATTAAGTATTATATTGTGCCTGTAGATACAAAGTTATCTACTGGAACATAAAAGTAGAGTTCTGTAAAATAATTTCACCTTTAATACCTAAGACAGGTATTTAGGAATCAGTTAAAAATCTGTGCTTGTGTACTAGTATTCAATACTGTATTAATATGCTGTGAATTTCATCCCCTCTCCTCTTTTTGATGGCAGTCACAGGCTGAGCACAACCTTGGTAACTGTATCTGTTGTCTCAGAAAGACAGACTTAAGAGGCACCCAGAGACATAAGTAATCAAGAACACATATGCAATGATCTTTAGAAGAATAGATCCTTCTGCTTCTGTACTGGGACCCTTCAGCACATGATGCTTTGCATAAACTGAAGAGCTCTCATGCACTGCTTTTTCATCCTGCCCTAATGTAGTCTTTTTCCAGAGAAGCAGGAAATTTTCAGTTGTGAATAACTAGAAAATTTCTATTTCTTTTCTGCTTGGATGCTTTGTGCTTCAAAACTTGAAGAGATCAGTGAAGACTGTGCAAGTGGCCACAGGCAGCCTTAAGTTATTTTCTTGGACAAGAGCTCAGTCCCAGACATAAGTGAACTTGGCAGGGGCTATCTCTTTCTTTAAATAAGTTCTTTCCAGAAAGCCAGAATAAATGCCACATCATGTAATATCTGTGATAAAGGTAAGGGTCATCATCAGATCTGCTTGGAAATTTTCTAATAAATTGGTGGTATCTTGGGAACATGTGTCATCTAGTGAAACTGGAATCATATTCAAATCATAGGATAGTTTATTCTGGAAGGGACCATCAAAGGTCGTCTAGTTCAAACCCCCTGCAATGAGGGGATGGGCCATCTACCACCTCTCTGGGCAACCCATTGCATTGTTTCACCAATCTCGTAAAAAATGTCTTCCTCATGTCTAACCTGAATTTCCCCTCCTTTAGTTTAAAACCATAACTCATTGTCCTATCACAACAGACCCTTCTAAAAAGTCTGTCCCCATCTTTCTTATTAGGTCCCTTTGAAGTACTGAAAAGCCACAATAAGGTTTCCCCAGCTGTTTTGACCTTCTCTTCTCCAGGCTGAGGAACACCTGCAGCTTCTGGTTATCACATTGTATGACAGACCTGCCCTCAAAGTGCCAGCTGCTGCTGAAGAAAAATTGTGTTATTTTACTGGCAATGATAAAATAAGAAGAAATGTCATCATCAATGAGCAGATACAAGGAAATAAGCAAATATGAAATTCTTCCTCTTTCCTGGACTGTGGGAAAAATTGAAACTTTCAGGTTTGGCTTAATTAATAGTAAAAGTAAGTAACAAAGAAATGTAGGTTTCCTTTGGAAAACTGCATGAATTTGTGTGGGCTGAAAAACATTAATGTGAGATACTGACTTTCAGAATAAATTAACCAAAATAATGAGTTCTCCTTATGTATTCCTTTGGCATGCAGGCAGAAATGGCAGACTTGAAGTTTCTTCTTGCAGACTGTACAGAATTTGGGAATGATCTTAAAAGATGAGATTACTTTTAATTTTGCAAGTGCTGGATGGAAAAAAAAAAAAATCTGTCTTACAAGCAAGGGCCACCTAAATGTGCTGTGTCCATAAAATGGCAGAGGCAAGGAAAAACCAAGAGCGGTGAAGGGGGAGACAGGCCAGTTTGTATTTCAGCCTCCAAAGGGACAGGTGTTTCTTTGCGATTATTGTACCCAATGTTGCTGACATATTATTTCTAATGAAATTCATTCATGGAAAAGTCTTGGTATAATTTGTTTTTCTCAGTGGTGGCCAAATTTACAGAGAACAGGGTATGAGTATTTGTATTGGAATAGAAAAAAACAAGGTAATATCTACTTCCATTTTCTCTCCTAATAGTTAAAGTATCTCTCAGTTCCATCCAATGTCAGTTTTAAGCCTTAAGTCAAAGACAATCCCAGACCTCACCTTGCTCATTCAGACATTTTCCAGACATTTATGAAGTCAGCAATCAAATCTCAAAAGTTCTTTCATGGTAGTATGTGAAGAAAGCTAAGTAAAAATCTCATTTGAACACTAAGAAGAAATAAACATAGCAGAGAAAAATTAGATTGACAGTTATTTTCTGAATAACCTTAAAAAGAAAATAAGGAATTTTTTTGGATGTTAGAACACATCTGAGCTACCTGACCTGCTGTAGTTTTTGATCAGGGTTAGAATTTCTCATCATCTATAAAAGCAAGAGGGAAAGAAGAAGTTAATATTACTAACCAAGTGTCTGTACAGGGTTAATGACAAAGTGTCAATATATAAATTGTGTTCCTTCAGTGTTGAAACATTAACACTACTCAGAAAAGAAAAAGAAAAAAAAAAAAGAGAATAAAAAAAGAAGTACAAAAGATGGCTTGATCAGATGAGGTTGTGGCCATGTCTTAAAACTATTTTAAACTGTCTCCTAAATACGAGGACAGTTCCTTTGACAGCACCTGCTGTCATTCATTCAGAAGACTGTGTATTCAATTCCCTTAGCAGAAGCTGGGCTCAAACCCAGTGCTGACTGTACAATCCATTACTAAATAAATGCTGGCTAGTTGGTAGCTGTGTTGACCTTTAGCTGAGATACTGAAATCCTCTTGGCAACATCCCCACCTCCTGCTTAATTGACACTGTATAAAATGTGTTTCCAAGGGAGTGTACAACAGCAGTTTTGGTTGCCTGCAATATTAACAGCAAAAGAAGCATGTAATTTATTCCTCTGAAAAATGGGTGCATAATAAAATCCAGCACAATAAATCTCTTTCTGCAAGGGATATGATGACTGCAAATAGGCAGACCATGGTCTATTTGCACAGAACTTGTTTCATCCAAGAAATTATTTTGGTTTTGTACCAAAGTCTTAGTGATGCACTTAGATGGCACCACAGCTCACCTTTTATTAACTCTCAGTATTATTTTTCTTGTTGAGGCAAATTAGTCCTATTATTAAAATTAGATGTAAATAGGAAGCTGTTAAACATACCATAGAGATGTATTTCACTGCAACATATGACAGAGAGTGCTTGTTTGCTGATACTACCATTTCTGTTCAATAAGACTTCATTAATTTGCTGAAATTATTGAAAATATTTTTACTTTTTAAATAAATATGAAGTGATGACTTGAAATAAAAGACTAATCTCTCCAAACGATGATATGGGAAAGGGCTATGTTAGCGATATGCACTGGTAGAACACTAAATACAAAGTGAATCAGGCCAGTGAACTTTAGCCTGTTTTTTAGGGTTATTGTTTAGGATGCATGCACTGTATGTACTCCTCTTACCTGTTTTTTAGGGTTATTGTTTAGGATGCATGCACTGTATGTACTCCTCTTACCTGTTTTTTAGGGTTATTGTTTAGGATGCATGCACTGTATGTACTCCTCTTACCAAACATCACAGTAAAAAGTAATACTTTGTATTGATGCAACAGCTTCACACTTAATATTCTGAAGAAACCCAACAGGTTTTTTAAAAAATATTCTTGTATTATGGGTCCAGCAGCTTTTACTTTGAAAATAAGAAAGGCCATTCCCTCTCCCTCTACCTATTAAAAAAAACTGGCAACAAATATGTTCATTGATTATATGCAAAGTTACCTTTGAAACATATCTTGTGTATTTCTAGGCATCTTTCGGTGTAGGCGGTGGAAAAAGAAGCATCACACAAATATTCAGCTCCCTAGAGGCCACTAGCAAATGCTTCAAAGGTCTCCCTAGAGGGGAAATACACCATTTTACAGCAGAAGTCACAAATTTGCAGGTCTTCTGGGCAAATTATAAAATTCAATGATTCAGCCCCACTAGAACACCCACTATGTCTACCAAGATGTGTAACCATTATAAAATATTGCTTTTTTCTACTTGTGAAGCTTTAAAAATTGAATGTTCTATGTGTTTCTGAAGAGCCAGAAAAAATCTCCAATATTTCATGTGAGATTTTCCCCTTCTTATGCATGCCATTTTTTCTCAGCACCTATGTAAATATTTTTTGATAACTCTATGAATCTGATATGATAAACATAATTTCATTTGGAATGGAAAATAGTAAAAAGATTAAGTCAAAGCACTTACCCACTGTAGCACATCCATCAGGTTTTGATTGTTTCCTGCTTACAACTAAGCAGATATTGATGTACCTCATTTAGTGGATCAGAATAATCTCCTTTAAGACAGAAGTGCTTACCTTTTGCTATTTCCTCCTATAAGTAGAAATAAATACCTCTGGATCTTAAACCTCCACCTGGAGGTAAAACAAAGAGAACAGAGGGCCTCGCTTTACTACACAGCCCATGAGATGAAACTGAGCAGCTGTACTGCCTCCGGCTCCATACCCTGCTGCACTGCCACGTGTGGCACTGAAAACCTTCTATCACCTTAATTGCAGCAAGAATTCCCTCACACACAGAACTTTACCCAAATGCCTTTGGCTTTAGCATGAGGATGTTGCCTCTTGAAGCCATGAGGGAACTGGATTAGTTCTTTATTGATCGAATGTTGAGTTAGCAATCAATGGGTATCTGACCTCCGTGAGATGACTCATGTGCTTAAGTCATGCATACAGTCAAACATGTTGCTGAACAAGTGCCTACATACTGTCTGTGGCTTCTGTACACAAATTTGTCAGCTTTACATTATTGAAAGCCACGTAAAAAAAATCTTCTGTAAATGAGCCGCACAGAAAAGAATAAACCTGTTAAAGGAATAGATTTACAGTACACTACCATTCCATATTTAAGAGGCCCCCTCTCTCTCTGTTATTACTGAGGCAATCAAAGGCGCCTTGAAAGATTGCTAAAAATGATTAAGGGTGCTTTATTTTAGATTGATAACTACAGTAGCAAGTGTGAGAAGGAGAGCTAGCAATTGAAGTGGATGGGATCATTGTGTGCCTGCCTAACATCACTGGATTAACATTTGTATCTTAGAGTGTCTCTTGCCTAATAACAGCATGTAGTGAAATAAAGGGTTTGTTCTGAAGGTAATTGTTATGTGGTGGAATATAAACAAGACCCATTCTGTGGTATATTTACCACAGTGCATATTTATGAGTTGGGTTTAATTAAAAGTCAGGAACACAAGAGCTATTTTTTTAACTAGATGCCTATTATCTAGTGTCAAATGCTTGGTTTTAATCACACGTTTTATACCATCGTGACCTAGATCACTGTGTGTGACATACGAGGTGGTGTGTTGTCTTTCCTTAGAAGATGTAGCCAAGCTTGATGGATGTTTTCTCATTCCTAACCTCATTACTACTGGCTTCCCATCCATCTAATAAAATGCTATGATAGAGAGTGGGAAGGTGCTATAAATCATAATATTCCAGTCGCTTCAAGCAGATTCATTAGAATTGCTGACTATATATCTCACACAGAGAAAGTCAACACACAAAGTAGGTTGCTGCTTTTGCCCATGCTGGAGACATCCCCTTGCTCCCTTCAGTCAAGTTAGGATTTGTTTTCAATGGAAAAGATGACATGTAATGAAGTTCTCTGTGGCAGGCTCCTTTGACCTGATTAACCCAATAAATATTCCAGCTGTTATTAGTTTTAAACTGTGCTGTAGCATGTTAGCTCACTTGCATTGTTACTCCACCACTGAGAATACATAATTGCTAACTAGTAAGTGAGATAAGAAATTAAGACATCTTACTTTACTGATAATTTTCCAGGATTTTCCTTAAGGAAGTGTATCCTGTTTCTCACTGAGTCTGGGCTGGGTTTCTGAAGGGAGTGTACAGGGGGAGGGGCAGAATCTATCTTGTCTGTCCGTCTTTCAGTCTGTGCAAGAAAATGTGGCTATGAAAAGAGAAATGTCCCAGAATTGTGCCTGGAGAAGAACTGAACTGGCTTTATTCTCTGAAGTCCAGGTTATGAGTTTTCACTTCAGACTTGTACAGTGTTCTATTTAGGTTTTGCTTTTTAGTGGAATCTACATAGTTGAAGAGGTAATGACAGCTGTAGCCTCTGCAAAAGGAGCAGGGTCACTAAGGGAAGGAAAAAACAGTAAAAGAAAGGAAACAAGGAATTTTAACACAATTCAGCTCTAAATGCAGTGTGAGTGTGACTGTTGCTGTCTCAGGTGTTTGGATTTTCGTTATGCTCCTCTGGCAGATGCTCAGAGCTGCTTATATTCTTCTATGCAGTTTTCTTTGGTGACAAATTTCATGCAGTCCTTATAAGCCTGTTATTCAAAGGATTTTGGTGAGAGATCACCCAAAGTTGTCTACCTGTAGCCTGATATGTCTTGGCACAACGGATCTCATAGAGACCCCTTTCTTTGGACTATGTTGGAAGAGCAACAGTATCCAACTCTATTTTCAGATATATTGCAATTAGTAATACAAAAGCATGAGTGTCTTTTCCACTGGAATTGAAATGAGGTATATATTGGTCCTTAAAATTATTTTCTTTCATTGTGTGTGACATGGAATGTCAGGCAAGCATATGGGCATAAGCAGACTGATGGAAGGCAGTGGTGCATACAGCTTTCAGGAATCCATCGGGGGAAACAAGTGGGCTTGTCTGTCTGTGCTCAAAGGCAGTTTCACTCAATTTTGGGGAAATGAGATAGTATGTAGGCTGGTAGTATTCTTTATTAAATCCTTGAGGGGGAAAAGCAATCGTGTTTGTATGCTATCTGCAAGCAGCGTTTTCATTATAACTTGCTGTGATCTCTAGTACTTAGTGTCAAACTGTTCCAGGGAAAATGATTGATAGCTGTTATTAGTAATCCATGGCTTTATGAATGTACAAATTAAAAGTAATCAGAGAGAGCAGGGAATTGTACATCAGTTAATACAATCCATTTATTTTGAAACATGCACTGAAGACTGGTATTCATCTTTATTGCAATGGCAAGTCTCAGCTTTGTGTTGACGTTCTTAAGGAGATGATGGTTAAATATATAAAGGATTCACTTGAATGACAAAGTGGCCACTTCCTGGTTCCTGAAACATTCACAGAGTGACACCTAGGAAACAGCAATACCTCCCTGAGTTGTGATGAAGAGTTTAATAATGTCTGTTGAATATGGTTCCCACCAGGGAGGCCTGAGGACCTCTGTCACCTGCAGACACCTCACCAGACACTGCACTGGAACGCAGGTGTAACAGGACTACTGACTCCCTTGGCCCTTTTCTGACCCTTTCTGTAAATCTAAATCCAAATCAACTTCTGACTGGATGTGTCTGCAATAGTTATGTAAAAAACTGAAAGAACTATCGCATTTGTTTTGTTGTTTGGTTTTTTTTTTTTTTTAGGGGGGGCGGGGAGGTGCTGTTTTGTGTTTTGTGTTTATTTGCTTCTTTAAACACACTGACGTTATGTAAGAGTTATATACCAACATGCAGAACTCATCAGTTCAGCAAAATGAACATCATAGTGGAAGTGCCTGTTAGTAGTGTACATTTTTAGTGTATTTTTTTTTACAGCTGTTGAATTCACCTATCACTATCAAGTCAACGGAAGATTTATTAATATGAAGAAAGTCTTCTATAAAGATAATTATTTTTGTTTAAGGCCTACAATATGAGTCCAGAAAGAGAAACATACAGAGCACAAGCTATTTAGTAGTATCTGTTGCAAGCCATGTTTATACTGTGTCCATTTAGTCTGTAGAGTTTCCTCTTGAAACTCATGTTTAGGAAAAACTCTGTGCCCTGCAGAAAAGCAGAGTCTTGGAGGAAGAGATTCAGAACTGTCACATGATTGAAGGAAAAAGATATGACGTCAGAACCGTCGCTGCTTTGTGATATTGTTGTTCACAGATTGTTAATACGGTTAGGGCGAACAAGCAAAGAGACACCTCACGATGTGTTACAGTGTGTCCTAAAATACAAAAAACCTGTCACTTACAGGAATTTATTGGAATTCATCTGATATTTGAAGGATTTGCTCTTACACACATTACTCTATCGCATTCAGGTTTTGCTGGTTCTGGAACAAAAGAAAAGCATTTCATGTTTATATACTCTCAATCTTCATAGAATAGTATAAATCTAAATTTGTATTTACCTCAGGTGTCATTGGAAACTAAAGGCTATAATAATTTGTTTACTATGCCACTTTGTCTAAAGGTGGATCTTACAAAGTTTCCAACAAAACAAACACAGAAAACCCACCCCCCCCCAAAAAAAAAAAAACCCGAAAACCAAAAAACAAAGCAATGACAACAACAGAACAACAAAACAAACAAACAAAAACCACAAAACCGAAACTTTTGCAGATACAAGCAGTTATTTAATCAAAGAACAAAGAAATAGGGGAAAGGCCAAGTAAGCACAGGATATCAAAAGATATAGTTTCCTAAAGACCATATAGAGATTGTCTTATTCTTGTTAAATCTTTGTGTCCTAACTTCAAATTCATATGTAAGATCTACCATTTATTCTAAAACTGTGTAATTTATCTCTGTACACAAGAGTTTGTGTGCTACATTTGGCAGTGTGTCAAGTTCATTTACAGAAAGACAAATCTAGGGGATGGTGTTATGTTTCTTTCCCTCATTCTCCCTGTTGCATCAGAAGCACAGAGCTCTCTTACTACATTATGCAGCTGTACCTGCACAGCTTCTGACTGAACTCCGCCTTTTTACTGACCTTGGGCTTTAGTAACACACAATAGAACATTGTAACAAACAAATGTGTTGCAGGTGAAGTAAATTAGAAAGTCTTTAGGTGAAACTGTTTTCTGAATTAGATATTCTAAGGATAGTATCCAGTCAGTCCCAGCCGAGAGAAGAGGAAATCTCACTGCCTGAAATCAAGGGGAAATAATGTTTGATTTCTGTAGCAGAGGTGGAATTCACTGGAACAGAAATACTTTCTCAGTCCTGAGCAATCCAGGAGAGGCATAATATGCTACTTCCTTTCCTAGCAAGTTGTTCTAATTTTCTCTGATATTCTATTTCCTTTTTTTAAACCTTTTTTTCCACCCCCCTCCCCTTCCCCCCTCCCCGTCGTCTCGCAACTCACTCTACTTTTTTAGCTTTAAATCCCTCTCCCCAACTATGCTCCTTCACTTGAGAGATGGTTTAGTCTGAATGTCTCACTGACCTGATGATAGCTTCTTTCTGGTGTCTGCTTTTCCCCATCAGTGATGAATAAATCAGTGTCTCTCTTCCTTTTCCCTCCTTGCCCCTTTTTCATAGTAATGTGAACCAACACTGCCTCAAGTTAGGAGCAAACTTGATACAGCTTAGTCAGAGTGTAAGTTAAGGCTGTCTACATACTGCTGCATACCTATTTGTACAGTGTGACTGAAGTGCATATGGTGTATAACATTAAACTGACTTTAACTTCATGTTATTTCTGATTGGTTAGTTAATTTTTCTGCAAACTTCTCTGACACATGAAGTATAGCCATTTTGTTTAATCCCACTCTTATTTGCATTTCCCTCTACATTCATGAGTTTCACAGGCTGTTCACTGTGTCTTCATATTATTGGCATGCAATTAGAAGAAGCAATTTAATTGGTTTTAGTCTTGCCTTATTACTAAATAGCTGTATCTTAGCTAAATTGCTGGGGCTCCTCTACAAGTGTTTAAACCTAGAAACAGAAGCAAAATCTGAACTACTTATAATCTTCCCTTTCTCTTCACGCTAACCCACACACCTGCTCTGTAGCTATATGATACATAATCAAAAGAGTGCAGGTGCTCAGTATGATTGAATTGAACCCTTCCATTTAGTCTATTGCTTTTCTAATTCCGGAATGATGCTCAGTGGGTGTGATTGAAGAGATTTCTTTCTAATTCTGGAGATTTCTCTGTGCAGTGTTGAAGGATATTTTTATATATATATTATTTACACTGTTCAGTCTGGCAGTAATATTTCTGTCTGCCAATGTCAATTTCATTGCTCTTGACTGGTGCAGACCAGCAGTCTGTGATATCTCTGAAAAGCCAGTGTGTATCACATGTCACTAGCAGACATATTAATGTTTGAGTTGAGGAGTGCAAGTGATGTAACAAGATTAGATGGCACTGATATAAAGGACTAACTCTAAGCCCATGAATAACCAAGAAACTGCTAGATGACAACTGTCAATTATTTACTACCCCTGTCCAATGTGATATTAATAGCTGGGAGCCTGCGCTTCTCCTTTCTCTCTCTCTCTCTTTTGCTAGCGGAGTATTCAATTCTTCAATTTTACAGAAGTAACATTCTTTGCAAGGCATTTTGCCCTGAGCTGTTATTAAGTGATTAGGAAAAGAGCTGAACAGACCATGCTGAACTATATCCTCTGACATGCCAAAGGACCTCATTAACCAGAAAAGATTAGTTAGTTTCAAAGATATTTTCCCTTATCATAGTTGTTAACACATCACATCTACATTAGATTTTTTTTTTTTTTTTTCTAATACTAAACAATGCAGTAGGAAACAATTCTGCCATGGAAAGGAGACTAAGTAGTGGTGTGTGGGTTTTTTGGTTTTGGAGTTTTTTTTGTTTGTTTGTTTGTTTCTTTTTACTTATATCTGAGCATAAAAACTCCATACTTTTAAATAACTCATCTAAAATTGCAAGAAAATACGATATGTCTGAAACTGTAGTTACATGAAGCTATCATGGCCCAAGTATTTGCCACGAAATTAATTCTTCCACCAATAATGCATGAAAGGAAACTTGTCTTCCTTCCACCCTGTGGGTTCAACTACTTATTGCAGATGGGCAGGTACAGCTAATGAGAATAGGTGATACTTTAGGTAAAGGGTTCTGGATATACAAGGGAGAAGAGAAGTTAGAAAAGGCATTAGCTGATGTTATACAACATTCACCTCAGTAGAAGAAATATAATGAAGATGTTATTTATCCCAGACTGTGCTTAGTTCAAGCTTCAGCTCATACAACTAAATTAGCCTAACCAAAATGTACCCTGCAGCTTCAAATGGGTAAGAAAAATTTTGTCTAAACAGACTGTGCAATGACTGGCTCAGCAAAGATTTATTGAAAAAGGGAATTAATTTGAAAGTATGAAATAGACACTTATGGGTCTTGAACTAGACTTATCACTGTCTTCTTCCAGTTTGTAAGACTAGATACTACTATACATTGAACATTACAAATACTAGATTATGATTGTGGTGCCTTTTAAAAATTCTACAGCAGATCACCTGGTAGATAAAATGTCACCAAATAGACATGAAATTCAAAAACACAACCATAAACTTTTAAGTTTAAATGTGGCAGCCCAGTTACTATTTTTAATAACAACTTTAATGAATCAAGATTAACCATATGTATTTCATAATCAGCTTTAACTGACTTCAAGACTTTCAACAGAGCCCACATCTCAGTGTATGTATCCTCTTGGGAATCATAATCTTATGTAGTAGGTAAGAGTGATAACTGCAGCATAAAAGCAGTAAAGTAGCCATCTGCTTCTGCCTGCCTCACAGGCATCTGGCACATATATTAGTAACATTTAGTCAATAAATATTTGTATATTAATTTTTGTGGGATTACTTTTATACATGTACTAACACTTGTCAGCAGATATAGTAAGTCTGTTGATTGCATACTTGCTAATAGAAGTCTTCATTCTTTTTCAACAATTAAAATGTTTTTTCTTATGATTGAGAGATTTTACAGCTCTAAGAAATGTTTCAGTAGTAGAATTCTAAAGGATATAAAGAGATACAGAGGATTCTCAAAGGACTGCAGCTGGATATACTTTCCATTACCATCTAGCCTTGTTTTATGTCAGAGAAAAGCACATTTGCTTGTGTTCGTGAGGTTCAGATAAGAAGCAACAAGGATTTTCTGGCACATATCAGTAAAGCAGAAACAAAGTTGCATAATGGCAACAGTAGTCTGCTGGGATAACAGATTGGTGCTCACTAGTAAGGGCACAAGACTCATAATTCACAAGCAATGAAGCCACAAGTGAATTATAAAGGTCTTGTCCTCCTCAATGGAGATAAATGAGTCCGTCTAGTACAACCAATCATATAATCTGTTTGGATAGGTCTTCTTTGTCCATAATCTTTTCTCATACAAGATTTTTGGGTGAGTATCACAAGAAATGGGGAACAAAAGTAATTTTCCTTATTTCTCCACTGTTGCTGAGGGTCCCCTACTCTGGTGCTGAAGTGTTGAAGATGTTGCCTGTTTTTCGTTCTTATTTTCAACTAAAGCTTCATTAAATTCACCATGTCTAATAACAGGCATATATGACATGACTCTCTTTGGCTGGGTTTTTTCCTTAACTGATCTATAAATTCACTTGTTTGTTTTGTGTGGTTTTTTTTGGTTTTTTTTTTGGTTTTTGGTTTTTTTTTTGTTTTTTTGGTTTTTTTTTTTGCCTGTACTTATTTTACTGACTTACTATCACTATACTTGCACCCTCCCACCTCATGCTCTTTAAGTATGATTGCTTCTTTTGGTCGCATCCAATTTTTCATGCTCCCTGGAGAGAGAAAAGTAAAAGCCTGCCTTTAGAACAGGTGTCTGCTGCTGGCTTATCGCTAGTGGTGGTTGCCATGCAAGCCTGAAGTCTTGTTACTGAGACCTTGATTATGTCAGGAGCTGAATTGCTGTTAAGGTACAGAAAGTTAAATGTGTCCAGTGTTTTAAAAGTCATGATAGCTAGGGGTCTTTACATAAAGTAGCTTCTTAGTAAGGCTATAGGTGTTTTGTGAGGCAGTCCAGTATTTTCATTAGATAAAGTAAAACAGCAATTGTTGTAGTGATTTTATTTGGTATGTTTTGAATTATTTGTTTGATTATTTGTTTGTGATCCTTCTGACAAAGGAGTCATATAACAAAGTCTCATGTAAGCTGAGACATTGGAGTTAAATGGTAGGAGGTAATCTCAGAGAGAGTGAGATCAAAATGCTGATTCTAATAAGTATTTAAGGTCACAGGAAATGCAAGCAGAAATGGCAGCAACTGAAATTCCACAGTGATTTTTCATTGTAAGATCTTTGTTCAGTTGCTTATCAATCTGACAGTGTTGCTAGCTGTGACTGAAATTTTTGATTCTAAGTGTCTTTCTAAAGCAGATTTAAATTAATATATATACATTTTTGAGACCCTTTCAGCTGAAACACTCCAGTTATTGTTAAGAATCAGCTAAAGTTAAAACACAGTATATCACGTTCCAATACTCTTTGCAACCGTTTTGGTGAGAACACTGTTTACGCTTGTAGTAGTCTACACATGTACATGAATTTTTGTGAATGTGTTTTGTTTCAAGTAGGTCCTTTTGGTTTTCTTATGGAACATTTTCTACATTTAAATGAGACACACATTTTTGGTTTTTTAGTGCGCATGACAGATGTCATGTTATGTTGTTATGTTATGTTATGTTATATGTTATGTTAAGTTATACGTTATGTTTTATGTTATGACAGCTAAACTCTTTAGAGACTCTGGCTACAAAATGAGCATGCTCTCATTCCTCAGAATTTCTCCATGATGGCTGGTGGTGCATGTACTTGTGATGGTCTCTGCTTGGGACTTGAAGACTTGGTGAGGTTTTCTCTGCAGTCACTGCTCTGGGATGTTCTGTTTCCAGGCACAAAAACCAATTTGAAGGGCTATTTTTCTTGTACTGTGTTGCTGCCATACTAGTACTCAGGTAGTGTAAAAGATAGAGAGGAATGACTTGAAAATAGTGTTGGAAATAGATAGTTGAAGAGAGACACAGTGAACAGGGAAAAATAGAGAAAGAGGAAAAAAAGGCGAACACAAATGAGCAAGAAGAATAGAATAGGGTAGTAATGGAGGAGGGAGGATCTGGGTTTGTAGGAGATGGGAAAAAGGCATGAAGTACTGGCAAGAAGAGTGGTTAGGATTATGCAGGGAGAGGGAAAGGACAAGAGGATGCGTACATTATAAGCACTACTTCAGTAACTTAAAGCATTTATTTCCTAAAGCCAAATATTAAGCTGGGAGTTTCCATCTCTGTTGCAAGGCTGTACTAAAATCTGGAGAAACTGAGCTAATTGTTGAAAAGCTGTTTCCTCAGCCATTTATTGTCAACTAAGTTGCGACTATGGATAATGTTGGAAATGATTGTCTGCAGCACTAAGCTTTTAGGATGAAAAACCTAAATGACACAATGGCCAATAGTTTGAATTAAACCACATTTGTTGTATACTCAGTTTTCTTTTCAAAAAGAATTGTTTTTCCCATGAAAGATTGTTTACTCATTCTCATTATTCAAGACCTTTTTAAAAATGAGTTAAAAGGAAACATTAAGAAGCTATATGTGGTCTTAAACTTTGTGTTTACACACTAAAACGGCCTAGCTTCCTATGAGTGGCAACATCTGCTGTCACCGTGCTTATTTTTATCTTGGGGCTGCAGACTTATTTATATTTTGTTACCTTAGATTAGCATTTCCTTAACATTGCTTTTAAAAACTGAACTAATCATTGCTATTTGTATAAAATATGTATTTAAAAATGAAAATTACTGCTCAGACTGTGTGTAAATATTTATTGAATCACATATCATTTAAATGTTTAATTTTATTTGGGGTGGTGTTTTAAAGCCTAAAAAGCAACAAAAATATTATGTTGTAAAAGTATCTCCCAAATTAACTCCCTTTGGCTTTTTAATATGTTTCAGAGAGAACTCAGAACATAGTAATGTAAAATGGAGACATATAACTAATAAGGTTTTGGTATTTTACTTGAAAGTATATTGAGGTTTCTACTGGTAACAGAAGTTAGCAGAATTTGCCTTTTGTGTTCAGGAGAGGCAGGCTCTGGCATGTCTTTAGATACTTAAATTTATTTCAGTAGCCTGCCACTCTGTTCTTTTTCTCCCTTTTTTCCATAGACCCAGTACATATGTTTGGAATTTCAGAATGTTTACTGATATTCTGGATTAAGACTATGAAAAAAAAGCATAATATTTTTGAGATGTTCTCAGTGTCACAGGAAAACATTTTGGAATATTTATGCCCTTACAATGCTGCTGTGGGCCAAGAATAAGTATCATCAGTAAGCAGATGTTACCCTGATGGCGTTCCAGTGAGGGAAGCTAAAGAGAACCATGCTGCTAGCAGGTTTTAAAGTTTAGGTCTTTCCAGCTAGCTACAGTGAATTTTGCCTATTCTTCTCTGAGCTCCTTTTGCTTGCTGGTTTTTGGCCTAGAAGGAATCTTCCTACACAGATTCCAACTAGAAGATATTTAAGAAGCAACCTCTCTAGAAGAAAAATTATGATGATGGTGATAGTGGTCCAGGCACTAGAAAAACCCCTCTGATTTTCCAGTAGGTTGTAGGTTAACACAAAATGTGTAAAACTAAACCATATTTGACTTCTGATTGGTTCAGACTGGGTGCCTTTCTAAAAGCTAGGAAAGAATGCTGCTGGCTTTGGATGTACTTATTCCTGATAAAGTTGGGGGATCAGGGAAAGGTGTTGGTGTCTTCTAAATGTCAGTGTCTCATCATACTGAAAAGTGGTGTCTATCACAGCCAATTGTGCAATCTTATGATGCCTTCTTTTATTCCTGATAGTAGCAACAGAATGGTTAAAGGTACAACTGTTCCTATGAAAATAACAGTATTACATATTCATATAGGGGTAGCTATAGATATGCAAATGATCATGAATTAACATCAATAACAAACCTTTCTCAGGTAAACAGAGCAAATAGTTTCACCAGTGGAGGTTTAGATTGTATATTAGGAAAAAATTATTCCTGGAAATTGTCAGGCATTGGAATAGGCTGCCCAGGGAAGTGGTTGAGTCACCATCCCTGGAGAGGTTTAAAAGATGAGCAGATGAGGTACTTAGACACATGGTTTGGTAGTGGCCTTGGCAATGTTACGTTAATGGTTCTACTCAATGATCTGAAGGTCTTTTCCAACTAAACTATGATATGATTCTATATGATCATATGAGCAATGGCACTCTTCTGTTCTATGATACTGGCAATTTAGGAACCACTAATCCACTCATATGAAGGAATGGGTCCTGAAAAGGTGATGTTCCTTCCTTTTGCTGGTCAGGACTTCAGTGTGGAGAGACATCTGAGAACTACTTCATTTTATCTACAGTTACTTTCCTTTCAAGTCACCCATATAGAGTATTTTCTCCAAAACCAGAGCAGTAAAGTAACTGGGTTTGTTTCTAATTTTTTAATAAGAAACCCGAAACTTAGAGAAACAATCCTGTAATTCCATAATGATGCTGTTGCCATGAAAAAATGCAATAATCAGTAGTTTTGAGCCATATTGTCAGTCTTCAGTTGTCTCTCTGGCACTGTGCTTGTGTTATAAATGAGGTAAAAAGACTGGTATAAGCTGGAGCAATCAGAGGCAAGATATGGTTCAAAAATGTGTACTTTCTCTGTATGTCTGCTCATCTGTAACATTCCCCATCCCCCTGCCCTCTCCTCCCAGCAGAAAAGTGGTGTTTTCCTGACATTATTTTTCCTGAAAATTTTAATGAAAAGGAAACTTATGAGATTAGAGATCATTTTAATTTTGTAACATTGATGCTACTTTCTCTCCTGCTCCTGTGTTCTATTTCTAACAAGGTGTTTTAATGATTCCTTCTTGAACATATCTATTTTGTTATCAACTTTCAAATTTTTCTTGTTTTACATAGGCCAATTTTCATGTATTGCAATACTTCTTTTCACAGAGTCACAGAATCACAGAATGTTAGGGAGTGGAAGGGACCTCAAAAGTTCATCCAGTCCCATCCCCCTGATAGAGCAGGAACACTTAGATGAGGCTACACAGGAATGTGTCCAGGCAGGTCTTGAATGTCTCCAGAGTAGGAAACTACACAACTCCCCCGGGCAGCCTTTTCCAGTGTTGTTACCCTCAATGAGAAGAAGTTTCCTCTCAAATTTAAGTGGAATCTCTTGTGTTTCAGTTTGAACCTATTACCCCTTGTCCTACCACTAGTTGTCACTGAGAAGAGCCTGGCTCCATGCTTGTGAAGGTCTTCATAGCCCTCTTCTGGGCACTCTCTATTAGCTTTCTATCCTTTTTATCCTGTGGCACCTGGAACTGCACACAGTGTTCCAGGTGAGGCCGCACCAGTGCAGAGCAGAGCAGGACAATCACCTCCCTCGCCCAGCTGGCAGTGCTGTGCTTGATGCACCCCAGGACACGGGTGGCCCTCTTGCCTGCCAGGGCACACTGTTGGCTCGTGTTCAGCTTGCTGTCAACCAGAACCCCCAGATTCTTCTCCATGGAGCTGCTTTCCAGCATCTTGTCCCCCAGTCTGTATGTACAGCCAGAGCTACCATGACCCAGGTACAAAATCCACCATTTGCTTTTGTTGACCTTCACATGATTGGTGATTGTCCCATTCTCCAATTTGTCCAGATCCCTCTGCAGGGCTTCTTTGCTCTTGCGAGTGTTGACAGCTCCTCCCAATTCTGTGTCTTCAGCAAACTTACTAAGCAATCCCTCAAGTCCTGAGGCTAAAAGTCTTTCATAAAGACATTGAAGAGCACTTGCCCTAAGATGGATCCCTGTGGAAACCGGCTAGTCACCAGCCCGACATAAACCCGTTTACTAGAACCCTTTGAGCCTGGACCATCAGCTGATTGCTCACCCACCGCATTGTATGTTTATCGAGCTGTGTGCTGGACATCTTGTCCAGGAGAATACTGCGAGAGACAGTATCAAAAGCTTTACTGAAATCCAAAAAGATCACGTTGACAGCCTTGCCTTGGTCAACTAGGTAGGTAACGCTGTTGTAGAATGAAGTTAAGCTGGTCAGGCAAGACTTTCCCCTCCTGAACCCGTGCTGGCTGGGACCAATGACTGTGTCATCATTCAGATATTTTTCAATAACTACCAGAACAATCTTCTCCATGGTTTAGCCAGGAACAGAAGGGAGGCTGACAGTTTTGGGTCATCCCTGTTCCTCCTCTTGTAGATTGGGACTTTTGCCACCTTCCAGTCTTCCAGGACCTCTCCAGATTCCCAAGAGCATTGAAAAATCATGGAGACAGGTCTCACTATGACACCAGCTCTGTAAGCACCCTTGAGTGAATCCCATCAGGCCCCATCAACTTGTAGGAATCTAGCTGGAGTAGCAGATCTGGTACAAGTTCTGGATTGATTGGGAATTTATTGTTCTCACAGTCATAGTTTTCCAGCACTGAGTTATGGTGGCCCCCAAGTCCCTCATCAGTTCTGAAGACCGAGGCGAAGAAAGTCTTAAACATCTCAGCTTTGTCTGTATCCCTGTTAATTAGGTGACCATGCTCATCAATTAGTGGACGAATGTTATATCTAGTTTGCCTTTTTCCATTAATATATTTTAAAAAGCCATTTTTATTGTCCTTCACCATATTGGCCAGCTTCAATTCTAATTGAGCTTTGGCAGCATGAATTTCTTCCCTACAATGCCAAGCAGCATCTCTGTAGTCCTCCCATATGGCCTGACCTTGCTTCAACTCTCCAACTGGTTGAGCCCTGCTCAACTAAGCTGGCTTTTCACCTCGTCTGCTAGATTTTCAGCATTTTGGAGTTGCCTGGTCTTATGTTCTTAGTTGGTGGTACTTAAAAAACTACCAACACTGATAGAGCCTAGCACCTTCAAAATCTTCTTCCCAGGGAATCTTACTAAGTACTTCTCTGAGCAACTTGAAGTCTGCTCTCCTCAAATCTAGTGTTAAGGTCTGGCTGGCAGTTTTTCTCCAGTTAGCAAAGATTTTAAATCTGACTTCTTCATGGTCACTGTGGCCAAGGGAGCCACCAGTCCCCACATCTTCCGTGAGACTTTCTTTTAGTGAGAATCAAATCTAGGAAGGCAACTTTCCTGGTCAGTTCCCCTAGTACCTGTACCAAGGCATTATCATCCAGATGCTTCAGGAATCTTCTGGACCTGGTGATGCTAGCTGTGTGATATTAT
This sequence comes from Nesoenas mayeri, assembly GCF_963082525.1. Classification (NCBI taxonomy): domain Eukaryota; kingdom Metazoa; phylum Chordata; class Aves; order Columbiformes; family Columbidae; genus Nesoenas; species Nesoenas mayeri. The sequence continues at coordinate 24,590,810 of NC_137542.1, read as the reverse complement.
CAGTTAACATCAGGCAAGTTGAAATCCCCCATAAGGATAAGGGTAGATGATTTGGAGGTTTCACTTAGTTCATTACAGAATAACTCATCAATGTTGTCATCCTGGCTGGGTGGCCTGTAGTAGACACCCGCAAAAACATCCACTTTATTTGTCTGACCCTTACCCAGAGGCTCTCAACTTTGCCATTGCCAACTGCCAGCTCCATGCCCCAAAGCTCTGAAATCCTTTCTGATTTGCTTAATACTACTTTTGCCTATCTCTTCCCTGCCAACATTAAAAACTGACAGTGGGTAATAATCAGAGGACCTTGCAGCATGAGGAGCTGTTGAGCCACATCTCTTACCCTGGCCCCAGGGAGGCAGCAGACCACCCTGTGGGTTGTGTTGGGATACCGGGCCCTCTGTTCCCTTAAGAGAGTTGCCTATGACAATTACCCTTCTTCTTCTCTTTACATGTGAGGTTTTAATGTGTTTGCTGGGTTTCATGTGGGGTGTGGGTTGCTTAGAGGACCCCTCTTTCCCAGAAGGGTCTTCATCAGCAGCATCAGCTGCTTGCCCATCCAGTCCCAGGGCCTCATACCTGTTGTATACAGGTACCTGGGAAGATGGGGCAGGCTGAGGGTCTGTTTGCTTGCCACCCCAAGCTGTAATCTGTTTTCATTCTTCCCCATCTTCTGGGTTGCCCCTTACAGCCTGGTGGCAAGAGGGTAGGGGGTCCTTGGAATTTGGTGCCATGGTTGGTTTCTGCTCCTACATCAGGAATGGTAGACTGTGAGTCCACCAATCTCCTTTTCTGACTCTCTAATGCTTCTCAGTCTGGACACCTCCTCCCAAAGCTCTGTCACCAGGCAGAAACTCGGACGCACTCTGCAGCCCTGGACAGCTGTATCTTCGCTCCAAAGCTCAGTTTGGGTGGCTGCATCAGTTCTTGCAGCCAGAGGGACCAACCTTGCTCAACTGTGCCACTCGCCTTTCTGCACAAACTGCCACTCTAACTGCCTCACCCCTGTTCGCTGGCCCTGTTCTCTGTGCTCCCTAGGAGACATTTAAATGTCCTGGCAATGCCCCCACTGCATCAGGCTCTCTCACGAGATCAGCTGGTTTCTGGGCAGTCCCTCTGCCCGTCCATGCATTTGCCTGGTGCCGGGTCTGCTGGGTCTGTCCCTCTTCTCTCCTTGATCTGTGCTCTGCAGCAGAGCTTACCATAGCTGCTGCTGTGCTGCTTGCTCACTCATCGCTGACTGAGGTCAAATGTCTATATGTATAAATGTACACTGTTTGTACAGTCCTAAAATTACATTTGTCCTTTTAAAGGCAACCACAAGGCTGATGTGGCCCCTGGTGAAAATAAGTTTGACACCCCTGGTCTAGACAGTTTAGACTCAGAAATGACTTACAGGAACACCCAACCAACCAACCAAATAAATAAAAAAACCCAAGAGAAACATATTTACACTGTGTACAATGTGTATGTGTTTACAATGTGTAGCTTCTAAATGAATATTCGTCTAACCCCTTCAGATATTAATAGCTTTCATAGGCAATGATGTTTCCCAAATGTCAGAGTACATTTTTTGAAAGACCTAATACTGGAAAAAAAAAATAAAAATAAAAATAAAAAAAATTAAAAGTACATTAAAATTTACTCTGAGATTGAAATTGGATGAGAACTGTTAGTAAATGTAAGGTCATGAAACTTGTTTAGCTGAATGACACAGCTGAGTGTCTAATAGAATCTTAGTGTACCTAAGAGGGAAACTTGAAGTGTAAGAGGTACCTAAAAAACACAAAACCACAAAATTCTTATTTTTTGCTATTAGCATGCATTTACTCTAAAATAAAAATCCAGATTGTTAATAAACTCTTTGGATTTTGTTGCACGGAAGAAATATTTTTCCAGTTTTATTTAGTTGCTTCTTATTATGAACTGTTAATTTTAAAGTATTACATTTATATAGTGAAGCAGGAGGATACATGGAACTCTGAAGTGTATATAAGGCTGTTTGACTTAAAAGAAAAATTCAGTTGGATGAAATACAAGGTGTGTGGGAAAAAAGTTTTCAGTTCTATGATTCTTCTTCAAACAGTTACGATTTAAGTAATTTAAAGATCTATTTTTCTATTTTGCTTACTTAGGACTTACTTTCCTTAACATTACCATTTTATCGAATCAAGATGGATGTTCTGATGCCTTGTGTTACAAACAACAGTGTAAATACATATGATGGCCTTACTAAATATGAGCCCTCAGCTCTTGAGAATTTATCAGTGTTGACTTCTTTTCTAAAGTGTCTGTATATCCAACAGTTAAATAAAAATTGTGGTAGTTCTGCAGCTGATCAGTTCATCACTGAATTAAACAGGAATGATATGGCTAAAGCTTAGCAGAGTTCTAAGAACTTGCTGCTTCCAAACTGCTTTTCTTGCATCTTGCCAGCTTGATGGGGTCAGTGCTTTGGGACTGGCATCACACATTGTTTTTATTTGACTGAAGAGAATCATGAGCTGAAAGAAGAAAAGCCTCCTCCGTCCTTATTCAGTTTGTTTTTTGGATAATATGCCAGCTTCCAATTTTTTGCATTATGTTGTCCTCCATCAGGAGAGAGTCTTGCTTGGAAGAAGACTGTCATTCTACCACCCTGATGTCCATTGGCCAGTAACTTGCAGCTTCGGTGTGTAGCAACGAAAGAGGTTACTGGCTTATTTCCTTGATTTCTGCCTAAGCTCTGTATTTATTTTAGCTTTAGAATCTGGCACTTGGAACAAATGCTATAAGATACCCAGGAGCCACTAAATCACTCCCAGGAACAGCAGTGCGGAAAGTAGCACAACCTTTACATTTAGCAGCTTATTTGAGTGGCTGTCAAGTTAGACATCTCTATGAATTGCTTTGGATATAAAATCAGTAGTTCTCTTGGAAATTAATTAATTAAAAGTTTAAGAAATTGTGGCTGAGTATTTACACATATCAGAAATGAACCAGATGTTCAAGTGCAATTGCCATAACATAAACACTTGAAAAATAATTAAATGCAATGCAATGTTAACAAGGATAGTAAATCTTTATCACTTTTATCAAGAATTAAAGATAATTTTGTAGCTGTCTTCTTGTGAGGAAATATATTCTTGATAGAGACCATATTAAACTACCTGGTTTTAGTCTACCAAAAGACTTTTTTTTTTTTTTCCCAGAAAGAAAAGGTTTTTTTGAATATCTAATCTGACCTTAGTCTTTATCTCGTGAGCTGAATCCCCCCTATATGTTCATTCCAGGAATCCAGGCCTAAAAATACCTTTTATGGGTAACTGCATAAACAGAGAAAGAAAGTTCTACAAGTTTTTTGGCACACCTTATTTGTACTGTTCAGCTAGTGTATAAACTAGAGAACAATTTTTACAGGCTTCTATTCAAAAGTTATGAATCTCATTTCCTATATTCCATTCAAGGATAGCTAGGAGAGCAAGGAATGATTATATGGAGGAGCCAGGCTGACAAGCAATAATCTTTCCAACTGTAATTTTATAAAGCAGAAAATCTAGAAGGGATTAATGTGGCTCAGTATTATTGCTTCCTTTTTTAATTTTGGGATAATACTGTTTTTTCATTCTTAGGCATCTTGACCTACTGTCATACAAGTCTTGTTCTGACTTTGCCTTACAGGCTGCATTTCCTTAGAGATAACACATTTATCTTATGTTGCCAATTCCTTAAATCCCTGATTCTCTAATTTCATGCAGAAGCGCAATACTTTTTAATTCACCTTTCAGTTGTTGTTTGCACCCAGTATAAGCCTGGGCAGAATCACTATAGGAAGAGAATTATTTTTAATTGCATCAAAAACAGAGCAAAGTAAAATCCGAAATATATGAAGGCTCATCAAGTGTCCTCACTTTAATTTGATCTTTAAGTGGTTTGAAAAACACATCAGGTAAAGGTAGTATTCAACCCATGAAATTCAGCTCTTTTCTGTGTACTTCCAGCACTACTCAAGGAACGGGTAGCTAAGTACTTGGTTCTTCCTCTACATTTCTCATCTTGTGTTGGTGAACAAGATCACTTGTGCCTTTTTTTTCTCTACTGATTACAAAAACATTTTAATTCAATGGTTAAAATTAAGAAATCCAAGGTATAAATGTCCTCTGAATGCTAATGATCCAAGTAAATACCCAGTCTGCTCTTTTCTTTTCTGGATGGATATTGCACTGTGGCCCTTACAGCTATGCAACTGTTTAAGAAAAAAGAATTTAATGGAAACAAGATGCCCAACTCTTCTTGTCCTTGTGAAAACTCAGTGATGAACTGCTATTTGTTTGCCTTCAAAAAGTCTCCTAGATAATCTTAATTTATGTTAGGGATATTTTTATTTTAGCATTTATTTTTGGTACAAATTAATGCAGGAAAAATGATGAGGAACAGAAGTTCCAAACATTTTTGACCTTCACTAAGATTTTTCTTGAATTCTCGTTGAAGGTTTGGGTCAGTTGTTGCTTTATTCCAATGCTCTCTTCCATTTACACTAATCATCTTACGATGTTGTGATCTTGTGGGCTGCTCAAATAAAACTGCTGAAAGTCCATTTTCAAATGTCAGCCACAAAATTCATGGAAGAAAATTTAGGACTATTAGTTTTAATGTTGCCCTTTCCAAAGACTTTATAAAAGGACTTAAAAATGGCTGAAATGCTTGAAGAAAATTATCACGTAACTGATCTGGACATGTTACTGCATATCATGCTTCTGCTCAGATACCACAGTGACAGGTGCCCAAAACCTAAAGTAGATGGATGTCATTCAGGCATGACAGAATATGTATGTATTGAATTATCATGGCCTTGGCCAGCAGCACCAGTGAAGAGGTCTTACTGTATCTGGTGCTTTTAAACATATAGTGGCTGTGACCAGTAACAGAAGGATTTGTGTACTAAAACTGACACTTTTTAAGGCCTTCTGACACATTATGTGAAGGTTGCTGTACTTGCCATTTCCAAGTTTAGACACTGCACAAAATCATTTTGTTGTTTGACAACAGAGAACTGCCTCCTAGAATTTCCTGATATTTCACTGTGTAGTTATATTTATCAGGTTATGATTTATAACTATGCATAAAATAAATAGCAATCTATTTATTAAGTTCTACTTCCATAACAGGACCTTTCATTCTAACCGTTATCTATCCCAAATGAACTTGGATTATACACTCTAGTGTATGCTTATCTTTTGTGAATTTTCTGCAAAGATCCATTTTTATATTTGTGATTTGTGCTGTTATCCAAGGAAAATATTCTTGGTTGTTGGAACAGCATGTTTGGCTTTCTCATCTTTCTTTCAATTTCTGCTGCTTCTGGAGTTCAAGATCAGGTGAAAAGGGGATTTGAGAGTACTCTGGGGTAAGAGAGTATCTGCAAGGGTAAACATCACAGGTTTTCGAATTCCTGTTTTTTATTTCCCTGGATGAAGAGAGGCTGACAAAGTACCACACAGACTGCCTTTGACTTTCTTTATCCTTTTTTGTTTATTAATATTTAGACACTATTTTTATGGACTTTTTAATAGAAGCACATAAAATCCAAAGTAGTAAAGGAAATAGACAAGCATGTTCATAATCAGATACGACACTAACCAACCAACTTTACAGCAATAGAAAGAAACTCCCTGAGCTGCTGTTTCTGAGGCTAGATGTATAAGGTGGTGAAAATCATGCATTAATAAGTAAGTGTAAGTTATAGTGAGGTAAACACGTAAGAGATGGAACAACTAATACACCAGAAACTAACGGTGGTTCTTTTCCTGTTACAGTCCACCATGTCTTTGCAACCCCATGGATAAACTACAAACATTTCAACTCCTTCTCAAATATTGATTTACATTAGTTTACAGATGATCTGTAAGCTTGTCCACATTTCTCTGAACTCTCCTGTATTCACCTAAATAGCAAAGCTCTAGCAACATTTTGAGCATAAAGAGGCACATACACATGAAGGTGTACTGCTCCGTAAGTGCATACATGGGCACGCATGTATTTTTATGTAAGCGTGTACGTCTTTGTGCATGTACTTTTTCTCTCTTCCTTATGTATTCTATATTAAGTAGCTATTCCACCAATCAAAATGGAGATGCTTGGTTTATCCTAACAAGTGCAAATATGATCTTGAGAAAACAGAAAAGTTGTTCTGCTTTTTGCAGCCTTAAGTGGGCAAATAATGTTATTTGTGACAACTGCATTGAGTGAAAAACTTTCAGAGTTCATACCTCCAAACTTCAGGTTTCCAGTGAGTTGTGATGCACAGGCCTAGCTTGAATAACAACATTATGTAAATGCAACGACATAGATACCATATATTTGATGTTAATAAAGTAATATGAATTTTGTTCCTGCATTTAAATTGGGGAATTTTCTTTCTTTGGTAAGCTAGTATGTAATCTTCCCAACTGTTGTATTGCCAGTTCAAAAATCAATTTAGTCTACCGATATGAATAAAACTGAAATATTTATATATGTTTTTATCACATGTCTATTTCCTAATTCTGTATGTATATGTATAACACAGACCCCCACCTAATATTTTTTCTCACAGATGATTAAAGAGGGGCTGGGCAATATTGGCAGTTTCAGAGGAGTCTGCCACTATTGAATTATGAGCTGATTTAATTATTCTATCACAAAAAGCTAGGAGAGCAAAATAAATACACTTACCGTAGACAGAATCTCTGCAACTCTAATTGCCAGAGCACTGTAAGAGCGTTCAAATAATAAGTCCTTAAATAATAAATTGATATGGGAGAGAATAATGACACCCAGGTGTGAAACCCTAACCTGAGAGTAGTGCTGCATACTCAATGACATAATTGCCTCTATTACCATATTCTAGTCTAGCATGGGGTTTTGAGTCATAGAAACCAGATTGAAATGAAAGACAAAACATATTCAAATCACAGGTGAGATTTGAAGCAGATATACATAATGAAGTCCAAGTAACTAAATTGCTACTTGAGTTTTGAAATCGGGCTTAGATATTATGTGAAAAATTATATTTAAATACTATTCACAGTCTGACTTGCTCCCACAAAAGCAAGGGTTAAGAAAATTCACACCGGGAACAAAAAGAGCCTTTGTTAAAAGGCTCTCAAAAATGCAGTAGATTTTTCTTGTTTCCCTGTGAAAATCCTTCTTGTTCCTAGGTATTTTTCCATGCAATAAATGAAACTGTGGAAGGTTCCTTTACCAGAAGAGTTTCTTACTTAACATCCTTGCTTTGCACAGCCTAATCCTGTTCATCACTGTAACAAGTATGAGCCAATGTAAAACATCAGCACTGCATTTTCATGTATATTTAAATTTATTTTTGTGCTGCATTCAGTGTAACAAAATATAGGAAGGAGCTATTTTATTTAGTAGAGCTCATCACATCTCCACACTGTTGCAGATGTTACCTTGCCAGTCGCTGTCCTGAAATACGTTGTGTCACCACAGAGCAGAAAAACAAGACTATTGATATGAGTGATACCGGTGCTTTTTTAATGCCATCTGCAGGAAGGACTATGACCGGCAGAAGCAGGAACAGGGAAAGATGTAATCAGTTGTATAATCCAATACTTACACTGTTATTGAGGCAATTTCTACTGAAATAAAGTACATTAGTAGTAAGCAGAGCTGAATCTGACTTTTCTGTGGACATGATCAGCACCAGGGTTTTGTTACCAGTTCAGCAAGTCAGGCCCCTCAGAGAAGTACATGCAAATTTTGGTGAATAAGAAGTTGACATTTGCACTGCAGTAGCATTTTGATGTAAGAGTTATGACAGTTTTCATACTCTGCCGGAGGGTCAGAACTAAAGAAATAATGCAAATTTTCCCACTCCCCAGAAGACACCTTTTTAGGCTGCTAAAAATATCTGTTGCTGACTACTGCATACTTGACAGTTACTGTCAGCATTGTTATCTGTATTGCAGAAACTCCTACTGGTAGGGGATACAGCTTAGGTGTAGAAACCACAGCTGACCCCTGTCTTCAGAACTGTTGATGTAAATATAAATAAAGGTAAGATAAATATAAAGATAGATGATAAAAATATATTAAGATGATAGAGATAAATTCAGAGGCAATGGAGAGAACTAACTGATCAGTTCTATCTGATGCAACAATTATCATGATTGACATGATACTGTACACTTCTCACTCATCCCCATAATGGATTCTCAAAGGGTTTCAGGAGCCAGGATTTGGATTCTTGGTGCAAGAGATATCACATGCCCATACCCATGGTACTCCCCTCACTGAAAGAAGAGGACTAAGATAGTTCTTTTTGCCCCTACTCTACAGGACCACTCCTTGTTTCAAATTCTGCTATCCCTGAAGTTTGGGAAAAGTCATGTGATACAACTACTCTACAGGAGGAGACAGAGGGTTTAAGAATATCCTTGCACATCACTGACTGAAGTTTGTGACTTGGAGCTTCTCTCAAAAGGAAGATGTTACTGAGGACTTTGAATGAACCTACTTGTTCACTGGATTCTGAAGGAAAAGGCAGCAATATCCTATAGGTGTCCTGCTCTGGCAATCTCTTTGGTTTCTTGTCTTCCTTGGTAGCTCTGAATAACCACTGATTCCTTTTGCTATCTTAATATATTGTTGTCATGCCAAGGGTTTCTACAGATGAAGGGGCTGGGGAAGAGGTGATGTTAGTCTTTTGAAGATAAGAGTGCATGGAAGAATATATATGCCCAAATACTACTTCTCTACACAAGGCATGCTCATGTCCTCCATGCAGGTCTTTTGTTACATTAGGTAAGGTCTCCTCATAGAAGGCAAGTAGAGTAGATGCAAATGTGCCATTATGCCCCCTTTTTGAAGTTTTCACCTGGACTTTGCTCATGAGCAAAGTAGACATGAGCATAGGTAACAACTCAAATGCCCAGCAACATAGTCATTTGAGAATCACATTTTAAAACTAGGTGGGAAGCAATTATTTATAGTTAAGCCTAAGTAAAATGCATATCTCTTAATAGGTATTCTTGTATGATCACAGAATCATAAAATGTCCTCAGTTTGAAGGGACTCATAAGGATCACCAAGTCCAACTCCTGTACTCTGCTCAAGTACAAATTCGTATTTATAATGGGTTCATATAAACAGTAGTTTAACAGGACAGTACAGATCTTTATTACAGAAATACTAGGATTTAAGAAACATTTCTTAAAAAGCAAGGAACAACCCTCTTTATATGCCTGATGTTAAAGCTGACCATCTAAGTTGCACAAATAAATTCCATGCTGCATACATTTACATGAATAATAATAACATATATATTTGTTGTAAAGGAATGAGAATTTAAAGCTACTTCTTTACACAACAGCTGAACTTTTGAAAGTTAGCACTCTCTCTGAATGTCCTTAATGATGCCTATGAGACAACACCTTAGAATTTTCTTTTTGAAATATTCTTTCATCTCCTCTGTGGCCACACAAATTTCCCCTGTGGTGAAACTGTTTTGCTGTAGTCTAGTGCTTGTGCACAAAGGACTATGTTCTCATGGTAGCTCTTTCTTTAAGGGTTCTCAACAAAACTGGAGAGAAAGACAAGCAACCTAAATTCTACTTGGCTACTGATTGGTGCTTAGCACACCATATAACCTCTCTGTGCCTTGAGTCTATTTTCTACAGAGCTGTAGCAATAATATCCATTTATGTAAATAATTCTGATGCCTGCACCTGGAAAACACTTCATGAGTGCCTCTTATATTAATACTATTGTCAAATATAGTTAAGCCCCACTGAGTTTATCCATCTTTTATCTATCATGCTTTGACTTTCTTAATCTGTTCAGCTGAGTCCTGAATATAAAATTCCAGTCCTGCTCTGAAGGCTGTTCTTCTAATTTCCAGTCATTTATATGTCTGTCTTCTTTTCTGCTCCCTACTACACCATCAAAAGTTATTTACTCTATTATTTGAGTATCAGTCCCCATTCATCCCTTAATTGGTCCATTGCTTTTTCTCATTTCCATCTTTACCTTCTAGTTTCCTTTTTCAGATTATTCTTCTCCTCTTTTTGTTTCCCTGGATGAATATGAAGCACAGACCAAGAATAAACCCTTGGAGTACAAGGGTGCTTTATTGTTCATTGTATTGTGTTGCTGCATTCTCAGCATTAGTTAAGTATGTCTTGGCATTTCAATTTGTAAACTCCACTTCAAGGAGTTGATAAATAGCTTGTCTATTTCATTGAAGGCTTGATAAGTGATTCAGTGTAAAGGATTTCATTATGTAAAGACAAACTTCAAGGTTTGCACTACATTTTCAGTATATTTTAAAAATTACAAGAGGTGGGTCCTGTGAGAACATATGGAAGCATATTCCATTCTTGGTTACCTTCTTAATGGGACAGTGGAAGTTCTGTGTATTCAGTGGGAGTTCTGTGTATTCAGTGGGAGTTCTGTGTATTCAAGAGTGGAATGCTGCCTTCAGGGTCTGATTTTTCCAAATATTAGAAGCTCAGGGATATGTGCAAAAATGCATGCATAATTACACACTTAATCTGAATGTACATTTACTGTGATTGCAAATGCAAATCAGCTTGTGTGCATGAAAATGGTCAGTTGAGTTTCAATACCTGCGCCTCACATGAAGTCACAGTAATTGTGCATGCAGATTAAGCATGTAATTGGGCATATATTTTTGCAAGTGCTTTAATGCTTTGAAAATGAGACCCTTTGAGCTCATTGTTAATGGATGTCTCTTGTTATTTTCTTTTTAAAATGGCATTGCAAAAATTAGTTTATAATACATCGAGTTGATTTGCACTCATTATTCTACAACTGAGACTTCATTGCTTCCCAGTGTCTTTGTTGGGAGGAATGTTCTTTTATATCTGGGACACATTTCTAAGCAGGTACTCTGGGAGAAACACAAAACAAAACAACAAAAAGTAAAAGAAAACAAACCAAAACAACAGTACTGCTGAGGTCTTTCCCATCAAAGTCAGCATTTGTTCTTTTATAGATTTATAGCTTTGGCTTTATAGTACTGAATGTTTAAAATTAAATGCTTATATATCAGACCCCAAAACAGTTCTTTTATGTACAATATAACAGAAAATGTTTCCCATTTCATGTGATAACAACCTGATCTGGAACAAAGGGCTGGAAGTCTGTGAATCTACACCAAATCAGATTTATTGCTAGGGAAACAAAACAAGAGCCAAACAGAATAAAAAAAATATAAATGATGCTCTGATTTGTGTTTTCAGGTGTTTTTTAAAAAAATAAACAATGAAGCAACGGTATAATTTCTCCTCTCTAGTCACTACTTTTGGGTTTTTTCTCTCTTCGGATTAATGGACCCAAATCCTACAGAAATCATTGAATTCAAAGTGAGATGGCTAATTCTTACCCATCTTTGAAAGAAGACTCCACTCTGAAGTTTTAAGAGGATAATAAAGAAAAATTTAAAAGAACCAGAGTAAAATTTGATTCTAAAACAGAATTTATAGGAAGTTATTTGCCTTTCCCTTCCCTTCCCATGACTTTCAAAAAATAAAGAATGTTCTTAAAATGAAGATCTAGGCAAGAAGCAGATCAGGGTAACTTGGAACAACTAATAAAACTGTTCATAAGCATCTGAAAAATAATCTGGAAATTACTAACAAACCCAAGTCAAATAATTCCTGTATGATGGTAACAGGACTTATAAATAGGAAAGATAACAATAATTGGTTACTAAGGTACTCAATAATTTCTAATAATAAAGATAATAATAGTTGGATACAGAATCTTGTGGCCAACTGTTAAGCTAAATTGGGAAGTAATGTTCTGATGATACATCAGGAAAATGGTGCAAAGGTGAGAAATAACTGTTACTCAGAGAGAATTTACCATTGTTCACAGTAAAAAGGAAGGATTTTTCTGAGTGTGGCATTGTATAAAGTGACATTCATATGGCTGAGTATGTTTAAGGGACTAGGTCTTTCCATTTGTGTCTTTTATGGTTCCCCCAAAACAATAAATGGAAACCAAAACATTTTACTTCATCAAAATCAAATACAAAACTTGAAATCATTCACTTTGACATATTGCCATACAAAGCTTAATTGAAATTGGCATGTTCCACTAGAAAAAAAAAAATCAATTTGATGAAGCTTCATCTTTTGATGTAAAATGGTTCCATCAAAGGTGTTTTGACTGGTTCTTTCTTTCATCAGATAAATCATAAAACCATGACCACTTGAAATGTTTATAAAAATCTTGTTGATAGCCTCTGAAGATAGGATGAAAAAAATAGCTGTAGAGGTTAATTAGTCTCTCAGGCTAGTGACTACCCCTGCAGCTTGGTTCTCAAGCACATGAACATGAATTTAACACTCTGGAATAGAAATCAGGATGTGGCCCATTATGTGCCCAGGCAGAGGTCTTTAATCTTTCAGAGGCTCCGCATTTGTCAACTTTTGCTAGTATCAACTGTGTAATGCACAAAAGGGAAAAAGTCTGTAGCTTAGAGAAAGCATGAGTGGGAGAAACTAAACTTTGGGTCTTCCAGTTAGAATAGGAAGACTTTTTAAGATAATTGTTTTTTTGAGGAACTACATGGAAAGGAAGTGCAATGGTATTCTGCCTGAAGTGATGCTATCTCAAAACTTTCGATCAGAGTGATCATTGTAGAATGTGCACATTCTACTTTGTTGTGTCAGTATGTGCTTGTTGAATTAATATATACTTTGGAGAAGTCTGAAAATTCTATACATAGTAGTTTATGAATTATACTAATCAAAATATTCATTTACTTTTCAAGGGAACTAATTTCTGTTGCTACTGAGGAACATTCATCTTTTAATCAGAGGCCTTGCTGTATCCTCTCTGTTGGATGCCAAGAAAACCCACTCTGTTAGTGGATTTAGGCCTTCAGCAAATGTTTGATCTCAGATGTAGGACACAGTGAAGTGGGGTCTATTATCTCCTCAACAGTGAAGAGGAGGGGTCTTCACAACTGCAAGATCTGCACTTGATTGGCATATATATAGACATATATATGTACAAGTCTATATGTACCTGTGTATATATGTATGTACATACAGACACATAAATCCACTGTGACCTCTGACAGGAGTACCAGGTGTCCCACTGTATGTTTCCAGTTATGAGGTGCAAACAGCAAAGAGTCAGGAAATATTGATAGTTTACTGTAGGTTTATTTGCATAAGAAGATTGTGTGTAGCTACTGAAATCCTATTAAAAAGTAACAAGACCTCACTTGAGGACCTGAATTTTTAGTACTGAGGAGGAAGAAAAAGGCCAATTAAAAATAGGTTATTTTGCTGGGAAGTAAAAGCAAGCTGGCAAAAGCTGTGTCTACAGTTTGTAATGTATCAGTCACTTGTTGGAAACAGTTAACTTGGATTAGTAAGAGTTATATGTCTTTACTAGGAGATTGATCTTTTAAATTATGGAAAGTAATTTGAATGTACTCCCTTCCAAAGAATAATATATGGAATCTGTAAAACATATGAGCTCCTCTTTACACATAATGAGAAAATAATTCAATAAAACCACTGCTGATAGCTCTGTGGCAAAGCACTGACCAGGCTGACTCCTGTTGCAATGTTGTGGATGTTTGTGGCATTATAATGTCATACTTTTCCTCAAAAAAAGAGGATGAGTAGTTTGGCAAGTTAATATTCATAAAAACTTTGTAAGGCTCTGACAATGTTCTTGTGATCCTGTCACAATCTCCATGTGCCCTGGAGTTGGAAAAGGTAGCTTAAAGGAAAGAGAAGCTTCAAGAACAGGTAAGAGAAGTGTGAGGTGATAAGAGCTCTCCAAGGGCTCTGTTGAGAGGAGCTGGAGTCTCCATATCCACGGACAATACTTTTATATCATCCACAGCATGTCTGACTTGCTTCCTCCCAGTCAGGATTTGATTTTTGATCAACCCCTAAGCTAGTGCAGCCTATAATATCATATAGCTCCCACACAGTCTGTGCTTGAACTGCTAGACAGTCATATCTTCATGTCTACCCTAGTAATACCTTTGACTAGCTTCTAGGAGACAACATGATCTCAGAGGTGACAGGGGTTTTTTGTTTGTTTTCTTTTGTTTGCATATCTTTTTTTCTTTTTTTCTTTTTTTTTCTTTTTTTCTTTTTTTTTTTTTTTTTTTCCTTTTTAATGTATGTATGTTTTGACTTCTAATTGTGTTTTCACTGCTGAGTCTTTCAGATGTTTCAGGAAGAAAATTAACCTACCCCTGAACTTTCAGTGATATAAACTGGGCATAAATTTTAAGGACTTTTGGTCAGATACCTGGTTGCCACTTTGACCTTTTCCATGGTTCTAGAAGGCCACAACAAACTAAGGGAGGGCTCTTCCAGTTCAGCATCCTCATGCTTTTCCTCTGTCTTTGGTTGCATATTCTGTCAGGGTCTAGAAAACTTTAATCAAAAAAATTGCCTTTTTGATGAAAAATTAAAAAACTAAAGATAGAAGTTTTGCCTGTAATTCAGGTATTTTGAGACAATGTTGTAGATTAACCCCAGCCGGGAACTAAACACCACAGTCAGTCACTCACCGCTCACCAGAGGGGTAGAGTAGAGAATTGCAAGGGTAAAAGTGAGAAAGTTCATGGATTGGAACAAGTGTACCTAGAGTTTATTGGGTAGAATAAAAGTCTGGGTGCAAGCAAAACAAAACAAGGAATTCATTCACTGCTTCTCATCTACAGGCAGATGTTCAGCCACATCCAAGAAAGCACGGCTCTATCATGCGTAATGGTAACTTGGGAAGAGAAATGTCATCACTCTGAGCATCATCTCTTCCTCTTTCTTCCCTCAACTTTTATTGCTAAGTATAATGTCATAGTGTATGGGATATCCCTTTGGTCAGTTGGTATGAGCTGTCCTGGCTGTGTCCCCTCCCACGTTCTTTGTGCACCCACAGCTCACTTGTCGTTAGAGCAATCTGAGAAGCAGAAAAGGACTTGACACTGTGTAAGCCCTGCTCAGCAACAAGGAAAACACTTTCTACAAAAGTGCTTTTGGGATGGAAAAGAAGGGTTGACCAATTCAAAATTCTCTACAGAAATATTTACATTTTAACAATAGTATTTTTTTTTTCATTTTTTTTCATGGAAAATCAAAGTCAATTTTTTTTTTTCAGTCAAAATGTACAATATATAGTGTGGTCTACCAAGTCCACAGGGAATTAGAAGCCACAAGAAACTGGAAATAAAACTCCCATAACACCCCAAAGCACTGTGGAAACATTTAAAAGTTACTACAGTAAAATGTTTTGAGTTGGCAATGTCAAAATATTCTGTTTTGATTTCTAATCTTGAAATGAGATGTTGGACATCTTGAATTTACATTATAATTCAAAACAAAGTCAAATGTTTGTCTTGAGACCAACAGAAATTACATGACTCTCAGGAAGGGTTCACAGATGAAAAACCACAACTGTGAAGGAAGTAGGAGACATCATATGAATTTCTGTTGCTGGCTATGTTAAAAGGTCTATAATATTAAGCTGGGAAGCCTGAAGAAATGTTCTAAAAAAATGAGGGTGGTAATCTAATAATCTGACAGTATTTTTGAGGCATTTGATTCTCTAAGGTGAAAAGATGGGACAGAAAAAAAATCTGCATATAAAGAAGAGAAATTAAAAAGAACTTATGAGATATTTTTACAAGAACAAGCCTTTGAACAATGCCAGATGAATGTTGTCTGTAGAGATTAGAAAGTAAGGCTCTGCCTCCATCTCTGGGATTCTCTTTTTGTCTCTGGATGAAGAACCGATACAACATATGTGAGTAATCTGACACCACCCCCCTCATTACACCTGCAGATAGGAAAACATTTTAAACTTGCAATTAATCACCCCTTCGAATAGAATGTGTAAAAGGTAGAGGAAAACCCTGTCAAATTCATGAATTATCAATCACAATAAGCAAAGAATTAATCCCCAAGGACAAACGACTTGGCAGGGTAGGGTTGGTATTTTATTAAAGCCCTTATTTCCCCCCCAGTAAGAAAGAGTCTATTAACTTCAAACACATGGAACCACATGAATTAAATTAGGTCACTTCTCATGTTACAGTTTCAGCTTTCACAAAGTGCAGCTTGTGGTTATGTCATGTGTTTCACATCTAAAACACTGGTTGATGACTTCCCAAACTCTTTAATATTGCACTACCAGTGATATTTACCATAGCTTGACCACAGCACTTTAAAAGTTGATGCTAATAATACATATGCCAGTTTCATAGGTCTGACCATCTTTTCCGTCTCAATAAACAAATATTTGTGGTGTGATTGTGGGTGGCTTAACTGCCTGAGGGCCTTGCTATGAACAGCTCTTCAGGAAGAAAAAGGCAACAATATGGTCCTGGCTTAATTATGGGCAGTAATAATGGCTCATTGAAAGCATCCTTTTAAAAGAGATGTAACTGCAAAAGCTTACTTAGGCATGAAGAACAAACAATTGCTGGAGAGAAATATATAAATAAAGCAACTGGTTTAAATTTTCCTCCCCTTCTAATCAATTTCATTTTATTTTCTTCTCTTCTGCCTTGGATGCAGATGTGTACAACACAAAAAGTTTGTTAATCAGAGTAAAGCTGCTTGTGCATCATTTGTTATGTAACTCCTTGGATAACAAATCATAGCTTAGCAAATAAACAGCTAAGCATAACAAGAAACTTTTGTTATTTATCTTAGTATGTTACTATTCTCAGAATGAGGCTGTGCTGAAAACAGAGCTATCACTATGTCCATTCAGCCTGCCTGGTTTCACTTGTCTGCAGACATAACAAGCATGTTATTTATTTAGTTCATTCAGTTGTAAGTAAATACTAAAGCTAGGATGTAGTTTTTTTTAAAATCTTTCAATTTAAAACTCACATTCTTCAGGAAGGCAAAGGCATTTCATGCAGACTGGAGTAAAGAGCTACGTTCCCTCTTAGATTAAAATATATATAAATATATAATTTGTAATGTTTCATTATACTTGATATTTGGGCTTTCTCTCATTTGAATTTACATTTGTATAATATCGTCTGAAAGTGCTGTTTCACTATCTACTGCATACATCCTTCCAAAGCATCTTCAAAAAAACAACATCAGAAAAATTTATATCATCAAATAGTAAATGTGAGAAACCAGCTAATCTGTTGCCTATAAAGCTCCTGGGCTGAGTTCTAGTTCCCATCCTGACCCTGCATCGCTGTTAGCATCTGCTTTGTTTTGGGGGCCTGTACACCTCTTACAGAGCTCTTTCTATCAAGTTACAAACTAAATAACTAACTAATAAATAACTAAATATCTTGGGTTTCAGCATATCCTTTTAGAGGCTTAATGTTTCTTTGCCTTCTCACTGCATCTTTGAAAAGTCAATTAGCATTTGGATTTGTAGGATGGTTTTTGTAAGTCAAACCTTTATGTTTGCTGTCTTGAAAATTAAGGATCATTTACTTAGTGGTAAATGTCAACAGATATACACTGACTTTGAAAGGTAGATTTAAAGTAAATATTAGAACACTATGTTGTACTCCACTGGTGCCTCCCAATTATATCAATCCATGAGCATATTTTTTTTGGTGCTAACATAGACAAATACTTTTCAAACCACCATGTCTTCCTGTTTGCAGAAGGTGAAATCTCATTTTGAGGTTTTTTTATTGTCTTAGGCACCTTCTTGTCACCTTAGCTGGCCCTGTGGGTCAATGGTTTTATGAAAAAATGCTGTCAAAATGCTCTTGTGTATCTCTAGCCGTGCTATTATCCCATTATCCCCTTTAGTGTGCTTTTTCCACTTCTGGTTCATGTTCGTCTAAGGGTTCTACTGATGTAGAGAGCTGTTGAAAGGTCTCTGTCTTCACAAGGCGTGTGAAAAGTTCACCGCAGTGGAGAATGAAATACCAAACCTTCAGCTTTTGAAAGGTGTCCAGGTGTTGTCATGATTATATAGCATTAAAAAGGTCAAGGCACAGACATGGGAAAGTCTATGTGAGGCCTTGGAAATTTTAATACATTGTGCCTTGGCAATGACACACCTTGAGAAGCTTATATACTTTCACATGTGCTGAGAAGTTAGAGCTGTTGGTCAGGGGATTCAACAATATATGTTCTTTCTTCGATTTTAGTTATGATCTGAAAAATTATTTTTAAAGACTTCTTTTTTAGTAACTGTCTTTGGGCAAGCTCTTAAATAATTATCTAGATGTGTAAATCACAAGGCCAGATTCATCCAAATTCTATAATCCAATACTCATGGCTCAATACTCCCATGCGAAAAACAGTCATTCTGTGGTAGCCTAATTTTGGAACAGCCTAAATGTAGCACTATTTCTTTTCTGAACTTTCTGTGTCTGACATGCTGCTACTGCAACTGTCTTGTCTCATAGCCCATAGTTAGCCTCAGTGGCAGAGCCCCAGCTCTCCTATACTTTCACTCTGTGTAGCTGCCTCTACTTTAAAATGAGTCTATTGAAGGATGAGAAGGAATTACTAGACTAGGTTCCCACATTTTGATTAATTAATGAATTATTATAGCACTGATCCAGATCTTCTGCCCACCTCCACTTTTCCAGGTGTTCAAATCAGCAAACAACAATCAGAATAGTAATCAAACCAGTAAGCTATGACCCAAGTTAGAATTTGAGGTATATTCTAGCCCCCAGACATTCCCTTCTAGGGAAACAAAAAAACCAAAGATGTGGGTTATTGTAAAATACTAGAATAATGTTGTATTTTTAAATGTTCCTCACAAGCTGCTGATTCTATAGAACAATAACAATATAAAGGTTTTAAAAATAAATATCCAAGGTGTTAAAATTAAACAGTATAAATAGTTACCTAGTGGAGTGAATGTCTATTGTGAAGTAGCAAAAACAAATAACAAATCATGCTCTCAAGAACAGAATAAGAATAGTTATGATACATAGACTAAAAGCAAAAAATAAGATCAAAAGGTAAAATAACACAAAGGAAGTAAGTTTCAACATGGACATTAATATACATGAGAAATGAGTTCAGTATATATAAAAGATTCCTAGAGAAAAATAGCATAAACTAGAAAATTTAGCATGATCACAATACAATTGTAATATGCAAATGGGATTGTTTATGATTCATAGCTACACAATGAAAATCATATAGATATAAGCAGTAGTAAAGTCTTTTCTACCTAAGCTAGATTTCTAAAGTCAAGATACTCCTTTTTAAATTTTATAGAATGTTCAACCTGTATAGAAAGGTTATCATTCTCTATTGCTGCATTTTCAGTCCGCTTGACTCTATTGCAATTACATTCTACAGTCTTTTAAACCAGCAAGAAATCTAGGAAATTATGAGATGAAGACTATTATTTTTCTTAAGAATTACAATCCTTTTGTAATTGCAGAAGTGACATCTAAGATGAAATAATTGGCCTCTAATATATCCAGAGAAAGAAAAGAGATTGGATAGAATCCTGAGTAGAAGACAGCAGAAATGTCCAGATAATTTGGTCAGAGAAAGACTGTGTTTGTAAAATATGACTTCTTTCACACAAAGGAAAAAGAAAAAAAAAAAGTTTTAAAAAAAATCTTTATTAGTCATTCTGCAATTCCAGTTTACAAAGGAGGGAAAGCACATGTCTGAAAATAAGATTTCAGTTATGCTATCATATGAGTCAGTGCATAAGAAAGAAAGAGGTTGCACAGGCAGAAGAAAGTTGCTCCACAGTTACTGTGAAATGAAAGCATTTCACAGTAATAATGTTGCAACTACACAGTTGCTCTACTGGATATAACAAATGCAAATTGCATTATTATGCCATAAATTTTTCCATTAAGTATTTTTTTACGAATCTTACTTAGAAACTGGACTACAGGGAAAAGTAAGTCAATACAAATGGGGCCTATTCCAGCTCCCACTGAACTCACTGTAAAAAGTCCTCTCAGCTTCAACAAGCGCCACAGAAAACAAATGAACTATGTTTTTATTTACAGTGGGGACTCGTAACTTCAGAGACACAACTTGAAACTTGTAAGTGTCAATAAAGTAGGTCAATGACAAGGGTTACAAACTAGACTAGAAAAAAAACCTGAACAAATGAACAAACAAACAAACCAAAGCAAGGCAAACAAACAAAAGCAAACAAACAAATCCACAACAAAACGTACAGAAAAAGCTCCATATTGTGCAGGTAAGCAGACCAGCTATATCGGAAGGGAAAACAAAATAAACACCAAAATGACATGTCAGCATCTAAGATCTCTTTTTCTTGGACAAATGTGAAACACAAAGCCATGCTACCTTTCCATCTCTACCTGCTACTTGGTGGCATTGTATCTCTTCAGACCTTTTCCCATACGCTGATATGAATAAACTGATATTTTTCTAGGCATAATAAGTCTAGTTTAATATGACTAATACATACACGTATGTGTACATATATTCTTGTGACTGTATTAGTATGAAAACTACTTACAACAGGCACTGAAGTGAAAGACTGAAAGTAAATGTAGCTTATCAAATTGCTGAGGAAATTCCAGTGGTTTGCAGTACCAATAAACTTGCAGTTTTAAAAGCATCAAACATTCTAATAGAATGTTTCTCCAATTTAACTGTACTAATAGGGGAAGTTCCTGGTGGAATCTCAGTTTATATCCTGATAACCGACAGGATTTTTCCTTCTGGTATCACAAATTCATAGAGCCACACAATACCCTGAGTTGGAGGGGACCCTCATGGAACATTAAGTCCTGACAACTCACAGGGCAACCTGAAAATTGAACCTTATATCTAAGTTGTCCAAACACTTCTTAAATACCCACAGGCTTGAAGCCATGATCACCTCCCTGAGGAGCTTGTTCCAGGGCTTGACCACCTTCTCAGTGAAAGCTTTTTCTTAATATACAATCTGAACTTCCCCTGATGCAGCTTTAAGCCGTTTCCTTGTGTTCTACCACCAGACAACACAGATGAGATCGGCATCTTCCTCTTCACTTCCCCTAATGAGGAAATTGTAGACAGCAATGAAGTCAGCCCTCATCCTCCTCTCAGCTGAACAAAGCTAGTATCCTCAGTCATTCTTCCTAACTCATGCCCTCTAATCCTTTCACCATTTTTGTTGCCCTCCTTTGGGCATATTCCAATACTTTAATATCATTTTTATATTGTGGAACCTGAAACTGCACACAGTATCCAGGGTGAGGCTGCACCGATGCTGAGTATAAGTAGGAAAATCACTTATTTTAACCAGTTAACTATACTGTGCTTAATGCACCCCAGGGTACAGTTGGTCTTTTTGGCCACCCGAGGACATTGATGACTTGTATTGAGCTTACCATCAACCAAAGCCCCCAGACTTGTTTCTGCAGGGCGACACTCAACCTGTTGTCTTCAATCTACACTTACATGCAGGATTACATTGTTCCAGGTGCAGAATCCAATGTTTCTCCTTGTTAAATTTCATAAGGCTGGTGATCGCCCAGTGCTCTAATTTTTCAAGATGTCTCTGTAAGGGGTCTTTAGAATCAACAGGTCCTCCTAATTTAGTTTTGATGATAAACTTATTTTGTGTGCACTCAACTTCTCTGTCCAAGCCATTGATAAAAACATTGAAGAGAACTGTCCCTAAAACTGAGCCCCGGGAAACACCACTGGTTTTTTTACCAGATGTTACCCCATTCACTGCCACTCTTTGAGACTGACCCTTCACCCAATTTTTCACCCGTCTTATTTTATCACAGCCCTCAGACAACACCCTCAAGCTGTTCAGGCCCCAAGACACAGAAGTGCCCTGGAAGCCCTGAGCCTTGCAGAACTCTCAAGTCGGTGTGTAGGTTATCTCATCTGCAGCTAAAAGCTGCTGGTTTGCAAGATGCGTGCTCCATAATGAAAGAGGAAGAAGCATGTAGAGGAAGAAACACTCTCTCTTGTGCCTTGACAAATGCTGCTTCCTTGCTCCCCAGGTAAAACTCATGAGGTTCTCTGGGAATGGGGCAGCTCAGAGGATCAGAGGGAGCTGGGTGACTGATCTCTCTGCTGCATTAGGGGAAATTAAAAATAAAGTAGTTTTGTTTCTTTGAGTTTCTTTCTTAATATTTGTCTGAAGGAATAACTTCTTTTAATTCTGAGTGTTGCCACACAACACAAATCCACAGTTTCTGCCAGCTAATTTTATGTTCTTTATTTTTTGTGATGAATATTAGTCTCCTTTAACTATAGAGAGAAAACTGTAAGAAAAGGCAAAAGAAATCTTACGATCTACACCTCTCTGGAGATGGTAAGATAGCTGACAGAAAAAATAACAGAAGAAACAAAACTGATGACAACAGCTGAATTAACAGACAATACTGGAAAGTAATGTATTTTTTTTTAAATGACATTGTTGTGTGGCCTACAGATGTAGACTCCTAATGATGTAAAGCATGGAGAGCAATTGACAGAAATACAGCAAAAGATTTGATATGTTTTAATGCAGATTTGCCTTTCTTCTACCTGCACACAGGGAACAGCCACCAAATATGCACCTCTCTTTTCTGACGACTGGAAAGGATCATGAGAGAACTCAGTAGGATGTTTTCTATTTATTTCAAATGGAAGCTTTTGGAAGTGACTGCTTGATTTACCTGTTATGTTTTCAGGACTATAGTGGTGGGCTGGGAAACTTCTCTGCTTCTGTTTATTCTGTTTTGCCTAAGAAAGCCAATACATAAGCACTTGAAATTAATAGTTTCATTTTGATTCTGTAAATGTATTAACAAGTGAGAGAGGAAAAAGATGTAAATACAAGGGACAACTGTTTTGCAGTAATTAATTATTATTTTCTTACAAACATGTTTTAGAGAGTTACAACTACTTTTAGAAAGATTAGGCGTAGTCTGGCTTCAGAGAGAGGTAACAGCATGCAGACTCTCTTCATCTGCTCTCATTTCAAATGTCAGTGATTAGCAAAGTCACCATCTGATGAGCTACACAGAAAAGCTTTTAAATTACAATGACCAAAAACCAATGTATTTTCAAGAATGCTCAGGGAAATGGCTGGAGCTCAAAGTTTCCCCTCTCCAACTTTTGTGCCACATCCTCCGTGTTAGATTCACTAAGCTTTGTATCTCTGGAGTTTGCATACAATGAAGTAGCTTCAACTGGATGGATGAGCACCACCATTGGGACAGTCTGTGGCTTTCTATATGGGAAAAGTTAAAGGTATGGCCTCTGAAACTCAAAGGAGAGAACTGCCTGCCTCTGAGCAACTGTCTAATCATGAGACTTGATCTAGCCGTGATCAAAGAGATGGAGCCATCACACCTCCTGTGTTTTAAGAGAAAACACTGGCTGCTGTTGTGGCTTTTTGTCAAGCATGAGGTAGACCTTGTCCTGAATGTTTTCTTGGAACTTTAGCCCTAGATGTAAAGTGAGGATGATGCTATTCCTTTCTCTTATCTTTAGACTTTATATGGCATACGATCTGTACTTCAATATGAGTATGGGAGACTGAACCAATAGCACTGGTAACAGTACTGTTGGTACTGTAATACCCCTTTCTCCACATGCATTGTAAAAATGATACTTAATTTTTACTTAACTTTTTTTATCTTCAGACCTCAGAATGTTTTACTTAAAGAAGTATTATGACCCCCATTTCACATATGAGGAAACCAAGAGGCAAGTAAAAAAACAAATAAAGACAAGTAAACCAAGGATATCAAGTAGGAAAAGCCACATAGTCCATTGGTTCATCTGTTAGACCACATTAAATAACATGATCTATAAAAATAAGATATTTTTGGCTTCTTCTATTTCCTAGAGAAAAGAGAAGTCAGTTTAATAGAAGATCTAGAAGATGCCTTGAAGTGAGATATTTACAATGTATTTAGTAAAGATAAAAATGTTTTTGAGAGACATTATATTTGTAAATATCTGCTAATGCTCCATAAATCTGTTTGAATAATTAATTTCGATTTTATTAATGTGCAATGTCTAGTTTAATCTAAATGATGTGTTAATTATATTTAAGACAAGCTAACATTTTATTATTTGGATTGTTTTCAGAGCAAATTTTACTAAAAGTATTGCAATTATTTTACTGTTGCTCCAGGAGAATACATTAATTAGACAATGAGTTAAAAATTATCAAGACATTTCTGTCTTTTTGTTGTTTTTTAGCTATGAATATGCAGTGTGAATGAATATTGAATGATGGCAGTGTTACTGGGACCAAGCGAGAGCAGAGACTTAGGAACTGGATGTCTCAGAGGGTCAAATTGACTTTGTCAGCATGAGTCTAACAGCCACACCAGACAAATCTAGCAAAATCAAACCATTATCATTGAGGGAGACCTTGGAGCAAATAGCAAAATAGAACCACATTCGTTTTCCCTCTGAAAAGATTATCACAGCAGTTGCTGTAACTACAGTGTGGTTTTGTGGTTATACTTGTGCTGCACTCTGGTGCACAGTGGGGAGTTCAAACAACTTATAGCCACTGCAACTTTATATACCATCTACCACTGCCTTTCTGACACCTGGACAATGTTACCCTGGGTTTAATGAAGGAGCCCTTAAGAATTAATATTCACCATCATACAAGCAACAGCTATGTAGATGAGTAAGAAAAAGCCCGAATGCACTGCGTCTCCTGGTTCATTGACACTTGGTCTTTTTCCAAAATGCTTTGGTTTCAACCACCAGCAGTGATTTTTTAATATAAGCTGTAATTTTCTGTCTCTGACTTTCTCAAAGATCACACAGTGGCCAAAATGTTATCAAGCTATTAGTAAAAAAATCAATATGCAGATTACCTCCCTGAATCCTGTTCTGTAATCTTAATTACAGGAACAATGAAGCCAATGTTGCAAGGGCCATATGAGATGGTCTATTCACAGGATCAGTATGTTTACACTCATTATAAACCTGCTAGGATTAAATTTTATTTCAAAAGCATTAAATGTCTTCTTGTGCAGGCTCTGGGTAGCTGTACACATTTTAAATATTCAGTGTAAATGCTCCATTTGAGGTTTGTTGGAACAGGGAAATAAATATGTACCCACATGTAGCCTTTACCAAGTGCCAGTTTGAACTTCCAGTTTCCACTCTTTGAAAATGTGATATAAGTGCAAAGATCCCGTGTGAGCACAGACTGAGTATTCCAAGCTGGGTGAAAAACACTGAAGAAAAGCCATTGCACAAGTGGTGAGCAACAGAAATATGTAGTGTATTTTTGCTAGACTACACTGCCTTAAGAAGACAGTTTATCACCAGTGTAAAGCAGTTGTCTTTTGACACTGAAGTAATACTTCACAGGTGTCCCTCATGAGCACTCTGAAATCCATGAGACTGCACCTTACTTCTGGGAGCATGGAAAGAAAAGCTAGAGGGGTATGTGCAAAGAATAAAGAACCAATCCTTTACAAAATCCTCTGTATGTTACAGTTGTCTTTCAGTGGTGATGATGTTTATAAGAATTGATGTCTGTAAATAAAATCCCATTTTCTTCATTCTGGTGCATTGTAAGCATCCAATCAGCTTCAGGTTGTACAGTCTTCTGGTTTTTGGGCAATACCTCCACAGGGCAACATGGCCTATAAAATGCAAATCTGCGATCTTGGGAAGGTGAGGCCTGATCCTACTGCTGTGATATCAATGGGCATATTAACAAGATCCAGATCTTAGATTTGTAATCAAGATATTAGGCAGAACCACGAGTTCTAGTTCCATCTTATTTCAGCTGAGCTACTGTTTTTCATTAGTGTTCACTTCTTTTGTCTTGGACAACCAATTGTGTCGTCCTTTTCATCAGTAAAGTCTAGTTGAATAAGTACTAGAGCTAGCTCCTCTCCCAGTGAGGTCGTCTCATTGAATGACGGATAGAACTCTAGTCACATGTAAAGGCTGCTGCACATACTAATATCAGGACATTTTCTCCATGCTTTGACTAATTTTACAAGTAGTGCAGTTTGCCTCCTGATATGTTGCACAGAATTAATTTTCAGTGCAGCTGCAGCCTTCTAAAGTGACTGAGAAACAAGTATGAATGCTGAGAATACATTGTGATACTTTAACTTCATCTACAAGAAAGTGCAACTGCCACAGGTAGTATTGCATCCTCAAATGCTGCTGGTGCTGAACAGCACTGTAATGTTAGTTTGAAAAACAAAAGTAGAAGTCAAATCAGGATGCTGCTGACAGCTTTCCAAAACCTTGACTATCCTGAATGAAAGAGCTTGGCTAAATTGTCATGCAAATCTTGTGTTTACGGGCAAGCTGTTTTTAATAATAGGATTTGGCGAATTCTTTTCTTCTCAGTTTCTTTTTTTCAAAGAAAAATAACTAGAATAAAAAGACTTGAGGACAGCATGTGTCTAAACATGTTTGATTGTAATAGTAAGCTGTTAACTCTTAAACATGTTTGATTGTAATAGTAAGCTGTTAACTCTTCATCATTTGAATATTTTACACATTTCTGTAAGAAGGCTGTATCTCTTACTGTGTTTTTTGTAAATTCTCTGCATATGTTTTTCTTATTTGGTAGTATTTGGCATACAAAAAGCATCCGTTGAAAACTACATTGGAACTATATTTTAAACATTTAAGTCCTGTGGAGGTTAAGTTACACAATTTGCTATTTCACAACAAGTGGGACACTTCAGTGAAGCCTTACCTTATAGAAAAGGGCAGGCATCAAAGACACCTTTTTCAGAGTTCTAAAAAACCTGTTGCCAAATGTTATCGTACCTAAACAGATGGTGTGAAGTGATGCTTCCATACTAAGGAAAACAAAAATGCCTTTTAATGGGCTGAGTTGACTAATTTTGGTTCTTACTGTTGCTGTCATCTGTTAGGGACTTAAAAAAATTGAAAGCCTGTGATTTTCCATAATACAAGAATACCAGCATGGAAATAGATTTAATTTACTGTGCAGTAATATGCAGTAGAATGCACTGACTGACTCTCATACTAATCTCTGAACAATGTGTCTAC
Source organism: Nesoenas mayeri (assembly GCF_963082525.1). Classification (NCBI taxonomy): domain Eukaryota; kingdom Metazoa; phylum Chordata; class Aves; order Columbiformes; family Columbidae; genus Nesoenas; species Nesoenas mayeri. The sequence continues at coordinate 24,563,862 of NC_137542.1, read as the reverse complement.
GCTCTACGCTGAAGTGGTTGTCTCCCTCAGCTTGGTCTTTGAAAAACATCCAGTTGGGATTCATCATTTGAGGAAATGGCTAACCCCATACTTGTGATCTATATAATTTTCAGCTAAAGAATACAGCAGTACGTAACAGAAAACAGCTGCTGGAAAGTCTACTTTTGCTGATTGGAACTGTTCTTAATACAGTATCCTTGTTTTGTCTCCCAGATAATAATAATCTATTAGCCATATCCAAAAGCATAACTGCAAAATGACTAATTAAAAATCTATTTTCTATGTTCAGACAAAACAGATATTATTATGTTCAATTATACCTCTTTGTAGCAAGTTATCACTGTCTGGGGGCAGGATTGTGTTATACCATTATTTGTAATACCACCTTTCTCATGTATACAAAACGCTGTTTACAGAAACTGTAGTAAAGGCTGGATGGGTCATCACGTGGAGATGATAGCTTACTTTTTCAAAGAACCCAAGTCTTTTAGAGTGGATTTTGCATAAATTCAACAAAATATATTTTTACTGTTTAATCAACAAGGAATTTGCCTCTTTAATTTAAATTTTAATAGGAATAGCTGGAAAAAGAATACAACAGAGATGCTATTATAACAGCTTTTTCTGTGAAAGAACATTAAATACATTCATCATATAGCAGGGTTTTGTAATTGTGACTCCAGCTACTCAAAGTCCATTCATGCTGGATTATCGAATTCAGCCTAGATGCTTGCATAAATGTTTTAAGTTTATGAGATAATGGAACTCTACAAGTGAAGTGGAAATAAATTTCAAATGTTTCCAAAATTTTCTATCCTAGTTCAGATTTCTTATTAAACTTACTTTGCATATGAGGAAGAAATAAAATGGAGACATGTATAATTCTTCTGATAATATCTCAGACACAGCATGTGTGTAAGTTGTACATATCATGCAGATCAGAGGAAGATAGAAAAAAGTGCTATCATGATTTAAAAAAATGTATTTTCCCAGGCAATTTACAGTGCCGTTTTAAGCCTCAGTATTTTGAGAAATCTGACTTAGAATATAGCAATGTTGTGTTGGGTAAGAAGAATATGAGACAAAGGAGAAAATTCTCTTTTCAGGGTCAATAGTGTTTCTAAGCAGAGTCCTTTCAGGCTTTTAAGCAGCAATGCTGAAAATCCAGGCTGTGGGTTTAGTGATGGGAGAGAGAGAGTGAACGGGTGGGGCAGAAGGGAAGAGAAAGCTTGATACCTAGTTAGAGAATTGGCAGCATTCTCTTTCTTCACCACTGCATAGGTGTGCACAAAAGAAGTGTGTTATAGAGTGACCTTATGACTCCAGTTAAGCAGCAGGCAGTAGCATAAAACGGAACCTTTACATTTTCCTTTTGTTAAACATGTCAAAAGTTTAAAAAGCTGTTATTTTAAGAATCCTTTTTTTTTAATTATTATTATTATTTTTTATCCCCACCCTCAAAAGATTCCAGTTGCCAGAAGTTTCTTACCACCAGAAATACAATTCTTTCTACTTATTAAACTTGAAAAATGTTGCACATAAAAAGCAAGCACCAATTTCTACTGTCTGTATTTTAAGTATTTACCTAGCAGTGTTTCAGTAGGCTCACTGTCTGTCATACAGACATCTCTCTGGAGATGCCCAGGCAACAAAATTCACTATATTTGTATTTTTTCTAGGGGAGAGCAAATCACATTTCAGATACACTGGAGGACCTGCAGTCATTTGACTTACAGCTTTTCCAAGAAATGTAGAATACTATTGTGGTATGAGTCTACAAGGGCAACATCCTCCGCTGAAAAGATTATATTTTTAACCTAAAGGATGGTAAGAAGGTTTAAACCAGTAGGGCAGGATTGGTTTTAACTTTCTTGCCTGAAAATACTGAGAATAACACTGCATGGCATCCTGTAGTGCCCTAGCACTCGTTTTCTGAAACCCTTGTAAGCATCTGCCCTTCCTTTATAGCAAAAAGTTCACAGTAACAACTGTACTGCTAGTTTCAAAGAACAGTCCCTTTAGAGATCTGCTAACTTGTATTTTTACACCTGTTTATTTTTATTTTAAATCACTAATTAAAGCCACATTTGTCTTTCTTCACTCTGCTTTTTGTAAGCTATCCATGAGGTCATTCTCAAGGGACATATTTTTAAATGCATAAAATAGGTATTACTATACCAAAAGAGGAAACTGAAACTACTCAAATACAAGTGACACAGCAAGCAGCAATGTAGCAACAGAGGAGCAGACAGAAAGAGGGAGGCTTGTTCATTGGCTTGGAATCTAATAATCAATAAGACATGAAGATGGAACAGGGAGAGATATGGTAGAGTTTTTCATTTCATGTTATTCTCCTGAAGCAGATCTCCCATCCATATTCATGCCTGGGTTCACCAAGATAATCAGATCCAGTTTCAGTACTTGAACGGTGCTGCTGGTTTCTTTGGAACTGCATCTGCACTTGAAGTTCTGTCTTCTTTTCACCTTGCTAAGGGATAGTTTCAAAACGTTACATCTTCCTGTTTCAGTCTGGCCCTAAAACATTTGGAAATAGAGATTTCTTCTGTGATTTGGTCTAGCATTTATTTCATGAAGCCAAGTACTTCAGAGTGATTTGATAATATTTCTGTGGTAGAAATACTTTGCTATATATGAGGGAACTCAGCCTGCTCCATTAATCAATGTAGAAAAAGCCATACAGAAACAGATTTGTGAACAGCTTGTGAGGCATATAATCAAAAATGCTGTAAATTTTGGTAATCAAAAATGGAAATTCATGTGTGTGTGTGTGTATCTGGTGGTGTAGAACCTTTAATTTAGTCTGGGAAAGGAATATCTATCCACATTCTGAAGAGACTGAGCATTATTTTGGCAGTAATTTGATGTTGTTGATGAAGCCGTGGGAGCTGGAATAACAAAAGGAAAAAGATTTTGCATATCTTCAGTCTTTCCTGTTGAGTCATTGATGCAAATAGTCATGTAGAATAAAAACAGCTGATGTCTGCATCTACTCATGCAATTGGCATTAAAAAGAAACCAAGCTTTACCTGGAAATGGACGAAATATTTAATTTATTTATGTTTTACTGAAGTAGCAAGCTTTAATCTGGTAGTCCAGAAGACAACATCTAAACTCTTTCTTTAAACAAAAATAGGTCAGGTTTTGTCTCACTGATGATATCAGCTTCAAAGGGAATGGATCAAGTATACACTTGGCAAAAATACACCACATTGTTTTATGACATTGATCTTATTTCAGAGAGTTTAAGCTTGAGTTTATTTGCTGTTATGAACTCAACAGCAAAAGAGAGAAGTCAAATATGACAACAATCCTTGTTTAATTGAAGGTCCTATCAGAAATTTCAATAACCTGATGTGCTTATGTTTTTAATGTCTAGGGTATTCGTGGAAGTATTGAAACTTAATCCCAGTAACTCTCTACAATATTTTTTTTTCCTTTAGAATAACATGGGCCTGGTTCTTAGAGTCAAGTAGAACTAGGTCTCATCTCTAGTACTGCAGGGTGAAAATATTTTGGAAGTTTCTGAATCACTGTGAATAGGAGAGCTATTTTTGTTGTCTCATTGGTAGACTAGAGCTAAATTCTCAGCTGACATGAATTGATGCAGTTGTATGGAAGCCAGTGTAATTCTCTCAATTTATAGCAACTGAAGCTTTAGCCCATTTCTTCAAAATTCTGCAAGAACAAGAGACTGCCTGCCACTGTAACATCACTCCCTAAAGTATTACTTTCTGCACTGTTACTTGTTAATTTCTAATGCCCGTTGACTAACAGAGAACTGTGCACATGTTCAGCCTTCTTCAAAGCCTGCATTATACCAGATTCTGTTGAAAATATGCTCTCTCAGCAAGCTTTGTCATATATCAAGGGCCACAGAATTGAAGGTCAATTCTAAAAGCAAGATTTGTATTGAACATACTGTTTTTTCTAACATCAATGTAAATATGACATTACTAACAAGCTTTTTCTCTTATCTTGTGATATGATGAAATAATTTTTAAAATGGTATTTCCTCTTCCATGGTCCAGCATCTTTTGAAGTTATAGACAGCTTTCAGCTAATGCAAATATAAAGAAAAAAGCTAACAAATTCCCATCAAACTCTGATCTTGGTTACACAGGTATTACAACAGGATCTTTATTCTGTTTGTTTTCTTTGTTTTCTTAAATCATATTTAAAGAAAATGGAACTATGTCTTGAACAAGCATGACCATACTCATCTGAGAATGCTGATCTTGGGTTAGAGGGATTGACTCTGTATGTGAAAGGCTTTGGAAACAGCTGAGGAGGTGAGAAGTGTCCATGTGTCCTTTAAAATCAAAATATTATACAGTTTGTAATGAATGGATGCATGACTATACTACGCAGAAATAAATGTAGCATGTTTGACAAACTAACTCCTTACAGGATATACCTTTAAAGGTATGCAAATATGTCTGTTCTTTAAATATGTGCAAAAAATAACCTACAGTAAGAGATCTAAACATAAGGACATATTATGTAGAAAGTGGGTTCTTGAAGGTAAGCTTGTAAATACAGGTGAAGGCAAAAAAATAGGAATTGTCAGGTGTACATTGAAAATCATCTCTTTTAGGTTCAGAAGCCTTCATTCTATTGCAAATTTAAAAACCATGGTAACCTCAATTGTTGTAAATAACTGCAGTGCTTATGTGCTGGGTTTGGCAAGGGGCTTATACTTGCCTGCGTTCAGTGAGGAATACACTTGCTTATCTAGCAAGGAATTATTAAAGGATATATCTAGTAAGTTATCACTCACCCACACACGGAGGTAAAGTGCTTCCAGTCCTGGGAAGTTACCTTAGATGGTATTATTGTCTAAGGGGAGGGCTTCAGCAGCACAGACCCACAGCTCCGAGAACACCACACAAATGGGATCCTCATCAGGCACCCCGTTTTATAGTCTCATCAGATCTGGCTGTGGGCATTACAGAAGCTTCTTGGCTTTTCTGCAACTCCCGTCCTCTCCTAACGACCCTGGCCAACAGACTTGAGGGTCTCATAAAAGAAGCCATTAACTGCCCCACTGAAGGAGAGGGGGATGTGTATGTAACTGCCACATCAGTTCTCGGAGCAGGGTTTAGGAAGAGCGCAACTGCCATACCTATCTTTCCATAGCTAGTGTTTTCACTGTCTTTGACTTGGAATTTGGACTTGACTTGCAAAGAGTTTGGTAAACCACAGTTATCATCTTAGATTCTGCATTTAGTAATTCTTTGTGTCCTCTAAATTCACAAGTCTAACTCTCAGCTTCAATTTATATTTTGTGTGCTTTAGTTTCAACATATTCTAGATTCCAAAACAGTATTGCAATTATTTAAATGCCATTTTTCTTTTTTAACTTATCTTCGTATTACCAAGCTATTATTTCAATTGCAATTCAGGACTTCAGTGAACTGCAGGTCTAGCTGAAATCAGTGGTATATTTGCCTTGACTTTAAGAAATCTAAGAGTATACATCACAGTCCATGTGGTGCCTATGAGATATTCAATTAAAAAAAAAAAAAAAAAGATTCTTTATATTCTTTTCTCTAGGTATAATTTTCAAAATACAATTGGATTTTCAAATAGCAGTTTTAGTTTCATACCTGAGAAACTGTTTGGGTTCCGAGGACATCAGCCAATGTGTTTCACCTGGTGAAATAAAAAGTTACATTAAATAAAGCACCTGAATCCAGCTTAGCCATTATAAGGGCACTGAATCTTCTTAACATCTACTTCTTCAATAGTACAACTTGAAATATTTTTTAAGTGTGCTATGTCTGCCACCATAGTTATTGCAAGCTTTCCTTCAGAAGATAGGTGGCCGCCAGTTCTAGATTTCAGCCAGCTGTCATCCATTAAATATTTTAAGATTAAGGGAAATTAACTTTAAAATCAATACCAAAGATGAAAAAAAAAAAAAAAAGAAAAAAAAAAAAGAGAGAAAAAGAAAACACCTCCTCATGCACACACATAACATCTCTTTAGCCAGAGCAGAGATGTCAGTGTATAATTTGTCATTTTCTTATTCAGCTCTCTCCTTTTGGTTTTGATTTAACAGTAGACCTCAGAAACCAGAGCCTGCATTCACACACAAAAGCTGTTTCAAATTATATGCAGCAAGTTTTTAAACACATTAGCAACAAGAACAAGCTGTCCTCATGCTAACCGGTCCTTCTTTGTTCTTGATTGTGGAAAATCTCACTTTAACTGCCCTCTAATTTGTTGCAGATAGCTACTGCACCAGCAGCTGCCTTGGCATGGGATTAAACATGCATGAAAACTGTTCTTTTTCCACACAAATTATTAGCAGTTCCAAAAACCACGAAATCCCTTTTGGAAAATTTATTTTCTATTTTACATTTTTTTTTTCTATTTTCATGTTTTTACTATTTAATTTCTGCCCCCCATGTTCTTCTCCAAGGTCTTTCTCCCTCCAATCCTTTGAGAACTACTTGAAAGGAATTACAAATTACAAAACTTCTTGGTTTTCTAATGCAGAGATGGAGGTTGGATATTTTACTACAAGCTGCTTGGAAAGGTTACACATCATCTTGCATGAGCTGAGCATCTATCATGATATCAGATTCTTGAAACTTAAAACAGTTTCTCAGTAGCTGTAAGTACTTAAGATAAAGATAAGACAACAGGGAAATCTACCAGGATCACATACATTTTCTCTCTGATATGTTAAATTGTTTTAAACAAGAATATATGTGAACTGTCCAGAACAACTTCACAAAATGGGAGGGAAGGAATTGTTTAAATTGCTACCATCTACCAATAATTGCATTTAATGACGTATCTGTGATGTCATTGACATTTCTCAGCGCAGCTGTTTGTGCAGTATTATTTGAGAATTTGTAAGCATCTGGCATTTTTGTGAATGATGCCTAGGAGGCAACTAGACACTTGCTTTTTGTGATAGCTGAAAGGATCCTTGGTGACTAACTCATTATGCAAAGAAACACAAATATACGCTTTTTTTTCATCTTTGGGTAGTGTCAGAGGATTTGGTGGTGGTGGTGTCCCTGTATGTGAAAGCTTTGCTTTTATTCCATTTCACAGAAGAATTCTGTCACCTGCTTGTCAACCATGCTACCATACTCTTCGAAAAAAGGTTACTTGCCACCAAAGTGAGTGAAAGAGCAGCTGTTTGACAAAGGAGGCAAATAGATGACATGAAGGCTGGCAAGGCTGACTGTCTCTTCCCTGAACCTATTCATTGATTTATCTCCATTCCAGCCAAAAGGATCGGTGTGGCATTTGCTTTCTCTTCCTTCATATGGAGCTCTAGGAGTGCTTTTTCTTGCTTTTTGGAAATACAATGTGAGTGGTAAAGCACTGCAACAGGTTTCCCAGAGAGGTGGTAGGTGCCCCATCCCGGGAAACATTCAAGGCCAGGCTGGATGGGGCTGTGAGCAACCTGATCTTGTTGAAGATGTCCTTGCTCATTGCAGGGGGGTTTGGATCAGATGACATTCGAAGATCCTCTCCAACCCAAACTATTTTATGATTCTGTGGTATAAGCAAATACCTCTTACTCCTCTCAGGTGTAATTCCACTTGTTACTCCCATGTTTTGTTCTAGTGGATTGTTGCTCCATCTCTCTGTTGCTTCCTCTTCCTATTTTAACCAAAGGTTAAAATCATGCTTGAAATCATCCTTCAAATCATCCTTGTACTGGTCAGAACTTGGACTGAAACTATCTCTTTGGTTATGGTAGTATTTCAAATTACTCTATATGAACGATATTTCAAATAATCTCATAAATGTTCAGTCTTTTGTTGTTGCCAGTGTTTGGTAGCTCACTCTCAAGTCTGTTTCCCCAAGAGTTTGTCCTCCATGAGTTTTTCCTTTTAAGGTAATCTATTCCATTTCCCTTTGTGATGCTATATATGGTCTGAAGAATGTGCTTCTGGCTAATATAGATGCTATTGTTGCAATGTATTGATTAATGGTAATATCTCCAGTTTCATAAGTGAATAATCTTATTTGGTGACTTCTCTTTCAAAAAGCTCAAGATTTTTCGCTCCTTCCTACATAGTATCCCTCAAAAGACTATATTAAAGTGCAGTGACCCAAACATCTTTGCCCCAGTCTTTCTTTTATTAACAAATGGGTCACTGTTTTGGGTCTGGTGAATAATAAGCTACTTGCAAGACTGTTAGCTGTGTCACCAGATTAACAACAGGTATTAAGTAGGCTAGCAGTGTGAAGTAGAAGGTTCACAGTGTAGAAGAAGCATTAGGAACTTTTTAGGAATTTGAATGTGCTGCCATGTTGACCAGGAAATGATTTCTCAGTTTCAGTTAATGATTTGGCCATGATTTAGCTGTACTCAAGAACAGCTGCCAGCAGACATTGATTACCACATACATGAGTGGTGACAGCTACCTGCTGTTAGCATTTCCAGAGGAGATGGGGGCAGTTAACTCTTAGGAATGAAAAAATGTTCAAATGGCCTTTTGATTTGGTATAATTAAGAAAGCCTGAGAGAACTGTGTCACATCCCGCCCACAGATATGAGTTGAGGGAGACTTGACTCAGGTTCATGGGTCCCCTTGGCTGGAAAACAACATATACAATACTTAAGGTCTGAAAACAAAGGCTTTTATTTTGCAGCTTGGCCTAATTGGCAAATGATTCAATGGCAGAAGGATTTATGTTATTTTAGGTTAAATTGGTAAATATAAAAAGTTTGCGGCACATGTGGGACTGTAAATCTTATGTTTCTGTATTGCTCATAAAAAGGAAACTCAAGGAGACTCAATTATTTTCCACATTGTATTTCCTTGATGAAGTTTTTTTGGTTTCTCTGTTTGATTGTTTTTAGCTCATTTTCCAATACTGTTTCCAATACTGTTGTAAGATGCAAGCCAATCATTGCAAATTTAGTTTATATATATATATATATATATATATATATATATATATATGAAGCCTTGTATCAATTCCTGAGTTAAGTTAGATATATTCTGGTTACACAGTAGCAAAAACAGAGTTAGCCATATACAACATATGAATATGCATTTATCCCACACCTTTTCTCCCTTGTAAGATAAAATAAAGGTAATATACAAAAAAAAAAAAGTCCCCAAACATACTAAAAAAGCAATATTACTAAAAGGCAACTTTTACTTTCCACCTTTTTTTTTTTTTCTTTTAAAAATATGAAGGGATAAACCACCAGTCGCTGATCTGATGCTCTTTCCTATGGGTGTCAGTATAAATGTTCATTTGTGCTTTTAAAACGGGTACAGTGCCAGTGGTGGATAGTTCCATGCCGACAGGTTTTCTGGTATTGTGAGTGAGGTTGTGGGGTCTGCTTTCCTTTTTCACTGAAAGAATAGAGCAGGCTTGGGGACAGAAACCAGTAAGCTAGAGACAACCATTGGGAATAGCAGGGAGTGTGGAAAACCCATTGAACTCTGTCATTTTTGGCTGAGCCTCGAACTGTCCTGGCAGTCAAGTGGTGGATTGAATGGGTTTTTCAAAAGGAATCAAAGAGAAAAGTAACTAGCAAATCCCCCTTAGCAGTTTCCATGAGCCTCTTCAAACGAAAGCACTTGCCCCTCCACCGGCTTACTGACTGGGGGTGGCAGGTCTGTTACCTGCCCTCAGGAGCAGCAGCATCTCAAGGACAAGTGCACCCCCCAAGTGGGCAGTTCATTTTTATGGAGTGTCTTCCATGTCCTGACACTTTTCCAAGGCCAGGGTAGAAATTCCATCCGTTAAATCTTGGTGAATTCTCCTCTCAGTTCCCTCAGCCCACAATAGTTTTTTCTTTGTCTCTGAGAGACAGGAGGTTGATTTAGCTGCTGTTCCATTCTTGCTACAGCAGCTTTTGTTTTTGTGACTTCTTCCATCCGACCCAGTCTCCTGCCATAATTAAACTCCTGAACAACCTTCCCCCAGGCCACAGCTCAACCCCTCCGGGGACCATGCCCTGCACCCTGTGGAGCCAGCACATCCCCCAAACGGTCCCCACAGCCATGCTGCATACAGTTTCGGTGGGTCAGGAAGCCCTATATCAGCAAAGTCATCCTGACAGGACCTGCATTTATCAGCATCGGGCTCTTGGGGAACCAGGCTTATGTCATTAATTAACTGAAGGCAGGCAGACTTTTGTAAATTTTCAGTTAGGTGATTTATAGGTTTCAATGCATGCTATATCTCCCCTTTCTAAAGGGTCCAGCTTCCCTGCCCAAAAGGCAGCTCGCTGAGTTAATAACCAGAGGTCTCTTTGATCATTAGCAGTCAGAAACACACCAGGCTCCAAATACCTTCATGCTTCCTTTTTTTGAGAGCAAAATTTCATTTCCACCCATTAAAACATACTCTGTTTCCGTTTCTTGAGCTAACATACTGTATGTCTCCTGAAATTTTGGTAAACTGGCTGCAGATTATGGCATTGTTTGGGTGATAACTTGCGAAGCTGCCCCTGCTTGGCCACTGTCAGTAGCTTTGGTTTTAATGAGGACCTCATTGTTGCTTGTCCATTCTGGGGATAAGATACTTCCCAACTAATTTCTTCAGCTAGATGCAAGGGTTTAAGACCCTGTTCCTCAAGCACAGGCATTTTCTGGGTCACTGTGGTTTGCCACTGTTTGAACCTCTCCTGGCAAAAATGCTGAGAGATCACCTCACAACTCTACCCACCTCTTTCTATGAGGTGGAGAGCTGGTGCTCTATCTGGATCTCTCCTGGCTTATACGTCTGAGAGATCCCTTCCCAACTCTCCGCACCTCTTGGTTACTCCTACTGGATCTTCCGGCACAAAAGGACCCTGCTTGATGCACTCAAAAGATGTCATGGCCTGCTCAGAGATATGAGTGGTGGGAGAAGTTACTCAGGTTCATGGGTCCCCTTGGTAACTTGTAATTACTCTTACATTTATGCACTCCTACAATTACATTTAGCCCATTGAAAGCAATCATGAGGCTGATGTGGCCTCTGGTGAAAATGAGTTTGTGAGTTTGACACCCTTGCTTTAGAGTGACCAAAACCCTTGGCTTTATTTCAAGTAAAATATATATGAAGGGTTTCCTTTTACTTCTCACTACCTATTTCTTAAGCTTTGTTTGGACCTGATTAATGACCTTTTTTTTTTTTTTTTTTTTTTTTAACCTTTCTGAGTCTAGCCTGTATTAATGGTGATTTCAGAGTAATTAGAAAGACAGTGGTCATTTGTTGGGTGATTCTTAAAGATACCCCCAAGAAACAAAATCATTCCCACTTTCCCACTGACCATTCCCACTGACCAGCATCTCAGTCCAGATTATGCAAAGCTTCATATGGAACATCATGTATTTGGCTCCACCATTTAATGGTGGAACTGGTAATGCAGGCTCTGTGTGGAATAGGTATCTTTTGGTGACCAGAATTAATTGGCCAAGTTCATTCTAATGCATCATATGTTCAAACTCTCCTAATCCCAAGGGAATCATTGATGTTCCTCAGGTAGTTTATCTGTACTTTATTTTAGGAAGGTTTAATTTTTTATTTCATTTTTTTAGCAAAACTTCAAAATTTCCCGGAATCTTTCAGTTTGTAGTGACAGTATTGAGATTTTCACAATTTGTTCATTGATCCTGCTCTGTAGGATCAGGAACTCAGATCTTCAAATCACTTTCTTCCCTCTCTTTTTCTGTTTCATATATAAAAACTATTAATTAATAACTATTGTAATTTGCTTAACTATTTTGTGAAACCAAACTTCTTCAACTTATTTATATGTAAAATTAATAATTTTGTGTCTTTCATATGCTTCACTGTAGTCTTAATAGTAATACTTAGTGCTTTACTTCTACTTCTTCCTTCAAATTTTTTTCTTGGGTCCATTCAAGCCAGAAAGGACCATTCAAATCAGGCTAATAGGACTGTACTTGCCTGGATCACTGTTTCTGCCCTTTGAAAGTGAGAGCATATTTGCTGTTTTTTCATGATATAATATTTCCTGGACTCAGTAGGGTTGTGTTACGTAATACAGGTTACTACAGCATCATTTGCCTGTTCTTTCACTGTTTTGGCATGGAGAAGAATAAATTAACCAGGTTGAATCTATTGTAATTTCAAAATTTTACTTCCAGTTCCATTAGAGTAATTTATCATTTTATACTGTGTTATAGCCTTAAATTCCTTCAGTGTTGCCATTTTCATAGAGAACTGAATTGAAACATTAATTTAGTTTTGGGCTATATAAAGAGTCAGAGAAACCAAAACAAAGCATTATATTTCTGTATATCTGATTTGATATATTTTTCAGAATAATTCCACTTGACCCTTACAAGTTTCTTTTTTCACCTCTATGTTCCTCATCCTCTTAAAAAATAGCTTCATTTATCAGTCTCTATTTCTTAATGGATTTATAAATTTTCTTGATATGCTTCCTGAGGGAAATTAATCTGGAGCACTTCCTACAAGTTATTTTTCTTTCCTTCTTCATGCTATTTAGCACCTTTAATGTAAAGAAATAGTTTTAGAGACTCAATATTTTTCTTCTCTTAGTCTTGAATTCAGCATCATTTTCCCAGCTCCATTACCTTCTGGCTGCCATTTCAAGTTTGGCTTCAGCCTGTAGTCCTACTTCCTGTCGTGAACACTGGACCATAAAGCAGTGGCTGGACTTCAGCTGTGTGAATCTGTTTAACTTTGTAAAACACTTTGCTCTGCAGGTTTTCATTCCAATGTTAAATATCCTGGCCAAGTCCTGAGTTTGGCACTCGATGAACAAGGAACTTGGCTGCAGCTCTATGGTCTGGACCAGGCTCCTTGCCAGTTGAAATTTATTCATATCTCGAGAGTGGAGGTCCTCCTGGAAAGAAGCCAGAGATCTGTTCTTCCCTGAGGTGAGATAATGGTTAAATAGTGGCTGTATCAGAATTAATAGTGATAGTTTTATCACTCAGTGGTCTCCCTGGCTGCCTTCCACTCAAAAAAGCTAAGCTAGAAATGGATCAAACATCCCTCCTTTCTGTCCTCATGCCTGTCATCAATGTTGCTTAAGAAATTCAGAAAATTAGTTGTAAAGCAGGGATAAGGCTTTTCAACTTTGAGATCTTGTCTTTCACCTCCTGCAGTTCCTTCTCTTTGAGGACCCTGTGTGAGCATTACTCCATACAGGTCACAAAGCTCTTTGGTGTCTCTGCAGGAAAGAGGTAGTCAGATTAGAAAGGTCAGCAAATAGTAGGAAACATTGTCTCTTCTAGGTCTTCTATCTTGAGAACAATGAAAGTTGTTCCTTTCTTTAACAGAAAGCATGCAACACCAGCCCCAGAATTTTATTCTAAAATAACACATTCTTATTTTCAAGCAGGTAAAAACAAACAAAACCATCACTTTTTGAACTTTCTCCATAAGATATTTGAGGAACAGCTATGAAGAAGACGCAGAGAGACTTAATAGAAGAAAGACTCTTGCTTCTTTAGGGAATGAGATGAAACATGGACAAGATGTTCACTCTAGAAATTGATTTTTTGTATGAATTATTCACCATTTTTTAATTATGTTTTCAGAAAAAACAGAGTATGGTGTTTCATTAAGCAATGACCCTCATCCCTGGACCTTTAGCAGTGTCACAGAGTTGCCATGAAAACCAAACCTCAGGCTTCTGCTGTCATATGCTCCATAAAATTGTACTATGTTCTTGAAATAATTGCCTTGTGATGATTTCATATATGACTACATATGTATACTTCTCTCTTCAAAAATTTATTTGACTGCTGAGTAAGTCTGAACTGATCTCTGATGTTCCAGTTTTCCAGTGCCATATAGCTTGCAGATGAATTGTAAAGGAGAAGTAATATTTCTCCTGTGAAACCTGGGAAAGATCTTTGAGGCTAAGCCACACGTCCAGTTGTTCAGATGGTTTGATGCTAGCTGCTACATACTTTTTGACACTCAGAAAAGTTTTTCTCACTTCTAGACAAAAAATAGAAATGTAGTTTCATTGATTAATTAGGTACATAAAGGATTAACTTCTGTTCTTAATTATGCCATCAAAAATCCAGAATAAATTTACTGAAGCTAGGTCAGTTAGTTTAGATCTCTCCCAGATGTAAGTAAGAACCCAGTTCTCGTCACATTCTTTTATCATGACTCCTTTTATCACGACCCACCATGATAAAAGAAGTACTTACACATCGTTGAATGAGCACATAAAAGTCAACAATCTTTCTGGTTTATGTGTTCCTAGTGCAAATCAGTTCCCACTTTGTTTTTAAAGAATACTTCTCCAACATCGTAGTTTACCAGAGAAACCAAGGGAATTACTTTTGCCAAAAGTATGAAGTATATTCTCTTTTCACTCATTCTGTTCCATCTTTTTCTGCTGACTCTTGACATTAATCCAATACCTCCCACAGTGTTACTCAACTCAAAATTAGAAAGAAAAAAAAAGCCCTCCAAATTCAGAACTGTTTATTTGTTTGTTTTAAAAACTTCTCTTGGTACATTTTCATTTTATTCAGCATAAGAAACATTCTGCTGCAAGAAAAGGAGAAAATTGCAAACTTGTTTTAAGAACATAATGTTGGAAAATACTGCCATTTTTTTTTTTTTTCATAATTTAGAACTAAACTTGTAGAATTCATAATCTATAATCCATGTGGTACCACTGATATAGCAACAGTACTTTATAAATTCTAAGTGGGTATAAAAATGAATAGTATTGTAGCATCATAGAATTATTTAGATTGATGGAGATTTCACAGGTTCTCTTGGCAGCCTGTGCCAGTTTTTTACCGCTCTCATTGTGAAGATCTTTTCTGTATGTTTGGCTGAATTTTCTTTTGCTGCAGGTTGTGACCATTGCCTTTTGCCCTTCTGCTGGAGACCTCTTAGAAAATTCTCACTCCATCTTCATCGTAACATTTTATTTTAGTTGATGACAGCAACTTGATCCCCTTAACTTTCTCTTGGTTCCTACATGTATACAGTTTCCTTAACCTCTTCTTGCATGTTATATGCTTCAGCTTTCTAACTGTTTTGGTTGCCCTCCCTTGGATTCTCTCCTGTTTTTCAACATTTTTCTTGTATTTGGGTGCAATACTCCAACAAGAGCTGAATAGAGGGGAATAATCACTTCCCTCTGATACTTTGTGTGTGTGACTTTTCTAAACGTCGTCATTTCCTTCTGGAATGCTGCCTTGCAGCTCAGAAGTTGAGGACAGATCCTTGGTCATTTTAAACTGTCATTGTTCCATTGATTCCAAAATCACTGAGACAATTTGCACGAGATAAGGAATTTCCTCTTGAAGTGTTGAAGCCAAAATGCATTTTGGTATGTCACAGGTGCTGGACTTTGAGACTGACAGGCTTCATTGAAATCTGTGTCAGACAGTTACTGACATTCAGTATATGCTGAATGTTTCCTAGTCAGTGGCCTATACTTTTTTCTTTCCAAGTTTCAAGGAAACTTATATTTAGTTAAAAATATTAAGATAGTCACTGAAAAACAGTGTGCTGTCCTAAACATAATTATATTCTCATGTACAGACACACAAATATAGTCAAGACTTCTGTGAATTTCTTTCTTCTGCACAAGTGTGTCTATGCTATAAAATTTGCAAAATAAAAACGGTAATTTCTTTCCACTCTGATTTCACAAGTAGAAGAAGTAGGGAGGTTACTGGTTTTCACAACACTTTATCTAGATTTCCTTAACTTGCTATTGGATTCTGATGTAGCAGGAGCCAGGGACCAAAATTCTCTTTACTTCTAAAAGCTAGTTCTTTTCAATAAGGTACTCGAAATGATACATTATTAATATATATTTTAACGCTCACACAGTCAGACATTCGTCTTTGTCATCAGTGTTACCTAACTAAAAGTAGAACTTCTGTAATTTTCATACTTAAATCTTCATAACTAAAGCTTCTGGAGGATATACAGTAGTGCTCTCTTCTTCAATCAACGGGAACTTAAGATAAAAGAGATCATCTGATTTATAATTTAATAAAATTATATGCAGTGGGCTAATGGAAGGAAATGTGAAGTTTTTCTGGAAGCTTGTCAATGTATAATAGCCTGGTCTAGCTTTGATTTTGGTGAAAAATGTATTCTAATTTTGAACTGATTAAATTTTGAATCTCGAATCAGCATCTTGATAATGAAATAATTGGAAATTGTTTAATATTGTGTCACTGACATACTATTAATGCTTCAGAAGCAAGGACTTTTTTCTACTGTAATGTCATATATATATACATCCATCCATTGTAGTTCTGACTTCCAGGAGGTAATTCTGCCATTCCTGACAGTGGTACTCTCAGCCACATTCTAAGACCCAAATCCAGAAGGAGGTATGAATAGGTATTTCAAATGACAATGTGTTGTTCCTTATTCACTCTCAAAGTAAGAATGTAGGATTCTGAATCCACTATCACGTTTTCATAATTAGTGTAACTTGAAAATGATCAGATATGATTTATTGGAAATTTGTGATTTATTTCTGATGCATCTTCTAGATTTCTCTAATATAATCCTTTACAATTACTTCAACTGTTTTCTTCCTGTTAATTTTAACATCTTAAAGCATATGAAATGAACACAAAAGTGATGAGGTGGTGTTAATATTCAAACCTGAAAATATCTTCTCCAGTAAGAAAATGTGTTGTTCAGACAGTGGAATGTTGTTTCAATATCTCTTGCTTTTATAAACTATAATGCTTCATACATTATTTAATTGTACTCACTCTATAAATTAGAAACAAACTAAAATATTTAAAACATTGGAATATTACTAAAATAATTAGCAGGCAGAGTGGCAAGTGAGTCACTCATTAAAACAGACACTGAAGAACTCTATTCGTTCTCAGTCTGTAATTAAAGTACAAAATAATAGATAGCTTTTTTTTTTTTTTTTTTCAGAATAGCTTGCAAAACCCTGGGCAGCCACCTCTTCCAGTATATATAGTATTTCAAAAAGTCTATTTAGTTATTTATTTCAAAGATGGAGGATTTCTATTTTCTTGTACCTTTCTTTTGTTTATTTCTAAGGCAGCCAGTCAAACAGAGGTCTACATCTGTATTTGTGTTTCTGAAAGTCATGTTTTGAATCTAGGAATTAAAGTAATTGTGATCTGGGTCCAACTGGGAACTCAGTATGGAGAATAGTGACTCTTTTAATCTATAATAAAGTAGCTGGACACTAAGACATACAAGGAATAAATAAAGTAAGGACTCTCTAATTTGACTCATGGACACTACTGAGAACTGGACTTCATCAGAAATTGGTTATCCAGCAGAAAAAAAAAGAGGACTTTGGAGTTAAAGTGCAAAATAAGTGTTTTCATCTTGCATTTTTGACTCCTGGATGATGAGTTTATACACTTAAATTGATTAAAGTGCACTTGCTAACATAAATTTGGGGGTTTGTTTCCGGTCTTTTTCAAATCTAGGTTTGATTTCATTTGAAATTTGATGCATATGGAGTAGAAATGTTGGTATTTGTTGTAGAGAGAGGTGGAACGTTTAGGAGTTGCTGTGTTTGCAGAGTACCTTTTCCAATGACACCAAGGAGAATGGAAGAATCATTCCTGAATTTTCAGTGCTAGTCTATTTTGCAACAACTTGAAAACTGTTCTTAGAAAAATACAGTATCCTGTTTCCCATATGTTTACTAGACCTTCACTTCAGAAAGAAGGGTTTGTTACATCACCTGAGAGAAATATTGAGAATAGATTTTTGACTATTAGCAGTAGGCATTAGTAGCTCATGGAACAGCCTCAGAAGGAATTGCTAAGAGAATCCTATCACAAAGTAACTTAAATCTCAACAGTTGCAGCACTGACATGGAATCTGTATCACTTCAGTTCCTCAGCTGATTAACTTTAAAGTGTTTTCTCCAAAAACTGGAACATCTGCAATGAAAATGTTGCAATAAACTTATATCAAATATCAATTACCCAGCTATGCAATAGCTTCCTGACATGTAAAAGCTTTTAGTTTGAAGCCATTTCCTGGTGCAGGCTGAGATTTGTTTTGAACGTTTCTGATTTCCAGAAAACTGTCCTTTCTACTCACTTAATAAATCATTAGAGGAATACGTCATCCAGTGACCAAGGTGGATATTGTGGTCAGCCCTCTCCCAAACTTAACCTCCAAAAGAGCAAAATCTTTTTACCTGAAGGTGCAAAATTAACTATTTAGATATTTTTTAGCCAGAGTTATTCACTAGATTTCTGAATAATTCAGAGCCAACCAGCTTTTCAGCGAATAAATGATTTACCAAATAAAATTCACCTAGACACATTAAAAAGCATAGTTCAGAATTGATGTAATTCAGAACTACTACACAGGCAACAGCGACTCATATTCATTTTCTCCAACATAAATTCGGTGCTGTAACTTCGTATCATGCTATTACCCTAAACATGAAGGTCTTCCAAAGCATACTTCTTTATTTTCCATGGCTTCAAATCAGTTCTTTATCTCCTTTTTAGTGAAACAATTAAATTGCACTTCATAAATCATATCTTACTGTTCATAAACAAAAATTAAACAGTGAATTTCTGCAAAACATATGGAATTACCTCACATGGACCTGAGAAGAAACAGTGCTTAAAAGAAGCATAAAAATCCAACCCCCAAAACATCCCCAAGCCCCCATAGTACTTCTAGTAAAAAGTCACAAGTATATAGAATGAAAGAATTTCAACATAGACATATTAAAAATATTGAACTCCTCTTGCTTCCTGTTTATATCCAGAAAATATCATGCATAGGCAGGCCAGAATGCTTAGAATTTTCAGCTCTTTAAAAACAAACAAAAGAAAGCAAAACAAAACAAAAGGAAAAAAAAATACAGCAAAGAAAATAATTTAAGCTGCTCCAATTATTGTCTTCACATGAAAAGTTTATATTTGGCTATTGTCTCCTTGAAATGTATAACAAAATAATTCACAGTAGACACTGGGGGGAAACAGTAACTATTTTCATATTTTCTGATGACAACAAAAAATAAAAATATTTATGTATCTATCTTCCAGTTTATATTAGGATATACCAAATTTAGATCTTGGGACTGCAGTGAAGATAGTCAAAGTAGAGTAATATTACTGTTCTTTATGCTAACATTCTTAGATGAAATTGTAATAGGACTGAATCAAGATTAAGGCTCTCTTCTTTTAAAAACACATGTATTTATTTAACTTTATATACTCCGAATGGTGTCTTTAAACTCCTTTTGCAGAAACTGAATGGGATCTCAATAATCTTGAGGGCAAACCAGAAGCTGTCAAATGCAAACAAGTGACATAGAAAACTAATGCACCAATTGGCAATGTATGACCAGTTAGGAAGAAGATACTAAGTCATTCTAAAAAAATCAAGCAAGAACGGGTGAAATTCAAAACCAGAAGTAGAATAATACAAAAGAAAAGCATGAAAATTACTCATGAGCCTAAGGAGGAGCAATAAGTTTCTACATTTAGAAACAAGGAGGTTGATGTATCAGTAACAAAGTTTTTTGAGTACGTGTTTGAGTTTGAGGTTCTTAATAAAGTTTGAGTTATTTAAAAGCTTGAAAGAATCTTAAGAATGTCAAAAAGTTAAAATGTCATAACATTTCCACACAAGAAACGACACATCTCACTATGAGAAAGACATTATGGTACCAGAGTGAGTTCAGAGAAGGACAACAAAGTTGGTGAGAGGTCTGAAGCACAAATCCTATGAGGAGCAGCTAAGGCAACTGGGGCTGTTTAGCCTTAAGAAAAGGAGGCTGAGGTGAGACCTTATCGATCTCTATAACTACCTGAAAGGAGGTTGCAGCATGGAGGGTGTTGGTCTCTTCTCCTAAGTAGCAAGTGATAGGATGAGAGGAAATGGCTTCAAGTTGTGCCAAGGGAGGTTTAGATTGGATATTAGGAAAAATTTATTCACAGAAAGAGCTGTCAGGCACTGGAACAGGCTACCCAGGGAAGTTGTTCAGTCACCATCCCTGGAGGTGTTTAAAAGGGATATAGATGAGGTGTTAAGTGACATGGTTTAGTGCCAGAGTTAGGTTAATGTTTGGACTCCATGATCTTGAGGATCTCTTGCAACAAAAATGATTCTATGATTCTAAAAGTTAAACACTGTAATAGTAACTCTGACTGAATTAAGGAAATGGACAGGGTGATCTCAGTGTTCTTTTTTTCTAGAAATTATGGTGCAATGGGAAACATTTAGAATTTGAAGGTAAGGAAGACTGATGGAGCAAAACGTGTACTAGATTATTGAAAAGTTTAGGTACATAATTTGCCAACTGAGAACATGGCTTTCTTGGTAACTTGCAGTAGTATGAACTATCTAGTATTCTATGAAACCTACACAACAAAACTCAAAAGTTATGCTTCTCAAAAACTTAGAAGATCTCCTGTTTTATTTGTTTGTTTGTTTTCCTATGTGTGTTCCAACCGCTTAAGCATTCAGGATTTTATTTGTTTATCACTGATATTGATTCAGAGCAAATAAGTAGGAATACTGATATGAAATACAAAGAGTAAAGAAGATGACTTATTATATAGTTAATGGGAATGGCTGTAGTATTTCAGAAAAAGTCATGCTTTCTCTTTCATTGGTCACCAGACCAATTTTGTTTTGTCAAAACCAAAAAGAACAACCAGCAAAAAGGTGAGAGCAAAGTAATAAAAAAATGCCACAAGTAGACATTAAGATAATTATGGGAAACATTTTATACATTCCCCTACTAATTTTCCAATTATCCAATATGATAAGTTTGAAAAAATTTCATGTTGAAAACCTAGTGCTCAGTCAATACTGGTAATGTGCTGTGGAACAAACTTCTGTGCGATGTTTGAATTGGCTCCATGATTTGATGAGTGAGGAGGTAAAAAAAAAAAAAAAAAAAAGCACTCACAAAATCAATGCATCCTGTATTAAAAGGATTAAAATTTGGCTAACCAACAGACCACAAAATGTAACCTGTAAATGAAGACTCATCTTCATGTTGGTGTTGCTTCTAGTTCAGATATGCAGGAATCTATCCTCACCCCATTGATCTTCAATACTTTTGTAAATGAACTGAAATAAAATATGGAAGTATGGCTTGTTAAATGTGCAGATGATACAAAAACTGGTGGAGGGAGAAGTAACAATAGTCATAGGTCACTTACAAAACAGGCTGATCTGAATCATATAGTGAAGTTGGCTCATTTGATCAACATCAAGTTGAACATTACCAAGTGCAAGGTCACACAATGTACAAAGCAAAAATGTAGTCTGTAGTCTAAATGAGAGATAGCATTATGTAGTACATTAACGTTGGATTAGCTTACTGTAAATAATCAAATAAACATGAGCTTTTATGAACAAAGGAAAGAGTTTTCTTAGATGTATTGACAATTCCCACAGAGAACATGGCCATGGCATGAAGTCTTGTTGAGGCTTTTGATTGCGGGGTGGCAATAAAACCATGGCAGATGTATTGTTAACCTCCTTTCCCCCTACCACTTCCCCCTTTTCGGCCCCCCTTCCCACTGAGGACAGGCAATTGGGAGAAAAAGAAGGACAGAGAGAAGAGAGTTGGAAAACTTAACAATGTTTTACTAATACTACTAATAAGAATAGAGAAAATAATACAAAATATACAAAACCAATCTTGAAAGTCTCAACAACTGCAGCGCCAGCACCCAAAGTCCTGGATTGGACTGCAGCCAGACGGAACTGGATTCAGTCTCTCACTAGGCCTCAGTTCGCAGGGACAACTAACAAGGTCCTCTTCTAATGTCGCCCATAAGCAAAAAGGGAAAAGAAAAGGGACAAAAAAAAGGATGAGATCCTTGTGATCTCCCACTTTTATATGAAGTCTTCACATGAATGGAATGTTATACACAGTTGGTCAGTTTCTTGGTCACCTGTTTCTCATTGCCCCTCTCGCAAGATGTTCATCCATGCTTATCAATAACTTCGCATTCCATTGCTATGTTTACCAAAACATGTATCTGCTTCTCCAGGAAAACGCAGCTAACATGAAGGCTCTAGCTGACAGGCAAATTCACTAAAAGACTTGTTTTTTCACAAAATCAGGACAAGTCTCCAATTGCCCCTTCTTTTCCCCTTTATTGCATCTGTATCCACAGCCCAATGAGCTGTAAGAATATCAGTGCTTTTGTGCTGTAAATGTTTTTAAAGGACTAGTCATAGGGTTCATGCTTTATATATATCACACTCTAAAGAGTTATGTTCTCTGAATGAAATAGAATAGTGTGCTTGGAAGAGATCTGTGACTATTATGTAGTCCAACTTCCTGACTACTTCAGGGCTGACCAAAAGTTAAAGCATGTTATTAAGGACTTTGTCTAAATGCCTTTTAAATGCTGACAGGCTTGGGGTATCAACCATCTCACTAGGCAGCCTGTTTGAGCACCCTCTCAATAAATAAACGCTTCCTAATGTCTAGTCTGGCACACCTTTGAACTATTCCCATGTGTCCTATCACTGGATCCCAGGGAGAAGATCTCAGCACCTTCCTCTCCACTTCTCCTCCTCAGAAAACTGTAGAGAGACAAGAGGTCACTCCTGAGCCTCCTTTTCTCCAAATACAACAAACCCAGAGTCCTCAGCAGCTCCTCACAGTTCATGCCTTCTGGCCCTTCTAACAGTTTTGTTCCTCTCCTCTGGAGTCATTCAAGGACCTTCACATCTTTCTTAAGTTGTGGTGCCCAGAACTGCACACAGTTCTCAATATGAGGCTGCACCAATGGTGGATACAGCAGGATAATCACCAATTTTGATTGGCTGGTTACACTGTGTTTGATACCCCCAGGATGCAGTTTGCCCTACTGGTTGCTGGGGCCCATGCTGCTGACTGGTACTGAGCTGCTGCCAACCAGCACCCATAGGCCTCTTTTTGCAGGGCTGCTCTCCAGACGCTTCTCTCCCGGTCTATACTTGTGTCCAGCATTACTCCATCTTAGGAGCAGAATATGGCATTTGTTCTTGTTAAATTTCCTGCCATTTATGACTTCCCAGTGCTCCAAACTGCCTAGATCCCTCTGCAAGCCCTCTTGCCCCTCAAAAGAATCAACACCTTCCACTTTAGTATTACCATCAAACTTGCTAATGGTGCATTCATTCCTGCATACAGATCAGTGACAAATATATTGAACAGAAATGGCCCTAGAATTGAGCCCTGAGCAACAGAGATGGTGACTGATCACCAGCCAGATGTGGTTCCATTCTCTATAACCTCTTGGTCCTTGCCATCTGTCCAGTTCTCACCCAGCACACCATATACCTGCTCGTCTCACAACTGGACAACTTGTCCAGAAGGATGCTGTAAGGAACGGTACCAAAAGCCTCACCAAATTCCCCAAAAAACTACATCTGCTGCCTTCCCTTCATCCACTGGGTGGTTCACCTTATTGCAAAGTTATATTGAATTAGTTAAATAGGACTATCCCTTTGTGAACCCATGCTGACTGTGCCTGATGATTGTGTTGTCCTTCAAATGTGTTACAACAGTACCCAATATGACCTTCTCCATAACTGTTCCAGGTACTGAGGTTGGGCTTACAGGTCTTTAGTTTTCTGGGTCTTCCCTTGTGCTCTTCTTACAAATTTTAATAACATTAGCTACCTTCGAGTGGGGCCCTCTCAAGAGTCCCAAGACCTTTGGTAGACGACTGAGAGGGGTCCTGTTGTAACACCCTTTAGTTTTGTAGTACCCATCAGGTCCCATGCATCTGTGAACTTTCAACAAATATAACTCACCACTTATGATTTCAATGATCAAATTTGGAAAGTCACTGCTCCTGCAGTTGTGGTCCTCCAGCTCACAGGACTGGGCAGCCCAACATCTATCACGACTATTAAAGACTGAGCAAAGAAAATGTTGAATACCTCTGCTTTTTCTTCATCCCTGCCCATAACACATGGTTTTCTTGGACATCCTCTTGCTGTTAACAGACCTAAAAAAGCCTTTCTTGTTGTCTGATGCAACACTGGCCAGTTTCAACTTCAGTCAAGCTTCAGCCTTTTGCATATGTGCACCGCAGCTCTGTAGTCTTCTTGTGATGCCTGAAATCTCTTCCAGAGGTCATATAATTTCTTTTCCATATGAGTTCCAAGAGGAGTTCCCTGTTCAGCCAAGCTCCTCTGATTGACTTACAACACAGTGAAGGTTCTAAATATCTTGCTGAGCTTCAGGATATATATATATATATATATATATATATATATATATTTTCCAGTGGAATCTGCTGTCAACTGTATCAAAATAGTTGTTTTGATAGTGGGAGCTTGAAAAAAAACCAAACCAAAACAAACACACAAACAAACAAAACAAAAAGACCCCAACCTTGCTTATTTTCTTTTCTGAAAGCATTTTTCCTCTCTTTATAGCAGAAGCATTTGGGATTTGGCATCTAATTATATAAACCCTATTCTACAGGGTATTTACATATGTGTCTTCATAGCTTTCTCAATCATGTCCATTAGGGTCTGAATCTAGAACTTCAAGATGTGAGTACCTTAAGTGCAACCTAAGGAAATGTTAAAGTCCTTGTGAGCTACCTACAAAGCTTTACCGAGGCACTGATTGCTGAAGAGGGTATAGGCATCTTTGAGTTTGATTGGCTTTTAACTTATTTTCAAATGTTGTTCACTTAGTCTATTGCATAACTCTTTTTGAATGAATACTAAACCTACATAATTTTCATGTCAAACTGAGCACAGTACACTATCTCAAAAAATATGATGTAGGAAAGGAAGAGCACCATTACATGATTTACAATAGCAGCTCTTCTCCAGTTTCAGTAGAACCCTGCATAACATGTACTGTATTACATAGGAAGGTTTCACTTTATCAGTACGAGTAGACAGCTAGTACTCATTTGAGAACCTATGATTCTTATTCAGAGACATAGAATAAATCTATAAAAATAAAATGTTCTGTAATAACTAATGCAAAGCAAGCCACTAGAAAAAGCTCTTTGACTTCACACAATGATTAGACTCATAACAGCTAATAGAAGAAACTTTCAGAGAACTCGGACTCAGGAAACAGAAATGCTATATCTAGAAGATAGGGGGTGGCTATCCAGATTGTCAGAACTTGGAGTACTTCACAGACTTTTGGTGTTTCTACTAGGGTCTTAAAGAAACACAAAACTGCAAATGTTGGTGCATATATGGCTATTTGCATCAAGACTGGATACAAAATCCTCTGACTGATTTAACCTAAAAAGCAAAACAAAGAAATTTTGGCATAATGGATGGGACAGTATTCTTGTTTTCCTACTGTTTTTTATTTCAGTGGGAATTTTATATTGATTTTTGAATATAAAGAAGCGAGGAAAATAGTTTGATTTCAAAAATGCATTTTTCTACCTGGGTGTTTGGGAGACAAATAGAAGATAAAATCTCCACTGATTTTAGTTGTACATAACACAGATTTATTCAGAGCACAGTTAAGAGGTTGTTTGTTGTTTTCTGTAAGATTCTCTTAAGAATTATCACTAATATTATCTGGCAGCCATAGGAATAATATTTTCCTTTAGCCAATAAAAAGCAGAAGAATATTTAACTTGCCAACTTCTTGAAACTTTGCAGTGTTGATAAAATGTTGTTTTTTTCACAGGAACAAGAAGTGAATAATAACCTGGTAATGACTATATTAATGTATTTTTTAATATTTCCTGGGCACATGAATATAGTGTTTTTTATTTGGCCTGGCACTGGAGGAATAGTAGTCTACTTTCTTTTGCTATGAAAATCTAACGTGCAGGACAGCAAGGCTGGTGTTACAGACTGTTGTAATATGTGCAACTCAATCTCTTCATAGTGAAAATAAGAAAATAGATGAAGTGCCCCTAAGTCTTCTGGGTCTTAAAAGTGAAACTATGGTAAAAATGATCTACCAGGCAGAGAGGGGAACAGTGTTTAATGTGACAGATGAGACAATCAGCTCCAAAACAGCTTGTTGAATATCCACAGGAAGAGCCATATTGCGGTCGTCAAGGCCATAGATCTGTTGGTTTAGTGATCAAGAAGACATGAAATGGTGTTCCAAATAGCTCTGTGGAATGGAAAAGAAGGTTATGTTTTTTAGATGTTTTCCACAAGAAGGTAACAAAATTGAAACATACTTGGGTTATGAGAACCTTTGTAACAGCAAAATGTCCCCAGGTTGTGGGTCTGAGTTGCAAGATGAAAGGTGGTGAGGTTGGTGATTCTTAGAAATGAAGGAAAGTAAAATTATAGATGGGAGATGACTGAGACACGCAGTCTTAAGGCAACAGCTGATCATGAAAGATTACTAGTACAAATACTGGTGAAGAAATGAATATCTGAGGTATTGGTATAGAGGCTATAGGTTAATTTATGCCTGTGGGCACCCCATGTGCCAAAGTAAGAAAAGGAAGGGACAAGCATTGTATGCTATCCACAGTACATTGCAGAAGGTATAAGAAGAATTCCTTGTAGGAAGTGCTGAAAAAACAGTTCAAAGAAACACAGAAGCTAGAATCAGATACAAACAATTTGTTAGAGAATATAAAAGTAGAATTAAGATTGTAAGTTTGTTTCAATTAGGAAGAAGTCATTATATATATATAAAAACAACAACAACAACAACAACAACAAAACTTATAAAAAAAAAGGAAAAGAGGGTTTTAAATAGGCTTAAAATACTGGTGTACAACAATGACATTATGCTTGACTTCAGTATATTGCAGTCAGAGCTTTACCACCTAAGGCTCTTATATTTCACTCTATAATTTACAGTGATTGTTTTATACATCAAGTCACCATCTTTATAGGCATGTCCAGACCATTACAACTTTTGCATGTTCCAGGTTGTATGCCTCTACTCATTGCCAGACTGAAATTAAATTTTATATTCCACATCCTAAATATAGGAATAGAATGAAAACATCAACAGAAAAGTTTGTTTTATTGGCAACATGACTATGTCAATGAGTGCTGTGACCTGCGAGGTGTGAGGCTGAGCTAGATGTAAGTCACCTGGTAAACTCGCCTTCAGTTTTTAGTTAGCTATTTGGGGAGTGATAGTGCATGGTTATTCTGGTAAACTTTAAGTGAATCGTGTAATGGAGAAAGAGCACAATGTTGAAAATTATATTGAATTTTCAGACGGGATGACTTGTGAGTGATTAGTGTAAACATGAGGTCACTGAAAGTCCTTAACTAGAAGAAACCAGTCAAGAATCACTGTCAACTGACTATTCATTAACCGAGGAGAAGTTACACTACTGCAACAGTTACAAAAGTCATAAGCCTTTTGTAAAAAGTCTGAGCTTAGTTAGAGTTGTGTAACTCTGGAATATGCACAGTCTCATAGTTCTTGAATTATTCTAGTGCTTAATGTTTTAGTTTATCCTCCCTGTTTGCTCTTCTTCGTCATTTTCAGACTACACCTTTTCACCCATAAAAGATGGACAGCAGCCCAAAGGTCCACACTTTTTCCACAGTTGCCAAAAGCTAACAGTTATTTTGTGAGCCTTCTTTGTCACTTAATGCTAGATCCCAGGGGCTGGAATTTTTCTACTGATTTCAAAAAGCTATCCTGCCTCTTCAATGTAGCTGGAATGCCACCAAACATTATTTTAATACTCCTCCCTTTTTAAGTATGAAACAGAAATAGAATAAAATCCTAAAAACAAAAAAGAAATCTCCAAACCACACAAAGCATGCTGTGACTTTCTGTGTGCAGAATATTCTCTATTCTGTACATGCCTCTAAAAAGAAAGGAAGACGAGCAGGACAGTAAATCTCTTATATAATTTGGCTTGTGTAAATGTTGCATAAATATGAAGATGGTAGAAATATTGTTACCAGTGAATAAGAATAGGTTGGTGAGTCATTTTTTTACAAGGCACATTGTACTGAACAGCATCTATACTGCAAGCAGTACTTCCTTTCTATGCTATAA